>NC_137742.1:105491091-106987384 GCF_963264785.1 Psittacula echo
AATAAATTCTTATCACAGGCCGGTGCTGGAGCTGCACCTGCATTTGCTGTGGTCGTGTTTAGGCGCGTTCTGAATTCCTGAAGCACCGCCAGCACCCCCGTCAGCACCTGAGAGAGCTGAGCAGGGAGCTGCAGCCACTCAGGGGTGGCCCAGGGTGTCCTCCCCACACACCAGCCATTACCAGCCCGGTGCTGCCAAAATGCTGAGCTGCCGGCCAAGCAGCTTGTGAGCCATGAGTACGTTCAGTAGCTTCTTGGGAGCCTCTCTGTGCTCTTCCCTTTTCCTTAATCCTCTCCGCATCAGTTGGGAGTTAGAGCAGCTGTTCAGCACCCTCCATCTCTACCTAAGATTTGGTGGCAAGTGAAAGGTCCTTCCCAGATGCATCGCAAGAGACATGGGCATCACAGAGGACAGAGTTTTGCCTTGCTGAAAAAAAAAAGAAAATAAAAAAAACCACTTAAAAAAAACCCCAAAAACCTGAAAGGATGAATACTCAGTTTCTTTGAAAAGGAGCCTATCTCCTATTTCAAGTTAAGAGGAAATAAAACCGGTGGAGGGTTCAGCAGCACTCTGCAGTTGAATGTGGTGCAGGGACGCAATGGGAAGCCCTCGCTCCCTCCCTGCTGCGGGAGGCTGTGTTCCAGTTCCCATTCCCATGGCTCTTAGCAGCCCCTGTCGTTTTGCCCGTTCCTCCGGGCTGCGGAGCGGCTGCCACTGATAACGCAGAGCCGGTGGTGAGGAGGTGAAGGGAAAGGCTTCACTTGACATTCCTTGACCTCCCTGGTGCAGCTGAATACCGTAGAGTCAGGGCTGAAACTGCAGTCGCTTTCAATTACTTGAAGCCAAGAGAGGTGGAGAAAAAGGGCCTGTTGGCTCCAGGAAGCTGAAATCTTCTGCTGCTGAAAGCTTGTTAGTACAAAGGGAAACACAATTACTGACATTCTGCCAGTGCCACTAACCCAAACCCGGGGAAGGGGCAGCTCAGGACATGGCCATCTCTACCGTGGTGGGTGATGTGGGAATTCTCAGGTGTGTCCTCAAGGATGGCTCCAGAGCTGTAGAGCTGTGAGTTTTCTGGGTCTCTGCTGCTTTTTCTTATCAGCAGGTGTTTGCTGTGAATGTTATCTACTCCTTCTTCCACACCAGCCCAAGCTGTGTTTGGTGTCAGAGAGCTGTGGCTCAACTGGAGCTCATGTAGAGGCCAGTGAAGCAGGGGAGGCATGGAGAGGATGGATCGCGCATGTGCTGTTGACTGACAGAGTTGAAAGAGCTTTGTGTTTGTGGGGCTGCCTTGCTGCCATGGCCTCTGACCTTCAGCAGAGGGACGACACCATGGCTGTTCACACCAAGATGCTTTGGTATTGCAACTTTGTATCAGGCTCCTTTTTATGTCTGGTTAACCTGTGGAGGTAATGCGCTTTGATGACCAAAGTGTCAAGAAGCCATCAGCTGGCTGGAGTGAGTGTAGTCTCTGTCTACATCTGCCCGCTGGCAGATACCTGCTAGGTGTGTCTGCTCTGTCCTTCCAGAGGTCCTAGGGGGTGCGCCTCATTATTCTTAAAAGCCTGAAAGGCTGTCTGCAGAAATATCTTTGAGTGCCACCGCAGGCTGCATGTCCAACCTCTGCAGCACAGCAGCACTTCTCTTCTGCTTCATCTGCTCCATCCCTGGCAGTGTTCAAGGCCAGACTGGACAGAGCCTTGGTTGACATGGTCTTGTGTGAGGCATCCCTGCCCATGGCAGGGGGTTAGAACTGAATGATCTTTAAGGTCCTTTGCAACCCAAACCATTCTGTGGTTCTGTGCTTCAGCACAAAGTCACCCCTTTTCAGACCAAAGTCACTCCCTGATTCTGGTGGTCCAAGCAGCCCTGCTAAAACCTCTTTCACACCTTGCTTTGCCTCATGGGCAGACTCACTCCCTGGGCTGATCCTCTTTTATTTTTTATTATGCATATTATTTATTGCCATTTATGATTTCCCATGTTCATACATACTGTTAGTTCCTAGAAGTAAGCTCCAGGAAGAGCCTGGCGACATGACACCACCACTGACATTACTGCAATCTAGTTAAGAATGAACGGACCAGACCTCACTCATCAGACCTGTTTGGACTCACCCCATGTGTGAACAGTTCTTACAGACATTTGCTTAGAACCACTGATCATCTTCTCCCTTTCTTTATGACAAAAACCTGCCCTCATCACCAGGGATAGGGAGCGTCGAGTTGCTGCAGGCCCCACGCCACAGCCACAAGCTGCCGGCTGGTCAAGCTCCCCTGCTGCCAGAACAGGCTCACCGCTCTCCCTTGGCCTCCTTCATCTGCGTCAGGACCTGATGGTGTAGCGTGCTCCAAGAATACTTTAACTGTCCCTAAACCAGGGCACTACAATTATGGCTTTTCTAAGTTTTTAGCTAAGCTTGAAAGAACTCCAGACATGCTGGGTTGGGAGGCATGTGGGGAGGGGGAGAAAGAGGGTCAGCAACACATTAATTAACTTTTCCTTGGAGTGATACCATGGAGAGTGAGAACAGAGTAGGCGTTGTAGGAGTTGTATATTAAAAGCAACTTGGCCAGAAAAGGGACATTTCAGTGTTTGATTTAAGTACGGTTTATGATGATGTTACACAGCAGAGCTAAGGCTGTTGGGAGCACCCCTGTACATATCCAACCCTTATGGCTAAGTATGAATTAATTATAGCTCATTTTTGTTATAGTTACAGTGTTCTCAAGATGTGCCTTTTCCCAGAGTTGCTGAAGTTAGCTTCAACTTCAGCCTGGCTTTAGCACTGGGGCGGGGGTGTGAATCTAAAAAGCTTTTCTGGAGTGAGCTTATTCACCCTGAGCACAAAGCAGCTCTTCCTTTGAACACCTTGCTCTGCTCACGTAGCTGAGGATGTGCAGATGTGCAGCACCAGTGCATTTTCTGAGTGGTGGAACATGAACATCTTGCAGCACCCAGGCCTCTCTGAACCCCGCATTTGTGTCCACATGGTTCCACAGGTCACTGAAGCCGCTTCCCAGTGCGCCCAAGCCTGGCCCAGGTGATGCTGCACCGCGTGGGGAGCCTGGAGCAGATCAGTGACGCTGGCAACCTCTTGCCACTCTGTGCAGCTCTCCAAGAGCAGGTTGCAGCAAGGTGGGGCTGGTATCTGCTTGCAAATAACAAGTGATAGGACAAGAGGAAATGGCCTGAACTTGCACCAGGGGAGGATTAGACTGGAGATTAGGAAAGATTTCTTCACTGAAAGTGTTGTCAAGTGTTGGAGTAGGCTGCCCAGGGCAGTGGTGGAGTCATCATCCCTGGAGGTATGTAAGAGACAGGGAGATGTGGTCTTTAGGGACATGGTTTAGTGGTGGACTTGGGTCCTCTCCCCACAGACCTGAATCTGGAGACGCGTTTTCTTTGTTTTGTAGTTCGATCTGTGTTTGTGTTCTTGCATGAGTCTCCTTTCCAGCTGATTCCAGTTTGGAGCTAGGTTAAACTGTGCAAAATACTGTTTAAAAGGAGAAAAAGAAAGGAACTTGTCAAGATGCATTTATTAGATCACGTTTAAAATGAACTAGAATTGAAGGTAGGTTTTGTCCAAAGAAGGGGAGACTAAAAAGCCGTCAAGCCGCAGGAGAAAGCCCCTCCTTTGTTGTCCTCCTGACATTGAAGTGTAATTTTTCATGGTTATTTGGACTGGAAAATGGGGGGAAAGGGAGAGATGGGCTTGCGATTATTTCCCATAAATGACAACACAATCACATCACGCTCCACTACAAAAATGCTCAAGGAATTTGCCTTTTTTCTTTCATTTTGTGTGTGAAAATAGCAGCAACCTTTCTGGTCCTGCTGAAATTCAAGGGGGCAAATCCCTGTTGGGTTCCGCTGACTTAAAATTTACCCCAGTTTACAAAAAAATAGACAGGCTTGTTCCCAGGGACAGGGAGCAGTCAGTGCTGACTCAGGGAAGGGGTTCTTGGACTCATGTCTCTTTGTGTGGAGGCACCAGCATCCTTCAGAGTTATCTCTAGGGATGGCCGTGGTGCTGCTGAGCCTCTGGAGACATGCCTGAGGAACTGACACTGAGGAGCAACTGCAAAAATAACATCTGTGTTAGGAAAAGGATTTGCATTAAAGAAGAAGAGATGCTAACATCTGGCAGAGGGTCATCTCACTTCTGTGGGGCAAGAAGCTTGTTTGAGAGATAACCAGAGACCAGGATGCTGTTGGAGGAGTTTCAGATCTGTTCAGGGAAACTGGCCAGAAATTCTGAGGTTTTTCTTTGGATGAGAAAACAAAGAAATAGAAGCTAAAAGTTCACAAACAGTTCTTCTGCTCTTGAATTTCTTGTTTTATTTATCTGAACACTGGCCTTTATAGTTAACTGCACAAAAGCCAGATAAGCTTTGCCTTGAGAAGATAGGCAACTGAGGATGGCTTTATCAGCTGGGGACACATTCATAGGCAGTATTTTCTTTTTTGTCAGCAAAAGCAGCATAGATACTCTCTGCCTGTGCTCTGAAACAGGGCCAGCGTGGACATAGGTGCCATTAATCGAAGGTACATGTAGGATTATTACTGTTTTTCTGCAGCCTTTTGTCAGATGATAGGACTCATTCACCTGCTTTTGCATCAGGGGTGGAGCTCTGTGTTTTTACTCTTACAACCTCTGCCTCGTGCTTTCTGTTCACTGCTTTTCCGTTCAGGAAAACAATAGGAATAAACAAGTCCATGTAGAATAAACCAGTCAGAATGAGCACAGACAGACTGAATTTGTGGATATACATGCATCCTGCATCTGAACTGCAAGGGCAGAGACTGCCTAGTAGCCAAGGTTACCTTAGGAGATCCAGCCAAGCTCGAGGTGGGTAAGAAGTACAAGATGGCAAGAAACCTCTGAACACGGATTTACCTACATTACCATGTGGATGGATTGTCGCATCTTCACATGCAAGGCAGGGAGAGGTGGGAAACATTTATTTTTCTGTTGGGCTGACCACAAACAAACAGTGGAATTGTGTCCAGGGTGCTGCTATGTGTCCTGACCCAGGCCAGCTTCTCCCACAGACCCGTTCAAGGCTGTGCTCTCTCCCAGATTTCAGGAGGCTGAAGGGCAGTGGCAGGGTTTGCCTTCGCTCTGTTCTGTAGTGGGTCACCACCAGCTTCAGCAGCACATGTGGCTGTTTACCACAGCCCTGTGAGCTAAGCACAGCCCTCCCAAGGTGAGTGTTTTGAAATGCAGGTGGGCAGAAAAACACAAAAGACAAACCAGTGTTTGCTCCTCTGGCTTGGGAAGCTCTGTGTGCCCCCAGCAAGAACCTGCCCCTGGCTGTGCAACTGGAGCCCTCAACAACCATCACCAGCAGTTTGAGCTCCTTGTGGGTTTCCCAGGGCCTAGGAAGGCATCAAACCCCTGTGGACCACCTGAAGACCCCCTGCTCCCACAAGGACCCAGCCCACAGCACATCTCCTCCCAGGGCCCTGGGACTTCATATTCAAAGCTGTTTGGAGCAGTTGAACTTGTGCAACAGGGTGGGCCACGGCGCAGTGCTGTGACCAGGCGCCAGCACAATGCAGCCCCTTGCCAGCAGCAGCTCCTGGCAGTGCCACACGCGTGTCTGTGCATGTGCAGCCAACTGCACACAGGCTGTCACCTCCCCTGACAGCGTCAGCTTGCTCTAGTCACCCAGGTCTCAATCCTGTCTGTCTGTGGGCTTTCTTAACTACTTATCCTGAAAAGGGGAGCATAAGGCATTCTTTCTGTTTCAAAGGAGAGACCCTGTGTACAATTAAAACTTGTTTCTGGTAAACCTCATTCCAGGAAAGATGAGCTTTTAACAAAAGGCTTTTGACAGCTGCAGGGTATTTCATTTTTTTAATGCCGAATGAAAAATCAATACATTTTTCTAGGTTATACATATTCAGAACAGGCTTGATATTTCCATTATAATGGAAAATGGGTGTCTGCACATCTCGCCTGTCAGAGCTGCAGCACCGCATTTTCCACGCCACTGCTAAATATTTCAAACCTGATTTGATTGTGGTTCATGACAGCTAATGTTTCTCAGCTCTTGAGCCTGCCGGAGGGTGGAGAGGCAGCGCACGCTCTTTCCCTTCCATCCCTACATTTCCGCCACCTCTGAAATGCCCCTTATCCCTTTGGATGAGAGAGCTGGGTTTATGAAGGAAAATCCATCTGAGAGAAGGAGAGATGAGAGGTCGTGGGCTGTTCAAGCTGGCCTGGATCCAATTGAGGTTTGCAGATTTCTTCAACCCTCAAACTTCCTGGGCTTTGAAAGTGGCAGCATTGCAGTAGCGTGGTCTGGTGGGGATTTGGCACATTTTCAGTATATAACTGAGTCAGAGATTCCCTGGCATCTCCAGATGTCAGTACCCATGATTTTCCAGACTCTTATTCCCCTTCCCCCCTCACCCTTCCCTAGTGAATGGTTTAATTTTAAATTAAAAGGAAATACCACTGTCTAAAATTATTTATTCATGAAGGAAGAACAGAGTCTTTGTAGAATTTTGCATGGAGCAGATTTGGTACAATGTAAGAACAAGCTCCTTTGCCCAGTTACACTTGCTTGCTTTTGGTATTGACCTCAACCCCAGCAGCTGGAAAATTCCTTTAAGGAAATTTATTCATAAAGCATTATGGCCTCGTGGATGGCACTCAGGCACAGGGGCCTGTGTGTAGGTTGTGTTGTTTGTATTTCAATGGGACATGATCTCCCCCATGCAACTCTCACAGCAGCAGCTCTTGCACCTCCCCTGGTGAGCTCCCTTCAGAGGATGGAGTCCATTTATCCTTCATGAGCTGTGAAGCTGGAGTTTCTGGAAACCAAAGACAACAGTCTGACACCTGCAGTAGCATCTCTGGCCTTCCAGAGCCCCTTACTAAGGTTCCCAGGTTGGAAGTCAAACCCATGTCCTCTTACAAGCCATTTCCTATGGCAGAGCTCCACACCTCCAGGTTCAGCCTCCCCGCTACAGTCTCTTGAAATTCCTGGTTGTAGTCCTTGACTGGCAGAGACTCACATTAACTGCCAGCATGCTGCAGGGACTTCTCGCCCTTTGGATATCAGCCCCAACAGGGACACTTGTTAGGATGCACGAGTTTAAGCTGAGAACTATTGAACTACAAATGGACTGGTGATTTTATCCATCTTCTTAAGTAAAATACAGTCAAGCGGTTAGGTGAATGTGTCCTAGTAGTGTGTACAGTCTCAAGGAGGTATGGTCAGTCACAAAAGGGTCACGGTGGTTTGTAAATAAATTGCCTACATCTTGCTGACCACAGCCTTGTTCAGCCTCTGGGAGCTGGCCATGAGGTGGTCTCCACACCAGCTGCAGGTCCGTCCTCTGGGTGCTGGGGATGGTAAGGAAGCTGGTGGTCAGCTCTGGGCTGCAGGATGGGAACATCTCAACACTGGGACTTGCAGGCAATTAAAAGGGAAGCTCAAGAGCTCTTTGTTGCATGTGCAGTTCATTGAGGAGAAAAGCAGACCTTTCCCTACCAGATGTGAAGCTGGCCTCAGACTTTCAGAAGGGTGCCCCCAGGAAATACCAGGGGATGACAGTTGGGTAACACTCATGCATGTGTTTGCTACCCAGACCTGCCAGCGCATTTGGAGCTGCCACTGCAGAGCTGTCATCAGGGAGCATGGGTGTAGATCCTCTGGAACAGGAATCCTTCTGCATTTTGTTTTCAGTATCGGAGGATCTCACTGTTAGAAGCTGGGTCAGATCACACACTTGAGCCCTGCATCCAGTCTGCTGGAGACTGGTTCTCTGCATTTCAAAGCCCTTTGTAGTGCACATGGCCAGCTGAGCTGTGGTGTGGCTGAGGATGCTCTCCTGACCATCCCTGGGGTCAGCCTGAGCACTGATGGCTTAAGTTGGGCTGAGTGCAATGAGCAGAGCTGCACCCAGCCTTCCAAATGAGGCACCTAGGAGTTAAGGCTTCTCCTTCCTTGGTTCATGGTGCCAGGCACTGCATCTCCAGGGCCCAGGGTGTGCTGCAGAGAGGAGGATTGTCCTCAGCAAAGGCTCTGGGAGCAAGGAGGCACATAGGGACCTTTCCCAGCTGATTCAGAGCCTCCCTGGGCAGATGTGTCTTGTGCGCTGCTCGCTTTAACAGAAACACTCGTCAGAAGCAATCAACTCAGAGCAGAGAGAAGAGGAGGAGGTTTGAAGCACGCAGATGCTTTTTGGCTTTTTGCAGCCCAGCAAAGAGGTGTTGGAGCCTGGGAGGCAGATCTTGTCTTCAGTAGGAAGCCATGTCCTGGCTCGTGGCACAGTGGCCGCTCGGTGCGAGGGGCTGTGGAGGGCTGAGCTGTGCCTGCGAGCAGGAGGGGCTGTGGGCAGGAGCGTTTGCTGTTTGTAGCCTTGTTTTTTAATCATTTTCTGCCGTTATTGGTATTCATAGCTCACATTTTTCCCGTTACTGTCAGGCTGGGCTTTCATCCATTTTAAAGAGCTGTTTTTTCCGTTGATGATGATGATGGTATAAAGACAGATGGTGTAACTGCTTATGAATGTCCTATTTTATTCCCCTCAAACCAGACAGTGCACTTGAAGATGTGTATTATTTCCACATGCTCAGGTTAGAGCCCAGACAGCGTCTGAGCGGCCGCTGGCTCACCCTTCCTCTTCCTCCCATGCCAGTGCTGACACCTCCGGGTCACAGCCGGGAGTGCTGCCGTGCCGGGCACCCTTTGTTGTTTGGGGGGGATGAGGGACAGGAGGAGGCCATACCCAGCCCAGAGCAGTGCCTGCTCCCCAGCCCGGCCAAGGTGGTTGGGCTGGGTTGAGTTGGGTTGGGCTGGGTTAGGTCAGGTTGAGCAGTTTGTTGGGTTTTTCCCTACAGTGGAATTAAAAATACTGGAATTTTAATTTCTGAAATGGAAATGCAGCTGCTGCTTTCACAGCCCTTCTCTGAGCAAACCTGAGCCCTGGTCTCACAAGGCAGACACTCATATCACCCCTGCAGCAGCAATTTGTGCCTTTGCATAGCGATGCCACCCACTGCACTTCTCACCCTGGGGTCCTGCTTTCCCAGAAGAAGACCATGGGGATCCCTGCAGCTCTCAACAGCTTCCAGCTTTTAGAAGAGTGAAAGAGAGGTAGAGTATAAATTACAGTCTTCCACTTAATGTCAGTGCTGGTCTCTGGGTGCTTTTACAAGTTCCTCCCTGATTTAGGTTGTCATATTCTCAAAGGGCACTGCTGAGCATCTGCAATCTCCGAATACACATTTTTAATCCTGATTTCTAGTCCTGTCTTTGTTAGGATGAGGCTGAGGGTGGTGCTTTAACTGGTTAGGTAGTTCAAATAAAACCTCAGTATAGCCTGGGATTTACCATGACCAGATAATGCAAGTTAAAATTATAAACTCTCCTGCTAAAAGATGATATAATGGCTTAAAAGTACCCTTCTTCCCAATGCTGATGTAGCCCCCATCAATTATGTGGTAGCTGTCGAGCTGCTGCACTGTTCATAAATACCCAAGATATTTGATGATAATGCAGTGTTGGACCCTGGTGTACAAGGTCTGGCAGCTGCAGCCACCCCACTCCCAGTATCCCATGTGGTGAGGAGCAGCCCACGCTGTGTCGACACGCTCTGTGCCTCGGCACACGGGTGCTCTGGTTAATGGTGGGGCAGTAGCGCTTTGTGTTTTGTTCTAAACCTTCAGTGCGTCACTGAGTGTTTTTTCCCCTTCATGGTTTTGCACCTGTGTGATGCTGCCCATGTGCTCAAACTCTTCCCATGACTGGGATGAAAACAAGACCTGCAGCAGCTTCCTCCCGTGCCTTATGTCAGAGCCGTGTCTGAAGGACAGAGTGCTGCTCCTTGCTTGGCCTGAGCAGAAGTGAGCGGTGGTGTTTTTGTGGTGAACTTGGGGGTCTCAGTGACCAGGGTCAGTACCACACAGTGCCATTCAGTCCAGACATCTTGAGATGAGTGTGAAGAAGGCAGCTGAGGCTGAAGGTTCTGGAAGCTCTGGTCGGTTTTTGATACTTCTCTAATCCATGACATAGTTGGTAGAACCTTCTCATATTGAGCAAATGTTTTACTGTACATAACACTGCTGTAGCTGTAAGTGGCAGAAGTGGGTCTTCATCTCTCACCTTTTTCCGCTGTAGTTTCTTGACCAGCTAGCAGGGAGCGTTGGCAGAGCGCTGGGTGACATTGATAACTACCACTCAACACTTCTGATTAAACATTGGCTGTTGCTCAATGGCAGTTATTTGCTCTTCTGTTTTGACTTCCATTTTTATGTTACACTTTCTGCTTCTCTTGTTGCAGAAGAATCCATTGAAGATGCGGAAGGGCCCAATGAAACATCTGGTGATGCTGAAGAGCCTGCCAAGGACCAAGAGGGTGGAGGGGACAAGGACCAGAGTAAATGGACAGGTGGGTTTTGGCCACTCTTTAAATCCGGGAAATGAAGGTGGGAAGAGCCTCAGTCTGCAAAAGTCTTTCCTTCAGTGTGTGTGCCACGCAGCACTATCAGCCTGACACAAGTGTTATGAAATCTCTGGGTGTATTTCATGACACATTCACACAAAATGGTGCAACCACCAACTTGGTGGATAGTTATATGTCCCCCCTCACAGCCCTGGGCTTGTGCTGTGGCAGTGGGTTGGAGCTTCCCTGTACTTGATGGTGCCAGACCTGACCCGGGCAGTGGGATCAGCAGCTGGGAGGGGAGGAGGGAGAAGAGGATGGCCCTTTCTGGCAGCAGCCAGCACCTAGGTTGGATTACGCGTTATCATGAAACTCTACCCTGTGTTGTCAAGACTTGAGAGACTCTTAGCCTGCTTTTTCATCACAGTCCTGCCTCTGGTAGCAAGATTTTGACGCAGAAAGGCAGTGCAGAGAGGTAGACCCTGTGTCTGTGGTCTATTAACTGCTCATGTTCTGCTGGAGCCATGACATCTTGAAACAGGAACTGTAGAGGTGCCTTGAAACTGACATTGTTGAGGTGGAGTCTGAAAGGTTTCTCTCTGCAAAATCCTTAGTTGGGTTAATTACAAAGGTATTGGGTATCTGTCTTTGCCAGAGGATGGTTGGTATCTTGCAGAGGTGAGCGGGAGGAAACTTTTAAATATTCCTTGCCTTTCAGCAGAGAGCAGCTGAAAATTGTCCTGTGGAGAGGGCTGTTCCCCTCAGCTGGCACTTGCTGACTGCTTCAGCGTTGGGTGCTGGAGCCAGTCCCCATTTTCTTCGCCCCAGGATGGAACAGTTCTGACGCCCCATTCCTGCACAGTAGCCCAGGCGGTTTGCAGACCTGGCTGCTTGGTGTGATGCGTCTCACAGTCAGCACAGGGACCCTTCTTCCAGGCAGCCATCTCCTAACATGTTTGTGGTTGCCTCTTGGTGAGCCACAGCCAAAGAGGTATTTTGGCTAGCGCAGTCTTCAGAAGGATGAAATGTGGTCTTTCACCTCAACACAGTTTTAATCTCAACCTATCTCAATCTCAGTCAATTGGAAAATGTGTCCAAACTGGTGAAGAAAGCAAGCTCTGCTTTAATGCTTAGTGAAGCTCCTGTTTTCAGTCTAGACTGCACTCGCTGAGATTGCTCTTAAGTCACTCCCCGCAAATGCTAAGTAAGGATAAGTAGGGCCCTTTGCCGAATCCTGAAGCACTTCCAAAAGCTGATCCATGTGAGAATATATTTATTTTTATATATTGAAACACATAGGAAAGAACAAAGGACCTTTTTATACCCTTTACTGTCTAGATGGTGTTACTTCTTCATCCTGCCAGGGACATTCCTAACCCATTTTTGGTGTTTGTCAGTCAAACAACAGATAAGAAATGGACAGCTTCATCAGGTCTTCAAAGGAAAGCACACAAAGGAATATGCAGACTACGTACATAAGCCCACAGAGTTCTGGACAAGCCTTGTCCAAAGCTATTGCAAGGCTGAAGAGTACAGTCTGAGCAAGATGTGTGCATGTGAAGTTGTTGAATTCAGGTTCTGCTTTCAATCATGTAACATTACCCTGAATTTTAAAGCAAAAAAAAAAATGTTACCCATGTTTATGTACAGCAAAGCAGGTACCACACATTGGTCTTGTATTACTTATGCTTTTGAGGTCCCTTGGGGAACATGGCTGTGTTGCCTTCTGGACCTCAGACATGGAAAGGAGTGGAAACTAGGTCAGGTTATTCATGACAACCACAGAAGAGCAGTGTCTGCATGTACAGGAATATCAAAATGCCATGGTACAAATTGAGATGTAAGCAGGGAGGGAACAGGCAGCACCAGGACAGCACTCCCTGGCTGTAAGAGGAGACTGCAAGAAAAGAGCTGGTCTGCAGCTCAGAGGAGCAGGAAGGCGATCAACCACAGTGTCAAGAGCACTGAAGAGCAGAAAGCCTTTGTATTCATGCTCACAGAGGAGTGCATGAGAGGCCAGAGCAGCCCATGTCAGTAGTGCTGCATGGAAAGCTTGTCCCCCAGCTGAGAAGGAACAGGCTGCAGAGTCTTTAGTTAAGCTGAGTGTTGTCACATCAGTGACCTGCTGCTTCATACCTGGGTGCTCTGGGAAAGCGACTGAAGCGTCCTCAGACCTGTCAGCTGCTGCCTCTGGTGAATTCACAGAGAACATGGGAGGTCCCATGAGGGGCCAGGGATGGAGCTTATCTACTGCATAGCTGGGGAACCACACACCTGCCAGCTCCGATTGCCCCAGATTTCCTTGGGAATTGACCAAACAACTGTTTGTAAGTACTGACAGGAAGATAATGAGATGAGGAACAGTCGTCACGGATTTGTCAAGAACAAATCATGTCAACACGACCCAATTTCCTTCTGTGTGAAGAGTTCTCTTTGCAGTCAGTATCTTGCAGTTTTTTATTTTATTTTTTTTAGGAAGACTTTTGACTCTATTTTTCAGGACAGTCTGAAAACAAAGCATAGGCATTGTGGTGTAGGTGAAAATATTGTGTGGTAGGTGCATTTCTTCAGCACTGGAAAGCTGTCCATTTCTGAGCTTGGGGTCTCAAGAAAGTTGAGGAACGACTTCAGAAAGCCCAAACAGGAAGAATGACCCAGAACAGAGCGTGGTCTGCATAGCATCAGCTGTGAGGAGAACATGGAATTAATGGGCTTGTTTGGCCGAGAAAGAGAAGACCAAAGGGGAGGGCAAGATAAGTCTCCTTGTGCATAAAATACTTCTGAAAGTAAGAAATTATTTGTTCTTCGTGTTCAGGATATAGACAAGAAGAAGCAAGGGGCTTACATTGAAGGGAGAAAGCTTGAGGTTAGGTAATAAATTGAAAAAAAAATCTCCTGGTACAGCTTGTGAATCGTTGGAGTAGATTTTCTGGGAAGGGTCCTCAGAGATCTTTCAGGAAGGTGCAATGAGATGAGCTGCTGTCAGGAATGAAGTAGGCATAGCTTATCCTGCTTTGCGTAGACTGGCTGGCATTTGGAGGTGCCCCGCAATTCCATACAAGTGGGAGACAGGAGACAAAGAAGTGCGGGCCTAAAGTCAATAAATAGTGTGTTGAAGTGGAGGTGGATTGACCTGTTTCTGTTCATCATGCTGCAGTGTGATCATTATGGTCCATAGCAATTTATTCACCTTTTGTGCCTCAGTTTCTTGACTGTGCACTGGGTGGTTGTTGCTTCCCCTTTCTTAAAGACTGTAAGACCTCTGAGGACATGTCAAGTGTGTCCCAGGCTCCCTCTGCCCAGGGCCAGCAGTGATGTGTCCGGGCTGTTTGACTGCTCTGTGGTTTGTAGGTCCACATATGTCAGACTGCACCTGTGTCGGTGTCAGCTCTGGAAGGAAAAACTTCTCTGCTTCCGTGCTACGTTTTTCAGAAAGCCTCAGCTGCCAAATAAATCTATCAGTTAGATTTTGTTTATTTTAAAATGGAATAATCTTAAGCAGAACATTTTCTTAGGCAATGCTTTCCATTAAAATACGCGTGTGGAAAACACAGTCCCAAATAGGGATTCAGTTTACCTTGATTTTCATATAAGTCTTTGTGACTCCTCAAAGGTTTCTGGAATGCAGCAGTGCTGTCTGCTTTCCTCAGTGCTCCTGCTGCTCCGCTCAGCTCCCACGGCCAGCCGTGCTTCCAGGCACCAGCACTCCTCTGTGACTCCTAAATACTGCATGGAGAGGAGAGAGTTGTGATCCCTGTTCCTAGATAGGACCTGTTTGCTTTCTCTTTTTCCTCTCTGTCCAGCTTCGGGACTAAGCAGCTCCCAAGTGCTGATGGATGTACTGGGGCTGCCTCTGCCCTGCCAGCTTCCTTCTCTCTGCTCTAGAGCCGTCTCCTCTACACAGAAGGGAGATGCTCTTTGCCTTATGGCTGAGCTATTTAGAAATCAGCTCATTGTGACTAACATGAGATTTATCACAAGAAAACCAGCAAGGAGGAAAGAAATCATGGCTATTCTCGACTCCATTTTTGAGGCAGGATGTGAATGATGAATATTCAACACCTTGTTTTCCAGCTAAAGCCTGAATCAGACCGGGGGTAGATCAGTATGAGACACTGGAGATTTTGGGTGGGGCTTGTATATGTTTTCTGACTAGAGGGAAGTGCTTCATCTGCAGTGACCCAGCTATGAAAGGGACTTTCTTAATGCACTGCCAGTTGTATAGATGTAGAATATCAGGGTTGGGGTTTTTTTTCCACAAAAACAAGAAGCAGACTCTACTTAAAATATAGATTGAAATGAAATCTTTCTAGAGGACTAGCCTGAAGGCCTTTTATTTTTTTAATGATTTTTTTTTTTTTTTTTAATCCATGATGCTTACCTAACAGAGCAATTAGTGCAATGGAGCGTCCCTGATTCGAATCCGTGGTAGATTGCTATTAAAGGAGGTATTAATGGGCTGCCGAGAGCTGGGAAATTGTTGCAGAAAAGTGTGTTTATGGAGTATGGTGCTGGCAGGCAAGATTTCAATCGGATTTGACATGTTTAACATAAATGTATACTGCACAGCTCCTGCAGTTTATGAATAATTCCTACAGGCCTACTGCCTTTCTAATTACTGAAATTGAAAAAAACAGGTCAGGCACATCCTGACGGAAATCTATTACTGCCCCTCCCCCACCACTGCTTTTTTCTGTTTTTTTTTAATGTATGGCGTTTGTTGAGCACTTAATGGCTGGGATGCTGTGTGGAGCACAGTAAAGACAGGGAGAGAGTGGGCTACGAGGGATGGAACAGCTCTCGACCCTGGCTTCTGTGTGAAGGAGGCCTTGGAGAAGGGGTGTCTTGGTTTTGGCTGGGATAGAGTTAACATTCTTCCCAGTAGCTGATATAGTGCTGTGTTTTGGCTTTAGTCTGAGAATAATGCTGATAACACTGATAACACTATTCTCTTGGTAAGTTAGTTGACATATTTATTCAGCTGAACTGAGCAGTAACTTTCACACAGATTGATAACTGTCTCAAGACCCAAAAAAACAGGTAAATATAAAGGTTTTTGCTTGTTTGTTCCAGCCACTTTGTAATTTAAAAAAACCCAGTATTTCGTATTTCTAAAGATACCATCTTGAATACCATTGCTGGAAGAAAAAGTGCAGTGCTTTAGAGTACCTCTTTGTAGAGGTTGGGTGATGGTGGGCACAAGGTGGGATGTTCTTCTGTCTTTCCCTCTGCCCTGCACAAGTCTCTGAGCAGCAGAGAGGGAGCTGTTGCTCCTGGGACAGGGAAACCTCCCAGCTTTGGTGCAGGCTTTTTTTTTTTTGGGTGTATTTGCCAGGGTGCAGTGCTACTTTTGTGCCAGGTCAGCTTCTGCCAGAGCCACTGCCACACACGTATCTGTGAGTGCTTGGCCCCCTGTCCCACCATGCAGCATGGCAGGGCCTCACCGACTCCTGCTTCCTGCTTCCAGATAGAGCCGGGATGCTCAAAACCTTTAGGATTGATCCATAACTTCATACATAGAATCATAGAATGGTTTGGGTTGGAAGGGACCTTGAAGATCATCCATTTCCAACCCCCTTGCGTGGGTCATTTTCTCTCCCCTGGTGCCCTGTCTCTTTGTTCACAGCACATCACTGCACTAGAGCCACTGCAGTGGGAGCAGCATCTCCTGGCAGGTCGCAGGGCCTCCTTCAGGAGCTGGCAAGAAATGGGCTGATCTGCAGGGCTGTGGGGAAGACCTGTGGTACTCATGATGACAAGCCAAGCACTGCCTCCACGTGCCTGTTGTGCTGCCTGGCACCTTCACCATGAGGTTTTCTAGGTGCTGTGTTTGTACGTAGCATGGCAGAAAACTCTGGTAGTGGCTGGGGCTTGTAATATGAATATTTAATTGTAACTCAGTTGTTCGTACTCACTGCAGGCTGAAGGTATGGCAAATCATTAGAAAAACAAATTATTTGACCGTTTTCAGGGCCACATCTCTGAAAGGTGGCAAAAAAGGCCTGGGTATGAAAGTGTACTTGCAAATCTCTGTATATTTACTTCTGCCTATCATGTGATCGTGTTATTTGTCAAATACAGAGTTGAAAAAATACTGTAGAGCAAGAGGCAATATACAGGCCTGTTAGTATGGCTACAACATCTTATTAGAACAAATGGTACCTTCAGGGAATAGGGAATGTAAACAATGTTTCAGAAACAAACATTCAACCTTATATTTCAAGACATGAGGTAACAGACGGGCAGCACTGCAGCAGTGCCTGGGTGCCCTTTCAGGAGGGGTTGAGCAGGGCTGTCCAGGCAGTCACTGTGGTCTCTCAGTGGCATCACCTTCTTGCTCTGTTAATACAAATTGCGTGTTTCTGCGGGATACCAACTGTCTGCCAGGGAGGCTGGCACTGAACTTTGTACGCCCTTGTCCTGGGCTCCTGAGCTGCTGTTGATGGAACTGCACAGGGAGTTCTGACCTTGCCCATCACACTGGGTGAGGGCTGTGTGCGCCTGAAAGTGGGACACTGCAGTCCCAGGATTCAGGAGGAGAGCCACAGTCCTTGGAGGATGCTCCTCCATGAGGTCCGTGCAGCAGGATGGCGGCCATTGAGGTATTTCCAGCCACAGCACTCTGCAAGGCAAGTCGGGCTGGTCCGTGGGCTTGTGGTGCTGGGTAATCGCTCCAAGAAAACATCAGGGGAGATTGAGGAGGGAGGCACCACCAAATATGGAATTTTGCTTTCCATCAGGCACTGAAAGCACAGTTCCCTGGTCCCACAGAAACTTTTTCCCAGGCTGGCTGCTGAACTTGGTAGGAAGGAGTTTGTCAGCAGGCTGGGGGCAGGGAGGGTGGTGTTTCTTAAATCAATGGAGATAGCAGAAACCCTGCTGTAAATTTCTAGGGCAAGTGGCAAGCTGGTTTACGGAATGCAGGGAGATGAGAACCTCTGGCTTACGGAAAGCAGCATGAATTAATAATCATTTAATTGGCTTTTCCATTATGTTGCTGGGTTGGGAGATGGAAGTTTAGATGAAGGGGCTGTCAGTGGTACTTTAGCTAAAAGAACCTGATGGTTGGGAGGTGGGGTGGCAACTCCGTTCCTACCAGGATGGAGAGCAGGCAGCTTTGGGGACCTTTGGCAGTTTTGCTTCTGGACCTAGCAAAAGAAAGGATCCCCACTTCCAAAGGAGCATCCCATCTCACCTCTGAAATAACGCCCAGGGGATTTCTCCTCCTCTGAAAAGCAGAAGCTGCTGAGGTAGAGTGAGAAGACAACCAGGTCACCAAGCGGTGCTGTGGCAAGGCAGTGTGCCTGCAGCAGCACCATCTGATTGCACTTGGCTTTCGGGTACCTCTGTTGAGAAATGCAGATTTTTCTCTAAGGTCAGCAAATCTGAACTAAATCCATTTAAAGAGTTAAAACAGTAAAAATACTGGTACATAGTTGTACTTCATACTTTAAACCCTGATTCCTTTCATTTTCTGCAAGGCCTGGACCTCTAAGTCTGATGCTGGATATGGTTAGGGTGCAGGCACTGGGCTCCACCTTCACCGGTGCTGAGCTGCCAGTCAGCACCAAGGCTCCTTTGACATTATCAGCCAAGGACATTCTGTCCCATACCCTCAGTGCAGAAGAAGGACCCAGCTGCTGGGAGCCTGGGGGTGCCGTGCTGCGTGCCCTCGTTTCTGCAGAAGAGTTCTGAATTCCTATGATCTGTGACATGGACTGAATGTGTCACTTTGTGTGTGGCTGTTTATCAGTGATAAACTTTGGTCTCAGTGTTAAAATTCCCATTTGAGCTGTCAAATCAACAAAAAAAAAATACTTAGAACAAATATTCCACATGCGTTTTTCAGAACTCTGCAGCAGAGCAGTTATTCTGGGGTCTGGACAATCATTAATAATTCTGGGTTTGAAAGATTAAAGTTATGGGTTGGATCAAGTGCATTTAGTAAAACGGGGCACTTTGGAGATGGTAAGTAAAAGAAAATTTTCATTATTTTGACTTTGCCCTAATTCTAAGCAGGCTGCTTTCCAGTAGAAAGAAAAATAAGGAAATGCCCTGTTGTGACTCCAGGGGTTACAGCTAGTGTCCAGTAGCTACGGGACCACTCACACCACACAAGGCTCGGTGTGTTAAGGGTGTTTTAAGGCAGGGTATTCCTCTGCCTGCCATGGTGCTGGCTCCTTTCATGGCCTCTGCCTCCCCAAACCCACTCAGAGGAACTGCTTTCCTCAGCAGAGGAGCAGCACCGGCAGCTCCGCGGTGCTGCCAAGTTTCTTGTGCTCCAACCACATTTTATTAGTAGGAAGCAATGAAGGCCAGCTTTAGTCCTGCAGGACCAAAAGTCATCTTTAATGACTTTCCAGTTCTGAACCCCAGGGAGGGTGTGGGGTTCAATTAGTGGGTTGACCAGAGAAGCAGCCTGTCATTCTGTGTTGGTGTCCATAAGCTGGCACTGACACCACAGCCTTGTTCTACACAATGAAGCTCTCAGTTTGGACATTTTTCTGGAGTTGGAAGCACGGAGGGGTCCTATGGGTTTGGAGTTGGGTACAGCCAGAACTTTACATAGTGCTTGGAGGCTCAGAATCAGCCAGGGCTGAAACAGCAGGCACATGGCAGGGCAACACTGCAGGGAAGGAAATCGCCTCTAAGCAGGCTTTGGCAAGGCCAAGTCTACCAGTAGACAGTCGGTAGTACCAGAGCTCCTCTGATCCCTGCCTCCCTCTGGCAGTATTGTTATCTTTTGCAATACCTATTTTCCATCTCCTGGAAGTTATGTTGCCTCTATCTAGCTGAACATTAGAGTTAGGGTCTGGCAGGGAGGGTGGTTAGAAATGGGGAGTTCTTCCTGTGGTGTGATACCTTTTGAAATACAGCAACTGCCAGTGCATGGAGGGTTGTTTGAGAAGGAAGCAGTTTGCACGTATCTTACTCTGACAGCATCTTCTGAAACAAGGAGCAGATACCAGCAGGTTCACAAAGAGAAGAAGAGACAAGGGGAAGAGTATGGGGGGACTGGTCTAAGAATGCTACAGTGCCTTGTTAATCGGCAGCCGATCCATCATATTAAATATCCAGCTGTCATATATTACCTTTCAAGTGAAAATGAATAACTCCCATTAAGGGCGAAATGGGTTTGAAGTCGATTCGAGACAGATTAAAGTACTGTTATGAATGTGTGTTCAGGGAGGAGGAGACGGGGGCTGTGTATAATATACTTGTCCTTACAGTTTTTAAATAATAGATGTCCCACAAATTTATGTACTGCAGGCTGCCAGGGTTCGGGGGAGGAGTAAAGGTCAGGGATGTACTTCTTGGAGCACCACAACCTGCCAAGGGCTTTGCTGTTGACTTCTGTGCTCATTTGCCTTTTGTGTTTTGGTGAAACAAAATCACCCTTCAGCTTGTTACAGTGTGAAGATGTCCCAGTCCCACCCCAGCACTGGCTGTAGGCTGGGTTTCTGCCACCATAGTTTTGGTGGGACCGTCAGTTGTGTGCTAATCCCTGGCCATGTGCTGCTGCTTCCAGCACAGACCACAGTAGATTGATGGCCACAGCTTCCAGCCACGTCCAAGGCAAACATATTCTAGAGTGTTCATATGCGAAGCATTCAGTGAGCTAGGAGTATGAGCTCTGCTTTGTCAAGTCAGTCCAACTGCTCGTGGAGCTGACGCGTTGGCCTTCACATATGGCCCAGTGTTTGTGTGTCTGATGTGAATGCAGAACAATGCAGAACATGGGTGGCAACACCTAACAGGTTGTAAGCAGCCCACAGAAATAGCTGAGATTTCTCTGCTTCTAACTATAAATTACACGGTTCCCTTACTATGAAAGATAGTCAAGAATTAATTTATTTTGGCCAGGCATGCTTTGTAGGATGTAAGTTAGTCTACAGACTCATCCTCCTCCAGGTCTTTGGTATGTGTTTGAAGCAACAGCAGCAGAGTAAATGAAGTACTGTCTTTGTCCAACTTCAGCCTCTTTGGGAATGTCCTGATATAAATCTCGTTTTGTTGCAGCACCAGCCAGCCAGGCAGAGAAGGAGCTGACAGAGCCTCCAGCATCCTCTAAACGAATGTCGTTTCCTAGCAGTTCTGAGTCGCCTCTTTCCTTTAAATGGTCAAAAACTTCAGAGGAGACCAAATCAGAGCAGGTAAGGAAGAAGAACCCAGCTTTTTGAGCATCTGCAATCAGGTAATTTGTTTCATATGTGCCAAAAGCAAAGAATATAATAGGAGAAGGAGGATGAAAGGCGATAACTGGTGGTAGGAGAAGGCATAGAATTATTAAAGCCTAGCTGTAAGGAAAGAGGAAAGCAGCAGCTGTGTCAAGTGCGTGATTCATTTGCCTTGCTCTGCAGATGTATCAGTGTCCATATTGCAAGTACAGTAACACAGACGTGAATCGGCTGCGGGTGCACACCATGACCCAGCACTCGGTGCAGCCCATGCTCCGCTGCCCGCTCTGCCAGGACATGCTGAACAACAAGATCCATTTGCAGCTGCACCTCACCCATCTGCACAGTGTGTCGCCTGACTGTGTCGAGAAGCTCATCATGACGGTAAGTGCTGCGTAGTCAAGCATGTCTACTGCCTTCCTAGCACAGATGAAGAGTAAAGGGGTGGCCTGACCTCTGCAGGCTGACTTTGCTGTAGTGGGCAGCTCCATCTGTCAGAACTCTGTCATCTAGGTTTTTCCCATCCCTCTGTGTTTTGTCACAGAGACTATTTTGTCCATGCTTGAGCACTGTGGAAACTGGCAGTGTTTCAGCTTTGAGTAATTTCACTGTGAAGAGATTAGAATAAATATGATTTCCTTTAACTACTGAGGTCATTGCATGGGATGACATTTTGCACAGAAGCTTCTGGGAGGTGTAGTAGCTGATGTGCTGCACTGCTTCTGCTGCAGAGGGAAAGTGCTTGTGTGTTGGGCACTTCCCAAGAACGGCAGCAAGGGTGATTAAGGTAACATTACAGGAAATTAGATTGCAGATTTCTGCCTGAAATATGGTTTTAAGAACCAATAGAGTAACTTCCCTTAGTAGTCTCATCTCATGGAGGAGAGATAGTCCTATTGTGCAGCCCATGTTCTGCACTTCATTCACTTAAAGAAGATCATTGTTACAGTTGTGTGAGGTGAGCTGGGTACATGAGGAGTTGCTCCATCCGAAATTACCATGGGTTTGTGGTGTAACAGTTCCCTTTTCAGGGTAACCTGAACAAGCAAGGGATACGCTGCCATTGGCCCAGGGGAATTGGAACCTTAAGGGACTTTTGAATACTAGAGCTACTGTTTCAAGTGCTGTTTTTAAAATGTTTGTAAATGCCTGGTTTTAACTCAAAATCTAAGCATAGGCATTTAAAATTCTCTGGAGTAGGAAGTTAGCCACTGAAGTGTGGAGTGAAAGTTCACTAAAGAGATCTGTCTTCATTTAGAGGTCAAAACTTGTAACAACCCTTCTTCCGGAGCTGTTTGTCAAACAACTTTGTGTTTCAGTATGGACTGTTGATGGCTATTGCTTGTGCCACTTCCAGTGAGGAGCAGAAGCTTCAGATGGCAGATCATGGTTCAGCACAAGTATGTTTGCACCAGGCTCTTCTTGTGCCCTGCATCCTTGTTTTAGCACCTAGCATGGGAACACTTCTCCAACACCGTGTTGAAGGAATTGAAATTCATCTGACGTGAGAGCTAGTGCTTAGTGAGAAGTAGCAAATTAACAGTGCAGTGTTCAAGTTCTCATTTTTGAGACCTGGGTTTGTGCTCTGGCTTTACACAGTGCCACTGACCCCGCATCCCTCTCTGCTGCTGGCGTACACGTGGAGCCGTTGGACCTCTTCTGTGGACTAGTACGTGCTGTCGCGGTGCCGAAGTGCTTATAACAGGTTACTGCACTCTCCAGCACTCAGGCACTTAGTTCCATAAATAACATTCTGAGCCCCAGAACATCTCTTTCATTAATTCCCTTTTCATACGTTTCACGAGTGCGCCTTTCCATTTGCTAGTCTCAGTTTAAGATACAGGTAGAATTAAAAAGACGTATTTTCAAAAACCCTTCTAAATTCACAAATGAAATGTATTGTAAGATTTTTAGACTGTTATTTGTTTGGTATAATCTTCAAGGCAAGATTGTGTTTGCATTTAAGAACCTGTCACCAACTATATAAAATAAGTGTTTATTCCTGTCCTTTCTCTTTGTGGTTTCTTTTTTTGGCCCCTATTTCTTCTTGTTTTCGCCCTTCTTTGCCAGTTCCCGACAGTAGAGGTGAATAACACCATGTTTGTCGTAGTACTCATGTTCTTTATCACCTCCCCTCCTGTGACATCATCTGAGCAAGCATATGCAATGTTGCCCAGCTTTTCTCTTACAGTTCTCTTATCTTCTCTTTCTATTACTCTCCCAGTTCTTCTGCGGCTTGTTCTCAAATGCCTTTATGCTTTTTTATCTGCCTGCTTTACTTTACCAGCTCCCTGTCCTCTCACTGTCCTGCCCTCTGTCTGGGCCCTGCCGAGGTGTCCTGCACCCCTTGGGCTGCAGGGGCTGGTGGTGACCACCTCTTGACCGAGCACTCCCAACCAACTGTGAGAACCAAACATGCCCCAAGTAGGCGCCACATCATAAAACCCATTAAAAAACCCAGGCTGACAGGCCCCAGCAGTCTCTGAGTAACAAAATACAGGGAGATAGGTAAGAAGAGCACCAGCAGATCACTAACTCTGTGAACTGGCCATGACCACAGGCTGGAGCAGGGCACAGCTCAACTCTGCCCACCACTCATGTATCTGGATCGAGGAGCTGTCCCAGCGCAAAGACCTCAGTCTCTGCAATCTGCATCCCATTTGATTCATGGTGCTTAGTATGTAAGTACCTTCTGAGGACTTGACAAATCTTGCTAAGCTTCTAATAGAATTGGTGGAAGACATCTTGGCCTTTTAAGAGCAGTGGACAGAAACTGAGCCCATTTCTTAGGCCAGCAAGTGTAACCAGTTTGCTAAGGGTGTGTGTTATGCCAGTGTGAAATGGTGTGTCTCTGAGCTGGGCTGTTGGCAGAACACAGTCTGGAACGAGTGCAATTGGGCTGGCCCATCTTCTCTGCCTAAGCACTCTGTGTCCTGCAGGATACAGGGAAACCACTCATTAGGAACTGGGGACACTCCATAGAGGATGTGGCCAGTGCAACTGTAGTTCTGTGGAGGACAGTCCTCATAGGTGAGTCGTCTGCTGAGCTGGAGCAGAGCCTCATCCTGCTGCTGCGGAGCACAGGACTTCTGCTGAGAACCGTAGAGTCTGGCTTAGCCATGAAGATCATCCTCCTGCTCATTCCTGTTTTTCCACCTGGCCATTGCCACTGGCCCTTGGCAGCTGTTCCCTTTGGTACCTAGAAATGTGGGGGGGAGGAAGATTGCTTTTCTTGCTTCAAGTCAAATGGCATGTAGGTCGAGAAGGTGGTTCTTTTTTGCATTAAATGACAAATATTTTGAAATCACTATGGCTTCATGAAGTCATGTGGCAGAATGAAAGGTTCCTAATTTTGCTCATTTTAGTTGAGATTCCTGTATCAGTCTGACATGTGAATCGGGTCTTGGTGCCACCACGAGGGAATTGCAGTCCAGTAAGTGGGAGCCAGGTCCCTTTCGACACAGCGTCTTTGCTGGGTGTTTGGAGGAGGCTCCAGTTAATAATACCTTATCAGACGCCTTTCAGGAACCTGCAGTGTCTAATATGTCTGTTGCCATAGTAACCCTGCTTGCTTGTGCTCAGCATCCCAGAGCTGGCTGTTCCAGGCTCTATGCTTTCATATCAGCAAGCAGCCAGGCTGGCTGTCCCATGGGATGCCAAGTCCTCCCCGCTGGCCTGGCCGCTGGGACTGTGGCTGCAGAGCGTAGAGAGCCACACGAAAAGCTCCCATGTGGTGTGAAGCCTGGGGTGCACCTTGGGGCAGAGGCTCCCAACACCCCCCATCTCCTGCAGCTTCCCTTCCACAGAGCTGGTGAATGGATGTGGTCAAGTTCATTTCATGTGGCATTCCAGCCACTCCGAGTGGGTGTAATCACTATCTTTCCACATAACAGCCTTTTGGCTAATCTTGGGCCTGTACCGCTTCAGCAGAGAGCCCCTTAATGAGGGTGAAGTGCAGTTCGCCGGCACAGTCGATTGACAAGACTGATGGGCTTGAGCCAGGAGAAGGGACAGCTTCCCAGGAGCCTCCGGGAGTGGGGAGCTCTCCCTCCTCCCACAGCCAGCTTTATCCTTCTGCACATTCCTCTCTCATCATTTCTGTTGTCAGTTTTCTCTTCCTTGGTTTAGGGCATATTCTCAGTGTTTCAGCCGTCTTTCCATCTTTTTCTGTTCTCCCTTGGCCTTAAGAGTAATTCTTGCCAGTCTCTGCCATCCTTACTTCTCCCTCTTGCCATCTGTACATTTTTTCCCTCTTTCCTATTGTCTTTTCTTACTGCTCTCTCCCTTCTGCTGTCATTCAATTTTTCTCTCTCCCTCCTTCTCACCCCCTCTCACTCCCCCCTTTCCCTCTCAGTCTGTGTCTCATTCTCCATCTAGGATGAAGGTAATGAAAATAATCGGGCTTCATTAATTCTGAGCCCTGTGAGATGATAGCCATTTGGAGCCATGTTTGCCAATTAGATGGTCTAAATTAGAAGTGACCTTGGTATACTGCCATCGCTTTGCTTCTCTGAGTCTAATGAAGCTTTTCACTCCAGCACCCTCTCTCTCTCTTTGTAATGGAAATTACCTCCTTTGTCTGGTTTGGGAACCTTGCATTGCATGTGTGCTTCCCCCTGGTTGCATGGACATAGGGATAGTAATGTATCTCCTCAGACCCCTTGGAGAGATATGCTTTTCAAAGCTGCATGATATCAGCATTATGGGGCATTTTCAGAGGAACTGCACAGACTGTCCACACCTTTGGTCACTCACTGCGGAGGAAGGTCAGAGCAGGCAGATCCAGTGCACGAGGGGAGCTGGCTATTCACCCTGTCCAAGATTAATTCACTGAACGTGCCGGGAATATCCTTGTGTCACGCCGCCAGGGCCAGCACAGGAGGGATGTTCAGCTCAGAGCCTCCAGCCCATGCTGATAACAGTTCTGCAGTTCATCATCTTAAAGATCTGGTAGATTCAGTAGTGGCAGGAGCCACACATGTCACTGCTGTAGGCTGTCTCCAGTGAGGAGTGGACCCACAGGTTGCTCTCCAGACTGGTGACAGGTCTGTAGGTGTCAGGACGTGTGTGATCTGTTGGGGATCTTTGTGGGGAAGGGAAGCTGGAGACATGGCATGTCCGCCCTTGGGTGTTTTGTGCAGTCACTCAGTGGACCGCATTGTCTATAGAAATGGCCAGCAAATTGGGGTGCCCATGTGTGTCACTGAATCTTGTCATCATAAAGAAATTTTATCTCCTTAAGGGGATCTGAATTCCATCAAAAGGGAGGGTCCTTGGAAGCAAAGAGGCTTTTCCCAGTAACTTTCCATCTAGGGCAGGTAATTAACTTCTCTGTGGTCTGCTCTAGAGGGTGGCTGCCTAGCCAGCATTCCCATCTCCAGTACAGACCAAGGGGAGATGTTTCAAAGTGGGGCGCAGGAGGGACTGCCAATCTCTGGCACAAACTTCCCCTCCTTTGCTCTTTTCACTGCAGAGGGGGTACAGTTTAATGTTAGAGCAAAACAAGTGTGTGCAGAAGGAGGAAAGGGAGAAGCCAGTCACATTTGTCAAACTTCCATCTGTAGAGCTGGTTTTTTAATAACAATTCACAGTGATTGACATGTTGCCATTGGGAAACGGTATTGAAGAGACACTGAAACAGGGGGATGGAGGATGCCAGGATTTCATGCCAGGTGTTGTCTGCTCAGGTGAGAGGGAGGTAGAGAGCACTGAACAACCGCATGTGCTAACACATGCTGTGCTCAAGATAAACACGTTCCCCTCTGTCACCAGAACAGTTAATGCCATTTAAATACATGTGAAGTAGAAAATGCTGTGTTGTGGAGCACTGCTCCCTGTTTATCTGCCAGTGGCCGTGGTCTACTAAACCTTCCTGCTCCCTAGTACTCACAGCATTCGTTTATATTAAAAACAGCCACGATGTGCGAGACATTTTCTGCACGTACAAGGAAATGGTGCATCCGCAGATGGGTTTGAAGTGTAAAAGGACAAACAGTTCAAAATAGGCAGTCTGGAATCCACTGTAAATGCAGAACGATTGAGACGTGCAGCAGGCTCTTGTCACTGTTTCTATTTGTGCTGTGTGCTTAGGGGTGGTTGTGGGGATAAAGACACAGAATGGTTCTGCCCTAAACAATGGCACAGAACGGGCAGCACTTTGAGGAGAAGCCTGAATGGTGCTTGGCAGATAGAGGACTGACATGATATAGTTGTTGAAGCAAAACCAGTGCCGTGTTTTCAAGATTTCACTGAGGGCCAGCTCTGTGTGGCTGGCTGGACTGCCTGCAGTTGCCCTATATCCATGTCCAGAATTTCTAGTTTCCTGCACTTTTTCCAAAGGCTTTTGACTGTTTGCCTTTGGGGATTTTGTGCCTGTAGCAATTCAGTGCATCACAGTCTCTTTTCTTCTTCCCACCTTTTTTTTTCCCCCTTTTTTATTGTGGAGGGAGGGGTAGAAGTAGGGTGGGAACTGTGGCTATGGAGATGCAGGTAGATAAAGGTAATTACTTAAACACATATAGGGCAGGACTTATTGGTTTGGAGCCCCAGATTAAGATGCAGAGGAGCATGTGAGGTTGATGATTATATTTCGGGGAGAGTTAATTGACGGAAGGTGAAGGCAGACAAAGAACCGCTGCTTACTGCCTTCTTGAATCCCAATCAGGAATTATGATTAAAGACACGGCGAGACAACAGAGGCCTGATGAATTGGTGTCTTTTTTTTTTCTTTTTTGCCGTCATTCACACTTGATTGACTTCAACCTTTCAAGTGCAAAAGTCTTTCTTTTCCATTATTATTCATAGCCATCTGAGTTTTTCTAATTAAAGTGTATGAAAACAATTACTGATCCGTCGTACTGAGTGTGGTAGTGGGGATGGCTGCCTTACTGTAATACGTATAAAAAGCCCACAGTTTCTATAATGATGTGCAGCTGAGGTGTTAGATAATTTTATTCTTTTTCTACTCTGTTGGGGTTTTTTTTAATTTCTCCTGATTTATTTTTCGTAATTCCTAAAGATCCTAGGAAAGCGCTGTCCCTGCTGATAAAGCTGAGAGGGACATCTCCTTCTCGCCTTCCCCCCTCTGCATCCTGCTCATCCCCCTCCTCCGAGCCCTGCTACCGGGAATTAACTGGTGACCTTTCACGTCTTCCAACCCACCACCCACAGCCATCAGATGCTCCTGCTTAGAGCAAAAGGTGGAATGAACATGGTGTGCTCAGCTTCCCTCCCAGTGATTTATCAGGGTCAGCTGCTCTTCCTGTGGGCACCAGAGAGACCTAGTGCTCACCCCTGTGCACCAGTTGCCCCAGTAAAGGGGGGAGCTCAGCACCCCTCCCCATCATGGGTCAGATGGCTGCAACCCCTCTACACCAACATCTGCTTCTGAGGTTTTTCATGGACTGTTTTTGCTTCCGTTCACTTAATGAAGCCAAGGTCTAGTCTGTGTTTGCTTGGATTTGACACATGTATAGATAAGGAAGATTTCATGTCCTGCACATAGGTTTACCTTCAGCTTCACCACAGATTTGCTAATACCTCATTTGGTTCAGTCAGAGCCTTGTGGTCCTTGACTGTGCAGAAAGCAAGGTAAACGATGTGCAGATAACAGCCTCACTCTCTTCTGTAGTCCAAGGTTCAAATGCCCTCTTAGTATCTGACAGAAGGATGGAGTGATGTGTTTTGCTAGGATACATACCCATTTAGGAGTGTTTATTTACACCTCACTTCCCCAGCAGCCAGAGACTGGGAGCAGAAGCACCACAAGCATTGCAATTCAGTGTTGGTTCCTGTTCTTTCAAGTACCACAGCCCTGGTGAAAGGACAGTGCTCCCTGAGCATCAGTGGGGTGAGGCATGCAGCTGCCCCAGGCTGTAGAGATGTCTTCACTTGCCACAGGCATCTAACCAGTGCTGACAGACCTGCACTGGATTACGGCGCAGATGGTGATGGTGGTGTGGGTCTGTCTGCACAGTTGCTGCTCTGGGAGAAGGGCTGGGGGCAGCTTTTCAGGTGGTGCCAGGTACTGGTCTGAATGTTCAGAAGGGTATACATTGTCTTGTGTCCAGTGCCAACCATGTGCAAATTGCTGGTGAGGTAGTTTGTATGTTCTGTGTGTGATCAGGTACCCCCAAAGAAACAGTTTTCCAGAAGAAGATGAGCGTGTGCATTTGACTCTTTCAAAGAGCATCTCCAGTTGAAGCAGTCTCCAGCTGTTTGAAACTCTTGGTGTTCAAGCACTGCACTGGTCTAGGTGGTTATAGACAAACACCTGAAGAGAGGTGAAGCGAGCACATCAGTCAGAGCAAGGAAAGGGTTACCAAAAGCTTTCCAGTTTGCAGACGATTTGCTTTCTTGTTAGTCTTTTCTTATTATCCTTTCCTTTGTCACCTCTCTCCTTATTTGTACTTTTCTTTCTCATGCCCCTCCTTTTCCTGCATGGATACACTTTGAAAACAGTGCTGCAATGCTCCCTAGTTCAAGATTACAGTGTACTTTACGAGGTATGATTTAATTAGGGGCCTTATTATGTTTTCAGCAGCTTAAGGTGGGCCTTTCAACTTATCTACCTAATTGGTTGCACAAGAAGTTTCACAGCCCATGACAAAACATTGTCAGTGATCAAAGTCTGAATTCTACATAAAGGAAAAATATTAATAATAAGATTATTCTTCAAGTGTGCACTGCTAATTATGTCCAGAATGTAACTGTAGAAACACTTTTGACTGATGGGAGCTTTGTCTAATAAATGTGAGTCTTCAGTGAGCCATGAAAAGTGACGCCTCTGACTTTACAATTGTGGTGTCTAATTTTGCCACTGAACATGTGTAAAATATTTTCCTGTGTTTCTCTTCTCCCCACATCCTTTCTTCCCTTTCTCCAGGTGACAACACCTGAGGTGATGATGCCCAGCAGCATGTTTCTCCCAGCAGCCGCTCCAGAAAAAGATGGGAACTCCACTGCGGAGGAGCTGGGGAAGCAGCCTGGTGAGTGCTGGTCACTGAGGTCCATGAGTCCCACCACTCCCTCAGCTTCCATCACCTGATCAGGGGATGTATCGGGGGACATCTTCACATGGACGAACTTCATATGCCCAGCTGTCTCCTGAAAACGGCAGTGGGACAGTGCCCAGCAGGGCCGCCGCCCTTCATCTGTGCCACAAACAGTCTGTGCCCCAGGAGTTCCGTGGCAGGGCAGCTCAGAGTTGAGGAACACAGGTCACCAGTGTGGCCATTCATATGGAAGTGGTGTTGAATCCTTGCAAAGGAAGGACCAGATGTGAGTGATGAAAAGCAGAGGTGGTGGAGGGCTGAGGGGATCCATATAGAAAAGCCAAAGGCGGCAGCTGCTGGCTGGAGACTGTGCTGCCCTCTCTGCTGTACCTGCTCCACTGCCATCACAGCTCAGTACAGTCTCTGGGCATATTGTCTGAGGAGCTTTGAACTGCTGGGAGTCCTTCTCCAGCCCAAATCTCAGCCTTTTTCATTGCCATGCTGCGTTATGAGGGTATGGCTGTAAATCCATGGCTATTTAGTCCTGGCTTTGTTGTGTGATAGGAGAGCATCCCAGAAACATAGCTCTGCATGGGCAGAAGAGTCTGCTGTCAGACCTGGCAGGGAAGCAATGCCAGTCTTCCTTCTGTGCCCTCCTGGAAGGTCTGTAAGGAATCAGGGAATGAAGACAGTGTCATTTCCTTTCAGACAGACAGCCCTGAGGCAGTGATGCTGGTGGGGCAGCACTGGCACACCCAGGGTGTCCTTGGCAAGGGGTTCTCTTTTTTGGCCTCTACCTGTGTCACACTTTTTTCCAGCAGGACTGTGCTCTTAGACCCTGGATAAGCGGCAGTGCACTGAGTGCTTATTCCTTCTTCTCCCATCTTCCCTCAGACAGCACCCTTTGAGCTGCTGCCAGAAGGACCCACATTTCATTCCTCTTGTTTCTAGCTTTGGTAGGACCAAGACTCAAATACTGCATTCAGTCTGATGAACTTTCTTATTGGAAAATAGGCAGAACATCAAAGCAAAAGAGCAAACATGCACAGGTGGCTGAATGTCCTTCACTTAAAAGGAAGAATTAAAGGTGATAAATTCACTAAGGAAATGTGTGTGTGTGTGAACAATTTCCACATACTCAAAGTGGACAAAGTAAAGTAAATTGTGTAGGTTTATGCAGTGGGCCATGATGAGGGTAATGGGCTGTTATGAAAATAAATGAATGAAGATAGAGGAGAAGTGTTAGAAATACCTGTCGTATTGCAGAGAAAACACATGGACGCATTAGGGACAAAAAGAGGGCACTGATCTGCCTCTCTGTGCTGGTGTAATTGTCAGGTTTACTCTCATTCTGTTTTCACAGAGATCCCTGAGGACTCGGGAAAGGGTCTTCTGCCATTGGACAGCACAGAGCACAGCGGAGATCCCAAGCCGGTTCTGGCCGATCCGAGCTCTGCCAGGGAGGACTCCAGCTTCCTCTGCTGGAAGAAGGGCTGCAACCAGGTGTTCAAGAGCTCAGCAGCCCTGCAGACACACTTCAACGAAGTCCATGCAAAGCGGCCTCAGCTGCCGGTGTCCGATCGCCACGTCTACAAGTACCGCTGTAACCAGTGCAGCTTGGCATTCAAAACCATTGAGAAGCTGCAGCTTCATTCCCAGTACCATGTCATCCGGGCAGCCACCATGTGCTGCCTCTGCCAGCGCAGCTTCCGAACCTTCCAGGCCCTGAAGAAGCACTTGGAAACCAGCCATCTGGAGCTGAGTGAGGCTGACATTCAGCAGCTATATGGTGGTCTCTTGGTCAACGGAGACCTCCTTGCAATGGGCGATCCTTCACTTGCAGAAGACCACACTATCATAGTCGAGGAAGATAAAGAGGAAGAGAGCGACTTGGAAGATAAGCAGAGCCCAACAGGTAGCGATTCAGGGTCAGTGCAAGAGGACTCCGGCTCAGAACCAAAAAGGGCCTTACCCTTCAGAAAGGGCCCTAACTTCACTATGGAGAAATTCCTAGATCCATCTCGCCCATACAAGTGCACAGTCTGCAAGGAGTCTTTCACGCAAAAGAACATTCTCCTGGTCCATTACAATTCAGTTTCTCACCTGCATAAACTGAAAAGAGCCCTCCAAGAATCTGCTACTGGGCAGCCTGAACCGACCAGCAGCCCAGACAACAAGCCTTTTAAGTGTAACACCTGCAATGTGGCCTACAGTCAGAGCTCAACCTTGGAGATCCATATGAGGTCTGTCCTGCACCAAACCAAGGCTCGCGCTGCCAAACTGGAAGCGGCTGGAGGCAGCAGCAGCAGTAATGGAGCTGGCAGCAGCAGCAGCAGCAGTCTTTCTTTGGGTTCATCCACACCAAGTCCAGTGAACGCTACCAACAGTAATACTTTTACAGCCACCAACACAAGTAATTCTGGCCCAGTTCCCATTCCCAGCCTACTCAACCAGGTATCCAGTGACAACATGGGAATTCCTACATTAGGTAACCCTGTAAGCACTAGCAGCTCCTCTCCTTCAGAGCCCAAAGAGGTAAACCGAAAGAAGTTGGCAGACATGATTGCGTCGAGGCAGCAGCAGCAGCAGCAGCAGCAGCAGCAGCAGCAGCAAGCTCAAACCCTGGCCCAGGCCCAAGTCCAGGCCCATCTGCAACAAGAACTGCAGCAGCAGGCTGCTCTTCTGCAATCCCAGCTCTTCAACCCAGCACTTTTGCCGCACTTTCCAATGACCACAGAGACCCTTCTGCAGCTTCAGCAACAGCAGCATCTTTTATTTCCTTTCTACATCCCTAGTGCCGAGTTTCAGCTCAATCCAGAAGTTAGTTTGCCTGTCACCAGTGGCGCACTGACATTGACTGGTACAGGTCCGAGTTTGCTGGAGGACCTGAAGGCTCAAGTTCAGATCCCTCAGCAGAGCCATCCACAGCTCTTACAGCAGCAGCAAGGCCAGCTCTCCTTATCACAGCCTCACTCCGTCCTTATACAGAAGAGCCAGCACCCTGAGAAGAAGAATAAATCCATACTGAAGGAGAAAGAAAAAGAAACCCCAAGGGAAAGGGAAAGTGCAGAGAGAGGAGACAGTAATGTAGCATCTAAAGAGTCTCTACCTGATAACTTAAAGCCCAAAGAAAAGAAGGACTTTGTACCAGGTGGTAGTTCAGAGCCTTCCTTACTGCCGCCACGTATTGCCTCTGATGCAAGAGGGAATGCCACAAAAGCCTTGCTGGAAAACTTTGGCTTTGAGCTTGTCATTCAGTATAATGAGAACAAGCAGAAGGTGCAGAAGAAAAATGGGAAGACAGAGCAAGGTGAGAACTTGGAAAAGCTCGAGTGTGACACATGTGGCAAGTTCTTTTCAAACATCCTCATTCTGAAGAGCCACCAAGAGCATGTTCACCAACATTACTTTCCCTTCAAGCAGTTAGAGAGATTTGCCAAACAATACAGAGAACACTATGACAAACTGTACCCACTGCGGCCTCAGACCCCAGAGCCACCACCACCACCTCCTCCGCCACCACCTCCACTTCCTCCAGCACCTCCTCAGCCGGCTTCAACTCCTACCATCCCTACGTCTGCCCCACCGATTACCTCTCCTACGATCGCACCAGCCCAGACATCTGTGCCACTCACCCAGCTCTCCATGCCAATGGAGCTCCCCATCTTTTCACCACTGATGATGCAAACCATGCCACTACAGACATTACCTGCACAGCTGCCACCCCAGCTGGGTCCTGTAGACCCTTTGCCTGCTGACTTGGCCCAGTTGTACCAGCATCAGCTCAACCCTAGCCTTCTCCAGCAGCAGCAGAACAAGAGGCCACGGACACGAATCACCGACGACCAACTCAGAGTCCTTCGGCAGTATTTCGATATTAACAATTCCCCAAGTGAGGAACAGATCAAAGAGATGGCGGACAAATCTGGACTGCCCCAGAAAGTGATCAAGCACTGGTTCAGAAACACTCTTTTCAAAGAACGCCAGCGCAACAAGGATTCCCCATACAATTTCAGTAATCCTCCCATTACCAGCCTGGAAGAACTGAAGATAGACTCACGGCCTCCTTCTCCAGAACCTCAAAAGCAGGAGTACTGGGGAAGCAAGCGGTCCTCCCGGACACGCTTTACTGACTACCAACTCAGAGTCCTGCAGGACTTCTTTGATGCCAATGCTTATCCAAAGGATGATGAATTTGAGCAGCTTTCTAACTTGCTGAACCTCCCAACGCGTGTTATAGTGGTGTGGTTTCAGAATGCCCGTCAGAAGGCTAGGAAAAACTATGAGAATCAGGGAGAAGGCAAAGACGGGGAACGACGGGAGCTTACAAATGACAGGTATATTAGAACAAGCAACTTAAACTACCAGTGCAAAAAGTGCAGTCTCGTCTTTCAGCGCATTTTTGATCTCATTAAACACCAGAAAAAGCTTTGTTACAAAGATGAGGATGAGGATGGACAGGATGATAGCCAGAATGAAGACTCTATGGATGCAATGGAGCTCTTAACTCCAACCAGTTCCTCCTGCAGTACACCAATGCCCTCGCAAGCTTACAGCACACCTACATCTTCAGCCAATGCAACCTCCTCAGCTTTTCTGCAGCTCACAGCAGAGGCAGATGATTCCTCCACCTATAGTTCTAAAGTAGAAGCTACAGAAGAGAAACCAAAGCAGCCTGAACCTCCAAGTACACAGCAAAACCAAACTCAAGAGAAGCAAGTGCAACCAAAGCAAGAGTCTCAACAGCAACAGGACCAAGGAGAACAAAAGACAAGTTCAGCACACCAAAAGATTTCACAGTTATCCTCACCTTCTTCATTGCAACAGCCACCTCCCCCTCCTCAGCCCCCTCAGTGCTCCTTGTCACAGTCAAGCCCAAGTCCATCTCAGCTCTCGCATCTCTCCCTCAAACCCATTCACACATCCACCCCTCAACAGCTGGCAAACCTACCTCCTCAGCTAATCCCATACCAGTGTGACCAGTGTAAGCTGGCATTTCCTTCCTTTGAGCATTGGCAGGAGCATCAGCAGCTTCATTTTCTGAGTGCACAGAACCAGTTTATCCACCCCCCATTCCTGGACAGAACCCTGGATATGCCGTTCATGCTTTTTGATCCCAGTAATCCACTACTTACGAGCCAGCTGCTATCTGGAGCATTACCACAGATTCCAGCAAGCTCAGCCACTTCACCATCAACTCCAACATCCACAATGAATACACTGAAGAGAAAGCTAGAGGAAAAGGCCAGTGCAAGTCCTGGAGAAAATGACAGTGGGACTGGAGGAGAAGAACCACAAAGGGATAAACGTCTAAGGACTACCATTACCCCAGAGCAGCTGGAAATTCTTTATCAGAAATACTTGCTCGACTCCAACCCAACGCGGAAAATGTTGGATCACATTGCCCATGAAGTGGGCTTGAAGAAACGCGTGGTGCAAGTTTGGTTTCAAAACACGCGTGCGCGGGAAAGGAAGGGGCAGTTCAGAGCCGTAGGGCCTGCCCAAGCCCATAGACGGTGTCCCTTCTGCCGAGCTCTCTTTAAAGCAAAGACAGCTCTAGAAGCCCATATCCGATCCCGTCACTGGCATGAGGCCAAGAGAGCTGGGTACAACTTGACATTGTCTGCTATGCTCTTGGATTGTGATGGGGGACTTCAAATGAAGGGAGACATCTTTGATGGAGGAAGCTTTTCCCACATGCCACCAACAAGCAGTGACGGGCATACTGTTCCTCTCTCCCCAGTGAACAAGAGCATGGAACTGTCACCTCGAACTCTGCTGAGTCCATCCTCCATTAAGGTTGAAGGGATGGAAGACTTCGAGAGTCCCTCCATGTCCTCAGTCAATCTGAGCTTTGACCAAACAAAGCTGGACAATGATGACTGCTCCTCTGTCAACACTGCAATCACAGACACTACAACAGGAGATGAAGGGAATGCAGACAATGATAGTGCCACAGGGATTGCAACCGAAACCAAATCAACATCGGGACCCAGTGAGGGTCTCACAAAAGCTGCCATGATAGCAATGTCTGAATATGAAGATCGGCTGTCTTCTGGCCTGGTCAGCCCAGCTCCCAGCTTTTACAGCAAGGAGTATGATAATGAAGGTACTGTGGACTATAGTGAAACATCCAGCCTTGCAGACCCCTGCTCACCCAACCCTGGTGCAAGTGGTTCAGCCAGCAAGTCTGGAGAGAGTGGGGATCGGCCTGGGCAGAAACGCTTTCGCACTCAGATGACTAATCTCCAGCTAAAAGTTCTTAAGTCATGCTTTAATGACTACAGGACACCTACCATGCTGGAGTGTGAGGTCCTGGGCAATGACATTGGACTGCCAAAGAGAGTTGTTCAGGTCTGGTTCCAGAATGCTAGGGCGAAGGAGAAGAAGTCCAAACTCAGCATGGCCAAGCATTTTGGTATAAACCAAACAAGTTATGAGGGACCCAAAACAGAGTGCACTTTGTGTGGCATCAAGTACAGCGCTCGACTGTCTGTACGTGACCATATCTTCTCTCAACAGCATATCTCCAAAGTTAAAGAAACCATTGGAAGCCAGTTGGATAAGGAAAAGGAGTATTTTGACCCAGCTACTGTACGTCAGTTGATGGCTCAGCAGGAGCTGGACCGGATCAAAAAAGCCAATGAGGTTCTTGGTCTGGCAGCCCAACAGCAGGGCATGTTTGATAACACCCCTCTGCAAGCTCTTAACCTTCCTGCTGCATACCCAGCACTACAGGGCATCCCTCCAGTCTTGCTCCCAGGCCTCAACAGCCCATCCTTACCAGGCTTCACTCCATCCAACACAGGTGGGTATGGATATTATCACACTGCTCAGAGACACAACTTAACTTGACACATCTTTAGCACAAGCAGATGTTCTCTTGAAGAACGGCTGATACCTGGCCCTTTAGTGGAGCATATTTACTTGACATTGAATGAGCAATAGGTATTTTATCTTTTAATTCCTGAATGTGGGGTTTCTAGCCAAGTCTGAAATAGAGCAAGATGTAGACATTTTGTGTATCTCTTTTTCCTTAGCACAGCCTGAAAATGCTGAAGCACCTTCAAAGAAATGAAGAATAAAGGATTTATCAAACAGAACAGGAAAAGGGCTAATGTGCTGAATGCATTGTTCATTATGCGTTTCGTTTTGCTATTAAATTCAGTTTATGTAGTGCCGTCCCAAATTTCCACTAACTGTGAACTGTTTCTAGGGAAAAGTGTGATGTGCCTGGTAGCACTGGTGACAGACTCCTGGAGCATCTTCATGTAATATCCTTATGGTGACCTCCAGGACTAATCCCAGTGCATCTGTGGGTTGGTTTCTGAGTCATGGCTGGATAAAACCTGAAAGTACCTTCTTAACAAACAGTGGTGTAGTCATGGGTCATATCTACTTTGTATTTTAGTAACATTTTTTTCAACAATACTACATAAAAATAAAATTTGGCACAGTCCTTTGGGTGGCCTAATCCCAGATAATGGACTTGTTTTTTTTGAGGATATACCTTTTCTGTGTACCTGGTGAACGTGTGGAGTGTGTAAGATCTGTAGCAAACACTGGCGATGGAATATACTGCTCAGTAGACTAGCAGTGGCCTAGAAAACCTGATCCAAGAGCCTTGTTTGCCCCCTGCTACATCTGTGGCATCCCAAGGACATGCCTGTGTCTGAATTCCACTTGTAGCAGAGTAATCGATGTTCTCTCCAAGACTTACTTTCACTTGGAAGACTTCCCTGTTACTTCTGATGATCCTTTTTCAAGTTAACTTTCACCAGGGCTGATTTACATTTACAGAGATATCCCGAGAACTGATTCCAGTGTCTTGTCTCCAGAACAGGCTTAGTCTGTCTCGGGTTGGAAAGCCTGTGGCACCGTAACGCCTGGTGCAGTTACACCAGATGCCACTGTGCATCCTTGTTTTCTGCTCTGCAGCAGTACAGGTCTGCCTTTATTAGAAATAATAATGATACAAGAGTTCTCCAGAATGAGGGTTCTCCAGGTTCAGAAACAGGAGGCAAGGTGTTGGTGGCTTCAAGAGAAACACCTGGTTTAAGAATGGAAACTGAGGACATGATTTTAACAGCCTCTGATACAGATGTGGGACTGAGCTGACTTTTATCAAAAAGTAAAAGCCTGATTGACATTCCTTTTTGTTCTTTTTGCTTGCTAAAGCAGCCTGTCTTTGCATATTCTTAAAAATCGTGTTTGCTGAAATGATAACTTTCTCTTATTGTACTGAACTGATTGGCTAATGATGAGTTGTAATCCATAGTGTGAAGCCTAAATAGGATTTGAGCATCTTCCCGGCTCCTTAATCAGAAACTCAGTCTCCAAAAAGACTTTCTGATGCTTTTATTCAGCAGCCTGACTCTGGAATTCCTTTTTCAACAGATTGAAAAACTCAGTGCAGATGTTGCCAGGTAACATGGTTGTATCATGTTAATAAAATAGCCATCTTCTTTTGTCATCCAGGAGGTAAATCTTCAGATAAGCAAATCAAAGACTTAGACAAAAGGATAGTAGCCAGTGTGAACAGCTACATGGAGCTTGAGCAGCTCATCTGGCATTCACAGCAGAACTGGCTACTGAGCTGCTCACTGTAAATCATATCACTAGCACCTGAAGTGTGTCTGTGGTGTAACACACTTCAGGTGCAATACCCTAAAGAGAGCACTAGAGACCCATGAGTCAAAACAGACATCTTTCTGTCCCCTTAGAGATGGCTGTGTTCCCCTTTTTCTCCGTTGCCGCTTGTCTCTGAAGTATCTTCGGTTGACAAATGAAGAACAGTTAACTCTCACTGTATTTTGGGGGCTCTGAAAAAGCTTTCTGCTGGGAGTTAGGGCCTCTCTGAGGCTTTTCACATAGTTACAGAAGTCTTCCCATGACCCCCAAAGCAAAATAAAATTATTCTTGACTACAGTTGAGGGATAGGTCATTGTAATTAAACCATTTTAAAAAACAGTTGCTGTTAGAAATTCTTCTGTTTGGGACTGCTGCCCATTTCTGCTTCTTGAGTCTATTCCTAGCTGCACACCCCAAGGGCATCTTTCAATGCCAGGACTTCTTCATGTGATACTTCTGTTATTGCCTAAGGTCTTGTTTCAGAAGCCAGAACTAGGTAGAGAATCTCTTTGGCAAATTGTATTGTCAGCCTATCATAGACAGCTCTGTGCTGTTTACTTAATACCCAAATTTGTAACAAGATCTAAAATTACTTTTTTGCACTTCAATCTATATTGTTGCTTTTATATTCCTCCGAAGACCGGTATGTGTCCTGGGGAGATGGGGCTACGTACTATGAATGTTAAAAGCAATCAGTGACTGCCTCGACAGGACTAAGCTATTTAGAAAGTCAAACAGACTGTTTGTGGCCTTTAGATAAAGCTCCAAAGGTCAGGCCATCTCGGCTCAAAGCCTGTCGAAGCAGATAAGGCTGTGCATCCAGGAATGTTATGAATTAGCTGCTGCTCCCACACTTGAACCTTTCGGGGAGCGTTCAGCTAGGGAACATCAGTTTCAATGGCATCTATCCATAATACGCCCTTATCTGAAATCTACAAGGCTGCTGTGTGGAGGCTCACTTCGTACACTTCATACCTTCACAAATCACTGTTGTCTTGATACAGCATCAGGAGCAGATGCAGGTTTCTGATGGGCTTTGCATCAGCCATAGCTGAACTCTTGGCTGCCCTGCTCCCAGCCCTCTGGTGCGTCCTGCAACAGGCCAGCCCCTGAAGACTGTTAGCCACAACCCCTAGCTGTGCTTGAGTCCCTTTACACTGCCTTTGCAGGGCAAAGGAGCCCCGTAGCAGCTGGATTTCCCTGCCAGGAATCACTGCCTGCCCTGTTCACAGCGATGGCCCTGCTGGCATGCTTCCCTTCCTATTCCTGCTGTTGAGAAAATGGGTGGACTTCACATTCCACCATTAATCCATCTCCTTTGCAAGGAGGCATCATGACCCTTTTAATTCTACCCAAAGACAATGTTCGTGCCCTGAGGTTTGTCTGAATACCACACAAACTCTGAGATAATTACCCAGAAGCTGTGCACCTAAAGCCTCTTATACTGGAAAGAAGGAAGGGGTTGCATCAGCGGTTTGTGGATTGGTGAGCATCATCCTAATAAGGACAAAATAACTTAGATTTAGTCTGTTCGGTCCTCTCCAGTTGCTGTGAGCAGGGCTTTTTAATCTGTGAATATTGTAATGAGATTGACACTATCTAGTGTTGTGGCATCCAGCATCACACCTTCTTCTTGCTGGAGTTCTTTGGCCAAGGGACCAGTTACTGCAGATGTAGGAAAAGTGCCCATCCCTGACATCAGCTATTAATCATTTGGGAACTGCAGAGAGGTCAGTAAAGCAACAGCTCTGCTGAACATACCGGATCGCTGGTGGGATGCTTGCTGGTGATGAGGACTGACAAGCACATCCCTGCGGCACAGGGCCTGGGGGAGCGGGGAGAGGAGTGTTTGTCGCACCTTGTGCTTTCTGCCTGCCCAGCACCGAGTGACTGCTCACCTCTTTCTCCTCCTTCCTGCAGCTTTAACTTCTCCCAAACCCAACCTGATGGGTCTGCCCAGCGCAAGTGTCCCTTCGCCTGGCCTCCCGACCTCTGGATTACCAAATAAGCAGCCCCCGGCCACGCTGAGCTCGCTCACTCCGGCACAAGCCACTGCAGCCGTGGCCCCGCAGCAGCCGCCAGCAACGACGCTGCAGCCGCAGCAGACATCCCAGCCACAGCGTAAGGAGAAGGAGAGTGAGAAGGCAAAAGAGAAGGAGAAGGCACCCAAGGGGAAGGCGGAGCCCCTGCCAGGGCCCAAGAAGGAGAAGGGGGAGGCACCGGTGGGTGCCCTTTCGGCCCCACTACCAGCCATGGAGTACGCCGTGGAGCCAACCCAGCTCCAGGCACTGCAGGCCGCCCTGAATTCAGACCCCACCACCTTGCTAACGAGCCAGTTCCTTCCCTACTTCGTCCCCGGCTTTTCCCCCTACTATGCCCCGCAGATCCCTGGCGCCCTGCAGAGCGGGTACCTGCAGCCCATGTACGGGATGGAGGGGCTCTTTCCCTACAGCCCGGCGCTGTCACAGGCACTGCTGGGGCTGTCCCCTGGCTCCCTGCTGCAGCAGTACCAGCAATACCAGCAGAGTCTGCAGGAGGCATTGCAGCAGCAGCAGCAGCAGCAACGGCAGGCACAGCAGCAGCAGCAGCAGAAAGTGCAGCAGCCCAAAGGAAGCCAAACCCCCGTCCCCGCGGGGGCTGCCACCCCGGACAAAGACCCTGCCAAAGAACCCCCCAAGCAAGAAGAGCAGAAGAACGCACCCCGCGAGGTGTCCCCCCTCCTGCCCAAACCCCAAGAAGAGCCCGAAGCAGAAGGCAAGGGCGCGGACTCCCTCTGCGACCCCTTCATTGTCCCGAAGGTGCAGTACAAGCTGGTCTGCCGCAAGTGCCAGGCGGGCTTCAGCGACCAGGAGGCGGCCAGCGACCATCTGAAGTCCCTCTGCTTCTTCGGCCAGTCCATGGCGAACCTGCAAGAGATGGTGCTTCACGTGCCCACCGGCAGCAGCCAGGGCAGCGGCTCGTACCAGTGCGTGGCGTGCGAGAGCACGGTGTGTGGGGACGAAGCCCTCAGTCAGCATCTCGAGTCAGCCCCGCACAAACACCGAACAATCACAAGAGCAGCAAGAAACGCCAAAGAGCACCCCAGTCTATTACCTCACTCTGCCTGCCCCCCCGACCCCAGCACCGCATCTACCTCGCAGTCGGCCGCTCACTCAAATGACAGCCCCCCGCCCCCCCGGGCCCCCCCGGCTTCCCCCCACGCCGCCAGAAAGCCCTGGCCCCCGGCAGCCCCCCGCGCCCCGCCGGGGAAGCCACCGCCACCGCCTTTCCCTCCTCTCTCCTCATCTTCAACGGTTACCTCAAGTTCATGCAGCACCTCAGGGGTTCAGCCCTCGATGCCAACAGACGACTATTCGGAGGAGTCTGACACGGATCTTAGCCAAAAGTCAGATGGACCGGCGAGCCCGGCGGAGGGGCCCCGGGACCCCGGCTGCCCTAAGGACAGTGGTCTAGCTAGTGTAGGAATGGACACCTTCAGATTGTAAGCTTTGAAGATGAACAATGAAAATGAATTTAAATGAAAAAAAAAAGTTAATAACAAACCAATTTCAAAAATAGACTAACTGCAATTCCAAAGCTTCTAACCAAAAAAAAGAAAAAAGAAAAAAAGAAAAAGCGTGGGTTGTTTTCCCATATAACGATGCCGGTGGGTTTTACATTTCTTTTTTTCCTTTCCTTTTAATAAAATAAAACTAAAAAAAAAAAAAAAAAAAAAAAAAAAAGAAGAAAAAAATCTGTTACATTTGCCCTTTCGAAGGTACTGTTGGTCTGGGAGACGAAAGCCTGTGCTGTCTCCTCACTGTCTTCGGAGCTTGAGCCCCTTGTATATTACCCCTTTTCAACCGCCCCACGTTGATAGCACAGCAGAGGCCGGCACGCACTGTATGGGAAAGCAGCCCACCTTGTTACAGTTTTAAATTTCTTGCTATCTTAGCATTCAGATACCAATGGCTTGCTAAAAGAAAAAAGAAATGTAATGTCTTTTTATTCTCAGGTCAATCGCTCACACTTTGTTCTGTTTTCAGAATCATTATTTTATATATATATATAATTTCTTTCGTTTGTTTTGGGGGGTTTTTTGTTTCATTTTGTTTTCGTTCCAGAAGAGGATTTTTTTTTTCTTTTCCTTTTTATTTTTTTTTTTCTCTCTTTCTCTTTTTTGTTGGTTTGTTTGTTTTTGGGGGATTTTTGGAGGGTTTTATGGGGATTTGTTGGTTTGGGGGGGCGGGGGGTTTGTTGTTATTGTTGTTTATTTAAAATGGGCAGAAAGTATTCAAGAGAAAAACAATGTGAACTGCTTTAGCTTTTTTGGGGATCTTAAGGGTAGCTTTTCTGCTGAAGCGAATTTCAAGGGGAAGAGATAAGCACTCCCACTCTTCAGAGAAAAAACCCACACAAAGAGTGTTGAGGACTCTAAACTTAAAATAAGTTTTAAAACAACTGACTTTCTGTATTTATGATAGATATGACCATTTTTGGTGTTGAGTAGATTGTTGCATTGGAAATGAACTGAGCAGTATGGTAGATTTAAAAGAAAAAACCCTTTTGTGTACATTTAGCTTTTGTATGGTCCAGCTGACGGCTTCTCATTTGATGTTGTCTTGTTCATTCCTAGCCAGGTAGATTGCAATCCATTGACTCACCTAAGCTTTTCTCCCCTTTGTACCTTTACTGTCCGTTCCCCCATCCTGTAATCTTCCACTTATGGTCGCTACCTTCATTTCTTAGAGGGTGGTTGCATAATTATTTTATAAAAACTAAAGAAAGAAGTTCAAAGGGTTTTGGGGGTCAGTAGGATCCCTTGCAGAATATTTTTTGTTGGGGGTTTGAAACTTTTTAAGGCATATACATACGATTTACCTATGTCTGTTACCCTTGTGCACTTATCTCTTTCTTAATTTCCATTTTTCTTTTTTTTTCTTCTTCTTCCCTTCTTTTTTTCCTCATTTTGTAAATGCTTCAAAGACTCTGTTCCTGAACTATAAGCATTTGTTTCTGTTTGTGTAATTAGGCTGCACTCTGTTCCTTCTTTTAAGAGAAGTTTTTGTTACTTTTTTTTTTTTTTTCTCTAAAGAAAATTCATGCTTTAAATAAAATCCAAAGACATACCCTTTCACCACTGGTGCAGAATGAGCAAAAAGGATTCTTTTTACTTGAGAATTTGTTTCTGATTTAAACAAACAAGTCTAAGTTTAAATAAAGAATAAAAAAAGTACCCAGGTTGTTATCTGTGCTTCTTCTGCAAGCAGAGAGACAACTCTTAGCGAAACCCCAGTGCACCAAAAGGCAGGTTTCTCTTTCCAAGTTCCCTCCCGTGGCAGGCACTGGTGTCCCCGTCCCGCTCCATGCCCCACTCGTGGAATGCGCGGATGCGTGCATGCGTCTCATACGGTCCGGACTTCGAAAGGAAAACTTTGTGCTGCTAAAATGTAGGTTTCGGAGACAAATAGATGCTGTTTCACTCCCATAGCCAAATGTCAACAGAAACAATCTCCTTTCCCCCATCCCGCCCCTCGTTTCCTCCGAAGTGCGAGAGCCTTCTCCCCATCATCTTCATCATCCTCCTGCTTCAAAACGGAACTTCGAAGACACGAACGCAGGTTCCTCCCGTCGCCTCTGGCTTCGCCTCCCTATGCTGAAGCCACTCGTCAACCCTGAGAGAGACTGGAGCATTCGAAAGATGAACACGGGGTTCATTTTCTAGCAGGACGCTTTTATTTTCATGGAGTTTTGGTTTTGGTTCAATGAACGACTACATCCTGAACTGTTGTACATACTTCTAACTAGGCTAATGCACAGTGCAAATTCCTTTTTTAATTGTTTTTTAAGTAGACAGTACTAAAGAGAGTACCATCTAATATTCCTACCAGAACCCAATTGTAGCATAAGGTGTCAAAAACAGAAACAAGTACACAAAAAGAGTTTGCTGTTTTAACAAACTTGTTTTCTTTTAACAAAAGTTCTTGTATTTCTCCCTGTGTTTGAGATGAACATTTTTTAATTCTAAAGTTGTACAGGTTTTGTTTTCCATTATTTTGTTTGTAATTCTATGAAATCTATATATATATATATTTTTTGCCATTTAACTGTTGTATGTTACTGTATCTGTATCATATAGAAATTTTTTGTTTGTTTTGTTTTGATTCTGTGTGATACAAGTTAACAATTTAACACTAGCTTTATCTGTCCAATCCCACAAGGTCTCTTTTGGAAATCCTTTTGTTTTGTCTCATTATGTTTCTTTTTTTTTTGAATTATATTGCTTGGTCATAGTGCAATTTCTCTCTCTTTCTTCTTCTTCCCCCTCCTCCTTCCCACCACTAAAAGGTTTTATAAATTGATTTCCTTGTATTTCTTCTAACCATTTCTAGAGACACTCGGTGCGAGGTAGCCTCCTCCTCGTGCAGCGCTGGGACCCATCCCCCTGCCCCGCTGGCCACCCTGGCCTAAGGTGGGGACCCCTGGCCCTGCTGGGACACCCTTGGCACCGTGCCCTACCACAAGCCCGGCCACCCTGCCTCGGGAGCCCCCGTGCCACCCCAGAGCCCACACATGGCCTTTCCAACCTGTGTCAGAGCAGGGCCTGGGATGGGTGCGAGGAAAATATTCTAAGCTTGGCACTGAATGGGTTTCTGGTTTATTCTGAGTAAAAAGCTTTTCTAAGTGGTGAAAATGGCCAAAGTTTCATACAATTTAGAATCAAGAGTAGGGTGTGTTGGGGCTGCCCATGCCTGGGGCAGGCGCTGACACAAGCCGGCACACACGCTGTCCATGGAAATATATTTTGCTTTAAAAAGAAAACCTAAACTTTCAAATAGAAGCAGAAGTTGGGTTGGTTGGTTGGATGGATGGTTTGGTTGGTTGGTTGGTTTGTCAGCGCTTAGATACTGCCCACTGTGAAACACAAAGCTTTGACTATTTTTTTCACTTTTATTTGGGGGGGAGGGTGAGGTTGGGTAGAACAGAAAGCATTAATGTGGTAAAGAGGGATACAAACAGCCTTTGCAATGTACAAAAAATAGAGCAAGTGAAACCAAAAATGATGTTCTTGGTGTTTTTCTATAATGTAGTCTTGTTAGCTTTTTTTTGTTACTGTAACAATGCTGATCTCGAACTGTACCAAAATACATGGAGATAAACAGAAAACCACATGGGACTTACTTTCAAAACTTTACAGAATTTGTCACAAAAGACTTTGTTGTCATAGTTGAGTTGACTGTAGATGGTAATTGAATATACTCCTTTGGAAATATTTCATCACGTATGTTTCCTGCTCATTGTGATACATTAAAGACAAAAATGAGCAAAAGCTCTCGTCTCCGATGTCCGCGCTTGTGCGGTGCAGGGTCTATGTTGGGGTGGGTGCGTGCCGTGCCATGCTGTGCCGTGCCGCTCGGATCAGCTTGAGCTCTTGCATCCCGCAGCTCTTGTGCACCCACCAGCACATGCCAGCACACGCGTCCATGTCCCTCCCCACATGCGGGTTCTTGGGCTGACGCCACGAACTGATGCTGAAGTAGAAGGAATGAGCCAAATGGCACAATCCATTCATGGCTTCGGGATGCATTGTGCATGAAAAAGACATTACAAGTGCTTTAATTTTACTAAATGATTGTGTGAGAATTCCGGGCACGCTGCTGTAATTAATGGTTAAAGGGAAAGCATGATGCCTTGATGGGTTGAGGTCATCTGGAAGCCTGTAAGCCAGAAATGAACTAAAATCACCATCTGTTTTCTTCTACTGATCAAACCAAAAGGAGATGAAGGTAAGAAAGGTAAGTGGCTGACTCACTGCTCTTCCCTTTGCTTCCAGTGCCTCTTGAGCAAGGAGGAAACCTTGATGAAGTGCTGAGTGTTAAATACACAATTCTGTCACCAAAACCTGCCCATTGCAGCAGAAAACACTTGAAATTCGTTAATAAAGACCACATCCAAAAGAGAGCCACAGGGGCCACCGTTCATCTCTTAATTTATTACAGCAATAAATAAGTAACAGAGCAGCCCATTGCAGGCAGGACAGGCAGGCTGCTCAGTACGGGCGGACTTGGCCGTGCTGCTGCCTCCCTGACAGCGAGGGGCTTCCTCCTCCTCCCTGGGAAGCAGAGCCTGAGCTCCACAGGGTCATCTGGATGGAGCAGGGGTTCTGGGGAGGAAATCTTGTAGGTGGCAAGAGTGTGGAAGCATCCTTTAGTTAATCGGGTCACTCACTGGCAAGCAGGTCAGTTCAGTAACCAGGTTGCTGATCCACCTTCACAAGAAAAGAATATAAAAAGCAAGAAAAACCAGCACTCGGACAGATTCAGGCTCAAAAAGAGCATGAATTCTAAAATAAGGTGGGTCAAGATTGCCAAGCCCCTGATGACTCCTGGTGCTGCAGCAGACCCCAACCAAGACAGCCAGGCCCCGATCCCAGTGCACAGCCCTGAAAGAGACCGTGTGCCCTGATGATGGGAATGATTGCACCTGGCCGTGCGCTGCAGCTCAGCACCCCAAAACAGATCCCATGCCAGGCTGCCCAGTCCTGCCCTGCTCTCCTGGCATGAGCCTGGATGGGGGACTCTGGGTTTCCACTGAGCTGTTTGGGTATTTTTTAATGGGAAAAATCCATCCTGCATTTTCCGCAAGTGAACGAGACTGCAGCAGTAGTGGGGTCACCAGCACAACCCTTCCACTGGCATTTGCACTGTGTCATGTTAATGACTTCAGTGTTGTTCACAGACCTTTGTAAGTTTATTATGTAACGTTGCTATTTATTCCTGGGTTGAATTCCAGTTTAAAACAGCTACGCTTGAGAAAGCACCTCTCTAATGCTCAGAAAGGTGTAAATGGCCTCTGGTAGCTGCATAAGCTGCAAACTAAAAACCTTGGCAATAGCCCCTCTGTTCAGAGCTGTGCATCAGTGGAGATTGTGCAAACCTCTGACAGAAAGAGGGGTTTCCATGCTGCAATTCTGGTAAGAGGAGACTGAGAGTGTGATTTTTAATAACCTTGCATTGCCATCACCTAAAAGACAAGAGATTTGGCTCTTCCTAGGCCAAAAAATACACTTTTGTTAGCAAAACAGAGCAGTGACGGGGTGTCTGCTACAGACTTACCTTGCTGATGGATTTGGAGCAGGATTCCCATCTGCAGCATGCCTCTTCCCTCTCATGCAGCCTGTGTGTTGCTGTCCTCGAGGCAGCATGAGCATGGGTTTTGGGTGGTTCCATCACAGCTGGCATGCGGTGCTATGGGACACCCAGCGTGTGCTGGCACTGAAGGATGAAATGATGGTCTCACTGCTGTCTCCAACTGGCTTTTCTGCAGGGAACCCCACCTGGGTGTACAGTGGAGGTGAGTGGTGCACGAGCCCTGTGGCAGCACACACCAAGGGCACCATAGGAAACATGGGTGATGGGGGCAGGAGCTGGATGCTGGTACAAGCCACATCCCACCAGACGGAGGGCCCTGCAGCTCTCAGAGGCTATGATGGAGGATGCTTTCAGGAAATGGTCTCCCTCCTGTGCCTGCTGCTGGTGCTCAGTTCTGTAGGACATCACAGCAGCCATGGCTGCCCATGCCAGGGCTGAGCCATCCTGCTCCTTAGCCCCCGGCATGCAGCATCATGTCCTGGCAGCACAGTTGGCTCCAGGGGGACTGGAGACAGGCACAGCAATGCCACCATCAGCAGACACATAGGTCAGCACTATGGAGGGGCCGTTTCTGGACCAGTAGCCATTGTCACTAGCTTTCCTCCTTCACTGCAGCCAATGCCGTGGCCAGTGCTGCCAATCACAGAATTACAGAATCACAGAATCCTGAGGGTTGGAAGGGACCTCAAAAGATCATCTAGTCCAACCCCCCTGCAAGAGCAGGGTAACCTAGAGTACATCACACAGGAACTTGTCCAGCCGGGCCTTGAATATCTCCAACGTAGGAGACTCCACAACCCCCCTGGGCAACCTGTTCCAGTGCTCTGTCACTCTCACAGTAAAGAAGTTTTTCCTGATGTTCACATGGAACCTCCTATGCTCCAGTTTACACCCATTACCCCTTGTCCTGTCACTGGACATCACTGAGAAAAACCTAGCTCCATCATCCTGACACTCACCCTTTACATATTTGTAAACACTGATGAGATCACCCCTCAGTCTCTTCTCCAAGCTAAAGAGCCCCAGCTCCCTCAGCCTGTCCTCATAAGGGAGATGTTCCACTCCCTTCATCATCTTTGTGACTCTGCGCTGGACTCTTTCAAGCAATTCCCTGTCCTTCTTGAACTGAGAGGCCCAGAACTGGACACAATATTCCAGATGCAGCCTCACCAACGCAGAGTAGAGGGGGAGGAGAACCTCTCTTGACCTACTGACCACAGCCTTTCTAATGCACCCTAGGATGCCATTGGCCAAGAGGCCACAAGGGCACATTGCTGGCTCATGGTCATCCTCCTATCCACCGGGACCCCCAGGTCCCTTTCCCCTTCACTACTTTGCAGCAGGTCAACCCCCAACCTGTACTGGTCCATGGGGTTGTTCCTGCCCAGATGCAGGACTCTACACTTTCCCTTGTTGTATTTCATCAAGTTTCTCCCTGCCCAACTCTCAAGCCTGTCCAGGTCTCGCTGGATGGCAGCACAGCCTTCTGGCGTGTCAGCCGCTCCTCCCAGCTTAGTGTCATCAGCAAACTTGCTGAGGGTACATTCAGTTCCCTCATCCAGGTCATTGATGAAAATATTAAACAGCACTGGTGCCAGCACCAACCCCTGAGGGACTCCACTAGTCACAGACCTCCAGCTAGATTCTGCCCCATTGACCACAACTCTCTGCCTTCTTCCTTTCAACCAGGTCTTGATCCACCTCACCTGATCATCAAGCCCACACTTCCTTAGCTTATCTATGAGGATGCTGTGGGAGACAGTATCAAATGCCTTACTGAAATCAAGAAAAACCACATCTACCGCTCTACCATCATCCATCCACCTAGTTACTTCCTCATACAAGGCTATAAGGTTGGTCGAACATGACTTCCCCTTGGTAAAACCATGTTGGCTACTCTTAATGACCCCCTCATCCTTGATATGTCCAGAGATGGTGTCAAGAATAAGTTGTTCCATCACCTTTCCAGGGATGGAGGTAAGGCTGACCGGTCTATAAAATCCCTGCAGGGGTGCAGCATCAAGGACACACTTTCCATGCCACCAAGTGACAGAAGAGATGCATTTTAAAGGTGCCCAGGGCATGAAGTGCAGATCACCAGGACTAAACCAAGGCCAAAAGAAACCCCAAAACCTTGCCAGCTGCCAACTTCCAGTGAGACCAGTTTTGCAGCACAGGTCAAGTTCAGTGCATGGAGAGGCTGGTCCTGCACCCCCTGTGGTCACAGCAGGCCATGGAGAGTTTGGGCCAGGCACAGACCATTCTCCTGATAGCAGCAGCTGCAGCCACGTCGCTTCTGCAGCCAGGTCCCTGCTGAACGGAGTGTGGTCCCATGTTAACATCTTTGCTAAATAACAGCTGAAGTCTGCTAAGAGAGTTGACTTCTCTAATGCAGACAGATGCTCTGAGAAACTGCCACCAGGCTCAGGCTGTGCCAGCAGTGGTGAAGGGTTAAGTCCATCAGTGCTTAAACTACAAATGTGGAGCCCATTCTCTCCTCCAAGCTCGTTAACAATGTACACCTGATGATCTAAAGCACTAGAGAGTCATTTTAATTAACGCTCTGCCAGAGGGGATGTGGTGGAGACACTGATTTCACTCCAATGACTTTCTATTTTGGTATATAGCAGAATTGGTGCATTAGTTCCCCCGGCTGACATGGTGAGCTAATCCAACTACAGCAGCATGGGCACTGCCTGGCTCCAGTGGCTTCATGCCCCTGCAGCACACAGCTGTCATCCCCATCCCACCGTTGCAGCGCAGGTGGCACAGCAGAAGTGACAGACAAAGCCCCACACCACAGGGCCATCATTGTGCCCTGCGGGGCCAGCGGCCGCGCATCCACCTGTGCCCAGCATCCTGCCTTAGGGAAGGCACCAGCGTGAGCTGCAGCAACACAGCTCCGGGTCTCCTGCAGCCTCCACTGTGATGGAAGAGAGACTTCATGCTGCACCCCAGAGAAAAGAGAGCGGTACCTATAAATGGTATTGTGCTGTTGGTTAGATGGTAGCATGATGTTACTTAATTAATGTTTTAATACCCTAGGCATCTTCTGTGCCATATAATTCACATTGATTCTGCTGTGAGCATGTTCAGTTAAAAAGACTCTCTTTCCTAAGCAAACTTTCAATTATATTGAATTGTCACACCGAAAAAGGGCCTTTTCTCAGCATGGGGGAGGGGATTCTCTGCCAAACCACTGCCATCCGGGCCGAGCATAGACCTGTCCTCACTGCGGGCTGTGGACCCCTGGCTGCCTGCACCACATCACAGGGATGAGGGGCCGCAGGTTGCTGGGGCCTTGCTGCTCCCAGCCAGCCCACTGGGAGCTGAGCAGGGACTGAGGGATAGGCTGGATCTGCATGGGTTGAAGTCATGGCTTTGAGGACCGCTCCTGTTTTCTGAACCTTTGCTGGTTTGGTCTCCATGTCCTGTTTTGCAGGGCTTTGCACACGTGGGCCTTCTGGGCTTCCTGGGGAGCTGCGCCCCCCATTCCCATAGGATTCCAGAAGCCCTATCTGATGCACTCATGTCTCCAGAAGTGGTGGGTCTCTGCTGAAGACAGGCCGGTGGGGGTAAACCCTGCCATGCCGAAGCATGGGGTGGCTCCTGGCACCTCCTGATGCTATGGTGCTGAACACACCAGGGCTTGGAGGGAGGTGAAAGCCAAATCAGAATTGACACAAAATTATTAGCAGGGCAGAGACAAGGAAAAGGCCCCCTTCCTCCCATAATCAGGTTAATGTGTGCATGGAATGCTGAGTGTTCCAGCAAAGCAGTGCCTTTTCTTTCTAAAGCAGAAATTCAGTTTCCATTATGTGGAGCTGTATCCCTCCAGCTTCAGCAGTGCCTCTGAGCAGCAAAAGGGGTGAGGGACGAGGACACGGGCTGTGACCAGCCTCCCAGTGTGTGCCATTGTCCTGCTGTGCCCTGTGCAGCTGGAAGGGGCCTCCTGTGTGCGCATGGTGAGGGAGGGCCCAGGGGACAGATCCCTTCTGGCGGGGCACCCCTGGCTCCAGCATGGTCACATATCTCAACAGGCCATGTAGCATCGAGAGGATGCAGGAGTCAGTGATGCCCCACACAGGAGCGAGACCATGCATTAGGGGCCTTACTCCATCCTTGCAGGGCTTTGTGGAGCTGGGACTCAGCTCCGGGCATGCAGGCAGCTTCTGGAAGGAAGCCTGCAAAGCCCCAGCTGTTTGTGGGACCCTGTCACAGCAAATGGGGCCAAGCAGCCAGGAAATGTACCATGGATCCAGTGCCCTCAACAGCACTGTGCACAGAAGCAACAGCCCCCAGCACACTTCCAGGGTGGGGGTGAGTGTTTGCTCTGCACCCTCAATGGTAGCAGTGAAGGTGGTGGCTGTGTGCATCTTGTTGCCTCTCGCCACCTCCCGCTGCAGTGTCCCAGGGACACAGCTCCACAGCAGCAGGTTCCAGACCTGCTGTGCTGGCCAGGACCACTGCCCCTGCAGTGCAGGAGCACGGCCATGGACAGGGATGGATGGCACAATCATCACAGCCCAGCCTTGCTGAGGACCTGCACATCCCTTTCCTGTGCTGGCCACCTCCCTGGCCAACTCTGCTTCTTTGGGCTCCTCCTGCTTTCCAATGGCACCAAGAACAAGGTCGTGGGGAAGGAGTGCAGGGAGGTGCTGGCAAAATTTGTAAGGATATGTTTGCTTCCAGCAACAGAACACCTTGATCCTGGAAGGATAACATGTGCCTGCAAGCAGAGGGCCATGGCGTGTCAACTCAGCCACGTGCATCGCAGCAGCAGGCAGCTGCCAGCTCTGTCACCAGCCCCTGCCGTAGTGCCACAGCCTCACGCCATCCCTCATGCCTAGCCCTGCTGAGCCTGTGGTGCCCAGGATGGGGGCACATGAAGGCTGCTCCCCACACGGGCTCTTCTATGAGGAAGGCTTTATTAAAGATTTCTGTCCTTTTTTTTTTTTTTAATAATGAGGCAAAGATAAAAATTCTGTATTTTCATTACTCCCTATTTTCACAGCCCACTGAACAAAAACACAAAGCGCTTCTCCTGCTGCCCCTTGCTCCCTGGCCCTGCCTCTTTCTCCCATGGAGTTCAATTAAAGAAAGGCGAAAATTGAAGCTGTTGTACGCAAGGCGATTGCAACATGCATATTTGATTTTTATGATGGATCTAAATTGCTGAATAAGGCCGTGGAACAAAGGGAGACTGCGGCTTCCTGCCCATCACAGCCAGCCAGCCACTGCAGAACAAAAGCGGCAGCCATTAGGGGCTCAGCAGGGAGACACATTATATAAATGACTTTGTTTCTCTGCCCCTTCCCCCCCACGGGGTGCTGTGGACAGGGCTGGGGGCTCCTGATTTGCACATCCTGGGGAGAGCTGGGGCTGGGGCACAGTCGCCGCCGTCATCACAGTGTGGAGGGAGCCGAGCTGGCCCAGCACAGGTCCCATGACCACGCCAGAGCTGCCGGGTACGGGACACATCCTGCCAGGGCTGAGCAGTGCCATGCGGATGCAGTGCAGGGACCCATCAGCAGCCGCAGCCCTCACTGGTACCTCAGCATGAGGCCAAGGCTCTGCCATCTCTTTCCTCTGGCGCCATGCACGAATGGGGAACAAAGAGGTGCAGGGCTGCACCCTCCTGCTCCTCCTGCACAGCTGTGGGCGCCTGGGTGCTGGTGCTGGACAACGGTAGGTCCCTGGGTGCCAGTGTTGGGCCACACAGCACTGCAGGAACTGTGGCATCCACGGTCCCTGGGTTCACCAGGGATGTAGCAGGCTTGTGCCAGCGGCTGAGCCTTCATCAGACTGTGATGGCCCTGTCACCATGGGGACACTCCTCAGCTGTTTGGTGACACATTTTGCAGCCCAGCCTGCTGTGTGGCAAGTGTCATTTGGGTGACACAGGCTGGATGTCCCTTAGTAGGTCAGAGGGAGCTGCCTAGGCCAAGTGTCGGTGCAGCACCAGCACCCTGAGAGGACACATGGCCAGCACCAGGCAAGATGCCTTGAGGTCCCCCAGACGTCCTCGCGGCATGGTGCAGTGCGTGCTGGGTGGTAGGGCTCGCACCCAGGCAGGGAGCTGCTGCTCTGATCTCCCGCTCAGAGAAACCACCTTTTATGTTTAGTAAGAGACGTTCATTAGGGAAGCTTCAGGCAGAAGATCTGCGATTCCTCAGTCTGCAGGGGAAGGTGCTTGACAAGGGCAGGATCTGGTTAGGATCAGACTGGGTCGGGGAACAGGTTTCCTCGAAGCCACCAAGGGGAAGAGCTGGGTTCATGCCAGCAATGCTACAGAACTGCACACAGCTCTGCATGGGCAGTGTCTCTGCACAGATGGGCGCTGTCCCCCAGCCTGACGTGCTGTGGTGATCTGGAGACAAACCTCCACAACACACCTGAGTGATGGACATCTCCATGGAACACCCGTGTTCCCAGCACAGCCCCCAGTAGCCCATGGCCTGCAATGCTGTGAGGACAACAGGACGCATGGCTGCCCATCATGCCTGTCCCAGCCCCAAGTGTGAGACATTGGATGCCCTGGGAGGATCCCAGCCACAGCCTCTGTGTCACGGCCACCGGCCTCTGAAACACTTTAGGTAAGGTGGACACGAGGGGTGCTGCAAACGTCTCCCCAGGTCCTGTGGGCACAGCAGAGGCTGCCCATGTCATGCTGGTGGCCAAGAGGACTTCAGACTTCACTGTCCTGCTGCAGGGGAAGGGCTTGGAGCTGGGCCTGCACCTGGCCCTATCTCACTATGTGAGCTTCCCTGGCTGTGCTGTGGGGTGCTGGAGGGCTGCTTGAACTCAACAACTCCTGCTGCAGATGTGACATACCGACGGAGAAAAGAAAACAATCGGCCAGACTGAAAACATGCTTTCCTTCTCTAATGCATCCCGCAGGTCCTCTGCCCGCCATCTCCCCCTCTGTGCTGCACCGGGGAATTGCATGCTCCAGTGACAGGGTCCTAATGGATTTCCCCTACTCCTGTGCTTTTGAGGGCGGCAGGGAAGGGCCGCAAGACCACCGCGGAACTGCTGCACGGCGAAGGGCACCGGAAGCCCTCCACAGCCGGGTCCTGCCCTGCCCAGCACCGCTCTCCATTGGCTGCTGCAGACGGACGCGGGTGGCAGGGCCCGTGTCTCGATTGCGCCGGGAGAGCGCTGGCAACTCCTGCAGCAGCGAGGAGGGGCACCTGGGGAGGCTATCGCAGGTCACGCCCTGGGCTGGCTGGGACGCCGAGGGAGGTCACTGCCCAGAGGCAGACCCTCGGCTGCGGCTGCAGGAAAGGCTGCGCAGAGCCTGGGAGCAGCCTGAGAGCCAGAGGGGATGGGGTTAGCTCTGTGAAGTTTTACTTCCGTGACCTTTTTGCTGTTGGCAGCATCTTCCCCGTTGCTGCCTCCAGCCCTGGGTCAGGTTGTGCTTCCCCTGCTAAGGAGCTAAACTGAGATGCTGTGTGTAAGAAATGGGAAGTGACAAGATATGACCGAAGCATTGGAAATCAATCCAAACTAAATGTGCTTCTTAACTGTAAGTGAACAGTTGAAAACAATCCTCTTTTATAGCCATGGAGATAAATACTCTGTTTTTATTAGGAAAAAATTGCTTTGGACTGAATAAAGTCGTTTGATTAACAAGTCAAAGCAGATGGTTTATTGATGTTTCAGAAAGGAGTTTACAAGGTCTAGTGAAAAAAGAGACCCAGCTCTGAATTAACAAATTACCCTGGTATATGGGACATTGACAGTTCACTGCTAATAGATTTATGGGCTACTGCTGGGTGTTTCATCCCCATTTGGTTTATTATGATAAAATATTGGGGCAGGGTAACCTATAGCCTCATTGCAATATACTGTATCGACCCCTGACCCTGAGAACCTGACAGCAAACCTATATATTAGATTCTTAATTTGTCTTAATCTAACAGGATCGGCTTCCATGCTGTAATTATTTTCCAAAGGCGATGGTCTGAGCTTGGGAGTGTGTGAGAGATGCTGGTGAAGGTGGATCACTTTGTCCATTGCACTGGACATACAGTTAAACTGCTGAAGACTTAGGAGATCACAGTAGGAATAATGCAGGAGCATCAATGTCCCATGAAGCAGGACATGGCATTGAGAAAGAATAAAATTCCCAGGTGCTGTAAATTACTCTCATAAAAAAAATATACCATGAGGCCTCAGCAGCATCTGAAAGTATGCACAGTTCTTGAGTGGAAATGCAGGGAAATGGTGCAACAGAGCCTTTCCTTTTTCTGGAGGTTATTGCAAGTGCTTTGCACCCTCTGCTCAGGGCCACAGCAGTGTCCTGCAGGCAGCAGAGGGACTGATGGCTGACACAGGCAGCTTTGGATCCACAGTGTCTGAGTCTTCATGTCTGATATTTCAGGATTACAATGCAGTAATTGCATGCTTCTGTGTGACAGTAGCAGTGCTAATGCTAACAGTTTAGGCATGTGGACTGTCATCTTTCATACTTTGGGGCTAACACACTGGCTGTAATTATAGGCCAGTCCCAGTGCTCAGAGCTTTTGAATCAGGCTGGATGCAGGTCCAGGAGTGCTCGCTCCTGTGCCTACACCCAGGTAACAACCACTAACTCCTGAGAACACATTCAGCCTTTAAACACCCTCAGCCCAGGGTAACATGCAATTAGTTGCACATCATGTCCATCCCCACTGCAGGCAGGCTGTGCCTGCTGCTCTGCCATGGGCGGTCAGGCAGCTCAGTGCTAGGCCCTGCCAGTCAGAGTCAGTGAGGAGAGCAGGGAAGACAGTCTCCAAATTCCCCTCCATTTGCTAAAGCAATTAGTTCTGAGGACCTGCTGTGAACCCTTTACTTCCTGCTCTTCTCTGATACCTGTATTAGTTTGCTACCTGACTTCTGCTGCCAGCGTACACTTACCTGAGCTGCTCTCTGCGATGGCAGCTCAGTGAGAGGAGACAATTAGGAGACGCTGCAGCCTGGGACGTGTAATTTTTTGTGCCCAGAGTAGTTGTGGCGCCTGGATCCCAGATCAGAGACGCCATGTGAGAGCAGCCTCGAGTCATGCCTGTTCCCTGGTGCTGTGCCTGCCAAGCTTTGTCCTGTGCCCCGCAGGGCCTGGGGGAGCAGCAGGGCTGAGGGCCCTTTACAAGGACCGACAGAGAGAACCAGGGCAGATGCTCCAGAGTCGGGGGCTGTGTTCATTCCCACCTACCCCCAGCCCTGCTAAGCAATAGCTGCACGCATCCAAAGATGACATGGTGATGAATGGGGGACAAATGTGCCTTTTATTGCTTCCACCACACACATGCATTTTCTCTCTTGTTTTGTAAGGGACTGTTGGACTGCTGGATACAGGGATTCATATGATTTGTTCTGCAGCCGTTTCTCCTTTCTCTCCCGTAATACAATCTGCAGAAATAATTTGAAGAGCTGAAGGTAATTTAGTGTCTTCTTTGCCTTTCTCCCCATACTTCCTATGAGTTCACCAGGTACCCTCTAGATGAACTAATCCTACTGTAAAATATTATTTCTAGGCCTTATTCATCTAATTTATTAACTGTCTGCAGCTTTATTTACCAGGTTCTGGATTAACTCTGAGACCAGTTACTATTCAGAGCTGCTGCTTGCTTCATTGCTGTCTTTCATTCTGTTTATCTTTTCTTAGTAAAGGAGGTTCTGAGACATATACAAACTGTCCTGAGGTTTAGCAGATATCCCAGGAAATCACAGGGCTGTATTTCATCTTCTCTAGTAATTAGTTACTGCCTCACACCTTATGAGAATCACGGCAAACTTTTTTCTACATGCTGCTGCTCTCCAGGAAGCAGAATTTTAATATTTTAGTAGCTGACATTACAATTTTCAATCTCACTCCAAATGCAGGGAGTGGAGTTGCTCTGATTTACATCAGTTGAGATCTGCCCCCAAGCACCCACCTGTAATTGTGGCCAGCTCTGATATCACAGATGACCCTGGATGATGGGTTTGGTGCTTTCAGACTGGATCTTGGTGGAAGAGCTGTAGTGCTGCTGTATGAATCAGCTGGGGAAGGCAGCAGTATTTCTCCATCCCTTACAAAGGTGCCTGCAATGTTCCAGGGGCTTTTTGAGTGCTCAGGAAAGCTGGGGGTCCAGCTGAGGATAAAACAGGTAAGATACTAGAAGAAGAAAATGGTGTGGAGTACTTCAAAATAAAAATGAGCTAGTTCACTGTAGGCAGCGTGGTAGAAGTGGACCTGTGAGACAGAGTGAAGCGGGATGGAGCAGTGGCATAGGATTCAGTTTGGAAGTTACCAGAGCTGCCCTCGCCATGCTTGCACGAGGGCCCTGCAGCCCTGTCCATGGCCAGGGGATGGCTGTGTATTGCACTGGCTGTAACTGAAGTGCTTCCTCATCCGCAGTGGTGCTCTGGGTACCTTGGAGTGAAACAGTGGGGTCTCTGCTGGCTGAGAAAGAAGCCACTGAACCTGCAGTGCAGAGATGTGATTGCTGGGGACCAAAGCCAATTGAGCTGAGGTCCAGAGATAGCCATTTGAGGATGCTGGGTTATACCAGAAATGATGAGAATGCCATGCTTTGGCCCTGAAGTGTAATCAGATTCGCATGGATCTGGCATAGGTTTGGGACCTTGCTCTTCAGGGCAGTGTGTGCACAGGGCTGCCTGTCCTGAACACATGCACATCCAGCTCTGCAGTGTCCCAGTGGCACTAAAAGAACAGCATTGGCATGAGCACTCGAGTTTTAAATAGGCAGTTCAGTGCAGTTCAGGCTGTTCATATGGGTGCCCCGTCTCAGCTCACACAAAGCAGCCACTGGTTGATGAGACTGCCTGATCAAGCCAGAGGATCACTTTAGCTGTACAATCAACATATTCTTAAGAAAACACTGGAGACTTTTAAAAGTCATTATAAACACATGCTCTGAATTCACACCATCTTCATGGGGTCTTGCAGCCATGGTGGCTATTCCTTCCTTTGTGTTAGCCCTGTTTCACTCCTGGCAGCCCACTTGCTTCCAAGTATGAGGGCTCGCTGACCTGCACAGTTCTCGGCATATTGGCACCCCAGTAACTCGGTGGAAGCCTGACCCATGACAGGGGGTCTGCATGCCACCAGAACGCAAGCAACTCACACCAGGAACAAATATAATGCATTTTACAAATAGGAGATTGTCAGAAACAAAGCATTTGTGTTAGTAAGGGGTTTGTTGGTTTCTTTTACCTTTTTCATTTTTTTCTCCTTCATTTTTTTTGCTCTCAGAGAGTGGCACCACTGAAACAAAAGGGCTGGTGGTGTTGGCATTAAAGTAGTTAATGTGGTAGTCTAATTCTAGGCTCCTGAATGCAGTACCCTATCCTTGCTATTATTCTGTTCTTTTACTTCACCAGTTGTATATTGTCTAATTGTGATTTACTGCATATTTTTCACATAAATTACTTTAATGGACTCTTTGTCTGGCCTACATTGCATGGTAGAGAGTGCTACGAGGTGTCATATGAATAAGGTTATAGGAAAAATTGAAAAGACTACAAACTATTGTATGAGCTGAGGAATAGCTTGTGTTCTAATGATGCTGACATGTGAGGGGCAGAGTTAAGGGCTGTGTGTACAGTCTTGACTTCATAGCATTTCTCATCTTGAGTGTAACTGCAACCCTCATGTTTTTGTAATGGAGTATTTTCTAATGGAATTTGAGGGAATTCTGTTCAAAATGAAAAACATTAAGATTCTGGAGGACTACAGATGGGGCTGGGGGGGGGGTGCTCAAAGTATGGTCCGTCCTGAGCTAGCTTAAGCTCCGTCTGTCCTGTGTAAATGAGGCCAGTGCTCATTTGTCTCTGCCGGTGAGCAGCCAGCTCTTCTGACACTGTGCAAGACAAGTACAGTCCCTGCTATGGACCCACCATGTGGGAATCATACCATGTCGATTTGTGCATCCTGCACCTGTAGTGGGGAGAGAAGGCACATGTAGTGTGTGCAGGGAGGAATGGGCCTGGCAGGCAGCATGGCAGCTGCCAGGATTTTCTCTGCAGCCCCTCCAGTGCTCACAGGAAGGTCCCTGTTGTCATCTCCCCAGAGGTGACAACCATGGCTGGAAGTGCCATGGTGGCTGCTGAGCCTTGCAGCTGGGCTCAGTCATGTTGTGATACATGTGTCTCCTTCAGCACTAGGAGCAAGAGGAGCTGTTTGAGAGCTCAGGCCTAAGAAGCATTCCCAGCACACACCTTGGGTACAGTCCTGGGACTGTCCAAAGAGGGTCCTTTCTCCAGCCTGGGCAGACAGTGCTGATGATGGGGCTTGGTATGCTTTTCATTGCCTGTCAGCACCTCCTCTGCCCTGCTTGAGGTCAGATTCGCTGGTCTCCACACCTTCAAGCTTTTTATGCCTCAGTGAGAGGACAGTATGGCAGTGGAGTCGTGCCCTTCAGGGAAAACAGCCAGCACCGTGTGTCTGGCTCTTGCCAGCACATGAAGTTGTGTCACTGGCTCGCAGGCTCACTGCGGTTATCACAGGCTCCTCCAGAAGGGTGACTGGCTGAGGTGCAGCTCCCGCTGACAACCTGTTGGATGGCTCTCTCCAGCAAGGAGAGTTTTGATGCATTGTCCTGGCATCCTGCCACTTCTCCGTGGTCAGGGTCTATTTTATTAACATTGCCAAGACTGTAGCTCTAGGAGGATGAGAATGGAAGTCTTCTCTGGATTCATTGACTGGAGAAAATCACTTACTAAGAAGCAATTTCAGCTTCAGGCCTGGCTTGATTCCAACCTATGATGGGTCTTAGTCTATTACTCGCAATAAAATAAACTAGGAGTTGGCCTCTGGCGGGCTTCCTTACACCCTTGCTTGGACACATCAGACTCTGGTTTGACATCGGGCACAACAGAAGAGGGCACACCCATGGTGCATTTCTGCAGACTTGGTTGAATTACTGTGTCCTTGAAGGAGAAAGAGAAGGATCTTCCTTGGCCAAGGCATTAGCTACATCAGCTAGAAGCAGATGTCCCTGACTCTCTTAATCAGCTTAGCAGAAACAGTCTGAATTTCATACACTCATGAACAGCAAATCACAGCCAAATTACACACAGGCATGTTTTGCTGTTCAGGTGAATCACCAATCTGCCTCATTTCAGATCTTTGACCCTTGCACACTTCAGCTGAAGAAATATCAGGAGGAAAAAGGTCTAAATATTTTTCAAGGTAGGAAAGTTTTTGGTTAGGAAACTGAAAGTTACGAACAATGGGGAGAAGAGTTGTAGTGGAAATTATTATGAAATATGATTGTAATGATCAGTGCCTAGCATTGGCCATAATTGTGTCTAATCCTCACAGTACTCTTCTTGCTTTCTTGCTGTTTCACTGCACTTCACACATTAAAATAACATCCTATTCTGGAAGAAGAATGGGAAGTGGACCTCCATTCCCAATACCATACCACAATGTTATCCCATTCATGCCACCTTGTATTTGATCAATATACTTGGATACAGGAACGTTTTACATTTGAGCTCCTTTCTATTTTTCATGTGATGGTCCATTGAACTTTTGTTTTGCCTTATGATGAGCTATCTTCTGTAGTAGAAACTGCCTCATTATTTCATCCCATCCTGTATGCCCGAGGCCAGTAGGATTAGTGAAGGATTACTATGCATGTGTGCATGGCTTATAAAGCTGCATTGATTACAAAGTCAAAAAATTATATTAAATTTTTATTACAAAAATATTTGTTTTGCTTCATTCCTCTTCAAGCAGAAGACAAAGTTCCAAGCATTCTCGTGCTTTGCAGTCACAGATCAGTTCAAAAGAAGGAAAAGTGAACTTCCATTGCTGTTTCTCTTTACTAAGATCACAGCCCAGTGCTTTTGGCTCAGTTTCCCAGATCTGTGAGCAGTCCCCTAGAGCAGCAACACTCCATCCTGCTGACAAGCATCTATGCCTGGAAGGAACTGCAGCTCCACTGTCATTATTTATGCCTTCAGGATTTCAGCCAACCTGATTCATTCCCTGTTTCGCTATCAGCAGTACTGGGACAGCCTGACAGTTCCTTGCCTCCTGTGATTTAGCATTTCTCTGTAATTTTTTTAACGTTTGCCTTCAGCAATTGGATTTTCTCTGTGAACATGAACGAAGGCCTGAACCTGGCTGCTGTTGGTACTGGGAGAATGAACTAGCCTCGGCTTCTGCATTTGGATGCTTTCCCCTCCCTAGAGTTAGTGTATGGCCTAGAGGCAGCAGTACTTCCTCCAGCTGCTTGCCACAGACGTCAGTCAGGTGCTGCCTGGGAGCTCTGGCCTGTTCGCAGCTCCGATGTGAGGCGGTTCCGTTAGGTTCGGTGCGGGGCCGGGAGAGTCCGGCCGCTCGCTGCGGAACAGCGGCCGTTAGACCGCGGAGGGCAAGGCCGCCCGTCCCCATGGCAACAAGACGCTCGCCCGCCCCCAGCGAGCTTGGTTGGAAGCCCCGCACCCTTTCCTCTGCTGTCCAATCGCCGACACGCACGGGCGGAAGGCTGAGTTCCTGTTGGGCAAAGCTTACATTAATCAATGCCTTGGGGCCCAGCGGGCCCATGAGGCCTTCCGAGGCGGGAAGACCGTCCCCATCTTTGGCGAGTGTTGATTGGCTAGCTGGGGCCCAGGGGGTGCGCTCTTATCTCTCCCGCCTCAGGATTGGACCGGGGCTTCGTCAATATACGGCGGGGAGGGAGGAAGGCTCGTCCGGTTCTTTCGGGAGCTGTTCTCCCTTCTCCTCCTCTTCACTTCCCCTTCCCCTCCGTCAGCACTCATGCAGCCCAGGTAAGGGCGGGCAGACGAGTTACCGCTTTAACCTGCCCTCTCGGGTTCTGCTCCTCAGGGCAGGCAGGAGGGAGGCAGAGCTGCCCGCTCGGATTTGTGTGGCACGGAAGAGCTCTGCTCCACCCTGCCCGGTGCCGGCCGCGCTGTTCCCTCAGGGGAAGGAGCCTCTGTGCTGCCAGGCACCTGTAAAAACATAGCACTTGACAAGCTGTGTGGGAGGTTAATGCTCGGGAGGCTTCCATCTAGCCAGGAAGCGTTCCGAGCTGTTCGCAGGCAAAAGTGGTTTTAGCAACTGGATGCGAAGCTCTTTGGCCAGGTAGCTGCGCTGCAGAGATAATGGAAACTACGGTTTGGTCTGTTTCTTCCGGGGAAATAGATGCGGGGGATCAAATGTATCTATGTATTTTCAAAGAAATGTATCCCCGACCTATTATTAAAAGCCCTCAGGAATGGAGATTTAAACTAAAACACCAAGGTGCTAAAAGCTGAAGTGAGAAATTAGATGGGTTCCTGTTTATGTTGATCCTATTTGACCTCCTTAATTCAAGACCTTTAGTTTATGTTTACATCACTGAAGAGACATTAGAGGTAGGGAATTGCTTTTACTTAATCAGGCTTTTGAAAAAAATTGCACTTATTACTCAGGAAACTAAATGCACAGTTCACTAACTCTTAGCCACATTTGTTGTGTCCTTGAAGTGCTCCTAGCCCCACTGGTTTATTTAACAGAACTGAAAGGAAAAGAAAGATGTGTATCTTTAGCATTGGGTGGATCAGGATGCTGTTGAACATCAGCTGGTTTTGTTTCTAAATGGAAGCAGTGATGCAATTGTGTTTCAGAAATGCCTGTGTTCAAGACCAAAAAATGTGTTCTATCCTGAAACTCTGTGTGCCAGGTCAGACACATCTTCTGGTCCCAGGCTCTCCTGTGCTGCCACAGGAGATTGCACAGGATTTACTGTGGGTTCACAGACCAGTTGCTATTATGCAACACTTTTTTTTTTTTTTTTTCCACATGCATCAGGTAACCTAGTAAATCATCTGTTTGTTTAAAAAAACCCCAAACATGTACTTAAGTACGTATTTACTCTTTTGATTACAACAGCCATGAAGGAGCAACTCTGAACTCTCTGGTATGTAATAATGAGAAATCAATCCCTATTAAACTGTGAAATTTGTGTGGCTTGCTTCAGAAAGCATTTATAGTCCTCTTATATTGCCTTCAAGAAAATATTCCAGTCTTTACTTTTTCAAGTTGTGTGGCTTAAAACTAGGTGAGAACTGAAGTGAATGATTAGACAGGCTTGTTAAATACACTGAGAGGAGTCCAAGCCTCCACAGTGGGCAGAGGCTCTGTTACCTGCACTCCAGTGCTGTTCCCTGTCAATTTCTTACACAGCAGTCACTGAATTGCCAGAGCCCCTGTGTCATAGATCAGCAGTCCTCATCCTCTTCCAGGTGTTACCTGGGAGTGTGCTTCCAGCTTGGCTCTTGTTTCTCATTTGAACACAGCACAACTAGGTTCACAACAGGTGTGTTTGGGTCACGTCTCATTCTGACTAGATTTTGGTCTAAATTATAGTTTGAACTGTCTACCAAAGTCATGCTCTTTGTGGGTGACCTGGTAGTTTTCTGGTGAGACCTCTTTGTAGCTGACTGTATGTTTAATAATGAATGCAGGGCAGATATACACAGTTGGCTTTGTGGTATTCTGTCTGAGACAAGGGCATATTCTGCAGCGTAAATGGTTTTGATTGAGTTGAGTTTATGTATGTTTAAATTATGTAAAAGAAAAAAAAAAACTTTTATTTTTGAATTCTAGATATGACTATGTGACTGCTGTGACCCAGGAGACGCATAGCATCTATTGCAAATCTGGAAGCCATAGGGGAAACAGCTGCTTTTGTGTTACAGAACTGAGCAGGTAAGAGACAAGTAGCCCCTTAAACTTTTCTTAATTGTAATTGACTTCATCTTTTGGTTTTGGAGCCTCAGAATTTTTCTGTCTCCTCTTTCTATTCAGTTTTCCTTTCTTTGATTTACAATTTCACCTTATATTTGAATCAGGAACTGTTTTGTCATTTGCTAATACTAGTGGCTTACGTATGTTTTCAAAAGTAGCTGAGAAGATCTTGATATTATCCATAAGCATTTCAGAGAGTGAAATAAAGTTCTTTTGCTGGTGCCACTGCTCAGCTAACATTGATGATTAAATCCCATAAATATTCTCTTACCCTTAAAGTGAAAACCCTTGAAGATGGGTTGACAGAAATCATTGCCTTTCCTGTGTGTATTTGTAACTAAAATAAGGCTATAAAGTGCTGCTGAATGCATCCAGGGAGTCCACGCTCACCTTTCGTTCAAGCAGAGCAAATGCAGTCACCAGTGCCCTCACCCTTTTTGAAGGGTTGGAGCACATGAAAAGAATTGGATGATTTGTAGACAGATTCTGTCCCATGCCTTAGAGTGTTAGGAAAGGACAGGTGGTTTTTTTCATGTTTCTGAAAATCAAAACCATTATGTGCAGTTCAGCCACCTTTGATTCATCAGTCAGTGGTGATCTGGGGGTAAGCATGGCCACTGGTGAGGAAAACAAAGAAGCAGATCTGACCTCGGTGGTAGAATCCCACTTTACAAAGCCAGAATATTCATCGTGTTTGTAAGAGGTATTTCTTGGGGAAAATATGTGGGTTACAGTGAAAATAACTCTGGTGGAAGTGATGAATAGTTCGGCTTAATTTTTGGATCACTTCACTCATGGTATTAGGGTGAAGCAGAGCTGGAGAAAATGGAAGAAACTGCCTTATTAGAAGCATAAAAACTAGTGACTGTATCTTGGCCAGTGTTCCCGATTTTCCAGTAAGCTGTCTGCTGTACGGAGGTGTATAACCCTAATGGCTTGTTGTATGCCATTAAAAGGTATTGTACACTCATAAAAGAATGACATTTTGATCAATGCTGTTAAAAGAATTACTGTCTTGACACAGAAAAGCTTTCCTGCTGCAAGTTTAAAAATATGCCTTTAAAAGCTTTTTATTGAATACCTTTGCATCCCTCAGAAATGTGCTATTTTGGCACACAGCTGCTCTGAAGTATTCCATGTTGTAACTTAAATGCAAGACCTGTTTACCATCAGAAGGGAGTGAGGTGAGGCAGGTGTATTCACTTAACTACTGTCATGGGGACGAAAGAAAAAGCACCTTGAGCTACTTGTATACAGTCTAAAAATAAGAGCACCTCATTTCTAGAGTCCAAAATCATTTGAAAGCTATTTGGTTTTGTTTTGCCATTGATTCCTCTCTGTCCCTCCAGCTTTGTTTCAGTGTCCCTTTGGACTTTGAATCTGTATATTGATGTTGAAGGGAGGCAGGTGGTGGATAGGAAAAGCACACATTTCTTCATTGTAGTTGGATCCTGGCTCTTGGGCAGGCGGGCTGTGTTGAGGGAAACTTGTTTTAGAGATTATCTAGGTGGTCCTGTTCTCATAATGGTTCTTATAGCAGAAATTTCGCCTTAGTGTTATTGAAAGATCTTGTATCAGAACTATTGTTTAATCACAGCTGCTGAAGTGGTGGTGTACCTGGCTTCAGTGTTCTAGAATTACAGCTGAACTGTTTAACAGTCCTGCTGCGACTGTTGCCAGCAGCTGCTGAGAGATGGGGATGTGAGGAATCCCATTTCTGGGCGCACACTGATGGAGGCCACGTCTCTGCCCCCTGCTCAGAATTTGTAACAGGCTCCATCAGGTCTGACTGCTTTGAACAGAAGTGTTACAGCCCTGGCTTGGGAAACGGGACACTGGTCTCACTTCTCAGCTTTGTCATGCTCCTTACATGTCCTTATGCATTTTATGTGTTCCTTGAGTTTTTGTATGAAGATGGAGGGATTAGCATGGTGGGATGGTTTTTGATATAGAGAGATCCTAGGCAAAATTTTCTAGGTTTTTTTTCTTCCTCTCCTGTCTATAGATTTATGATGAAAGCAATTAAGGGGATGTTCTTGATGCATTTAATATGCTTCATGTCTTGTAATGGGATTGTCATCAGCTGAGTGGGTTCTAAGAGTGCTTACTAAGTTGGTTTTGTAACAGGTGAGTAAGATCATAGCACATAGTTGTATTTCTGTACATCAGAGGAAAAAACCTGAAATTTAGCACTCAAATTTTACTGCTGAAGAAAGAAAAATGTTCAGTTGTACATTCAGTAGTTCATCCCATGTACACCTTTTCAAGATACAATATTTCTTTCAGGAAAAAGAAATACTAATACTCTGCACTGTCTGCAAAGGCAAGGCACAAAAGGAAGAAGCAAGAGAGCCTGAGTATATGTAATTGGCATGTGAGGATGTTACACAGAAAACTGTGATTAGAGTTAAGATGCACACCATAACTGCTTCCTAATTGTCTGTCAGATGCGTGAGTTTTGTCCAATTTAACCTTTAAGGAAGGCATGAAAAGCCAAAATACTTTCTTACCTCTGTTTCAGTTAAACTTTTGGTAGCTTTCCTGGCGGGGGAGCAGGGGCTGGGGTTGCGGGTGTTGTTTGGTTTCTTAACTGTGTGAGTTTATATTGAATTTTAGCTGTAACTTGCCAAAGCTGATGTCAAGCAATTTCAAAGTTCCCAACTGTGAATTTTGTTATAATGGTGTGGGAATAAGGTTCATACCAGCACAAGCAAAGTCTGACATGTGGCAGAGAATTTGAATGTGGTAGGTGCATGGTAACTTGAGAAACTTACTCTGAGGTGCAAAATGGAACTTGAAATATATGAAAGGACACAAGGAGAGTTCTTTTTTTTTATTGTATCCTGCAAGATGGCGTTTTTCTCCAGTGGTTCCAGCTTGTTTTCCCATTTTGAGTCAAGACTGAAGCAATTGGTGCTTTCTTAGTCTTTGTGTTTAAAAAGGAAAATATGCTGCATGTGCTACTGGCAGTAGCTTTAGATGATTATATGCTTATTTTCCAAAGTCCTGTCTCCTTCAGGAGGAGCTGCACACTCAGACCTTTAGCTGGGTCATTCTGTATTCTTTCCCTTCATGGTTTAGGTCAGTCCCCAACCCCCACAGATAGTATAGTCTTTAACTGCGCTTTTCTTGCTGTGTGTTTTGGTTCGTTTTTTCTCCTGAGGTTTCAATTTGCATCCAGATGCTCTGGGGAAAACTAGAGGAAATCAGAACATCGCACAGTCAGCATCACCGATACATTTGCTTGTCCCTTGAAGAGGCATAGTGGGCAGAGGGCCCATCGGACTCCTGTGCTTGATTATCGCCCATGCCAGCCTCTCAGGTCCTCTTGCACCTTCTGTACACCATGTGGCCCTTTCTGCCACCAGCTATTGTCTGCTGTTTTCAGACTAGGCTTTGCTTGTGTAATTTTAGCTTTGGAGGAAATTTGAAAGCAAAATTATCTCCATAGTCCTGTTTACCCACAGCATCTCACTGAAGCTCCCTTCAAATGTTTTTCTACAATGACCTTTTAGAATACCTGCTTTCAAGATATGCTTCCAACCAGTAAGTGTGGCTTAGGCATGTTTTCTTATATTTAGCTATATTAAAAACTATGATCTTTGCTTGACTCTTCTTTACCAGGCAAACTAAATGGCTTTCTATCACTGATCTTTGTTTTCTATTACTCTAATCTGTAAATTTGTTCAGTAATCATCTTGTGCCTTTTTTCAGAGCATAGGCAAAACTGCTGAATAACATAGGGTCAAGCTGTTGAAGGTTGGATAAAAGAAACCATTCTCTTCTGTGTTGATATTTAATTGCTATAAGCTGGAAACATTTATTTAGTGTTTGGCCTCATCTGCAATTACATTTTGAGGCCTGTCAGTCTCTAGCCCACTTGATGTGTCATGTTGATTTTGAGTTCCTTAATCAAATGTCATTTTGCATCAAGTCAACTGCCTCACAAAAATCTTATATCTGTGTTATTAATTAGCAATAAACTTTTAATTATAAGTCAAGCTAGTCCAAGAATGTTTTCTGAAAATTCATGTCATTAATATTATATTACCCTCTCCATTTCTTTCTAGCTAGAGTCTTGTATTGGCCATTCTATTTGAGATCTGTTGCAGCCTGACAATGTTATAGTTCCTCAAGTCACCAGATTTAGAAAAAAAAAACAAACCCAAACTGTTATTGTTTCTCTCTGTCCTCTCAAATATTCCATGTTTTCCAAAGGATACTAAAAATGGACATTAATGGTCCAAGCAGCAATTCAGATAAGCTCTTTTCTTCTAATCACTGTGGAAATTGAAACCTAGATCTTAACTCTTTCCCATTTGACCTAGTTCAAGCTACTCATTTAATTCATAAATGTCCTTCCAGAGTCATGTGACTTCCTGTGGGACTTCAGCTCACATTAATCCTTTATCGGTATGATGTTTCCTAGAGGTCCTCTGCTTAATAGTCCACATCAACAGCATTAAATGGTTGATTTTGACCTTGCAGGCCTTGTCACTGTTTTTGGCATCTGTGGTTAGATGAAGGTGGGATAGAAGATGAAGGTCTAAATCTCTTTGTGTTGTTATTTTAGGTGAACTACATTGCTTTGGTTTAAAATTGATTAATAATTTGATGTTAATCTTTGCAGCTGCGAAATACAGAAATTCAACAAACTGACAGCTAAAACCAAATCTATAGAAATTGATCGTGCAAGTATAGTAAGTATAGTATTGTAATCAATCCACCTTAGCGTCGGGGCTAATTGTTTGATGCCAATATCTAGATCATATAGTTCTTAGACTGATTGATATTGCTTTAAGAGGACTGGTGGGAGAGGTTCTTTGGGAAATAGAGGAAGGCTATCCACTTTTTTGTCTAATGTCTTTAAAAATCGAACTTCTGTGTTGTCATGTATAAAACATGTAATTTCGCTACTTTATATGCATAACAGAAGTATGAGGAGAATAAAATGAGGAAAATAACTGAAGGATGTGTATTACAGGAAGAGGAATAAAGGGTCATAGAGTAAAATGGTGTCCCTTTGTGGGAATATTTAAAAAATTTGATAACTTGACTGGGAAATAAGATGGGTGAGTGATACCTGTTGAATATCTCTTGGGAATAAACAGATCAATAAAACTGGTAAGATGAGACCAGGACAGTATGTGTTTTACTACTTGCTGAAGTCAGGAGAAACACCTTTATACATGTGAAAAGGGCATATTCTGAAATCGGGAAGGCTCTTGCAGAGTTTTTCTTATATTGTACTACAGTTTTTGAAAAGGAGTAAATGAACTAGTAGCTCAAAGTAAGGTTTTCTTTCAAGTCTAGAACCTTGATTGCAGTAAAGGTATATTTTCTGGTTATGGGTTTGCCTGAGGACTAGTATGCATGGTGGTGCTTTAGTGAATCACTTGTTGAAAGAAGCTCTAGTTCATTATGCTTCCCTTGTAGTTTGAGAAATGCAGTTTGTAGGATGTTTTCTTGGTAGCTTTAGTGTTTGGGCTATAGAGGTTTCAAATCTATTGGAGGAAGAAAGATGGCTTCAAATTCAGTTCAGAGTCTGATATTTGTTTTATTAGTGGAAATTTTTGTCTCCTGTGTTTTCCCCATTCTAGATAACCTTTTCTTGTCATCTAAGAAATTAATTTCTTTGTTGGAATCATTGCAAGTAAACTTGATAGCAGGAGTGCTGTTATTGAGGCAGCTTACACAGTGATTTGCTAAGTACAGCCTCTTCATATAATGTGAAGCAGAAGTCAATTTATTGACCACTACTGGGATTTCAGGAACCTGTTCAACTACCTGGTTTTTATCCTTCTCTCATAAACTTCACTATTGAATGTCTTTTTTCTGGTACCCTTTTGGAGAGGATTCTTTTCTATGCAGTCATACAATAAGAGCATTCTGTTTGCTACTTGTTTCTGTAGTGTAGAGTTTGGCTTTTTAATAAAGTGTATATAGGGTCATTTAATGTAGCTTACATGACATCAGACTCTTGAAGGCTTTTCCTGAAATACTTTCCCATGCAGGAGGCCATTGACACTTACCTGGGCTGAGAAAATGCTGGCTCTGTGGCTATGCTGCCAATCCTCTCTGTAGAACATGTTTTAGTTGGAGCAAAACATTACAGAAAACTCTACAGCGAGCACAATATTTGCTTAGGCTGAAGTACATCTCCTCTGTAAAATATAATCTGCCACTTTTCTGGAATACTAAGAAAATATTTAAGTATGGAATTTGATTAGTTTGTGGTATTTGCTGTATACTCCTCATGCTTTTCTTCAACTTCCTGCAAACATTCTTCTCTGTAGTAAGGTGTATGTTAGGAATTAAAACTAGTCTCTCCAGTTGGTAATTTGTAAAAACATAGTTTTAAAAATAGAATCCAAGTGAACTGCACAAAGTGGATTATTGATTCTCAGGAATGAAGAGAAAATGCTTTCTGTTAAGTCCTTTTCATTGCTTGGGATTTTATATTAATATCTGGATGCTTGGGGGGGGTGTGTGTTTTTGATTAACAGACACTAACAGGGAAATCATCTGCTGGATTTCTGACAGCTCTTCCCCAGTCACTGTTGCATACAGGACACCAGAGCTGATGTACTTGGCAATGGCAACTGGAATAGTTATAGGTTGTGGTATATGGCAGTAAAGGCCTCAACATTAGACATGTTTCTCTTCTGTGAGAAGAGAAACTTCTCACTGCTATGAGATGTCTAACCACAGCGTGACACTGCCTGGAGCGGAGGGGTCTGTTATGAAAATGTGCCGAGAGATACTAGTAGAGGCATTAAAAGTGAAGAGGCAAGTTAGCACAGAAGATAAACTTTACTTTGCAGTATCTACTACTAGAATTACTTCTAAGAATTACTACTGCATGAAAGAGAACAGTTACTAGAACATGTTAGACTATTATAACCAGCTAGAGGGGAAAGCATCGTGTGTGAGTTCTGATGCTGTACCCACAACGTAACATCTGCTGGTCAAATGCTTAGGTGGGCCAAGCCCATCCAGTTATTTATTTTGGTTAAAAAACCTTATTTTTCTTTATATGTGAAAATTTAATTCATGGAAAGAACCAAATTAGTATTTTATGGACTCCCTCCTTATGTTTGCCTTATGTATTTATTTTGGGGAAGCACCTTAGTATTTCTGATTAACTTAACTGCTGGGTTGTGAGAGCTTCTTAGCTGATTTGGCTGGTCCCAGATTATTTCTTTTGCCATCAACTGCAGATTAGCAAGACTCAAAGTGGTGCAGAAAACTTCCTGTTCTGAAATAGGCTTCTACCAGAATGTATGGTATGATTATCATCCACATGGTCAGCTTATTTTTATTTCCTAAATATTTTTCCATTTATAATCTAGATGGGAGCTCTCTGAAGGTGCAAAGCCGGGCCATCAATCTGCCTTTGCAACTCAGCTCCACGTTAAGTATTGAACTTCCATCTGCATGCTTAGCTGTTCCAGTCAGAGCCCAAACTCTGTGTTTCACTAATGCTTTGTCAGAGAGCTGTCCTCTTCAGAGAGATTGAAATGAGTAATAGTCTTTCGACACTATTGGCAAGTGGCTTTCACGGTCCATGGCAGATCTAATGAACTACAGCTGCCTGGCTGGAAAATCCTGCTTTTGATTGTCTGAAAGGACTTCTGAAGTCTCTACTTGGATTCACTGACTTTCTTAGGTTTTTTTTTCTTCTCTTTGAGAAGTAGATGGAGAAAGCACCATTAGAAATTCCTTTAGCATTTACATTCACAAATATCATGTTCACTGCTTCTGCACAGGAAGAATTACAAAGTTTGCAGACATTACAGATATGCTTGAAAATGGAAATACAATGAAACATGCCTATCTGCTGAGGAAAGCGAATGCATAAACCAACTTCCATGCTCTCAATAGAGATTCCCCATGAACAGATATTTATGCCATACATGTGGCTGCACTTTCAGAAGCCTGGAATCTGTAACTGGGACAGATTTTCAAAGCAGCTTGAAGGTGAACATGCATCGAGTACCCTGAGTTAAGTTGAAAGTCACTATTTTTTATGTGCCTTAATGAGAGCTGGGTTTTTGAGTGGTTTGCTATTGGGTTTTATTGAGAAACTGGTCAAGAATGTGAATATATTGTCTCATTGTTGTAAATACCTTTCTATTCTGTGTGAAAGACGGATCAGGAAATAATTGTGCATACCTACCCATAAAAGTTTGAGGTGAATTCCCTCCCTGCCTTTGCATCCTCATCTATATCATTGTTTATCCTCCCTGCTAGATGAAAAGCTTTTCTTACAAATTTTGGAAGATGGATTGTAACTTGCCTGTGATTTGTAGTACAGTTTGAGTAATACACATCACGCTTCAGCTTAATTTTGGACTGGACAATCATAGCTTCATTTAACTGGAACTAGACTGGTGTGGAGTTTTGCAAACGCGACTAGATGCTGATCCTTACAGCAAAGAACAGTTTTACTACACTTTTTCTTCTATTTTTTATGTATTTTTCAGTTTCATATCCACTTTCCATTTTGTTCCTATTTACACAGTTCTTCTTATTCCCTTTGAATTATCTCCTGCCTTAGGGATATCAACTAGCCTATATTCTTGTCCTTTGACTTTGGAACTGAAGTGTTGAGAGAGCAGGATCAAGCACTAGCAATATTCTTTTCCACCCAGTGAGTGACGAAGTTGTGAACTGGTATGTTTGCACATTTTTTTTTATTATTTTTTTTTTTCCTTTTAAAAGACATTTTGCCAGGACTTGTGGGTACTTGGAGAGGAAATTTGGATGTGAAATGCTAACAAAATTAACTCATTAGAAATGATAAATCTCACTTCTAGTACAGAGTACACTTTGTCTTACTCCTTTAATATTCCTGTTTGTAGTATTTTTTACTTTTGAATTGGGTGGAAAGAAACCTAATGAGGTTCAACAAGCAGAAGTGCAGGGTCCCGTACCTGGGGAGGAAGAACCCCAAGTACAGGTTGGGGCTGAACTACTAGAGAGCAGTTCAGCTGAGAAGGACATGGGAGTGTTGGTAGGTCATAAGTTGACCATGAGCCGGCCCTTGTGGCCAGGAGGGTCAATGGTATCCTGGGGTGTATCAAGAGTGTGGCAGGAGGTTGAGGAAGGTGGTTCCTCCCCCTCTACTCAACCCTGGTGAGGCCACATCTGGAGTCCTGTGTTCGGTTCTGGGCTCTTCAGTACAAGAAAGACAAGGAGCTACTGGAGAGTGTCCAGCTGAGGTCCACAAAGATGATGAGGGGTCTGGAGCATCTCTCTTATGAGGAGAGATTGCAGGAGCTGGGCCTGCAGAAGAGCAGCTGAGAGGGGATCCCATCAGTGCAGATCAGTATCTCAAAGGCAGGTGCCAGGAGGATAGTGTCAGATTCTTTTCAGTGGTGCCCAGTGACAGGATGAGGAACAATGGCCATAAACTAAACCACAAATTTCACCTCAACATGAGAAAGAACTTCTTTCCATTGAGGGTGGAAGAGCACTGGAACAGGCTGCCCCCAGCGGTCCTGGAGTCTCCCTCAGGACACATTCCAAACCCACCATGGACACATTCCTGTGTAAGCTGCTGTAGGTAGCCCTGCCTTGGCAGAAGGTTAGACCAGATGATCTTGAGGTCCCTTCCAACCATAATGATTCAGTGATTTGCATTGTTAAACAAATAATAAAACAACACCTTTGGGTAATGTAATGAAACTGTAATAAATGGCTCAGTGCCTGTGGCTTTCCTATTGAGCAACAAAAAACTGCAGGTTGACTGCATTTGCAGTTTGGAAGGAGAAATCCTCATTCACTTGATGACTGCTGGGAAGTGCCTGATACAGAACAAGTCTGCATTAATTTTTATACTACTTCTAAGACTTGAACATAAAAGTTAGTTCCTGACTTGGAAATATAAGTGCCCAAGGGCTGCTTAAGGCTATCATCTCTGAGAAGTTGTTCTCATGAAGAATTCTGATGCTGCCATAGCTGTTTATTTGGGAACTACTAGCAGTCTAAACACACACGGGTATGTGAGTCTTAAAGGTGTATTTTTCCAGTCTGCAGTGTCTTGCATAATTTATTACTGGACATTAATTTTTTTGTTGTCTACTTGCTCCTATTTTGCATGTAGCAGCAGGGGTGCAAGAAGAAGGTCTGTGGTATGATCATGATTTTGGTGGAATGATCCTTTAAGAAAACACCTGATGCAAACCCTGCGCATCACTGGAACCTGCTGGGGAGAAGAACTTGTCAGTGGAAATGAGTATTAATTAACAACATTAAAGCCTGGATCAGTGCAAGCCCTAGCACTGAAGTGACAGGGCTGACATGGATGTGATTGGCTTCTGTTATGCCTTTGTGATAGGGTTGTTTGTGCTGTGCTTTTACTATTTTTAGGTAAAATTTTTAATGCATTTAAGTCTGAGGTACATGGTCTCACCTTTTGCATTTCCTGTTTATCTGAGAAAATATATTTGTTTCTTGTCCTTCTTCCTCTTTCTTTTCAGTCATCTTTTGTCTGCCAAACAGTTATCCAAAGGCTAAACTGAGCCCAAAATGGTGAGTGAGCAAGAGACTATGCTGTGCATCTTTGTGGTTCAAACACCACAATGCAGCTTCTCCACTCTGTCTTCAATTAAACTTTGGTTTTTCTGTTGTTGTAGCTGGAAGCAGTGTGCTGACACAACTCACTCTTGTATAGAACAGATTAAAATGTCAATGTTTTAATGTTCTCATCTGTGGGAAAAAGAAAATAGTTGGCTGTTTTATTTATAACTTTAAAAGAGACCGTACTATGGAAAAGGTTTACTTCTGCAGGATGGAAAATCACAATTAAAGATACAGAGTCCCATTTAATACTAAAAATCTGAAGAGGACTGAAAAGATTGAAAGGATGAAATCTCTTCAGGAAATAGGCTATACTGGGACATGGCAGCTTAAAACAATTAAAAATTTTCTGTATTGTTAATTATTCACTCTGTTCTCTTTCCTTTGCATTTGTGGCATGGTGCACATGCACGTATCTCTGATGAGTTAATGTACTAAACAGGCAAATGTGTTTGAGCAGGAAAAGAATGAAAGCATCTGGAAAGAATAATCAAAAGTCAGGGTTGTCCTCGATGCTATATGACCCCTTTCTGGGGAAGGAAGCTATCTTTCCTAGAGAAGATATGGTTGATGAGGAAAAAGATTACAATTCTGTTCATGTCTTCTGCAGATTTGCCCCCTTGGCAGTTTGAGAAGTGACAATGGAACTGGTTTGGAGGTGTAACTTACAGCTCTGCTGTGCAGGAGGCAGCTAAGCTGGTCTTGGGGTAGCAGTTATACAGTATGATGCTGTGCAGAAGTATGAGTTTGAGCCCTCAGAGTGGTACGACTCGTTAGCTCAGCCTTGGATGGGCCTTTGGTCTGTGGATCAGGAGCCTCAATCACTCACCACCACAGGGAACCATCTGTGGATCAATGGGCTGGCTTCCCAGGTTTGCAATTCAGGCCCATTTTGATATTTCAAAATACTATCTATGATAGAGAGAACAGAAGTCAAATACAGAAGACACGAGAGATTGTTCCATAGCTGAGTAATCTTTTCCTCCTTTTTACCTATGGAAGTGATGGATTTACTGTAGAATAACCAGGTAACTGTAGGCGGTTGTCTGCTGGACTGGGGTTAAGTTGACATCCTGCTTTGGAAAAATGCTGCTTTTCTTCAGAAAGTGCCTCCCACACCTTATTTAGAGATTTGCTTAATTTGGGCTGTCCTCTGGGTCAACATCTGTGGAATCTGTATTTCTCTGGCAGTTGTGTCTCCCTTTCATGTAAGTTACAGATGCTCACCAATGCAGTTTTGGGCTGTTTCTTTCCTAAAGGGGACGAGGGGGGAAAGAAACAGTCAATTTTTAAGGGACATGAAAAGAGCTCCCACTGAACACTTGTGCTAAAAGAGTAGTGCCATATGTCTTTTCCCTTTACTTTCTCTCTCATTTATTTAAACCCATCTCCCAAGCCTTGCTGCTGTGGGATCGATTTGTTGGCAAGGGTTATTCAAACATTAGCAGAATGCGTGTTCTGACTGTTCTTGTTGGATTTGGGTGTTGAAGCCAACAATAACAGCTCTCGTGTGGGAACTGGTGCTGGGTATTTGAGTCAAACTGTTCTTGGTGGTCTATACTTTACTGCAATGAAAAAATGTGGGGGGTTTCTTTTCCCATAGTGTTCATTTGTGTTCCTGTCGTTCATTGTTTATACAATCACTGTGCCTGTGGACAGCTGAAATAAATACTTTGATTCTGTGGTTTTCCTCACTTTCAGTTCTTGCTTTGTGTGTTCTTTTCCCCTCTGGCTTGCTTTCTCCATCCTCCAACTGTGACTGTATGTGGTGTTGGGTTTTTTAGCGTTTTGTTTTTTGTGGTGGTGTTCATTTTTGGGTTTTTTTCCCCTAAGGTAAAACCTGATGGTGAGGACATTTTCTAGGACAAATAAGCTCCAAGAGTGCCTCTGGAATGGCCCAGGAGCTGGGGTTACATGGCGTTTCCAGCTGAGCTGTGCTGAGGCCGGTAACATCAGGAAGGTGCTGCAATCTCAGCCTCCTGCTCCCTTCTCCAAAATCAGACTCTGTTTTTCCAGGAAGATGTTGGGCTATAGAAGCATTTAGTGCTGTGCTTTGTAATACCCGTCCAAGTATTCAATAACCACCACAAATTCCTTGCTGGTTGTGCTTTGTTGCTTAAGTGAAAGTCCAGAATGCAGAGATGCTTGTGGGAGCTGAATGGTTTGAAGCTTTCTGTAATTTTTCCTGTTACCCTCAGGGCACTCTGAAAAAATTACCTCTTTGTAGAGTCTTTGGGATATGATGCAGTCCCAGATCAGACATTTCTCTATTAAATAAAATGTATGATAAGCCTAAAAGCGTTGAATTTGATATTTTGAATCTGTAAAGGCCAGTCCCAGTGTGTATCTATTTGGGCTAATTTACTGAACTATTTAGTTTCTTCCCCTTCATAACAACCATTCCACCCCCAGCATTACTGGAGTTAGTTTTGCCTCTGTGGCTGCCAGGAATAACTTTACTTTGCATGGATAATTAACTGGATTGAGTAACAGAGGAAAAAAAAAACATTTTATTTCCACACAGTGGTAATAATAAATCTGTTACTACTTTTGGCTCTCCATGTTATTACCATAGTTGGGTATGTCTTAATGAGGAAGTGGCTTCCTTTTGCTAAGCTCAAATACCAGCGAGGAGCCTGCCTCTTGAACACGGGTCCGGGTGTGTGAGACAAGAAGGGCAAAGGGTGGCTTTTTTTTATACCAGGCAGTTGTTCCTGCACACAAACATTCCTGCACACAAATAACTAGATTTCTAGTCCTTGTGACAAGGTAAAACTTGGGATTTCTGACTGTGTCAATATCAAAGCTTTTCTTATGTGGAAGTTTTCCAAATCATTTATTTTTTTTGTAACCAAAGTATTGATGAGTAGGCTTAATATTTGGCTGCTCAGGAATTCTGAAAATGACCCTTTCCAGTGGGGATATTTGGAGAACCCATCTCTTTTATTTCTCAAAATGCACAAAATAACAGTAAGGAGATGGGACCTGCTGAGCTTAGCACAGGAATTGTCTCTTAAGAGAAGTAGAAACCTGGGTCTTAAACAGGAAGTTACAAGTAGCTCACCAGTACAAAAACTTCCTTTTCATAACAGCTTATCTGTTACTCTCTTGACCTTTTTCAGAATCATCATCCTTCTTTTCCCATTTATTTTCATCACCTGTGTTTTGTCTTGTGTTCTGGAGCCCTGTTTTCCATTAGCCCAAACAGGGGTAAACTTTGTTTCTCTTTAGACTCTTTACACTGTTACCATCTGGTGAGAGGACTTTTGACTGGTTTTGGTTGGCAGGTGGGGAGAGGCTGTTGAACCTTTCTCAAAAAACAGAGGAAGACAATTTGTCATCTCCTGGTGGCTTGAAGCCAAATGTCTGGACTACGTGCAGCTTTATGGCAAGGTTGGTCCAGTTTACCACCTTGTACCTGATATGGAATGCCAGGAGATGATGACTTGGGCAGAGCATGGGTCAGCAGACTGTAAATCTGGATCTTCTGTGTGACCTTGGTGGCTTGCAGTCCTGGTGCCTTTTCTGTAAACTAAGGCTAAGCGTTTTGCCAAGTATCTGACATCTTGAATTAGAGTATTTGCTAATTTTTATGTGTGTTGCTGTTGTTACTCTGTCCAAATGTACCAAATAGCAATTTTCTCCCGTTGCCCTTCAGCTTGTTCCTGTCGTCATCATTGTAGTCGGGAGCCTTGAAGATCCTTGAAAAGGGAAAGTGACATAGTCTAAATATCAGTTTAAGGGAGCTTTGGCATAATGGGTAGCACAATGGAAAGCTAAAGCATTTGGGGAAGAAATGGGCAAGGTCTCTGGCAGCAGTGAAAACAGAGAGGGTGCTTATCCCTGTTAACGTCTTCTGCCTGTCTTCTACAGCTTCACTGCCTCTGTGCCTCATTGTCTCAGCTGTTTCCTTTCCATCACCCTCTCACCATGTAAACCTCCTTATTCCAACCACTGTCTGTCTGTTCTTGCAAAAAATAAAATGCAAAAATTGTCAGCTGTGTTCAGCGCTGTCAAATGCGAGGAGTTTCATGGGGAGAGAACATGTAACCGTAGAGTTAGAGCTGCAAAATTCTGAACGCTGTAAAACCAATTGTTGAATCTGGAAAACACAAGGAAACTGTTCAAGAAAAGCTTTTAAACAATTCTTGGTGAAAAGTGCTCTTTGCCAAAAATAATCTAATTTTCTTAAATCATTTAAGTGTTGGGAGGGGAAAAAAAGCTGGAAAAATAAGAACTTAAGGAAATCAATGCCCGTACTCTATCTTTGAACACAAGAATTTGACTTTGTTTTGAAGCATTTGTGTTTAAACATTATTTAACAACTAAGCTCATTTCAGTTGTCAAAAAGCAGTTGGTTTGGGTTTGGTTTTTTCCAGTTTTCAGGTTTTGGTGTTTGAGTTGAAACTTGAAAAATCATTTGCAGTTTTACTCAAGCAGTATTTAATTTCTTAGCACAAAATTGAGCTGATTGGTAAAGTCTTAATTCACTCCTTTGTACACATTATGGTATGGCTTCAGCCATGTTTTTTTGCAAGGGGTTTGTGACAGAGCAGTGGTGACGTGGTTTTTGAGGTTTCTAGCCCATTGCTCCATATTCTATTGCCATAAGCTGAATTAGATAAAAGTCTTGCCATGTATATGACCAAAGAAAATGAGTAGGGTAGGGAACCTTGAAGTGTTCCTGAACTTTTAGTATTTCATTTTGCAACCTCATTGAGTTCTTAATGTGGGCTGCTGCTCATTTTTTTAGGTGAAAATCAGAAATCTAAGGGTTGGCAAGTTTCCCCCCGTTCCAGCTGTGTTTAGCCCATTAAGGGTCATGAACAGAATTTTAACCTAGGCCTCTTCTGACTGAGCTTGTAGCTATAACCAAGTGTAAAAATGCACACTTCATCTTCTCTGCAGAGCTGCCACAGTGAGATAAAATGAAGTGAATGTAAAAGACTCTTCTGTTTTAAATGGCTGTTGTTATAAAACTGGAGAATGTCTGGAACTGAAACTCACTTGTTTTCTCTGTGGTGAACAAAGCAGTGTGATCTAGCAGCTGCAAGAAAATTGTGAGGTGCATGGATATGGCCTAAAAGTCTACAGATGTGGGTAGTTAAGCAAGTCTTCTGCTTGCTGCATTTTTATCTGGCTATTTAAGGTGTGCCACTGTAGGACACAAAGGCTATTTGAGATGCAACAACCAGTGAGTATCAGCTACAGGAAGTCCGTGTTTTTCTGCCCCAGCTGGAATGTGATGTTTTGATGCCAGAAGCACCTAAAATTGACAGAGGTGGTGGTGATAATGCAAAAGTTATAAGCATAATTTTTTTGGTACCAACTCTGTTACCTATGCTATTGGTATATCTAAAACCTAAGAAATGAGAATTAGAAAAATATTGAATAGTTGTAAAATATTGCAAGTCTAAGAAGTATTTTTAAACAATGTGCTGGGCGTCCATGGAAGGAAAAGGTGATTAAAGCTGCAATACAACAATAGACGGTTTGCTTTAAAGTGAGCTGGGAGGGTAAAGTCAATACCAAGGAATGTTCTAAATACTGAAGACAAGTCATTGCACTGATGTCTTCAATATAACATGTTTACTATTCATATCAGATGAAAATAAAACATAATTTAAAAATAAAAAAAGGTGCAAGGAGAGATAAATCACGGAAGTTACTTTCTTACTGGATTAAGAAAGCAAATGGAGAAAGTAAAATGAGGGAGTGCCTGAGAAAATAGGGTTTTCTGACAGAAGATGAGACGTGTGGAGCAGCCTGGGGTGGCCAGGGCAGGGTTTGTCACTCTTCCCAGCCAGCTCCGAACACTCGTGGTCTGAAAAAGTCCCAGGGAAAACCTGTGGACTCGGTTCACAACCATTGTGGCTGCAAAATATGTTCTAGGTGAGGTATACTGAAGAGAAACTCTATTTGGTTTAAACATAATAGATATAGTTCTTAATTACTTTTAATCTTGTTTCTATTTCTGTAATTGGAAATCTGACCTTCTTGACTCTATATAAATCTGTATTTTATTTTTAACCATTCCCCTCTCTTGTAACAGAGATGAGTACAAATAGCAGTGACAAACTTGGGACACTGGTATCTTTTTGGAGACAAAAAATAACCTGTAGAAACCCTAAGGAGAGAAACTTGCATTCTGAAATGAAAGGGACTTATGGCTTGCAGTGTGTCTCATGTCAAGCTGTAGAAATCAGTCTAAAATTTGACACTACTGTGTGCAAGACTGAAAACGCAGAGTGGCATCCTTTCTGCATGGGGTAGACATCACAGGAACGCCTTCCAGGTCTGATCACTCCCTTCAAGTGCCACAACATTTGAACCTGTTGATGTCTTGCAGATACTGGAATATTCTAATTTTATCTTCTCTAGTCGACGGGATGAACTCTATTTGTATTCACAGGCAGAATCTGTCAGTCTCAGCCAGTAGACTGGATGCACTGTCAGCTCCAGCTGATCACCTCCGAGTGATGGGAGAGGGAAAGTCAAAGACAGTTTTGTTGTATCGACAGTACTTGCAGTAGATGGAATAAGTCATGGAGGGACAACCCATTAAACTGAGTCGTTTGGGGCACTTAGTCATGTGCTCTGGGTCCCTTTTCATGCAGTATCTCCTTTTCATGATTGCATCTCTCAGTGTGTTTTATATGTTAATAGTACCCAGCTTTGTCTTACTGCTGTTGTGAGCTGGCTGGTGAAATGGAAGTGTTGGTGACAGTGTAAAGTTGCATGAGAACTGAACAAACCTGGACTAATGCTGGTAGACTGGAAGAAGCTTATACTAGGATCTCAAAGGGAGCAGGACAAACTGCTTGTAACGTAAGTTCTTAATTTATTTTTTTTTTGTTAGCTTTTATTCTGCTTCTGGGTATTTAACAGCTATAGCATGTGTGCTGTTTTCCCATCTGCTCAAAATGAGACAAGTGAAATTGTGTAGTTGCTTTCATATGTAGACCCCAGTTCAGTTGCTCATTCAGGACTAGGCAATTAGAATGATCTGCAGATTGCCCAACATCTTGAGGCCATCTGAAGAACATCTGGAAACTGAGGCAAATTCAGAACATGACAGCCCAATAATTTAAGAGTTGAATTTGACACACCCTGGTTTTCTTCACACAGGACTCCAGCGAATACTCTATACATGATTTTTGTGTTTGTGGGAATGTTTGTACACACCTTTGTTGTTAGCAATCTTGTCTAGGTTTATTCAGGGAAAGGGTTGATTTTTTTTTTTATTATTTTTTTTTTTTAATTAACAAAAAATAAAAATCTGGCTCACTTGTCCGTGCTGTTCTTTCTATTTTCAGCATTGATCTGGCTGTATGGTTGCAAAACCCAGGAATCTGTTAAAAGTGCTGAACCTAAATATAATCCCATGGTACAGAGTCCTCTTCTTTTCTGAGTGTATTTATTCAGGTACTTGTACAAGTGTTAAGGCAGGATTATTGAAGAACACACCTATTTGCTGCCTTTGTTAGGAAACTAACTCTGTTATTACACTTTCTATCAAAGGAAGCAAACTTTGTGTCAGGGATGTAATCAAAAACACAAAGCAAAACAAGTCCCCAACAAAAAAGACAAATGCTCTCTCTGAATTACTCTCCAAGATATTAAAACTAAAAGCACTTTGCTGATAATACAGGATCTTCCAACTAACTAAACTACCAGTTGGAAAACTGTTCATCACTGAGATTCAGTTTTTGACAGTGAAAAGCAGCTTGTCATTCTCCGCACTTTTCCTACATAAACCTTCTCTGAAGGAGCTACTTGCCATTGTTTATTTTTCCAAAGTGCCTGTTACAGGTGTACCATGTTCTCCCATGTCTGTTAATACTAATCTTTAAGAATACAGTTTAAAATGTTCTTAATATGTTAATAAAACCCAGAGAAATTATGAATTTTGTTTAAAATCAAAATCAGAACTAATTTCATTTAAGAAAATCAAGACTAGCACTGAACAGGACTATTGCTCCCAGTGTATCTCCACACAGGTGAGGAGTAGAAGTGTCATTAGCACTAACAAGTCTGCAGTGTAGATGGGTTTGGCATGTACATAAGATATATCACCCAGTTTTGGGCTAAGTGCGGGAATGTTGGATCGGAAGGTCCATCTAGACTACAGCCTGTCAAGAGGCATACATGGAAAATAGCGCCACTAATCTGAAATGAGTTAAAGGTCTAAGTAATTCTGGGCTGCAGATGTAGTAGTAATGTACATTTGTGTTTTAAACTTTCTTGTAAGTGGGGCGAAAAGCAAATACAAACTGATAAACTAAACAAATTTCTAAACACTTCTACTGTGGAGATTTCCAGGGTTTTTTGAATTGCACAAGAACTACAAGTTCTGGTTTTCTTACAGTCTGCTTAAGCTTGTAATGTAGTGACCAAATGGTTTGCTTTAGGATGAGTGGAGTAATGATATAATGAGCAATGCAGTGTGTCCCTTCAACAGAATTGCTCTTTTTCTTTTTTTTTTTTTTTTTTTTCCCCAGGAAAAATCCTCTGCTTAGACAATTTAGGAGAAATTTCTGTGCAGTATCTGGAGTACTGTGTCCAGTTCTGGTCCCCACAATTCAAGATGCACGCAGACCAGAGAGGCCACAAAGATGTTGAAAGTGCTGAAGAACCTATGAGATTCCTCTGAGGAAGGAGTTAGGTCTTTCCTCTCTGGCAAACAGAAGGCTCAGGGGGGGCCTCATCATAGTTTTCCGGTACTTAAAGGGCAGCAGTAGAGTAGGCTCTCTCTTCACAGGGAGAGCACAAGGGGCAGCAGGTACAAGTTGCACTGAGAGAGGTTTTATCTTGATATAAAAAAATATTTTCTACTGTGAGAGCACTCAATCACTGGAACAACCTCTTCAGGGACACAGTACAGTCCCCATCACTGGAGGTTTCAAGATGCAGCTGCACAGGGTGCTAGGGAATCTCCTCTATGTTCCTCTTCCCATGAGAGGTTGGAGCAAACTATCTCCTGAGGCCCCTTCCAACCTGGGCTGTTCTTTGATTCTCTGTAGTCAAAGGAATAACCAGACTGTTTAGGGACTGGTGGAAGATGTCTCATAGCATGTTCGTAGGAACTGGGAGAGGTATAGAACAGATCATCTCACAATTGGAATCTGTTTGCGCTCTCTTTTTCATGGCAAAGCAAGTCAGTCCTCTGTGGGCTTTCTAAACCAAATAAGTTACGGCCTTGAACAGTAATGTGGTATTGCTAATGATTTTATTGCTGACCACAGCTGCTGGCAGTAAGGCTAGCATTGTCATTTCATTTCTGATACAGTTTTGAGGCGTTTTGCTTATTAAATTAGTGGACTTGTTTTACGTACTGTTCAAGCTATAATCTTGAATTAACAAATTTGGATAGTGCGGGTTAAGGCCTATAAGTTTATGTTCCTTTTTGCTTGGTGAAGGTGATGACACACAACGGGTTGTTAAAAGTAATTGTTTAGATTACTTTTCTGTATGAATTTAGAGGCCTGAAATTAGAAAGGGTGTAACTGCAAGAAACCATGGGGGGCTTCTTAATACCATTTGCTTTGCCAAAATACTCCCTGCATGAAGCACAAATCTGTTCCTTGGTACCACTCTTGTCAGGTTTTTGGCCCTACTCTGAATCTAACAAAGTAAATACCTGAGTTAAGGAATAACGGTTGGAAAATTTTGAGCCATTTGAAGATTTTTGAGATCTTGATTGCTACCCCCACCTTCCCCAGCAGCTTTTTGTGCTTTGCAATGCTTAAGAAGCAGCGTGGTTCCTACTAGGAGTGAAATGTGGTCCATCATCTACTAACACACTGACAAATTCAGGGTGAAGTTAAACTATGGAAGATGGCTCGTCTTGAGTTATAACAAGGTTGCCCCGACTTAAGCCCTAACTCCACAACAGTGTTTAATTACAACGCCATACGTCTGAGAGTGCTAGCCCTGGAGCTGCATTGAGCAGCAGTGGGGCAGCTGCTCAAGCTGCTTGCTGGTCCGTAGACCGGGCTCCAGCTACATTCAGTGCTGATGTTAGTCCTCTAAATCTTTCTCTTAATTGCTTTTCTCTGCAGAGGAATTCCAGCTGAGCACATGCTCTCACGTCACTGGGAAAGAATTTAGTGTGGGCCTGACTTTCTGCCCTACAAATAAACATGAGATAGATCTGCTCAAGCCTAGCAGTGAAATGCCTGCTTAAGACACCAATGTGGTTGGCCATTACGGTGGTATTCTCCAGAGTGCTGCTTTCCAAAAATAAGCCAACTCAAAAGAAATAACTTGATTGATCTGTATAGTCTAGGCACTTCTGAAACAAAAAACAGCTTTATGGAGGAATGGTTGGTTAAGCTATTTGGGTAAAACACTATCTTCAGTATTCCTGGAATTTAGTTTGTCTTATTCTCAGAGAGGAGAGCCACAAGGTAACCTGTTTGCATAAACACTGATTTCCTTTGAATCTTTCCTGTGCCTGAAAACACCTTCCTTAGGTCTGTTTCAGAGAGAATGTAGTAACTGCTTTCTAGACAAATAATACAGGCATGAATTAAAAGCAGACTCTTCCTTAGCTATGCTGTTCATGTGTTGAAGACCTCTTTTCCTTATTTTACATTCCCTCCACTGTTTAAAGACCAGACTGGAAATTCCTGCCCTGTTTTTAAAGAAGTGCCACTCACAAAAAATGGCAGTGAACTACCAAACCAGAAAATCAAATACAAGCCAGCATCTTTTCATTGTATTTGAGTTCTGAGTTCCATGGAATCATGGAGGAGTTAGTTCCTATAAGGACTGGAAGAAGGTCTGATCAGAGACAGATGTGCTGGATCGGAGAGTAGCCATGGTGCTGTGTAGCAGTTATAGACTATGTGCTACAGAACCCTGTATTCAGGAAGCAGGAACAGCAGGTTAGCTCTCTCGGGTGACTTGCACTGACTTCAGAGATATCTGTTGTACCTTGTGATGCTTTCTGTGTCATAGCTGCATTAAAATCTTCCCACTTTCAAAGTGGTGTTTACAGCGCTCAGAAGACAAGAAGAGAGGGTAATGAATTACTGGCAATAATAAAGGCTAACTCTGTTGTATTAATGAAGTCCAGTATGTGGACCTAAGTGATTCTTGTTGCTTTTCCTTTGAGTGCTCAGATAGAATCGCTGGTCTCTGTCCTGAGGCTGCATGCTTTCTTTGATTCATGCAAAGCACATACAGTCATGTAAAAGCTCAGTTTGATGTGGTGTGGCTGTGAGACTGGAGGTTTTGCTGCTCCCAGACCTTATGTACCTGCTGATGATGCTAGTCAAGATGCACGAGCCCATCACGTCATCAACTCGGCAACCGATCCACTCTGTGGTCCTGTAGTTCTTTTCTTCTGCATGTGTAGTGCAAAATCATTTGTGTAGATTTTTGGGTTCCTCTCCCTGACTGTAACTAATTTAAGGAAAGAAGAGGAAACATTGAGCAAAATTATGTCCTTGGTTACATCCATGCATCTTTACTGACTGTAATTATATAGTTTGAAAATGAGAATGGGACAATTTGCCATGGGCCTGTACATACACATAGTGTGCTTAGTCACATGCTGGAAAATACTCTTTAACCTGGGCACTAGTTTATATCTTCCTGGTTTGGCTTTTTTAAAACACAGCAAAAAAGCCAGGGAATCTTGATTTTTTTGAGGGGAGTAGTGTGACCTGCAAATATTTTATTGGTACCGTTCCTGTCTAACCATTCTGTGTAAAACTCATTTACTGTTTTTCCTTTTAAACTGTTAACAGACCTTACATACGAATCCCAGCTATGCATTAGCATTGCTTGGGGATGTGTTTGTATCTTTTGTCTAAAAATACCCAGCTGGTAGGATTCATGATCCATGAAAGCTAATTGAAACAATTTCTCTTCAAGTTTTGGCAAGCGAAGCATGCATTATAAGCATTAATATCTATAAATTGAATTGTTAATGAATCTAGACACTAATAATGAATGCAATTTTGCAGACTTAACTAGAAACACTAAAATTATCAGGATCTGGAACAGAATTTTCAATCATTTTTGCTTATTAAATAGCAAAGCTATGCTTTTAATAAGCTAATCATTTTTATTTGACCCCATAGGAGTAGCTCAGCTGATTAGAAACAGGTTTGTAAGTGCAAAACAATGTTGTTTTTCTCTCACTGTTCTAACCACCACAGTACTGAAATTTCAGATCAGATACTTATCTCCCATTGTGAGTATGGCATGAATGCTTATTCTGCTATTCCTCGACAGGAATTTACAGTAGAACCTATATACATCCTATTTAATGGGAGAATACATAGATAACAGTATGTGTAATCGTCAAAACAATTGGAGCTTTCCTGAAAGATTGTTCATCCACAAAAATTGAATATATGAGACTCCTGTTCAGTCTTTATGTCCAAAAGAAGAATACTTGATACAATTCAATGCTCAAGATAAAACAAAATGAAATATTTTTCCAACCTAATTTAAAATTAGCCATTAGGATTAATGTGTGCAGATGAAGAATATGGCAAGATTCAGAACTAAACAAGAAAACCCTCAGTTCTGATTTACTTTTAAAACAGTTTTGTGAAGTACATGATTTCTACTGAATAGTGGCTGGAGACCAGGAGGACATACAGAGACAGATTATTCTTCAGGTCCCTTAGGAAAAGTTTCTCCTCCCCAAACTGATGCTGGCAGATCTTGTAGACAGGCTGTCAGACTTTATGGATCACTGGTGCCTTTTAGACAAGCAATTTCTTATACCAAAAGATTTAGTAACCCTACCCCATTTGTTAAATGAAAAAATCAAACTTCGTTATCTTGTGAGATAATGGTGAAGAACTGACTGGAGTTGTGTGAGGAGATAAAAGACTGAAAGGGATGTCAAGGATTTGTCACTGGATATAGGGCTGGAAAAGACAGAAGGTTTTCTCCATGTATGGTAACAACTGATACAGGAAAGGTATTCCAGTGCTAATTATCTTTACTATTTGAAAGATTTTTTTTCTTTATTTACTCTAAGTCTCCTTTACTGCAGTTCATAACTACTTCTTTTTGTGTTCCATGAACATGGAGAGGAGTTTTCACTGTTTGTTACAATCTTCTAAATATTTAAGGGCTGTTTCCAAGTCTCTGCTGCCTCAATAAACAACACCCCATTTCTTCACTTCTTCAGTGTGGACAGACGCAGAGTGGCAGTGAGGTTTACTGACTGACTTAATGTGTGTTGGCAAGGAGGAAGTACTAGTGAGCTTGATCAGATGGAGTAGCAAGGAAAGAAACTTTAACAGATGGAACTAAATAGCGCAGTTGGGTGTTCCAGAATTCTTCACTAAAATACTAATGAGAAAGGAGTGGCGTTTCATAATTTGATTTAAAACTCAATGGAAAATGAATATTATTTTATGTGACTATGAAATACATATTAAACTGCAGAGTACTGCATACTTTAACTTCGTACAGCATTTTGAATGGTACACTTGGTCTCAAATATTTAGCCCAAGTAGTTTAGTATGTTTTTACTCCTTGGACTTTCATGTTTGTAATTATTTTGTCCATGTGCACTGGAATGCTGCTCCCTCCTCTTATGGTTATCAGTGCAACCCAAACGCTTTCCCCTAGGCCACTCATTTGACAAGTATTTTTCATGTACTTACAGCTGTTACAGGTAGCATACTGCAAATATCAGACATGATGACCATAATCACATTAATGTTGCTGTGACTTGGAGCCTAATCTGGAGGCTAAACACTCTCAGCATTGCTGTCTTTGCAAAATGAAATTCCTGAGATGATCTGAGGGGAAAAAGACCTATACCACCTTCCCTCCATAGCATCCCCTATTTCTGTGCTAGAATTATCTTTAATAATTGAAATTGAGATTCATCCATTAATGACCAAGGTGTTTGGTTTTATTCTTTGCTGTCTTCTACTTCCAAAGATCCCTTTTCACAAACCACCAGCACATAAAAAAGAGTCTCCTCAGTGCTACTGTCTATTGATGTCCAGGAGACAATTGCCCTGAAGTTAATTCCTCCTGTTTAAGTAAGCTGTTTCAGCGGGGGCTCTTAGCACTGAAGGTTCTTGCATTCCTGTTTACTGAGAAGTAGTCTTCTGTGACGATTTTTTAAAAAATGAATTTAGCAGGTGTACTTTTCAATAAATTTAACAAGTAGTCCAGATAAATCCAGGAGGCTGCAAGTGAGTTACATGCAGACTAAGCCAAAAGTACTTTAATCCTGGAGTAAACACGAAGTGTCTGTGCCACCCTTTGCAAAGGGATCAAGTTCCCCAAATTAATGAGGAATTAAATTAACCTACATTAAATTTTAGCATAAGTAATCGTGAAATGTACTATGCTACACAACTCTTTCAGTAGCAGAATGTTTTGCAATATGGTCCCCCAATCTCACAGTAACTCTTGGCAAATGGTGGTGAGTTTTTTCCACAGAAATGTAGGATGCTTCACATGGTCATGGAAGACCTGCTGTTGTCCACTGCCAGGGATCAATCCTACAGTCTCTAATGTTCTAATATCACAAGAATTTTTGGCAGTCTTTTAACAATGACTGTGCTGCTAGAAGGAAAGTGCTCAGCTGAAGCTGTACGTCTGGTGGGTTTATGTAGAGAGCCTGCATTTCACAGAATCACCTTCTGCTTTGTTGGGTCTTTTGCGCAGTAACCAGGAGAACTCTTCAGCAATTTCTTACCTAAAATTTGCACTGAGTAGTTGCTTCAGGGTTGGTAAAATGCAGTTGCAGTCAGTGTGCTACAATGGCTCTGTGGTCATGAACTGAAATCGTACTTTCTTTTTGTTCTTTAAATATTTTGGTAGCTATGAATAATAGTGTAAATCAGAATGTATCAAAGCTTTGCAATCTCCCTCCCTTCTGATTAGAAGGCCGGTTGTGACAGATGCCAGACATCTTCCTTCAGAAAAGACATCTCTAACTCTGAAGCCTCCACTGAGGTCACTACGCTGACACCGGTGGGAGTTAGAGAACACTCCAGCTCCATAGCTTGAGATGCAATTGCTTCAGCAATTAAAAAAAAAACCAAAAACATACTGTATTTAAAACAAGTATGAGAGAATGAGGACTTTGCCTGAGTTGTTTTCTTCCTCTCTATAAACAGAAAAATCAATGGGCTTTGTTCTTTTATTGAAGGAAAAAAACAGTACTTTTTTCCCCACATGGGAGCGTTAATGGGATAATCTGGTCCACAGCACAATTTCAGCTATGAGGGATGTATCCCCATTTGATCTGTATGAGTGAAGTCTTCACCTTGCCATGCATGATGCTGCTGATGTGGAAAGTTCCACGTTCTGGCACTCCTGATAATCACTTTTGTGAGCACCTCTGGAAACCTGTGCAGCACTACTGGAGTATGGTTCCAAATGAGGATATCATTTGGAATTCATGGTCTTTTAAGTGGCCAAATGGCAAATGGCGTGGTAACACACTTGCATACATGTAGTTATGAAGGTTAACTGTTGAGATGGCCACTGACAAGTATCTGAGCCTTTCCAAGTTGCTTCCGAGTCACCAGCACAGGAAATCCAAACAATACCTGGGTGAAAAATAAGTTAGGTATTGTTTCCTTGATTTCAGGCCAGCAGGATACAAACCTCTTTACTCTGGTCTTCTGCCCATCTTTCTGAAAAAAATAAGCATGTCCAGTACTCAGAAATGAGAGGAAATGGGATAATCTTACAATTGCATTGTGACATGGACAAGTCTTCTGTCATTCCTCAGTATTTTGCCACTTCATGTTTTACTTGGCTCCCCTTTCACGTTAACAAAGGAGTCAACAGACATACCCATTATTTTTTTCTAAAAGGCATGATTGTTCTAGAGCAGCTCTGTAATTTATCTTGCCAAGTATTGAACAGTGCTTAAGTATCTGAGGCTTTCAGTAAGAGGATAACAATATTTTTCTTTCTTGCTGCCTAGAATTTAAACAAATACAAAGAAATTTAATGTATTAAAGAGGAAGATTAAATAGACTGAGTGTATGGTATTGGGAGCTAAATTGTTTTTTCAGTGATGGAGGAATATTGGCTAGCATTCTGGATTGTTGGAGTTACTTAGATGCCAAGCATTTAAGTTACTAAATGCAATTTTTTAAATAATCAAGCTAGCAAGCGCTTTTTTTTTTTTTTTCATACAATGTAATTAAATAATATGCCTAAACCTGGGATGTTGTTTTCTTAATATCAAAGGTATCACAGTATCACAGTATGTTAGAGATTGGAAGGGACCTCAAAAGATCATCTAGTCCAATCCCCCTGCCAGAGCAGGAACACCTAGATAAGATTACACAGGAATGTGTCCAGGCGGGTTTTGAATGTCTCCAGAGAAGGAGACTCCACAACCTCCCTGGGCAGCCTGTTCCAGTGTTCTGTCACCCTCACTGAGAAGAAGTTTCTTCTCAAGTTTAAGTGGAACCTCTTGTGTTCCAGTTTATACCCATTACCCCTTGTCTTATCATAGTTTGCCATTGAGAAGAGCCTGGCTCCATCCTCATGACACTCCCCCTTTATATATTTATATACACTAATAAGGTCACCCCTCAGTCTCCTCTTCTCCAAACTATAGAGACCCAGCTCCCTCAGCCTTTCCTCATAAGGGAGATGCTCCACTCCCTTAATCATCTTTGTTGCCCTGCGCTGGACTCTCTCCAGCAGGTCCCTGTCCTTCTTGAACTGAGGGGCCCAGAACTGGACACAATATTCCAGATGCGGTCTCACCAGGGCCGAGTAGAAGGGAAGGAGGACCTCTCTCGACCTACTGACCACCCCCCTTCTAATACACCCCAGGATGCCATTGGCCTTCTTGGCCACAAGGGCACAGTGTTGGCTCATGGTCATCCTGCTGTCCACTAGGACCCCCAGGTCCCTCTCCCCTACACTACTCTCTAACAGGTCGTTCCCCAACCTATACTGGAACCTGGGGTTGTTCCTGCCCAGATGCAGGACTCTACACTTTCCCTTGTTATATTTTATCAAGTTACTCCCTGCCCAACTCTCCAGCCTGTCCAGGTCCCGCTGGATGGCAGCACAGCCTTCTGGCGTGTCAGCCACTCCTCCCAGCTTAGTGTCATCAGCAAACTTGCTGACAGTACACTCAATTCCCTCATCTAAATCATTGATGAATATATTAAATAATACTGGTCCCAGTACTGACCCCTGAGGCACTCCACTAGATACAGGCCTCCAACTGGACTCCGCCCCATAGACTACAACTCTCTGGCTTCTCTCCTTCAGCCAGTTCGCAGTCCACCTCACTACCTGATCATCCAGGCCACACTTCCTCAATTTAGCTATGAGGATGCTGTGGGAGACTGTGTCAAATGCTTTGCTGAAGTCAAGGTAGACCACATCCACCGCTCTGCCATCATCCATCCACAATGTTATTTCCTCATAAAAGGCTATGAGGTTGGTCAAGCATGACTTCCCCTTGGTAAAGCCATGTTGACTGCCCCTCATAACCCTCTTATCCTTGACATGCCTTAAGATGGCATCAAGGATAAGGTGTTCCATCACTTTCCCAGGGATGGAGGTGAGGCTGACCGGTCTATAGTTACCCGGGTCCTCCTTCTTGCCTTTTTTGAAGACTGGAGTGACATTTGCTTTCCTCCAGTCCTCAGGCACCTCTCTTGTTTCCCAAGACTTGGTAAAGATGATGGAGAGTGGTCTAGCAATGACTTCCGCCAGTTCCCTCAGCACCCGCGGGTGCATCCCATCTGGACCCATGGATTTATGGATGTCCAGATTGCTCAACTGGTCCCTAACCCATTCCTCATCGACTAAGGCAAACCGCTCCAGTGACCTGACTTCATCTGAGGTCTCAGGAGTACAGGGTTCTTCAGGACTGCCTCCGGCAGAGTAGACTGACACAAAGAAGGCATTCAATAACTCTGCCATCTCTGTATCTTCTGTCACCAGGGCACCCATCCCATTCACCAGTGGGCCAACCTTGCCTCTGGTGTTAGTTTTATCAGCTATGTATTTGAAAAAGCTCTTTCTGTTGTCCTTGACCCCTCTGGCCAGATTTAATTCTAAGGAGGCCTTAGCCATCCTAGCTGCCTTCCTACATCCTCTAGCAGCAGCCTTATATTCCTCCCGAGTGGCCAGCCCCTCCTTCCATGACCTATAAACTCTGCTCTTCCACTTGAGCATACCCAGCAGTTCCTTATTCAGCCACGCAGGTCTCCTGGCCCTCTTCCTTGACTTCCTACGTGTCGGGATGCTCAGCTCTTGAGCTTGGAATAAGCAATTCTTGAATGTCAACCAACTATCTTGGGCCCCTTTACCTTCAAGCAGCCTTGCCCATGGGACTTCCCCTAGCAATTGCTTGAAAAGGCCAAAGTTTGCCCTGCTGAAGTCCAGGGTTGCAATTCTACTTGCTATTGTACTGGTCCTACCACACAAGATCCTGAATTCCACCATCTCGTGGTCGCTGCAACCAAGGCAGCCCTCAACCCTTACTGCTTCGACCAGACCCTCTTTGTTAGTGAGGATGAGATCCAGCAGCGCTCCTCTCCTGGTTGGCTGATCCACCATTTGCATGAGGAAGTTATCATCCATACACTGGAGGAACCTCCTGGACTGTGGCTGGGTTGCTGAGTAGTCCTTCCAGCAAACATCAGGGAAATTAAAATCCCCCACGATGACCACGTCCTGTGACTGTGAGGCTGCTCTCAGCTGCTTGTAGAAGGCCTCATCAACTTCCTCACCCTGATCTGGTGGCCTGTAACAGACACCCACAACAGTTTTTTGTGAAATTAGGGTAGCTCAGAGAAGGTTGCTTAAAGTAAGTTGGACACAAAGCTTCCATCTTGCTTTCTTATTCAATATTTCTGGGATAGTGGGAACAACTGAACACTGTCTGCCCTGCCAGGTTCAGGGGGTTGATCAGTGTCACAAAGCCCGGGTGGCGGCACCCAAAGAAGAGTGGTGTACCCCAGGACTCAGTACTGGAGCCAGTACTGTGTAATGTCATCACTACTGACCTGATGATGGGACTGTGCACTGCCAGCAAGTTCACAGCTGTACCAACCACCTGGTGGTGGAGGGTAGTGATTGTTCTTAGCAGGCTGGAGAACTGGGCAGACAAAAGCTCCTCAGGAAGGTCATCAAAGTGAAAAGCCAGGTCTTGAAAGGAAGGGATCCCTTCCCTGTGCGGGCACCAGTGAGAACACACCAGTTCTGGACTCCTCAGTATGAGAGAGTCACCAAGATGATTAAGGGACTGGAGTGGGGTTATTAAGCACTGGAAAAGGCTGTCCAGGGAAGTGGTGGAGTTGCCATCCCTGGAGGTGGTTAATAGATGTGTAGACATGGTGTTTAGGGACATGGTGTACTGGTGGATTTGGCAGTGCTGGGTTAAGAGCTGGACTCAAGGATCTTTTCCAATGTCAGTGATTTCATGTAAATATCTGATAGGTGGGTACAAAGAAGATGGAGCCAGGCTTTTCTCAGCTATGTCCAGTGACAGAACCAGAGGCAATGGGCACAAACTGAAGCACAGGAAACTCCATCTAAACATAATAAACCCCTTTTTTTACTGACAGGGTTGTCAAACACTGGAAGGCCTAGAGAGGTGTGAAGTCTTCATCCATGAAGACAGTCATAAACCCAACCAGGCATGGTTCTGGACAGCCTGCCCTAACTGACCCTGCTTGAGGAAGGGTGCTAGGCAACCCAATCTTGTGACATCCTTTCCAGCTGTCCTGGGTTCAGCAGTAGCAGTCATTTTTCTCCTTCTTAGTAGCTGCTGCAGCACTGTGTTTTTGACTTTCAGCCTGGGAACAGAGCTGATAACACCGATGTTTAGACTGACCAAGGACTTTGTGAGTCTCATGCTCTGCCAGGGAGGAGGAGAAGGTGGGAGGAAGCAGGGACAGGACACCTGACCCAAACTAGCCAAAGAGGTATTCCATACCACAGCATGTCATGCCCAGGAGGTAGAACGGAGAGTTCCCGGAAGGGCTAGAGTACTGCGGGGTGGGGGCGAGGTACCGGTTGGTGAGCGGTTGTATTCTCTTCCTTGTTATTTCCTTTACCATTATTACTATTAGTGGTAGCAGTAGTGATTTGTGTTATACCTTAGTTATTAAACTGTTCTTATCTCAACCTGTGGGAGTTGCATTCTTTTGATTCTCCTCCCCGTCCCTCCAGAAGTGGAGGGAAGAAAGGTGGGGGGGGAAGTGGACTTCGTGGTTCTGATTTACGGCCTGGGCTTAAACCACGACACCAGCCTCAACTATTTTGTGATTCACTGTGTTCATTTATCTTCAACCTTATGAATTTCATTGTTGGAGTCTCTCTGCTTTCCCGCTCTGTCCTGCTGGGGAGACTGCTTGCTGCACTGAGATTTTGCCGTCATCTGCTGTCCTGCTAAATATGTTTACAATTCAAATTACTCAGAAAAAGGAAATACTGAGCTTGCCTCTCAAATTGCAGAGATTGAAGATGGTTCTGGACAATGGCTTAACAGTTAGAAATCTAAATGCAAGAACCTGGGAGCAACAAATAATTCCTTAAAAGACACCACTGAAAGTGGAGGACCTATTAGCAAGTTGCTTCATAGAATCATAGAATAGTTAGGGTTGGAAAGGACCTTAAGATCATCTAGTTCCAACCCCCCTGCCATGGGGCAGGGACACCCCACACTAAACCATGCCACCCGAGGCTCTGTCCAACCTGGCCTTGAACACCGCCAGGGATGGAGCATTCACAACTTCCCTGGGCAACCCATTCCAGTGCCTCACCACCCTCACAGTAAAGAATTTCTTCCTTACATCCAGTCTAAACTTCCCCTGTTTAAGTTTGAACCCGTTACCCCTTGTCCTGTCACTACAGTCCCTGATGAAGAGTCCCTCCCCAGCATCCCTATAGCCCCCCTTCAGGTACTGGAAGGCTGCTCTGAGGTCTCCACGCAGCCTTCTCTTCTCCAGGCTGAACAGCCCCAACTTTCTCAGCCTCTCTTCATACGGGAGGTGCTCCAGTCCCCTGATCATCCTCATGGCCTCCTCTGGACTTGTTCCAACAGTTCCATGTCCTTTTTATGTTGAGGACACCATAACTGCACACAATGCTCCAAGTGAGGTTTCATGACATGTTATTGTCTGTAGCTGCAGCAGAAGTAGGTAGATCTCTGAGCAGTGTTTGACGCCAGCCCTATCTTTGGCATGAAAGTGCAAATTACACCTAAAAACTTTGGAGAAGAGGAGCTTTGGGCTTTCTTTTCTTGGTAGCTTCTTGATAGTATATCGGCATTATTTTTACCATCACTCTCTTGTCTACCCTTTGCTCCAAGTAAAGATGCATTTTTGTTAGTAGAGATTTTCAGTTTAGTCAATATTAGAACGGTGTTTTGCAGTCTGATCTTTATTCTTGATTCAGGACTTACAGTCTCTTCTTCTGCAATGTGGTAATGAGATCTGGGATAATAACATCAAGCTGTATCAAAACAATTGGATTAAGGGAAGCCCTTGGAATAGGACAAAGGTTGGTGTAACTTACTGGATCATGTGGCTGACTGATAGCCAGTTCCCTAGAGACAAGTTTTTACTCCTGGCAGAGCTTAGCATTTAGCTTTCAGCTTCTTTCATGATCAGCATTTTGTATCCAATGTTTTAAAATGTTTGGAAAATGCAGCATAAGGGAGATTGAAGGTGTTATCTTTAATTGGACTAACTTAAAAAATTAATATTGAAAAGCTTTCTCCTACTTTTGTTGTTATTGACCTGATGTGGAGAATGGCTTGTGCTGTTCTGGAGGAGAGGAGGAGGAGAGTACATTTTGGCTTTCGTTTTTTGTGCTTTGTTTTTTGGATTTTGGGGGGACATAAGAGGTTGAATTCATAGACAAAACTGAGGAAAGAAGTAATGGAAAAATTGGGAAAGGTTTTATCTATAATTTCCTGTAGCCACTATTAATTTAAAACAAAATCTGATCATGAATAGGAAATATTTTCTAAGCTATTTCTACCTGTTGGTCTGCCTGTGCCAATTTGTTCTTAGATCCAGCTGTGAAAGGGTCTGTAGTCAGCTTGTGGATGTTGGTAACAGCATCATCAATTCACTCTCTCTTGACCCTGGTTTTGAAATCTATCTCTACCCCACTGCTGTGGAAGCTGAACTCATTGCCACAAGCACAATGTTTGGCTTAAGGAACAAGACTGAGATAATAATAAGCAAGAATGGGTACCTATTTGTCAAGTTTAAACCCAGGGAAGTCTGAAAGGTGGGATGGACCTTTATTTTTTTCTTGGTGAGGTTCTTTTTCTAATCATTGCTAATTATACTTAGAAAGTGGCTACCTTCTTGAATTATTGCAATTGCTAGCTTTGACCTCAAAATACTACTTCGTCATTCTTGCCTTTCTCTCTCCCTTTCTCCTGTAAAACTAATGTTAGATAAGAGTGAGGTAGATTCTTTTCTAGCTTATTCATTAGCAGCAGCAGCAATGTTGTTAATTATGTTTTGATTGTAGAGCCTGTATTATGAGTGGCCAGAGAACACAGAATTAGTTTCAGATTTTCATAGCTACAAGGTGGGAAAATCCTCCTTTGATTTGCAGGCTAAGCAGATTTACTCTGGAGACCATTGAGGCATAATAAACTGCAGCTTTTATGCTTTTTCATTTATTGCATTGCTTTCAATGCACAAATTTTACTGTGGGAAATCACACACCCCACCTCTCAGAGGATCCAGTTCTCTTCTGTACATACACCATCCTCTCAGCTTCAGCCAGTATTTGTTTTGGGGTTTTTCCCCTCTTTTTTAATAATCTTAGAAAAATAATAAAAATCTTAGTCAAAATGTGTTCCTCAGGAACCCTTAATAAGCTTTTTGTGTCTTCATGTATTTCAGCATTACCAGTTAGAAGTCTGTCAAAGCCCACAAACCACTGCTGGGCAGTACCTGCAGCAAATATAATGGTCACTGGGTACTTTGCATCTTAAATTACGTCACCTTTTTTTTTTTTTCCCTTCGAAGTTTTGTAGTTTATTTAAATTTGCAGAAATTTTCAATCAGTTAATAAACACTATTATTTCAGTCACTGTCTGTGACTGAAAATAGCCAATCCTTCCATTAATAAAAATGCCACCCCAAGCTCATGATCATGAGGGGTTGTGGTACTTGGTCAAATACATTTCTCTAAAAAATTTCTTTCTCTCACCTTCTCTTCCCACCTTGAGGTACCAGGATTTCCGATGAAACCGAAATGAAGATATCAAGTTTGTCTGACACCTCATTTCTGACTTGCTGAATCTTCTGATAGAGTCGTCTTCATAGTCTGTATTGCATTTCTTCTATATTCTTTTGTACCTTTCCAAGTGCATGTGGGGTTTTGTTAGTCAGTTGGATATGATCAGCATTGGAGGAGTGTTTCTAATAACTAAATTTTACTCCTGGTGTCTATATTAAACTACCTCAGTTCTTCCTTGTGATTTCTTCTGAAGAAGTCAGTTTACATATGTTCCTTTGGGCTTTCTGCATCAACACTCAGTAAGTACTCTGTGTTGATAAAACATGATAGCTTGTTCTGGAAGAATCCCTGAAAGAACACTGCACACATTGCATTGCATGGAACCAGCAAACCATGTTTAAGATGATCTTAAGCAGGGCAGACCCTTCTCAGCCCTGATTTCTGTGGAATTTAGTGTAAACTTAAATTCCTGATGAGGAATTTGAGGTGGAACATGAAACAATCACTTTTATCCGCAGTTTGTGTTGGTATTAATTTTGTCCTTGGTAATGAAAGTGAGTTTCTTGGTTTTCTTGCTTTTCCAAATCTGTACCAGTAGGATGTATCAAGCAATTGCTCAGCCTAATATAATGGAAGTCAAGCATCATCACTAATCTTTGTTGGGATATTTGTGAGATGGGAGTGAAAAGAGGGAGAACTTGCTTGTCAGATCTGCAGTGTCTGAGCCTTGTGGAGTCTGACCAGAGGAAAGGCAGCTGTGTCCCAGCTTCAAACACGATCAGTTCCTGAATTCACCCTATGCAATGTGTGTGGGAAAGCTGCACATAACAGGAAATACTGGACTATTAAAAATTCTGGTAAGTTTCAAGGAGCTAAGCACCTAGTGAAATAGAAATAGGTGCAAGAAATATTTAAAAAGGAAATAAACACAAGTAGAGAGAAAAACAGGCAGGGATTTAAATATATCATAAGCACGTCACAACTAGTTCATCTGATAAAGGAAGATACAAGACACAAGAAGTGACTGATGTAGCTCAAAGATTTGATGGTAGAAAGGTGCCTTTACTTGAAATGATGAAAGGAAATAGGGTGAAAATCAGAATTCAGGTTTATTTATGATGTAGAGACTAACAGTAATAAAAAAGGCTGAGTAAATGCTGTAGAGAACTAAAAAGAAACAAGAAATGGCTTACAGGGTTGGTAGGGTAAAGGAATCATTACTAAATGAAGAATCAACCAGTAATCTAAAATGGATGAGCTACTGAACTGATTTCATAAATGGGCCTTTACAAAGGGGAAGAAAACACAGCAGCAGATAGCCTATTCATAAGTAATGAAGACATTTCAAGATGTGGGATGGTAATAGAATACTTGGAAAAGATTACTATAAATAGGAAAACAGTTCTATGTACAATATGTGTCCTTTACGTTAAAGAAATTAATTATAGTCTTTTGCAAAACATTGAGAATTATTGTGGAGGATAATAAACTGCTAAGATAGCAAGGGATTGCAGGATCTATTGAAGGCACTACTGTGTGTCCTTTTCCTCCCCTCAGGAAAGAGATTCAAGTCAGTATTACTCAGTATGTAGTAAAATATTGTCAGAATTCTTTTGTCTCATTATTTATATTCAGTACAAAAAAAAAACACCACCAAAACCAAAAACCAAAACCAACTGAAACATCCCAGTCTTTTAAGCTGTGTGTAGTGCTTGCGAGTGAAAAGATGGGCATAAATAGGCTTTTCCACTACCAGCACCAGGGACTCGACGTCCAGGCTCTAGCTGGAGCTGTCTTTCTGCACCCACCTCCCCAGAACAGCCCCTGGCATGCCACTGGCAGCAGCTCCACAGGCTCAGGAACCAAGTGGGAGAGGGGGACAGACACAGGGCACCACGTTCCTTTGTGCCTGCAGGGCTGTGAGCTCTGCACTGCCTCCTGCAGAGCACCTCGCAGGAAATGTGTGCCACAAATGAGCTGGCAACACACAATATGGCACGCTTCCCCAAGGAGGAAACTGGTACACTTGGAAACATGTCTGTCACACGTGCAAGCCTGCTGGGGAGTACCTTCTGTGCTGAGGTGGAATTCTCTGGGTGTTTGTTCTTGCTTTGTTAGTGAATGCAATGACTCTGGTAACTTAACAAAGTAAAATAACTCCTTGTTTAAGGTGTGTTGTTCCTGTAAGTTTGGATTTATTCTGCTAGTGAGTCTTCAAATAATCAAAGTCTACTCAGGCACAGTAATGTAAACCCCACTGAAAGTATCAGGTTACTTGCATTACATTAAACAAAATGAGGTTTGTACTTAGCAGTGGCTTCTAGTCAAGGATTATATTGTTTGACATACACAAATAGGAGGAGAGAAGTAAGAGCAGCATCACAGAATTCTGTTAAAATGTATATAAATTTCTCAGTCATTTTTGTATTAATATTTTATGCAAGATAACAAAAAGAAATTCAGAAGTAGCTGAATGATGTGGAGAGTGAAAATGTGCAAGGTTGACACTACAAACCAAAGATTTTCCCCATGCTACAGACAAAAAATAAATTGTGGAATTAGTGCAAAGCACTGGCAGTTAAAAAAATGATAGAACAGCTGCTGTGAGATTAGTAAATGTGCATCCCGGGCAACACCATTTCTAAAATAATTTTTCTGAGTAAAGCTGCGTTTAAAGGCTGGAAATAATGATTTATGAGGAAATATGAAAAGAATTAGATATGTTTAACTTGGCAGAATAAATGAAGAGTGTTGTACTTGTCCACAAGCATATGGAAAGCATAAACAGAAACCATAGAGAAGAATTGTTTTGGACAGGGCCTAAGGAATGCAAATGAAATGTATTGTGATCATAATACAAGAAGGAAAATGTATCTTGGATATCAGGTAATATCCTCCATTAGCAAGATTTATGATACCCATCATGATAGGAGTATGAAGGAAATGATGGAAAGTCCATTGACTGAGTCAACTGAAATTGGATTAGAAGATGTAGAACAGTTCAGCCCTGAAAAGGAGATTGTCATATGCCTAACAAACATTTCAGACTGTAGTGAAGCCATGGCACACTAAGATGTATTTCAAAGTTTTCCCTCAACTTCACTGATGCATAGGTTCTGTCTTGGAGTGAGAATTCGGGTGTACAGTCACTGGGTGATTGTGGCTTGCTCAGGCAATGCTTCTCTCTCATGACTTCTCTCTCACATGAAGTTCCATTCGAAGCTTGTGGCAAGAAGTCTTCACAAGTAGCACTACAGCCATATGCTTCCTCACCCAGTGAGTGTCCCTGTAGAGACCCTACAGCTCACTTCAGAAGCTCAAGAGTGTCAAGTCTGGTTGAGTGGCCCTGCATCAGAAAACGCTGGCTCTGGTTGTCTGATGATAAGCCTAAGTGGTAGACTTGGAAGGAGTCCCATTCTTTTTCACCTTCAGCAACTTGCTTTCAGGAGTCAGTTGCTGTCAGAGCTGCAGCAGACTGATGGTTTGGCATCCAGCATGAAGTGTTTCTTTGGCGCTGTTCTGTATCTTATATCATGCTCAGCACAAAAGAACTTCTGAGTATTTATTGAACCTCTTTCCACAACTGGCTTCATCACAGGCTCTTGGGTCAGTGCTATGGTCATGACAGCAGGTTTTGTTTAGATTATAACCTGAAAACATGGCTGCACTTTTCAGCTCCTGGAAACCTGCTGTGTGGTGGTGGCTGGTTGGGTTTTGCCCCATTTTAGCTGTCTGTGCAGCAGTGTTGTTGTTTCACTCATACCACATTTTCAGGGCTGTACTTTCAGTCTTAAGTCATTTGCAGCTTTCCCTTCAGGAAGCCTGAGGGAACTGCACATAACCTCTTTGAAGAGTTTAGACGAATGGTTGTCCTTGAATGGTCCCTTGTGGATCCAGAGCAGTGGTCTCCAAGGTGGGATGTGCAAAATATATTTTGTACAGCTAATAAATTTTAAAAATATAAAATGGTGTTTATTCATCCCTGTCCTTTTTAAATTTCTATTTTTGTGTACGCTGTATGAAGTACATAATACAGCAGTACATGTGTATAATTTATAAATAAGTATACGTACATTGGTCTGCATGCTCAACATTTTTTACCAATGAGGGGTGTGATCAAAAAAGTTTGAAGACCACTGATCTAGGTGTTCAGGGTATGCTGACGGTGGTGGCCACGGCAAAAAAACATTGTTTCACAAAAAGAATTCTAAAGACTGATACTAACCTTTTAAGAGGGAATATGATGTAAAGATATAAAGTAATGGAGAAAAAAAATGCCTAGCCAAAGCTGCTGGGAGTTCTGTACTCCCTGTGTCGTCCTGTAAGTGCGTGAACTCTTCCTTGTCTACACTATGGAATATTTTAGCCTTATCTAAATCCACAGCTGCTGTGCAGTTAAATAATGTAATAAATCCTGCCTCATCTTCCTGGTCTCCTGTGTCTCCTTGCTTGTTCCCAGCAATGGATGTGTAGCTCTGCTTGCTGTTTCCATCTGCTTTCGCGTGGAGTATTTAGTCTGAGCTTGGATGGTCAGGGGCATCCCTCCTCAAGAAAGAGGATGAACAGCAGCAGGTTCCACCCAAGGGCTGGCATTGTGTTTTCAGCTGTATCCACAGTCTGTCTGACCATTCAGAACATTAATTTACCACTATGTAAAAGCTTCCTACTCATGGCCTGGGGCTTCAGCAGTGTGTTTATAGTGACAAAGCCATGGCTGTGGTCGTGTGAGGCCTTCTCAGGAGACGGAATGTACTAAATAAGGAGAAGTGGTATCAGTTTTATACCGTCGGTCTCTGACTGGCATCAGCAACCTGGTATTTCTTGAGGCTAATAACTTAGCTATAACTAGGCAGGTTTTCTTGCACAGTGCAAATGGCATGTACCTGTTGCCAAAGCTATGTGCTGCCAAATTTCAAGCCTTCATTCCAAATGTAGATGTTAGAGCTTTCCTTACCTATCATGAGTCATTAAATATCACTCAATTACCCTTATATTGAGCCTTTTTTTTAAACTCAAGCTTACTTTACTGAAAGACATCCTGTCTTGATTTGAAGACATTAAAAGATGAAGAATCCTCCTTCCTTTGATAGGGTAGGGGTTTTTAATGTCTAATCATTCTCACTATAAAACTGTGCCTTATTTCTAATTTAAACTGGTCGGGCTTCAGCTTCCAGCAATTGGTTCTTGTTATGCCTTTCTCAGCTCGATTAAAGAGCCCTTTAGGACCTGGTATTTTCTCCCTTTGAAGGTACTTATACATCGTAATCAAGCCATCTCTTGATCTTTTTAATAAACTAAACAGATTGAGCTCCTTAAGTCTCGCAGTCTGAGGCAGTTATTCCAGCTCTCAAATAATTTTTATGACTCTGCACTGTCTCCAATTTTCCTGTGTCCTTTTAAAAATACGGTCACCAGAAACACAGGCACTCAGGGAATTTAGTCAACTGTTTCACCATATTCCCTAAACCCTTTAGATTCTCTTATTTCCGTGGTGTGGTTTCCCCAGCCTGTTTGGTTTTTATTCCTTGCTTCCAGAAACCATGACCACTAATGTAATTTGTTTCAGGTGAGCCACGAGTGCTTCAAGACAGGTAATCTAGCACCAAAAAACTGTAATGTGCAGTCATCAGAAGCAGAAGCTTTAATTGCAACATCTGGGAAATACAAGCGATAAAGTTTATTTTCTGAATATCCTGTTAATAGTGTCTTTCCCACTTGGCCACAAGCTGTTCAGTTCTATCACTTGCTCTGGAACTCCAGTCTGTCAGAAAGCCTGTGACAGAGAAGTGGTATTTTTACAGGCTCTTTGGAACAACACTAGCCAAGGAAATAGCGTTACACATCACGAACAGAGAAGAGCATCTCACAGAAGCCAGACATGGTATAACTGAGCAGCGCTGTATCCAGCACTCAGGCTGGGAGGCAACCTCCTCCTGAGGCGCCCTTTCCAAAGGGTGTTCTGCAGCCTTCTCCGACCCACTGATCCACTGAAATGTTATTTTGGGGCATGTCAGCTCCTGGCATGGATGTTAGATAAGAACAGCTAGTTTCACTCTTCTTTAACTGTAATTGCTCCACCTTTTCTTACGTTTTTACCACATGATGTTTCTGATGTTCTTCCCCATCCTTTAAATGTGGAAATACCATGCTTGGTTTGGGAAATACTAAGCATCAGAGAGAGCCCTTAAAAGCACCCATGAGGAGGATCCTGCTGCTGTCCTGGTGCTCCCAACCACTGCCAGAGAACGAATGCTGGCCTGGACCTTTGCTCTCATCTCTGTAACTGTTCTTAAGCTTTCCTGGCCTGCTTGTATTAACTATTTTAAGTAACTAGCTTACTGAAACTGGTATCTTTGTGTATTTTATGTTCTAAAATGAGAACTTGAGCTGTTTGGGCCCTTCAGGAACTGTTACAGGTTTATAACTGAGCCTATTCATTTTTATAGGCAAAACTGGGGCTTCTGCAGCCCTCTGTTAAGTGATCTTAGTGACCAAAACAGTATTTGCACTCAGCAACAGTCTTAGGAGATAATATAGGTGGGTGGTGGCCAAAGTGGAGGACACAGTTCAGGAAGTACTCACTCTTCTTAAACCCAGGAAGCTGCGTGCGGTACAGGGAATGATGTTTGTTACCTCTAGGAATTTCCTAAACCCATCTAGTTCTGCTTCTAGGATTCAGCTGTTGTTTTGTGGTGGGTTTTTGTCTCTGCAACAGATCTGTGTTTATTAGGGGACAGTTGATGACACACACCCCCAAAACACAGATCTTTCCTCGTGTTGCCCTGGTGAGCCTGTTTCTGTTGAAACCCCTTTTGGTCTCCTTTCCTATTCTGTTCTTGTTATTAATGATCGATATCTGCTGAGCATGAGGAAACTAGAAGCCAGTTTTGGGGTATCTTGTGGTGACAATATTAAGTGGTTTTTTGTTGTATCAACCAACCCTCGCCTCTGAGGTATTTATTCTCACAATTATCCGCAAGGTACGCAACAGTTCTGCCCCTTGATTTAAGACAGGGAGAGGAGGAGCTGAGGCAGGGGAAGCTTCAGCTGGTCAGTGCCTGAACTCAGATCTTCAAAATGTGAGGTAATTGTGCCTCCTCTCTGCTCCATCTTTCATCCATGAACAGCCTCAGACACATTCCTTGTCCAAGATTTGTGGTGCCTGCCCAAAGAGTTGCACAAAGGCTGCAAGTTGCTTGTGGTCTCATTTATAAAACATTGCGGAAAAATAAGCATAATTACAAGTTTATTATTAAAGAAGCATCTTATTTCCTTTCTGCAGCCGATGAGACGTTTTAACGCTACCCGAAGCCACAGCATCGCTGTGCGCGCAGAATCCGCGGTTTGACAACCGCCGGGGGCTTCGGCCGATGTCGCGCTCGGCGCCGGTTACTCTTCCTCAGCAGGTTCTTGTGCTTCCGTTAACCCGCCATGTGGGAAGAAAAAGGTGCCAGAGGCTCCGTCCACGCTGTTTGCTTCTTCAGGGCAGCTTCGCATCCCTCCGCCTCCTGCCCGGCCCTGGGCTGGCCCGACGCGGAGGGACAGGAGCGCAGCGCCTGTCCCCTCCCGACCGCTCCGGAGACCGCCGCTCCTCGGCAGCATCGCTCCCGGCGCCGCCCCGTAAAGAGATCTCCGCGCCCGGCCGCGCTCGGTGCCCGCTGCTCCGCACTGAGGTCCATGCGCCCGGTCGCGTTCCGTGCCCGCTATTCCGCATAAGGCTGCCCGGGCCTAGCCTCGCGCAGTGCCCGCTGTCTCGCACATTGGTCCCCGCGACCTGCTGTGCTCGGTGCCCGCTGGCCCTCACAGGACTTTCCGGACACGGCCATGCTCCGTGCCCGCTGTCCCACATAGGGCTGCTCGGGCCCGACCACGGTCGGTGGCCGCTGTCCCGCAGAGGGCTGTCCGGGCCCGACCGCTCTCGGTGCTCTCTGCCCGTCAGGCGGCTGCCAGGGCCTGGCCGCGCTCGTTGGCAGCTGTCCCGCGGAGGACTGGCCGGGTCCTGCCGCGCTCGGCGGACGCTACACCGCACAGGGCTGCCCGGGCCCGACCGCGCTCGGTGGCCGCTGTCCCGCAGACGGCTGTCCGGGCCCCGCCTCGCTCCGTGCCCCCTGTCCTGCATAGGGCTGGCCGAGCCCTGCCACGCTCGGTGGCTGCTGTGCTGCATAGGGTTGCCCCAGACCTGCAGCGCTCGCTGCTCTCTGCCCCTCACAGGGCTGCCAGGGCTCGGTCGCGCTCGATGGCCGCTGTCCCGCACAGGGCTGCCCGGGCCCAGCCGCGCTCTGCTAACGCTGCACAGCACAGCTATGCCCGCGCCCGGTCCCGCCCTGCGGCGGACGCCGCCGGCGGCGCGGCAGCGCCCCCTGCTGTGCCGCGGCGGCATCGCGCGGCCAGGGGCTGCCTGCTCGGGTTCCGCAGCCGCCGCCCGGCCATGCTGCTCTGGAGGTGGGAGCTGCAGCGCAGCCACGGCTCCGCTCCACGGCGCCTCTTACTCGGCCCGTGGCGGCGGGGGGGCGTTGGAGGCTGTGGGAGGGGGCGGCCGGTGAGAGCATAACGGGAGGGAGCGGGAGCCCATGTGCCGGTGCAGCAGAGCTGAGGACGGGCTTGTGCCCTTGTGTGCAGGCGAGACCCGTATGGGCTTCCCGGTGCGGTGGAACACACGCAGAAAGGCGCACCTGGCAAGAACACCGTGCCCGGCCTTCACCGAGCTTCATCACCTGCGGGAGTGACTGGCGTTGCGCAGAGATTGCACGCGATGCTTTGCCTGTAGTGACACGGAGGTCGGTGCCCAGGAAGAGCGCTGTGCCCTTGATGTGTCTGATGTCAGGCAGGGCAGGCAGTTGAGGATACAGCCGCTGCCTCGGCCCTCTGCAGAGGCTGCCTGCCTGTGTTACCTGTGGAAGCTGGAGGATTGGTTCAGCAGCTGATGCATGGAACACATCAGTCGGGAGTTTCCCTGGGCTGTTCATCAGCTCCCCAAAGGTGCCTTGGAGATGAGCTGCAAGCAGAGGCCACAGGACCTCTAACAGAGATGAGGCTCCACAAGGAAGTGTGATGTGAAGGGCAGTCGTGTATTTGTGACATTTCCAGCACTCCCTCTGCGCTCCAGCCTCATTCGCTGGCTCCTCAGCCAGGGCCTGGCAGTGACACCCAGCACGAGCAGGCTGCTGCCTGATGCGAGTTGCACACTTATGGGAGAAAAGACTGAAGGTGCCAGAAAAAAAACCTGGAGAAAACCTTCTACAAATTGGGAACAGCATTCCCATAAAATAAAACCTGGAATGGGAAAGGAAAGGCAAGGCATGAAAGAGTTAGTGACAAAATATCATGTACAGCCAGGAAGATGATGGTTTTATTGGTATTGCAGGGGGGAGGGAGAAGCTGAGAGGCAGCGAAAACACAATTTGGCCTAAAATTGAATTTCTCTGATAAGGAATTTCAGAAGCGGCTGCCTCATTCACTGTGCGGCCAAATAATCATATGCGCTTTAATAATCTTTATTTTACAGGAGTACGTTGCCAGGGCAACAGAGTGTAAGCAGGAGAATAGCACCTTGCGATCACAAAGACAAATCGCAGAAGGAAATTTCAGTGAGTTTCTCTCTCCCTTTTGCAATGTAATGACGACTTATTTTTCATGCACTGATTTAATAATCTTATTGAAAGACCCTTTCCCTGTTTCTCTCATTCTTGTCTGTCTGAGCGTGGACAATGGCAAAACCCTGGAATTGTCAAGCCCACTGGGCTAAGCAAACTAACAGATGTAATATGTTTAGCATTTTTATGTAATTACCTTTTATTGCTATTTTACCCCTACTTCTATTCCTCCCTGGTTAGTTGCCAGTTCCTTTCTACGCTGGCCCAATCAGGTGATGGTGAGGGGCTGGGAAAGAGTTAGTAATTGACTGCATTAATCGGAAATTATTAGTTGGACTTGTTTTCAAGGGTAGGGGCTGGTTGCAGAAATAGACCTTTTAGGAAGGGATGAATTGAATTATGGTCAATGTAATTATGAAGCCTCTAGGCTGTAAGCTGTGGAGAGGATGGTCATCTTCACAAAGGTTTTAGTGTTATTTATAATGGGCTCTGCTCTATGGGTGAAAAACAATATGTTGCCCTACTGACATCCAATGGATGTAGGTGTCTGGATTAGCTGGTCAAAAAACAAGCTGATTTGGTGTCATTAAAAATGGAAACTTCTGAAGAAGTTAAATGTTGGTTAAACTGAGGCTGGAACATTGCTACCAAACCTTGGGCAGGGTGCTGTTTGTAACAACTCTGTCTCTTGTAAAAATTTTGCCTCTTGTTCCCTTTCCCAAGGGCCAGGGCTTGAGAAGTAAGCACGGGAAAAGAGAGAGTTGTGGGCTGCAGAGCAGGAGGCAGGGGCAAAGTTCTGTGAAATTAAGTCTGAAACCCAGGTTTCCTTACTGTAGATGACGAATTCCACAAAACTAGGAACAAAGGCTGTCACTTGAGCTCAGCTGTTCTGTTGCACTGCAGCTTTATCAAGTCTCCTGCAGCACGAGGAAGCAGGAGAACATCCAAATACATGTGTTTGGTGTGCTCACATGGCAGGGCTGCCAGAAAAGCCGCGGGGATGCAGGTTTGCAACCTTATCTGGGAAGGTCATGCTTTTGGAGGTTTGAATTCAGGCTCATGAGTGTTACTGCAATGAAAGCTTTCTGTAGAAAGCTGATTCTTTAAAAGTTGGTGCATGGATTTACGTATTCTACATTCCAAGGAATAGTTAGCGTATGTAACAGTCAGGCATCATTTTCACCATCAGGTTATTTCCTGCCAAATAGTTTCTCTTGGTGAGGACCTACCAACTTACTCTGAATGTGAAATGTTCCTTGAACTAGGATTTCATGGAGCAGCATAAGCTGTTTTGAGGCATGTGGCAGTAATTGCTGCAAGGAAGAAGTGTGTTACTTGATACTATAACATATATTATGTATATAGAATCATAGAATAGTTAGGGTTGGAAAGGACCTTGAGATCATCTAGTTCCAACCCCCCTGCCATGGGCAGGGACATAATCATTCATAGTTTATGAGTGTGTACATAGATTCAGTAGTTTAGGAACAAAGACAATACCTTTAATGTTGTAATAAAAGTAAAAAAGAAACACCATCTTTTGTCTGAGGAAATTTATCTCAGGTTTCATCTTCCTCCTACTGACCAAAGGAATGAGCAGTGATTTAACTACTGCTAAAGGTTTTATCCTTTTAGGAAACTTAATGCACAATGCTAAACTATCTCATTGTTTCTGATATGAAGGTGTGTAGTATTTTCTGTAGTGATTTTAATAATTTTCTCCCTTTTTTTTCATGGTCTGGTCTGATTACTAAAACAAACATTTAACAAGCTTATGAGTTACAAAAGGGGAAAAAAAAGGCTTCTGATAAAGCAGAAAAAGCTTGATTATTTATAAACCCACTTTTGCTTACTGTAAACGCACATGAGCATGGGTAGCTTAACCAATCATAAGTAGGAGCTGTCTGAAATAGTAAAGGAAAGGGATTTGAAAATAGGTGGAAATTGAGTGCTCCATGAGATTCTAACACTTTATTGTCTTGTCAGGGGAGGAGGTAAGTATATGGAGAGAAACTTCTCTGTATGGCAAGAGATGATTGTTACATTTTAGCTTCAACACTACTGAGAAAGTTATTTTCTTCCAAAACACAATGAGTGAATAGTTGATATATATTTGTTTCCTCCCTGCTCGCCATCCCTCAGTTTGTACTCTCAAAGCTTTTACATCGTGTGAGGAGGCATGGGGGGGGATGAACACAAAAGCTTGGGTGCAAGACACCAACCTCATTTGTCTTTCTTCCTACAAACCTGGGGTCTGCTTCATGTTGGAGTTATTTTTATTATTTTTTAATAATGATGTTTCTTTGGGTTCCTGTAATGAGACAAATGAACTTAGAGAGACTTCAGGTTTAGGGAAACACATCTATTCAGAAAAGGACTTTTTATTCCTATCGGTACGTTTAGAGAAACTGTGGAGAGAAGCCCTTCTCTGCTCCTACCTTTATATTAGCACCAAAGCTAGGAAATTAAGAAGGCTGTTGTTTTAACAGTGATTGAGGAAAGATCTTACCCTTTCAATGGCTTCAGAGAGCTGGAGTCAAAATTGCTCTGGTCAGAGGAAAGCCAAATAGCTTCTAGAAATCTCAAATCAGGTTGACAATGAAAGATTTATCCATCATTGAGATTCAGATGAAGTCAACTTCCATGCTGTTTTGAGTGACATTTAGAAGTCTTTTTTTTATTTTTGGTATTAGCTGGCTTCTGTTAGATCCAACTGTTCTTCTCTAAGCTGTAGCCAAATAAATCTTAAAAGTTTTTGTCATCTGTGCAGAACCATGTTTCACAGAAACTCTGCACATTGCTTCAGTTTTTTATGTATATATATATAAAAATAATCTACCAAAAGCAGTCTTCCATTCTGTGATTCTTCTGTGAAGTCTGCAGGAAGGTAGCTGACTACAACCAGACTGGACCACAAAAAGAATCAGAATCGCAGGCTGGTTTGTGTTGAGGGAACCTTAAGATCAGCCAGTTCCATCCTCTGCCACAGGCGGGGACACCTTCCACTGGAGCAGCTTGCTCCAAGCCCCTGTGTCCAACCTGGCCTTGAACACTGCCAGGGATGGGGCAGCCACAGCTTCTCTGGGCACCCTGTGCCAGAGCCTCAGCACCCTCACAGGGAAGAGCTTCTGCCTAAGAGCTCATCTCAGTCTCCCCTCTGGCAGGTTAAAGCCATTCCCCTTCTCCTGTCCCTACAAGCCCCTGTAAACTGTGAGGCAGGACAGTGAATTGCTGACTGCCAGGCACTGGACAATTTTTTTATTTTTTTTTTTTTTCCTGTTGGCTCAGGAGTCTGAATTCTTGATTTCTTAAAGCAGTACTGGACAGGAAGACTGTTTGCTGGAGATTCTTCTACAATTTTAAAATCTTTCTTATTTTAATCATAGTGAGTTTTAAAATGTAGAAAGTCAAAAAGATCGTTATCTATCCTGTGTACGAATTGATGGGGAAGACCAAGGTTTAAAGCAAGATGGCAGGATCTGTACTTGCTGTAGGTGGAGCAAGAGCTATGCACCACCACAGCATAGAAGGGTTTGGTTTTGCACTGATTTTTCTATTTTTCTTAGAAATGGTAGGATAAAATTTTGGTAAGAAATAGAAGCCCAGCTGCTTAAATACCTGTGATATTTCCATTACAAAATCTGGGCAATTTACTTTCCCCTTCCTGCTAGTTTGTATCCTGCTGTCTTTTGAAATGGAAACTCTTCTGACCCTGTAACCCCTGTGTTACTCTGAATAAAACTCTTTTTAATTGTGTTTTGAAGGAGCATGCAGGGAGCTCCCACACTACTAATCAGCTTTGCTGGTTTGGGTCTGTACCTGCAGGATTCATGTTGGCAGAATAACTTGATATAATTGCAGCTCTGCATCAGCAATTTAATGCTTAAGAACTTTAAAGGTACAGATCTCAATTTCCATCAGCACATTACTGCAGGTGCAGTGGCTCCTGTGTCCTCTTCCCACCTGGTGCACTGCAGGGGGTGATCAGCACTGCGTGCTCAGGGGCACCAGGAGCCGCGCTGAGGCTTGCCCCAGCTGGACCCTGCCAGCAGGCAGCAGACAGCATTGCTTCCAATTTGCACATGTTTGTTCATAGCTCTGCTAATGCGCCTCTGTTTGGCCTTCAGTGTTCCAAAAGTAGGAATGCCACTTAACCCGAGTCCTGGCTCCCTGCTACTGTTTGATCAGTAACAGTAATGCAGTAACTGCCTCGGACAAATGACTATACTAAGAACACTCCCAATTGCCCTGTAATAAAACTGCTGGCCTTCCTGAAAGCGAAGATGATAGAAAGGGCAAGTATGATTGGAAGGTCAACAAGTTTGAGCACTGACAGAATGAAAGAAACAAATTATAACGCCGAGGACATGATGCTGAAAATGCCCTGTGTCTAATTCTTGGCTTAGCTACAGCCAAGGTGTGTTACTGGAGCAGCTCACTGGCCTGCTTCTATGCAAAAGGATGGAGGATCTCAGCACCCACGCAGCCTCTAAGTGACTGATTATATATATATTAAACTGATTATTTATCTGTTAAACTTTAATACTGGACATCATTCACAAAAAGAGATGAGAAGCTACTGAGTATCATGGTGTAAGCCACTCTATGTGAGAAGGAACGCCAGTGCTATGTGTCAGTGAGGTTTCCAATCTTCGTTCTCCTCTGCCTGGCCTGACATTAGCACCCGGTGCAGATCCTGTCATGTACTGCTTCATCAACTCGACTTGTGTCACAAGTTGTCTCTTAATAAGGTGCAAGGGAAGTTTTTTTCAGTGTGGTCTTAAATTAGGTAGGAAAATAAAAACATGTTGCAGCTTCTGTTTCCTGTCATCTTGTCCATCTGTCCCAGAGGAGACAGCCCAGCAGAGCTGCTGTGCCTCAGCTCACCCAAACCAGAACTGGGAGAACAATCCTCTACCTTAGGAAGCCAGCTTGTGGAAGTCGTGTTCTATTTGCTTTGGCTGAACCACCTACTTCCTGTGGTAAAATAAGAATAAAAGGAAACTCTGGGGAGCTTTTGCCATCTACATGTTTGCTGACACTAAGCTCCTTTAAATTGTAAGGATTTTTTAAAAGTAGATTGCCTTTTGGATTTGAAAACATTAAGATTCTGATATTTTTAGTTGTAGGATGTTACTTTTTTTCCTGTTGTAAGCCTGAAAATCACTCTGTGGGTCCACGTAATAGTCTTGCATTTCCTGTATGTTTCCAAGACCCAAAGTGTAAACAAAAACCCTGCTGATACTAGGCTGCTGTATGGTTGTACCTGTGAAACAGCCTAGAGAGGCTTTGAGGAGCCTTTTGGAGTGCCCAGATGTGTCCCTGGAGAGCAGAGGGGCTGAATTTCTCTGGGGAAGGAGAAGGTGAAGAAAGAGGCAGCAGAAACAGAACCACAGAGCAAAGACTTGAGAGAACAGAGGTGTTGCCCAGGCTCTCCTGCCCTGTGGGACACCCTGGCAGCGCAGTCACACCACGGCCGGTGCTGCTGCCTTGCACAGCCAAAGCCTGTCCTGGCTCCCTGGAACCAGACTCTTGCCTCTGCTCAGTTGCAGCCGTGTCGTTTCTATAAGTCATTCAGTGCTCATTGGAGTAATGGCTTGAACTTGGCTGCTGTATGTTCCAGGTGCTGTTTTGACCCTTGGGCTATAACATCAGCCCAGCGATTATTCAGTTTCTTTTATGAAGTGCCTTAGCGTGAACAGGAAAGACTGCAAGATATCCCTCTGCAGCCTGATGTTCCGAGTACTCATCTGGGATGTACGAACACAGCAGTACTGGGCTTGGACATAGATCTTTTGCAGTTCCGTGGTAGCTGTGACTGGTTTGATAATGCATTTTTTTCTGCAGTAGCAATTAATGCCATAACCTTTGGGCTTTGTTTTTTCCTTGTTGTATTTGTTTACACAGGTAGATTGTTTAACAGCTTGATCTGGTGTGCTTTATTACCCCAGAGCAGGCACGAAATACTCTAGAATGTATTATCATTTTTAAATGTGAAGTATCAGGACAAATGAGTTTAAAACAACATGTTGTATTGACTGTAGTTTAGAGAGTTTCATGGGGAAAATAGTTCCTGCAGAGAAAAGGTGTTAGTGATCAAAGCTTACTCCAGCAGAAAGTGGGGAGATCCATGCAAAGTTGAGCCAGGTAGAGTTCAGTCCTGGTTAACCCGCAGGCCCCTTCAGGATGAAAAAGGAGCAATCCATGCTTTAGTTTACACATGCATGCAGAGGTAGATTTGTTTTCTGTAGATGAATATCCAAATCTTGATGATTATAACAGAGAAATGAGATCCCCTTATTGTCATAGTCTTACCAGAGGAGTGCTAACCCAGGACGTGATTTCCTAACTATCAGAGCTGTTGAAACCTTGTTTATGTGGCACTCCTCCTAAGAAATCTTTTCTGAATCATTTTTGGTCCAGGGTATCCTGCAGATCCCACTGTCCATTTCAAGAACACCTCCTTAAATGAGGTGTTCACAGATAACTTGCTGTTCCTTGTTTAGTGATTCTCTTCCACAACAAGTAGATCTTTTTTGGTGCAGGATGGAAGCAGCCGTTTTCTGAAGTCATAGAATCACAGAATGGTTTGGATTGGAAGGGACCCCAAAGATCATCTAATCCGGCTCATCTGCCATGAGCATTAACATGTGCCCAACCTGTGTCGAACCTGGCTTTGAACATGGCCAGGGATGAGGCAGCCACAGCTTCTCTGGGAAACCTGTGCCAACGCCTCACCACCCTCACTGTCACCATGCCTTGTCTACCAAGAGCTGTAGAATCACTCTTGATAATTCATGATACTGAGTTCAGGATACTCTTCTATCAGCTGCAACTGAAGGAGAGATGTTGGCTATCAGGGAATTTTGACTATGTGGTATGAAAACCGTGCAGGTGAGTTGGAGAGTAATGTGTCGTAGAATCAGAATCGTAGAAGAGTTAGAGTTGGAAAGCACCTTAAGATCATCTAGTTCCAACCGAGCTGCCATGGGGCAGGGACACCCCACACTAAACCATGTCACCCAAGGCTCTGTCCAACCTGGCCTTGAACACTGCCAGGGATGGAGCATTCACAGCTTCCATGGGCAACCTCCCCAACAGTGCCTCACCACCCTCTCAGTAAAGAACTGCTTCCTTATATCCAATCTAAACTTCCCCTGGTTAAGTTTGAACCCGTTACCCCTTGTCCTGTCACTACAGTCCCTGATGAAGAGTCCCTCTCCAGCATCTCTATAGCCCCCCTTCAGATACTGGAAGGCTGCTATGAGGTCTCCATGCAGCCTTCTCTTGTCCAGGCTGAACAGCCCCAACTTTCTCAGCCTATCTTCATGCAGGAGGTGCTCCAGCCCCTGATCATCCTTGTGGCCTCCTCTGGACTTGTTCCAACAGTTCCATGTCCTTCTCATGTTGAGGACACCAGAACTGCACACAATGCTCCAAGTGAGGTCTCACGAGAGCAGAGGGGCAGGATCACCTCCTTCGACCTGCTGGTCACGCTCTTCTTGATGCAGCCCAGGATACGGTTGCTTTCTGGGCTGCGAGCGCACACTGAAGCCGGCTCATGTTCATTTTTCCATCGACCAACACCCTCAAGTCCTTCTCGGCAGGGCTGCTCTGAATCTCTTCTCTGCCCAACCTGTAGCTGTGCCTGGGATTGCTCTGCCCAGGTGTAGGACCTTGCACTTGGCATGGTTAAACTTCATAAGGTTGGCATCAGCCCACCTCACAAGCATGTCGAGGTCCCTCTGGATGGCATCCCTTCCCTCCAGCGTATCAACCGAACCACACAGCTTGGTGTCATCCGCAAACTTGCTGAGGGCGCACTCAATCCCACTGTCCATGTCACTGACAAAGATGTTGAACAAGACCGGTCCCAACACCGATCCCTGAGGGACACCACTCATTACCGGTCTCCAGCTGGACATCGAGCCATTGACCACAACTCTTTGCGTGCGGCCATCGAGCCAGTTCTTTATCCACCGAGTGGTCCACCCATCAAATTGATGTCTCTCCAATTTAGAGACAAGGATGTCATGTGGGACAGTGTTGAACACTTTGCACAAATCCAGGTAGATGACGTCAACTGCTCTGCCCCTGTCCATCAGTTTCGTAGCCCCATCACAGAAGGCCACCAAATTGGTCAGGCAGGATTTCCCCTTAGTGAAGCTCTTTTTTCCTTTGAAGTTTCCTGAGCAGCTCCTTTTCCATCCAAGGAGGTCTCCTCGCCCTCCTGCTGCACTCCCTTCTTGTTGGGATGCAACACTCCTGAGCTTGTAGGAGGTGATCCTTGAATATCAGCCAACAGTCTTGGGCCCCCCTGCCCTCTAAGGCTATATCCCATGGAACCTTGCTAAGCAGGTGTCACGCACTTCCTGTTTTGATGCATTGGTCAGGAAGATTGCAAAACATAAAGCTCAGTGGCTAAGTGTGGTTAGGTGAATCAATAAACCACAGGATGTTTCGGATTCTGGAGGAGTAAGAAACAGTGCAGGCAGTGGGAGGCATTGGAAGCGTATGTGTTCGCAACTGTCTCCCAAAGAGACCAGCACCCGGGGACTGTGCCTATGTCTGAACGCAGGTACAACACTGAAAAGTAAGCAACAGTAGCAGGGAGCCTCAAACTGAATGGGCAAGGCCACAGAAAAAGTGGATGCAGGAAGAAAAAGAAGTGGGACCCCAGCACGTCCTTAAAATTGCTTACTGTGAAGGGAGATGTCTGTCTTTGCTGAGGCTTTGCCCTTTACTGTACAAGACAACTGAAGTAAAAAAGGCTCTTAACTTAAAATAATATTCTTTCCCTCTGCTCTGTTCCTAGATTAGCTCTTACTGATGTTCTAGCTTTAAACAAATGTCTCTAGTGAAAGCAAGTGCTGATTCAGTTTTGAGTTGGCCACATTCACATTCTGGCTGTAGGTGGAGGAACATACATTGCTTCCTGTGAAGATACCAGAGATCCAATTTGTGACTCATTCAGTCGAGTGGTGGCTAATCCTCAGGCTCAATACCTGTAGCCATTGTATTTCTTGAAAGTTACAGCACTTTTAAGGAGGGAAAGGCCATACTTTTGCTTTGTGAGAGGTAACTAGTTCTCAGGAGCATTTACACTCACCAGCGTTTGCTAGTCCTGCAGATGCTGAGTCTAACAAGTAACAGTTTGAAGGAGAGGCTCTGGAATTCTGTGACCTTTGCTGTAAGTTGTAAGATAAGATAATTTTAGAGTAAAACAGAAGCTGTCCCTGCATTCAGCTGGGATTCACAATTACATTGATGCAGGCACAAAAAGACCAGAAGCTGTTGGAGTGTTGCCTGCAATATGGTTGATGTGTGGTAGCTGAGCTGGCAAGATCTCATGAGAAATTTTATCTCTTTGGTGCAACCAAAACTTACCGGAAAAAAAACTCTTCAAGTTCTTTTAAGCAGAGTCCTGGTTAAACTGCTGAGTAGTTTGTGAATTGAGGTGATTGCACTAATTGGGAGTTAGACAGAGTGCTGATGGAGTTCACATCCCAGGGTTGGAAATCACAAGCAGTGAAAACTGAACTCACCATCCTGTTATCACATCACCTTACGTTTCAGAAGTCACGGGACTTTGTTCACATTAGACTCACATTCATGTCTTAATGCATAGTGCTTCAAAGAGCCCTGGATCTGGATGCTTCTTTGAAGGCCAAGACAGACGGAGGAATATGGACCTTGATACATGTGAGCTGAGCAGAGCTCTGTTTGGTGCAACAGCAGTAACCACCACATGTTCTCATACTGGGAATGGGCCAGGGTGGAGGTAGGGTGTTCCCATGTCACTTCTGATCAGCCCTCTGGTCACTTGGATTGCAGGATGTATTATTCACGTCCACTCATAAAGCAGGAAGTTCTCTGAGGGCCTGTCAGGGTTTGTTACCCCACGTGTGCTTCTTACGCCCATTACACTGCAGCTGTAAGCAGAAGCATCTGTTCTGCTTGCAGACACCTCTGCGTCCCTTACACTCTCCCTCTAGAGCAAGGTGGTCCTCTGTCTCTCTCATACTGTTTTCCTCTGGCTCCTCTACAGTAGGCAGATGCAGGTAATCGTATGTTTTCTTTTCTGGAGTTTAGCACATGGGCTTACTTGCATGTGAAGATGAAAACTAGTTTTATACTTTGGAACTAAAGCACCAGTTCACTGATGGTCTGTAAGTGTCTGAAACCAGCCTGTGGCATGTTCTTTCTGTACAGCTGCACAGTTGCTTTCTGGTTCTCATGCCTCAGCAAAGGTCCTCTGAACAAGGGGCTCCCCTCAGCTGGGGCATCAGCTAAAGACCACACCACACTTGACACGATTATCACCTCGCAGGGATCAGAGCAATGGCCAGTCTTCATCTGCATCAGGGACATCCCTGGAGCAGCATTCCTCTATGAAATACCATAGGATCATACTGACTTGAATGAGAAAAATCCCAGTTTATCAGTACCATTGTGCAAGAGACCATTTACAAGTAGTCTGCTGGGGCTGTGCAACTACCCTTGTAGTCGGGGTGCTTGGACTGCACTGTCTGCATGGGCACAGTACTAAAACCCAAGTCCTTCTTGCCTCCTCCTGCGCACACATTCAGAGATCGTTTGCCATCTATGCCTCTGCCTGCTCTGGTTGGTAATCACGTGCCAGATGGCTCCAAAACTTGTGTATGTTCTTGCAGATGCTGTTAAACCTCATTATCTGCTCAGCAGCCTCACACGTGGTGGCAGCTGTAGGCCCAATGGGATGAAGCAATAAATTTCAAAAAAACAATGTTTTTTGAAAATGTATGTCACCTTTCTGTGTTGGTCCTGATCACAAGGAAATGAGTTATAAGAAAAATCCGCTTTAAAAGACGAGTTTATGGATAAGTTTTCACTTTATTTGTCAAATCAATTTTCTGTGAACTGAAAATACATTAATAAGGTTTTATTTGGTGTGTTTCATTGTGGGGGGGTAATTTTTTTATTATTTTGGGTTTTGGTCCATCTTTTCCTTGCTACGTGGCTCTTCCAGCTGAGGAAATCCACAGTAATTTTCCAAAATGCTTTTCATGCCACCATACTTTGTTGACTATTTTGTTTATTGGATTTCTTTTTTAAAATGTGTTTCCTTACGGCTTTCTCGTTAATTTCCTCTTCTTTAGCAGGGCTGCATGAAGGTAGGCTGAATCCCAAAGCTATTCTAGCCTAAGTTCTGGTATTTTATATATATAAAACTCCAGGGCTGATGGCAATGATACCTGGGATTATTTATGGGTTTTCATAAAAAAGAAAGAGGAAAATACAGAATTGCATGGCTTCTCTTTTCCTTCCCCTTTCCCCAGCCCCCTCCCCACAGAGGAGTTTAATGTTAAATGATAAATGTGGAAATTAGAGACCGTCGAGAAAATCCAATTTGGTGAGGAGTTTTAAAAATCCCATAATAAACGCCGAGTGAAATGTATGATTTAATGCGGGGCGCCAATGGCTGCTATTATGTGCTATTAGCAAATCGGGGTTGAGAGTGAATCTTTATCACTTGGTGAGTGCGGGCTAGGCCTGCCTTTGCCTCTGCTATTGATTTGTAGCCGCTTGTCATAATGACATCGGGAAGCAATGAATGGAAGATGTGCTTTTGATGGGATTGAAGGGGTGCAAAGGGGGGAGAAAAAATTCAGCAAGTTTTCTATCTCTTCTGCCTGATTAGATTTTTTTCTTCTTTTAAGAGCGTTCACATTCCAATAAAAATGCTAAATCAGCTCTGAAGCAGAATTGTTAGGGAGTAAATAGCTAGTCACATTTAAAGGAGGAAAAGATCTGATTTTACAGCTCTGACTTTACAGCAGTGGATGAATCTAAAGAATATTTCAGGCTCCACAAAAATGACAGTGGCGGGCGGTGTGAGGTGGCTGCGATCCCCCGCACCGATCGCTCTGCAGCAGCCAGACCCAGGGAGCTCATGTGAGGTGTGAGGAGGCTCATTGGAAGGCCCAGGAAGGAAACCTCAGCAGTGTCTTTATTCAGGAAGAGGGGTGAATGTTTCCTGATCTCTGAAACAGAAGTGCCTGAAATGAAAAACCAAGATTTTACCTTATTACAATGAATAATAAAGGTCTCCTTTGCGCCTGGGAAAGGAAGATCTTTGTCACTTTGATTATAGGTGTTCTCCATCAGAAACCTAAACCAAGGTTTGATGGGAGTATAATTGCTGTGCTGTTTGGAGAATGCAGAGTGCCTGTATTAGCAGATTTTCTTATGCAATTAGGAAGCAAAAATAGTCTTACTACCCATTGTGGGTCTGGTGCATACGGAGAATGAGACAAAATCCACGTATGCTCAGGAGCATGTCTGAGTGTGAGTCTACTGGTGGTGGTCCCCATTAATTTGCATTTATGATCAGTAGATCCATGCCATTTTGATTTCTTGCCTCTCAGTCATTCTGCTCTCTGTGGGAAAGGGGTACCTGTGCACATCCCGAAGAGCAGAGTTCCACTTTTTGTTCCTTCTTATCAGAGTTCATATGTGCTTTCTCTCATTATTGTTGTTACTACTCCAGTTAGCCGTGCTGAAGAGCTGTAGGCTGAGTAAGGGTTGTGACTCTGATATTCAGGTCCTAACCAGCACAGCTACTTCTACGTACAGAAACTTTCACGGTGTAGCCGAATGAACCTACTTTCTAGGGCTCACTGTCAAGAGTATGAAATAGCAGATTAGAAATCAATGCAGAGGGTCCAAGTGCCTACTTCATCACTCAGGAGAAAGAAATACAGTATTTCTGGTCTGAGCCTTGCACTCGTTAAAATCACATCCTTTAAAAAACCCTTTAAATTAAAATGCTGATCAGTGGGGACGGGGAGAATTTCATGCAGAAGGAATTTTCAAAGGCATAAGGCTGAAGGCAGCATGCAGGTTTAATGGGGTGTTCCCCATGCCACCCACTGGTCTTACTGATCAGTCCAAGTGTATGTAGTGCTTGTGTTCAGGGAAGTTTGTCATCTAGTATAACTGTAACACAGCAGTCATGGGAAGCTGGAAATATTTGGATAAGGGAACAGCAAGACACACCTGCTTGGGACCCCCAAGTATTTCCATTAAGTGGCTGATAAATACTCCAATTTTGCTCAAGTTCTTTGCTCTTTCCTAAGCCCTTATGTGGCAGATCCAGGGCACAAAGAAAGCGTATGACAGAGCTCAAAGTAGGATCCAAGCCTTTTGACCTTTTGTAGATATACAAGACTGTCTGTCTTCAAAGGCAATCTGTTGTTTGCTTAATTATGTGATACAGGAGGAAAACTTGTTAAAACCAGGCCAGGCATTGTTGTACTGCGGTCTCATGTCTGCTTCCCCCATTCTTGGATATAATCCTGTGCTCAAAATCACAAGCTGCTCTCCTACTGGAGATAGCTACATACTTGCCGCAGAAATTCAATGCACACTCTTGAAGTGTTTTATGCTGCTTCTTTGCTGCAGACAGAATAGAGGAGATTACCACCTGACCTGCTCCTGCTCAAGAGCATCTGTTCACCGTGAATCACAAAGGGTCGGACTCTTCAGGAATCCCTCTCACCTCTCAAGAGCAAGCAGTTTCAGTGTGCTTGTACAAACAAGAGCACATTATTTCTACAGTCATGAATGAAAACGTGGGAGCTCTTTCCTAGACAGGAGTGGCTGTTTTGGTCCTGCCTTTCGTCAGGCCTGATAATAAGAGAACAACTTGACTCTCTGCCTTTACGTATGAAAGTAAATGGAGGAGGCTGGGAATCAGTTCCAGAAAGCTTTTGGTGCTAGTGCAGTATTGTTTCTAAAATGGCTGCTTGTGTGATACTTCTAAAAAGATGAATCTGTAACAGTGCAAAAGGCAGCATGCCAAACTGTTTTCTGCCCTGTCCCATTGGCTCTTAGGTGCAAATTTTATGACAGCAGTAGGGAAGGCTGATACGACAACAGCTTTCAAACATGAAGAAGCTGCTGTCAAGGGGAAGGGAATAATCTGTTTTCTGTGTTTAAGAATTAATGGCTTGAATAGCAACAAAGTTAGATCAGCAGCCCTGAACGTGAAGTCCGTGGACCCCTGGGGTTCTTTTGAAAGCTCTCTGGTCCATCTGTCTGTAAGTGTTAGCAGACGTGTGTTCTCCACTTAAGTGGGACTGTTCATATTGTGAACCAGCTCATATGCAGATTTTGGTTGTCATCTTCAGGTACAAGGTTGAGCATATACTGACAAGTTCCTCAGCAACCTGGTCTAATTAGACCTGCTTTGAGCAGGGGGTTGGGCTCAATGACCTCTGGAGGTCCCTTGCATCCTAAAACATTCTGTGATTCCGTATTACATGTTTTCTGGGGGCTCAGAGACAGCTTTTTGCAAGATGGAAGGCAGAGTGTTGGACTAGGTGACCTTCAGAGATCCCTTCCAACCCAAACCATTGTATGGTTTTATGATTTTCATGTTTTGCCCCAAGGAAACTGGAGTTATGTGGCCCATGGCATGACTTTGAGCAGTCTGATGTAGTTGCATTAAATTCTAATGATTATTTATCTCCCTGTAAACTGAGACATATTGTGTCAACCCGTTCCTTTATTTGTGACAAGGGCAAAGTAGCACAAAGTCTATCTTGACCTTGTATGTAAGACTACATGTAAAATAAACCAAGGCTCAAGACAAAAGACACTAATGAAACCTGAACAGGGGTACCTGGGGTAGTAAAGGGCTTTTGGGGAGTCTGATTAGTTCAGTAATAGCCATCAATGTAATTCCAGTTCCAAAGAAGAAGTTTAAATGTAGATGTTGCAGAGAGGAATTGGCACATGGCATTTATTTTATGGCAGCTAGGTGAGGAGGAGAAGGAGGAATAGTTATTGCACTGTCATCTTTAGTCCTTGATGGTACCCTGTGTTACCTGTCCTATTACTGTTCCCTGCTGGTCTCTTTGTATCCAAAGGAGAGGAAGCTGCACTGTCAAGACATGGGGCAGCTCAAGCTTTACACGTTTCTTCTCACCTTACCTTTGCTTTACCCCTCCCTTTGTTTGTATTTCATGAATCTGGCATAAACCTGGACATGGAAACCTTTAAAACCTCAGTGGCCAGGAGAGCAATGGCATGCCAAGTCATGGCACAATTTTGGTAAGACTTTGTCAGGAGACTCAAGCTGTGTTATTATCTGAACTATTTTTTCCCTCTGTCCCACTTTTGTATGCTTTCTTTTGGTTTAAAAGGGAAGAGGAGAAAGCAGACTTTAACACAAGCTTCTAAAATTGTCTCTCTTTTTCAGCAAGTACAGGTACATCTTAGATAGCTCCTAAAAGCACATTGATCATTTTCAATTCAGAAGCTTTTCTATAATAACAGTGTATTTGTTACACAAGACAAGTTAGGGGATGTTTATTGAGCTTCTGTCTATTAGAAAAGGGTCTTCCTCAGAGTTTCTCAATGTCTTCAGCAGAGATGACTATAGGAATATAGGAAATATATTCAGAAAATAGGAATATAGGAAAATGATTTATTAGGATAAATCAGGACTTGACTTAACCATAGTCTTTTTAGCAAAATGCAGAAAAACTCCTTTGCAGGCAGCTTCAAGGCAGCTTCTCCACTGCCAAATGTTCTTTCTGATTATCTTGTTAAAAACAAGTAAACCAACCACAAAACAAACAAACCAACCAACCAACTCAAACCTTACCTCATAAAGCACAAGAGCCTTTGCAGCAATTCCATCCAAGGGTTAATCAGGTGAGAAATATTGTCTTGTAGTGGTGCATGTTTCAGGTTAGCTCATTTCTGTCCTCACAATGTAAACATTTAAATATTTATGGTCTTTGCTGAAGACCTTTCGTCAGGAGTTAAGGGTGCTCTTTCTGGAGCTGTTTAAACCTTGATAACCCACCATGCTAAAAGGAAGAGTTCCATCCCCATCCCCGTGCCTTCTGAGCCTTGACATTTGTTACTGCCTATCATTGTAGTGGCATCTCATCAGCTGCACCATGGCTCAGATCAGAGAGGGAGTCTGGGTGAGAACTGATGGGGTGACACCCACTTCTCCTCCTTGGAAGTTATGCAGGCATCTTAGATGAAATCCACAATAAAACCATAGCATGACATTTGCAGAAGTACCCACTGCTTTGGAGTGCAGGGGCAGCAAAGCAAATTCTTAGCATTGTCAGTACTTAAGGACTGTGCTGTTAAGTTGCCAGGCAGCATGACAGCCATGGAATCGTAGAATCCCAGACTGGTTTCGGTTGAAGGGACCTTAAAGCTCGTCCAGTTCTAGCCCCCTGCCACAGGCAGGGACCCCTTCCACTGGAGCAGCTTGCGCCAAGCCCCTGAGTCCAAGCTGGCCTTGAACACTGCGAGGGATGGGGCAGCCACAGCTTCTCTGGGCACCCTGTGCCAGCGCCTCAGCACCCTCACGGGGAAGAACTGCTTCCTTATATCTGACTTGAACTTCCCTGTTTCAGTTAAAACCCGTTACCGCTGGTCCTATCGCTGCAACACATCACGTCAGCAAGCAGCGTGCTCCCTCTGCTCTGCCAGGAGGTGGCGGTCCCGTGGGACATGTGCCAGGCGCTCCACAGCCATCGCATGCCCATGTATCTGCCTGGGCAGGCAGCAGGACTGTGTTAAGCAGAAGCCTCGCCCAAATATTCCTTGAAGAAGTACATTAAAGTAAAGTAAACCCCTCTTAATGTTCGTAGGGAACATCCATAACTAATATATGACGCAATGTGTATTTGCTGTATTTAAAACCTGAATTTGTGAGAATGGCATAGCATCTACTTTGTATAAGGTATAACCAGAGCTACTCCATGGGAGACAGTGTGCCTTGAGACAATTTGGTATCTTCTGAAATACATTCATCTTCTGAGTTAAGTATACAAAATACAGGACAATGAAATACCTGTTTTCAGGGAGGTGTGAACAGCTACTCTGCTGAGCCTTTGCAGCGTGCAGTTTATGCTGCTCAAGGCCTTTCTAATCATGAAGATGTGTGAGAAAGCTTTAGATTTTAGATGCTGCCTGTCCTGTTACCATCCTCCCAGGGCAGTTTTGCCCCACATTTCCACAGCCTTTGGGGCAGCTTGTCTGTAGCTGAGTCTAGAGACCATTCCCTATTCATGAACTCCTGGCTGCAGAGCGTGGGTGACAAAAAGGCTTTGTATGTGTATGCGGATAGGAAAGACATAGTTGGGAAATCTGCACTGACTTCAATATAACCTGAATACTGGCGAGGGAATGCCGTGATCACTGCGTGCTGATGGAAATAGGCTAGGCTCAGCGTGGTGCTGCCTTCATACGCAGTTGTCATTATCTCCCTGCTTGGGTTTCCTGGCCTGAGTGATGCAGATGACCTGCCTTGCTAATGCTTAGTATCATACCGAGATCTGCAAAATGCTTACTGGAATAGCAGTAAGCACACCTTTAAATAACACCTCTTTATGACTCAACCTGTACATCTGATGCTTGCTTGAGCACGCTGCTATTGAATCCAGACTTAGCCAGGATTCCTCACCCTCCATCCTGCAGGTCACAATGCCAGCAAGTAGGAATATGCTAATAAAATGCACAGACCATTCTGATTCTACAGCATTCTCTCTGAGCATTCACACAGCTGCCCTGGCTTCTCTGTCTCTCCTACTGCCTTCAGGAGGTAGTGGAAGTACCTGGCACCTCATAGTCATGGCTCTGGATAGCACTGCCACTGAGGCAAGTCCATTCATGTGCCAGACACCTAGTGGTACCAGGCACGTGTCCTGCTAGTATGACAGCAAATGGGGAGGGTCTTGACAAGTCAAGGCCTGCAGTGATGAGCTGTGCACACCTTATTCCCAGGCAGGAGCCCTTTCAGTTGAGACACAGTCTGTCCCAAAATGGTGAAAGCAGAGCTTGTCTCCATGTTTGAGGAGAGGCAGCCTCCTCCTGAAGAAGACGTGCTTGGTGCGACTGCCTTGGCACAAGCAGAGCTTCAGAAGAAGAAATGTCTCAACCTGTTTGGTGGAGCTGGGCAGCACATTGTCTCTCTGTTAGCAGGGTTGTAATGCTTTGTTTATTGAGATTGTGTTGGCAATTGTAAGGACCTTCTCAAACACTTAGAAAACAGGGTGTCCGTGTTGAAGTGTGACAGTGGCAGACAGGGAAGGGAGAATGAGAGCTTCAGGCTCAGCAGCGCTTATTTTTCAAGCAACAACAGAAAAGCCACCAAAACGTCTGGTTGGAAGGAAGAGAGTCAGTAATGGAGAAGGGCGTCGAGAGTTGTGAGTGTTGAAGGGTGACTGGAGACGGGAGATAAAGACCAAAGGAGCAAAGGACCAAAGAGGGAATAGAGACTTGAAAATTGTGTCACATCCTGAGTCAGTGAGTTATGTCATGAATTGATGTGTCCTGATGGCCCCGTGGAGTTGAGCTGGAAGGAGATGAACTGAAATCTCCAACAAAAGAGATGAGGACAGGTCAAGAACAGACCTTTATATGCTACAAACAGCTTGTCTGTGACATAGAGGCAAGACCCTTGCTACAAGTAACCCCAAATACACTGCAGTGTGTTCCACAATTTTAGGGTTGCAGGGAAGGAGAGTGGTAGCATAATACTTGGTGAAATTACTGGGGGAAAGAAATCTACCTGAGGGTGTGAAAAACATCATGGTATGCTGGTATGGAGAGAGATGAGAGCTGGACTGCAAGGAGGGAGAACGTCGTGAAAACAACGGTGAACCTCAGCTGATCTTAGTTTGGGCATCATGCTTAAGAATTCTTGCAGCACTTGGTGCATGGGTGAAGCTGGTGGAGACAGCAGTGGCTCCAGCAGCACAGGAAGAGCAGTATCTGAGTGGTGGTACTGCTCTGTGGGAGCTTATTCCTGCGTTAATTAAAGATGTCCCTTCGAAGGGACTTAATTGAGGAGAGGAAGGAGGCAGCAGCTCTGCTGTCTCAGCTGTCTCTGTAGACCCTCCCCTCCTCATCTCAGCAGACCACACTTTGGGTTGCTGCCTTGGGAGGAAGATAGTCACTGCAGTAACTCTCTGAGGAATGGGATTTGTGATTACAACGATGTTTCAGGGGGTCTGAGTCATGCTGTCGTACAAAGAGAGAGAATTCAAAAGGGTCACGAATGCCTACATCGCTTGGGAGCTTCACCCATCCCAGCGACAGGGATCAGCTTTGTCATGACCAAAGGTGCAAGCTCATCCTGCATTAGAAATAATTTCTAGGCCATGGGTTGGCTTCACAAAAATAAAAAATAACCTGGAGAGTCTTTCATTTCCGCTAGCAATAAACCAGCAATGCCCCAAATTACTGTGAAAGACACCTGTATTGTGTTGAAAAATGAGACCTGTCCTTTTTGCTTGGGAAAAAAACACACTTTTATCGTCAACTGCAGTTTCTCCCAGTGCCTGCACACAAAAAGGTATTCCTGTCCTCCTGGGCTACAGTCTATTTCTTCGTCTTGTACAGCCTCTGAAAATCGTAGTTGTGAATGTGCTGTGTCTGATGGGGAGAGCTGCTTTTCTCCAAACTTGAGTCAGGCTGGGGCACATGAGTCAATACAGAGGACTGTTCAGGACAGAGAAGCAGGTGCCCAGGGTACCTACACCTGTTTTTCTGGGGGGAGGGATGGAAGGGGCTTTGCAGAGAGAGGAATTTCAGGCTGAATCACAAACCATAATTCTGTCTGAAATGCAGTGCAATACTGAAGATGGAAGTGTCTTGAATGCTTTGAAAATTTCTGAACTTCCTATTAATAGATCTCTGTTTAGAATAATGTGAAAAATTAAATCTCTCCAAGGCATTGAATCATGTGCATTCCCACGAGCGCTCAGCATGTGTCTGCACTCCACACAGATATCATCAGCTATTGTCCCTCCCACACTGGCTCCAGGCTCACATTGCAGCAGGAATCTTAGTGGGTCCTGCAGCATCTCAGCTTTGGAGATTCATAGCTGGCTTGGTGATTTTAGAAAACATTTGTGTTCTCCATACTTTATTAGTCACTGACAGACTCATTGTTTATAACATACTTCTCAGCAAGCTGTTTGCGACTCATCGCCCTGCTTGCTTTATAGTCTATAAATATTTAATTCTTTAATAAACTGCTTATATGTAATATCAAATGACTGATGTACTTCTTTCCCCTCTTCAGCAGTGCTATGATTTGCAAAACAATTCTTTTGGTTTTTGAATAGCAATATGTTCTATAAATGCTTGAATTTCCTTTTTCTAAATAGCAATTTCTTCAGGGTATTTGGTAAATTGACAAGCAGAGCAATGGTTCCTGTAGTGTTATAAGAGCTGCCCCTTTCTAAAGCCTCCGTGGGGAGAATCACTTTCAAACAGTCACAGACTTGTAATGAGAAAATGCTGTGGCCATGGGAGGCAGTATTTCACACTCAGGCATGGCAAAAAGCAGCAGCAGCCTGTGGGGGCCAGAGCACCCTTGCAGAAGGTGTGTGGAGCACGTTCAGGGTTGTGCTGAGCAGGGTGCCCAGCCTTGCAGTGCAGGTACTATAGGATGAGCATCACCACCTCGGTACCTGCTGCAGCATCACCTCCTCTGCGTCACCCACGGACCTGCTGCGCACACAGCTCACTCCATGCCCATCCTCCTCGCTGTGGTGTCCTTCCTGCTGCTCTTCAGGAGCACTTGTAAAATGAGTGACTGACTCAGCTTTTGGTTCCTAAGCTGCTTGGCTCATCCTCCCTGGGGGTTTCTCCTACCCAGGAGCAGGCAGCAGCCTGCATGAACTCTTCTGGCAGTTTTCAGCCTGTCCTTCCTTTGGTCCTCTTCCTGGCATGTCGTATGCTCTCCTGCATGTGATGGGAGCAGGAACCTTGTGGATTGTAGAAGTGTCAGCCAGGTGAGGCCACTACTGGAGCATTGATCTGGCTTTCAGCCTCCTCCACAGCTTGGTGAGAAAACCCTCCTAGGGTCTGGTAACACGCTCTGGTCAGGGTGGACAGCAGAGGGGAAGCTGCCCTACTTGCTCTGCAGCAAGGACTGTCCACCAGTGCCAGCACAGGAAGGGGACTGTGAGAATGCACCACCACGTCTGTGCCTCAGAGCCTGTCTCAGTTCTAATCTCATCCTCCACCTTAGGGCATATTTGTGTTCAGGCTCCTGCCCTTCCCTAATGAGTAGGGCTCACAGCATGCAAAGGCACTGTTTAGCCCTGTGCTGCTAGGGCAAAACCATGCTGCAAGAAGGATTCAGTACCTAGAATGGTGTCAAGGGCGTAGCAAGTGACATGGTCCTTCTGTGGAGTCACCTTGTGTTTGTCTTGGTTATTCCATATTCCCAGTTCCATCTGGCCTTAGACAGCCTCTGCACTAAACTGCTTTGAGGCTGGAGAACAGAAAGACAGGACAGGGTCAGGTGGCACCTTCTGGGCTGCTGTTCCAAACAGCGAAGACCAGCAGCGCTGCTGTTGTGGGTTAAGAAGCAATTGGTTAGGGAGGACAGGGTGGGTGATCTACTCAGATCACTCCCAATGATCATGGCTGCTCAGTTCCTTACAACAGACTTGGTTTGGACCACTTGCTTAGGTCTAGGTCCATTTTAGCACATCAGGACAGCAACGTCTCCTAGCTATGCCTTCAAGTGGTCTGTGTGGTCATGGACAGGATATTCACATGTAACTTCTGAGCTAGGCTGACAACTGGGTTATCCCCTGTGTCCTGAATTTGTGCACATTTGAAACTGTAAACTAAATCCAGTGCCTGGATTTAGGATTGTTGCTCAGATTGGTGTCCTATGTTTGATCAGAACTGGCAGTCTGTTGCCTTCTACTCAGTTTCCTGGCTGGCTGTGCCGAAGCGTGTGTGCATGTGCATGACAAGGATGCATCTGTTGCAATGCAGGGAGGAACTGGAAGCAGATGACAGTTAGATGGGCCTGTGGTTAGGAGTCTTCAAACAGCACTGGGAAGCAGCTTCCCTCTTTGCTATGAGTAACTGCATCCTCTGCACGTTGGTCCTTAGATATAGATTAGAGCATAATTCTCCCATTTGGGTCTCTCATTGTGATGGGGCCTGCCCAAGGAGACCTGGTTGCTGTCTGGTCAGAGGTCCACAGCCTCCTTTGAACAGGTTCTTGTGCCACCTTCCTGTCTGCAACAATCAGCATACCTCTGCAGGCAGCAGAGCCACACTGCTCTACAGCCAAGGAGCTGCTCAGGAGCGTTTCTAGAGCCTAGAGCATAGGAGCAGGGGTGAGCTCCTCCCACAATGGGTCCGATCTGCAATAGTCTTTCCTCTCTGTCCTGCCTCTCCCATTTTGGGTAGAGAGGAGAGCAATGCTGCCTCCCTGCAGGCCAGGTCTGGCTGCAGGACAAGCCTTGCCCATGACCAGGGGTGTGGTAGAGGCTGAGTAGGCTGTGTAGGTGGCTGCGAAGGCAGAGCCGCTTAGCATTAGTGATGGGCAAACACAGACAGTACAGACCTTCCAAAAGCTGTTGTTAAACACAGCTGAAGTGAGGGTATTGCTGTTTGCTGTTCTATCTTACTTTGCTCACCCCTTGCTGATGCACACAGGCGTGAACCTCTGGCCCAGAAAACCTTTCTTAGCAGAACAGAGCAGCCAAGAGTCCTGTTCCCCCATGCACATACTTTCATACTTGGAATGCCTAGTGGTGCCATTCCCCTCTCTGAGAAAAGTGGGTGAAGGTGGATGTGGCCAGCTCCTGGACTGACTCCCAGCAGCCTCCCTGATGGTGCCATGGCCGGGAGCTGCTCTGCCGAGGCTGTGTCCCATGGTGGGACATGGCGCCATGAGGGACCACTGGGCACTGTGTCATGGCTCTATCCCTTGAGAAGTGCCGGCAAGCATGGCATCAGCCAGCACCAGTGTCTACGTTCCAGGGCACTGCGTGTTGTCACTCCACCTTCAAGGCTGTCATCAGACCCCTCCTTTGCCGCAGAGCTGTGGCACTTAACATGCTCCCCCTCCAGTTCCTCTTCTTCTGTCCCCCTCCTACCACACACTTCATTGAGATTTCTGAATGAAAACCAGGAATCATCCAGGCATCCAGCTCCCAGCACTCTGAGTCTCCAGGCAGCAAGCCCACCTGGTGCCCTGGCTTAAGTATGAGTAATGATAAATAAGGAAACCATGCAGTGGGCTGTGCTATTCCCTAATGAGCCTGTTTGTCCCAAGCACAGTGCAGAAAACCCTCTTCTCCTTGGCAATAACCTTTCTTCTTATTAACATTATGCATGTATTCATGTGACTTCCTCGGCCCCACAGCCACCTCTTCAGCTCATTTAAATAAAAATAATTTATGTGGACATTCCTTCAGTCAGGATTCCCCCCCAATCATATTTCGTTGGTGCTGTGCACCCAAATGGGGTCGTTATGCTTTCGCATATCATTATAGCTTTATAAAGAACAACAGCGACATCTGCATGTGCCGCAGCGCTACAGAGATGAGGGGAAAAATATGGAAAACAAACCCCAAATGAGCTCCAAGCTCACTTCCTCGGTGCCTTCGCCACCACCATGGGCACAAGTAATTGTACAGTGTAATCACATCACGGCTCATCTGAATATTCATAACCAAGACAAAGACTTGGAGGAGAAGAAAAGTGGGGGAGGGAAGGGAGGAGAATTTAAATATAAACCAGCATTTCATTTTGAAGCAAAGTTCCACATTCGGCTCAGGAGGCTGTGTTGGCACTGATCCTGTCTGTCTGCCATGCGGAAGCGATGGGCACTCGTCACATCACACACGTAGCCCCCACCATGGAGAAAGAAAATAAAGCACAACAACAAACAGCGACAGAACTGCCCCCCAGCAAAAGTGATGTTTGAAGAGTCACCAACGGTGGCTAACCAGCTGCTGTTTTTTCCAGGAAAGAAACAGTCTATTGAGGGAGCTTTATAAAGACCCCAATTAATATGTTGTGCATGTATAAGATCTACAAAGAGCCCACTGTGTTTCTTCCCCTGCAACCACCACCTTCTCTTCCTGATCAGTGCCACTGGAGAAGGAACTGAGCTACCAAATAATTGATTAATCACCTCGGCGGTGACAACGCCCCTCTCCAAAATAAAGAGAGAAGAAAAACAAACACAAAAAGAGGCAACTGTTCACTAATTAGCGTGTAAATTACCACTGGTTCCATCCTTCTTCATACCTCTAAAAAGAAAAAAAAGTAGAGAAATATAATCCCCATCCTAATGTATATGTTGTCTTCATTTCTTTCATATTACTCTGATATCCTTTACTAGCATTAACCCAGAAGTGTGGTGTTTGTCGAAGCTGTGGCTGGTGCTGCCAGTTCGTTCCCCAAAGAGCTCCTATTTCCATTCCACTGGAGCTTATATTCCTTTAAATATCTAGCGCAGCATCATTTCCCCCTTTCTAATACATCACTCTGCTGGAATTAGAAGAATCCAAGGTTATATCCAACTTCAAAGGTTTCCAAGTCATCATGATTTTAGTAAAAGTAGAAGACAGATCATGGAACAAGTCCCTGGCTTTTGAAGATAGGCATCACAGGGACCTTCCTCCCTGTGTCTCATTCCCGCTCTCCCTCTCTCTCCCCCCCAACTTTGTACCTCTCCAGCTCTGAACGTCCCGCGCTAGTGCAGCTTAATGATATGCAAATGAAATATGCATAAAACCATTCTACTGTATGATGATTAAACACTGGAGACATTAACCGCCGACGCTTCACTGTTTGACTATAATAATCTTTCCCGAGCATCCACTTTGATTGCGGAGTTATGGAAACCCATAGCAGTTGGCAGAGAGAGTAAGGGAGAAAGAAGGAAGGAGAGATGCAGGGATGCATCACCCATCTCTGCATTTATCCCACTCCAGGAGACGTTTCCCCCCCTTTGTACTGCGTTTCTACTGCTGTCTTTTGTAATCCATCCATGCGGTCGCACCAGGGCGATTAATGGGAAAAAAACCCTCTTTTCTCTTAATGTTTCAAAGCTCATTAGCCAAACGATTATTCCTCATTAACAGCGAAAGCTCATTCATTAAAAGAAAAAATATGCCCAAAAGATGCCAGCGCTGTTAATCCCAAGCCCTGTAGCTGGGCTGTAAATCCCACGCTAGTATTTTCCATGCAGAAGGGAAGCGCGCCAATCCACAAAAAACCACCAAGCAAAAAGAAAACATTTTGTGTGTTTTGTAAAATCCGCAAGAGAGGCAATTAATATTCCCGCTGTATGACTTTATTTTTTGTCTCTCCCTTTTGTTTCCAGTGCCCCTCCCTGGCTCAGCGCCCAGTGCCAACAGAACACCTTGCAGGATCCTCAGCAGCGCAGACAACGTAAGTAGCCAGCAGTCCCTTGACACCCTCTTCCAAGAGCCCCAAGCCCTCCGGACCCTGCGGAGCGCCTCTGCGGCTCCGTCCCTCGCTCGCCCCTCCGGAGTGCCACCTGGGCTTCACAAGTAGCACCTTCCAAATCTGTCTGTCTTCAAGTTTGTGCATGTCTGTGTGGCATCCCTCCTCCTCCTTCACTCCCATAGTGGATCTTGTAAAGGGCTTCAGATCGGCCCCATTCATCTCCCTGGTGATAGCAGTGAATGTAGATAAATCTCTGACTGCCTGCTTGCTGCTGGAGTATGATTTTTATTTTGTCTTCGGTGTATACCTAGGTCAAAAAGTGGGATGTATACTGACGTTGGGTGAGTGTGTGTATGTGTCTGTGTCTTTCTCACCCTGTCTTTCTCTCTCACCCAAGCACACAAACATACATCTCCCTGCATGTGTGTGTATTACATGCGTGCACACAAATATATATCCACACTCAGAGGCATGTGTGTACACACAGAAGTATACGCACATCTCCATCATGCACACCCCCACCCTCACACACCTCATCTGCAGTTATCGGAGGCATTGTGTGTGTATGTGTATGTGTGTCCATCCGCACACCGCTCTTTGTGCTATGTGCATACAGGCATCTCTCGCTACACCGATAAACATTCCCTCTCCTCCCAGCAGAGGCTGTATGCAGCTGTGATCCTGCCCTATAATAAGAGCGGTATTCCTTCCTTCCTTCTTTCCTTCCTTCCTTTCTTCTTTCTTTCCTTCTTCCCTTCCTTCCTTCCTTCGGTGTGCTACTCGGAGACCTTCGTGCTCCATTCTTGGAGTCTCTCCCAAGCTGCAGAATTGGCATCTTTCCCTGAGGTTGTCCGAATGGCAAATGGCATCATCTGTAGCTCGCATTCTTGCAGCATCTCATGGCATTTCCCTCGATGTCAGCTACTCCCTTTTGTTTGTTGTTGACTGGGCTGGGTGTGGTGTGGGTTTTTTGGAGTTAATTGCAAACGAACCCAAATGGCAAACGCGCCACCAGCTTGCGGAAAAACAAGAGAAAGGAAAAAAAGCCAGCCCCACAAAACGCCTTCTGCTGCACCAGATGCCCATGTTGCCCCTGGCATGGAGAATGGGCACAAGGGGCTTGTTGTTGAGGTTTTTTCTGTTGCTGTTTTTATTGTTCGCATTTCCCTTTTCCCTTTATTTTTAAAGACTCCAAGATGCCGGCCTCGGCTTGGAACGGAGTGGTGTCATGGCGGAGACGACGGCCTTTGTCTCACAGGGTGTGAAAGCATCCGTTGTGCTGGCTCCATTGCGGCAGAGTGACGTTTAAAGGGGGGAAAAAGTGCTGAAAGTCCGAGTTGAGCAGTGCTGGCGGGGGAGCCCCCATCCTCATGGTCGTGTGCGTCCGAGGAAGGGCTTGCAGCGGAGGAGTCTGGTCTGTAATCCTGGCACTTGCACCTTTGTCGCTGCCTGCCGCTTGCTCCTGGGGGTCTGGATAATCTCCCTTGGCTTTACCGCACTGTCTGGCCCACGCACAGGGCCCCCGTAACATATACCCGCTGCTGCGATCACAGGGAGCTGTGGCGTTGCCACTGAATGGATGGCACTGTGCCAACTCCGCTGCCATCCGCCCTTGCAGCTCTTTTCCTCCCTCCTCCCTCCCGCTCTCCCCTCCTCCCCCTCCTCCCGTCGACTTGATGTTAATTAACACACGGGTTAATTGATTTTAAAAGCTGAAGAATTACAGTTAACTTTTCCCACAGGGTAAGGACGCCAGCCGCCTGGCACAGCTCTGCCGCCTGGTGCAGGGGGGCAGGGAAGAGCCCGCAGCAAAGCCCAGGACTGCAGAGGACGGATGGACAGACGGACGTTGGCGTACGACTGGGGTGCTCCTGCCTCGTCCTCCGATGTGTCACCGCTAGAATTTGCTATAAACAATCAAAGCAACCCCTCCCCTCGTCTCTTCCGCCTTCCCTCCTCGCAGCAGGGCAAGCTCTGTAGAAGTTGCAGCAGGGACACCGTGCCCCCAGAGCTTAGCACAGCACCTGAATGACCACTGCTGAGGTGGGGCAGCAGAGGACGCTGACTGGGGTAGGCTTGTCCTGTCATCAGGGCTCCCTTTAGATTCCTTAATGGCCTCAGATACATCGCTTGGGGTGAAGCATCTCAACCAGGGGAAAGTTAGTTTGTAATTAAGAGGGAAATAAACCATGTGAGGGCTTTTTGTTGGTATTTTGCCTTCACTCTAACTCGCCCCCATCTCTGCCGCAAGTGAGGGCGAGTGACGGCACAGCTGGGAGGGACACAGCTATGCTGGGGACTTGCTGCTTTCACCTTCCCTGCTTTCATTTTATTTCATTTTGTTTTTTAAAAGCATGAAGCAAGTGAAGCGACGAGAGGAATCCATTATGCAAATCAGGTCACATTTGCATAATGTCTCATGACTGGAATATGCAAATGGCTTGTATAATTTATGAGTGCCAGTGTCTGTCTTAAAGTGTTTTCCAGAATTTATAAAAGTGAGGTGCGGGGAGGGCAGTTGGGCTGGCTGCCCTGCCAGGAGGGCTGCGATCCTGCTGTTCAAAGTCCTCCTCAGGATCAGCAGCTCAAATGCTCATTAATGAAAAACAAGCCCGCTTTCCACCATCCCTCATTTTCTTTTCCATCTTTCCCTCTGCCAAGCCCCCACCTGCTCCCTCGAACTTCCGGGAGGTGTTTGGCTGGTGAGGGGAGTGGGACTGAAGGGGGACCCGCTCCCTTGGGTCAGCTGGGCTCACCCCGTGTGTCCCTGGGGCTTTCACCGGCACAGGGACATGCCCTGCAGCAGCGTGCGCAGGAGCTGCGCTGAGGCACTTGCCTCCAACAGGCATGGTGAGATTACTGCTGGCTTGCAGTGTGCCACATCCAGCCTGTGCTCCGAGTCACAGCCCCGTTCCTGACCTCTGAAGAGCTGCAAGGTCAGTTCAGGGGTAGCAGTGCCAGCGGAGACAGACCTCGAGTTTGCTGCCCAGAGAGTTCAGCTTCAGCAGTGAAAAGGTCTCTGCAATACCCGGAAATGCAGGACAGGTATCAAGATTCATTTTCTTCCTCTTCTCTGCCCATGTGGAGAACTTGGCAGCATCAGGAGGATGCAGGTAGGCTGTTTGACATGGGGGTGCCATGGTCTGAGCACTCAGCACAGGGAGAGGGTCAACAGTAGCAAGCACATAGAATGCTGCGGTGTGGCTCTGTGTGTGGATCACAGCCTGCCCGCTCTGGGCAATGTCCAGCAAGGAGCAGCAGGGTGGCTGAGCCCAGGGCTGGGGTAGCTCAGCCTCAGCCTTTTATGGCTCTGGGAGGTGTCTGAAAGGGCTTTTGGGCAAGAAAGTGTGATTTGCTATCTTGAGAATCTGAGTTTAAACTGAAAAACCATGCATGTTTATCTCGCTGGTTTTAAAACCAGTTGTTTGGTGTTAGTTACTGCCTAAACTGGTGCATCTCTCACTCTAGTCAGTTTTAAAATAACGTGACTTCTATACAGTTTATTTAGCAGATGCAGGTCTTGACTCTGATAGTGTATGTCACACTGGAGATCTCAGAATAAAGGAGTGAATTCAGAAACTGTGCTTTTACCTGTGACTGTAGGATTCCTAGTGTAGGAATTTAAAAGGACCCTCTGCATTAGATACAAGGAAGGCAAAACTGGCATGTCTTGGGTCTTAACAAGCAAGAGGCAGCAGAACCAGGCTCAAAGTATCATCTTTTGCTTATGACTGCTCAACTTGGGTGCCTCCATCCTGCTCTGAGAGGTGGCTGTCCCAATGCTGCTCCTCACTAGCAGCTAACAGAGACGTAGCTGAGGCTGATCTAGAGCCTGTGGAGCATCAGGGATACTGGGAATAACCAGTGTGTGCACTGAGGGCTGCAGGAGGCTGGATGTCCCGTGGAGAGACAGGACCTGCGGTGGCAGGAGGGCCGAGGGCCACTGGAAGGAGAGGGATGGAGCCCCCAGGAATATCCACCAGCCTGGCCCTGTGATGTCAGGAGTCAGGGCTGGTACCTCAAGGCAAACCACCCTGCCTTGCTTGTCAGAAAAGCTTCTGCAAGCTGGAAACAAGAAAACATCTGTTTACTTGTTAAGGGTTGGGTGGAGCATCGGCAGATCCTGCACCAGCACCAGAGCTGGTTCTCCGGATGGTACCTGATGGTCTTTCAAGGCTGGCCAGCACTGAGGCCTGCAGCTGTGGGGTGGGAGGAGGACCTCTGGCTAAGGAGCAATCCACAGGTACCATGATGATTTCAGTCTTCATCTGGGGAGAACTCACAGCTTGTCAGGAGCTTATGCTTCTGTGCTCTGCTCTGCACTGGGTGCTGGACCTGGTGTCCCTTCCTTCCTGTTGCTTCTACCTCACGTGGCACCAGGACAATATCAACAAGTGTGAGGCTGGAGAAGCAGCGGGACCCTCTTCTCCTTCCTGGTGTGCAGTGCACAACTCAGGCACTGCTGGTACCTGCCCTTCTCTCCCCAAGGCACATGGCTCCCTGGGAGCCCTGCCACACCATCCTCTGACCTCATGTTCAAGGGAGAGCTGCCTGCTGGAACCTCCGCCTGTTCCAGGGGCAGGGCTTTCTATGTATGTGTCCATTTTTGATGCCTTTATAAAACCATCAAAACTCGTAAACCTTCTCTTGCGGTTTTGATGCTGGAGAATGAACTTTGTATTTAGGGATGAAAGAGTTTCTTCGGGGTGGGAGAAAGAAAGCTCACCCTGCACATGCACTGAAACTTCCATATCTGACAGCCAAGATTTTATGGGTTTTGTAGGTCAAGTAACAAGAGCAGTAGCATGGAAATCACTCACGCAGTACTATTCATTTACTGTCTGTGTTCCCACTGAGGTGGTGGGTTTTGCCAGCTGAACAAAGTGCACCTGACCAGCCCCTGTTGCTTTCTTCCAGTGTCTTCCAAATGTGTGGCCTGTCTGGTTCCTCACCTGCAGCATTGGAAGAACTCCCTGCAGCTCTTTTTGAGACTTCCCAGGACCTGTCTGCAGTTTCTGCTTTCTGCACCTTGATGGAGGTAAGCCATCTGAAACACTAATCCAGCAGACTTCTGAGCTGAGGGTTCTCTGCACGTGGAGCCTCCCCAGCAGAGCACAGTTGAGCCATGTGCCTGCTAACAGTACCTGCTGTTAAAATTTCTACCAAGAACAGTTCCCACATCGAGTGTAGAGTCCTTGTTTTAAAGAATCCTGTTTTAAAGAAACCTCTGCCACCTTCCATTCCTCAAGCATCAATGATGGTTTAAGCAACTGCATACAGTTACAGGTAACCGCCAGGGCCTCCAATTCCCTCCTCACCTCTCCTACGTAAGGCATGTGGTATCAGGCAATGCTAGCCTGGGCTGGAAGGACACTCCTGATTTTCCACTCCTACCAGTGCTGAGCTCCATGACAGTGTGAGCTGTTGCTGCCAATGCAGTTCTGAGCTCACAGCTTTTTCCTACCCTTCCTCAGTTTTGCACAGGATGGGCGAGGTGCAGGCAGATTCAGGTGCTTCCTGAGCACCGGTCTGTCAGCAACAGGCATCAGCCATGAACATTGTGTTACCAGCCCTGGCACATGTGATGGATGTGCCTGACATTAAGAACAGATTGTCTGCATGGGGCTTATTGCCTGATGGTTGTAGATAACAACAGTTGTAAGCAAGGTGTGTAAAATCTTTAAATCTTTAACAAATCTCTCATTAATCCCAGCTAAGCAGATTAAAGCTGACTGCAGGCTTTAAAAGGAAGCAAGCTGATCACTTGTAGGGAAGAGAAAATATATACAATGAAAAACAGTCAGACAGATAGGCTGTAATGTGCAGGTCCTTTGTTCCTGGTCTAGATAAAACTAAGATGGCAGTCAGAACACTGGACCTCTGTCCAATGGAGCCAAAGATTCAATGAGATGACAGTGTACAGCGTGATTCTGTAGAGCATGATTCTGTAGAGCATAATTCAGAAATACAGAAGATGCTACAGGCAGGTACTGTCTCTACGCTACAACTCAGGAAAGAGAGCATTCTGTATGAATGGCATCTTCAGAAAAACAAGCCAGGATGAAAATCAGGATCCTTCTCAAGATTCAGCCCAATGTTAAGGTTGTGAGCATCAGAAGGGCCTGTTCATGGCCTCCTGTACTCTCTCTGCAGTGATCACTGGAACTGATCTGTATTTTTGGATGTTACTCTGATAGGCAATGAAATTGTTAAACATCTTAGTGCAATGAAATTCAGCCAGATACTTACATTTTGCTTCTTAACTGAAGAATCTGATTTTGTAGAATGAGACTCTTAGCTGGAGTGATTCGGGGTTTCTCTTCCTTAGAACCATGTGTTCCTTTTCTAAACATATATTCTGAGGTGTAAAGTACATAAACATTGCTAGCTGTAGATGAAGGGAAAGCTCTTCAGCAAAGGCCAGACATATGATAACCCATTCCTGCTTGCTCTCAGCTAGTGCTCTCCCCTTTGCTCGGCATCCTGTTTGCCCGTTCATACCTATGTCCATGGCTCCTGCCCACCCGGGGCCATGTACTGTCTGTCGCTTTTCCTTGTGTTTTTTCTGTCCCAGTCCTTTTTTCAGTGGTGCCCGCTTTCCTTGCCAGTTCAGTGATTCCATTTTCTCTGTCTTTGCCTTTGATGCTTGTCATGGTGCTGTCCTCACACCAACATGGATTAGGACTTTCTGCTCTAATATCTATATATGTGTATTTCAAAGGTGGCACCATGATGAGCGCTAAAATTGCAGCAGTACATGCTGCTTCTGTGGTTATATGACCCAGTGGAAACACTGATGTTAGTTCCCGAAGATTCAGGGTAACAGGTCAGTGGCAGGTTTTCTGAGTTTGGTGGCAAGGAAGGGAAAACAAGAGATGCAGATAAATCTTCTGAAGGATAAATGCTGCTTGACAAGCAAAGCCAGAGTGAGCTGGGCCCACAAAATAGGAGGTTTTGGTGGTTTCCTCACATTGGCAGGTGGTGTTCTGCTCTTGCAAGAGCAGCTGAAATCTGAGGGTGCTTTGTGAGCAGGGCAGGTGGTCACATCCCTCTTCTCTACCTCATCCTGTGAGATGGGCAGAACAGACCTCCTGATAGAGATGTTTCAGCCTGGCCTTCACTGAGCAGGTAGATCTTTCATGGCAGAAGGAAGAAGCTGACTGAAGGTTTCAAAGCTGCCATAGCAATTGGTCTCCTAAAACAGTGTTACTTCTGGTTTAATGCAGTTAATGCGTTATCTAATCATGTGAGACACTTTTGAAAACAAGCACAGGAGAGTAACCTGCTTCTCCCCAACTTTATCAAACTGATGAGGAAATTCTACTGTTGGTCTCAAGTGATCATAGGATATTCTACTTAAATGCTCAGATCTGCTCACCTTGCTCCCCAAATAGCTTCCACATCCTGCAATCTGCCCAAGGGCACAATAAGTAGGTTAATGCTTGCTTCAGGGCTAGCCTGAGGGTGCGAGTTCCCTATAGAATAGCAGGGTTGTGTTTGCTCTGTGTGTGTGTGAGTTCATGCGCTGGGAGCCTTCAAGGTGAATGAACACCTACTGCTCCCATGTCATTGTTGAGTGCCACTTCCTTCTCATTTCAGCCCCAGCACTGGAACCTGCATAGCCTTGTGGCTGATTACCAAATGCTCACTTTGCATAACAGGCCTACTTTCTGTGTCAGTTCTGTGTTCATTGATGCCTGGAGTCATTCTTGGTGGTTTTGACTCTGTTTGGGAACAAGGAACAAGGACAGAGAAGTAGAAGAAATGCATGAATTACATCTATGGGCATGATTTGCATGCTGAAACATTAATATATTGCAGCATGGAGAAATGGCTATTGCTGTTTCTATGACACAGCCCATGAGCTGGGCCCCTTCATGGCTCTCCACACGTACAATCTGGAGCAAAAGTCACAGGCAGCTGAACATCTTCCTGGAGAGGATCAAGAGAGCCCAAGACATCTCTTTGAGGCTCTGAAGCCACATAATGCAGGTCTGGGCCAGGACTTGCATCCTGAATTCAGCTCTCTACCTGACCAGGCATGGTGAGGCAGACAGGACTGAGGCTTTCCTTGTGATGGTGATGCACTAAATATTTCAAATGGGTTCATTCAAGAAGGACTTGTGTGGGACCACGAGCAAGCTGTTTGCTGAAGATGAGAGTTTGTTCTGCTGCAGAAAAGGAATGTGACCAGGGGCACAAGTGTGTATTTTGTCACAAGTCTTCTGCATAACCTAGATTATCCAGAGCTGATGCCACCATGCAGAACCTAGCTCTTCACTTTCTGTCTAGCTGCTCAAGCCCTGACTCACCCACCAAGGCCACATCTCAGTTTTCCATTGTACTTTTCTGGTAGTGGTTTGGTTTCTTTTTTGCTTCAGCCTCACTTTACCAGGGCAAGTGATGGAGAAACAAGAACTGAGTTTTCAGCTGGATTTTAAAGAGCAACTTATTTCTTGGTCATAGTTGACTTAGGTAAGCAAATCACAGCTTGAAAAAGGCTAAAGAGGTATATTCTGCTTGCTTTCAGGTGTCAAATCTGCTCCAAGCAACCTTGAGCTTAGGCAGTCAGCTTCAGAGCAGCATAGCTGTTCCTACACTCAGCTATTCGATCTGTGTATTGAAAGCCCAGTACTGGAAGAAAGCCTGTGTGATGACATGGGGATGACACAGGGTGTATGCTGCCAGCTCCTCAACAGTGTGTCTGAAGTTGCAGAGTTAGAGCTGGAGATTCCCTCTTAGTAGTCTAGCTGGAGATAGCCCTATACAGAACAAGAAGGTCATGGTGGGGAAGCAGGAGCTCTTGTGAAGGGAGAACTTGGGACCAGAAAGAGGAAGCAGGGTGCTGTGCTGTTAGAAGAGGAAATGGAGTACTCTTTTTCAAAGCGATTTGGGAAATTCGCACTGCAGCAAGAGCCAACAGAAGCACTTCTGTCCCGCAGGAATGGATTGTGCCTTTTCTGAAGTGTGCTGGTCTTCACAGACTGTCACATTGGATTGGTTCATTCTGCATTTCCCAGGTGCAACCTCAAGTCAGCTCCTTCCATTGTGAAGCTGTGGAAGCCATCAGTGAATACACTGATGGACATTTTAACTGCAGTAAGTGCCCAAGAAAGGTGCTAACAGAATTCAGAAGCAGTGTGGATTCCAGTGGCATAGGCAGTCTGGCATAGCCTGAGGCTGCTCACACTGCTCTAGCATTAACTGCCCAGTTCCACCTGCACGGGAGAGAGCTGTCCAAGCACAGCAGGAAAAGCTAAACCAAGGCTTCAGGATGCGCTCCCACAAAATGGTGAAATTCCCAGTGAATTGTACTACACTAGAATATTGTAAGACTTTAAAATAAAGCAAAGAACAACTCTAAGCCTACAAGTAAACACCAAATTACAGGGTGTGAATGTTCACTTATGTTCCTCAGACATGCACACCCACAATGTGCCAATATCAACACAGTCAGTCGGTGCAGGGATCTGGGCTGCCCAGACCTTCCAACCTGCAGAGCAGCAGCCTGCGCCTTCACAAAAGATTCAAAGAAATCCTGTGGTTTTTTCAGTGGTTTAGCCTTAGATTTTTCTTTTCATATTTCTCTAACTGCGAATTTTTTCATTTGCTCTGTGGTTTGTTCTTCTTCTTTGATGCTGCTTTGAAGCATCATCCACATTAAAATGTGAATTGTCTTTAAAAATTAATTATTTAACAGGTGTGAAACACTGTCTAAACATTCTTATCTTCATTTAAAAGAGACATGCATTGAGTAATTACCAAATTAAGCTATTCTGAACCCAAATTAAGAGTTTGCACTAAATTTTGCAACAGTTTCTTTAAATCTTTTTAAACTGATTTTTAAGTGATACTTTAGACAAGGCTTTGATTTCAGTTCTGCCATGCTTGTATGCTTTTTCTTGCATTCCTTTTTCATTCCTTATTCATTCTTCCAGTTCCCTGCCTCCCAGCCCTCTGTTCTTACCCTCCAGTCTGTGAGTTGATTTTGTTTCTTCATAGCTTCTCCCTTTTTCTTCAGTGTCACTGGCAACTTGCTCCTGTTCTTCAGGTCTCCACTTCCCTGACTACCAGTAGCATGTACCTGCAGGTCCTTTTCCCTCTCCTCCTTCCTTGAAGTCTGTGGAGTCTGTGTTTCTCCTCTGAAGAGCGCAGGGGCTATTACAGAAAGGACAGGCTTACCAGGCGTGCCAGCAGTGCATGACAAGGAAGTGCTAAGTGGGAGTGACTGTGAAATGCAGGAGCTGACGCCGTGCGTCTTGTCCAGCAGCATCTGCCTCGAGTCCTGAGGCACAGGAGCAGATCCAGGCACATCCAGCCAACCCTAAGCTCCTGCACCTGCACACATGGGCCTCAGGCTGGCCAGGGCAGGGATGCGGATGCAGCAGAGCTCACTCAGGCACTTTGGCTGTGTCTTGTGCCATCAGGTTGCCCTTTGCTACTGACAGACTAACTCCAGAACAGGAAAACAAGCCAAAATACATCAGTGATTTTGAATTGCAAATATGAGTGTTCAAAAGCCATGAAATGAGAAGTTTAAGGTGCTTACTGCAACATGAATCCACCCCTGTTGGATATGAGTAGCATTTCCCATCCCTGCTCAGTCCTGAATCCATATCTCAGTGAAATCAGCTGTGCAAGCAGCCAGAGCTGATGAAAACAGGGTTAGAGGACAACAAGGAGAGGTTTAGTATGTTCCTTACTACAGACCTTGACTGTGACAAGGAAAGGTTAAAAGTGTGTCTACAACTATGTATTAAAAATTAATTTACTATTTAAATTTTAATGTTCAAAGTTTCTGTGCTGAATTTCTGTGTAAATATTAACTTTTATTGTCACAGATAGTATTGACACTTTCCATTAAAAGGTTCTTTCTTTGGTTGCTTGCCACTTCTTTACCCACTTTAATCCTGAAATTTTCTATATTTGTTTTTGTCTTGTTGTCTTGGCATGACTTCTCTTTAACATTTCGGGGGGAAAAAAAAAAAAAAAGAAACAAACCACAAAAAAACCAACCAGCCAAATGGCTTTGCCAAAATTAATTTTAACAGAAAAAAAATACATGACTTGTTTAAGATTGGGGATGGGGGAACCTTACAGATGTGTTCTTGAAAAACACAAAAGTTTCTGTGTAAAGATCTCAACATTCTTTCCAGAAATACTTTAGCAACATGCTGCCTGAATTCTTGCCTTCAGAATTAGCCTCAACTTTGACAATCCTCATCCTCCAGCCCTGCTGGGAGTGCCTGGTGTTCTCTTCCACCACATTCCCTGCATGCCCTGTGCCTGTCGGGGCACACAAGTCCCACATCCTCGCTGCGTTCCCAAATGGCAAAACTTGGAAACTTGGCACATTGGGGCAGCTTCAGCTCAGTCTCGTTGTGCAACACAACCACTTGTGCTGCCTCACACCACTGAGCGCTGGGGGTGCGCTGTGTGCGAGGCCACTGCTCTGTGAACTGGCCAGCAAAGGTGGTTGCTGTATGGGATCTCTCACCCAGCTATGGTGGAAACCTGGAAGTGCTGAACGAATGACAAGCAGTGGGTTGGGAACTGTCTCTCTAGGGAACTGCTTTCAGAGATGGATGCAGCCAAGGGTTTGTTACATTACTGGAAACAGTGGACAAGACAGAACCCTCATAGACTGTCTTTATTTTCAAAATTTTCCACTTGGAACATGAAGGTGTTTCTTTGTAGAATTGCTGTGCACTCACTGTTTTGCTTGAAACGTATGAAATGCTATGAAGTTGTTAAGTTCTTCACAAATAAGAACTAAACACCTTAAATCAAGCACTTAAAATTAGAGGACACATCTAGTGCTTGGATCTCTCTCTGTCTCTGGTGTTTGGCAGATAATAAAAGTTTTTTCTCACAAGGGTACTGAGATTAGGTAATGCTCTTAGAGGATTTAGGTAATGATAAATGCCATAGAAATTCCCACAAGGAGACTGATAACAATATTCTGCATGAGGTTTGGAAAGCATGCACTAAATGCAAGTTGAAGCCACACACTAAGTTGTGGGAGAGACAAGGGATCATTGACTGATTACCTTTTCTGTGCACATTACCCACCTTGTGAATGAGTTAAGTCCAGGATAGTACAGGATCATGAACCTGGAGTCCACATCACATGCTTATTCAGAAGGGCCCAGATACTGCTGGCAACCTTAATTCTGTCATATCCAGTGGTCTAACAGTGTCTTGTAATTTTAGGATTTTTCTAAAATAGTTTAACTGTAGGCACTATTTTTAAATTAAGAAATATGTCTGTTCTCATACATGTTTCCATACTTAGCCCAGCTAATGATAACTGCTAGGGTCAGTCATTCTTTGAAAGAATTCCTCAGTAGCAAATGTTAACAGAGACACCAGAGCATTCTCCTGGCTATTAATCTGCAGATAATAGAAGGTCCATTTCTTAAGTACACACGGAAAAAGAGAGGAAGAAATACTGGCTATGACACAAAATGAATTGTCTTCCTCCGTGCCCTTGTAACCTAGGGCATGTAGTGCAGGCTGCCAGCCATTGCATTACAGATTTAAAAGAGCTGGAATCTCTCAGTTCTTTAGCAGGTTGCCTGATGGATTGGTGAGTAATGTACTTGAGGAGTGCATTACAAAGCCTCAGACTAATGGCTAGCTCTTGCCCATGGCTTTTGCTATAGATCATTCATCGTGCTATTCATAAGCTCTGCCAGTTTGTGTCTGGCACTTGTGCTGCTGCTGCTAACACCATTTGCCTGATGAATTCTGCACAAGCATCTCCCATGTTTTCAGAAGGCGAGTAGTAAACAAGAAGAAAAGAGTGTCACAGTTCTCCAGCAGTTCTCCTCCTGCTCTTTTGGAGGACATGGTAAATGATACGGGGATGGATAAGATGCCTCCTCAGCCACTATTGCTAGCACAATAGGCTGTAAAAAACATCTGGGGTTTCTACAAGGCACCTTCCTATGACTTTTTGAGGAATTTGTGCCTGTGAACTTTGCTTTCCTGGGATGAGTGATGTTACAGGCCATGGTAAGATAGAAAAGGGAAAGAGAGATGACCAGTTTGCTGAGTATAGCTCTTTGAAAGGAACTAGTTGGCTTCTTTGGTGTGTGCTCTGCTGCGGTAGAAAGAGATGCCTGTATGTAGTTATTAAGGTTTGGCTGCTGAGTGAGCTAAACAAGGGAGAACCAAGCTTCACAGCAAAGACCATCTCTAGGGCTGACTTCTGGGCTGGCTTTGGTGGACAAGGCAGAGTGTGCAGAGGTGAATGAGGTGCCCTACGTCCATCCTCCACCTGGCTTTGGAGGCTTCCTCATTCTTTGGACTCCACCTCATTACTAGGACTGCAGGGGTTGTGGCTCCCTGGTCTGGTTGAGACTAGCTCCCTCTCCACTCCTTTCACTTGAACCATGTACAGCCATGAGAAACAAGCAATCCAGCAACGATCGATTTAAACTGGTGACCCATCCCAGCTCCATTTTTTTTAGCCATCCAGGACCCTTTCTGATTCCCAAGTCCAGGTCTGGTAGCTTTGCCAATAGAGAAGGTTTAAGCCTTTCTCAATGTTCTTTGGCTTTATATTTTTTCAAGAAATTACTTAAAAATAAACTTCTGAGTTCTTTATTAACACTTCCTGATGAGCTTATGCAAAGGATGAAGCCTTCATCTTAAGGAATTTCCTCTACAGCAGCCATCATAAAGATTGCTGCTAAAACTAAACAGCAGAACGAAAATTGTGAAACCAATTCAGATACTTCAGTTCCAGTAGTTACGGAACTGGAAATAGCCCAAACTGAGAAACAAACACTTTAAATTTTCCAGTTTACTCCAGTTAGTTTATTCCAGTTAAGAATGTTGTGCCTTTTGAGGGGACAAGAATAATGACATCGATGTACTTGGGATGCTATGTATTCTTTGAGAGAATGACCTCTTTTTACTGGGGCTCTTTTTCCTTCTCCATTTCAAATACAGCTTGAGCACATTTTCATTGCCCCAAGCAAGAAGGAAGTTCTGGTTCTTTGCATTATTCACATTAATTCTGCAACCAGAAGTCTGAGGGTATTTTGGATACAGGTGGAGAATGCAGATGGCTGCAGACAAAGACTATGCTGCTAAAAAGGAGGATGCCATGAGGCCAGAAATCCCAAGTAGGATTGTTAATCGGTTTATTTGCATGCTCTTCTGGAAGATGTTTCTGGTAATAAAGCATCATCAATCTATTATTTCTTTTGACCAGTCCTTCTCTTTCTGGGCCTGCCTATATAATACCTTATAGTGGCCTATATTTAACTGAGAATATCCTCTGCTTGTTTCCTGTCTTCTAACTTGAGTTTTCTTTCTTTAACAAGCACAACAGCATGCTGCTCTATCTTCAAAGAGGAAATTAATTCTGTCCGCAAAAGGGTCAAGTGCTAGAAAGTGCATAGCAATGCAGTTTGCATGGCAGGATCCAGGAGATATGATGCTAATAAGATTCTAAGATGAGAACAGCAGACTGGCTCTGGGGATTCAGATGAAGGGTTCTGTAAATTTTAAAAGAAATGGTCTCCAAAAACTAATGATGTCTGCTTTCCAATTCATTAATAATGTGGTGCGGGGAGATGGGAGTGAGAAGCAGGCCATGCTTTGAAATATCAAAATGTAACAGGGAAAAAACAGTGAGAGCTCATCTCACCAGGGTCATAAAGCTGGGAGAAGCAGGCAGGCTGCAGGGGAACACAGCATCGATGCCTACAGGGAAGGAAATTACGCTGTGTGTTCTGTTGGGTGTAATTTACGCACAGACTCTGTGCCAGTGGTGATGTAAAATTTCTATGCTGAAAAAGATGTTGCTGTATTGACAGAGCTTTTTCAATATTGTTGTTTAAGGTGACTTACTACACAGGATGTTGGATGGATTTTATAAACATATCTGAATTGTCTTTGTGTATTTATAAATTACTCTTGCTAAACCTTCCCCTTCACCCTTTTCACATTGCAGGCATGAAACTGAGTAACAAGAACCTGAACCTTGTTTGTAGTTAATAGCGGAAGAAAACCCTCAGGCAAAGCCTAATGAACCAAGAGCAATTCTGAGCTTTCCTCTGCAATATCTGGAGAGAGTGTGCCTTTCCAAGGGCTGCCTGGACACATGGTGTGACCTTGCTGCTTTACATCATGAAAATTTCCCATTACTGTACAGTGTTTGCATGGAAGTGCTGTTGTGCAGATACTACACTGGAGTCTCTCCCTTATGTGTGCAGAGTTTACAGCTAATAGAAAATGTCTGTTCTTGAAGAGTTTCCAGAGTGGGAAGGAGTGCAGCAGGAGGACTTAGCCCTGCCTTTATTCTGACAAAGCTGTTAGGATCCGCAGAGTAAGGAGAAGGTTTTCCTCCTATCTTCTCCTTTGGTCTGTGTGATAGTCTCTCTTCTCGCCTTGAAACCTCCAGTCAGCGATGCTGGGGAAGGTCTGGGAGCCTCTGACCACCAGCAGCTCCAGCAGGGGCTCTGCTGCCACCGAGGACCCAGCACCATGCACTGCGTCTGCAGCCAGAGGCAGCAGCCATGGGCATGGTGCTGGCCCTCTCCTCGGGACACTCGGCTTGTCCCAGGTGTGTGACAGAGCCCTTTGCAGCCCCAGTACAACCAGCACCGTGTCTTCACTGCACTGTGCTGCCTGGAAGCTTTTTTCTTGTGGGCTTCTTTCACAGCCTGCAAATCCCATCTGTTTTCTCTAGCTTGAGTCACATTATCTCAGCAGCAAGTCATGCTCAAGACAACTCATCTCTCTTGGGTACAGGAGCAGGGGTTCAAATAAGTGTTTAGTAAGTGGTAGCTTGTGATTGGGATACCAGAAGAGCTGTTTTCATGAGAGCTTCTGCAGAATTGTGAGTGCCTGTGATGTGGTGGGTGATTTTTTGGGATATGGCTCATTGACACTGGCCAGGAGGCTTGGGCTGAGTTTTGTTTCCTTGCTAAAGCTACAGCTATGGAAGTGGGGCCCTGCATCATGTCTGCAAAATGTTCACAAAACAGGTTTCTCTTATAGGGTTTATAAACACTGTGTATTTGTTTATCAAGGTATCATGAGGTCCTCCATATTGACAGGTATGCCTCAGTCATCCCTGGAGGAAACCACAAATGCATTGGCACCAACTTCAAAAGCCACAGCCTTCATCTGCAGTTTCTAAGCATGTTCTTGGTCTCCAGTGAACATAATCAGCCCAACTTTACAACCCTTGCCATGAACTGCAAGGATGATACAGCCATGTGTATCAAATCTTCCACTTTCCTCATATTTGCGATTCAGATGTTTCCTTGAAGAAGAGCTGGGGAATATTTTCCTCAGGAAATCTCAAGATAGATTGATAAGGATTTTCTTGAAGGTCTTCCAGTGAAGTTCCTGCTTCTAGTCAGTGTCTCAGCACCAGGTTACAGAATGACTTGCCTACAGCCACATAGTCGGAGGGAGCAGGCAAGAGTTCACAGCTGCTTCAGTGGAGATACGGCTCTGTGCATCAGGAGTGTCTAAAGGCATTAGTAAAGATATGAAAACCAGCTGGTATATGGAGGCCTTTTTCATTGATGTTCTTCACTAGCCACTATCAGCTTAGCTCATTTTTGTGTCAATGATCTTCCAGCAGAAATCATTCTGGCTTGGAACTTGGCAGCAACGTTACTGCAGCCATCCAGACCTTGGCATGAATAGTTATACTTTTACGGTCTTTGCTTCTGGTAAAGAGGAAGTGAGCCAGCATTCCAGTGTAAAATATGAAGATTTCATAAGCTCAAATTTCCTGAGTTCTGCGCCCCAGGTAGATTGACTGACATGTGATGACCACCTCAGAAAAGTTCTTCATTCCTTTCTGATTTGTATCAGTTTGCTGCTGACTGCTTTTTCCAGGCTTTTATCTGAAAGATGAAGAAAAACCCTAGGTTTTGCTGGAGGAAAGAAAATAAAGGCCAAGTGTTTTCTGTTGAAAACCTAAAGCTTCTGTCTAACTTGGAAGCATACTGCTGGACACATTCTGATGTCATCCTGAGTGACAGACATCTCCTACCTCCACCAAGCTGCAAAAGCCTGCAGAACAGCTACAAAAGGAGACATCTAAATTTCTGCAAATCTGAATGAGATGACTTCTATAATCATGGCAATCAGGCTTGAAGAAGCCCCTGGAATCCTTTTGAGATACAGCAGGAAACACAGCAGAAAACGCCAGGAGCCACTGAGCTCTCTGATACTCTGGATTTTGTACTGGAACCTGTTCTCCGGATGAGAAGCCCAGCTCTTCATCCTTATGCTTTAGTTTCCTGTGCTGCACACTAGCTTCATGCTTGCATTAACAGTGAAGGTTGCCAGCATTCATTGAGAATGGATATTGCAAGTGCTACCTGTGCTGTTGCTGCCTCATGGCATCCTGCTTAGGGAGAGCTGCACTTGTGTTTCTCATCCTCTAGCTGCTCTTTGCAGTCTGAGTACCTTATCTAATGGTTTTATCTAGATCATATTTCTTTAGCTTGCTGACAAGAAGTCTACATGAGACAGCATCAGAAACTTTTAAAGGGTCAAGATATGTGGCACCTGTTGCATCTCTTCTATCTACCTTTAGCACTTTGTGGAAGGAATTTACATAGATTAGAGAAGATTTGTTCTTGAAAAGGCCTGTTATGGGTTATTACCCATCTCCTTGTTATCTTTCAGGTACTTACAAATTGTTTAATTACTTTCCAGAAATTGGAGCTAAGATGACTGATCTGTAGTTCTCTGACTTCTTTTCCTCTACCCTCATTGTCGTTTGTCAGTCTTCCAGTAGTTCTTGAGGTCTTAAATGCTCTTAAACTGTTTCAGTCAATTCTTTACATACCCTACACTGAGATTTCTTAAACCCAGATAGGATGAAAATATCAAACTTTAAATGTGTGCCGTACCTGTTGGAGGCTGAATCCTTGCTGTTCGCCCCTGGTAGTAACTATGATAGTCATCTTTTTGCTGTTAACCTTTTAGATGAGACTGGAAAAAGATGCAATAAAAGACTGGTGGTCTTAGCATCATAGATCAGTAATCATACCGTTCTGTGTAGGCTCAAGCAAACTCTAGTTTCAGTCTTTCCAGTACATGCATACTTGCCACTTTTGATTTCCCTGGTTGGTTGCACCTCATGTTGTGTCTTCCTATCTGATTGTTTCCTGTTGGTGTTTGTAGTCACCATGGAACTCACAGGGTTTAGCTGAGTTCATTTCACACTACACTTACAGCACTTCCTTTGCACAATGTCTTGACCTGGTGCAGTTAATATTATCATTCTTCTGAGGAACTGTACCCTAATATGTTAATATTTCAGTCACGTGAGGCATTTTAACAAGTCTTCATTAATTACATTTAATTGTGTTATTTAGCATGAATTAAGAATTAGAATCAAAAAAACACAGAATACTAGAGGCTAGAAAGGACTTCAGGGGGTCTGAGTCCAATCTCCTGCTCAAGCAGGAGTAACTTCAAATTAAGATAGTGCTTGATCTTGTTCACCTGAGTTTTCATCATGAAACCTCCTTAAAGGTCTCTGAGATAGTGAGTCAAGTGCAGGAGAAGTGGTGGCCAGAGATCACAGCACAGTCCCAGGAGAGCACGTCCATGTCAGACAGTTACTGTGTTCCTCTTTGCACACAGCCTATCTTTCACTTTCTTTTGCTGGGCTTGCCTTTGCTTCCATGAGAGTGCACATGCACATCAGTGAAGAGTATAGTGATTTTACAGCTTCTCCTTCCCCTTCCTCAGCATCCAGGATTTTCTAAGCTCAACTGATGCTTAGGAGAGCTGCAGAGATCCATTGCTTCTGAAAACCAGATGCTGTGCCTGTCACTTCAGTGTGCCAAATAACCTGTGTTTCATGTGTTGTCACCTGATACGCTGGTTAGAGATGAGGGATGCTGCAGTAAGAGGAGATGAGTGGTGGAAGGTTTCTACACTCTTCATGTAGTAAGTCATAGTGCAGGAATGTTGGGCAGGGAAGATTTCTGTATTCTGAGCTGCCTGCTAGTGGATTTCTTGTTTCATCACAAAACCTTGGATTTTCCATTGAGGAGGGAGTTCAGAGATCTGCCAGAGGGACTGGATTGTGTCTTGGTGGTATTCAGACATTGCCTTATGATCCTTTTTCCACTCCTTTTCACACGTGCAACATCTCCCCAGCATCTCCCTTTCCAGCACTTCACAACAAGCAGGCTGTCTGATTATTCCTCGTGATGGGTGTAAAACTGCCTGGAACCATGGCAGCCCTACTGCAGAAAATCTGTGAAAAGCAAGCTCTCTTTTCAGATAAGCCAGATTTCAGTGGAAACCCATACCAGACTCATCGTCAGGCCGACATGCCAAGGGCCAGGATGGGGTTTGTCTCCTGCCTTTTCCTATCTCTCAATGCAGTCTACTGCAGACCCTTTTGAAAATCTAATTACACAACATTCAATGCTATGAATTGTTTATTTGTGGGAAAGAGATCTACAAAGAGCTTTGTAAGTAAGAGCAGAATGAAGCACACCATTTCTTCCTGTGCTCTGCTCCCTCCTGCATTGTCATTTACATCTCAGATTTGCTTTGCTGAAGCTGGCTGCTGCTGATGCTACCCTCCACAAACCTCTCCTCTCACACTGTGCAATGCTTCCTGCACGCCTCCAAGTCCTTTCAGGAAAGGAGAGATGTTTGCTGCTCCAGGCAGTGCTAACACCTTTGTTGGGTCTCTCCTTGTGAAGCTCAGTAGAAACTGCTAACTCTCCCAAGCAAGTCCAGGAGAGTTTCAGGTGCAGGATTACGAGGTGGAGGTAACAAGGGGAAGGAAGGACGGGTTTTGTGACGGGAAAATGCAGTGTCACAGATCCCTCTGGGACAGGAGCCAACCATAGTGTGAGGCTACACCAAGTCCCAGCGTGGCATTACGTGAGTCTCTGAACCCTTTTTGGCCTCAGTTTCCCTGTTTGAGAGAACAGTGATGGTAAACACATGCCCCTCTGGGCTGGCAGGACTGTGCTGTGTCCTTTGGGTTCCGTACCTCGCCGCTGGTGTCCCGCACTTTGCCCTGCTCCGGAGGCCACTGTGGCACGTGGCACACACAGCCTGCTTCATGCACCCATGGAGCCCTGTGGTCCAGCTACCAGGCTGAGGTATTGCTCCCACCCGGACACATGGCACCAGGGCTGGACCATGATCCTGCCCCAGCAGCAGCCACTGACTCCATTATAGACCCTGGACAGGCTGCAGATTCCACAGCAGGAATCTCTTCTCCTGACAGATACCCAAAGGCAGATTTTCTTTTAATTAAATATGAAAATCTGTAATGCAGTCAGCATGATGCCTCTTGGTATGTTTATTTTTATACCCCATTTATTTGCTTTTGTTCTCAACATACGCTTTCATTCTGAAAGAGATTTTTGTACTGATCATCTGTGCATTACAAATGAATTTCAGACAGGACTGAAAGACCTGGGGATCAGGGCAGAGGTCAGTTGAGTTTTTCGGTATCTGAGTGAAAATAGCTGCCATTTACAGTTGTGGAATAAACACACCAATTAGTTTTTTCCTTAAAATAATATTGCAAATTTTACACTTTTAAACTATTGGTTTTAGGTTTCAGGATTACCAGGCTCTTGAGATTAGTGAAGTATTTCATACCTCATATAGTTAATGTTTCACTTTCTGTGTCTACACTCAGAAAAAAGTATTTATGGTTTCAATAATATTTGGCCTACATTGTCATATTTTTCTCTGCAGTCAAAGGGCAAAAAGCATTTCATTTTCCCAGTACTGAAGGTGATGGCATTATCTATGTGTTTGTGTACCTGTAACTGTAGTTCAGTACCCAGTCCAGTTGCAAGTCTTGGGGAACAGGCTGGATATCCTGAGGCAGAGCCCCATAGATGTCGTGAGAACAAGCAAGGGAGCATGCCAAACCCTGCAGGCACAGTACCTGCACTGTGCTTGCCTGCAGAGCAGAGGACTGCTGCACTCCTCAGCCTTCTCCCTGCTCTACCTGCCTGTTGGCGTGGGTTGAAATGATGAGATGTTCTGCATGTGCATCTCCCTGAGGAGCCCTTGCTTCGGTGTGAGCCCCACAGCCTCTGCTGGTGACACAGTCATGGAAGACCTTGTGCTCCCGTATCCCTGCAAGTCAGCGAGAGCTCTGCTATATGGCTCTCCCCACACTGCCAAGAAGCAGACCTGGGGCGTTGCTTTAGGGGAGACCCAGTCCTCCCACTTCATGTTCCTGCTGTAGGGCTCCTGTCCTGGTGCTGGCATTTTGCAGCTGGAGCCAAGTGAGGCAGAGACAATGTGCTTGAGCATTCTGTCTGAGGGGAGTTTGGGGAGGGGGAGAGGGAAAAAGGCTGTTAGATCTATTGCTGGCAATTTAGATTCAGAGAGATTTCATCTGCAGTTCCCTCAAGTGTTGAATTGAATAAAACCAGCACAGTGGAGGAGGATGTGGGGGAAGGGCTCCCAGCACTGTTGGCTGAACAAAAAGAGACAGGCAGCTCATAACAAAAATGAATTGCATCCCTGAGATGTGAACACCGCTCCATGGGAGGGAAGGAGGGCGTGTGGCAGAGCCCACCAGCGGGCAGGGAGGTGGGCTCTCTGCAGCACTCCTGCTGCCCCAGCACATCACAGCACCTGCTTCTGAGCCTTGTGGTGCTCTGTGAGGTTGGAAGCTCCAGCCATAGAATCAAGCAGGAAGAACAGTCCCAGGCTTTTTTTGCTGTTAAAAAAAAAAAAAAATCCACTTTCCCGTGACACAGCAGAAAAGTGTAAAGTGAAACCCTCAAGGGTCAAAAATTCAGGAGATAAAGTACCTTAGCTCTTCCAGTTCTGTAAACACTTGCAGTCTGGGGCCCAACCAGTGGTCATGGGATGGCAGAGCTGCCCTCATCAGTAGGTGTTTCCACTGCTCTGCCTTTGAGAGGTAGTTGCTGCTGGCTTTCGTTCTGGCTGCGCATTGCAGCATTTGTTGTTCTCCGGATCTGTCTTTCATTCCCTGATCATCAGGTCAGGACATGGAGAGCCACGCAGCCTCCAATCATGGCAGCCAGTCAAGAGAATCAGAGTACAACGGAAAAATGAATTCCAGAGTCTCTGCTGCCTTGTGTGTGGTGCCACTGCTTCCACAGAGGTGCTCCCAGTGGCTCATAAAGTCACAGAGAAACCTCAAGGGAGGTGTCTCCAGCCTGACCGTGACCTTCCCTCAGGACTCCCCTTGGGACACTGCAGTGCCGCCTGCTTTGCTGGCAGCTCCTGTCCCTGCTGCAGGCCCACGGGGCCAGGCCTCGCACTCCAGCTTCCCTGGGGTGGCCGCTGGTTCCCTCCCCGCCAGGCTCCTCAAGGCCACTGGAGCTCCATTGTGCTGTGTGTAGCTGTACAGAAACCCTCCTGATGGCCAGGCCAGCACAGCACTTTCACAGGTGCTTACATAGCAGCAGAACATCTTTCAGCGCCTATTCAGGCACAAAGCATAGTTCTAACGTGTTCGCCAACGTGTACTTACTGACATGTCCTAGTCCTCTCTTGTGCCCCAGTGTGGACATGGCATGTGGGCAGGATTTGTATGTGAGCACAGCCCAGAATTTCCTCAAGTGTGCAGGACCTGTGGGCTGCTGGATGGGCTGTGTGACTCGAGCCTTTGCTAGCCTTACGTTGTCCATCTCAGGCCTAAGGCACTGGTAGGCTGCTGGGGTTTTCCCTGGGGAACATTTAGGCCTGCCCTGCGTCCCATTAGATACAGGGTTAGGAAATGGCCTGCACCAGCATTTCCAGCAATGGTGGGGTAACAACAAGCCTGCTGGTGCATCACCCAGAGCAGGCACCGGGTGCTTGAGCAGGGTGCGTTCTCACTGCTCAGGTCCCACAGATACTGGCTCAGAGGCGGGTGAAGGAGCAGGCTGGCACTCCTCAGCAGTTACTGCTTCCAGAAATGTGTGACTGCCTAGGGTGGAAAGGTGGATCTTTTGTTTGCCCCCATCATCTTCACTGACCTCCTTGCCGCCTTATAACATCTTAGTGACAGATCTTCAGATGAGCATGCAGTGAGCTCGTGCCTATGGCCAGTGTGTGCTGCCACAGCCTGGCACGTGAGCAGAGGTCTATATGCAGCCTCAGGAGAAGCAGGCATAGGGCGGCAGGCAGGGTGCACACATCGGGCCAGCTTGACCCAGCTCTCCATGCTTCACTGGGAGAAGCCCTCTGAATAAGCAGCATGTGCAGTCGGTACCCTGCAGCTAAAGTCTGGCCAGCACCGAGTTACCCAGCGGCACAGCCAGACAGTTCGGGCTGGTTCTGAAGCTGTACTGGTTATGACTTGGTGGAGCGCTGTGCTTACACTGAAATGTCCCCTGCCTTTGCTGGGTATAGTGCAGAAGTGCATTGAAATACAAAGGCAAGAACAGCGTGAGGAGTCAGGACTTCTCAGGGCAGGCAGAGATACCTGTCTTTCAAGTCATTTCAGCTGTGAAACAGGGGTCATGATTCTTACTTATGTCACAAGGATCTGGAAGCCTGATTAGCTACAACCTCTAAAAGACTGAAGAAGTCTTACTGTGAATCTGGGACCAAAGAGTGGAGAATGAGAGAGGTTGTCTTATGGGCATTTATTATGCTGCCCTGATTTTCTCCTTGCGTTATCGATCCAGCGGCTTGCTAAGATACAGCCCTGCCTGCTGTAGTGGTTTAATTCATTTTTAAGCATCATTATTTTTCATGTTGTGGTCTTCCCCTGCTTGGGGTGCTTCTCACTGCCCATCCCCAAACATGTCCGCTCCTGTCTGTGTTTCATGGCGTGCACTGCTCCCACATGTGTGAGTGTGTACACCAGGGAGATGGTGAGGCAGCTTCAGCTACACTAAGCAATTAAACTCCGGTAGCTCAGGGATGAGCAGGAGGCCGTGATTTTCTTTTCCTTTGCAGTAATTGCCTCTGCAATCAGCTTTGATCACCCGAGAGCAGAGGAGATGAGTGCTGCAAGTTGACATCAGTGGTTTTAATATATCCATTTACATATACAGGAGCAGTGCAGCATACAGCTTTCCATAGCGCCTCTGACCTGAAACCATCGCCGCTCCATAGACACCTCATTTAATTTAATACTTCACCGCCACTGCGGAAGCCACAGGATGAGGATGGGAGGGGGGATAATCAAGCCCTCACTCTCTCACTCTCTGTGAATGTCTGCAGAAATGACATGAAAGTAATTGCTTTTGAAAAGCAAAGCAGAAATGGCACAATTGATTCCACTTAAATGAGAGAAGGGCTGGGGGTGGGGGATGTTCACCCTAAACATGCCACCTTCTTTCCTGCTGCAAGCACATCACTTGGTGGGTCTGTGTTGGGGACGAAGGAGAGGACGGCTTGTCTCTGAGCAGCAGCAGGGGAAGAAGGAGAGCTCAGCCAGGAATCACTGCTTTGGGCAGGATGCCTCCTCTCAGTTAACCCGGACCCAAAGACAGGTGCTGCTTCATGCAGCCCTGTGACATCCCCTGTTGTCACAGGCATTCCTGTTGCTGGGGAGCTGGTAGGGAGCCTCACTGCACTGAAAATTCTCAAATTGTTCTGCCTCCAGAACCCACTCACCTGCCTGGCAGCTAGGGGAAGTGGGTGTTTATTCTGCATGCTGAGGAGGCATCAGTTCCCTGTCTCTCATCCATCTCAGACTACCCCTGTGGGTAAAGTTTTGCAAGGCCAAGGCTTTGGAAGCTATCCAGCTCGGTGCTGGCTGGTGGATGCCCATCTCTGCACCGCAGAGGCACATCTCTGCCTCCCTGTTAGTGGAGCTGGGACCTGGCCATGCCCCTGCAGCCCCACTCACATGGGGCTCCACTGCCCCTCTGCAGCCCTGTGCTGCGGGGCAGGCATGGCTGCAGGAAGAGGAAGGAAGCGAAGGGAAGCGAAGGGAAGGGAAGGGAAGGAAAGGGAATGGAAGGGAAGGGAAGGGAAGGGAAGGGAAGGGAAAAAGAAAAGGAAAAGGAAAAGGAAAAGGAAAAGGAAAAGGAAAAGAAGGAAAGGAAAGGAAAAGGGAAGGGAAAGTAAAAGGAAAGGAAAAGGGAAAAGGAAAGGGAAAGGGAGAGGGAAAGCGAAAGGAAAAACGAAAAGGGAAAGGGAGAGGGAAAGGGAAAAGGAAAAGGAGGAGCAAGAGGGAAAGGGAGAGGTGTTGTGTACCCTCAGCCTCTTCGGCTGTTGGCCTGTGCTGCTTGTGCAGCTTGTCTGCTCAAGCAGGTGGCTGGGTCTTCAGCCAAGTGCTGTTGGCAGCACAGGTTCCTGGGACAGCTCTGCAGGGATGAGTCCTTGCATGGATTTTAAATATGCTGCTGCTCCTTGCCCTCTCAGAGACAAGAACAAGCAATCCCCAGATGCTTCATCTCTGCATGGCAGGCAGCTCATCTGTGCTCCAGACTCCAGCCACACACAACAGCTTTGCCGTTTTCCTGGCTGCCAGGAGTTTCCCTCGCTATTCCTCCAGGGCAGAGGTGGTCAAGGACTGCTGTGGAAACGCTGTGCCTGAGGCTGTGAAAGGGATGTCGTACCTTGGTGCAGGAGCTGAGGCTCCGGGCTTACGGGCAGTGGTACAGAGTTTGTCAGAGCCACAGCCTGACAGCTTTACACAGCACAGAGGGAGCGGGAAGAAAGTGCTTTGTCTGTGCCAGGCTGAATGAGGTGGCACATGAAAAGTCCTCTATGCCCCAGTGCTCGTTCGGTTCTCTGTCACAGACAGGAAGAAACCACCACACAGGAGTCTTGGGTTCTTCCCAGCTTGGGAAGACTCAGATACTTTGGTACAAGACAAAGCAAAGGCTTTGCAGAATGTCTCTGGTGCTCAGCTCAGCCTGTGCTCACACTGCAGTGGCAGTAGACTGTCACTGCTGGCAAAGGAGTGACCCAAGAGCCGGACTGTCCCTTCTGCCCAACACTGGAGTGTGTCCTTTGCTCCTCAGAGGACACTGTTCACTGCTGTATCCGGCACTCAGCACAGAGAGGGTCCCTGCTATTGCAGGGCAGGTGAGCACATGTGCACACACTCACGTCCACTCAGAATTTAAACATGTTCTGTTTTCAGTCTCAGTGTGCATTTCGCTGGACAACTATAACCTTTCTCACTGTGGGTTTGGATGGGTTACATGCATACAGAATATGGCTTGGAGGAATCCAGGATACTGTGCTAATAACAATGTCTCCAATACGTCTTTAATGTAGACATTAACGTCATTTTATGTTAATAACATGCAAATTGATTATTAATGTATTTATTGAATGTTGACAGCTGGGTGACAGTCTTCACTAAGTATGTTTTACTAATCAGTTAGCATTTAATTAATATTGAAATTCTCTCTAGGTTTAGTAAGACAGTGAACGTTAATGAGTCCCCTCGGTTGCTGTGCTGTAGGACAGCCGCGGTGCTGCTGGCACGGCCCAGCCGTGCTCGCAGCTCTGCAGGGTGCGAGCAGGGGGCCCCAAGCAGCACCAGGACACACAGACGTGTGCCCAGGAGGCAGACAGACGTCTCTGGGAGGTGTTGCTCTTGGAAGCCCCACATACAGTGTGGGGACAGCACAGGGGCAGTGGGACCAACATCCTGGGCAGCCCCTGTTTCCAGGCAGACATACATAGAAAGCTGCTCTCTGTACGTTCTGCTTTGTTCCCACAGCTCTGCACAGCAACACAGGGACTGCTCACATCCAGTGCCAGCAAGATGTTTGCAGTGTCTGCCCCCTGCATGTTACCTTGGTGTGTTACCTGGAAGCTCTGTAGAGCCCTGTTCCCCATCAAACAGCTGCTTCCAGACACTCTGGAGCAGTAACAGCAGCATGCTGTTCTCACCTGCAGTGAACATAACTGAGAGTCCTACTGCAGTTACAGCAAGGCATTGCACAACCCCCTGGCCAGCAGTGCAGAGGATTTCTTAATGCTCAATTTAAAACACCAAGCAGCCCAATTCTTGAGCTCTGTGGCCAGTGTTTTCTCTTGCCCCCCAGTCATGAGCAGAGCAAGAGCCAGGCAGAGCCTTTGCCCCTGCCCCTGCCCAACACACTTGCACCGACTGGCTGCGGCTCCTCTCACCCATCAGAAGGCAGCCAGCAGCATCCCTGAGATGTCCATTGATTGCAAAGGCATTGGGGTCAGTGGCTGGGCAGCTCCACCACGGAACTGCTGCAGAACGGTTAGCTCAAGGATCAATACTTAAGTCTTGTCTTGCTAATTGCTTGTTGGTTGACATTCATGATTCTCTTCTGCTCCCTCCCTGTGTAAACTCTTTCCAGCTGGGAGCCAGGAAGTGAAAACGCTGAGCCTTTGTCCAGGAAGGTTAGACAGAGTCTTGGTGACATGGTTTAGTTTGAGGTATCCCTGCCTATGGCAAGGGGGTTGGAACTGGATGGTCTTAAGGTCCCTCCCAGCCCAAACTATTCTATGATTCTATGGCTCTGTGACCAAGCCGGGGGCACTCAAGCTCCTTCCCTTTTGCTCTGTGGACAGCAGGTGCAGGGAAGATGCCTGAAGGGGTCCTTAGGCAGGGTGAGGAGCACAGAGCCCCAGCATGCAGCTAGATCAGGAGCTGGTTATTTAGTTATTTGTTAGAATAACTTTGGTTTTGCTCAGTTGCTGTTTGCTTCCCTCACCCAGGTTGCCTGATTCCCCTCCAGAGCAGAGGCAGGTACCCGCTGCAGCAGCCTCTGCCTTCCCTGAGTTGAATACGCTGCTACTGCCGCAGGCGTGCATGTCAGATCACACCTACCATATTGGCTTCCTGTCCCCAGAACATCAGGTTTTTGCAGCTAATGTGTGCGGGGGGTGTCTCCTCCTGACAATCCCCACCCCCCGCAGCATCAGGCCTGTGCTGTTCGGGGTTTTGTTAAGCCGTTTAGTATTAATTGATTTTTTTTCCATTTTTTCTTTCTTTCCCTGGGCGGGTCAATAGCTGGATGCTCAAGAGCAGAGGATCTATCAACTACAGACCAAGCAGAGGGAGACGAAGGCAGAGCTGGAGCAGAAATGCAGCCGGATCCAGCAGCTCAGCCAGGACCTGAGGCCAGCCATCAGCTGCAGGAGGAAGCTCAGGAGCAGGTAGGAGAAGATGCCAGTCCACTCTAGCTTGGCAGCCCTGGCTGGGAAGGGAACTTCATTTAATGCATTCACAGCAATAATGATAATCTACTGTTCTGTTTACATGGCAGCATAAGGAAAGACTAAAGATGTGGAAGCAGAGTGTCAACTCCCGGTGAGGAGGGGAAAGCCCAGGGAACAGGGAGACACTTACAGCTCTGCTGACTATAAATGGGTGCTGGCATTGCCCTCGATCTGAGGGTGTGACTGCTGTAGTGCACAGATATCCTGGATGTTGCTCCCACTGCTGACCACCTCGGAGAGAAGGGAACAGGGTGGCCGGCAGAGACAGTGCCGTGCAGGACAGCACTGTCCTCACTCGTGGTAGCAGCGACGTGCAGTGTGCTGGGAGACAAGCCTTGTTCAGCTCTCCTGCTGTGGATGAACTCCTCTGCTCACTGCAGGACCTCCTGACAGTGAGGGTGGGAGCACCCTCATGGCCCCATGGCCCTGGCCAGAGGCCTGTGGGGCAGCACATGTGCCAGCCCTCCCCATGCCAGTCCCTGCCCCTGCCCTGCTACAGCTCCTTTCTTCCCACCCCTGTATTTCAAGCTGCCAGGAGTCAGAGGGGTTGCTCAGTGTGTTCCTTCTGCATGTGAATATCTGGCTTGGGAGAGCGTGCTGCTCCCCCATCTCCTCAGCCACAGGTTTGTCTACCTGATGTCCAGTCGGGCACCTGTAGTCATGAGCATATTTCAACCACAAGCTGTCATTCAGATCCATGTGGCGGAGATGAAGACAGCTGATCCTGGAAATCTGTGCAGCTACTGCTGCTGCACACTGTGGGATTACTTGCTTAACCTGCGTCTCTCCATGGTACCAACTTCGAATCTCTTTCAGCACCCCATAAGCCAGAAACATTATATCTGTTTCAACAACTTGATAGTTAAATATTCTCAGTGTTCTGGGAGACTAAACCAAGTACTCTTCATATTGGAGTATTGAGTACCAGCATGCTGGATAGCAAGAATGAGCTCAGAACAGCTGGTTTGTCTGAGCAGCATTTTAAAACCGGGGACGGATGCCCTTATTATTCTGAGTGGAAGCATTTTATTTCACTTAATTCAGTGATGGTGAATAGGTACATATGAATTCGAACATATATGAACAATATATGACTATGATGCAATGATTATGTTCATTGCATTTGAAGAAACATAATGAGATATTGTTCCATTTACTACCCAGTCCTCCATTGTTCTCTGCGTGTGTGTGTGGCTGAGCTGCTCTCTGCGAGCCTGCTCTGCGGCTGCCACTGGTGAAGCTGGATGTGGGAAGTTTGTGTCCCTTTGTCTGTGTTCATAGATGCCGGAGCACAAATGGATCTGCCAGTGTGTCAGCGGGTGCCTGTGCTTTGTTCTACCTAGGTATATGGGTGACCATGTATTGATTTGTGTAAGGACACCATGGCAGGGCTGGAATCACACTTCTGTTTCATCTTATAGGTAGTCTTTCTCCCTTCGCATCCTTCCATCCATTGATACTGAGCTCAGCTGAGCCTAGCTGCTTGGTATTGGTGTGAAAGTGGCAGACAACCTAGCCCAGGTCTAAACTTCCTTTTACAAAACTCCCAATTAAAGTACTGAACATCAAGCCCTGTTACATCAAAATAAAACACTATTCTGGGTCAGAACGGTGTTCCACCTAGCTTTGTGTCTGGCAGCAGCTATGCCCGTGCCTGGGAAAGACCTCTTTTCCCCTGGGAAAACAGGGGAAGCTTGTGATACTGCCCCAAGGTGCTCACTCACCTTCTGTGGTGAAAGGGCTTCCTGAGCCCAAGCAGGATTCTTTGTGTTTAACAGCCCTGGAATAATTTTCATCCACAACTTGTCAAACTATTCTGTAACTCAGGTATTACCCATTTTCAGCAGTGTCTTGTAGCAGCAAGTTCCACTGCTTAACATGCATGGGATGCAGAGCCACCTCCTCTTGTTTATTTTGAACCTGTTCCCTGACAATTTATGTTGCTTTATTGGAAGAGATCATGAACAGTCATTCCTTGGTTACCTTCCCTGTGACACTCCTGGTTTTACAGACCTCTGTTGTGTTTCCTTTCCAAAGTCCTTCTTTCAGACAGCAAGAAACCTTTTTTCCTTTGTTTTCCTGAGCCAGACACAGTTGCTGATAAATCTCTGGATCTGGGGGCTTCAGACTCCCATGACTGGCAGTCCCAGGATGCCTATAGCAGGCTGCGCACACCAGAAGCCCTCTGCAAGGAGCGTCAGGTGTAATTTAGCACTGGGAGCATGAGTTATGGTCCTGCCCTTTAAGGAAAGGCTAGCAGCACAGCCCTGCCTGTCAGCTGAGTCCCCAACCTGATCATGAGCTCTCCTGGTGAATGAATCAGGATTTGGCATATCGTTGTTTAATACAGCCCCCATGCTAATGTCTTTTTCAAATGAAACTGAGAAAGCTGTTAACCTCAGTTAGCCAGATGTCCTCACCGTGACCTGGATAAATCATCGTAGCAGGAGCTCCCAAGAACACCACTCTCCCTGCTTTGGAACACGGAGCTGGAAGGGAAGTGCTATGCTTCCAGCTTATGCCAGGAAGGCTTCTCTGCACCAGGGCTGTCCAGCAAAGGGACTGCTTTGTCCTCATCCCAGTGACCCTGCTGGTGCTCCAGGCTGGGGTCCAGTCCTGGACACTCACAGAGGCTGGAGAGCCCACTGCAGCCTCCCTACCCAGAGTACATCATGGCATTACACTGACTGTGGGGAAAGGCGACAGTGTGTCTGGGAGAGGAGAGGGTGGATTTCCCCAGTGACCACAGGGACTGGCTCCTTCCACCACTCAGACACCATCCAGCCCGGCTCATGAGCACGTATGTGGTTTTCCACGTTCATTCCCTTCACCTGGAGGCTGGACTTTCTCCAGGGCTGTCTCCTCCTTTTCCCACCATATCTCAAGGTAGCTAGCCTTGAGCTGCCTGCCTCTGTGGTAGGAAAGTGTGTAAAGAGGACAATTTGGTGGCTACCACAAGGAGATCTAGATCTACTGGAGCACAGCTTTCTCTTCACAAAGCTTTTTTAACTCTGGTAGGTGTTATCTTTATCACTTTATCTGTTCTCACAGGGCAGTCTTCACGGCATTCCATCAGACAGGTTTTCTTTTGTTGTTTCTGATCTGGCCATTTTGTTGGGTTTTTTTTCTCCTGCGTGACTAAGGAAAATCACACCGCCAACTGCATGTAAGAAACTCCTAGAAAGGCAAACAAAGCCATCTGTTCTCCATGTCCATGAACTCGCACACAAGAACTAATGGGCATCAAAAAGATTCAGGCCAGGAACATTTTTCTAATGGGGAAGAGAACAAAACACATGAACAGACTGCCACAGGCCTGAGGATTCTGCATCACAACAGATCTTTTAAGGAGAGAGAAACAAAAGACAGAGCACTTGTAGGTTCCCCTGTCTTAGAACTGCAATACTGGCTATCGACTTCTTGAGGTTCATGCCAGCCTTGCTCATTTCCTAAATCTATCCTTATTCATATTTTGAAACTCAGCTCTGCCTTCTTCAGAGCCCCACCACCATCTCCTTTAGTGTTCATGTGATACCAACGTATCATTTCCTAGGCTGATTCCCTATCCTAGCAAAGCGACTGGACTAGAGTCTTGGAAGTCTGCTCGCATCCTGTGGTGGTTCACCTGGTCCCAACTTTGTGCTTCAGCTGATGTCACATCTCCAGCTGTGCTGGCTGTGTTCCCATGCTGGGTAGCAACACTGATTTGTAGAGCATTCTTCCACCTCACTGTTACGCTCCTGCAGGCTTGCTCACAGGAGAGACTGGCTGGGGCGTTCACACTAGCACTTTCCCATGTAAATTCATCCTTAAGTGCCTTCCTTCAGCTCTCTTCTCAAGGAACAGGGCTCTCTGTTGTGAGTGCTGTGGGCTGGAAATCTCTGTATGTGGAGAGACCCTCCCCTTCCAGCTCTCCACAAGTAAGTGGAGCTGCCTAATCCCTCACATTGAAGCCTTAGTGCTCACCTGAACATACTGGGCTGCTGACTTGGTGCTCCTCTGCATGCTCCAGAGGAACCTGCTTTCTAGGATGCTTCTGGGTGAAGACATGCTCCATAGGGTGAGCAGAGGGCACAGTGCAGCTGGTTGAGAACCCGGCCCAGGGCAAACAGGGATCAGCAACAGTGCAGCAGCGAGGGACACAAGTGCAGAGCTGACAGCCCCTGAATTGCTCCCTTCAGCAACTCACCCAGCAGCTTGCTTCCTAAGCTGCACCCAGGAACTGGCATGTGCAAAGAAAGATGGATTTTGCCCCTTTTACCACCTACTTCTCTAGTCAAAAGTTACCCAAAAGCCACAACACATGCTTTGACATATGCTGAAAAGAGCAAGCAGAGCCTGGAGGATGCCAGTGGGTGATGAAGGCTCTGATACTACCATCTGTATGACATGTGCTGCTGTGCCTTAGGCTTTGGCCTGAGCACTGCAGTTCCACTGCTGGTGGTAAACAAAAGATGAGGAAAAGATGGGAGTGTAGATTTGCTATCAGAACTTTTGGATTCAATTTCCATTCTCAGTAGAATAGCTGTGTGCAGTTTCTTACATGTGCTGCTTTGCAAATGAGTTGTGCAGGAATGTCAATCAGGCTGCCTGGAGAGTAAGGTCAGCTTGGTGCCATGTAGTCTTGCTGTGCAGGGGCTGGCCCAGGCCACGTGGAAGTCAGGGTATGACTGATGAAAATGTCTCACCTCTGCTCCTTGATGGCTATAGGAGTCTACTGCCCTTTGTCTACCTCCTACTGCTTGAGTGCAGCCATGGAACTTCAGTAGCTGGTGAGGTAGAACTGCCTGGACATCAGTGGTGGGTTATCTGCTTTCTTTTCAGTAACCAACAGAGGGGCAGATGTGTGCTGCCACCCACAGAGCCTCACAGCTGTCTGACACATAGCAGCCATGTTAATATGAAGCAGCACCCACTTGGGTTATGGGTCCTCAGGGGGAGAGTGGAACATGCACAGACATATACTACATACCACATAGCAGGATGCAGACCAGCTCATACAGACATCCGAGCACCATCAGCAGGTAGACAGGGCCAGAAACACACAGCCATGACAGCCAGAGGGAACTGCAAGCGAAGGTGAACAGTGTTGCTTGTGTGGGAACCCCACCAGGGGCCTGAGTCTGAGAGCCAGGTCTACAACACTGGCGTTACAGAGGGAATAAAGAAAATAATAAAGCGTTGACTAAAATGGTCTGCAAGGCTGATTTCTCTCCATGCAGCCTCTGAAGGAGCAGCCTTTGGGGCCATGGAGAAATAGGCAGCCTCCAGGCTGTGAGGCTAATGCAGAGCCACGGCTGTTTGTATAGCTGCAGAGCCTTTAAGAGAGACTTGGGAAAACTAGCTCGGATTCCAATGAATATTTACAATTACACTGCTCCAAAGCCGAATCCAATCAAAGCACTGTGGTATGCAGGCTTTGTGCATCAAAAGAAAATGATAGGAAAGCAGGAAAGATGGAGTTGCCTTTGGAGAGACTTATAAACACAGATCTCTCTGCTTGTGGCAGAACCAAAATGCTTTATTTCTGATAGGAGCAATTTATTCTTCAGGCATTTTGCCTGATATTAGAAAGTGCCTGGCTGCTTTTGAAGTGAGAGTCTTCAGTAGATGGTCTTTAATTTAGAATAAAAGAAAGGAATGGAAAGTGTTGTAGTCTATAATTCTGATATTGTACTAACAAACTCCAGAAATAGGGGAGCATTTCCAACTAGAGCAGGGTGCCCCTTCACTAACTGCATTGTCGGATACCATGTGGAAACAGGCTAGGCAGAGCTACCCTTCTTAAAACCATGCTTCTAGTATGATATTTGGCTGTTTACCATGCTCTGCCACTAAACAGGATGATGTAACAGAGAAAGAAAAGGGAAATGCTGGATATTCATTGCAGCTCAATATTGGCCTCTCCTTTTTTGCAGAGGAGGGTATACAAAAATGATGGTGATGGAGAATCACTGCATGATGAAAAGATGGCGGATTTGTGACTACTAAACCACTGCAGAGAGCTGTGTGAAGCAGAATAGCACGTGTTGACAAAGCAGAGAAACTGCTTGCAGTGACAACAGGAACAGCGCCAAGCAAGACCTGCTGTCATGGCCTGCCCATGCTTCCCACTGAGCACCTCTTCTACACAGTGCCACTGGAAATTATCTTGGATTCTCTCACTCATATTCCCTGTGTCAGTATTTGGGAGAGCTGTAGGAATGGGCTTGGCTAAAGGCGTGCCCTTCTGGATGCTTTAAAAAGACCTACAATGTGTCCCATTGGTTCCATCTCTTGGGAGCTTTTGTGGAAATCTTGGGAACTTTTTGTGGACTCACTGCTGCAGTAGTGGAAGAAGTCAGGTATGAGAAGGGGCAAAAGCACAGGGCAGGCTGGGGACAACATGGATCACATAACCAACAGTTACTTCTTCCTCCAACACAGCATGCATAGGACATCAGTCAGCAGAGCTGCCAACGCATGGCTGCAGCACCAAATGCTGCCTGCTCCTCCAACATACAGGGGCTGTGAATAATGTGTAGCCTTGGTGTGGTCCTAAAGCACCAAATTCACTGCTCTGAATTAACTACAAATATATAAGGTATATCCTTGCATTACACCATGCAGACATTCCCTAGCACCATGGCAGGATGCGTGCGAATACTTTGAGAGAAGCCAGGTTAGGATTTACACTGCAGGAGCATGCAATAACTTGGACACGGTGTGCACTTACAAGCATACCTGACCTGGGAAAGCAACATCTGAAAGGCCAGCCTCTGCCATCCCCAAGAACACAGCAGGCAACATGTCTCCACCCAGAACAGAGGGCAGCATGTTGCTGTTCTCAGATTGTGCTAATCCCTTTGTGTGTTTTGAAGATGCTGTTTCCTGGTGCATTTCACCTTGTGGCTGCACAGATCCCTTCTCCTGGATGGCAATCTTAAGGGATGCTGATGGGAAATCCCAGGAAGCTGATCTCTGATCTGAGTCGCACCGCTGGTGCAGGGAAGCGCTCTGTCACATGCAGGCATGGCACAGGTTGTTCCCTGCAGCTTCGCACGTACGAAAGTCGATAGCCCTCAGCAGGAACTTGCATTCAGTATTATACTAAGAGGCTTAAAACGGACTATGAAATTTCAGTAGAGCTGCAAAAAACCTGTTTTCAGTTTGTCCACTGGTAGGTTGCTCCAGATGGAGACAGTGCAATCTGGTGATTGATTCTTGGAATCTGACCAGTGCATCTGTGCTGGTGTATTTGGAATCATGTTGTATAATATCAAAAGCAGTTGTTCATTTCATGCATCTGAAGTTGTCTTGCAGGAATGGCAGCTGCCCAGACAAATACCACATGAAGATGAAAACGTGACGAAGAGCCCAGGACTCTACAGCAGAGATAATAGTGCAGTTTTTCACCCACCAGGATGCCACTGTGATCCATCTCCCTCTCCGTAGCTTGTTGCAGACTCTTATACTAGCTCCTGATAGACACCAGTTGCTGTAGCCAAAACCAGCGTTCCAGTTGACCAAAGGAGGAGTAGCATGCTTGCACAAACCTGCTGGAAAACTACGCCAATAGTTGCTAGTGTTAGAAGCAGGTTAAAGCTTAAAGCCACAAATGCTGTTGGAGCAGGCCTTGGCATAACAGTCTACAAAAGCCACCAGCCCAGGAGCTCCAGTGGCTGTGAGGGTCTCCTCTGGCCAGTACTGTGTATCTCTTCTTTGATTTGGCTGGAGCATAATTGAGTTTCCTGAGCTCGGTGGGGCTGAAGGGCAAGCTTGGAGGAACAAGCATGATGATAAAGTCAACTGGAGTCATGGCTGAGTCCAATAGCAGGCAAAGCTCACAGTTACCTCAGAAGTCCCAACTGAGCCACTCAGGAGCATGCAGGGGGCCCACATCAGTGTGTGCCTGTACAGCTCTGCCCATGCTTTCAGCACTCCATCTCCTTCACCACCAGCCTCCCATGCTGTGCATGAGATGGCTGAGTGCTCTTCAAACAGGTCCTGTGTCTTCTCTTTCTAAGCCCAACACAGGGTTCTCCTATTTCCACAGCAGAGCTGTGCAGTGAGACTCACACTGGCTGGGAGAGTTGATCAGGCTGTGCCCACATGGCCCTGAGAAGGCAAGAACCCTTGCTGGTGTGGTGAGGTACAGGAGAGCGGGGAAAGGGCTGAAAGTGGTATCTCAGCTGTAGAGCCCAGAGAGCAAGCAATGCTACTCCAGATGGATAAAGAGCTGCTCCAACAGCCAGAGCCATCTCTATGGGACTGGGGGATCCTGGGCTGTGAACAGTGCAATGTAGAAGGCAGTGCTTGGTGGGTGCCTGTCCTACCCATACCACAGCAAGCACTTGAAGTCTGTGAAAGCAAAAGTTGGGTATGATTAGAGGTGGCTGTAAACTGGTTTATGTACTCCACAAAAACAAAACAAAAGAAATCTCACCAAATATAAATGGTCAAATACTTCCTAGAAAACTGCCCAAATGTTCCCCAAATTAACTGTGCAGGCGTAGGCAGAGCTGTTGTGGCAAACAGCCCTGGGAGCTCCTGCAGTTCTTCTGCTGTCTCTTTACACTCTGTCCCTCCTCACTAATGCTTAAGCATCATACCTTGCCTAGTGACTAGCTCCAGAGGACAGGACTCAGAAGCGTGCTGGCTGAGATAGCCCTTGCTCAGTACAGGCGGGTGCACAGATCCAGCTCCATTGCCTGTGGCAAACCAGGCAACTGCAGGTTTCCCACAGGCAATGCGGGCCTGTGACTTGGGACTTCCCCATTCCCTCTGGAGAGCAGGAGCAGAGCAGCATTGTCTCTCCTGCTCAGTGTCTTCTGGAGACCTATAGCACTTGCCTCAGACAGGACCCCGTGTTCCAGACTCACTGGGCTGAGCAGAAGCCCGTGTATGGCTGATGTGGCAGCAGCTGACTTTAAGCTGGGGCCGTAGTGCCTCGCATCCCTTAGACTCCCCTGGCACATCTGAGTCCCCTCAGGAGCTACCTGGGCAGCCCTGAAGGCCCCAGGGACCTTTGCACTCTACAAGCCACAGCCAGACACCAGTGCCCTGAGCTGGCACCACCACACGGGCGCTCCCTGACTCGCAGGGGTACAAGTGCCCTTGACCCAGTGAGAACAAAGCGCAGGCTGTTGCACTGATGTCAGCTGCTGACACAGCAGCAAACTGTGCTGGACACCCTGGAACCTCATCAGGGGTTCAAGAGGGGACTGGGACACAAGCTTCTGCTGCTGTCACTGCCAGCTAAGAGAGAGTGTTGTTCAGGAGGGGGTGGTCTATGGAGGCTCACCTGCATCCCAGCACTGTGTGCAGAGGGACAGTTGCTGACTCACCACTGCGAATTTTTAAGCAAGGCTTTTTGGACACAGCTCTTTAAAAAAGGAGAAGAGACTTGCACAGACAGGGCAGGATCAGCCCCTGCAAAGGAGCCCTGAGCAGTGAAGGGAAGAAAACTCTGCAATCAGCTGAAGACTTGCCTAGTGCACTGTCTCATCTCTGCCACTTTCATCTCTGCCAGCTGCCAAGAACGGCTCTCTCAGTCAGTGTAAAAAGGAGACATAGATACCACAGGGCTGCCCAAACTCCTCTGCCAGCCTCCAGGGATCCACAGCTCAGGCTTCAGAAGCAAGTGGGGTCTTGGATTTAGTCAAGGTAAGTGGATTTTTTTTCCCCCATTAAAGTGCTTAATTTCTTTCTGAATGTATACAAACTTTGGGAACCCACCATATCCTATGTGAAGCAGCCTGATACAACATACAGCACTAAAAAAAAAGAACTAGGTTTTGGTTTGTAGTTGTTACCTGCTAATTTATGGGCTGCTGCTGCTTCTTATATTGAAGGGACAGTGAGAAATTATACTGCAGACAACCTCTGTATGCCCAACTTGATTTTATAATCCTCTTCAGTCATTTCTTCTGCAGGCTGAAGAGACTATCTACTTTTTGCTCACATGGAAAATATTCTTTGTATTTAATCATCCTTGTTGCTCTTCTCTGAAATGCTTCCAACTCTTTTTCTTGGGAGGCAGAACAGGGCTGCATATGGTAATCACAGGGCAACTTCCACTGTGGATCTGTTCCGTGGCACAACTGTGATATGCTCCCCATTATTTTCCTAATGATTCTTAACAGTCAGTTTGCCTTTTGTGCTGCTTCTGGGCACTGAGCAAATGTTTCCATAGAACCATCTCTGTCTGGTTTTATCTAGTCTAGCCCCAAGCCCTCACTCCTGAGGAGGGAACAGAGCTACAGCAGCTGGGACTGCAAGGGAAATCTTGTAAGAAAGTGCAAACATCCCAGAATTCCAGCAGGATAAAGACCATCTGGCTATGCACTGCACCTTCACCACAGGGACAGCTGCTAAACATCTGAAACCAAGGAACACTGAGTTCAGATGATCCTAACAACACTGCAGCCCTGACCTCTTCCAGGCATGTCTGCCGTCAAGCACTAGCCCTGCCTGAAGCTGCCAACACTGTTGGAATTGCTCAAAAACCTGCGCCTTGCTGAAGCCACACTCAGGGTATGGCACAGCAGAACCACTAGGAACAGCCCATGTCTGCCCTGCACCTGCAGCATCCCTAAGCAAAACACCCATGCCTGTGGAACACAGGCACCCTTTCAACCTTGTGCAAGGATTCCTTCCAAGATCCTCCTTCCCTTCTCACAGCAAGCACAAAGGCTGATGCCATGCATGCTACAGGACTGGCACACAGATAAGGCTATGTTCTCTTAGTCCTTCTTCGCATTTTCTTCCTGTAGATTCAGAGTTAGCAGGCAGGGACCACGCAAGGACCATGCAGGGACCACACAGTCTGACCTTCTGCACCTGCAGTCAACAAAATTTCACCATGTCATTAGCTAACTCAGTAACTTGTTTGACAAAAGCAGCTTCGGCAGGTGCTCAGTGGGGCTTGAAGACATCAAGAGATGGCAAATGCTCTGCTTCCTCCTTTGGCAGTCAGTCCCTTTGCATCACGCCCAGGTTTTTTCCCTCTGGTTACTGCTGTGCCAGTGGAGCTAATGAAGCTTTCTATGCTTTATCTTTTCTGTATCTTAAAATATTGCTTCCTTTTTGGTCAAAGACTGAAGAGTAACCGTAAGGAAAGGAAGGGCATGAGCATGCCCTCTTTCTGCCTCTATTTCTGCATTCCTGTGCCCACCCCCTCTAACGGGTTCTTCCTGTGGTCCCCACTGCAAGAGTCTTTTTCCACTTATCCAGCCCTCTCTGGTTTCTGTCTCCCCGTGTTTTATGCCTCCATGTTTTCCCCTTTTCCCACCTGCTGCTGCATGGCACTGGTTTGGGAGGAGGGCCGCTGAGCTGATGCTGGTGTACCTGTCTGGGTGGACCATCCATCTCCTAGTAGCTTAGTGGCTGTAACTGAAGGAACAGTGCCCAGACCTGAGCAGTGCTGCTTTTCCTTCGCTCGCTCCCTCCTTCTTCCAGCAGGATTTACGCTTCCTGATTTGTGGCTCAAGGTTCCTTACAGAAATGTGGCAGCTCCTGCACAGCTTATGTGTGGTCTTAACCCTCAGACATGAAACCACGAGGCAGCTTGCGGTAGCAGTGATGGTGATGGTTGCCACGATGGAGTAAATACAAGACAGCACTGAGCAAGGCACTGCCAGCACATGGCACTGGGGTGGAGGCAGCTCCAGCAGGCTGGTGCCCTTCATGGTTGCCCCGGTGCCTACCCATGCGTTCCCCTTACCCCAGCCAGAGGTGCTGAACAGCCAGGGCTGGAGGGCAGGGGAGACACAGACTCCATGCTCCCACTGACCACAGCTCCTCTCCCACAAGCAGCATCAGGCACAGATGAGCTAAGGGCTCTGGTACTTCAGCAATGGGGCTGTCAAGAGCTGGCTTCTGCATGACTGGGCTGGGTGGCCCCCACACACCACCAATCAATTCAGCACCCGCTGTGTACAAGGGAAAGTGTGGAGTGCTAGAGGGACGAGAGAGGCACAGAGCACTTCTGCCTGTGCCAGGAATTGGCTGGGGCTCTCAGCCTGGGCTAGAAATGCAGCAGGGCAGGTTCCAACCGAGCTTTGCCACTGTAGCTGTTTTCCCCTCCTCTGTTTTTACACAACCATTTCTTCCTTTCTCCCTTCTCTAGAGGGGACCCTCTCCAAGAGCTGCAATGTTTTTTTAATAGGTATTTTTCAGGTGGCTGGCTGGGACCCTGGAAAAGATAATGAGACCATTTTCACTGCAGAATGCAAAGCTATGTGAGACTTTCCTGTTTGTTATTTCTCCTCTGTAGACTGGACCATGCTTCTGGTTATTTATGCCTGTTGATGTGCCTCCCCAGCCAAACACAGAGTGCCCCACACGGTGCCCGGTGGGATGAGACCAAAGCCACCAGCGTCCTGCCAACACCCGGAACTGGGAATCACCGCTGAGACTGCACAGAAATAACCTTTAAGGCCATTAAAATTCCACGAACGCAAACACTGTTCCCGTCCTCCCTTTCTCGAATCCAGCGGCTCCGGCTCCGCGGGGGGGCACGGACCCAATGTCCCCTCGCCCCCGCCCGGGGCTCGGGGACCCGCACCGAGCACTCCGCACCTTTCAGAGCCGGCCCGGGCCTCCGGTGCCCGGGCCGGCACCGCCGGGGAAACGGCGCGGCCGGGAGAAACCCAGGAAGGGCCCCGGTGCAACGGGCGGGTGGGGCAGTGCCCGCGGCACGCGGAGGCCTCGGGTCCGGCTCGGAGCGCCCCGCACGGCCACGGAGCGGAGCGCGGAACACGCAGCGGCGCGGTCCCGGGCAGCGCGGCAGGACCGCGGCCCCGGCAGAACAAAGATCCGGGACCGGCGCCAGCAGCCGCCGCAGCGCGGAGCGAGAGCGACCCCTGCCGAGCGGCCACGGCACCGCGCGCGGCGGGGCGGGACCCGCGAGCCTCCGCCGCACGGGCCGCGCCTGCGGAACGCAGCGAGCTCGGGGCGCGGGGCGCGGGCTCGTGCGGAACCCGCAGCGCGGGGCCGGTAGAACAGAGAGGCCGAAAGGGGCTGAGGTGCCGAGAAAGAATGAGGGTCCGAACAGGGCTGGGAGGCCAACAAGAACGTGGGGGCTGAGAATGGCTGAGACAGTGGAATGCCAAAAAGGGGTGTGAGGCCAAGAAGGACATAGAGGCTGAAAATGCATAGGAGGCTGAAAGTGGGTGGGAAGCCAACAGGAAAGTAGAGCCTGAAAATGGGTAGGAAGGTTAGAAAGGGATGGGAGGCCAGCAACAAAGAGGCTGAACATGGGTGGGATGCCAAGTACAGTGGAAGGACAAGAAGAATGTGAAGACTGAAAAAGTGTGCGAGGCCCACATGGGCTAGGTGGCCAACAAGAAAAGAAGAGGCTGAATAGGGTTGAGAGGCCAAAAAGTGGTGGGAGGACAACAAGCATGTAGATGCTGGAAAGGAGTGGGAGGCCAACAAGAAAGCAAAGGCTAGAAACAGGTTGGAGGGCTAACACGTAGGAGGCCAAAAGAAAGCATTAAAGGGTGAAATTGGGTGGGAGTCCAACAGAAAAGTAGAGACTGAAAATTTGGGAGGCCGAATAGGTGTGGGAGGCCAACAACTAAGTAGAGGCTGAAAATGGGTACAAGACCAAAGAAGAGTGAGAGACCAACAAGAAAGAGGTTGAAAAGGGTGAAAGACCTGACAAAAGTATGGAAAACCACCCAGAAAGCAGAGACCAAAAAGCAATGGGAGGTCAGCAAGAAAGTAGGGGCTGAAAATGAGTGCAAGTCCAAAAAGGAGGCCAAAAAGAAAGTATTAGCTGAAAACCAGTTCAAACAAAAGTGGGAGGCCAAAAAAAGGTGGGAGACAGAAAAGGTGTGGGAATCTGAATAGAGGTCAGAGGCTCAACAGGGGTATGACGCCAAAATGGGGTTGAAGGCCAAGAAGAAATATCTGCTGGAAACAGGTGTAAGGCTGGAGAAAAGTGGAACGCCGAAAACTGTTGAGAGACCAACAAGAATGGAGAGGATGAAAAGGGGTGGGAGGCAGAAAAATTGTGAGAGGCCAACAAAATGAAGTAGAAGCCGAAAGCATTGGCAGGCTGTAAAGGGGTTCAAGGCCAAAAAGAAGGAAGGTCAACAAGAAGGTAAAGGCTAAAAAGTAATGGAATTCCAGAAATGGTTGGAGGATTAAATGGGATGGAAGGCTGGCAAGAAATCAAAGGCTTTGAAGGGGCGGAAGACTGAACAAGAAACCAAAATGAGATAGGAGGCTGAACCAGGATGGGATGCCAAAAGGTGGTTGGAGGCTGACATGATACTTGAGGTCAAATAGGGGTGGAGCCAGAACCATGGCTGGATGCTAAAAGTGTGTTTGAGACCAGAAATATGTGCAAGGGTGAAAAATAGACCACAAAAAGGGTGAGAGGCTGAGAAGGGATGGGTAGTCAAAAAGAAACTAGAGGCTGAAAAGGAGTGGGAGGCTGAGCAAAGGTGGAAGACTGAAGAGGGGTCCAAGACCAACAAGAAAAAGAGTATAGAAAGGGTGGGATGCCAAAAAGGGGTGGAAGTACAAAAAGAGCCTCTACTTTCTTGTCCTTTTTGTTGTCTTTTCTATGCTCTGCTTTCTTGGCAGCCTCCCACATCATTTTGACCTTAAATCCCTTTTCAGCCTCACAGATTCTTTTCAGCCTCCATCCATTTTTGGCCTCTACTTTCTTTGTTATCCTCTCACCCTTTTTTGGCCTATTCTTTCTTGCTGATTTCCCCACTATTCCACCTCCTACCCTTATTTGGTCTCCCATCCCTTTGCATCCTCTACTTTCTTGTTTACCTTCCATCCCTTTTTGGTCTCTACTTTCTTGGTGGCTTCCAATACTTTCGTAGGGTCTTCCACTCTTTCTCAACCTCTATTTTTTTCCATCTCTACGCCTTTTTGGCCTCTAATTTGTCACCCTCCTTGCCTTTCTCAGCCTCCTTTTGGTTCTCCCACTCTTCCTTAGCCTCTTCTTTCATTTTAATCTCTTACCAACTTTTAGTCTTCCTGCTTTTGGTCATCCCTACCCCAGCTTAGAATAGCCCATCTGAGCATGCGCAAAAGCATTTCTGTTGTATTTGCAAGTGTTTGTTTCTGGGGAAGGAGTAAGGCCGCATGAGGATGAATCGGCCTTAAGTTAAAAAAACCCAAATATAGCTATTTTTTAGGTGGTTGGGATTATTTTTAGCACTACTAATTTTTTACATACAAGTGTTTTTCCACTCATTCTGTAACTTACAAATAGTTGAAAGGAGGTTAACCAAACAGTTAAGTGCATCTTCATGCAGAGGCACAGCATAGAAAATCTTGTATACAAATGAGAAGTTTTTCAGGAGTTCAGCCCGAATATGACATGAACATGTCCATGATCCCCTCAGCACACATAACCACAGCTCAGCTGTGACGCAGGAGCAGGCTCTCTGAGAAGGACCAAAACCTCAATAAAGCTTCCAGCCCAGGCTCTTTCAGCTCGCCCAGAGCCTGGGTCACCCCTAGAGCACAAGCACAGGGATGGGGGGTCTGGCTCAGTGCACCAGTGGACACCCAGCACGTGTCTCCCACCCCACCAGAATTAATGTCTGCTTTGGCATTGGAGACTGGTGAGCAGAGGTGGAAACACATTGTCCAGACTTTTCTTTCAGTGGCCACTGATGGCACATCTGCAGCACTCCCATTTAATCTACCAAGTGGTAACTACTACTTCATGGTTTTTTCCCATTTTGTTTAGCTTGTTTCCTCTTGCAGTCATCAGAGATGCACTTTCCTCCACTAGATCCAAGAGGGTTCTGTTATCAGCTCTGTCCTCCACAAAACCACTCACATGCCCACATGTGATCAAATTATCCATTCCTCTCGCCCACCAAACCCTGCGTTCGGCATCCCTGGAGTCCTGCAGGCTGAGGCAGTGCCTGTGACTGCTCCTATAGCCCTTCCCAGAGCTCCAACAGCCCTGCACCCTGAGCATCCTGCCACCCCAAGAGCCCACAGCTCCTCATTGAGCCAACTCAGCCACACTGTTGCCTCATCAGCCTCAGCTGCCTCTGAGCACCCACAAGCTGTGATCAATCTCCAAGAGCACAGCAGCTTCCACCCTGCCTGTGATCCTGAGCAAGTCTCTGTGCCGCTGGGAGCAGGATTTTACATTTTGCACTGACCTGATGTCATCTGCCTGTTCCTGGCACACTACAGCACTCAGAACTCTGAAGTGGTGGGACACCTCCTTTGTTGTCCCCTCATCCCTGCATGCAGGAATATGTCATTAATTATTTGCTCAGTCTTGTCTTTGTTTTCTTCTATTTGTTAGGTAAAAACACTACCATCTGCTTTGATACAGGTGCCTTGCATTTGCAGGAGTTCACCATTCCCTGTGCTTCCAAGAGGTTGCTTGGTTTAAAGTGATCCCATCTGGGCTTTACTCCAAACTGATTCTTCCTTTCCATTTGCTCAGCTTCAGTATATTGGGCACGGGTACAGGGACCCTGCCGTCCAGAAACCCATGTGGAGACAGTAAGGCAGTGTTTGCGGTGGGGGGAAGCAGGCACGAATGTACAGGGTCTGTCCCACATTTGGTGGGAAGGCAGAAGTTCCTTATGTTAAAAGGTGCTTCCACCTTTTAGCATTGCCCAAAAAATCACCAAAAACAATTCCAGCAGTGGGGTTGACCCACTCTGGTGCCAGTAAATACATCTGATCAAAACCATACAGGATTCCGGGGGTGTGATTGTTTGCATACACATTAAATACTGAAATATAACTGAACTGACTCTCAGTGGCTACACAAAGGTGGCATTCCCTCTGTTCTGCAGAGGGGACAGTGAAGAATGGGCTGTTCGAGAAAGACAGGTTAAAGTGCAGTTTAAAAAGAGAAGGCTCCTAAGCTGTATAGTGGTTTACATACATGGAGAGTTCTCCTTTTAAAATACCACCCAAAACTCTCAGGTGTATTAAGAAGTTGGACATCAGGATATGAGCATTGCACATAATCTAGACAGCATGATACAAGAAAGCAAACAAAGAAAGGATGTAAGGTCTGTCCTGTCCAGGGGATTTTTCTGTTTTCTGTGTGCAAAAGCATGGCCATTGCCTTCTTAAAACTGACCATTTAGGCTGGCTTCTATGAAATAATGTGCAGCCACAGATATGGCCAGCATCAATTGATGGGAGCAGCAGAACTCAGAAGCAGAATGAGGAGCAGCATTCAGAGCCCCTCCGCCAGCAGTGAGCTGCTGTTGGGTCCATGCAGGGGGACAAGGTGATGTTTGCTGCAGGGCCACATTCTTGGGTCACTGCAGGTGGTTTCTGCTGGCACCTATCGCAGCAGGACACTCTGACCTGCACTTTGTTGGCTGTCGGTGAACGCTGGCAAACTGCCCCTTGTGTGCATCGTGGCTGGAGCTGCACCATGGCTGTGCTGTAGCCAGGCTGGACATTCGGCTGCACAACTGCCCCTTCCTGTGTCCAACACACTGCTGGTACGTGCAAATGTGATGGCTGCCGCTGCACAAGCTGCTTATGCATTCACATGGTTACAAGCGAGACCTTAACTTATCTGTGCTTCGGCTTCCCTGCACAAAATGGGGATGATAATAACACTTGCTCATTTTGCAGAAGGGCTCTGCAGTTCAGTTCATGAATATCAAGTAGTTTGAGATCTTCTGATGGAAGGTGCTAGAGATGGACAAAGGGCCACTAATGGCACAAAGCTGACTAAGTCCCGAGCAGTAGTCTCACCCAGTGGCACTGTGTTTGCTAATCCAAGTGTGTAATCAGCGTATAGAGGCGACATGTTGGTTCAGGCTGTGTAATACACAACTTCAAAGCACGCACCCAACATGAGCTCCTGCTTCCCAAGAGGGGCAGTCATTGGCTCTGCACAGTGTCTGTGCACAGTGTCTGCAGCCACAAAGGGCTGCCAGTGCGCGCATGAACATGGAGAGCTGCCTGGCAGCAGGAGCACAGGATGGGTGTTTGTCTAAATACAGACACGATGCTGCTCCCTGGAACAGAAAACATCTACATGTCCCTCCTCCCTCCCCACCTCTGGCTGTCAGCTCTTCCAAATGAAGTCCCAGCTTTGTTTTCCTGATTTCCATTTTGTATCCTAAAATATTCACTCCAAGTTCCGCTTGACAGACATCCCTAATCTAATCTCCATGTCTGCTTTCTAATTTTCGCAGTCAGGATAAAACAAATTGGCTGCCGTTAATTGCCTGTGCAGCGGCCTGGAGCTTTGAGCCGTGATTTACGAGCTCGGAGCAGGCGCTCTGCAACACATTTTTCTTAATTTATTTTTAATGAGTCTCTCAATTAATTTTCTTGGAAACATCTTAATGATGTTAGAGGCGGGTGTTAATGAGGTTTGTACCAGTGCTTCATTTTGCATATTTTCAAGTACTGAATGGCATCCCAAGCAAGCACCTAGTCCTAAACCAGAGAAAAGGCTGGAGAAAGGTCCCGTGCTCAGCTAACACTGCTCTCTCAGGTTAGGCTTTCAGGGTGCATTGGGTGGTTGGTGATTTAGAACATTGGGATGAAGCCGACCGAGCCCACAGGGACAGGGTGACCTCAGGAAGGGCAAAGGGTCGTGCTGGGGCATGGCTCGTGGCCGGATGCTTCCTAACAGATGGGATCAGGGCCTGGGCTCTGTGCCTGTCCTCATCTCCTGGGCTCAGCTCCGTGCCGGCATGCCCCACAACTGGGCACCCTGTTGTGTCTCCCCAGCCAGATCTGGTGAGAGGCAGCACCCTGGGGCATGGGGCCTGATGGGGCATGGGGCCGGGCTGCCTGGGGCTGTGGGTGCTCGGGGTGTCTCTGCGGCTCGCAGGGTCCCCAGTCATTGCTGGTGCATGTGCGGGTGAGAGGTAGCAGCTGATTGCCTTTGTTTTCTCGCAGCGTGTCAGTCTTCATTAAACCGGAGGGCAATGAAAAAGGATTCACTTTTGTCCCAGCCAGAATGTGGCAGCTGTTTAATTTCAATTAACGTGGTACTGAAAAGAATAACATTACTGCAGTAATTAAAGTGAGACAACTCCCACCCCAGCCCTGTGCAATGCTGCTCGGCAGAGTCCGGTTTGATTTCCCATCCTCCCAGCACTAAGCAAACACTGGCAGGCAACTCTGGGTCAGGGCTGTGGGGCTGCCCCACAGGCTCACAAGGAGCTGGAGCAGGGCTGAGTGCTCCCAGCCAGCCCCAGGGCAGCAGGATCGGCATCACATCAGCTGCAGCAAGTGAGAAAGCCACATAAGCAGTGGCTGCAAGTGGACCAAGGTGCTGCTGGCTGCATGTGGGTGTGCTCTGCTGCAGGACGGCAGCGCAATGCCGAGCTGTGCCGAGCTGTGCTGAGCTGTAAGCCACGTGCTGGGCAGAGCTGTGCCAGGCGAGTGGTTGGGGCTGCTCAGAGCTCAGTCCCAGCATGGGTGCGACATGCAGGGTGCTGCCAGGGGAGGGCAACCAGCTTTAATTAAAGCAGCAATAGGGCTGTGACCAAGGCAGAGGGCGGCACAATGGGGGCTCCGTGTCATGGCTGCCCCTGCCTGAACAACACTGAAACCCACAAAGAACACCCTGTTCCCCTGCGCTGGCAGAAATTAGGGCTAAACTCAGGAGCATTGTGCATGGCAGGGTTTAAGTGGCTCTGCTTGCAGGGCTGTTGGTGCTGCATCTGCCCCACTGCTTGTGACTGCAACCCGCTAGTGCAGTGGGTCGTCATGGCAACTGATGGTTCCTATGGCTGTACATCTGTGTTCACCTCCTGGGCCCAGCTTGGCCTTGGAGATTCCCGTTAGGAAGCTTACCTGTGAAACTGGGAGGGAGGGGAGCACCAGGGAGGGGAACAGCGCCGGGAGCTCCGGGGCGCAGACAGAGCCAGCAGCTGGTGTGTGCCCCAGGCACCCCTGTGCAGCCGCACTCAAGGTGGTGCTGGCAGCCCGTGACACCAGTGCTGCCACCCGGGTGTTGTGTGGCCCTCACAGTGCGGGCAGAGCAGCCACTCTGTGCCCAGAGCTGATGAGCCATGAGCGCTGGCCAGGGTGCAAGGCTCCCCCAAACTCAGCACCACATACCCCATTGCACCAGCCAGCAAAACCATCCATTGTGCCTCTATGGACTGGACTTCACACATCTGCACTGCTGTACACATCTACACTGAACTAGCACTGCCTCTCCCTGTCTGGCCACCATCACACACGGTCCTTTGGCAGGTCAGTGAATTGCTCCCCAGCTCCCACTTGCTACAAGGTGCCCCTCAGATAGAGCAGGTCTCCTGTGCCTCAGGAACTGGCTGGAGGTTACTGCCTGCCAAGACAGGCACTGGTACCTCCTGCTAGCATCAGCCCATCCACTGTGCACCGTTCTCCTAGAAGCCCTGGGTGCAGTTTCCTGCAGGGTTGCTTGGCAGGATTTCCCTTTGGTAAAGCCCTCACCCTCCCCCCAGCAGGTCAGTGTCACACGTGTACCTGCAGGTTTGGGTTTCTGTGGACCCCCCAGCCGCAGCCAGGCTGGCAGCCACGCTCACCCCCATCCTCAGAGCTCCTCCTCACCCGTGGGTGCTGTGCTGGCCCCAGGAAGCTTCTGGGGCACACTCGGCCTCCACACAGAAACTGAGAGCAGAGGCCGCACTGCGCAGCAACAGCACCCAGACTGTTGCCAGCACTGGGCCAAATTCGTTCATGTTTACCATAACACACACAGGCAGAGTTTGTTTTGGGTTTGGTTTTTTTCTACTGCTTTAAGAGGGGAAAAAACATCTCTCCCTCTCTGTCTAAACACTATTGATCTCTGCTGGGAAGCCACATGGACAGGGGAGGGAGTGGAGAAAATGAAATTTCATTTCTGACAACTTGTGTCTGTTATTTTTACCTTTTTGGACAGGGAGAAGCACAGCGCAGCAGCCTGGGTTGATGTGGTCAGTAGCTCCCCTGAGAGCCAGGCACATCGTGCCTCGGGGCCGGCCCTGAGCCAGAACACGTACAGGACAGCACAGAGGCACATGGCACAGAGAAGGGTGTGTGAGGGCAGCGTGAGCCTTGTGAGGCCCAGCCATGGCCAAGGATGCTCACCACGCACACCAGCGCGCCACGGGGACACCGTCACCAGGAGGGATTCCCTGGTGCGTGACGTCACCAGGTTCTGGTTCTGGGCATTGTCCCCAGACCACAGCCAGGCTCCAGCTGCAGGCAGGGTGGTGCCTGGGCCGGCAGGGACGGAGCGCGGCAGCATGCCATGGGAGGGCTGCGGTGAGGATGCGGGCAGCGGCGGGGCCGTGCTGCCGTGAAGGGGGGCACTGGGCGCCTGCGCAGCTCTGCTCTGCCACTGCAGGAGCCCCAGGCTTGGTGTCTCCCGCCAACACCGGGTGCTGTGGCAATGGGAAGTTGAAGCCAATGACACAGGGTGGTGGGGCTGCCCCAGGCCAGGCTGGGCAACACATCATAGAATGGGACCAAGGGTTGTCGGGGCAGCAGGAAGGGCCTGAACCATGTTGTGTCCTTCCCGCAGTGAAAGAGTGGACAAAATGTGGCACGTCCAAGGAGGTTCCTGCACCTCTGGGCCAGCCTGAGAGTCCCTGTGGAACACTGCCAACACCAGAGAGGGCAGCAACAGACCTGAGCAGCTCCATCCACCAGCTTCAGCTGGAGGCAGAGACCTGGCATCCCCAGGTGAGCGGCAGTGACCCCACTCCCACCCCAGGCGCTGGTGGTGGATCCCCAGGCTGGTGGCCGGTGGTACAGGAGGCCCTGGCCAGCCCTCACACATACCAGCAGACAGCTCCTCCCCAGGGCTCGGGCATGTCCACTCCTGCTGCAACTGCACTGGTCCCACTGCCACAGTTTCCCACAGCAGCCCCAGCTGCCGCTGCCATCACTGCAGTGCCAGCAGGGTCAGGGGTTGGCTTCATGAGCCCAGGAGGACTTTAGAGCACACACATGGTGGTACTGCCTGGGGGGGGTCTGCACCCACCAGTTACCAACATACCCCACTGCTGCTCTCTGGGCTGCCAGCAGCCTCATCCAGCCCCGGTGCGTGGCAGGAGCTGGAGGAGGGTCTGGCTGCAGCAGTGAGCAAGAGCAGTGCTGCTTGTGCTGTGTCCTAGGGCCAAAGGCAAGCGTTGGTGCCAGAGCCACGGCAAGGGCAGCCCCAGGCATGCCGGGACACACCGGAGATGGAGCCAGTGCAGATGCTCACCTCCATACAGGCACTGCAGCTGGACCTGGACTTCTGCAGGGGCATGAATCACGAGCGGCTGGTGCAGCTGCAGCACCAGGAGAGCACAGTGGAGCAGAAGCACCAGGAGTTGGTCTTTCTGATGCAGCAGTACCAGGCGGTGATGGGCAAGGTACCGCTGACGGGTGCCACAGGGCAGGCTGCAGGAGTCCCCCACCCTTGGCCATGTGCTTACATCTTGGGCAAGGCACCATGCCTGCCTAGCAGCCTGCCTGTGGGAACTGCTGGTGATCAGTGCCCAGGGACGGGCAGGATATGTCCTGCCAGCTGCATGTGGGAGAAGGAGTTAGAACCTCACCCTGTATGGAGCACCCTAGACATGGGGCAGGCACGGCTGGCATAGCCCAGTAAACCCAGCTGAGCAGAGCTGGAAGACTGCAGCTCCTAAGGGCCCCACTGACACTCTGGGCACCATCCCAGGGCTGGGCACCCACAGGTCAGTGATGCACCTCTCCCCAGGAACAAAAGGATGAGGCGGTGCAGACAGAGGTCACCTTTGACGTGGCTGCCCATGGCCCTGCGGACACCAGCTACAACATCCAGGAGAAGCACACACTGCTGCTCGAGCAGGTCAGTGCTGGCATGTGAGGCCAGACAGGGGCCAGCACCCAGCATATAGCAGTGCTGCTCACACAGGTGATGGTAGATGCAGAGATGAGGCACTGCAGGTAGAAGAGAGCAGCTAAGAAGTGCTGGTACCGACACAGAACACAGCTGGGGAGGGCGGCTGAGCCAGGCAGTGCTGAGGAAGGTGGGGTGAGTGAGCAGGGGGCAATCCAAGGCCTCTGGGCTGGAACATGTGAAGGCTGGAGCCTGCAGCCAGCACCCTGGGCTGCCACACTCTCGGTGGCTCCAGCCAGAACTGCAGCCCAGTGCATGCCCCAGTGGCAGAGAGCTGCAGCAAGGAGATATCTGGTGCCCACAAAGGCCGATGTACATGTGGCTGGAGGATGAGGCACAAAAGGACCCCAGGAGGCAGCAGGCAGTGCCTGCCATCAGTTACTGCATGTCCACGCACTGCAACACTCTGTCCATCCTGGTGTAACAATGGGGAATGGCAAGACCCTGCGGTCACCAGAGGCTCCCTGTGCTTTTGGGTCATCACCAGTTGCAGAGTTAAGGGGCAGACAGGATTTGCCTGTGCAGTCCTGGGAAGGAGGATGGGCAGCCCCTGAGCCTGGGGGTAAGCAGCCAGGGGGGCACAGGAGCCACGAGTGCCCCAGAACCATAGTGGCAGCTCGTCCCTGGGGCAGGGGGAGGCAGTGCCAGCCACGCTGTCTGAAGCAGCCGGATTAGGCACTGCCAGCCTGGACTCCCCGCAGCACACAGCGGAGCAGCCGTGCCAGCGACTGGGGGAGGACATACAGCAGGATGAGGGCTGCGAGGTGGCAGCCGTGCTGCGAGCACTGCGGGAGGAAGCGGCCTGCAGCAGAGCAGAACGGGCACAGAGCAGGTGAGCCCCACACAGCCAGAGCCCAGCAGGGCTCTCCCTGTGCCTGCTCCATCATGGGCGGGCAGCCGGGTGCTGCTGCAGCTCAGGCTGTGCCCGTGCCCACAGGGAGCTGGCAGAGCAGCTCAAGGCAGAGCTGAGCCAGTGGCAGTGGAAGCATCAGGTGACCCTCGAGCAGGCGCTGCAACACATGCACGCTGCAGCCCATGCTGCAGAGGAGCTGCAGAGGAGCCAGAAGCAGCTCCAAACCCTGAGGGAGCAGGTAGGTAGCAGACAGGACCTGCTGTGGGGTCCCTCCATCAGCCTGGCTCCAGTCTCCTCTCCCTCTGTGGGTAACCTAGGCCCTGCCCAGTGGCAGCAGCAGGCTGCCACGCCATGAGAGCTGCAAGGGGAGCTGCGCTGTCAGTAGGACAGGAAAGAAAAGCTCTAGCAAGAGCTGCTGCAGGCAAAGGAGTGGACAAGCACCCTCAAGAGAGTGAATAAAGCCCTGCACCAAAGCCTATGCTGCAGGAGTGGACAGTGAGCTGGGATCGGCAGCAGGAGAGAGGGCACAGACCTCACTGGAGCACAGCAATGCTGCGCTCCCTGATGCGTTGCCTTCTCTCAGCTGGGGACACAGGAGGAGCAGAGCCAGGGTCTGCAGCACCACCTGGCTCAGCTGCAGGAAGAGCTGGGAGCCACCCAGGCCCGGGAGCAGCAAAACCTGCAGCAGCTGAGTGAAGCCAAGGAGACCATCCAAGTCCTGCACCAAGAAGTGGCCTCCAACAGAAAGCACATGGCAGAGCTGCTGCAGCAGGTGAGGGCAGGGACAGGGCAGCTCTTGGTGCAGGGCCCACTCTGCCTCTGGGCATCACTGGCCCTGGGTAGCTCACCCTGCCATGGTCTGGCCAGCACCTTCTCTGCCCTGTGACTGCACACAGGTGAGGGACACAACCACCCTACAGGCAGAGCTGGCCCAGGCCCAGCAAGAGAAAGCCAAGCAGGAGGAGAAGATTGCAGCCTATGTGAAGCAAAAGCAGCAGCTCCACTGGGAGCTGAGGAAGCTCCAGGGGTCTCAGGAGCAGTGTAAGCAAGAGGTAAACATGTCCCAGGCCTTCCCACAGGGCACCAGTAATCTATGCTCAGCCTGTGTCCCTCTCACTGCTTCTCTGTGCCACCGACAGGCCCATTCCCTCCAGGAGAGGCTACGTGAGCTGAGGAGCCGAGCCCAATACTGGCAAGAGCTATACAAGGACAGCGCCCAAGCTCTGGCTATGCGGGAAGAGGAACTAGTTGTTTGCAAGGTGGAGCTGGCTTTCCTCAAGGAAGAGCTCAGCAAGGCCATGGAGCAGGTGCAGGTTAGAAAGAGGCAGCACCACAGCCCAAGAGCAGGAGCACAGGATGGGCCCCCTAGTACCAGAGAATGACAAACAGATCCTGGTCCACAGGCACAGGAGAGGTGGAAAGGAAAGGACAGGGACAGCATGCTGCAGCTCCCAGGCTGCCGAGGGAGGAAGCTGAGGGTCTGACAGCAGCAAAGCACACCACCTTCTCCTTAAAGTACGCCTCCTCAGCTGCTAGAAGGAAGCATCTCAGCATGGAGCTACCTTGTTAGAACAGCAGTTCAGGGCAGCAGTGCTGAGGTTAACAGTGGTGCTCCAGAGCAGGTCTCCTAAGGCACCACCCTCTCAACCCTCTGCTCAGCCCAGGCTGCTGGTCCAGCACAGCCTGGGTTCTCCAGCTGCCTTCAGCCCTTAGCTCATGGAGGCTGGGAAGAGCAGTCGCAGGCACTGCGACTACACATGGCACTGCGGTCACTCTTTCCAGGTGAAAACCCTGCGCTCTGCCCGAGCTCTGGCATGCTCAAACAGTGGCAGACTGCACAAGGAAACGGAGCTGCTGCTGGTCAACATCAGCCAGTGCGTGAAGGAGCCAACGTGAGTGAGAAGCCTTACTAGAACACAGGAGCAGGTGGCTGCCGCCTTCTCACACCAAGTCGCTCAGCTCACACCTTGTTTTCAGGCATTCAAATGAGAAACTAGGGCACAAGATCCAGTGGGAAATCAAGCAGACTGCAGAGCTGCTAGGTGAAAAGGAGTAAGTTATGAACACAGGAGTGGAGCTGAGCTATCCCAAACAGCAGTTACTGCTGCTGGCAGGAGTATATGAGACAGATGGAAAACTGCTGGACTAGCCAAGTTCCTAAAACACCAGCAGATCAGGGTTGTCTCTGCCTCACTGCATCCCCTCATTTCCTCTCCCTTTCCTCCAGGCATGTTCAAGACACACTGCTGGAAGAAGACACATACCTCATGGTTGGAACAGATGAGCAGCACCACACGTGTGAGCAGCTGAAGGTGAGAATCCCTGGCACAGCCTGGCTTGAAACAGGGTTGGCCCTTTGGGCTTCTGTGGGCAAGGGCAGCTGAGCACAGACTGTGGGAAATCTGCCTTTGCACTAGTATGGGCCAGGGCGCCTTTGCCCTCTCGTCAGTGTAATGCTGTGCCTTGTCCTGTGTTCTACAGGTCAACTTCGCATTACCAGCCCCACACAATTCTGCAGGGCTGTCTCCACCCCACTCTTGCCCAAGGGACAGGAAACAGTGCAAAACAAAGCAAGGATCAGACAACTTTTAAACAAATAAAAGTCTTTTATGTTCTGTAGCAAAATCAGTGCCAAGCACCATATCCTTCCTGGGCCACAAGCTGTAGAGTGCCTCAGAGAGTACAGTGATCAGAGGGGCTGTGCACACTCCTAAGACTCAGCTTCTCCTGAAAGTCTTTAAGGCTCAAAGCAACGGGCACTGCTGCCTTAGAGGCCAAAGCGTGCTGGGGTGCGTCGTGGTGTCATGGGCTCGCCCTGCTCCTTCCGCCCAGGGGTGTAGATTTTAGTAGATCTGCCAGGAGAGAACAAGGGTGATGAGGTGATTAGCGGAATACGTAACCTTTCCCTGCACCACAGCACCCATGAGAAAGTTGGCATGCTCCATGCAGCTCACTACTCCTGCTCTTCAGCAGGCACCCTACAGCCAGGCAGGGCCAGCACCTACCTGGCACTGCCCAGAGGATTGCGGCGCTCCTGCTCCTCCCGGCGGGCACGAAGCTGCTCCTCGGCCAGTGCCATCTCCTCCTCCATGGCAGACACTTCCTCCTTGGCACGGCGGCGGTTCTCCTGGAGCAGGGCAGGGGAGGTCAGGGAGAGGCACAGCTGGTCAGCAGCAGACTCTCTGCAGGCCCACAGGCCTGCACCCTCCATGTCAAAGCACACACATCCTGCTGTAGAGCAGGTATGCAGTGGGCCTGCTGTCTGCCAGCTCATCCTGCACAGGAAACTCACCTGACGTGACTTGCCAGCATGCTTGATACTGTAGAACATGGGGCCCAGCTCTGCCAGCCACTCTCCATCCACAGCAGTGACACACTGCATGTATTCCTGCAGGGACAGAGGAAAGGCCAGAGTAGCAGGATGGCACTCTTGCAGCCTGGGCACCATTTCCAGAGCCATGGCAGCTCCCCCCCTCCCCCAGTTGCTGATGGCACTTCTTATGCTGGGGATACACCCCTTCCAGATCGTTCCTGCCAGCCTCAGAAGCTGCTATGGGCTGGATTTGGTGAAACTGCAAAGAAGTTCAAACTTTTCCCACATAGGTCAGGAAAAGTACTGGGAAAGGAACAAATAGGACTCTGCAGATGACACAGACATGCATAGTTGGTATAGATGAGAAATGCTGATAACTGCCCCTTCGACAACTCCTAGTATCACAGCAAAGCCCTCCCACCTCCCTCATCATGAGAGCACTCATCAGCCTTCTAGCTAGCCCTCAGCTCAAGCTTACCTTGGTGGTCATGACCAATTCATGATACACGATGTAGTCTGGTGTGTAGCCCATGCCAAACAGAGAGCTTGTGGGGTGCAGATGGCAGGGCATGCCCGTACGGATGTTCACATACTCCCCAATGCCCTGCAAAGAGGAGTATCGTCAGCCTCCCAGCTCCCAGACAGGGCTTTTCAGCCTCAGACCAGCAGAGACACCTCTCACCTTAAGCTTTGCAGCTTGATGGAAATACGCAGCACAGATGCACTTCCTGACAACATCCCAGTCGGTACCACAGGATGCCAGGCTCATCCGCTGCTGCACCATGATGTCCTTGAGCTGGGCACGGACCTCCCGCACCTGCAGGGGCGTGTGGCAGTCAGATCCCTCTCCTGTGTAATGCTCCCACCCACAGCCTCGTTGCCACAGCCTTACCTTCCGCATGGCCTTGGCATGGATGAAGTGCTGGTTGCACCACAATGTGGAATAGCTATTGTTCTTCCACTGCAGGTAAACATTCAGGTAAGTCAAGTGATCACTCTCGGGAACAGCAAATTTCTCCCGCACTTGGTCACTCTCCTCCTCTCGGCCCTGAAGGGTGAGAAAAGAACACAGGTTAGTCAAACATCAGGGGAAAGCCCCAGACTGCTGAAAGAACAAACAGGTACCTTAGGCCGATAGAAGATGGCAGGTACAGACAACATGGAGACAATAAGCAAGATCTCAGAGCTGCAACCCATGTCACAGGAGACAATGAGCATTTTGGAGAGTGCAGGATCCAGTGGGAACTCCACCATGAGACGTCCTGTTGAGGTCAGACCACCTACAGGAACAGCACAGGGATCAGCAGCTGGGCAAGGTCCCAGTCCCACGGGCTGACAGGTTGCCCCAGCAGCCAAAATACCTGTGTTATCCAGGGCTCCCAGGATCCACAGCTGGTACATGGAGTTAAGCATGTTGTCTTCAGGGGGCGGATCCATGAAGTGGAACTGCAGCAGGTCCTGCACACCCAGGGACTTGAGCAAAAGCACCACATTGGCAAGGTTGGTGCGCTGGATCTCAGGCACTGTGGTTGTCAGCAGCTCATTCTTGTAGGCACTCTGGGTGTAGAGCCTGGAGAACAGATGCCAAGAGCATGCTCCTCACATTCAGGCCATGGTGTCCATTACTGACTCACCCACCGCTGCCCACCCCAGCCAGCAGGACATCAGAGAGGAACCTCTACCCTGGCCAACATGTGGCCTCCCCAGCACCTAAGGGTACCTAGGCTGCAGCACAGTGCACACTCCTCACAAGCACAGTAATTCCCTGGGCACAGACCAACCTCAAACCAAAGCATTGAGAAAGCTGCTTGGCTTGGCTGTTATCCTCACAGGATCAAGGGCAGAACACCCACAAGTGAAGACAGGCAAGGGAAGAAACTGAAGGATGGCCTTTCATGTGCAGAGGCACTGAGTCCAAAAGAGAAGGGCTCAAGGCCTGCCTACTGCTCTCATATCCCCGGAAGTTCAAGACAACAAACAGCCCCAGTGAGAAAAAAGTATGTATAACCTGATGCCAAGCTGCAGATAGGACAGGAACACCATTATGTGCCTACCTGAAGCAGTGGCCTGGGCCCGTTCGGCCAGCTCGGCCTGCCCTCTGGTTGGCATTAGCTTGACTGATGGGGTAGATCTGCAGTGCATCCATGCCTATACGGGGGTTGAAAACCTGCAGGACATAAGCAGAACAGACTGAAGAAAGAGGAAGGCTGGGTCACTACCCAGTCACAGAACCCCCTCAAACCAAACCCAGAGATGACTGACATACATAGTACAGGAAATCATGGCTTACCTTCAACTTGCAGTAGCCAGAGTCAATCACAAACATGATGCCGTCCACTGTCAGTGAGGTCTCTGCAATGTTAGTGGCAACAATGCACTTCCTGACCCCATCTGGAGCCTGCAAGCATATTGCACGTCAGTCCCATCCCGAGGCAAGGGCCTCTGCCTTGCAGGGAGCATGCAGGGCAGTAATACAGAGCCCAGAAGGACAGGGGTGATTCTTGGAAAGTTGAGGGGGGTACATCCTTTCTCTCACTCTCCACATGCAATAAAAAAGGCATGCCTGCACCTCTCACTACCTCCATAGTCTTCCCTGTATTAGTTTCCCCTGTCTCCACCCCTACCACAGAGCACCCATCAGCACCTTCTGGAAAATCTTGGCCTGCAAGTCCGACGGTAGCTGCGAATAGATAGGCAGAACAGCAAGCGCAGGCGCCTTCTCCAGCTCTTCAAGGTGCTCTATGATTTGCTCTGAGGTCACCTAGGCATAAGAGGGGTGTAACCATAAGATGGGGTGTAACCATAAGATAGGGTGTAACACAACAGGGGTGTAACCATAAACAATAAGGGGGTAGGATAGTGCCTACCCTTCCAGCTCACCTCTATGTCCTCCTGGCCAGGCATGAAGATGAGGATGTCTCCAGGAGCACCAGACAAATGGACCTGCAGGGCTTGTTTCACTGCAGCCTCCACATAATCCTCTTGTGGGGTCTGAAAGGCACACCCAGATTTCAGACATCAATATCTGACCTGCCCCACCCTTTGTGCAAGACTGTATCATAGCACAGCTTCTCTTCTCTATCCTTTGACCACCACAGAGTGCTGTACACCCAAGAATCAACCCCCTTCTGTAACAACAGAACTTTCCTCCGCAACATTGACCATACCTTGCTGAAAAGAATATCAACAGGGAAGGTGCGTCCAGGAATGTGGAAAATGGGAACATTTCCAAAGAAGGAGGCGAACTTATCTGCATCCATGGTGGCTGAGGTGACAACAAGCTTCAAATCTGAACGTCGGGCCACCACCTAGAAAGCAGATGAAACGAACAGTAAGAAAAGGGCCCTTGGGCATGGCTGCAGGATGCTTCCATTGTTACTGAGACAACAGCATAGGACAGAGCTTCTGCTGTACTCTGGAGTCACTGGCTGTTAATGCCAGGGAACACAGATGCAGTTAAGCTTACTTAACTGCACAGAGCAGTTGAGTAAGACCAACCTTGGACCAGGAAGCCTTAAGCCAGCAAAGATCTCTGTACCTAGTGACAGCTAGCCAGCAAGCTTCTGGCAGCACTTCTGGCACTAAGGGAGATTTAACAGCTAATTAAAACTAGGGGTTAGAACCACAGACTAGGATGGTGGAGCAGCAAATGCAGAGATGTGGCAGAGCTGCTTCCTTCTCCCACACCTGGTAGAGAAGGCCTGTCCCTGTCAATACTTTGCATTAAGACCAGCTCATGTCCTCTGTGCTGCTGTTGTCCTGTCCAGGCTCACACATACCTCCCGAAGCAAGCCAAAGAGCACATCAGTATTGAGAGAGCGCTCATGTGCCTCATCCATGATGATAGCACTGTAGTTGTCCAGGTCAGCCTCTCGCAGGGACTCACGAAGAAGGATCCCATCTGTCATGTATTTGATCAATGTGTTCTCAGATGTGCAGTCCTCAAAGCGGATGGCGTAGCCCACCTGGGAGGGTAGAAATACAAGCAGGTCTCCAAACAGTCCCGTGCACTCACTGTCCTCAGCCCACAGCCCCGCACCCACTGCCAGGCTCACCTCCTCCCCAAGCCGCACGCCCATCTCCTCACTGACCCGCTTGGCAACGGACATGGCCGCCACCCTGCGGGGCTGTGTGCAGCCAATCATGCCATAGTCGGTGTACCCATCCTCATGCAGGTACTGCGTCAGCTGTGTCGTCTTCCCGCTCCCCGTCTCCCCCACCACAATCACAATGCTGTTGTCTCTGAAGAAAGGGAAAAAGTATTTCTTCATACACCATAAAGGGCTTTTGCACTCACAGCCCTGGTTGGTCACCCAAGCATCACCCCACCCAGACTGAAGAACTGCCACCAACCACACAAGGCAGCAGGGTTTGTTTCCTGAGGGTGCAGCTTCCAAACAGGCCACATAGCTGGGAGAATTTTTCACTTGGGTTTCTGAGATACAGGTCAATGCCCTGGGAATGCTCTCTGACCAGCTCCCTAGCAGCCATACCTGAGGATGGAGAGCAGCTCCTGCTGCACAGCAAAGATGGGCAGATATTGTCTCTGCTCCAGGATTGATTTCTTCTTGGCAAACTCGCTGCTGGCTTCATTTTTTTCTTTCATGTGTTCAGCAAACTTCTGCTCAGTCCTGAGGAAACAACAGAAGTCCTGAAACTGTTTCTCCACGCACTTTGCTAAGCAAATGGGCCCCATATAGGCCCCATTACTGGCTGAGCAGGAGTAATTCAAAGCAAGCTCATACTTGTAATCCACTTTGCCATCTTCTGTCACCATCTCATCCTTCTCGTCTTCTTTCTTGATCCCCATAATGTCTCCCAGTTTCGTGCCTGCCAGCTCCCAGTGCTTATGCTGAGCCTGTAAGGACAGAGAGCACCATGACTGCCACAGCAAGCACTAACAAATCATTCTTCTCCAATCCTATTCATAAGACTAGGACAGCACGTTAGCCCCACAGTTCTCCAGTGCTGGAACACAGAACACACCCCCCTGATTCCTATACCAAGTCTCCCTCTTCCAAGTGAGCCAAAGCAGGGCTCTTTAGACACTGGTCTGGATACAGAGAGTATCCAGACAGATATGCTGGATACACAATATCCCAGGTCACAAAAATATAAACTCCTTATTATCACTTGCTGCCAAAGCCTATACTCTGCAAAGTCCAAACAAAGGCTGTAAGGCACTATATAACATGTACAGCACGGTAGTAAGCCAAAAGGTCACAGCATACCCTCTTACGCTCCTTTTGCTCTCTGTGCTTGCGCACCAACTGGCTGCCTTTCCGAGCTATGATGGCCAAATCTGAGGTGGCATCCTTGACAGGGATGACTGGCTCTGGCTAGAGGAAAGAGGTATTGCTTCAGCATGAAGAGCTTACACTTCTGGGGCTCCCTGCCACCAGTCTGCAGCCACAGTTTCTACCTGCTTCGTGAAGACAATCCTTCCGTCTAGGAAAGGGGGCACCAGGTTGTGCACTAACAAATGCACTTTAGCTGAGTTATCCTCCTCAAAATCGTCATCTATTTCAATCCGATGAACCACACCACTGGTCAGCATCCGATTTGTCTCCCAGCGCTCGTTATCCTAAGGGAAACAGCATGTTAGAAAGAATATAAAAGCCCCACAGAAAGCCCAAAAGATCACACCAGAGCTTAGGGGTCTGGGACTCACACTGACAATAGGATGAAACTGATGCTTCCAGCCTAGGAAGCCTGAAACCAAGCACCATCTGACAGCAGAGGCTCAGCTTTGCAGCCAGCAACCAGATCTATGGAGGGACAGCAAACCCCACACATTCAGAACAGCCCTTACCTCATTGATCTGCCGCCGCTGCGCTGAGATGCGCGTCTGCCTCTGCTTGTGCAAGTGCTGCTCCCGCTTCTTCACGTACTCCTCGGAGGAGCAGGCCAAGGGATTGTGAAACTCGTCGTAGCCCTCATCCATCATGTACCAGTCCCGGTCAGCTTGCTGGGAGGAGAGAGGCGCGGCTCTGAGCAACTCCGGCCCCCGCAACCGCCCGGGCCAGGCCGGGCGCTGCCGCTGCTCCCGATGTGACCGCCGGGGGGAGCCCGCCCGCAGCTCCCACTGCCAGCCCGCTCGCTCGTCCGCGGCACTCACCCGCTGGTCGTCCTCCCACTGCTGCCGCTCCTCCTCCGTCTCGAAGGCGATGCCCTCCTCCCCGTCTGTGCGCCGCCCTGGAGGGGAGAGCGGGTCAGTACGGCGCCAGTCCGGGCGCGCAGGGGGAAACCCTACCGCACCCAACCTGGTGCTGCGCAGAAGGGAATTTCCAGGGTGTTCCCAGGCAGCTCAGCCCAGGCTCCTCACCTCTCCCTCTGGACAGTCGTGGTGTGGACCCGAGGTGTCGCCGGTCATCAGCCCACTCGTTATATTTGTACGATGGGGTGGGCAATGGTGTCTTATCCGAGTACCTGCTCCTCACAGACCTGGAAAACACCACAATGGAGGAATTGTCGTCCACAGCCAGGCACAACCCTCACATACACCCTCCCCTTTCTGCAACTGACAGCTGAGCCTCAGGCACTGATACCTGTCCCGGTCTCTCCGGTCCGTGTCCCGCTGTGATGATGGCCGGTGGCTGCGCTCCGAGTCTCGAGAGGAAGGCATGGGCGAGGGAGATTCCCACTGTGAGCGGCGAGCACTGCTGGAGCCACTGTCATCCTCCTCCCAGCCAGAGCGAGACGGTGTGGCTGCGTCTAGCAGAGAAGACGGGGCTTGGCACCTGATGTTCAAACAGTGACCACCCCAATGACCAGGAGCCACTGTACACCTTCTAGCAAGGAGCACGCAGAGAGGGTACTCATCTGCCCCTATCTAAAAGAAGGGGCTGGGCCAGCATTCCAAGGAAAATTGCCAAGTGACCACATTTCTATCACACAGACCCAGAACAGACCCCACTGCACAGAGACCAGCCAGATGTTCATAAACATGGCTGGCAGATTGCTTCTGGGCCCAGGTCAGGCTAGGAATTTTAGTTTTGCCCTAACCACAAATGTTAAAAGATACAAGCTTTTTGACCCACACTTGTCCTGACAAAAACAGCAGAAAACATTAACAACAAAAAGAACAAACCCCTTCCTGTTTGGTCTCACATAAGAACTCTGCTGGGTCCCACTCCTACCTTTGGGCCGGTGCCTGGGACTCTCTGGTTCACTCCTCCTGCTGCTACGCTCCGATGAGCTGTCCCTCTCTGACCTGCTGCTGTGACGACTTCTGTCCCGTTCCTCTGCAAAAGGAAAGTGAGATCAGTGGCCAAGTGCACAAAAAGCTTCCCAGATCTGCTGCAGAAACCACCATGAACATTAGCTAAGGACTACAAACAGGCTGAGGGATGAGCCCAAGCCCTAAGCAAGAAGAGGCACGAAGGTCTCAAAGCAGTTACCATGGTGCCGTTTGTGATCATGGTCCCGGTCCCTACTGCGTTCCTTCTTCTGCTGCTTCTCCTCCTTGGAGGAGGCAAAGACGCCATGTACCCGACGGTCCCTTTCACGCTGCCGGCTGCGTTCCCAAAACTCCTCACTGACACCCCCTGTGTAGGAAGGTGATTCCACACAGGTAGAACGGTAATGCCTGGAAAGGCAGAGCAGAGAGAAGAAAAGCTCAAGAGTGCTGAGGAATAGCTGGCCTTCAACTTGACTCACACAACTCTACATCTAATCTCTGCTATAGCAGAAGCTTATAGCTGAAAGTGCTCTCTCCATCCTTTGCTAACAGCACACCACGTCTCTGATGCTCTCACGTGCACTTCTGAACAGGCCGCTGCCTTCAGGCATCAGGAAGCAGGGAATCTCAAAACTAGGATGGCTGGTGATTGCAGGCCTGACAGCACCTACCCGTAACACCCCAGGCAGGGCAGCAGCGAAGAACTTTGCCCAGAGCTCCTCAAACCTACAGAGGTGCCCCCGGTTCTACCCGAGGAAACTCCCCGCCCCGCCGGTCACCGGCGCAGCCCCGCACACGCTGACGGTGCTCACGCTCATTCCCCCAAGGGGATCCGGCAGCCGCGGAGGACCCGGTGCCACCGAGCACCCGCCCCGCAGACCCACCTGTGAACGCCGTGGCTGCTTCGGGTGCTCTCGTCGCCGTCCTCCTCGGCGCTGCCCGCCTCGCCGCGGCTCTCTTCGCGGTCTCTGTGCGAAGCGACCCGGGACCGCTTCCTGCCCGCGTCCTCCTCCCCGCGCTCCCGCCGCTTCTGGGCCGCCAGCACATCCAGGCCCAGCAAGGAGGCCCGTGGTGCCGGCGCCTTGAAGACGTGCTGCTCGGCGGCGGCGCTGCGCTGCCGCAGCACCAGCCCGCCGGCCTCGCCGTCCGGGCTTGTCCCCGCCAGGCGGTGCAGAGACCCCTCGGCCATCGCCATCGCCGCCGATGGACGGGCGGGGGGGATAAGCACCGGAGCTCTGCCCTGCCCTGCTCTTGCCCCTGCTCTTGCCTCTGCCCCTGCCCCTGCCCCTGCCCCTGGCCCCGGCTCTGCCCCTGGCCCCGGCTCTGCCCCTGGCCCCGGCTCTGCCCCTGGCCCCGGCTCTGCCCCTGCCCCCGCCCCCGCCCCTGCCCCTGCCCCCGCCCCTGCCCCTGCCCCCGCCCCTGCCCCCGCCCCTGCCCCTGCCCCGCTTGCGGTTGCCTCAGCGACGGTAAACCAGCTCCCCGAGCGCCGCAATAGGCCGCCCCAGAGTGCTCCGCGAGAAGAGCCGCTCTAGCCACGTGCACCACAGACACAAGGGCTGGAGCCTATAGGAGCGGTACCCACCATAGAGTGCAGCGCCGCTAGACAAGACGTGCTACCTGTCCCTTGGCGGACTTCCGGTGTGAGGAAATTGTTTGGGGTCATGTGGCCGCCGGGGAACTTCCGGGTGTGGCGGGCGCGGCCGGAAGCGAGCCGCGCAGGGGTTCCGGAGCCGCCGCGCGGGCACCGCTGAGCCGGTGTGAGCGCGCGCTGCACGTGCGTTCTCCGCCGCTGTGCGCGTCCCGAGCCCGTGGTGCCGGTGGTGGCCGAGCCCAGAGCTGAGCGCAGGGTTCGAGGTGCGGCCTGAGACAAGGAATCACAAAAGCACAATGTTATCAGTTCTAAGTAATGTTAACTTTGATGGCTTTGTAATGGAAAATAACTGCGGTGCTTGAAGGTAGTTGACATAGTTTTAGGACCTTAGCCCAAAAAGTGTAAGAAAAGCAGAATAGAAAAACAGGACCTGGGGATGGGGAGTATCTGGGACTAGCAGATGCACAGGGTGGGCACAGTTAAACTAACTGATAAGTAGAAGGACAGGATGATTGCTATGTTTGTGGTGTTAATGAACCCATTAAGCTGCTGTAAACACCTACTGGGGAGCATCCGGGACTAGCAGATGTCCAGGGTGGGAGCAGTTAAACTAACTGATAAGTAGGATAATTGCTATGTCTGTAATGTTAATTAAGCTGGTGCTTCAAAGACTGCCAGAAGTTATGAAGATTGTTGAGAGAAGTAAACGACCCTTAAAGACCACCACCACATTTTTGTATGCATGCGGGAAACTTTCTGGAAAATGATGTAATTCATACATAGCCTCATGAATATGTATGTATGCTCAGGGACTATATAAGGATGGCTTGTGTAGCAATACGGTGATACACGTTAGGAGGAGCTGTCCCTCGTGTCTCCTGGTGCCGCAATAAAGAATACCTGCTTGTCAACTGGAAACTCTGTTGGTGAGTTCGTTCCTGGAGTTTTCTCAGAATCAGGCCTCACCAGTGCCCAGTGCAGGGGCACAATCCCTGCCCTGGCCCTGCTGCCACACTGGTGCTGGTACAGGCCAGGATGCTGGTGGCTTCCTGACTGCCTGGGCACAAGCTGCTCATGTTCAGCTCCATCAGTCAGCACCCCCAGCTCCTTTCCCATGAGCAGTTTCCAGCTGCTCTTCCCCAACCACCCACAGACCCCCACCAGTCTCGTTTGGGGTTCTCACGGACACCCACACAGGATGGGGGGAGAAGGACACCCCACACCCAGGGGGAAGAAGAGAACCCCACAGAGCCCGAGGCAGCCCCTGCAGACAAGGCCCCCCAGGCACCCCCACAGAGGAGCCCTGCACAGACCCCACCGGCATCGCCCCACGAAGGGCATGCACACACTGTGCACAGAGAGAGACACAGACAGAGCCTGCTTGTGGTGGGTGCGGGGCAGCTTTATTTGTGCACGGCCCTTCCTCAGCCGATTGCCACCGTGTCCTTGATCCAGGCCAGGACGCGCTGCACGTCCACATATACACCATACTTGGAGGCGCTACAGGTCTTGTCATAGCTGAGGATGCCAGCTGCATACCACGTGTTGTCGTCAGGGTCCTGCACGGCAAAGGCACCGCCGGCATCCCCATAGCATGTGTCTTCCTGCAGCTCACTCATGCCCACACAGAAGGTGTCATCGGTGAGCAGGGGCTGCACCCAGGAGGACGCGTTCCGTGCCCCGTAGTACTGCCGGCACTTCTCACCCTCTGCCACTGGCAGCATCACATACTTCAGCATGCTGGGAAAGGCAAAGGTGGCACCACGGCCCCAGCCTGAGACGTAACCCACACGCCCTGGCTGCACATAGTCCTTCTGGGGCAGGCAGATGGGCATTATCTCCTCTCCAAGGAACACCTTTTCCTTGAGCTTCAACAGGGCCAGATCCACAGCCTTTGGGTAGCCAGGGTGCAGCACCACGTGCTCAATGGCCAGGGCAGGCTGCTCCCGGCCACCCAGGAAGAGCTGCAGTGTAGGGGCAATCTCCTCCGGCTTGGTGCTGTCGCTGTGGTTTAGGTACACGTTCCTGCCCGTGGTCAGCAGCCACTGGTCACTGATGAGCGTGGCCCCCACAGTGAGGTTGTGGCGTGTCACCAGCCGGCCCTGCCAGGGGAAGCTGCCCTTCCCAGCCAGCAGGCCCCCGATGATGCGCTGCATCTGCCTTGGGGGGTTCTTCGGCTTCCCACACACTGCATGGGGCAGAGCAGGGCCCTGGTGAGCCCCTGAGGCTTGCAGGTGCCAGCAGCAGCCCCAGGGAGCAGCACTGAACGTGTGAGCAGCCCCTGCAGCCCCTTGGCTGCACAGGCAGACACTGCCAGCCTCCCGCCACCCTGCTTGCTGCAGCCCCTGCAGCTCTGCTCTCACCTGGCTCACAGACAGGTGCCTCCTTGCCAGCTCCAAGGCTCACCCATGTGTTATTCTTGTCACACTTGTATGTCCCTTTGGAGGGAAACCAGAGTCAGCACCTCTACTCTGCTCAGGGGAAAGCCCCACAGCCAGGGAGGCATGAAGGTACTTGTACCTCCCCAAGCTTGGGGAGCTACTTGTACCCCCAAGGAAGCCGGGGGGGATGGGACAGGACAGGATTGCATTATCCAGCACTGGAGCAAGGGCAGCTCTGTGCAGCACCTGTAGCAGGGGACAAGCCCCATCCTTGGATGCTGTGCCCAGGCCCTGTGCCTCACCGTCACCAGCGCCACGCAGTTGGTAGTACGGGTCACAGTGGTACTTGACAAGGTGCTCCACGTACCCATGCTCAATCTCCGCAGGCTTTACACAGCTCCACTCTGCAGGAAGTAGAGGCTCAGCTGGCTGGGAGGAACAGTCCAAGACAGAGCCCCCACCTCCAGCGGGTCCCCCTCAGTCCCATCTCCCTCCCCCACACCTGCCCCACTGCCCCTGATGCTGTCCGTGCCCCTGAGCTCCCACCCATGCCCTGTAAGGTACCGGAGGCAGCCGCAGTCTCCAACACAGTCCAGGCCAGGCCAGCAACCAGCAGCACTGCAGGTCTGCAGGGAAGAAGGGACACGTTCAGTAGAGGACTCCTACCCCTGCAGGAGCCTGGGCTCCACCACAACCAGCGCTCTGGCCAGGCTCATGCTCTGTTCCAGGGGCTCTGGGCACCAGACACAGGCTGGAGAAGTTGCCTGAGTCAGACCCAGACCCTGCTGCTGTGGAGGATGAGGCTGCAGTGCTGAGACCTGGAGCATCTCCAACCCTACTCCGGTTCTGCCACAGCCCCCAGCAGGGCTGGGTCCTCAGGACAAGCCAGGCAGACACAGCGCATTGCTCACCCCATGCTCATGGCTCCCTCCGCTCACAGCAGCCTCTTCCTGCAGGTTGGTGCTGTTCCGGGCTCCCTCTTAACGCCTTTTATTGTCACCTCCCTTGCCCAGGGGCAGCCCCTGCTCCAGACCTCTTGACCCCGCTGCCTGCAGCCAGCACCCTTCCCAGCACAAAGCGCACAAACAACCCTGGCTGGCTGGTGGCCAGCCTGGAGCAGGTCCTGGAGCTGGCCAAGCCCCCGGGCAGCCCATGCCAAGATGTTCCGGGATCCTGCAGCTACAAACATGCAGGAAGGGATCTGACTGCAGCCCTGGGTGCCCTGACACCATGACATCGACTGAGGCCTTCAGGAAGCAGAGCCAGCCCTGCAGAACTGCCCTGTGCCATTGCCTTGAGCAGGCCCTGCAGGGCACGTGCTAGCCCCGCAGAGCACTGGCACCCATCCGCGGCTGGCAGGTGATGGGCACAGGGCCCGAGCCCCGTCCACCCTGTGCCTGGTTCTGCCCAAACACCCTGCACCCTCCCTGCCACCCTCACAAAGGGGGCACCCTTCATCCTGCCACCCGTCACACCGGGGTACACCCTGCACCCTCCCTGCCAGCCCTCACACCGGGGTACACCCTGCACCCTGCCGCCCCACAGTGCCCTGTGCAGCCACAGCCCAGCCGGCCGAGGGTGCAGCGTGTCCGTTCCGCTGAAGGGTCCAAGGCACCGCGACCGGGCCAACCTCTTCCCGCAAGCACCCGCCCCTTCCCGCGCACCCGCGGCCAAAGCCCCTCGGGGCACTGGTTTGTCCGTAGGGCCGGGGCCGGCCCAGCCTGACGGGAACTGGTGCAGCGGCCGCTGGACAGAGCCCAGCTGGAAGCGGCTGCAGTGGCGCGGAGCAGCACAGGGCAGCGCGGCGCTGGGCAGCGGGGTCTGCTTCCAGCAGCACAGCCAAGGGCAGCGTGCGGGGGACACGCACCCCCCTGTCACTACTGAAGCTGGGCCTGCAGGCATCTCACCAGCACCCTCCTGTCCTCCAGCCCTCCGGGCTCAGAAGGGGCCTGGCTGCTCCCACAGTTCAGCAAGGGCCTTCCCACCCTGTGCAAGCTTCCTCCCCTCTCATGGGGTGCCTGTGCCACAAACCACGCAGGGCTGGACAGCTCTGGCCCAGCACCAGTCACCCTCATGCAGCCACATTTGAAACACAGAAAGCTGGAGTCCAGCACAATGCATCAGGGCTCTGCTCCATGAACTGCACCAGCGCTCAGAAAGGTGCTGTCACATTTGGTAGCAGGCTTAGAGCAGCAATAAGCAGAACACCTCGGAGATGAAGAAGCAGAGGGCTGCAGAAGCAGGGTGCAGGAGGGAGGCAGCCCCGATGTGAGCCTGCAGCCACAGACAGCAGGGTCAGCACTTCTGCTCCTCCTGTAAACAAGGCTGGTGAAGTGGTGTGTTGCAATCCTGCTCTGCAGGGTCGTCTGTGGGGCTGAAGGAGGAACACTGTGTCCAGGTCAAGCTGTGTTGCTCAAGAAAAGCTGGAGATGACCACAGGGAGTCCAGGGTAAAGCCATAGTCAACACAGGAGGCTCCAAAGGCAAAGCTGACTCCAGAAGCATGAACAAACAGGGCCTTTTCATAACAACCGACAGGGCATAACCATAGCTCTCTCCAAACACCTATGTACTGTCAGCAAAGGGAAGACAGCGCTTGGCACCTGCCGGGGCCCAGCTTCAGGCAGAGCTCTCTGCAAACGAACCCCTGGTGAGTTTTGTGCAGATCCATCCCAGAGCCGGGCTACCCACAGGGCTTCTGCCAAGGGGAAAACATGCTCTGACAAGGAACAGCAGAGAGAGCTAAGCCCTCTGGACTGCTTCCCTCTGACCCTGGGGGGTCCCCAAAGCACACACAGGACCAGGGGAGACAAATATTTATTGATGCTCGGGCAGGACCAAGGTCTGCATCAGTACCGCATGTGGAGAAGGGAGGAGGGTGGATCCTGCTGTGGTGCTGTGCTGCAGGACCAGGCACAGCAGGGGCTGTGGGGCCCAGGCAGGAGGGACACCCCATACACTGGCCCATGGCTCTGGCAGTAACACAAGGGAAGGCAAGCCCTCCATGGGAAGTGCAGCAGCAGGAGCTAGGACAGAGGACACCCCACAGCGCACAGGGCTGACCCTCAGGGGCCTTCCTCACCAGCCAGCAGTCTTACCCAATGCTGCTTTCTGCTGGGGAGCCCAAACACAGGAGAGCCAAAATACAGCCCTGGACAGCAGCACCAGCAGCAGGCCCCTTCTCCTGCTCCCCATCAGCACTGACCCTTCCCAAGGGCTGGGACCAGGGCCTCAGCTTAGTCCCAGCCTGCCCAGCACTGGAAACATCAGACACATCCCTGCTTGTCCAGAGCTCCTCCAGCGTGACCTTGGTTCCGCAGCATGTCAGGACTGGTGATCAGCTCCAACTGCCTCCATGACGTTCCTGAAGCCCTGCTCCCTACGAGGGACAGTGTGTGCCCACGGGCCGGCCTGGCACCGTGCCTCAGCCCAGCAGTACTGTGCCTGAGCACTGGAATACGGCTGCCTGGAGCTGCCCTGGGGACGTGCCTGGCCCTCACTCACCTCAGCAGCTCCTCCAGCTCCTGCTTCACTGCCCGCACCACCAGTGGCCCGTGGTACACCAGCGCTGTGTACATCTGCACAAGCGAGGCTCCAGCACGGATCTTCTCCAGGGCATCCTGCCCACTGCTCACACCACCCACCCCGATGATGGGCACCTGGCCTGTGGCAGATACAGGGTCAGGACAGCACGGGCGACACCGGCCGTGCCCCCAGGCCCCTGCCCCTACCTCGGGTGAGGGTGTACATGTCCCTGATGGTCTGCGTGGAGAGCTCCCGCAGGGGCTTCCCACTGAGGCCACCAGGCTGCGAGCGCTGCCTGCTCTGGAGGCTGCTGGGGCGGCTCACTGTGGTGTTGCTCACAATCAGCCCATCCACACCGAGCTGGGGGGGGGGGGGGGGGCAGCAGCATGAGGTCCATGAGCAACCTCCACTTTCACACACCCCCCCGGCCACCAGGCCAGCACCTCCTAGGGACACGCACAAGCAACGTGCCCTGGGACAAAGCAGCCACCTCTCATCACTGCCTCTGGGTGACACAGAGAGGCCCTCATAGACTCAGAGCTACACAGGGCACTGTCCCTACAGCAGCCAGAGTGCTGCAGGTCCACCTGTCCCTTCGGAGGTGACTCGCCAGGAGCACAGTGGTCCTGCGATCGCGCTGCAGGAGGTGAGGCAGGACACAGCACCCAGCTCCCCGCTCCCCCCTCCTCACCTCACAGACAACGCTGGCAATGTCCTGCTTGTCCTGTGTGCTGAGGTCAGGGGCGATCTTCACCAGCACAGCTGGCTTGTGTGCGCAGGGCAATGCGTCCCGTGCCGCCAGTACCTGCAGGGCAGTGCATGGGGCGCAGAGCAACGTGTGCGGGGGACACGCGTGCACCCACCGCCAGCAGCAGCACGGGATGGGCCCCGCTTTCCTCACGTGCTGCCAGGGCACGCAACCCACACAGGCCCACAGTGAGTCCCAGTGCCATGGGGCAGGGAAGCAAAGCGGAGGGCAGTGCCCCACTGCTTATGTGCCTCTTGATGGAGCACAGTGCCCCAGTGAGCCCTGTGCCAGCAGCTGACCAGGGGACATCTTGGCGGCTCTGCCCAACTCTCCAGGGTGCCACCATGCTCCTCCCTGTGCTGGCAAACCCGGCTGGAGCAAAGCAGGCACTACCAGGGCACAGGATGCACACACTGGTGCAGCTGTGGTCTGGGCTGGCTGGGAGGGTCACCCACCTTGGTCAGCAGGTCCTGCAGCTCAGCCTTGCCCTGCAGGTGCCGCAGCCCTGGTGTGTTTGGGCTGGACACGTTCACAACCAAGTAGTCAGCCAAAGGGCCCAGTGTCCCCACCCCAGCCACGTAGTCAGCTGCAGCATCAGTAGAGCTCCTGTTCTTGCCCAGGTTGATTCCAAGGGGCATCCCCACTGGAACACAGACATGGCTGAAGCATAGCAGCAGGACCACCCACTGCCCAGAGCATCTGACACGGGAGCCCCAGCACCAGCTAAAATCAAGATGGGGATATGCAGACCATGTGTTTCATGGGGGTTTGCCTGGGAACGTCCTGCAAGCACAGAAGCATCACCACAGCTGCCCCAGTTAGCACCTCCAGCACCGCAGCCTCCAGCCTGGCCACACAGCAGACTGCTCTTGGAAACTGCCCAGCTCTGGCTGCTGTCAGCAGACACATCCTGCCCAAAGCAGCAAACGTAGCCTCTGTTGCAGAGCAAATGCCTGGAGAAAGGTGCTGGTCACAGTCCCAAAGAGAAGAGCTACAGCCCCAAGAGGGTTCCTGCTGTTTGAGTGTGCCTTGTTCTGGCCAGGGCCCTCCCATGCTTGGACACTGGTTTTACACACTCTTCCTGGCCTACATGGAACCCTTGGAGACAAAAAACTACATGGGAGACCCCAAACCCACCCTGCAGACTCCAAGAGCAAAGGCTGATAAGCTGCCTCACCACCAGTGAGCCGGAGCTGTGTGTCTTGGCGGGCCCGCAGCCTACGCTCCACTGCAGCATGGCCATGGCTGTTGAACCCATACCTGCACCACAACAGGCAAGGTTCAGGGCTGTGCTGGTTCCACAAGACCCAAGCAGGACACAAGAGAAACAGGAAGAGACAGCTCAGCTCTGCTCAGCTCATCCCACAGAGGAGCCACCACAGCAGAGCCACTACCACCCAAACACCCAGCCCCGCGTGGGCAGCCCATGGGACGCTGCAGAGCTGCACCCTCGGGTCCCACCTGTTAATGACTGCCTCGTCCTCCACCAGCCGGAACACCCTGGGCCTGGGGTTCCCCTCCTGGGGCTGGGGCGTTACAGTCCCGACTTCCACAAAGCCGAAGCCCATCTTGTAGAGCCCATCCACGGCCTCGCCGTGCTTGTCGAAGCCAGCCGCCAGGCCCACCGGGTTGCAGAACCGGTGCCCGAGCACTCGCACCTCCTGCGGGGCAGGAGCAGGGTCACACACGGTCAGCCGGGAACCAGAGCCCCGCCCCAGACCCTGTTCTCCGTTTCTTCTGCCCGGGAGCCTATGCTCCCGCCAGGGCCATCTTCTGAGCCCGGGACCACTCCAGGAGCCCCGGTGGGCACCTCCGCGGGCTGGCAGAGCTCATGGCCCCCCGCGGAGCGGCCCGCCGAGGACCTGCCCGCTCTCCCAGCCATGCCCGCTGCCCCCCGCCCGTCTCCCGCCCCTGAGCCCGCCCACCGCAAAGTCGCACCAGCGCTGGGCCGTCGGGACGGGCGGGAGGCAGCAGCCCCAGGGCAGCGAAGCGCAGAGCCAGCCTGTGCGCGGTCTCGGGGGGTAGAGCGCGGAGCGCAGGCATTGCCGCCGCGTAGAGCCGCTCATCGCCCGCCGCCAGCGTCGAGCCCAGCAGCAGGCCGCAGCCGCCCAGCGCCGCCGCCAGCGCCCGCAGCCGCCCCTACGGGAGATGGTCGGCAGCGACAACGCCAGGAAGGTGCCCGCACCACAGCCCTCCCGTACCGGCCCCGCCTCATCCCCCCCACCCCGCTCCATCCCTATTCCCCTACGTCCCCCTCCCCGCCCGTGGCCCGCCGGCCGCTCACGCGCAGCGGCGCCGCCATCTGCTCAGCCCGACACGTGGAAGGTCACTTCCGCGACCCCGCCCCGGTGATTGGCTGAGGCCGGACCGTGCAGCCAATAGCGGAACGACAGTCCTTGGGGTGAGAGCCGAGGGGGCGGAGCCCGGAGCGAGCCCGCCTTCACCCCACTGCAGCCCGGGGGTCCCCTCCTCTCGTGCCCGGTCCCCGCAGCACTGGACACGGCGGCTCCAGCCCCGGCTTTATTAGGAACCAACTCGCACCGTACAAATCACCCGAGCGCCAAGGTACGGTCCGCTGAAGCGTTATGTACAGACACCAGAGTGTGCCACAGGGGGCACGGGTACAACCAGCACCCTCCACCGTGCCCCGTGTGAGCAGAGCTGCTGCCACGCATCCTGTCAGGGCTCCTCAGCCTTGATCAACCTGCACGCTCAGTTCCCAGCCAGCACCTGCAAGTTCCTCTCCCTGGCCCGCTTGCAGTTCCCGTGGGGTCAGGACAAGGAACAGGGCTGAGGACATGGCCAACACCATGGAGAGGATTCAAGCATCCAGCGGGAGTGAAAGAGAACATCAGGCAAACTGTGACCAGATACTGCTGGAGCCAGGGAGCTGGCAGATGGGCACAGCCTGAAGCGCAATGTCACATCTCCTCACACACAACCATGTTCCCCACGTCAGCCCCAGTTAGGTGGAAATCCTAACAGAGAGACTTAATCACCCTCACCACAGATGCCATAGAGCAGAGAGGGGGAGCCTGTGGGCAATGCTGCCCTTGAGACTGAAGGCCAAGCACAGCTTCTCTGTACAGCTTCCCAGACAGACAGAAGCTGTTTCCTGCTCCAGTCTCACCAGGCTTCCTGCAGCTCACCTCCTGGACCAACAAAGGTCAGGACAGTGGCAGCAGTTGGTTTAAGTACAGTGAGAAAAGAGCTCAAAAAGAAGAGTGCATTCATTTGAGGTTAAGAGACAAAACAAATTTCAAGGGGAGTCAGTTTCAGTGAGAAGAGCCATCACAGCTCCTACCCCGCACCTTGGGGTTACAGCCCAGTCAGTTTTATGTTTTCTTCTTCAGCTCCTCAAATCTCCTAGAAAGATCATCAAAGTCAATGTCTTCAGAGACAGAAGAGTTGGCACCAGCCGATGCTGTTGGCAGCGTGTCTGGTACAGATGGCAGTTCAGGCAGCACAAAGTTATCAATGGTATTAGGAGCTCCAGCCTTTGGTTTAGGAGAAGCCTCTGACTTGGGCCCGGGCCCTATTTAGAGTAAGAAAAATACCATTTTACCTCAGTACCACAGACACAAGAGGCCACACAAAAGAAAGGCTGTTCTACTAAAACCAGCAGTACCAACATGGTTTTCAGAACAGGACCAGTGGTCAGGTAGCTCACATCACACAGACTCACTGGGGAAAACCACATCTCAGCTTTAGGTGGCTGGAAGGAGGACCAGCCAAGGCAGATCCAGACCTGCAGCCCTGTGCTGAGGCTGCAGCAGAAGCCTCTCCGCAGCCTACAGCCCCCTGCGGCCGGGCTGGAGCTCCCCTCGCTGCAGTGGAGGGACTGTACCATCAGTATCCAAAGCCCCGGGTTCCTCACTCCAGCACCTCCTAGAGACACACGCCGGTATCACACTGTCACACAGCTGAGACTGAAGCATACAGCCAGATCCAGTGCACCCAGAGGCCTATCTTCTTCAGCACACATGAACACTCCCCAGAGAAAACCTTGCTGGAGCTGGCAAGGGTGTACTTACTCTAAAAAGCCTCTCAGCCTTTATCAAGTGCTAGAGTTAACAACTGCTTTCAAAACACACAGAACAAAATCACACTGCACAAGACAGGAAAAATTTGTTATGATCTAATTACATTGCAAGAAGCACCTCATAAGACTTTAGGCAGATAGACCAAGGGATAACAGCTTATCACCACTAGCCCTGCTCTGCTGTATGCAACCTCAACACTGACATTAATACAAAACCTATCTACCTTCTTCATACATACTTCTTTCATTCTCTTGCTGCAGAGCAGTATTATTTACACTGTGTAAAAATACATTATCACTTAGAGCTGTTGTTTTCTCATTTTATCCTGCAACACCCCATTTCTGGTCTGATGAGACAGCTTAAACTGGACACCTAGTACTGACTCCTATGTCAGACTCTAGTTCTTGAGTTTCCCAGTGGAAGTCTGGATCTGCCCTGTTTTGAGAGGATACTTTGCACTTCTGTCAGAATCCTCTCCAGACTCAAATCATGCTCTTAAAATGCATCAGGTTGTACAAATTGCTCCCTATGAGGAAAGCTTCCATCCAGGGACATCAGGATTCTGAGCTAAGTATAACCCCTGACCACCCCAGGTTTCCCAAACCTCTGGATGTACTCACCAGGCACCGGCGCAGGAGTGTCATTGTCAGAGTTAGGCTCGGCAATCTGAAAAAGACTCTGTTACTTACTACAGTTCTTTGCTACATGTCAGAGGATCTTGCTGATGTGTAGGCACTGCTCATGGGCAGCAGCAGCCTCACCAGTGCAGAGTGGGCAGGACACCCTGGCTCCCAGCATACTCACAGGAACCTGCCTTTCTACCCCAGAAAAGGAGGCAGTGCTTTGAGTTTCCCTCTCTGTCAATTAAAGCATCTCCACTGGCCATATTCCAGAACTGGATTAACAGAGCATGTCCACTAGCAGGTCTGAAATATTTATTACAGACATAAGTGTGATAAGACTGCTCTCTTCATTCATGGCTGTAATCACAGCCACCACTTCCTTTCTTTCATAAAGGACAGACACGTCCTTGTAATCAGTAGCAAGGTATGAAATGACCCCATCTCAGCTCTTCATCCAGTTGGGACAAAGGCCCATGGTCAGCTGTGCTGGCATAACTCCTCATTCCCTGCAGGCTGCAGCCAGTGACATCTGTCCCCCCCCAGCTAACAACTCTGGTGTTTGTGCCTACACCTCTTGCACCCAAAGGCTGCTGTACAGCTGGTACAAGGTGTCAGCACTCAGGGGTGTTTGGTGATGCTCATCCCTATACCCAGGATACTACAAAAACAAGTAGCATGTCACTGAAAGCAAGATGGGAGGTGTGGTCATGAACTGCAGCAACAAAACCATAGACAAGCAGAGAAAGAAAAGAGTCCATCCTCTCCTTTGCTGTCCCCAAGGACTGAGAAAAGTCTGGGAGAGGAAGTGTTTAAACACACATCATTTAAGTCAGCTAAAACTGTCATCCAGGCTAACTATGTGTTAGTTCAAAAGCCATAATTAAGGAGACCAAAGGCAATATGCCCTCACGTTAAAAAAAATCAGAATTTGTGGACTCTACTTGTTAACTGTTTATCACCATTTTAACAAAGAGTAAAATAAATCCTGGTTTTCTTTTGCAGGCAAACCACACAGCTGAATGAGGTCACAAGTCATCCTCCCATCACATGCACTCAGTGATTCACCACACTGTAAGCAACACCAAGCACCACCCCCAGAGCTACACAGGTCGGCAGCAATGTGCTTCATCAACATTTGCCTTTTCTGTGGCTACCACAGCCCTCTTCTTGCAGTTCCCTGTGCTGCCTACAATGGTGATCCAGCTCAGGCACTTACAGACTCGTATGTTGGTGGGGTTGCTGGAACTGGTGGTGGATGAATGTTGGTGAAAGGCTGGTAGGTCCCCACTGGAACACCACCGAAGTTCTCCTGTACAGAGAGATTACAGTCATGCACCAAACTACTCACCTGGGAGAGTAACCATGACACCTACAGCTGCTGTGGGAGTCAGAGAAAGTAATCTGAGGTAAATGCAGGGAAGTATCCAACCCAGTATAGTTTATACTTGTACGGAAAAAATTCACAAGTATTAAGCCAGATGTAGTCACCTGGAACAACCAAACCCAGGTAACAGGACTGTGGCTTATTTTAAAGAGCCATCATGACTAAACACTTCAGCTTTCAAGGCGTTAGATGTACCAGGACAAAGAGGGCAATAACCTGCATTAAGCACACAAGAGCCATTTTCCAGAGTGCAACATCACAAAGGAGAAAGGAGATCTCTGGCTCACTCAAGGCTTTGTATTACCCTTACTTCTAACAAAGAAGTGCCTCAAAAGACACTTGGCACAAGTCCTCACTGTATTTATGCCTGGGACAACAGCCATCTGATGATGCTTGGCCCAGATTCTCTAGAAAAACCACTGCAGCACTGCTGGAATCATATAAAGACTCCAACCCATCCCACTGTTCTGCCACTTTGCAGTCTATACAGATACCCTGTAAATGGCTGCATTCGGAGAGCAGTGCTCTTTCCAGTTCCCACCTTCCAGCCTCACAATAAGACATCTCCAAGAGCCACTGGCCTGGTCTCCTTCCCTTGCAGGTCTGAAGGCAGAGCACTTCTGCATTCTTATGTGCTGTTCCCACCCTACAAAACTCACCTCATTTCCTTAACTGAATCTTGGCACACTACCAGCCTACCAACGTCAAAATGCAGCTCCAACCCATGGTCAAAAGTCTGGCAGTCAGAAGACTGACTCAGGAGTTAAGTCTGGACTCCCCTGTTCCCTGAAGGCAAAGAGGGCTGGCTGGAGAACAGGGCTAGGAACCTCCACAGTCAAGAAGCAACATGAAGCTTCAGCCGCACCGCCAACAGTTTCCATCCCAAGCAGTCCCACACCAACATGATACCCTTCTGACACATCAAGCTATCAGGTACAGACACTTCCAAGGTAGCAGGCATAAGCTAAGCACCACAACTGGAGTCTTCCACAGAAAAAGGGAACATCAAAGCAAAGGCACTTACCGATCCCTTTGGAGGTGGATAGGAGAAGGGTGGAGCTGGCGTTGGCATGGGCATAGGCATCATCACTGGCATGGGTACTAATCCATCATGACCAATCATTGGGGCTGTAAATCCACCACCTCCTCCCCCTCCTTGGCCACCCTTCTTCACATCATCAGTAAATCCCACATCAATAAGATCTGCCTCTCCGCCTGCAGGGGCTTCAGCCTGGAGAGGGTGGAAGAATTCTGCTCACCAACATATCCCTATTCTGATCCCATCCCTCTGAAGAGCATTAGATGCCACTAGTACAAGATGGGACAACACCATGAGGACAGAATAGACAGCAGCTACCCAGTGATATTAATGGGAATCAGAAAGGTAACCAGACTACAGCATGGCTAACTATGGCCACATGCTATAGGGCTGTGGGAAGGACCAGAGATTGTGTACGCAAAGGCCATCTACAAAATACCAAAGCACAATTATCACTGAGCTTGTTGCAATGTCACAGCCCTGTGCTCTGAAAGCCCACATATTTCAGCCACTGGAACACTAAAAGGAGGTCCAGATTTGCAGATGCCTCACTCACCATCACCACAGAGTCAGGTTCATAGGGCACATTGTAATTCTTAGCAATCTCGATGAGGTATCTCTCCACCAGAATCTTGGGTGGTGCCTCCACACTCAGCTTGTGCATCAGCTAGAACACAAGGTTGAGAGACACTCATGGGACTGGGCAGTGCAGCAAAGCTCCATCCCAGCTGCTACAGGGAGGGATGCCCTTCCTCCCAGAACAGCACTGCTGCAAGGGAGGCTGCTGGCAGCCACAGGCCAGGGCTCCATGTGTGCTGCTCCTTTCCATCTGCAGCCAACACAGCATGGCCCCACCACCAGGGACCTCAGCACTGTGCTCCAGCACAGGCAGGACCCTACCCTGCATGAGACACAGGCATCAGCCACTGGTGACCCAAAAAGGGGGCAGAAAGCCACAGCAGGCAAGTCTGTTCTGCCAGCTCCAGCTGGCTGCTGCTGTTCCACCAGTTCATTACCCTGTCATTGACTGTCCCAATCTGGTTTGTCCGGCACAGCTTCCCATACTCCTTGCTGTACTTGGCACAGAGCTGATCAGCAACCTGCAACAGGAGAAACCACACGCTACGTATCTGCTGGATTGCTCTCATTTCTGCTACCGAGTGCCCCAGCTGAGCAGTCTTAGCCATCCCTGATGCTTCAGGGACACCTATACTGGGGTCTCAATCTGCAGAGCCCATAAAAACATGTTCTCTGCCTTAATAATAGAGGCCCAAAGACATCCACCAGCTTCTTGCAGCGTCACCCCCACCCTGCACACGTAACATCTCTCAAATAACCCTACTCACAATCTTCAACTCAGCCACTTCTGACTGGAGTCGTGGTGCAGCCCAAATCAGTGTAGATACTGCTTCTGCCAGGCCAGAGTCCAGCTCCCTATGGATAATAGAAGACAATCCTATCTCCATACCAAGCACTTAAGTCTTTGCTGCCCTCAATCTGCTTAGCCTGAAGGTCCCATCAACCTTGCTGGGCTCCATTCTTCCCTGCCTGAGAAAAAAAGCTCTCTGAAGTGCCTAGAACACCCAAACACAGGTCCCCTTCTGTACCCCAGGCCTGCCCCTAACAGCATTCCTCCTTGAGCCCAGGGGCCTGGACCCTGTCCCACAGCACACCCTCTAGGCCAGACTTACTTCATGGACTGAATCAAGCCGAAGCGGGCTAGCAGCAGGTCGCAGTACAGCTCCAGGATCTCCATGGCCTCCACAAGGTAATCTTCACGGATGATGTGCTCCACACGAATCCTGGCACGCTCATCTTTTCCGGCTGCCAGATAATCTGCAATCTCCTTCCTTGCCTTCTGGGCCAGCTCAGCTACAGCACATATCCCCAAGACCCGTCACTGTGCTGGCAGAGCTGCTGCCTCCATACCCATCCACAGTCCCCACCACACAGTCACCACAAGCTTCTCTCTCTCCTTCATCGAGCTTCTGCAATGCAAGACACTCAGCCATGGCTTGGTTGAGCCCTTGTGTCTCAGTGCTAGCACACTAACTCACAGAAGAACAGAGAGTGGGCTTTTAGGTGCCAAAAATAACTCCTACCCCTTCAATTTCCCTGCAGAGCCAGTGAGAGCCATGGATCTTACCTGCGTCCAAGCAGGGTAGGTGGGCAGAGCCTCCTCACCATGCTGTGAGTACAGAAGGCCCAGGAAAGCCCCTCCTGGTGCAAACTGGCATGTCCCTCCACACACAGCCCACTGCTACCACCCCATGTGCCCCACAGACTGCACACGAAGGAAGGTGGCCAGCCTGCTCCTCTGAGTACACCAGGGCAGACTGCAAGGCCTAGGTCCAGCAAGGCAAAGCAAAAGACTGCTCCATACTTGGCCCATGAAAGTACCCCGGCTCCAGAATAGTCTCAAGGCTCCTGAGCCCCAAGAGCATCCTGGGTTGCACTTGTCCCCTCAAATACTCACTCTTCTTTTTCTCCAGCAGTTTGAGGCGATTGATGACAAGGCGCAGGTTAACTCGCAAGCGCTCAGCCTTGAACCCAGCGCCCAACATGGTAGATGCTTTCTGTGGGAGAAGAGGGAAAGTCAGTGGAACCAAGAGCTGCCAGTCAGAAGGAGCAGTCACTGCTTTACTCAAGGACAAAAAAACCCCCAAAAAAACGCAAACCAAAAAAACCCTGCCACTGAATTGTCCAAACAAACAGGCCCAGGCTTGCTATTCCTGAATATGACTGGACCTACAGCACACATCATTCCCTTTTCCATTTTATAACCCTGCACCTATCCGTGACAACAGGGAATAGAAACTTCCTGGATAGTCCCACTCTGATAAGACTGAATTTGGACCCCAGAAACAGATTTATGATGATCAAAACCTGGGATTACCCCATAAATATGAACAGGGTTAGAAAACACATCCTAAAACAAGAAGATAAGGGCCTGGGTCTCTTTAACCTAGGTAAATGACACCAGCCACTGATGTCAATAGCACAGCACAGTAAAGCTTTAAGAACGTTAGAGAAACATCTACCAGCAGTGGTCTAGGAAAGTGTGGCTGTGCTCAGTTCTGTACACTGAGCTTACTGAGATGTGTTTTGAGGTTCAGCTCTAGAAATCTAAGAAGCCTGAGTAGAAAAAACTCACAGATTTCACAATAAACAGCATAGCTGCTAGAAGACATGCTTTCGTTCCCATGCTTTGAAAGGTGAGGGAAGTAAACTACTGCCTCAAGATGCCATCTGTGACAACTATCACAGCCAAATCCTCTCTGTTACTTCATTGACAAAACCACATTTTTAAAGTAAATGAAATCAACTGCAAGAACCAAGCCTATTAATATGTAAGCTGTAAACTAGCTGTATAATTAACCCACGGACTGTACAAACTAAGGTTGTTACAATCCTGTCACCAGGAGGAAGAAGTTGCCATTTCATATCCCCCACACTTCCTACTTCCTGCTTCCTACACGCATGCTCTGACATGTCTTCAGTCTCTCATGAGTCCAATTCTTCAGCCCTACAGAAAATTAACTCAGAAGACATTTTGTTACAGCATTTTGTTATGCCAAGAACCATTTATCAAAAATGCTTAAGAACTATCACATTGAAAGACTTTAACTTGTACCCGAACACCACAATGGATCAGACTTTTGGATAGCGATACCATTTTGTGTGTAACAAGTGCTTTGCACTGTAACAAATCTTATCTACAGTATATCCAGTTTATTTAGCTGATCTATTCACACATCAATAGTTTTTTCAGTGATGCACAGAACCAACCAAGCTCAAAAACCGCTGCCACAGAAATATATATGCATGATCAAAGTCTGATGCCATAAAAAAGGTTCTGCCCTTCTGTAACTCGAACTTACTCCTACAACATTAAAAGAACTTTATAGTGCAGCATGAAACAGTCTCAACACGAGATGCAACGTCTCTGTGAAAGTACCTACTAAACATCTATTCTGATTAACAACCTGTTTTAACAGATTAATTTAAACGTAGCCACTAAGCAGCCAGCTCACTGCTTCTTTTCCAACCAGCCTGCTCCTCTAAAGAGTTCTGTCGCCCCCACTGCCCCGCATGAGGCTCCAGCCACGCTGCTGCAGAAAGGCTGACCCAATCCTTTCCTCCCTGTCTTGTCTCCTCGTCCCTTCCTAGAGACGCGCAGCTTCTGTGACCAGATTTAAATCAACCTCTTCTCGCAACGCAACGAGGCTCTCGCCAGGGCGGCTTCCAGCGCAGCGCCACCAGGCCCGACTCGCCGCGCAGCTCCAAGGGGCAAGCGCTAGTTCCCAGCAGCGCGCCGGCAGCGCACAGGCCAGGGTTGGCTTTATCGGCGCGGCTGCACCGTGACGGGTTGAGGGCAGAGACCCCGATCCCTTCCCGCTCCGTCCCCAGCGAGGCGGCGCCGAGAGAAGGTCTCACAGTGCAGGCGGGGCAGGTTCCGGACCTACCTTCGGTCCCGCCAGCGGGCACTCGGGGAAAGGCACCCCTCCCGCTACCGGCACCCCCCGGCCCCCGATCGAGCCCCGTCACCCCGGCCGCCGCAACCCCGGCCCCACTCACCGACCGTCCGCCCCGCAGCTTCCAGTACCCAAAATGGCGCCGGCCACACCACCTCACCCCGCGCGGAAGGATCCGCGGGGCCGTCGCTCCCCACACCGCAACCGGGACACGACCGATCTGGCGCAACAGCTGCACTGCAACACGGTACGTGATGCCGCCGCACCAGAGCTGGTGTCCTGGGGAAGGAGAGACAGCACCACGGCGCCGGAGAGCGGTGAGGAGGCATTAAATGGTCCAGCGGAGCGATCCACCTCTAGCGAGTGCGTGAGTACGACACCCAATAGGTGTCCGCCGTTACCCACCCCTGGTGAGGAGGTTCCGTCGGCAGTTCCCGTAGCCACGGGCCCGGCCTCCACGGAATGGGAGCCGCTCGGCTGAAGGTTCTGTGCAGGTCGCAGGCGGGCGGAGGGTTCTGCGGTTCCCTGAGGGCCAGGCGGCGGTTGTGGCTCCGTGAAGGGGGGTCGGGCCGAGGCTGAGCTGGGTCCTGGTGCCTGCAGTCTCGGTGCGGCGCAGCCCCGAGGGTAAGCTGGCCCGAGGCGGGCTGCTGCGGAGGGAGAAGTCTCGTGCAGAGAGGCGCGACGGCGCGGGGCGGTTCGGTTCCAGGCAGGTGCTTAAGCTCACACTGCGGCGGCTTTTGAATGAATCGTAATCCGCAGCTCTTGCTCTTGCAGGGCACGAGACTCCGCAGCTCTGGCGGAGCAGGGCAGCCACTTCCCGCCCCGGGCGTGAGGAGAGGCAGCGCTCAACTACGGGGCCGGGGCTTGCGAGACCCGTAACCGGCGCGAATGACCCCTCGTGGGCGGCCGGGGACTGCGGGCTGGGACGGATGCATGAACAACAGGTGAGATGCTTCGGGGAATGAAGCACGGCCCCGGGGTGCGGCGTGGCCCCTGCCCGCCCGCACAGAGCTGCCTGCACCGGGCCGGGCTGCCCGTGCCCGCGCCGCGCGCTCTGGCGGCGCCGCCATTTTGCCCGTCTGTCTGTCCGGCGGCCCTTTGTCTGTCTGCGGCTGCCGGCGCCTGCAGCGGGACCCGGTAAGGCGGGCCGGGCCGGGGACGGGGCGGCCCCGCCGTGACCCCCAGGGTCGGTCTCTCTGCCTGCGGGGCCGGGCCTTCCGTCTTGTCATGGGTGGGGGAGTGGTACCTCGGTCGTATGTGGGAACCCTGGGTAGGGTTCCCCTAGCCGTCCCTCTGCCAGGGGAGCGGCGTCTGTGTGTCCGCCTGCGGGCTGGATCCCTCCTGCCGCCTCCTGGGTGCTGTTTTGACAGCTGGTTCCTTCTGTCGGGGAGACTGGTGGGGTCTCTGTGTCCGTCTGTCGGAGGAGGCTTACAGAATCCCTGTGTCGGAGAAGGCTGACGGGAGTCCTGAGTCTGTCTGGTGGCAAATGGGTTCAGCTCCTCCTTTTGTCAGTTTGTCTGAGGGGACTGTTGGGATTTATCCCTTCCTCTGCCCCTCTGAGGGGGGCCACGTTTCCCCCTTAGTATGGCTTGAGGGGGTCGGTGTGTCTCCGCCTGTGAGGAACGGGGGCAGCGCATCCCCGATGTGAGCTGCGGTGTCGGTGGTCCCTCTTCAGGTGAGGACGCCACGGGGTGTGTGCCCAAGTGCCTGCCCTCAGGCCTGCCTACCCAGGGAGGGCGCAGCAGCCCCTGTTCCTGCCTCTGCCCGCGGGACGGTGAGGTCAGTCCGTCTGAGACGGGTCTTGTGCCCAGGCTGGCTGCTGCCGCCGTGCCTGGAGCTGTGACCGCAGAGCTGCCGGCTCCCTTGTCTGCCTTCTGCGAACGGTGAGGCCTTGTGTGCTCTCTGTCTCTATCTGGATGTGAAGTCAGAAGTGGGGCAGGGTCTGCAGGTTTGATAAAGCTCCTGCCCTGTCGGCTGTGGGAATGGACAGGAGGGAGAAGAGTGTTCAGAATGAGATTGCAGTCACTCTTAAGTGGGGCACTCTTAGGTTTTTGTATGCTGGGGACAGGATTGCTTATAACTTTGCTTGAGAACTGAGTGGGACTGCCCATACACAGTGGTTTGTGAAATGCCTGTGAATCATGCTGTATGCTGACACTGAAAATGGTTGTGGTGATGTAGAAGGAGCCCTGTAGGCAGAAGGGTGGGGAATGACCCGAGAAGCCAGCTGTGTTTGGCCAGAGGCTCAGAAGGTTCCAGTGGTGTGCGTGACAGGCTCTTCTCTTCTCAGGTGAGCCCTCTGCTGAGGGAAGGAACAGTCTGTGCTCCCAGGTCAGGGAAACATGTCCCGTCGGAAACAGACCACTCCTAACAAAGTTCACTGTGAGTATTATGTGAAACAGTGTCCTGGGATCCTTGCCCTAGCTGGATTGTTTTGGAGTGAGATGGGGAGGAGGGGAATGATGGTTACGCACTTTCCATCTCGGGGACTGTAAGAAACTGAGCTTTATGCCGCAGGGGAGCTGGCTGTGTCCTGACGTGGCAGGGATAGACTTGAACAAATAGGTAATGCTGTAAAAGTAGGTTGTGTATGTGCAGGGCCTGTTGCTGTGCTTTGCATTCACACTGTCACAAGTGCAAATTAGTATACTAAGAAATGTGACTTGAGGGCTCTGGCCCATCTTGGGTAGCAAAGGAAGTTCTAGGCCAAAATGTGTGGCAGAAAGCCAGGAATTCCTGGGTTCTGATCTTTGCCCTACCACAGACTCAACTGACTGACCTTGGACACGTTCCTTGAGCTCACTCTACCTCAGCTTCCCACCAGATAATGTAAGTAAAGCCATTTGCCCTTTCCTTGCAGGGAATGGGCAGTGGCTAAGTAATTTACTGGACAGATAAATGCTATCTGTTAGCTTATTTTTGAGCTGAGCTGATAGGACAGATCTCTGTTTCTCCAGCACTGCCAGCCCCCTCGCAGTTGAAGAGCCCAAGATGCTGTACATCAGCACTTCTTGTGGACAGGCTACAGAGAGGTGTTAGTGGACCTGGAGACGCATATGGATGTTTGGCTCAAAGGGAAAACTGCACATATATGGCTTTTGTTTGACTGATTGTAGAGGAATGCTGGGGGACTAAAGCTATGCCCTTGTTCATATCCAGCTGTGTTGCTAGAGACATGGTTAGAATTTGGTCTGGAATGAGGAAAACAAATTCCTGCTTCTGTAGATCTGTGAAAGCAAGCAAGGCTGATGAGAGGGCCCTAGGGATTGCTAAGCTTAGTAGCTGCCAGGGGTATGGGACAGAGAGTTGAATGCTGCAGCCCTAACACTGCCTCACTTTGCTGATGCTGCTGGCTTGCATGTCTCTGCCTGTTTCTTTGTGTTGCCTTTCCATATGGGTATGGCAACAGGAATCTCTGCTTGCTATTCTCTGTACTAGGGGAAAATACACTGGGATATAGCCTAACACTTTGTACACTCAGTGAGTGTACTGGGGAAATTTATCTGCTGGGACTTCGAAGTTCCATTGGCTGCTAGAGCCAGGTGTGGGAGAGCTGACAAAGCTTTCCTTGGTGGCCATCTAAGAGTCTGAGGCATAGCTTTTGGCATCTGCACTGACTTGTGCTTTCCTATTCCTACTTCTGGTGCTGGGTTCCATATGGGCAGAGTGTAGCTTTGATTTGCCTGATAGCATTTTAATGACTTTGAAATTGTCTTCCTTAGAGAAATCTGATTTGTCCTGTGCTTTGTCCTGTGGTGCCAGTATCACGTCTTTTGTCCACACACTTTTGCTTCTGAAAGTGCCCAGAGATTACTCCTGGTGTTTAGATCAGACTTAAGTAAGGCATGCATTTACACTGTCTCCCCTGGTGTAGAGTTGTGATCTCTCATGTGTGGAAACCAAAGGCATTAAGCTCTACTGATGCAGGTGGAGTTTCCATGAGTGTTTAGGTGGGCAGTTTTCTGCACTTCACATGAGAAAACTTATGCAGTTTCCTGCATAAGGGTGATGTTCTTCAGAAGCTTGAACTATTATATACAAAGCTATACATATGATGGAGTTCAGTTGTACGCTATTTTCAGAGTGAACAGTAGCTTTTTTTATCTGCAGTACAAGTGGTTGTATCTCCAGTGTTGGTCTTGGGGGAAGCTATCTGACAAACATGCTACCAGCAGGCATGATGTTGAGGTTGGCATCTGGTATGCCATAGAGAGGAGTTCTGGGACCTGTTCACCTCCTTTGCATGGAGTACATTGCTACAGAGCAACTATTCAACAGGAGCCATCAGAAGCAGTAAGTAGGACCACAAGAAAATAAAGGGACTGAAAGATACAAGAAACATGTCAATGGTGATGTCTCCAACTTGGGATGGGAAATCTTGCCTGTCTTACGATGAACGCCACCACATCGTTGGGACTTCTCTGTCTACCTAGCCTGCTGTGTATCTGGAGGGCCCAGAAATGCCATGCAGTGCACTCACGAAGAAAATCGAAAAGAGCATCAGCTCCGAGAACTGAGTGAGCCAGCAGAATGAGGAGTCAGGCTGAGACATAGCAGACTCGTTACTGAGACTTCTTCACAGGGACTGAAGTGGTTGGGAGGAAAGGAGTAAAAGGGACAGCAGGTATGCAGCTTTTTGTGCAGTTGTCTGCAGCTGGGGTCTGATTTGGCAGGCTATGGGGCTGGGGAGGTGCTTTTGGATTTGTGTCAGTACCATTGTGAGTATCTAACTGGACAAATCTGTGGGAGGACGGTGTCTACTTCTTTCTTGCATGGCTACTCCATGTTAGCTTCTTTCTTGGATTCACAAGGGCAAGCGGCAGCTGCAGATTTCCCCTCTTGGCTTGCTTGGTGCCACCTCTTTCCAGGGTTACTTTCCAGGTTTGGCATGGCCCCCATTTAACCTTGTTCTCACAACAGCATGGTTTGCTGTCCTCGCTTAGCACAAAATCATTCTGTTTAGCATGCAGATTGACCAGCTGGGAAGTTGTGTGGTTACAAAACAGTTTTAAATGGAAGTTAAAAATGTGTGAGGAAATTCAAAATAATACAGAAACAATGATGAAAATTATCACAAAAGTCTCCTGGTGCATGATGGCCAGTCCTTCTACAGTGTTAATTGTAGTCATTTCCCCTTTGGCACGGCTGCAGCACACAATTGGTTCTTAATAATTTAATTTTGTTTTGCCACATGGTGCATGAAAAGCACACCTGGCAAATAGTAATACTGGAATAGATGCAGCGCATTGCCCATTCCATATTGAACTGAAAACTACAATTAAGTGAATTGTTCCTGTGAAGATATCTTAATTGATTCATTTTGATCTTTATTTTCTCCCAGACTCTGAAGTATAAAAGTACAGAATCTCTCTAAGCAATTAACCTAATCTTGCGCTCAAGCTCACCCACTGCTGTGCTTTCATCCCATCAATTATGCTGCTCTTCTGCTTGCCAAAAAGTTGCTGCAGGTGTTAGCGTGCACTTTTATTTCTCTCCCTGCTGTCCCATGGGCTGTTCTTCTTTCTATTGCTTGTACCCCTTGCAATTGATGCTTATTTTAGAACTCTTGAGAATAGTTTTTGTTAGTCAAATTAACTCCAACTTTCTAACCCTATTTATCCTGGTACAAATATCCTATTAATCCTCTATTTCATTTCGTCTCCCTCTGACACACACACATTCTGGGCTCTTCAGTGTTCCTTGAATTCTGCTATCTATAATATTCCCAGTTTGAAGAGAAAGTGTCTTACAAGAAATAGCACCCACCATTCAAACACGAGCAGAAGTGTTACTTGCATCAAAATCCTTTGTTCTTAAAGGGCTCTGTGGGCTGCTGTTGTTAACTCTTTCAATTGTGTTGTTTTTCATTTCAGTAACCCCTACAGCAGTGTGGACAACCCAAAATAGCGATGGGGCAGGTGGACTAGATCCACAGTGGTGAAAACACTTGCAAATTTCAGGTCCGGGAAAGGAACACAGAAGACCTACATGAACAGGGACTTTAAATTGATGTATGAGGAGGGAATAAGAGGCTCATCTGAGAGACCTTTCTGTTTAGGAAGGAAGACAGGGGAATGATGCAGTTTCTTTTGATTTTGTTTTATGGATTTTGGGGTGGGGGTTGTTTGTTTGTGTGTTTGTTTTCCAGAACACCTGAGAGTTATCCTGCATTCACACAGTTCAAGAAGGGAAGGGCTCAGGAAACATATCATTTCTGGCTACAAAGTTGATACAGCACCAGATCCTAGCAGTCATAACGCCCGTGTTGCACAGTTCCACAGGGTTGCCCCATACCTGCACAGCTGCTCACCTGGCATCCCACTCATTTACAAGAGTATGGAGAGAACTGGAGTGCAAAGCAGAGGCATTTTTATGATCTTGTATTGTCCTACATTTCTAGCTGTCTGTAAAACAAATACAGTAACTTGTTTTGGTGTTATGGTCAGCCTGCAGCCATTTTTGTATTTAATAAAGAAACTTCTGCAGAAGAGTGTGAGTTCACTATTGAGCATAACATCCTTTAGTGATAGTAGTGATTGTAAAGCTGTTGCCTGTCTTACTCCCTTTCTAAATGAATGGAAGTGGATTCAAAGTGGGGTGGAGGTGGGGATGTAAATGTCTATGTGTGAGCATGTGTGTGCAGAAACAAGTGTAACTCTATACTACCAAATATTAGTCCATCAGTAGATGAACAGAACAGTGTTCCCTAAGGTCTTTTGGAGACTATTAATATAGTACATAAGAAATTCTGTATAAGCTAAAGATAGCATTTTTAAAAGTTTGTCGTTCCCAATCCCATGCTGCCTTTTTAGGTACAGGCTAGTGGAGAATGCAGAATATGTCATCTGCTAACAGCACTGGTTTGGTTAACAATTTGCATTTCTGGCTGTGAGCTGACAGTTCTCTGCACTGCGCTGAATCAATGCTAACTTGATTCTGGGTATGTTGTACAGAAAGGCCACTGGCAGACACGATCACTCTCAGTTGTTGTGGTTGATGCTAGTGTTACTGACAGGAGGAGTTTCCTTCTCTGCTACCTTATATAAAGATCACACCTTTTCAAATCCTGAGGCTGTCTGCATAATCCATGTATCTGAGCAAGAACCTGCTGCCGTAGTACTCCAGGCTGCTGCTCGGTGGAAGTGGAAGCCATCTGGGAGGGGAGAGGGGAAAGAAAACAAACACCTACCTACTTCCACTGAGACTTACAGTGATGGTTTGGAATCCTGTTCTGTAACTCTGCCACAGGTAGCATGTCTCCCACCATTGTTTTACATCTTTCCTGTGCTGGGCAGGTTTCCTGATTCACCATACTTTCCTTTGTCTTGCAATGCTTTTTTAGTCTCTGCTCTTTAGCTTTTGTCCTGGTGGTTGGTGCGTATCTGCTTCTTGAGAGGCACTGTAATTCTGTAGTGTCTGCTGTTCATACAGTCTGTACCTCGGTCCCACCAGTGTGCAGTTGTGGTCCAGAACTAAAAGCAGTGGTCCAGAACTAAAAGCAGCACTCCAGGCTATGAAAACCATTCAGTGTTGGAGTGGCTTCTGATGGGGGTACATGTGTCACAGCAGTCACGACAGGACCTGCTACTTTTGGTGACAGATACACTCTGGGTACTCCTCAGCACCTTTCATCAGCCCACATGAATTGTGTTCTGGAGTCTTCTCCACAGAAATGTCTCTCACATAGAATCATAGAATAGTTAGGGTTGGAAAGAACCTTAAGATCATCTAGTTCCAATCCCCCTGCCATGGGCAGGGACACCCCACACTAAACCGTGTCACCCAAGGCTCTGTCCAACCTGGCCTTGAACACTGCCATTTCTGAAACAGAATTATCAATGCCTTCAAATGCCTTTGGGGGGATGTTAGGAATTAAAACTCCTCTCCCATAGTCTCCGTGAAACTTCTTAAGGTCTTTGAAATCTTCCTTAAATTACTGCTTTTTAAAGCACTGTCAGAAATTGGGAGGTAAGCACCAGAAAGGCAGTGTATGAGCATGGGGCAAAGCTGGCTGAAACAGCTTAGCATGTAGGAATGTATCTGTCCTTGTAACAGGACTGGTGCTGTCTTCATGGCTCAAGAATGCAATGCCCTGGTTATGCTGTTGCCAGTTGTGGCCCTATACTGAAAGGTACAATTTTCTTCTGAAAGCTATGTTTTGGCTTTGGTTTTATGTGAAAAATGCACTGCGTCTTCCTTGGTATTTTTGCATTTATGCTTTGAGTGATTCTTAGACATCAGTTGATAGATTTAACCCCAAGCTGGCCCGCATAACTTCAGCATCTTGCCCCAAGCGCTCCCACCTCATCCACTGAGGGGTAAATCAGGACCAGATTTGGAACAAAGACATTTGATTAAATATGAAAATCAATTGTTGCCTTTTATTGTTATTCTTCAGAAGCTGAAGTTCTCCTTAGAAGAGAACGCTATAGGAAGTTTTCTTTCAGAGAGGGACAAATAATCACTTTCAATTTGTTTGCCATCTCTTACTGAGCTGAAGTAGTAGTGATCAGTGTCTTTAAACAAACAGACTGCAAGCTCTCCTAACCCAGCATCTCATCTCCCTGGGTTCATGCCCTTAGTTTTCTGTTTTGAGCATTGAAGTGCCACTGAGGTTTGTTTTAGCCAGAGCCATTCCTGGGCAACACATGGTGTTGAAGCAAGTTACCCATCACATAAGCAGGACAATACCAGCTCTGGGCACAAACACCTTCCTGAAGGGCAGTGTGTCCTCAGTCCTGACACAGAGGGTGGTGACAGAACATGACAAGGACACGCCTTGATTTTGATAGCACTGTGGAGGGCTGGTGAGGTGTCACAAACACAGGGAGGTACTGGTTTTGTGCAAGTTGCATGGTATAGCAAGGAATAGGACTTCATGATTCCCAAAGCCATATAGCACTGTGCCTGATCTGGTATACTGTCATAATCCCCCAGCGGCTTCCCTTCCACCCAGAGCTGTGCTGTAGGTCTCCTGGCGGAGAGCTTGGTAGCAGAGAAAGCTGCCTGGTTATGTACAGCAGATAGATGGGATCTCACAGGGGTTTTGTGGCTGGAGTGGTATATAAAGAGTATGCAGAGAGCAGCCCAATGCTGGACATTCCTGCTAGCGAGATTGTTCTACACACAGGGGCTGGACGCACCTCAGCGGGTACGAGAGGCTGGTGTTGCAGGGTAGGCAAGCAGAGTTACTTAAATGCTTTCTGAGAGGTGACTTCAGAGGTGCTGCACAGTGCAGGTGAGCAGCCCCATACTTGTTCTGGTTTTGGCAAGCCTTGGTTCTGAAAGCAAGGCAGTGGTATCAGTTTGACTCTCTGTCCTTGTGGCTGCCAGGGGAGCAAGTGTTTGCAGGGCTGGAGGAGCAAGCCCGCCAAGCCATGATGAAAACCAACTTTCCTGGAGCTCTTGGTGACCAAAGGCCAGCCATTTGTCAACTGCGAGACCCCGACTCCAGCAGCAGTGAGTTCTGCCCCTTCCAGTAATGGCAAGGTAGTGGCCTGGGGACATCGTGACAAGGGGCTGGGTGCTGCACAGCTTGTGGGGGTTTTCTGAGGGCCATCTTACCCATCTCCTCTGGGTTAGCCCTTGGCTTCTGTGCAGGATTGTCTGCATACAGCCAAAGCAGGGCTGCTCCCTACAGGAATGTAAGCCCAGAGCCAAGGACCACTGCCCCCCAGGGTGGGCAATGACCTCACCACCAGGATGCGGTCCCAGTTCAGCAGAGCAGGGTGGTAACAGGAGGAGGTTCAGCGGCAGCCCAAGTGGTTGTCAAGCAAGGCAGGTTAACAGGACATGTCATCTGAGCACCTCAGTCCTTGAAGTGCACTAGCCTGAGTTTAAACAGAGCCCCTGGTCTGAGGGGTGGGTAGAGGCCCCACATAATGCTAGTCAGGACAGTTAAGGCTTATGAGTGCTCTCAGGGTCCTGACACTTGGAATTACTGTTCTGCATGTTCTAGGTAGCAGTGATGATGAGGAAACCACGCAGGATGAAGTTTCTTCACATACCTCTGAGGAGGATGGCTCAGTGGTGAAAGTAAAGAAAGAGTTAGAGAATGCCGAACAACCTGTGGCTGAAGCCCCACTGATGAGAGAAAATGAGGCAAGTGTGTACTGATGCTGCACTCACCTGGGCCTCCCAGGGGTGAGACAGGTACCATCTAAACACTTCTCCCCATCATTGTTTGTTATCTTTTTCTCCCTCCCACCTCCTCCAAACAACACCTCCTGACAGGAGGAAAGGGCATGAAGAGTTCTTGGGCTGCCAGGAGCAGCAGATAGCCTGCACAAACTATGGCTCTCCTGGCTGGCCAAGATGATTGTGCAGTGTGCCCTCTTCTTTAAGTCCTCATGCCTTTCTCTGACTGACTTCCCCTCCCTTCTGCTATGGAGCAGGCCTTGCCTACCAGAGCCACTGTGCTGGAAGAGCCTGGGTGCACGTGGTGGCCTCAAGGCCTCTGCCTGCTCTCCTGCAGACACCAGAGTTTTGCTCAGAGGCTGCATAAAGGAATTTTCAGAGTGCAGCAACATGAACCAGCCCCAGTGGGACTGGGCACGCAACCCTTGGTCTGGCCAAAGCCTGCCTGGCGGTACTGACTAGATACTAAGGGAAGGTGGTGTGTCTGCCTTACACCAGGGTGGCTTTTCCTCTCTGTAGGTGCCTGGGAGTTTGAATGCTGACCCTATGCTGGGACTGTCACAATGCCCCCTCTGCCAGCTGGAGTGCGGAGGCAGAGAGCAGCTCATCACTCACGTATACCAGGTAAGGGATATCTCTGGCCTTAAGCCCCAAATTCAGCAACAACCCAAAGCACAGGGTGGCTTTGTTCTGGTCTTCACAGTCTCAGAACTGAGCTTATAGCTAGGATGTGACTGAGGTTTACAGCAGTAGACTGTCCAGAGGGTCTCCTGGGGAAAGAATCATCAGGGCACCAGTCTGTAGATCTGAAAACACAACTCTAGCCCAAGGCAGTCTCTCAAGTAGTTGCAGGCTCGGGCCAGGCAGTCCTTCAGATTAAACATGGAGGCAATTTTTACATTATTCAGTGAGATAAGGAACCTTCCTCCTAATCACTCAGTTCTTTATTTTGTATCTTTATCACAGTTCTTACCCATGAAAACAGCTGTTCTTCCTCTAAAATTATTCCAGTATTGCGGGAAAACCGTGCTGGAATCTCACAGGTTTTGTTGTCAGTGCGCTCTTCACAGCACATCAAAGTCTGTAAAAGGAGTAATGAAGCAGAACTGGCCACTTACCTGCACAAGGTGACTGCCTCCATCTAAGTGCTTCCTCACCAGTGTCGTTCCTATTGTCAGTCCAGTCATGCTTTGTGTAGCAAAGGCAGCTTCTCAGATGCATTTCTGAAAACAAGGGTCTTACAATCCAAATGTTTTGGCCTTAATTGTTTCTCTTGTATCAGAGTGGAGCTGTAGAAAGGTCTCCTGCTTGCTGTTTGACCTGTGACACCCTAGGTGTCTTGAGCTTAGTCTAGGAGCTGTCTGACAGAGGTTTAGTGGTAAAGTGTTCCCATTCCAAGAGGCTGAGCTGAATGGTTTGCTGTATCTGCTGAGCCTGTCTCAGGCTGGGCAGTTGGTAACTAGCTGCCTTGTTGTTGTTTCACAGCACAGTGCGGCAGTGGTGAGCGCCAAAAGCTACATGTGCCCTGTATGCGGCAGAGCCCTCAGCTCACCAGGATCCCTTGGGCGACATCTTCTGATCCACTCAGAGGACCAGCTGTCCAACTGTGCAGTGTGCGGGGCATGCTTCACCAGCCACGCCACGTTCAACAGGTCAGGGTCACCCTGGGTGGGGAGTGGGCTAGAGTACCCACAGTAGAGATTAGGTGCCTTAAATGACACAGAAGTCATGGCTCTGGACCTACTGAACACCCCCAGTGAGTGAGATTCCCTTGATCCATTCCTGCCTGCTGCTCTGCATCACCTGCTAAGACCTCCCTGGGCTGTGCTGCTGAAAGGGTGTTACTTTGCTCTGTGAAGAACTAGAACTGTGCAAAAAGCACTGGGGTCTCCGGTCACTGGAGAACAACCAACTGCTTCCTTTGCCACTTCCATCAGAGTGGGTCTGTACTGCCCAGGTGGGTTGATCATTTCCAGAGCAGGACTACAGGCAGAAACCAAAATGTGCTTTGTGTCCTACGTGGTGGAAGATTAAACCACTGACCAATGGAATAGGACTGGTCAGTCCTATAGAATAGAGAAATCTAGAGATGATGGGGAGGAGGAGCAACTTGCTGCCTAATACCTACTCTTACACTCTGACAATCCAGATAACCTGCTTCTGATCCCTAAGTATGACATTGCTTCATTTTAGATGCTCAGACGTGTCTGTGGGCAGGCATGGTTTAGCAGAGGCCTCTGTCGTGGGCTGTAGGAAGCCGCCCGGGCAGTCTGAGGTGGGGATGCTCCTGTCAGCACCGAGTTTCTGACTCTGCTCTTTCTGCTTTCCAGTGCGAAGCTGCCAGAGATGCTCAGCGCCGACCGGCTGCAGGCTCCACAGAGCCAGGGCCCCTCCAGTGCTGAAGGGAAGGACGCTGCCTTTCACCCCTCCGTGTACCCTGCAGCCATCCTGCTGGTGTGCAACAACTGTGCAGCGTACCGCAGGCTGCTGGAGGCGCAGGCGTCCGGCGTGCGCAAGTGGGCTCTGCGGCGGCAGAATGAGCCCCAGGAGGTTCGGCTGCAGCGGCTGGAGCGTGAGCGCACGGCCAAGAAGAGCCGGCGGGACAACGAGACGCCTGAAGAGCGGGAAGTAAGGCGCATGCGGGATCGGGAAGCCAAGCGCCTGCAGCGCATGCAGGAGACGGATGAGCAGCGGGCGCGGCGGCTGCAGAGGGACCGGGAAGCCATGAGACTGAAACGCGCCAATGAGACCCCAGAGAAACGCCAGGCCCGGCTCATCCGGGAGCGCGAGGCCAAGAGGCTCAAGCGGCGCCTGGAGAAAATGGACATGATGCTCCGGGCACAGTTTGGCCAAGACCCCTCTGCCATGGCCGCTTTGGCAGCTGAAATGAACTTCTTCCAGCTACCAGTGAGCAGTGTGGAGCTGGAGAGCCAGCTGCTGGGCAAAATGACCTTTGAGGAGCAGAGCAACAGTGCGCTGCATTAAGCTACAGCCAAGGACCGTGCCACCTCTGCTGTACGGGTACACATGCATTGGTAGCTTCTCCTCTCAGGAGGCTGCTGTGTGTCCCTGGCTAACGCCCTGACTGACGGTTCTGGCTTTCTGCTGAACACAGGAGAGGAACAGTTGAGGGGTGCCTGCCAAAGTATCCCTGGTGGGAGCAGATTCCTAGGATACACTCTGCTCTGGGGACCGAGTCACTGCCTGTGAACAGAGGGAAAATAAATTAATGCTCATGTTTATTTAGTTCCCTTCTTTACCTTTTGTGCTTTGTTCTGTTCTTGCACCCTTGCCCCACTAAATGGGTTTGGGCTGCTGCAGTTCTTGCAGTTCTGCTGTAGATGAAAGCCTACAGTGTGAACTACGGAGCTGACGACATTGGTAGTCCACAACTCCTCCAGCAGTAAATTCCTTGCAGTTTGTGCCCATAAAGACAAAGCAAAGGAGGATATTGTCTCCCTGGAAATGGCTGTGCACACCCTTTCTCTTAACACTATCATTATGTGCCTTTTTTGCAGTAGCATTCATGGAAAAACTAAGAGGAAACTGAGTTCCTGTTCTAAGATACTCCATGTAAATGCTAAGAGAAAGGTTGACCAAGGTAAGCAGACAAGTTTGCTGGTTTACTCCCAAGTTCATTTTCACTTAAACAGCATTGCAGGTTTGCAAGTGAAAGAGTTGATTGAATGGTAAACAGTAAGGGTAAGTCAGTACTCTAGTACTGTATGGATTTGTTTTCCCCTTTATTCAGCAGTGGTGAGGCCACACCTGAGTGCTGTGTCGAGTACTGGGCTGTACAGTGCAAGAGAGGGACAGATGTACCAGAAAGTCCAGCAAAGGGCCACTAAGAGAGTGAACTGGAACATCTCCTGTGAGGAAAGGCTGAGAGCTGGGCCTGTTCAGCCCAGAGAAGATTAGGCTTGATTTTGTCGATGTGCATAAATACCCAAGGGGAACATGCGAAAAAAATGGAGCCAGGCTGCTTATGGTGATGCCCAGTGACAGGACAAGGGGTGATGGGCACAAACTGAAGCACGGGAAGTTCCCTCTGAACATCAGGAAACACTTCTCACTGCCCAGGGAAGTTGTGGAGTCTCCCAGCTTGGAGATGCTCCAGAGACACTGTCCTGGGCAGCTGGATGTAGGTGGCCCTGCTGGAGCAGGGGTTTGGACTGGATGAACCTCCAGAGGTCCATTCCCACCACAAACCTTCTGTGACTTCATAGTAAGCTGAGCTTGTTCAACCAATTCAGTACAGTCAGGTGTATCGATACACAGCCCATGTAGGACCACGGATCACTCAGGTTATTAATTCTCATAGTGACCAATAGTGACTTTCAGTGGTCACTGCAGGTAACACTGTGGGGTGAGTGAGACCACTGGCAAAAAGAAACACACGAGTTGAAAGTTGCTTTTGCTCCCACACTCAGCAGCAAAACTAGTGTGAGGAATGTGGAAAAGGGGTGAGCTAGGGAGGAGCCATAGAAAGCTCAGTAACCAGGTCTGGAAAAACCTGCCGGATGGTAGGGAATGTAAGCCATTTACATCATGCATCACATACAACTGTCATCTGTGAGCTCTGGGAAAACATCAGATCTGGAAAGGATCTGTTCAGATCGTTTGTTCTCTGAACTGATCTCTCGCTTCTGTTCTGAGGTCTGTCTGTTTTCATGCTCAAACAGACAGAGGTTGCTTCTCACAGTGTTTGTTGGTGCTGTGTCTGCGTTGCTTGGCCAGCACAAATGCAGCTTCATTGCCACCTGCAGCTGGGACCCCCCCTCTGCAGAGTCACTGGCACCTGATCATTATTCCAAGGGGTTCAAGAAAGACCACATAAACCCAGAAGTATCTGAGCACAGAATTAATGGCTGTAATCCGTCTGTCATGCAGCCTGCACCTTGCCCTCATCACAATCTCCAAATCGCTGTGTAAGACCAGAGAAGCCACATCCTCATGATCACAGATGCTACAGATGAGCAAGAAGTCTCAAACACCAAAGGAAAAGCTATTGGTTTATATATATATATATAGATATAGATATATACTGTGTTTACAGAATCAACAAGTTAAATGCAATATTCATAAGAGCATTAACAATAAAAATACAATCTGTGTGTAGCCAAGTACAGACTTAAAATGGTAAAACAGGAAAAAGGATCTCACCAAAAGTACAAATATACAGTACAAATTGATTTATTTAAAACAGTTACAAAAAAAGCACAACAAAATAGAGATTATCCTTATAATTATTAATGCTTTGTTAAAGATCAGGTAGAGGAGAGGGGCAGGAGCAAGGTTGGAGTGGAGCACCTGACTAGTTCTAAGGCTTTAGATACAATGCAGTCGGTTACATGTTAATACAGCCATTACATAACTGGGATTATAGTTGAGGGATCAGCACTTATCTACAAAGACCTCCCTGCCTTGGCAGCCCAGCCCCTTCCCCAGGGCCACATCTCTGCTCTGCTTTGCTGGGGCAGACCCTCCCTGGTGCCTTGGAACAACCAGAGCGCACATGGTGTGCTTGCAAGGGGGCCGCAGCAGCCTAGAAGGATGTTAGGGACAAGTCCTGTCCTCCATGGACAGATGTGAAGATCATGGAAGGGCCTTGACTATCAGCATTTTAAGTCATACATGGAACACACCCTGGGCCAAACTCTGTACAGTGTGCACTCAGAGCCATCTTAGCAGTTCTGCAAGGTTTCAGGCCCTACGACAGCCTGAAAGACAAAGAGCAGTTGTGAGTGGCACTGGGGAAAGGCACGTGTGCTGCTGTGGGCAGGAACTAGCACGTGGGCTACTCAAGCTGCTGTCATTTCTGTTACAGTATTTTCTGAGTAACAAGGGATGTTAGTTCTCTACTGGGCAAAGTGACTTCAAGTGTGGGGTGGGGACTGGGGGACGGGGACACTTAATGTGAAAAGTGCATTATACTTGTGCTCCTGCTGGAAAGGGGAGGCAGAGGGGCCCCTGCAGCTTTCCTTCTTTCCAGGCAGAGCTTCCTCTGCATAGTCTGCTCGTGATAAGCGCTTGTCGCAAGCCTTGTGTTCCTGGAGCCGCAGTGATGCAGAGCCTAGAACCAGGCCCAGCCTCTGCTGGGCAGCGGGCCCCAGGAGTGGCTTGTGAGATGGGACAGATGGATACAGACACCCATTATTGCATCCTACAGACTCTTGCCATGGAATGTGAGCTGGGTAAGGCCAGGAGGCCTCTTCCACAGCTCCTTCCCCTCCACAATAGCAGCAGGAAAACAGTATATTTCTCCGAGAAGCCTATCGCATCTCTGCCAGCAGAAAGGCCCAGATAACCATCTCATTCCACAATGTTTTCCTGGCTTTACCTCCTCCATTCCCTGTAAACCTAAAAAATAAAAAGCCTCCTCCATGGGCTCATTTATAGCATTTCTGCCTGCAGCAGCGCCTGCCTCACAATCCCCTATCTCAGGAGAGCCTTAATGCTCCGCACAACCACCACAGGCTGAGCAGCACAGGCCAGATTCCAGCAATCACGGGCACTGCTAACCTGGGTCGGACGGCAGCCAGGAGCCCCTCCCGCCTACCCCCTCTGGGGCAAGCAGTGATGCCCAGATCCCTCATGTCACTGCCCTGCCACGAGATGTGCCCCAGACCACTGCCTCCACAGGAGAGCTGGCAGCAGTGCACAGCAGTGGGACTGACAGGGAGTCTGGGTAGAAGCACCGAGGTCAAATTCACCCTGGCCCGTTTCACAGAGCTCAGAACCATGCTTAAGAGATGAGCAGTAAGCCGAAGTCCAAGCCAGTGGCCAGGTAAACACCGGGGCAAGCACCTTCACAGCCCTTCAGCTGCCTACAGTACAAAGCTATTTTAGCCACACAGCGTCTTGCCTCATGCACCAGTGTCTGCCCTTTCAGACCACTGTTCAGTGCTGCTGAGATCTAGCAGCAGTTACAGTAGTTACATGAGTAACTCATCTAGGAGTAATCACATGAGATAGCGCAGGCTTTCCAACCCTCCCTCTGAAAGACAGAGACTCCTGTGTTCAAGGAGGCACACAAAGGGCCCTGCACCCCTCAGCTGCTCAGACATCCCCTCCATGCAACCAGCCCGGCTACATTCACACACTGTGCGTGTGCAAGATCCTTTCTTAGCTGCCTGCCACAGCTCTGAACTCCTCTGCACACACCACACAAAGCACAGGCAAGAGAACTCGGGCTCTTCTGCCTTTGGCCACAGACACCCTGGATATCCTGAGCATTAAGTACTAACCAACATTAATCGAGGTCTTTGCGTAGGAGAGTCCAATGAACAGCAACTGTGAAACACACACGAGGATGAGGCTGGGCTGCTGGGCCCAGACAGTACATTTCACTGACACATGAAAACAGCATCTGTTCCTGCAGCTGCTGCATCCAGGGAGGCAGTATCTTCACATGACAGCATCACCATGACAGCATACATTGCACATGCAGCTGATGAGATCGGAAGCAGTGTGTCATTTGGGGGAAGCTACATATGATACAGGCAGCATCCTCATCCTGGAGAAATCCCCATGAGGCACAAACACTGAAGGCATGAGTAGCAAATATCTCACCTAAGGCCTGAAAAGAAACTGTCCTGGTGCAGGCATTTCAAAGGCAACAGAAATGGCTAGCAATGTGCTAGGAAAACAACTGGTGGCCTGGATGGAAGGGACATTCTGAAGACTCTAATTTGCCTATACCCAGGCAGAGCACGCCCTTGTCACACAGTCAGCTGAAGCCAACCAGTTACAGGACACATTCCTGCGGAGCAGCCCCGAGACACCAGCATTGCAACTGTGCCAAGGAGAGGGATTGACACAGAAGCTGCTCAGCGAAAGAAAGGAGCACCCAGGCAGGCCTCACGGAACATGTCAGGAGAGAAGGGGGACAGAAAACAGAATGCTGAACATCAGGAGCAGCACCAGGATGCAGCAGGGACCTGCACACTGAAAGAAACCCTCTCAAAAGCCTGGTCCTAGCACAGAAATGGGCATCGTAATACAAGAACACTTAATCCAAGTCAGTGAAGACTCTTTTCATCAACATGATAGTCACTACTTCCTATTCTAGATAAGTAGTTAGAGCTGGCGTCATAACACACCATCAGAGAGGGCAAATTAGTGTAACTACAGGAGCTTTCATTTGAAAAGAGTGTTATTACCATAACGAGGTATTAATATACATTTGTATTAAATCTCACCATGAAAAAGACTACTCTTGATTTTGCCGTGTTGTTCTACAGAACAACAGAGGAACTCTGAAGTGAAGTATCAGAAAAACTAACACAAAACCACCCCAAAATGCCCCATGGTGCTGTGGTATTTTTAGAGTCCCTACATTAATCAGAGAACTGTACTTAGCAGAAACTTTGTACCTTGCCCGCACATGCACTAACACTCCTCTTTTGTCTAGAGCTTATCCAGGAAACTGCCTGCAGGGAAGAATTAGCCATCTGGAAAGTGTTCTTCTGATTTAATTACAAAATAGTCTTGGTCTCCTCAAAGGATGTTTCCATCCCTCTCTAGAGAATGCTTAATGTATTTTATCCAGCTTTAAAAAAAACCCAACCAAAACACCAAACTCCAAACAAACTCCCATCCATCCACAGGCTAAGTCTCTGCAAAAGCTGTAAGCCCAAGAGATTTTTTTTTTGTGTGTGTGTGTGTGTTATTAAGATGGGAAGATTTCATTTGATGACAAATGATTAAATGTATTTTATAGCAGAAAACTGACATCTCCCATCCTAACTCGTGTCCTATTCCAAGTGCTCAATTTTCCTATTTACCTACACCCAAACCCATCCTTTTGGTCCTTCCCCTTGAATTTCTGTGATTCATTGACATCTGTACATTCCTTGCAAGAAGAAAACAGTTGGATTCAGTGGAAGAGACATTGAACAGAACCACCACAGAAGCATCTCTGTCCTGCCCTCAAGAGCTCCATTGGTGAACGGTCCTTTTAAAGTGCATGTGTGAAAAAAAGGGATACTGGGAGTAGATCCCCCGAAACTCCAGTGGGGACATATCTCTCCCCATCATGAGAAAGGAGGAATAAAATCTTCAGTAATTTTATCTGCTACCTTAAGCCGTGTCTGCCCTCCTCATCTCTCCACCTACCCTGAATGCTTGGACCCTGCTCTGCAGAGAACCAGTTATTCAGGGAGGCGTGAGAAAGCCCCAGCCTCCAGAATGCTCTCGTCTCAAGCTCATGAGCACATCCCTGGTCTCTACCCCATCTAGCCTGCTGCTGCTTCCTGAGGCACTGGAGCCCTCTTGATTCCCCAAGAGGAACTGGTCAGCCACTCAACTGGAATAAATCCAGTCCTGCAGGGCAGAAAGCAGCCTTGCTGGTGAACCTGCCACAAAGTCTGTGCAATTTCTCCATCCGACGGTGAGGCTCACCTACAAAGGATGCCCTAGCTCACAGCCTCCAAGGGATCACTTCCCCGCATTAGAACGCCCTTCAATAGACAGCTTGACCTCCTGGGGAATGAAAGAGGGACGGAGCAGAGAGGGCCGCAGCTCCTCTGACTGCACACTGTATCTTTGGAAGCCTGGGGCTGTCCAGCTGTGCTGACTGCTGGTCTCAGGCTGAGAGGGTTCCGCATGAGAGCTCTGGGCTGCGCTGTTCCTATCTGTGTGGCTCTTCCTTTCAGCAGCTCTGTCAGACGGTTCTCTGGACCCCTGAGCTGTTCTTTCAGCTGTCTCTCTAGTAGATAGCAACTGATCTGTGGGAGTGTAGGTAGCCTGAGAAGTGGAGTTGCCATTCATGCTCTGTAAACTGATTGATATACAGACATCGCCCACTTGCAGCCTGTGACAGGGCAAAGCAAAGAGCTGAGCAGTTCGCCCTGGGCTACAGGAGGACCAGCCCTGGCCATACACAAAGAAGGGATGCTCTGGGGGCACATCAATGCTCACTTTACTTTGCTGCTCCCCAACCACAAAATGCAGTGCAACTAACCCAGGCCACTGGCTTTCCTGAATATCCACCACGGTGCTGGAGTCAATCTTCAGGCCCCCGCTCACCTCTGCACTGCGAACGAAGTCTTGAGTCTGCAGGTCCTCTACCCGCTTCAGCTCTCCTGTAGCCAGCTGGATGATGGCTCCTTTCATGAAATGAGAGGGCAAGCGTGAGGAGCTGGGTGGCTGCAGCTGGGCAGGATCCTTTTCCAGCACGATTCCTCGAGCCTGTGCATCTGAGCTCCGCCCCACCAGGGCTTCTGAAATGGAAGACCTGAGGGGCTCGGATCCAGCGGAAACCAGGACTGGCTTGCCGTTGGCTATCACCATTCCTTTGGTTAACTGTCTTTGTCTAACCGGCTCTTCAGAGAACATTACATACGCACTCCTGGACTGGCTTTTCTCAGCAGCAGTCCTTTCCACTGTGTTCCTCAGCACATCTTTTGACTCCCCCTGCTGATCAGGGATATTATGGCAAAGGTTTAAAGGGCTCGGGTCATCTTTCCTCTGGGCTGCCAGAATATGATAATCCTGAGATGCCAACACCCCCACCACCCTCTGAACCTCCAGATCAGCATCTGGGGTGCTTCTGTGAGCTGGCACAGAGTCCTCTGTTCCCACCATCTGGTAACCTGAAAGTAATTGTCCATCAACCACACATCCTGCTGCAGCCCCTGGCAGGCAGTCTTCAGCTTTACTGCTGGCAGAGTCCACAGCCTCACTGGTCCTCCTCGAAACATTATGCTCCAGATGTCTCTGTCCACCATTGGCAGCAGCTACCTCTGAATTCAGCTGACTGTCCTGCTGAGGAGACTCTGGGCTTCTACCTGCTGCAAGTGTCTCATATGCTGAATACCCTGGTGGGAGGCGGGACATCTGATAATAAACAGGAATTCTACCTGGTGCAGTATCTAATGGCTGGGTCCCAGCATGGTGCTGCATCTGGCCAGAAGGAGAGACTGCAGAAGTGGATTTGCTGAAGGTGTGGGTAGGAGAGGTAGTCTGGGGGGAAGGAGTGGCTTCTTCCGTGAAGAGAGAGGCATATGGCACAAAGTGGGGGACATGAGAGGCGGTGAGGTTGGTGGAAGGAGACAGGAGTGGACTAGGCAGGAAGCCAGAAGGGACAGCATAGGGCACTGTGTAATGCGAGCCGATGAACTGCAGGGACGTTGGGGTGATCTGTGCGTAGTGAACAGGAGGGTAGGGCACCCCCGGGTGCTGGATGATGGGTGAGCTCACATTGAAGGCAGGGGGCAGGGGGCTCACGTTCACCACGGAGTGCAGACCCGGAGGGGAGAAGGTGGCGGGCGGCGCTGCCACTTTATAGAGCATCCCGTACTGGTCCACCGTCAGCCCCGCCACCGCTTCCGCGGCCTCGCCGGGGCCATAGCGCAGGGCTGCCGGCACCGGCCCAGCTGTCCGAGCCCACTCGGTGCCCTCGCCCGAGGCCTGGACATCACCTGCCCGTCCTGCCTCGGTGCCAGCGCTGGCGGCGGGAAGGTCCCGCTTCTTTGGCGGGAGGCACTCCTGGCTCCGCTCGTGGCCCGCTCTCATGGTGCCCCACGCTGTCCCGGCAGCCCCGGCCGCGACGCTCGTTCATGGGGGCACCCGCAGGGGCTGCCACACGCCGGCTCCCGGATCCCCGCCGCCGGCCGCCGCCTCACCTGTGCCAGGAACAGAGGGAACTGTGAGTCCCGGCCCTGCCACCGAAAGCCCCGAGAACGGCGGGAGCCCCGAGCGTCGGCCCTGCTCACAAGCAGGGCGATAGCCCCTAGCCCTAGTTCGGGACCCCGGGGACGGAGGGCGCCCGAGCCCGGTCAGCGGCCTCACAGTCCCGGCAGTGCCCCGCCCCGCCGAGCTCGCAGCGTCGCAGAGGCACCGCGGCCGCTCCCCGCCCGGCCCCGGGGCTCACCCGCCATCACCCGGCTCCTCCTCCGCGGCGCGCATCAGCCCCGGCGCCGCCCGCGGGCGCCTCCGGAGCGACCCCTCCCAGCGCCGCGGCGCACGGCGATGACGCACCACCCCGCGCAAGGGAAGCGTCTCACCCATCGCTCGGGGGCGACATGCCCACAGCGGCCAGGGCTGACGTCACGGGGCGGCCGCCGCTCCGGTTGTCATGGCAACTGTCTGCCGTCCCCACCTTTCCGGGCGAGACCGGCAGCGAAGGCCGCGCGGTGCACGACCCGCCTCCCGCCGGCCGGCCCAGGTCGGGCGCGGGGCTCGCGGCGGCCTCGCCCCAAGTGCGTGTGGGGGCTGCGGGGGCGCGCCGGGCACTCGCTGGTGTTCGAAGTGACGAGGTCCGAGGAGCGCAGGGAGAAAAGCCGCGGGGGGCGGGAGCCTACCCCTTCTTGTCCACCCCCCCCCCGGCTTGGGCACTGCCGCCGGGCCCGCCTCACGGCCGCTTCCCACACCAGCCGCTCTGCTTCGCGCCGGCCGGCCGCGGGGAAGGCGCCGGGCTAAGCCCTCGGTGCCAGCGGAGCGCGGCGCTGTGCCGCATCCGCAGTGCCTGCTCGGCAGCAGCGGTCCCCGTCAGAGGAACGCGGAACCCTGGATGCGGGAGGCGCGTCCCGCCCGGCCCCACCACGGGCACGCGCTTGGGGGAGGGCCGCCCCGCGCGTGACGTCATCACTGACTGCCACGGTGCAGACCTATCACCTATTGCAAGACCGGCACCGTAGGTGCTTCCGCCAAGAAAAGTAGTGCGAGCGGCCACACCCGCCCCGCCGGCGTCTGCTGCGCGCCGTGCCCGCGCTGTCCCCGCTGAGTCCGCCGCCGCGCTCCGGTGCTGCAGCCTCCAGGGGCCGGGAGGCAGAAGCGAGAGCGCCGGAGCGCAGATCCCTCCGCCTGCAGTGGCGGTGCTGCGGCCGCGCCGCCGCCATTTTGAATGCCTGGTTACGGCCGCCGCCGCTTCCTCCTCTGCTGGGACCGGCCCGGTGAGTGGGGTCGCGGCCTCGCCGCCGCAGTTCGCCCCTCGCCAGGAGCTCGCCGCTTCCGTGCTCCTTTCTTCCCCTCCCCCCGCTACCGGCCAGGCCGGGTCTCTGCTGCCACGGCCTGCGAGGTCCCGACCGCCTCGGGCCCCCGTGTGCCGTTGGCTGCCTCTACCCACCACCGGGCCCTGCGACCGCGCCACGGGCTTCGCTGCGGCGGAGCCTGCCCTGTGCCCTACTGCCGCCTCTGCTGGCGAGGCCTGCCGTGGGCCGCCCGCCCGCCCGCGTTCAGTCCCCGGCCGCGGCCTGTGTCCCTCACCCGGTGTCCAGGCCCGCCCGGACTCTGCCCTGGGGTCTGGGCCGGGCGGTGGCCTCCCGGGGCGCGGCGGAGCCTCGGCTGGCAGCCGCTGGAGCGGCGCTGCCGGCGGCTTCTCTCGCCTCTGGTGGGACTCGGGCGGCCTCCCGCAGCTCTTTTGGCAGCGGCAGGTGCGGATCCCGGAGGCCAGCGGTGCGGGGCGCGGCGTGCTGCGTGACTTTGCCCGCGATGCAGGGGGCCCCGGGCAGGAGCTTGGGGTTGTGCGTCCCCCTCTCATTTGCTGTGCGAGGACTTGTGCCGCCGCCACTCGCAGCGGGACAGCCCGTGTCTCTAACGCAGTTGTTTGCGCGTTGTTTTACGGTTGCGTGCATTTTGATGGAAGCAAAAAACCTGTGATCTCTGGTCACAGGCATTTGCAGTAAGCTGCAAATATGAGTTTGTGTTAGTGGCAGGCTGCTGCTTGGGAATCCGTCTGTAAAGACAGGTTCAAGACCGTTTTTCAGGGTTGGTAGAGTTCTCTGTCCTTTTACTAGCTATAGAGAAATAGTAATTTTTTTCGTAGTAAGCATTGTTTTTAAAGTTTGCACGTGTATTTATGGCAGATAGAACAGTTGTGTGGTTTATGACGTTGTAAGTGAGGCTTAACAATGTTAGTGATACACTTTAGGTTTTGATGCTTAAAATGTTGAAGGAACAGTATAGAATACCAGTGGGACATGCCTTTGAAAGGGTGGCATTTCACATGTGACCAGAAAGTGGGTTTGGCCCATACTGGCTTAAATAAAGTAAAATATATGTGGTATTCACGCTGGATAGTACCCCTGGCATCTTAGATTTAACCTGGCAGAGATTTTTATGTTGTCTTCTTTTTCTCCTGTTCTGCTTCTATGTGACAGTGCATAGAGGGGTTTTGTGTGCCTGTTCCATCTGCCCCCTTCTCTAAATTACACCTGTTATTTTTTACTCTATTTGTTTGCATGTCACATACTGTTGCCAAGTTCTTTCTTTTGCCTATTCATGTGCACTCTGGTATTTGGCACAGGATTTGAGACCTTTGCTGGGGACCTGAGAGCCCAGTGGAGCTGAGACATTTTGTGGGTTGTTTTTTTCAAAGGGGTTCAGTGGGAACCCCTTAATTCTTCCACGATGCAAAAAGGAGAGGAAGACTTCTGAATTCCTGAGAGTTGAGAAGTGGAAACTAAGTCTGTGGTAATGTTGGTGACATGGACAGTGGGACTGAGCACACTCTCAGCAAGTTTGCCGATGGCACCAAGCTGTGTGGTTCGGTTGATACGCCGGAGGGAAGGGATGCCATCCAGAGGGACCTCGACATGCTTGTGAGGTGGGCTGATGCCAACCTTATGAAGTTTAACCATGCCCAGTGAAAGGTCCTACACCTGGGTCAGAGCAATCCCAGGCACAGCTGCAGGTTGGGCAGAGAAGAGATTCAGAGCAGCCCTGCCGAGAAGGACTTGGGGGTGTTGGTCGATGAGAAAATGAACATGAGCCGGCTGCAGTGTGCGCTCGCAGCCCAGAAAGCAACCGTATCCTGGGCTGCATCAAGAGGAGCATGACCAGCAGGTTGAAGGAGGTGATCCTGTCCCTCTACTCTGCTCTTGTGAGACCTCACTTGGAGCATTGTGTGCAGTTCTGGTGTCCTCAACATGAGAAGGACATGGAACTGTTGGAACAAGTCCAGAGGAGGCCACGAGGATGATAAGGGGACTGGAGCACCTCCTGTATAGAGACAGGCTGAGAAAGTTGGGGCTGTTCAGCCTGGAGAAGAGAAGGCTGCTTGGAGACCTCAGAGCAGCCTTCCAGTATCTGAAGGGGGCCTACAAGGATGCTGGGGATGGACTCTTCATCAGGGACTGTAGTGATAGGACAAGGGGTAACGGGTTCAAACTTAAACAGGGGAAGTTTAGATTGGATCTAAGGAAGAAATTCTTTACTGAGAGGGTGGTGAGGCACTGGAATGGGTTGTCCAGGGAGGTTGTGAATGCTCCATCCTTGGCGGTGTTCAAGGCCAGGTTGGACAAAGCCTTGGGTGACATGGTTTAGTGTGAGGTGTCCCTGCCCATGGCAGGGGGGTTGGAACTAGATGATCCTAAGGTCCTTTCCAACCCTAACTATTCTGTGATTCTATGAATTGTGAAGGGATCCAGCTTTTCTGTCTCTAGTGCGTAAGATAACTTTCAGATTTCCTTTGTTTTTGACAAAAAAGCTTTTTCTTCCTCAGCATCTTTCCTTTGACTGCTGATCTGATGTTTCCCCTAAAGGTGGTATGATAGGAACAGAGGGGTCCTGCAGTACCTTTATTGCAGTGTCCCAGTGAGAGAGTAAGGGATACAAAAAGGTTCTGATTCTTGATAACTCCTTAATATGCAGAGTTTTGCAGTGGCATCATTGTAGGCTGCGGCAAGATCAGTGAATTTGTCACGCGATAGTGTGAGAAGGTTATGAACAGTAGCAAAGGAACTGAAGTTGCTGTTCTTAGGCATGCAAACAGACTGCACTGGTTAGTATAGTTCAAGTTTGGCTTCTGAAGGTGATGGCACTCTTTCAGTAAAGCTTCTTGTGCCTCTTTGGTGTGTATATTTGTTTTTATTTTTGAGTTGGCAGTGTATATAACTTCAGAAGATGTATTGTTTAGTTTAACTTACTTTTTAATCCCAGACTGGTTTGGGTTAAAGGTACCTTAAAGCTTATGCAGTTCCAACTCCCTGCCATGGGCAGGGACACCTTCCACTAGAGTAGCTTGCTCCAAGCCGTGTCCCACCTGGCCTTGAACACTGCCAGGGATGGAGCAGCCACAGCTTCTCTGGGCACCCTGTGCCAGCGCCTCAGCACCCCCACAGTAAAAGCAAACTTTTCTGACCAAAAGTGCTATTATTTTGTTTCAAATGATACTCCTCTGTTCTCTGAGGAAGAGGGTCTGCTCTGCCTTTGCAGCAATAGTACTTCATTGAGTGAGAGTTTTGGACTTAATAAGGGAATACGTGATGAGACTGTAACACAAGAAACAGTTACAGTAATGTGAGTACAAGTGACTGCTAATATCACGAGTAGTAGTAGCAGCCTTTATTGGGTTTGGCAGAGATGTTATAGATGAAGTCTACAATTGGAACTTTCTAGGGCATAGCTGAAGTTACCTGGTGTATTGTCAAGGTTCTATTAGCGAATGTAAAAATGTGGCATCTAGTCTAGCAACCAGCATTAATCAAGGTAAAGGAAAGTGGGGGGTTTTGGTCACAAAGCAATAGCCCTTTTTTTAACCACAAACTAGTAGCTTGGTTTTATTTATTCGTTTGTTTGGTTTTTTTTATTTTAAGTCTGCAGGAAAGTGAACAGGAAGTAAAATACCCAAATTCCTTTACAGATCAAAACAGTTAGGAAGGTGGAAGCAGGTGAGAAATACAAGGGTAATGTAGGTCAGCAGTGATGGAAGTATAGAAACAAAAGCCAGGAAATCTGTAATTCTGATCATAACTGTCACGCTGATCAGCTGTGTGCATCTTCTTACAGTGCTTCATTCACTAGCTTCTAAAGAAAGGGAAATAACTGTTTTTTTTCTCTGGCAGCTGTTGAGGTTAATATTTGTAATGGTTGCAAGCTCAGTGAAGCACCTTTTGAAGGCATTTCAGGAGGAGTTTGGTTTGGTGTATGCGTACTGCTGGGCAGGAATAGGAACCTCATCATAAGTGCCTACCTTGTCTCACTGACTGCTTTTATGGGGTTGCAGCCTCAGGAAGCCAAAGAGGAGAGATCAGGCTGTGATCACTTTGTCAGGCTTGTAGGATCTGTTCGACCCAAAGATCTTCAAGAACAGCAGCATAATATCCTCTGTCACTGTCCTGGTTCTTGGCCCCCTCTCAGCCTCTGAGCAGCACAGTGGCTTGCCTCTTGAATACTTTTGTGCTGCGTTTCTTGGGGTTTGACTGAAACCAGAAACTGGACCATCACTACTTCTGAGACTGTTTATTAGCTCCTTTTTTGTGGCATTTTTTTTGTCTTGCTTGACATGTCTTTTTTTGTTTCCCATGCTGTCTTTGTATAATGCAAAATGTGACACCGGTGCCTTTTGTTACCATACTGTAATGTGAAGCTCCCTGCTGCCTTAATTTCTCTTTGATTTTCTGATGTTACTTGCTTTCTACTTTCTAGCTGTCTGTTGTATTTAAATAGCTTTTTCTAAGAAAACTATTCGTACGGCTTGAATGTTACGTGCTTCAGTGCTTTTTTTCTCAGCTCTTTTGTGTTGCCTTTGCCCTTCTTTGCCCTTCTTGATGATTGTGGTGCTCCTTGCTTAGATGTTTACTGTTTTCTGTGTAAATATTGATGACACTAGACCATACACCACTACCTCTGCTTTTGTTCACAGCTTTGTCTCTATCTCCAGTGTGCCCTTCTGGGTTTACTGACAATATATCTTTATTTTTATGTATTTATTTTTAATATCTGATGGAAGTGTGAAGCCCACTGATAGTCTAGAGTTGATTCCCTTGGTGTTTTGTGGTTAATCATGTCAGTTATTCCTTTCATGTAGTCTAGACATCATCTGCTGTTTTGTAAAGGAGGCTTGATTCAGATATGCTGAAGAGAGTAGGGGCATTCTGCTACTGATTTCAGTTGGGAGTTGAGTCAGGCTTTAATTGCGTAACTTCCCAAATGCTGTTTTGCCTGAGGAGTGTGATTACCTGTGCATGCACTGGGGTGGAGCAACTGAAGCTGTATAGTTTGGATGTATTTAAATGAACACTTCCTCAGTGTTGGGTTGCTCTCCAGGGTGAACCAGATTCAGAAATACTATTTACAGGAAGAGCTATAACTGAGTGTCTTACTGAACTGAAAATTCAGACAGTTCCGCAAACAGTGAAGCTCTTTTGTGAATAATTCTGTGTGCTTTGAATGGGGTTAATGGTTTAGGCTAAATAATGGAGTTTTAAAACATCTGCTGATTTGATAGCTTGTTCTAAATGAGTTAACTTTTTATTTCATTAAGACAGTGGAAGACTGTTGGAATTTTTAGGTATTTGGTTTGTTGTTGCTTGATAGGGTTTTTCTTAGACATAAGCCAACATTCCTGAATAGTTTCCAGAGGAAAGATCTCAGCTCAGTTACATGTTTAAGGATAGTAAGTCACAGTGCAGTTCCTGGTAGAGGAGTATGTTGAGGCTCATGTGTTTGACTGAAACACATGAGCATTTTACGTGTGGATTTTGATAGTATTAGGTGCTTCTTGTAGATACAAAAAGTTATTTGGTGAACAGTCATATTTGAATATGATTGTGTCCAAAGACTATTAGTAAGGTTCTATACTTAAATGACTTTGGCATGTAATTTTGAATAAAGTATTTTAACTTTAAAACAGAACAAGCTTAACAAGTAAAAGTCTGTAAAAGGGGAGAAAATAGCAGTTTAGGAGCATAATTTAGATGAAAATTAAATGGTTTTAATACATTATGATTTTTGTTCCCTTGCTTACTTTCCTTCCACCACCATCACCACCCCCCCCCCCCCTTTGACAGTTTACTAGGAATGAGCTGCATGAAAAAAGAATGCCTTTTTTTATTGGTTCAGGGGAAGAATTCAGGAATAGGAGAGGGAAGAGAATCACTGAGCCTTTCATGCAATCCAGAGGCTAGTTAAAAAGCTGGAATTTTTTTTTTTTAAGGAACTCTGACAGTAACCGCTTATACTGAATCTGGTAACTAACTCTTTCACAAGCTTTGATCTTGCTAGTAGGTTACTCTAACGAGCAAGACCTTCAAAAAGAAAAGGGGGAAACAGACTTGATGAGACAGAAGAATTCAGTCATACGTGATACTGTAGATAGTAACTGGCATTCAGGGGTCATCCCTGATGTCTAGAGCTTGCAATTAGCAAAGAAATGGCAGAGTGAAACTGCTGCTGGAAACAAAATGACGAAAGAGGCAACTACTTTGAAAAAGTGCCTTGTAATTTATGTTAATTTACAAAGAATGAAAACATTTGCCTGTGCTGGGGAAAAATGTTCACTAGTGCTGAAGAACAAGACCTGCTACTTTGAAGGAAGTTCTAAGCAGCGTTTAGCCAGCTAAAGTTAAACTTCACGTCTGCTATTACTGGATGATATGGTTGTCATTTCTCTGCTCATCATCTTGTGCAGTAAAATGCTGCCTGGGATTCCCCCAGGCCTCTGGTTATTTACTCAGTAGCCCTGTGTCAGTACCATCTTGATGCTTGTCACCTGATATAGTCAGGGAGCTAAGAGCTGCAATTAAAGTTTTTGTGGCTAATCTGTGTGTCTTCAGGTGTATGTGCAGATACCTCTAGTAGGAGTAGTAGAAAGCCATTCTGTGAGGTGACTTGACTTTGTTTCACCAGGCTGCTGCTTGAGATAGCACTGCAGTAACACGAGCGTTTAAGCTGTTATGCCTGCAGAATCCCAGGGAAGTTGGTATTACCTGTGCTATATAGATGGGAACTGAGACCATGAGGCACTCGTAAGAAAACTGATTTCTTGGTGGTTATGTGGAAGCCATGTCTGACTGTCTTTCAAATGTGACAAAGTTCCTGACAGATCCTGTAGAAAGGAAGAATTACTTAATATTTGTTTGGAGTTCTTGGGGAGGGGAGGTTGTGTTATGTTGCTAAGCAAATTTCTTGATCTGTTTTCCTCTCCTTATTCTTCTTTTCAGCTGGTGTTCATAATTCATTTGTCAGTACCTTAGCATGGATGAGATGCATTTTTTTTTGTATTTTTTAATGTTCTGGCGACACCTAAAGACCATGTGCCTGGGTATGACTGTGTTTTGTTGCCTGGTATAGGAATACGATACATAGAGACGTGCTACAAGTCTGACTGATAACCAGTGTGTGAAGAAAACAAATTTATAGGGAAAAAAAAATCCATATTATTTAAATCAGTGCTTTATATGGAAAAGCTCATGTTGAAATCTGATGAGTACTCTCAAACTGAAATGTCATAAGAACAGTTCTTGGAACAAATAGGTAAAATTAGTAATAAATTGCCAATAGGAAGTGAAGTTCACAATATCTGAAGGAACACAGAACTGTTCAACTTTTAAATCTGGTATGTCACTATCATAATGAGTGCTTTATTTACAACAGGAGTAGATGATAGTTTGTGTGATGCAGTGTTTTTAAAAGGACTCCAGGAGGGGCCCAGCAACTGCATGGTTCTTGAAAAGTCCTGAGAACATGGGTGAAGGTTGTCAAGATTATAAACACTTGGGTTTTGAGGGTTTTTTTGTTTCAGAAATCTTGACAGAGCCTCTAACCAAAGGTTTTTATAGCATGGTTTTTTCACGAGAGTTCTTATTGTCGATTAATAAATAGCTAGGGAAGAAAAAAAAGTGTCCAGCCAATGGCATAAAATGTCTGCTTTCATAATAGGAGGTGGTTGTTGAGAGGTACACTGTGAACCTGTACCAGTCAGCGTATTCCTAAAGCACTCTGAAGGAGTGAGTAGTGAGGTGATAGTTTCATTCTAAAGCTGTGGAAGGATTTTGTGATACTAAGGAAATACGCAATAAGATGGCAAAATGCATTTATTGTCAATAAATGCAAAGCAATGCCTATACTGAAAAGACATTACTGTTAAGATAAATGCATGGTGAAATGCTCTCAGTTGTCACTCAAGCCCAAGGTCTTAAAGCTGTCTGTAAGATCTTTATTAGAAATGTCAGTTCCCCAGCAGCCAAATAGGCAGAGTGAGTTTAAACACTTCTAACTTTCTAAGTGCAGAGAAAAGAAAAATCTTTGTGAACTCTTAGTGTCCGCATTACTTGAATATTTTTTTATAGGTCTACTCTTTTTCAGTGGAATTCTGAGAGGTACAAAGCAATCTGAAGGAATTGTGCAATGGCTCCATACAGGAAGAGATTAGAGTAGGACTCTACTGCCTAGAAAGGGAGGTGGCTGAGGGGTAGATAACAATTGAAGGCTGTAAAATCACAGATGACTTAAAATAAATTAATAGGTGATGAATATTTTGTATAGATCGGTGTGAAGCCGTTTATATGGGAAGAATTCAAATGTGTATTTTTTAAAAAGCAGAATGATTAATTAAAAACTAACTAAAAAAGAAGAGAGTGTGGAGTTGCGGCAAAAGGATGTGAGTTCTGAATGCTGGAAAATAAATCATAGCTTTGTCTTTTGCCCTTTGTGTTGTCTCAGAGCAGTTCTGATTTGTTGTATCAGGCAGGAAGTGTGTGTGAGATAGGACTGGTCTTGGGAAGTAGTTCAGATTGGACTATATATGTAGCAACTGCATGTTGGTGTGTTACACAGGTGAAACCAGGAGGTAGCCTCATAACTTGGCTGCCATGCTTATGAGTCTTACTCTTTAATTCTTTGGTTTCCAAAATGCTGGTTTCTGCTTGCTTTCCTGTGGTTGTGGTTACAAGCTGGCTTGCTGATTGTTTATTTATGCAAGGGCATTTGTAAATACAGACTCTTCCTTTTGTTCAGTGGCTGGATGATGTTTGAGTGAAGTCATACTGGATTTTTGGCGTTTGTTTTTATTTTATCTGCACTCTCAGTGTGGTGGGAACTCCTGCCTGAGAACTGTTGAAAGATGCAAAATAAGTGTTCATAAAAAGCTGCATGGTAACTTCATTCAATGTAGTTTTCCCATTGACTAAAACTATTTACTCAGTCTGTCCTTTCCGTTATCCAGTGGCAAACTTAACCTCCTGAAGCCCCCTATGGGCATACATACAATGTGTTTTGATCCCATGGCAAGGAAAACTGTGTGATTGTACAAGTCCTAGGCTGAAGGTATCAGTGTTCAGCAGTTTACAAGCTCTTCAAATACAGAGTGGGAGCAGGACTTGTGATATCAGGGCAAGTTGCTGCCAAACTTCAGTTTGTTTGCAGACTATGTATTGGTGTTTTAGAAAGTTTCCGAAGAATTCTTTCTTTAAAATAAGAAAGTCAGTTATGATTTTAACTTGTAATAACCACTGCCTATCTTCTCAGGAACATTAAAGTTCTAGATCAGTTAAGCTGGGTGCAGAACTATTGCATAAGTGTGGTTTACTGCTGGAGGGAACACTTCCCGTCATTCTCACTCCCCTTTGAGTCTCCCAAAGCTGTGTCCTTGCTGCCGCCTTCGTGTATGCATGAACCAAACTGATGAGTCTCAAGACTACTCTGGGAGGAAAGCCAAAAGCTGATGTTCAGGTGTCCGGGTTGCCTCATGTGGTGCACTGTCCGAGGAGTTCCAGTGTTAGGGCAAGAGGAGGGCTTGAACCACCTCTTTCAGCATGAGCCTGTGTATGGGTGATCTTAGTGATTGTGGAAATATTGCCCATAGACTGCAGAGAAGTATTCCTGCAGTAGTGCTTTTATTTTTTTAACTTCTTCACAATTTTCCACAAGAGTGTGGCTTATTGAAATCAGTTTAGAGGTGTGTGATTTGTGTGTGTACTAGGTGAGTCTAGGGTAAAAGTTAAGGGCTTTAAGCACACTGTTGACAACCAGGAAAGAGATTTTTGGGTTCATGATACTGTTTTGTGAAGAACACAAGCTGAGCACTTTGTAGCAATTTGAACCACAAACTGAGTGTTACCAATTATAAGGAAAATAATAGTGGCCAAAATAGTAGACATTTTATACAAATAAATCAATGGCACATCTACCTCTTAACTGCTGCGTGCAGCATTTTGCTTCTCTTCCCCTTCAGAAAGGACATGGCAAAAGTGTAGAGCACGCAGGCAAGGCTACAAAGGAAATCAGTTATGGAAGGGTTTAGGTGTGAGGCTTTGTTTTTCGGACTGGGAGGATGAGGAGGGAAGGATGACAAATGGAAGTGTGTAGAGTAATCAGTGGAAACAAGCACTTGGCAATGCAGAGCAGAAGTAGCTGCATCTCCATATGTCATGCAGCAGAGCTGTGTGGAACTCAGGTTGTGTCCTGCAGAATATTTTTGATTCCAGCAGTTTACTGGGCTCCAAATAAAACCAGAGTGTTTTTTATTTCTGGCTTTGGAGGGTTTTGGGCCACAAATGGTTGAAGACTGTGGTAAGAGAACTGTGAGGAATTGCTGCTGCATGCTTGCTCTGTTCGTACTCTCTTCCTTGGGCATGTGCTGTTGTCAGGAAGGGGGTACTGCACAGGGTATGCCATTTCTGATCTTCTTTCTGCTGCCTTTGGTTGCCCAATTAGAGCAATGAAGGGTTGGCAGGTCATGCTACAGGTTGGGAATGGGTTCCCCAAAGAAGTCTTAAGTGCTCCATTCCTGGCAGTGTTCAAGGCCAGGTTGGACAAAGCCTTGGGTGTCATGGTTTAGTGTGAGGTGTCCCTGCCCATGGCAGGGGGGCTAAAGGTCCTTTCCAACCCTAACTATTCTATGATTCTGTGTTCTTCATATAGTGAGTTGTCAACTTGAGTTAGTTGAGGATTTCTTTTATAAGAGATGGAGACGGCTGCCAATATGACTATTCAGAACAGAAACATGAATTTAAGCAAATGTTACATGGATTCATAGAATTTGAGAGGGGGTTGTATCCTGCCTTATTGCAGCTTAAAGAGTAAAGACTCCATGTAAGTAAAGGCTTCTCCATGTGTGTGTAGATACGATTCTGTGTAAAGATCTTGTCAGTGTAGGAACATTACAAGCTGCTTGACACGACTGACACAAAGAAAGACCTTATTTATGGCATGTTCAGATTCTTTTCTAGAGATGGATTTCATACTTCTTCGTGGCCATTTCTGTGATGCTTGTTAGTGCAACATCTGAATGCATAATAAGTATTAATTTATTCGTATCACAGTAGTGTGAGGAAGAATTGCAAGTTCATATGGGGAGTGAGGCAAGGCGAAGGATTAATGTGTCCACTAATGTTGATCCTACATGTCAGCATTTTGGGGCAGAGTTTCCTTATGCAGAAAGAGCATCTCTTCTGTTTTCAAAATTGAATGCTTTGTGTTTCTGTAAATTCAAACTTTCTAGGTATGAAGATAGGGACCTGCAATATGAACATGGAAACATGGTTTGACTGAAGAAACTTAGTGTTATGTATGAATTCTGTAGGAGGCCATATTTATAATCCAGACCTACAGAGCTGCATTCAGCTGTCTTACAGCAAGGCTGCCTTTAGTCACTGGATGTGCATCTCTGCTTTTCTGCTGCAGACAAGTCCCCTGCTACCTCTGTATGCTTCCCAGCCTGTCTGTTCTGTGGTGTCATGCAAGCCAGTTAGTGCAGCATCTGAATGTACTTCTTTCTCTGATATGGCAGTGCTTGAAATGTATGACACACTGTCACTGGGAAGATGGTGACCTAGACAAAACCTGTAGCAACTGCCATGGCAACATTTTACAAGTTAATGTGACATTACCTGTTACCAGAATGGCTTAGTTATATTCGCAATGTAGTGTGGGTGGAAGAAGACTGTAGACAGGCTTGCACAGCCTGATCTCCCTGAGAGCAGAAAGTCAGCTTTAGTGAGATTAAACTAAAAGTTCAGCTTTTGAACATGATTCTGAAGTTTGGCTTTTGTTTGAGAAAAATTCTCCTCAGGAGGGACACTCAGAAGGATGAATTGTTCTCTAGGTCAAATGATTCCATCAATATTCTGTCTGGCGAAGTGAAACTGCTTCGAGTTCATTTAGAAGACCCTTTTCTTGCACTCTTTCGTACTAGTGCCACCAGATGGTAATGCAACAGGCTTGTTTTTTTTCAGAAAGGATTGTCCTGTTTGGTGTGTAGTACGGATGGTGTGAACTTGATTGATTGATTTTCAAAAGAAGATTCTCTGAAATACCCACACAGTTAGGACTGTTCTTCCATCTGCTTTTTCTGATTATTTCCTTTAAGAAGGAAATATATGGCACAAGTATGCAGGTTACTTGAAGCACTTCTATGAAATGTTATGCAAGTTCTTAAATGCATTGCTTTTTGTAAAGAATTTCTGCTGTAAGTTGTCATGATTTTAGTATCAACTCTCTTTGAAGCCTGACTTTCTGAAAGGAGGCAGATGATGGGAATATGAGAGCATACCTTGCAGAGTGTTATTTCTGCCAGTTTCAGTCATGTAATGTTCAACCTGACAGCACAAAGCATAGCAATTCCTGTTTCTAATATTCTGGAAAAGCAAATGCGAGGTACAGTGAATTCCTCTGGGTTTCAAGTTTACTTTTAACTGTGTTACTGAAGCAGTCTGCATTTTCTTAAATCTCCTATGTATGTAATTTTAGGGTAAGAAAGAAGAAAAAATATGCCAAAATATGAGACCATTACGAAGCCTTTAGGTGCAGTACAAAGTTTACAGATCTCTTTCTTCTCCTAGAGGATGCCAGCCCCCATCAGACTGCGGGAGTTGATCCGGACCATCCGGACAGCAAGAACCCAGGCCGAAGAGCGTGAGATGATCCAAAAAGAATGTGCTGCTATCCGGTCATCCTTCCGAGAGGAAGATAACACATACCGATGCAGAAATGTGGCAAAGCTGCTGTACATGCACATGCTGGGATATCCTGCACATTTTGGACAGGTAGGTCAGAATTCCATGCTTGCTGTGCTATATGCGTATGCCAGTCTGTTTTGTGTGTTTTGGGCACGTTGACTTGTTTAGAGCATTCCCAGCTGCAGTTTTGCTGTCTGCTCTTTGGGGTGTTCTGAGGTCTATCTTCATATATATATATTCTGATCCTTACATTGATTAATTTTGACTTTTAGCGAGCTCTGATGTTTGGAGATTTACATATTTTGTTATGAAACTTAGGGTTAGTCAGCTTTTGCCATAGTATCTGCTCCTCACCACCCACATTTCTGTGCAGCGATAGTTCTTGAACCACAGTCCAGTACACATGGATGTTTTAAGATGGGTTCAAAACAGCACTTTGTGTGAGAACATCTGTCTCTGATGGAAAATACCAGATGCTTCAAAGAAGGTTCTATACCCTTTTCTTCCTATAGCAGTCTATTCTAGGCAGGTAAGACCTGGTCTGTTCCCAGCGATAGGGAATTGGTGTTCCTTAGCCTATCTCAGTGAGGTAACTTGGAGAATGCTCGTATGAGTTTTCCATCTCTTGGCTTATTTTTGGCACACTTATTTTGACACAGGTAGAATGTGAAAAAGGAAGACCTGAAGATGAGAGTTCTTGATCCGCAAGATGTTCTTCAGGTTGAGCTTTTCTTAGTCTTTGGTGTATAGTCTGTTTTGCTTAGAAGTCAGTAAGTGGCCTGTTAGCAATAATCTAACCTAGGCTTTCCATAAAGCTAAAGTCAGATTGTTGTATTCCTTAAAGTAGCTTCATGTCTTGGGAGTCTTTCCATTCAGGATTGGATTTATCAATCCTGGCATTTTACTAAGACAGTAAACGCAATCCACCGATACCAAATTCCAAATAGTCTTGGTGTTAGGGAGTGAGTCTGGGATGTGCTGTTGCATATAAAGTGCATAATCTTCTACCTCATTGGATTATTCGCTCAGGATAATGACTTACTGAGTAAGAGCAAGTGAATTTGTGTATTATCCTGTTGTTAACACCTCATGTAGCCAGGCTTCCTGGTGGAAGAGAGAAACTTCCTGTCACAGAAATGAAGGCTGAGTATGTAACAGTTGCAAGAAGAATGAACAGTATTTACAGATAAGTGTCATCTAGAATTTCTACATTTAACCTATGTTAGGAACAGTTTAAATTTTATTGGGATTATTTTGGTTGAGTATTTAATCCTGTGTATGGAAGATTAGACCAGTTTCTGCTTTGATCAGTAATGGTAAATTACCTCTTCACTCTCAGTGGAAGAGAATAAACCGGTCTATTCACTATCTGTTATTGCCAGTGTGGCTATATCTCAAACAGAAGCATCAGTGCTAACTATTGTGGGAACAGACTACTTCATTTGATGGCCTTGTTCTCATGTAGTTTATCAGGTGCAATTTCAGGATGGTGTTGGGCCCAAGGCTGAGATGGGATTTTAACAAGTATTCTTAAAGTAAGTTGAACACTTCTGTATGTCCTCAATGCTTATATCTGGAAGGATTCTTTCAAAGTGCTAATTTGTGTAGGTGGAGTGTAATTTGCATGAGTTGAGGATTTGCTGAAGATGCTTGCAGTTGCAGCAGTGGAGTGTTGTAGATAGACAGTTCAACACTGTAGACAGGAGGTTTCTGAGAGGGACAGGATAAATATGCAGCAAATTTGTGTTGGTAAAAAACAGGAGAGGGCCACAGGCTGTGTTAGACAGCCTCTCTTAAAGGTGTAAGCAGAGCTGACTTCAGCTAAGAGTGTGGATGATGCAACCAGTAATAAGAGAGAATTTAGAGAAGATGTTAGCGTTAGTGAATGGTTGATCTACTTCTTTCCATGTCAGGGATCCTCAGCTTTGACCCAGGATATGTTGTACAAAAATATGAGCATGAGCACTGCATTTAACTGGTGCATGCCGAAGTGCACTGGATGGCAGGCTCTCTTGAGCATGTGCAAAGGCCATTTGTGCAAGCTTAGAATTATCAGGCAGTCTGGGCAAATCGTGAAATAACTTTATTAGTGTTGTCATTATTTCTACTTGCAAAAAAAATCCATTTGGAAGAGTCAGTAAAAGTGTCAGTAAAAACTTGGGTAAGCTGTAGTCTGGCTATATCCAGCTCTACTAGTGTATCTGTTGCAGTACTGATGTAGCAGATTTTAATTGTTCCCTTGAATGAAACGGATATAATGGTATCAAGATTTCTTCCACTAATTAGACATACTAAGAACTTCAGCTGATAATGTTTCTCATGTTTCATGCACAGTATCACTGTGCATGAAGGTAGTTTGCATGTATCTGTATACAAATGAAATAAGAACTCACCAGCCTTTCATGTGGTAAATGTCAATTTTATCTTTCAAATTCAAAAGTACTAGAAATACATCTTACAGTATCTGTTGCAGTCATTAGTTTCCTTCTGCTTTTTCCTAGACTTTTGTTTTCTGCCTTTGGCTCTTGCATGGTAGCTTAGGTGTCATCAATTCTACACTGTATTTTTGCAGAGGATTGTATAAGAAAGTGTCTTGTAAATGTGGGTAAGAAAGTTGGTTTAGAGGTGCGTTATTCTCTCACAAAAAGGTAACTTTAAGATAATTTTTCATTGGAAGGATAAAAGGTTGATATCTAGGGTTCTCTACCTTTTCCCTGGTTGATCTTGCCCATTGTTGAAACTCAGTCATGCATGTGCATGACTGATATTATTGTTCACAAATGTTTCTTTATTCTGTTTTTCCAGATACCTCAAACCTAGCAAACTAAACTCTCTTTCAAGTTTTTTTTGTGGTTTTTATTTTTTTATTTTTTAACCTGTTTGTCTCCTTGCACTAGCTGACATACTGACATAGTGAGTAGCTGACATAGTGACAACTTCTTGGATAGTTGAGTTGTATGTTCTGATGCCACGTAGCTGTGAGCTGTCAGTGGGTAGGCCATAGCATTTATGTTCTCTGGCACTTCAGTTTCTTTACCAGTATCATGTATAACTTTACCTTCCCGATCTGTGTGTGCTTCTTGCATCTTCCCTGTGTCTGTTGCCCTATTCAAGCTTCCCTATAGGTAGGGACCATGAAAAGCTTCTCATGACACTCTGTATTTCTGCCTGTGCATGCCCCTGTACTTCCTTTACAATGATGTGCTGCAAGCTTTGTGTGACCCCTCCTTCAGCCCACTGTGTACACTGCCTTGCAGCCCCAGCTAATTTGTAAAACAGACTTGCAGGATATGTTTGTGAGGCATAGGCCTCTTACCAGCTTTGAGAAGCCATTTCTGCTGCTTCCTGTCTAGAAAGTAGATATTGATTATACTCAATTTTCTGTTAGAGAAAAACATTTTAGTGTGTAATAATGTGGTTAATTTCTTTTTGCGTTAAGAAATTGCTAAGTTTAAAAATGGTTACCAATTAAATTTTCAATCAGCTGAGTGCAAGTGGCAACTATGCATGTTATCTCAGGGATCTCCTTCATGCTGTTGAACATAGTTGACATTTCTGCATTGTTAAAGGGAAGGTTGTGGTGGCTACAGTGCATATAGTTTTAGTCAGACTTCAGGGGTTCAAGTAGAGATTATAGAGCAATACAAAAACTTAGCTATCTCTGACTGTATTCTGGTTTACCTGGCTAGCAAGTTAGTTACAGATTATAACAAGCAAAATCTGATTTTAGAATCATATAATCCCAGCCTGGGTTGTGTTGGAAGGGACCTTAAAGCTAATCTAGTTCCAATCCCCTGCCACAGGCAGGGACACCTTCCACTAGAGCAGCTTGGTCCAAGCCCTGTCCAACCTGGCCTTGGACACTGCCAGGGATGGAGCAGCTACAGCTTCTCTGGGTACCCCGTGCCAGCGCCTCACAACCCTCACAGGGAAGAACTTCCTAATATCTACTCTAAATCTACCCTCTTTTTACCTCTTAAAGCCATTAACCCTTGTCTTATCACAACATGCCCGTGTCAGGACAACTTAGAGAGCACTGGTCCTCTCCCTGATAGGTAGATGAACCCATTTAAGCCCAGTTCAGAAATTTCCAGTGCAAGTCAAACGTGATGCATAATAGAGATTTCCAGATCTTTACTTTTTTAATGATGGATTTCTTGTTTCTATAAATATTTTATCTTTTACTTTTGTGATCAGACATAAACCCACATATCTGGTACATCTGAGGTCAGTCATGGAAGGCCAACAGTGTTTGGCTACTTCAGGATGCAGGAGCTGCGCATTACTTTTCCTGCTGGCTTGCTGGGAGCTTTGGGTCATTTAACTTTTCTTTGTTTTCCACGTTACCAAAATGGGAATAAAATATACTTCAAAAAATGCATTCTGACACCTAAATGAGTACACATCAAAATTCAAACTGTTTCTCCTCTACCTAAGTAGTAGTTTAAGCTAATTCTGTCTTTTTGTTTTTTCTTTTTTTTTTCCTTTTGTTTTTTTCCAGTTGGAGTGCCTCAAGCTCATTGCCTCTCAGAAATTCACAGACAAGCGCATTGGGTACTTAGGTGCCATGTTGCTGCTGGATGAGAGACAGGATGTCCATCTTCTTATGACCAATTGCATCAAGAAGTAAGGGTACCACCTCTCTCTCCATCAACACATGCTTTGAGGTTTCAGGATCTGAAAGCACACTTCTAACAATGATATTTTGACTACTTTAGGTATTTTCCCCTGTGTTAAAAAACTGATATCTTCAGTTTGGTATATGCTGTTGACCATACAAGACTGTTCCAGTGTTGTGTTGTATTGGATGATCCTGTCTAGCTTCCTTAGAGGGAAGAGAGTATAAAATTGCATTGGTCCTCAGGAGATGTATGTGGCAAGCAGCACTTAATGGAACTACTGTTGCAGAATGGTGGTGTGTGTTTCTGGAGGTTATGTTAAGATAAATAAAATCAGGAAAAGTAAATGACCACAGTAAGCTGCTGGGCCAGTGCAGAAGACCTCTAAGTGTTGCAAAGAACTCTCTTCCATTTCTGTAGATTAGTTAGTCTCCCAGCGTGCAGTGGGAAGGAGCCGGGGAGCGTAATGCGGCATCAGTAAAGGTCCGTGCACCTTCTAAATACAGTTGCATCAGGATGTTCTTAAAACTTTGTGGTCTGGACTCATCATCGTATGTCACAAAGTCGTATATATTGCTGCAGCCATGTTGGCCTGGTTTGTTTACTTCTGCTGATGAGCTCTGAAGAGTTGTCTGACTTTAAGGATCAAGGCACTGTGTCCTGCTTTCTCTTCAAGGTTGGCCTAATGGTTCTGATGAATAGTTTTCCTTGGAAGCAAGCATGGCAACTTGGAATTTGGTGTCTGCTTGGCATCATGCTAAAATCAGACAAGAGAGGATGGGACATAACTTCTTTTTTTACTCTTTTTTTTCTCTCAGCAGAATGTTGTTTAACTGAGACTGTTTTATATTATAGCTTAGTGGATGATTAGTGCATTTCCCATAACACTCCTTTTCAAGATGGATGGGAGGAAGAGTGGAATAACTGGGTTCTGGTTGATTTATCCAGAGGCTTGGTTGGTTAGTGTGGTGTCTGTTTTTATTATTACTTACTTTTAGAACATTAGCCTCCCAGATATTAGCAAGTGAAGTACTGATCTTCAGTTAGGCTGCAGCCTTAAACTGCTTGGAAAGAAACTTGAGAAAACTGCAGGCCTGAGGATCTGCTAACTTTGGACTTGTTGTCCAGGAGAGAAGAGATATTTGGATTTTTCATTGAAATGAAAAAGATTCAAGGATTTTTCATTGAAATGTCATACCTGTAAGGCTTTTCCATTACAACCAGGCTGTTAGGTTAAGACTTCTCTTGATTATTTATTTTAAAATGAATTTGTGTGGTAAGTGTTTAAACTGGAAATGGGTCAAACTGAAGCTGAGCAAAATGAGTGGGCAGCTTCCCACCACCTTAGTGGGTTGTTTATTGCTTTCTTCTTTGGCTTCTACATCTACCACTCTGTCTTGCTTTTATCTAGACATTAAAGCATTTGATTCATGGCATTATCTTTCATTATTTACAACAAGACCTAGAATTTTGGTAGAAGAAAGTAAGCAAATACTTGATATACACACAGCTTTATGTAGCTGCCAAAAATCTGTTAAAGGAAAGAAACAACCAACCCATTAGTGACATGTGCTGTCTGTACTTTCGTCTGCATGTTGCCATAACTGCTTGGTGTTACAACCAGAATACTGTCTCTGGCTTTTCTGCATGCTGTGAGCATTTGGTTATATAGCACTCACTTCCCCAGCTCTCCCATCATGTAGTCTGCAGCTCCCCTTGCTCCCAAACCAGGAATCATACTTCTTACTTTCTTCAACACTGATCCTGGATACTGTGGCAACAAAGATACCAAACAGTCAGATGGAAAAGTAGCATAGAAATCGGTTTGAAAGGCTGTTGGAATTGCCATGTGAAAGCTGTATTGTCTTGTACTTGGTCTGACATTGGTAGTCGGCCTTAAGAATGGCACCTACTGTTAGGTGGTTTAACTTCCCATTGACTGCTTTGTAACTTTCTTAGGCATAGGAATGTTTAGGATTGCTAAACAGGATTCCTGCATGGATTATTTTCAAGGTGTGCGAGTGGTGGGATTTGTAATTATCCTCAGGACAGAGGATATTTTTACATACATAGATTTTTCTACACTGGTTGGTTGTAAATGCAGAAGCTAAAGCCTGTCCTAGAACATACTTAAACTGAACAACCCACAGAGTCACTGCAGGACTGTACCTCATTGTTAGGTTCTTTTCTGTGTGCAAATTCCAAAATACAGCATTTTCTCTTCAGAAGTTTTAACGGAATTGTGGGGTCTTTCTTCTTCTTGGCTCAATCCCTAGATACCCACCTGGTGGTTTCAACTAAGTATTTTATCTTTGTAACTGGGGTTTCTAAGTAGAAGTAGTAGCAAACCCTGTGGCACATGCACTCAAAGTTGCTATTGCTCCTAAGTCATCCCCTGTATCCCTGCCCATGACAGGGGGTTGGAACTAGATGATCTTAAGGTCCTTTCCAGCCCTAACTGTTCTATGATTCTATGCTCCCAAATGAGAACCTGAAGAGTTCTCCTGCACCAGGTATGCAGCTGGTTAGATGACTGCAGATACAGATGCCTTTTCCTGTGTGTTCAGGTTCTCTGCGCATGCTTATTGGCTTTTTTTATTTCTTTTTCTTTCCCTTTACAGTGACCTTAATCACAGCACGCAGTATGTGCAGGGGCTGGCACTCTGCACTCTTGGCTGCATGGGCTCCTCAGAGATGTGCAGAGACCTTGCAGGAGAGGTGGAAAAACTCCTCAAAACGTCCAACTCCTATCTTAGGAAGAAGGTACTTCAAGGAACTTTTGAATACTTTGTTATGGATTAAAACTCAAGGTTGATCAGATGCTAATATCTGGAATACTAGAAGGCTTGGATCACACTGGCTGAGTATTTTCCCAGTGTGCAAGACAGACGGAGGTCACAACTCTTTGTCTGTCTGTAGCCAGAAGGTGTATAAGTCTCTAAAAGACAAGCCTCCAACAGGTGAGGCAGTTGTTTCTATTTTGACAGTCTCCAGCAGTAGTATATGAGAGAGGTTAAGGGTCTGAAACAGGCAAGCAACTTTGTCTTGTTTCCATAGCAAGTGTACCATAGCATCTGCAAAGTGTAATCACCTTTGTTCTCTTACATTTATTTAATTGTTCAGTTTTAGGGAGGGTGCGGGTCAGTAGGATTTAGGAAGAAATGCGTTGTTACTTCCTTGTCTAGAGCTGGACCTAGAGAGAGATTGAAGAAAAAGCAGGTCTAGGAGATATTGCTGTATTCTGGGAAGAGGCCCTCAGTGCACTTGATTCTCAAGCAGCAGCAAAGAACAGCGTCTCCTGTTTCTTCTGTACCCTAGAAGAAACAGGCAAATTTTTTGCAACATTCTTTGTTTTTCCCAGGACACATCACCTGCGGGAGGAATTATAGTTATTTTGTGGGGAAGGAGGTGATATTCACAGGAAAAAAGAGCCATCATTTGACATAAATTTAATTGTTTGCTTCCAATACATTATGTCCTCCCTAGCAACAGGAAGACATACTGAAATAGTCTTAAAAAGGCAGAACTGCTTTGCAGTTGTTACCACTTCTGAAGTGAATAATGTGAAAATGAGCTACTGCTAGTGGGAGTATTACTTTGTAGCTCAGTGCCTTTTTCTTCTTTTTTTTTTTATTTTTTCTCCCCACCTCCTCGCTCATAGTAGTTTTACTGAACTCTGTGATGCTGTTTCGTATCTCATGTGGTAGAGAGATGGGAAAATGTACCATAAACTTTCCAGGCCTTTGTATATTATGAAATTTGTGATAGTTCCCACTGTGCTGGATGTTCTCAAAGCATGTATCATTGTCATTACGGTATGTACTAACAGAGATTTTTTCCTATACAGGCAGCATTGTGTGCTGTTCATGTCATTAGAAAGGTGCCTGAACTCATGGAGATGTTCCTGCCAGCCACCAAAAACTTGCTGAATGAGAAGAACCATGGTAATACCCGAGACTCTACTTAGCCAGGCTATGCCATTCTTTACAGGATGGTGCACAACTTGTATGTTTTGTTGGGAAGGAACTTTTGAGGTGTATTTGTGTGATTTGTTTCTTCCCATTTCTGTGCAGTGAAAGCGACTGTCATTCAGAAGAAAGGGGTGTGTATGACTCTACTAGTCAGCAGGTGTTTTACATGGCAAAGGTGACAAAAGGAACTCTTTCACTCAAATGTTTTTAGATAAACTTTAGAGTAGGCAGAATGGGAAAGATTGTTATTTGTTTGCTTATTTTTTTTTAATTCAGTACTCTGCCTGAACGGACTCTAAAGCGCATTGTTTAGAGTTGGGTTTTTTTATGTGTGTCCTGTTACCATAGGACCATGGGATTCTTTGACATCATTTTAGTAGGCATTCCCAGGACTGAGATACCTTTATGACTGTCAGGAAAGAGTCTTTCTTCAGTGCTGTTTTCCATCAGAACTACCTCAGAAAACAGGTTCTCACTTCAGTGTTCCTCTGTAAGATTATTCTGTTTTAATGGATTTTCTTGCATAAGTGCTTCTAGAAGATCATTTAAGAGAAATTCTGATACTAACACCTTGACTAATTTGCATCAAGCCTAGTGCTCACTTCCCAAAGTTTTACTCCTGTGGCACATCTGCAATGAGCATGTGCCTTAGAAAAATAGGTGGGTGTACAGTAGATGTTTGCAGTGCTGAAAACCCATTACTGGGAGAAGTTCTGTCTCAAGACAAGGTAGTTGTAAATGCCAGTAGTACTAACGGGCAATGCATGTAGAATATGGTGTGTGTGGTGCAGCTAGTTTACCTTAATTTAAAACGTGATGATCAGAACATTTAGAGTAGGCACTGCTTCATATAGGCAGTGGTCTGTAAGACTCTGTCAGTAAGTAATGCCTATATGATCCATCTTGATAGCATGAGATCGTCTGTCTTTGTCTTAATGCAACTCTGAAAAGCTTAGAGCTGTTCTGTTCCTCCTGTTCCCTCTTTAAAGATGGGAATGCTCTTCTTCAAGCCTTGGGTAAGCAGAAAGTTGAGTCTAGGTTCCTCTGCTTTCAAGAACCAGATCATCCTTTCTGCTTTCCTCATCCTTAAAAATCAGCATCTCCTTTCCATTAGTCTTACCAATGGCTTTGTGTTGAGCTTTCTGTAAAACAGAGCATCTATGAAACCCTTTTAGAAACCTTTTGGGAGATCTTGGTGGTAAGCAAGCAACATCAGTGTTAAGAAAGCTGGATGTAAGTTTTATAGATAGGTGCGTATTTCAAAACAGATTTTGGATAGAACCTGTAGGAGGTCAGAAAGCTGCATAGCTTGTGGAATATAAATGTTGTAATCTCTGTAGAAAATGTTGCTTGTTAAGGAAGCTTCTGCTCTCTTTCTGAGTCAGGAGCTCTCCAGTACAGACTTAACAGCTCCAGAAAATGAGTAACTGAAAAAGGTAGCATCTGGGGGAGATTGCTGTGTTACAGCTCAATGTAGATGTACAATGATGCTCCTTGTTAAGTTTCTTATGCGCTATCCAGCACTGACATCTAGTTAAGAGGGTTCTAAATGCTGTGCCTTTTCTAGCTGTTTTCAGAGCCCCTTAGCCAGGGTTTTGCTATGGCAGGGCACACAGCAGCTGGCTGCCAGTGCCATGCAGCTACGCAGTGCATGTGAGCACGCAGCTACTGGAGTCTTTCTCTAGAGTGAGTTCTGAGACCTTCTGAGGTCACATCAGGTCAGTGCCCAAGTCAGAAGAGAAAAATCAGGAAGTGTGAGGAACTCAACACCTACAATGCAATTAACATGTCCATTGTCCTTGTAGAGTTCTGTGTGTGATAGAATCATAGAAAGGTTTGGGTTGGAAGAACTGTAAAAATCATGTAGTCAAACTGTGTCTGTTACCATCTGACTGTATATTTATGCAAGTTTCTGCAGACAAAGTTCCATTCCTCTCCTCCTTTGACTTTTAATTGCATCTTTAAGACATGAGCACATTGCTGTCTGCTTTCCCTTGGCCACAGCAGCAAGCACAAATATATTGGAGTAGATGCGTTGAATTCAAGAATATTTTTTTCGTGATTTCCTGTTGTTTCCTTATGATCTTTGTAGTATGTCTGGAGCCAATAAAATTATGTCAAATGGAGATACTTTTTTCTTTTTTTCCCTTTACCTTTAGGTGTTCTTCACACATCAGTTGTCCTCCTCACAGAGATGTGTGAGAGAAGCCCAGACATGCTTGCACACTTTAGAAAGGTAAGTGTGAACTGATAATACTGCAAAGTTAATATGAATGGATTTGTTTGTGAATGCCTGAGGATTTTTGGGGGGTTTTAGCTTAGTTTGTTGGGTTTTTGTTTTGTGGGGTTGTGGGTTTTTTCTGGGCTTTTTGGTGTTTTGTTGTGTGTTTTTTTTTACGATGTGTCCTCTTAGTTTCCCTAGCGAAAGCAATGTGCATGTCTTTTAATGAAATATTTGTGGGGAAAAGTCTGCTTGTTATCAGAATTAAAAAGATCATTGCATCTGAGAATTTTATAAGTATCTAGCCCTAATCCCCTTCAATAAGTTGGGTAAGTTACAGAACATCAGTCTTTAAGATTGTGCAGTATGAAACTCATCCTAAAGATAGGTATAAAATGTCCTCTTTGTTCCCTTAGGGTTTTTTCCACTCTTTGTAGCTAATTGCACAGTGACATTGGCATCACAAATGTATTAAACGTAAAGAGGCAAAGATGAAAAACTGAGGCTTGTACTGGCACCTCAGTACCTTAACCACAGCCACATATTTTTATAAACTTGAGTCAAAAATACTACTGGAAGTTCTAGCTGTATAGATAACTCACCTCTGGTGCATGTTTTGTTGCATTATTTATCATTTTAACTTAAGGGTTTGAGAGTCAGTGTCACTTCCTCTGGTTAGGATTGTTTGCTTCTCCTCCCCACCCCTGAGCTTCCTCATGCTTTTTGTTATAGTTTGCTGTGCAGTATTATTGCTGTATGAAACCCTACCAGTAGAAGGACATCTGAAAATTGCATTGATTAGAATTCTGACTTCTTGGTCAAAGAAGGAGAAATTGAGCAAAGCTGGTAGAACAGAACTGGCTGTTTGCTCCTCTAAACCCTAAAGGTGTTTAGGTACTCTTCTTCCTTGGCTTGTCTGTACCATTAGGGATCTCAAACAGTGCATCCTTTGATGCATCTTAGGATTTTGGCATGCATCCTCCCTTGCTCTGGTTGCATACGTCAAAGCAGAAATGGAAGTGGGACTAGGGTCATCTTGAAGGTAGCCATTCCTGCTACTAATTGCTTAGTTGAGATGATAGTGATGGGAAAAGAGAAGAGAGCTGAGTCCACAAAATTTAGGTACGAGATACATTCTTTTCTAGCTGTCCTGTGTAGTTGTTTATGCTGTGAATGGTATAACATGGATTTCTCCCTAATGCCTGCTTCATCTGTTTTGTCCCTTTTGTCTATTTGGAATCCTGCTGTGTGTTAGAATGAAAAGGTAAGAGTTAATTCTTCTAGATGGTGCATGCTTGTGTTAAATCTGTAGATGCTTGTCACTTGTGAAGCAGTACCTCTTAATGCCACATCTGTGATTGGTGCCACATGCTTAGATTGATTCTACTTGTGTAATGCTTTTTTGTGCTGGTCTTGTCTTGTCACTAAACCTCTATGCCCATGGCAGCCCTGAATCTCAGTTGTGGCCTTCTCCAAACATGATTCTGCTTTCCTCGAGCTCACTCTCATTTCAGGAGTACTTTTGGAAATTTTTTTCTGCCTAAGCCAACTGTAGCCCTGTTTTTTTTTCCTTACCAAAACCAGAGCTTTGTGTTCTGCCTGAACTTTGGGTGCTTCCCAAAAGGGAGCAGGAGAGACTTGGCTACCTGTAAGTGGGCTTCCTGTGCTGCAAGGAGCTACTGAGTACAGCTGCATTGCTGATGTCTTTCATGGGTGGAATTTGACAACAGAAGATTGGGGGGGGTGACCCTCAATCGATATCCATGGCTCTAATGATTCTCTTTGTTCTGTCCTCAGTCCTGATAACTCTTGCATATTAGAAGGCAAAGAAAATGTTAATCAGGGTTCCAGGAATGCTCCTGCAGGTCACTCCATTTGTCTTGAGAAAAGATGTTGCTGCACCTTTTGGTTTCCTCTTTAAGGCAGATGATAAGAAATTCATGGTTCCTTTTTGTTTGTTTTGTGAAATGGCTGTTTTTAGAGGGGTATGTATTTCCTGAACAGTGAAGGTAGGAATAAAAAGAGATGATGGGGGAACTCTGCTGGTTTTCTTATTGCACTGTACATCAAATGTACAGGAATTCAGCCCAGAAAACATTGCTTGTTTAGTATGTCCACATGCAGCTGTTGTGCTCTTTAAGTCACACTGTGCTTTTGGCACCTTCTGCTACCATCTTTCCTGAATCTGAGGCACTTTCGTGATTTGATGTTGTCAGAAGTGACACTTTACTACAAGCAATCTTTAATCTGGTAACAATTAGAGTGAGTGCAATTCCTGACTTGTAGGCAAACATGAATGCAGAAGCAGCCCATCTCAAGGGTGGGAAAGTTTGTGAAATCTTAAAGATAAGTCATTGAGAAGGGTTTTGTAGGGGACACTTTGCTAAACTCTAATTGTCATGCATGAGTTGAGAGAATGATGATGTCCTGGTGCTAGCCATGATTTAGGAAGGAAAAATCGACTTTATGCAACCACCATAACACTCTGTCTAGTTTGTCACATCATCTCCAAGACAGTGTCTAGATTATTTTAATGATACTAGCACAGAGAGGGATAGAAGAAACTTCTTATAAAAGGAATAAAGCTTATAAAGATCTACATCTCTACGTCATCCACCAGGAGTGGTTTTTCTCTTACAGCTTAATGAAAATGAGTCCAGTTTGTGACTTTCAGCCTTAAGATTTTCCATTGGATATGTTGAAGATCAGCTTCCCCTTCATGCCTGAAACTGTTTCATTACTCATAGCTGCTATGATGGCTTTTGGAGATAAATAGTAAATTTGTTACAGCTTGTCTGCTTTAATGATTGGCTTATTTGCTGTGTTCTGCCCTAAACTGATTACTTGCTTGGCATGTGTGAGATGCTACGGAGAAATGCTAGATGCATCTAAGATGAAGGGAATTGAACCAAACATTCGGAAATAGGTAGCATTTCTTCAAACCTATGTACAAGTCTTGAAAGATAACGTATTCCCATGGGTAGATGTCTACTGGGAGACCATAGATATCAACATCTGAGTAACCTGAACTGCTTTTGGAAGTATTTTTTAGCCTGCACAGTTGGAAAGAAACCTTTAAATATGAACAGTGTAAGTTGATACGATTTTGTGCTACCAAATCTGGCATAGTAGCAGTGCTGCCATGACTTTCTCTGTTGCTATGCAGAACCCTTCTAACAGCAGTGAAGCAAAGAGCTTCGTCATTTTAGTGTTGCTGCTCTTGCCAAGAAGTTGGTGATGAAGAGAACAGACCCTGGAACAACTTGCATGGTCTGACAGCAGAGCCCTCGGTGAAGGCTGAAGGGAAATCCATTCTCTCTCCTGTTTGGAAGCTCTTAGAGAGGAAGCACATTACAAAGCTTTTCTTTCTAGAAGCTAAGTTGAATGGAGTGTCAAACTTGAAGGAGTTGTTAATAATGTAATCATAGCAGTACAGTATTTGAAAAGATCAAAACACTTGGCTGTGCCTGATGCTTCCATGGAGATGCATGCAAAGAATTAGTCAGGAGCTAATGTAAAGCCCTGAGGCAAAGTCCTGAAATTATACCATTTTTATAGTCCCAGCACATCCCCTTTTTATGCAGAGAGGAATTCAAGTTGGTATTTCCTCTCATGTCTCAACTGCCAAGCTCTGGTAGGTTTAGCTCTTTAAAGATGCAACATGGCGCTCAGGACCCAGCTTAACTGTTTCTCATTGTGCCCTAGCTGAGCTGTAGATATTCGTGTAACATCAGCTTTAGGTGTGCAGTTTGAACTTTGTGGAGAAATCCATAGACTGACTTGATTTCAAATACAAGATTTGTTCTTGGACCAGTGCTTAAAAGCTGGGGTGTGGGAAGGAACTACACCCTAACAGGACAACTCTCTTCTTCACAGCTTGTTCCCCAATTAGTTCGTATTTTGAAGAACCTTATCATGTCTGGATATTCACCAGAGCATGATGTGTCTGGGATCAGTGACCCCTTTTTGCAGGTAAGAACTGATACAAGCTGATTTAATTCTAGCACTGTGTTTTGAGTCTTAGGTGTGATGACGTGAATACCTCAGGGCAGATGTGTTGATTTTAAGATTTTGTGTCTTTGTTAGAGCTGATTGTGCAGATGCTCTTCATTTACCTTAGTGAAAGGCACCTGCTTTAGTTTGAACAGCAGTTGTACTGCCTTATCATATTATGTGAAGTTGTGATAAGGGGGAAGCAGCAACATGTGTTGGTCATGCAAGTGTGTGCCCTAGTGGGTAGCAGGGGTACTCTTAACAGTTCTGGCTACTGGGAAGAAAATGAGCACAGCATAAGCCTGTTCTTGTTGGTAAAGGTCTTGTTAAGCATAAGCGTTTTCCTTAGGAATGGAAATCGGCAGCTTATTTTGCTTCTTTCCCACTCCTCAAGAAACTTGCTGGGCATTTTGTGGCCCTGAGGTAAAACCCTACCATCCAGTGAGCTTTGCTTTGCTTTATTTTGTCAAACAGGTTCGAATCCTGCGGTTACTAAGAATTTTGGGACGAAATGATGATGATTCTAGTGAAGCAATGAACGATATACTTGCACAGGTGAGGTCTGCAAGGTTGATGAGCAGCTTAAACTTTCTCTTTTGGTTTCTTAGTACTTTGGATTCAGCAGCACTGGTGAGGATACAGCAGCTTGCTGTGCTGGGTTGAATTTTGCTGTAAGAGACATATGTCACTAGGTGTGGTGCTTGTCTGCTAGCGATCGGTTAGTTTTACCGCATGCTTTGCCTAACAGCACACAGGGGATCTGCTTTGGATGCATTGGAGTTGCTGATTTTGTTTCTTTTCTCCAGGTTGCCACTAATACAGAAACAAGTAAAAATGTGGGAAATGCCATTCTCTATGAAACTGTGCTGACGATTATGGACATAAAATCTGAGAGTGGGCTGCGGGTAAGTTGCCTTTGCTATGCCCCTGTCCCTCCCCAAATTGTATTAGAGTAATTTGTGTAGAGGACATGAAGCTAAGTTGTTTCACCCAGACATAGCTGTGCAGTTGGCTCTAAATAAGACTGTAGCTGCTTCAGAAAGTGGTATTTGTTTTTTGTTGTTTTTTTTTTAATTTTTTTAATAACAAAAGATAGCAAAACTTCCTGTAGACTCTGCTCCCTTGAGAGCAAGAGAGAGCCTGTGCTGTGTTTGTCTTAGTTTTTCTTCTGCTGAGACAGCCTCTAGAGTTCTTTGTTATGATTTTGGCCAGGAACTGCACTAGTAACTTGGACACATTGCCTTTAAGATCATCTTGAAAGTGGAGATGACCAGAAGCCTTTTTCGATCACTGACTTTCCCTCACTCTCTCTGTAGGTGTTAGCCATTAACATCCTGGGCCGTTTCTTATTAAACAACGACAAAAACATTAGGTAAGTTGCATGAGGTGTGTTTTGGCAACATCCAGTTTAAAATGTATGAGAAGCAATTATGTAAAGATTATGCTGCAGTAGAGCTTTGCAGTACACCTCTTTGGGAAGTACTGTTGTTGGAGTTAGTATGACTGTCTAGCTTTCTTCTCTCTTGGTGCATTATATTACCTGTGCAAATCTTCCCTGTGGACCTGCCTTTAAGTTGATTAGTCTGGGTGTTATGATATGCCATCATCTCTAGGTATTTTGATTGCAAATGCTGTTATAGGTAGAAGACTCCAGCCGTGGGAGTTGCAACTCATGCTAGTTTGAGTGTATGATCTGCAGAGGTCTAATCTTTAATTGCCTTGATTTTTCAAAATCTTAGTGAGGACAGAACAACTGATATAAGCCCAGCAGTTGGGATGGGTGCTTGTCCAGCAGCAGGGTGGTGTTGTGCTCCTCACAGTTTAAGTGGTTACTCACCTTTGTGGGTAGACCGGGCAGTCCCCTGAAAGGTTTTGTTACCGAGTACAAGAACCCTGTTCTGTTGCAAAACAGGACTAAGTTCTGGGGGTGTGAGTGTCTGTGCATAGAAATTCTTCCTGTCAAACTATTCTTTCCTCTATGTCCTTATCTCAGATATGTAGCTTTGACATCATTGTTGAAAACTGTGCAGACAGACCATAATGCAGTACAGCGGCATAGAAGCACGATTGTTGACTGCCTAAAGGATCTGGATGTCTCAATTAAAAGGTAATTGAAATATCAGTGACATCGACTCTCAAGTTGACAGTGTATGGAAAGTGAACAGGACATAGAGGAGAGAAAATTACAATAATCTTGGGGAACTGTGGGCGAGACTGGTATTAATGCACTTGATGGCTCATACTTCAAAGAAGTTAATGAGGATGCACAGGCACCTTCTTTGGGAGGCTGCTTTTACATTTTGGGCATCTAAGATTGGACAAAAAAACCTCCCTTTCTGGAGTCTCAGTGGAGATGAGATTGTGTGCTCAGAAGATGGAAAGCCTCCACGGAATATGACCCTAAGCAAATCTACTCTGACATGCTCCATATTGCTGCTCTTCCCAGGCAAACAGATAGTGCCATGTTGTCTTGAAGCAGTGCTAAGGCGTCCAAATAATGTATTCTAGATGAAATTTTATTAGACAGTGGTAGAATTCAGACTTGATACTTCAAATAATTTGCTTACCAGCCACGTTCTGTTATAGAATCATAGAATCATAGAATAGTCAGGGTTGGAAAGGACCTTGAGATCATCTAGTTCCAACCCACCTGCTATGGGCAGGGACACCCCACACTAAACCATGGCACCCAAGGCTCTGTCCAACCTGGCCTTGAACACCGCCAAGGATGGAGCATTCACAACCTCCCTGGGCAACCCATTCCAGTGCCTCACCACCCTCTCAGTAAAGAATTTCTTCCTTAGATCCAATCTAAACTTCCCCTGTTTAAGTTTGAACCCGTTACCCCTTGTCCTATCACTACAGTCCCTGATGAAGAGTCCATCCCCAGCATCCTTGTAGGCCCCCTTCAGATACTGGAAGGCTGCTCTGAGGTCTCCAAGCAGCCTTCTCTTCTCCAGGCTGAACAGCCCCAACTTTCTCAGCCTGTCTCTATACAGGAGGTGTTCCAGTCCCCTTATCATCCTCGTGGCCTCCTCTGGACTTGTTCCAACAGTTCCATGTCCTTCTCATGTTGAGGACACCAGAACTGCACACAATGCTCCAAGTGAGGTCTCACAAGAGCAGAGTAGAGGGGCAGGATCACCTCCTTGGACCTGCTGGTCATGCTCCTCTTGATGCAGCCCAGGATACGGTTGCTTTCTGGGCTGCGAGCGCACACTGCAGCCGGCTCATGTTCATTTTGTCATCGACCAACACCCCCAAGTCCTTCTCTGCAGGGCTGCTCTGAATCTCTTCTCTGCCCAACCTGTAGCTGTGCCTGGGATTGCTCTGACCCAGGTGTAGGACCTTGCACTTGGCATGGTTAAACTTCATAAGGTTGGCATCAGCCCACCTCACAAGCATGTCGAGGTCCCTCTGGATGGCATCCCTTCCCTCCAGCGTTATCAACCGAACCACACACCTTGGTGTCACTGCCAAACTTGCTGAGGGCGCACTCAATCCCACTGTCCATGTCACCAACAAAGATGTTGATCAAGAGCAGTCCCAACACTGATCCCTGAGGGATGTCACTTGTTACTGGTCTCCAGCCGGCCGTCGAGCCATTGACCACAACTCTTTGCATGCAGCCATCCAGCCAGTTCTTTATCCACCGAGTGGTCCACTCATCAAATTGATGTCTCTCCAATTTAGAGACAAGGATGTCATGTGGGACAGTGTTGAACGCTTTGCACAAGTCCAGGTAGATGGCGTCATCTTCTCTACCGCTGTCCATCAGTTCTGTATCCCCATCATAGAAGGCTATCATCACATCATTAATATACTTTCAAAATTGCTCAACCTGTTTTTTTTTCCATCTTGTGAAACTGATGGGTCATAGATAGTCATTCTGATAGGTATTTCTTAAATACATGCCTATTTTTATTCAGATCTAGATTGTTAACAGCACTGCTTAGTCTGATATGTTCAGAATAGAAAAGAAACTGGATCTGTCTCACTTCTGAAAACTTGGGTTTAACTGCTGTGTAATGGGTATCATGTAATCTATTTTTACGGTTGCAATCAAAACACAAACTTGTATCTTACATGCTGAGCAAGTCAGGATGCTGTTTCTGTTCAGTGCCAGAGCCAGCATGAGGCAAGGCTGTGGAAAGCAAAGCCCCGTCTAGGTTTTTGGTAGAAGGCAACAAAAGCATTTTGTTGGTGCCTGCTAGGAAAGCATCAATGTGCTACAAATGACGGAGCTTCATGTCTAAGTGCTGTTGAAGGATGAAGCCTTTGAGTGATCCATCAGCAGAGCATGATGTTGCCATCCTGACACTCATGCTGCTGACAATGCAGTATCTTCATTTAAGCAATATATTGACTGCATGTCAGAGTCCCCAGATACCAGGTTTCAACTGCTGTGACTTGAGGAAAAGAGGTAATACCTGGTTTGGTTTATCTGAAGCATCGTCTGTTCCTACCATCTTTTAAACCACTGCAGTGCATCTTTGGTCCATGTGGTATAAATCAGAATAGCTTTGCCATTTAGTTCAAGTCTTCTTGTCTGTCTGCTTACTATGGTTGAACTACATTATTAGGAACTTTGTGACAGGAATGAGCCATGTAATATGACTGAAGGTAAGCTACATGTATTGAGATAAATGTGTGGTATTAAGATTGCAGTGTACCTCTGTGCATCTGCAGTATTGATATATCTGCTGTAATGTGACTGAAAAGTTAAGCCATGGAAAAATTGTAACCCAGTAGGGCTAGGTGTAAGGAGTTGGGAACGAATCAGAGGGATGAAAACAATTCTAATAGTGGTATAGGTCTTCAAGCAGGCACAGATCTAGATGATAAAAGGTAGTAATTTAGTTAGTATTTCCACCCTAATTCTGAACACTTCTGTGTTTTCTGGGTCCCTGGATATCAGTTAGGTAAAAAGCAAAATAACGCATTGACAGTGGGGCTTTGAGCAGCCTGGTCTAGTGGCAGTTGACCTTGCCTGTGGGAGGTGGATGGTGGAACTATGAGCTTTAAGGTGCCTTCCAACCCAAACCACTCTATGATTGCAGTAATAACAAGGGAGATATTGAGAAGCAGTGCTGTCCAGTGTTTCTAGGCTTTTGAGAACAAATAGCTTGTGCCCAATACTATTAGATTGGGAAACGTGCCTTGTTTAAGTTGTTGATGTTTCATGAACTTTGGGAAAATACTAAGCCATCAGAAAAGATAACTGTTGATGTGTGGGAAGTTGGCAAGCTTGGCACTGGAGCAAGAAGGAATCAGTGGGACTGATCCTGGGGTTGCTGCCTGTAGATATGTGAAAGGATGACAGCAGAACTCACACATTTTAACATTATGACTTTAATGAGAATTGCTGGAGTCAAACACACATTGATGTCTGAGCTATTTGGAGAAAGTATGTATTACAAAAGAGAATTTAGGCCTTTTGGCATAATTTTGGATGTAACTTGTTGAAAACAAGTAGTACAAACAAAATAGTTCAGCAACTATCCAGGTGATTTCAAAAGATAACTGAAATGGGGGAGGAAGTTTTTGATGTGCTGGGACGATCTTTCTACCCTTCTGGTAGGCTTTCTCAGTGGCAAGCAGAGAATAAAGTTCTTGGTAGTGTGGAGAGGACACACCTTGGAGGTTCGGGTTCTGGGTTATCCCAAATGCCCAATTTTTAAAGAACAATCAGGGGTTTTTAGTGAAGCTATTTTCATGCAATTTAACATAACTCATTGCCAACATTGTACAGAAACCAAATCAGATTTGAAGATAGTAGCCTTAATTCAAAAAAGTCAGAAGAATGGAAGAGTTGTGCTACAATCAGCTGCAGAAGCTTCAAATAGAAGGGCTAAGGACTAGTCTCTGGAGTTGTGATGAGTACAAGGAGTAGCAAAGAGCCAGTACTCTGTCTAGTTGTGGTGTCAAGTTGGGGGTGGGTTCTCAGAAGAGCACCAGGGTAATTTTGGGTTCTAGAAGTCTTATGTAGTCTACCTGACAGAATATAGCAAAGCCTATTCGTTAATAGTCTCTACTGTATTTGAATCTCTACTATATGGAGATTGACTCTTCTGGATCCCTGAAGTTGGAGGAAGTGTGTTGTAACATGGATTGCTTACTGAAGTTGTGTGTCAGAAGTGATCATCATTCGATTACAGATACTTGGGAAGTTAAACCTTAAAGCTGATGGATTCTGGTGGCTGAAAGATATTTCTAGCCCTTAGTATGTATAGCTAGGTATTTCTAGAGCACCACACAACGCCACTTTCTCTTAGTATTTTTTGGGGGGTAGTATTTATTGTCTTCCCATGAACAGGAAGACACTGGTACATTTAATGTGGAAGGCTGTTCTCACAGGATTAATACATAATCTCTCCTAATGAAAAGGTAAGTGCATTTGAGTAGCTGGGCCTGTGGTGTGGTGTTTTTGGTGGTGGTGGTTTTGTTTACTTCACTAGGTGAAGATACTTTATCTGTTTTCTGTATCTTGCCCTAGGCGTGCGATGGAACTCAGTTTTGCTCTTGTTAATGGGAACAATGTCCGTGGAATGATGAAGGAGTTGCTGTATTTCCTAGATTCCTGTGAACCAGAGTTCAAGGCAGATTGTGCATCTGGAATATTTCTTGCAGCTGAAAAGTATGAGATCAATTTGCTTGCTATTATTTTTTTGTACATTCTCAGTATTCTGAGCTTTTTGTGTTGCTCCTTCCCTTCATTATCCTCCAGGAGAGAATATGTTGATCACATCTCCGTTTGCTCATCTGTGTGTGGTGATGCGGTCTGTCAGTTTTAACTCACTCAGAGGAACAGGACCCACTAGTGTGGTGCATATGGATAGCTCTTATATTACTAAACCAGTCTAGTGTATTGACTGCTGCTACACATTGGAATACATGTTGTGCTGTCATCCTGTCCTTGCCCCTATCAACACACACAGCTTCTCTGGTTAGTTGTACAACTGAGATGAGTTGAGCCATTACTGTTGAGCCATTGTAACCAGCAGCCTGACTTTGAAGTACTACGTGTGCAAGGTATGGCTGTGCTATATTATACAGCCTTGTATATTCATGAATCTTTCCAATGTTGGCATTAACACAAAAAAGTAAAAGAATGTGAAATGTGTTTTGTTTTGTGAGAGCTTTTTTTTTGTGTGTGTGTATGTTTTGGATGTTTCCCCCCTCAGGAAAAAATAAGCCAGGAAATAACTGCATGGGGGAGGTTCTGATGATGATGGGTTTCTTGCTGGTGTCGAAAGCTAGCAGTTACTGCTCTAACTTGCTTTCTTAATCTTGTCAGATATGCTCCTTCCAAACGCTGGCACATAGACACAATTATGAGAGTCTTAACAACGGTAAGTGAAGCTGCCTCTCCTGTGTGTGACTATGTACCAAATTTTATTTCTGTAGGAAGTTACTCACCATGAAGTTGGAGATGGCTATAAAGGCTGGCAGATAACAGATGCTGCCACACAGAGGAAGTATGCTTAGATGGTAGTGACTCAGGGCAGCAAGTCAGAAACATGTAAACTTGGTAAATATGACTTTTTATAAAAGAAATGCATGATTTCAAAACCACACAAGAATACAGGGTGTAGCAGTTTTTCTACTGCAGTAGCTTCCAAGTCAGGATAGCTCTTGTGCTGTCTGTCGTTCCAATATACAGTGCTTTCAGGGGAAAGTGAACACAGCTTTAAGTAACTTGCAGAGAGAAAGGGGTGAAGCAATATCTCAGAATTATTCCTGGCCTCTAACCAAACAGTGAGATGCAGGCAAGATTAAAGATCCTGTGCTTGTTTGGCAGAGTCTTGCTTTGAGCAAGTGTTTGAATAAGCTGCATTCTGCCCCCAGGGTGTCTTAGACTTATAGCCTTCCATTTAACAAAGGAGTTTTCTGTGTTGCTTTTTGTTTCTTCTGTAGCACAGGATTTTGATGTCCCTACTCTGCCCTCCTGACAATTTCAGGGTATCTATTGTATGGATTTCTCTGGTTATAGTTGAGTTCACTGGGAAGATGTATTGTTCTGTACATCTATCCATCTGAGCTGAGCCTACTCAAAATTAACCATGAAGTGCTTGGGGATGAGTAGGTTGATTTTTATTTCCATGCACCAGGTGACTTTGTGAAGGTTATCAGGAGATGCTGGGGGTTACTGAGAAGTTGGATAGTGAAACCTAACAGCAGCTGTTCTTGCAGGCGGGAAGTTATGTTCGTGATGATGCTGTTCCCAATCTGATTCAGCTAATAACTAATAGTGTGGAGATGCATGCCTACACCGTGCAGAGACTCTACAAAGCCATCCTTGGTGATTACTCCCAGGTAATACCCAAACTTGAACAGCTTCAGTTTCCTTGTACTGCAATAAGCATGTTTACTAAGCATCGCAAGGTAAGTCAACATCACACTGTGTAGCTCCAAGGGACACACTGCAGGGCAGGCATGTCTTTTCTCTAAGTTCATCCTTGAACATGCTTGGCTGGAAGGTGGGCTAAGCTTGCTCTGGGAAATGCGGATAGCTTAATTTGTCATACAGGGATCCATTTATCTCAGTATCTGTTTTTCTCTTCAAACAGCAACCGCTGGTGCAAGTGGCCTCTTGGTGCATAGGAGAGTATGGAGATCTTCTGGTGTCTGGTCAGTGTGAAGAGGAGGAACCAATACAGGTATGGCTTGTACCTGACTGAAGCTGGAGCTGCTTGCTGCTGGCTATGTGAGGGGAGTGCTTGCAGCAGTTACTTAGCACTGGTGTCCATGATGGTGATGGACCATGGGAGGAATCTCCTTCCCATGCCACAGGAGTGGGCTGCCTAAACACACACAGCATGGAGTGCAGCTACAACTGGCAGAGTGGTGTGCTCTCAGTGCTAGCCTAGCTTGCAGGGGAGCTGTAGGGTCTTATTTTGGTGATAAACCTGCTGTTCAGTGCATGTAACAGGAACTGTATTTTAAAACTTATCTCTTAAGATCTCCATATAGATGCATGTGTCTTGTACACTCTGAACACAATGCTGCAGGCTCACCAAGTTGCAGAGGAGGTACAACATGGCCATTAAGCAAGAGACAGATTTTTACAGTATGCCCTGCAAGGCTTGCTGCAAGGCTTCTCTCTCCCTCAGCCTAACCTTTCTGTACCTTTTCAGGTAACAGAGGATGAAGTTCTTGACATTTTAGAAAGTGTCCTGATATCTAATATGTCTGCATCTGTTACACGAGGCTATGCTCTCACTGCCATCATGAAGCTTTCCACAAGGTTCACCTGCACTGTCAAGTGAGTTCTCATAGACGTACTGCACAGGGCTGTGTTGCAAATATGCTGGCATCAGTTGTCTTCAGTGGAAGTATTCCTTAAACCTGCTTTGCTTCCATGGTTTACAAGAATCATATTATTATTTGTTGGGCCTTATAAGCCTCTTTGCTTGCAGGGTGGAAGACTTCCGCTGATATATACTGTTTTCTCTGTGGATGTCCTCTACTGTGTAGGGACTTAATAATCCCCCTTGCTGTTGCTTGAAAACATGTTCATGGAGAAGAAAAGTCGTTATTTTCAGTGGACTGTCCTTTCGAATTCGTTTTTTGGGTGATGGAGAGGAAAATGGCCTTACTTCCTACTGATGGTTGTTGGTGTGGGTAGTTGAACTTTCTGATGCCATACCTTGTGATGTTATATTAATCACCTGCTGATGCTGTTGTGAAGGGACAGTTCAAAAATGGGTGTTGCATAGATACCCCAGGAAAACAGCAGACACTACTGTTTTAAAGTACTTAGGCAGTACACCTGTTAAGCAGAGGATGTCTTGTGAATGACGCATGTTAATTCCTCGCTTATTTCTGCTAACTCGATGGTGTGGTGTGTTCTTTTGTTTCCCCCTTGCCTCACACAGTCGGATTAAGAAGGTAGTTTCCATTTACGGCAGCAGCATCGATGTGGAGCTACAGCAGAGGGCAGTGGAATATAATGCACTTTTCAAGAAATATGATCACATGAGGTAAGTGCTGATGAGTTTGAAAAGGATCATTATAATCTACGTTGATCTCCTGTGTACCACACTTTGTGGTTTGAGAGCTTTGGCGATTTTAGTAGGTTTATAGAGGAACTAGAATCCCTCTATAGATTGATTAGTGAACAGAGTTAGTGAATGTTTTAAGAACTTAACATATCTTGGGAGATTATAACTTATGACTTCTGGCAGACACCTTCTCTGCTGAAACATTACTCTGCTTTTGAGCTTGAACTTGAGTAATTTTTACTTCCAAGTGTTGAATCTTAAATTTGCTAGCTGAATAAGTGTCTGCAAGTAGCTTTTACCGAGCTAGCATTACCACAGTTGTTAGGTTGTAAAATGTCTTTTGAATAAACATGCAGAGATCCATTGACCTGTCTTCCTAAACTATGCTCTGAACTTGAGGTAATTCTTCCAACTGTTAATACATTTCAGTTTTTGAGAAATCTTTTCAAATCTTAAATTTGTGGTAACTTCTTGTAATATCTACTTAAAATCTCAGATTCTGCATGGAAAGGCATACTATTTCACCACACCACTCGGCATCTCTGGTTTAAAATTTGTGAGCGATTTAATCTCCTTACACCTTATCATTGAGAGGTGCCCCATTCATCACTGCTTTTCTCAAGTGATTCTTTCTTAATAAGAAAGTTAAAACCCTGTTTTATTTCAATAACTAAAGCCATAATTCTCTGCAGAATAGTCATTAATTTGCTATGTGCAGTACTTAATTGTTAGTATGTAGGAGCACCACAGATTCTTCTGTTCAGTAAGGATCATAAGATTGGAGGAGATCTTCTGGGAATTAAGTACATCCAATGTAAAAAACTTTCCATAAGATTCCATTGGATAGAGGAGCATTCATTTTAGAGTCTAGATGAAAGGACAGAGAGAAAATGGGATGCCACTTGACTAAATTACTGCCTGTGTTTGTCAGTGGCTCAAGTCTTGTTTCAAAGACTCTTCACAGTCCCTTTATTTCATAGGTCTAGTCATTGTGTGTAGAACACAGAATTCTTGTAATTTCCACTTTTCTCTCCTCCCATGGAATCCATGCTGCAACTCAAAATTGTTCTTGGAAATGTGATGTTTAAGAGCATGGGTGGGTGAGCTCATGCTTACGGCTTCATATAAAGCCATATGAATCAGCTGAGAAAAATCTAGCATGAACGCTTTTGATCTGAGTTGGCCATTGTAGACAGTAGTGTCTAGTGATCAGTTGGCTTTTGATCACATGCAGTGTATCCTATTCATAGTTTTGGGATATGGTGCACTTCAAAAAACTGTGTAACTTGATTTAATTTAAAAGTGAGCAGCTATATTTTCCCCCAGTGTATTCTGGTGTTCATTACAGTGTAAAGGTCAATGTTTAATTGTTTCTGCTTATTAAGACTTTGTCTATGGTCAAAAATGTGGCCCACTGTTTGGTTTATTGGCACTGGCATTCTTCTTTTCAGCCCACAAGACTGTGGCTTACCCCTATTATATGTAGCGCTTTGCAGCTTGATCTGCAAGGGTAATGGCCTTTCTTGTATTATATAGACTAGTTCTATCAATACAGGTTTCCTTAGTTTTTTATTTGATGTCAGGATTCTGGATCCCATGCCTCCTCTTCAGTCTCTGTATCATTTCAGGAAGGTACTCTCTAGAGCTGAACTTAATCTTGCTGGGAACTTAATTTGGCTAAATGAGAGCATGGTGATTTCCTTGTCCAACTTTGTCACCTGTTCTAAGTGGTTAACCCTTCTACAAAGAGAAGTCAAATAAGCTGACTCTGACTCAGCTGCATACGGAACAGAGCAGTTGTATCTCATGCCTGCAGTTAGTCCACCATTGCTCAATTATTTAATCTTTCTCTTGGGTTTGTTATCCTAACACCACAGTGGAAAGTGTGTCAAGTACAAGGGGAAAACAGGACGCAGGAGATTTGGTTTGTTTTTCAGCTGTCGTCTAATGTATTTGCACTGGCACAGAATGCCATGATTGCTTCTGACCACCTCAAGCTGTCACAGAGTTCTACAGCCCCCCTGCTAGAAGGCAGGTTGCCCTGTGGTTATAATTTCCTGAATGGCTGAGTATTTGGATTGGGATCCAGGAAGATGGCACAGTGTAACTATGTCAGCTTCTTTCAGGCCAGCCCTGCTTGAGAGAATGCCAGTAATGGAGAAAGTCACCACAAATGGCCCTACTGAGATTGTTCAGACCAATGGAGAGACAGAGCCAGCAGTACTGGAAACCAAACCTCCACCCTCTGGATTGCAGCCTGCTAGCCAGGTAATGGAAACTCATCTCAGATAAGTTTCCACTGCCTGTCAGACCACACTATACTAGCCACTGCCAACAGTAAGCTGAGACAGTCTCCCTCCCCCTCTCTGCCACTTTGCTGTGCTGGCCTGGTGATGGCTGCATCATCTCAACTGTGATGGCTCTAGTGTCAAGAACAGGTGTATGAAGAAGATTGCTGTGGGGAGGGCAAGAGCAGGGCGAGGTAAAGACATTAATCTCCCAACCTGTCTCTGTGTGTGCAGACTCAGACCTTCACTATATCCATGGTCCCAAGAGCATGGGAGCTAGATCTCTTATGGGGCATGGGGCTATAGACAAACTAGAACCTCTCTGACTGGCCAGCAGCTCTGTTGGTCTTCAATCTGAGAGCAAGTAGAATCCATCACATTTGCAAGGGAAAGCAACAGGAAGTTGAATATGTAACAATTACATCCACTTTTTCATTAGGCAAATGATTTATTGGACTTGTTGGGGGGAAGCGATATAACACCTGTAATCCCCACTGCACCTACAAGCAAGCCAGCTTCTGCTGGTGGGGAGCTCCTTGACCTCCTGGGAGACCTCAACCTGACAGGTGAGCAGCCTGTGCCTCTTAAAAATCTCTGTTCTCAATCCTGGGGTGGGATGAGCTGGCTTCACACTTACTTTTACCAAGGTCCATAGTAGCATACAGCTGGGAGTCAGGGAATGAAGTCACAGCATGATTAGCTGGTGAGACTTGAGCATTTTCATGCTCTAGCTTGGGAATGCTGTGAGCCTTTCCAGGAAGGATTTGGGAGATGTGAGGAGTGAATTCCATCTGAATGCCTTTTAGCTCAAGAGGAGCCAGTCCTTGTTAGTGAAAGCAGAGAAGGTGAGGATGTCAGCACAGATGATTTGTAGAGCTTCATGTAAAGGAATATGATATGCAGTAGTCAGTCTTCAGAGAAGGAGTAATTACTCTTCATTTCATAACAGCTAAGTAATAATCCTTCAATGTTTCTTGTAGGTTCTCCAGTGTCTGCCCCTGCACCCCAGATAGCACAGCCTCCATTCCTGCTTGATGGGCTTCCATCACAGCCTCTCTTCAATGATATTTCTGCAGGTTAGAGACATGTAAATCCTTAGCCTAAGGTGCCACAGCAGCCAACTAGAAAAATAAACAAGGGGTGGTAAAAAAAGGGGGAGATTTGGAAGTAAAGTGTGGCAGAGACACTGGAGTGGGAGAAGGGGGTTCATTTAATCTTCAGAAGAGTTCATGTCTGGGGTAAAGTAAGTACATTCTATGGTGTTGGGAATTACCTCCAGATTCAGGATATTGATGGATTCCATGCTGTTTTGTTTTCCACAGGAATCCCCTCAATTACTGCATACAACAAGAATGGGCTGAAGATTGACTTCACCTTTGAGAGGTCAAACACCAACCCTAGTGTCACTGTAATCACGATACAGGCCTCCAACAGCACAGAACTGGATATGACAGATTTTGTTTTCCAAGCTGCAGTACCAAAGGTAGAGCCACTTAGAGTGACTACAGGGATAGGTTGAGGCCCAGCTGCAAATACTTCCGGGTCGGTGCTTTCATGTAGAGAGAAATTTGCAAGGTAACAAGAATAGAAGCTGTTAATAGGTTCTTTTAGTGCTCAATTTGGTCATGCCTTTGTAGTCTGAAAGTAAATGTTATATATGCAGTGAAACACAGATTCCTACCAGATTGGACTACTTTTGCTTGGACAAAATCTTGTTTTAAAATCACCTCTTTCCAGGAAAGTTGCTAAACCACATTTAGAGAAATGTTAGGTCAACATAAAAGTGACGGCGCTAATCTCTTTCCCTTTATTCTTAGTTTCTAAGAAATATACCATGATCTTTGAAGCTCAGAATACTTGAAAAAAAATCCTTTGAAGCCCTTAAATGCTTATGAAAGTTTAAATGAGTCTCTGCATGGTTGATCAGTGATGGTCCTTTTAAGCAGCGAATCATTTCCCCTTGCACTTAGCTGCAGCACAATACATGGGACACAGATATTGACTGGTTCATAGTAGAGCAAACCATTTAAGCAGGGTGTGATTAGAATGTTCTTCAAGTTTGGGAAAAGGCATTCACTTCTGGGGGATTCACTTCTAAGAGTTAGTAATGCTCTGATTTGGGTTGGTTTCATACCTAAATGAAACCGGGGCCAAATCAATGGAGGCCATTAAAATACCGATAGAAGGAATTAAGGAAAGAATGGGCCTCCTGGAGTTGCAGGTGTGCTGAGCAGTCTTGACTGTTCCAGTGTGTGAACACTGGAAACAATGCATCATTGCTGATTTTGATATGCTGCAGTGAGCCCTCACCCCCTATTATTTTTGCCACGTGGATCTTAGTTATGTAGAAGGCAGGTGGGCCAATGAAGGTTTTGTTGTTTACAGATAGGGAATTAGAAGAACTGATTATTCAGAGCTGGGAACTGAGCTCTCAATTTTCCTTGCTTTCAGTCTGCAAACAAATCACTTTATGTTCTTGATTAAGCATGAAATTGTTTTCTCTTTACCCTTTCTTCAGACATTCCAGCTGCAGCTCCTGTCTCCCAGCAGCAGTGTCATCCCTGCGTTTAACTCGGGGACCATCACACAGGTCATTAAAGTCCTGAATCCACAAAAGGTGAGTGATACCGAGAACAGTAATTAAAGATACTGTCTTGGAATTGTGCATTTAGTGGCAGTCAGTCAGCAACGCATCTCGGAGAGGTGAAGAGTGGTGATAGTGAATGATATGTTTTAATGGCAGTCATTTTGGCTAGGATTAGGAAAATGTTAATGAAAAAGACAAGAGGTGCTGGGCACAGGTTTTGCCTTCTATTGGGTTATACTGCTAAAACAGATTCACGGCTTTCCTAGCTTCTTGAATTCATGAATGTCTTTTGCATTGGAATGGTTGTTAAACAAGTTTTTAGATGGCCTTTCTAGAGGAGCTCAACCTGGTGTTTTTATGAGTTGTAAAAGTGATGTCTGAAAGGCAAGTATCTTGCATTGAAATAACATTCTTGCGTTGAAATTCATTCTTGCTGTCTGCAGTGGCATAACTTGAAATGTTCGTTCTACAAAAATAGCTTGATACATAATTTTAACAAAATATTCTTTGTCTCCAGTGGTGTTACTTATTTTTAATTTGATTAGTGTATTTTTAAACAGCAGAAGGAAATAATATTTAGGTGTGCTTTAATCATAATTCTGTTTGGTTTACAGACTTCATAGACAAGCTTCAAGACTGGGATATAACAGACTTGAGGGGAGGGGGGGTGTGGACCACATGTCCTCCTTAAGAGGCTTTGCAAGTACTCACATAGCAGCAGAAAGAAAAATAAAATTGGGATCACTTCTTTCTTGGGTTGTGGGAGACCCTAAAGATTTTCCGTATCTTTAAGAAATTAAAACATAAGTTTTTCACAGGTTAACGGTAAGATACTGTTGTAGATGCTAAGTGTTGCTGCTAGGCTGATGTGCAAATCAGAAAAATTCTCAAATCTCAGCCTAAGATTTTACTTAAATGGCTGTTTTCTAGTGCATAGTTTTTGTGGTTTCCATGCATCTCCCCTTATCTCTGTGTAGGGTGCTCCCCTTTGTCTGAAGGCACAAGACTATTCTCTTTGACTTTTATACATCTGTTAGAATTTCTCTGTGGTGCTGTAGAGCGCCTTTCAAAGATCACTTTCAAAGTTATTTTGTGGACTTGGGAGGGTTTAGGAGTTTTCCTGTAGGGTGGCAGAAGTCACAGTATATCCAGTTTGGGTGGGACCCACAAGGTGAAACACCCACAGATATCCAGATATGGGGTACTCTCTTGTTGGAACACCAGAACTGTTAACGCACACTTCAGAATACAGAGGTGCAAAATAGTATTTTTCTATCCTCTTCTCTTCCCCACTCTTCGCTAACTCTTCCACTTCAGGCACACATGATTCTCTTATTGCCCTTTCAATTGCTACTGCCTGAAAGTACAACTTTGCAGGAGCCCTCTCCATGAGATGGTGTATTTACCTGGAATACTCTGAGGCAACTTTGGAATGTTGCCTTGCTGCTTTGGAGGTAGCTGTCAGTATTGTAAAACAAATAAGTCTGTTCACCTGGACATGGACTGTCATTATGCTGGATCAAAACTGGCCTGTTTGACAAAACAATATTAAACATAGCAAAAACTGCCACTGATCATATTGATCTGTCAGTGATAAGGCATAGCTTCTTTATCCTGAGGCTGCTTGGAGCAGTCATTGTCGTCCTTTCCTCCCTCTGCTGTCCCTTTTTCATATTTCCCTGTAGGTATGGGGAAAAAGGCCAGAAATAGTCAAGTTTGTTGCTTAAAGCAGAACCTGGGAAACAGGTTTTTTGAGAGTGAGGAGAATAGGAAGCTTGGCTGGAGTATGCTGTGCTTTAGCTATTATTAAGGGCCACCTAGTATCTGAATGACAGCCAAATGACAATATAAAACAAATTCTGAGCTATTCCATCAGAGGAAGTATTCCTAGAGACTGTTTCCAGTCTTTCTTAGGCTATTTCCTTTACGGTGCTACAGAGCAATTACTTGAAGTTCCCAGACAACTGTTTTGAATGAACAGCTAGTATGAGAATTGACACCTCTCCCTGCATGCCTCAGTGCAGAGCTGTGGCATTTCATGACATGGACTCAAGTTGATGCAGAAGCTCAAATCCTTATTTATTATCACCAAGCCGTTTTCATCCCCCTGTTCCGGACTTTCCCAACCTGCACATACATCAATTTCATTGGCCACTGTGAAACTCTCCAGGTAAATAGACCAATCACAATGCTGCTGACCCTCTCACAACCCCCACATCCTCTGGCCTCCAACGGAGATTCCCGCCACAACTACATCCTAGCCCATCCTCCCAGGCTTGCTTGTTTACCTTCCCTGTCCTTAAACATTCCAACTCATCACCCCAGGGCTTGTCAAGCACCAAGGCCTCAAAGCTCATTCCCAAACTCTTCTTCATGCAAATCTTACCACCTTCACTCCCCACACAGAGCAGCAGAGTTTGGATATGCCCCCTGATTTCTTCCATTGTTAACTGGGATTTTAAGGCATCTATGTTTGTATTTAAGGACTTCAGTGCTTGAGAGAACAGGGCCGGTGCATAAAGAGATGTGGATAAGAGCTGTGCTGTAGCTTTTATGAGAGTTTTTACCTGATCTGACAGCTATAGGGACCAATCAGTGTCGTGTCAGATTAAACTCCTGTCATAGTTTACCCTGCACATTTTTCCAGCAAGCTCTTGTGGTGAAGGAAGAGTCTGTGTTTTGTGTTTATGGGGTGAGGGAGGGGAGCTGGATGTAGGGGATTCACTGACCTCTAGTGAAGATATGATTTTTTTTTGTGTTTGTTTTGGGTTTTTCTTTTTTCTCTTGTAGCAACAACTACGTATGCGGATCAAGTTGACGTATAATCACAAGGGCTCAGCGATGCAGGATCTAGCAGAAGTCAACAACTTCCCCCCTCAGTCTTGGCAGTGAGGCTCTGGCACCATTCTTATTCTCACCCCACCCAATCAAAAGAACTCTGGGAAGAAGGTTGTGATCCTTGGCAATCCCCCCAACTGCACCATGGGCATGGGGAACAGATGAGACCTGCTGATGAGGAGGAATTTTCCTGAAGTGATTGCTGACTTTGAAGCATATCTGTTAAGACTACTCTCTCCTCCGCTGATGAGGCTGGCGGCTTGTGGAGGCTACTGTGCACTCCCTCACACATGCATTCACAGCCAGAAGCAACATTCCCTTCTCTCCTTCCCCATCTCTGCCCCCTGCAAAGAAACACAGCCTGGTTGGAAGAGAAGTCTGGAATTTCTAGCAGGGAAACTTTCTTCTCTCTGCAGCAAGTGAACAGCTGCCCTTTCTTTCTGCTGTCTCTTTCCTCTGGGGTGGGCAAGGCGTACTGTCCTTCATTACTAGCTGGATTCCTTCAGGCACTTTCATCTGGGGCTCAGATTTTGGGCGCTTGGGGAATGGCAGGCTGCCCTGACTCTTTCTTTTTGTATTCCCTATGTCTGAAGGGGCTGGAGACTGCTTATGGCTTATTCAGTGCATTACTGTATACACCCACCTCTTAGTTACATGATACATACCAAGAGCAAGTAGGCCTTGGGAATTCATCCGCAGACCCGGAACAGTGCAGGAAAATAGGTGCTGGTGACAGTTGATAAAATTGCTTTGGTGCTGTACTTGGAAATGAAGACCTTACACCTGAATTTTCTTCTTTACATCAATGGCTACTGCCATGCAGATTCACAGATAAGTGTCCCCAAAAACCGTGATGATGTCTGAGATGTAGAGATCCAAGGAGCAGCTGGTTTTCTACCACAGATGGTTTCAAAGCCTTTTTAACCCATTAGTTGTGGTTTGTGGGTAGAAGAGACATACTCGGTTTTGTAGATCAGTCTACAGCAAGGGCTCTGTTCCTGCTGGGAGACTCATCAAAGACTATGCTGCAAAGTTGCTCTTCCCAGTTATTCCAGACCTTCTCCCCAGTTTAATTTCCAGAGCCTGTTGTAGACCCCTTGGATTCCATTTGAGTTACTTCTGACTGGGATATTTGTGTTGTATCTGTAATATTGGCACTGAAATAAAGACCATGCAGTTTAAAGAGACCTTTTCCCATTTTGTTACTGAATTGATCCCTGTAGTTTGCTCCTTTCTCCTCTTTCAGAGAAATGTGCTAGTTCAGGTTCAGACTGAAAGTCACTAAACTGTTTTTTTGAATGGAATCCAGTTTGAGTATTTGGATCAAAAGATGTGAGGTCCACTGCTTTTCTAAGCTTACAGAAAGCTGAGCTCAGTTATGCTTCCTAGGGTGAACTGTTGTTGAGGTAGTAAAGCTCTGCAAGTTCCCATGGAGGTAATGTATAGGACATAAAAGCACACTGTGACAAAACCATTCAGATGTTGAGCCCTCTTCAGGGAGGAAGAGGGGAGGATGTATCTTACATCTTCATCTGTGAGTGTGCTGGCCAGCTGAAGGAACTTCACCATCCAACCCAGTGCTTTCTGAAAATAAATGGATGGTGCATCTGCTTTATTTCTGTTTCAGGGCTTTTCAGATAGGGATCATTCAGTGCTCTGATGGCATGCTTAGATACAGCTTTTTGTGTCTGCAAAAGTGCTAACGCTAAGCTCCAGACCTTGCCAAAACCACTGCAGGAGTGGTGCACAGTGTACTTGGAAAATTGAAGACCTGTTCTGCCTTTGAATTGGGAGCAGAAGGCCACTAAAGGTTGCTTAATCTGGTTTTAGCTGCATTAAGTAATATCGGTAGGACTGATTGTCACTGACATAAGTGCTGGTCTATGTAGTGGAGTAAGTTTACCTTTTCTTGGAGCACGATTTTTTGCTGCCTTAGTGATTAAACAGGTTTGGGCGTTTGGATTAGCAAAGAGCTTTATTGTTCTACTGGAACTGGCCTCAGCACGGGGTTATAAAATCTAGAAGAATGATGTATGATTTCTGTAAAAGTAATTGTGGGCTGTGGTAGGGTGATGCCTTGTCTATCAGTGGTGAGATAGATACTGTGCTTCAGCTAGAAGTATCATGGAGCAGTCAGTCTTGCAGAAAATTGCTGAAGTGAAGTCTGTTTGTAGGTGCTTAGCATTTTCGGTTGTTGCTTTCACTGCAGTTGTTTATTTTCACCCCACCAGCTCAAACTCCATAGCGTTGGAAGCTGAGCATGTTAAATCTTGACTCCAGTGAGATCTGAGAGTATCCCAGGTACAAAGCTAATGGAAAGTCTTTACCTCAGTGCCTGAACTCCCCATAAGCTCTCCCATTCTCCTCACAGAATTGTACATGGTCCCTTGTACTGAAAGCTTGCACACCACCATCTCCATTGGTTTTGCTGAGGAAGAGTACTGGTGCAGATTGGATGGGGAGAAGGAAGTAAATGTCTCTCACCATTTTTCTGTCAACAAATGGCCTGTTTGTCACAGCATGGTTGGGAACAGGTTACCTTGTCCCTCTTGTTCTTGTTTTCCATGCCCTAGAGCAGCTGGGGCTCGTTGTTGGTCTCTGTCTGGAGCGTAGGATAAATTCCTGCTATGTTCTTGGCTCCTTCGGCCCCCACACACAGTGTTCCTGTTCAGGGAAGTGGGTGCTGTCCCCTGTATTTCTGAGTGGAGCTGGAGGAGGCAGTTCATGAACCTGAAATGCATTTTGCTTGAAGCCATCCCTTGGCTATGAAGTACTCCTTTGTAGCAGCCGAACATTCCTCCAAGCTCTTTCCTTTCCCAGCTCAGGACAGGTGCTAATGTTACACGGGCAAGTGGGTTTCACATGTCCTGTCTGCAGTACCAGATACATTGCTTGCTCCTTGACCCCTAAGTGCAGCTCAAGCTCTGGGCTGCTGCTTTGTTTTCTCACTGGGGAGTACTTGTATGTCCATGTCTGGGGCACTCTGAGGATAGATAGGGTGAGTGTATTTTCCACTAGTTCAGTGCAGCAGTTCTTACAGGTCTGGTGAACATTTTGCTTGCTTCAGCATAAGGTGAACGTAAAGGGAACAAGATAACAGACTTAATGGCTAATCTTATTCATACCTGCTTGGAGATTCTGGAGCTGGGAGAGACTGAATGTCTGGGTAGGGTTTTTTCCAAATGAATGTATTCTGAGTGAAAAAATGAGAGAGAGAACAGTGGCCATAATGGGCTTGAAGGGGGAGGAGAGATGGGAAGGTCCTAAGGTTCAACTTTGTACAGGTTTTGATGGAGCAAAATATGGTCTTGAACAGCCTTTTGAAGCAATAGCAGTGAGGGGACTGCCACCTATTACAGTACCTTGGGTTTGTAATGCAGAAGATGCTGAAGCAGCTGGGAAAGGTGACTTTGTGCCTTCCCTGAGGCTGGGACTAGCTGCAAGACAGAGCAGCAAAGATGGCTTTTTTTTTTATTTAGATCTGCTGGTGCGCTTTCTATGTTCATTTTCTGTTTGGGACTGTGAGGGAAGGGGCTGCTGGGCTGCTTCCCTTGGAACTTTCACTCTTCTGTGTATTCCCTTTTCTTTCCTGATGTTGTAATTTATATCTTACATCGAGCCCCATCCCACCTCTTGGATACTGTAGTGGAAAAAAAAGAAGAGAAAGGCAAACAAAAAACCAACCCCCAGGAAACCCAACCAGATTCCAAGTGAAGCTATGCCCTTTGAGCAGGGAGCCCGGCGGCATTCCAACTTCCACAGACCTATTTTTGAGATGTGAAAAAACTAAATAAATGCTGAGTCTTAGGTGAGTGAGGAGCATAACAGATGTAAACATTTCTATGGGATGCATTAGACTTCTGCTGTGTGTATTGTCTTTTGGTTGAACAAATTATGAAGTGACTAATAAAATGAGTCAATATTCAATGATTTAAAATTGTGCCTTGTTGCTTTTTGCAAGTACAGTGGGATAGGAGTTACTGATTCTTAATGCTTGGCCATGACAGATGATGTGAAATAATAAGGACAGAATCTGAAAAACTTTCCAGGAGGTTTTGGAGAGCAAAATGAGTAAACAACTGCAGAATACTTGAGCAGCTCATGTGAACTACCCCCCAGAAGAAGAGCTGGTCCATCATTAGCAGCAATACTTGTCAGGTGCTAGGAGAGCGTGATGAGATACAAGCGTGAGGAATGGTTTCCCTGGTGTTTGCAGCCTGCCCTTGGATTCCTGTGCTCATTAAAAAGCCCTGTTCTACACTCCACATGGCCCTGGGACAGGCTTGTTGTAACCTCACTGTCAGAGGGGCACATGTGCCTGCTGAACAGTTCTCCTTGTGTGTTCTAGTCACAGTCACATTGTCTTAGGTAACTTTTCATCTGTTTTGTAACACATAACTGCACTTCTCTCTGCCAGCTACTGTCTCCTCTGTATTGCCTACTGAATTTCCTTTATGGAAATGCTCTTGAGTCAAGGTGGTTACAGAACTGCAAAGCTGCAGCCAGACATGCACTGTAGTCAGGCCTTTCCCTAGGGAAAACCCAGTGGAAACTTCATTTATGTTTAAAGCTGTCTCAACTTGTGTGTATCATATGGAAGTGTTAAAACTAGGTGGCCTTTCCTGTGACTGACTTGTTTTAATGGCATGCATGAACAGAGATTGCCAGGGAGCACTTTTAACCTTGCTGCTAAGACAGCTTGTCTGTCACTTCCTTGTTTCTAAACAGAAAACCCCTCCAGATACTGGAGAATTCAGAAATGGCATCAGGAACTGACAGTTGGCTGGCAGTGAAGTCAGTCGTTGTCAGACATGGTTCCGGAGCGGGACAGGCTGTGGGAGCTGCTCCTTGTCCCTCATGTGCAGTGCTGGCAGGAGTGGATCACAACGCTGTGCAGCAGAACGTTCAGACAGACCCGGAGAAAGGCTGGAGACATTTCAAGGAAACATAATAGAACTGAAAGCATTTTGTGCAGTAGTAATTGGAAAGCATGTTTGGACTCTGATGCTGAGGGGAGACCAGGAGTTGGTGCAGCAAGAATGGAATGTATGCCAGGCTGCAACATGTTAGAGCTTGGAACCATTGATGATTATGGGGAAAGCAAGAGGCTTTTGTTACATTGTTTTCGATGTGCTTGATCCTGTTCCGGCTGTCCGGAAGCACTGATTAAGGCCTGCTAAGCTGCACATCGTTACTGACAGCAGCTGGGCAGCCTGAGCCGACGGGAGGGCCCTGCGCAGCGCTGGGAGGACGCCGTGTGACGGTGACTAGCGCTCGGAGGTAAGCGCGGGCGATCACCGGTATGTACGGGTCTGCTGCTTCCCGCTCAGTTCCCGTTCGCGGCGGTGCTGCCTGCGCCCGCTCCCCTCCCGCTGTCCCGCGGGGCTGCGTGCGGACGGCGGGGGCGGGCGGAAGCGCGGGCGCTTCCGGGGCGGGGCCCACGCGGGGCGGGGCGGAGGCGCCGCCGCCGCTGCCCGGGCTCTCGGCGTCCGGCCGGCGATGGGGGAGACTGGGTCGGGACCGGGGGTTGCGCCGGGGCCCAGGGAGGCGCCGGAGCCCGAGGAGGACGAGGCGGCGGCGCAGGGGGGCGCGCGGGGGAGCAGGGCCGGGCCCCGCGGTGGCATCCGGGTGCTGAAGGTGAGGGGAGGGGGGACCGCGGCCTGCGCAGCGCGGGGCCGCCCGCCCGCTCCCGCACCTCGGCCGAGCGGGGACGAGTGGCGCGGTGGGGCTGCTCCGGGGGCTCTGCGCCGCGGTTGAGCACTGCCCGCCTCGACCTTGGCGGAGCGGGCGGGCCGGCCGGGGTCTCCCCTGCCTGAGGCCCGGCCCAGTGCTTCGCCTTGTGCCTGTGGCGCTGCCGCCGGCTCACGGTCCCGCCAGTGCTCCAGACGGCGCGGAGCGACGGGGCTCTGCGGGCTCCCTGCTCTTGCGGAGAGGCCGGGCCCCGTCACTGCGGCCGCCGGGTGCCGGCTCAGAGGCAGCCGCTGACGCTCTGGTTCCGCTGCCTTGCAGAGAAACGTGAAGCGCAACGGGAGCAAGAGCTGCCTGAACAGGAGCCGGTTTGGCTCCCGTGAGAGGGACTGGCTGAAGAAGGATGTCGGACGAGGCTGCGTTTATGTTTATGGAGGAGATTCTGCAGCTGCGGCTTCTTCAGACTTGCGCCTGGTCCTCTGCACGGTGGAGACCCCAGCGTCTGAGATATGCGATGGGGAAGAGGGTAAAAACCTCTTTCTGCAACTTCATGGAGACCTTGTCAGGTGAGGACTGATACGGGATAAACCTGCTGGAGAAACGTCAGGTTTACTCTGACAGGCTCTGTTCACCATGTGCCTCCATAAGGAACAGCTGGATGCAGCGTTGAGTAACGCTGTTCATAACACAGAAGCGGTGGTGTGCCTTCTGCACATGTGGTTGGGCCACAGGTGTGTTAGCTGGGAGGGTCTGGTTGTGCTACTGCTATTGTCCTTCTGCAGGTAGAGGCTTCTGTTCATATACTCCTTTGCTATATTCTGTGTTACGGACATTTTAGTGTCCAGAAAAATTAAGCTATTGAAGAGGCTGTAAACAGTTATTCTGAGTAAGTGAAACATGTAAGGTGCTTTCACAGTTACATAATATTTATGTGTTAGTAATTTTCTTGCTAAGAAGAGTTGCCAGGTAAATAATTAAAGGTATACAGAAAGATAGTGTCATAAGGGTTGTATAAAGAAGGCTTAAGCATGAGGTTATATGTTTTATGCCTGCAGTTGATGTAGGCTGAAAATAACTCAGGGTTTAAGAACTTTATGGTGTGTGGGTGTATTATGGACTCCTGTGGGTTTACAACTTCCCATTAGGTTTGTTAAGATTTAGACTTTGCATTCTTTCTTCTGGACTTAAGACCCAGTTATAAAGTTGCCACTCCTGTCCTCAGGGAAGAAAAATTTGCTGTAGCCTCCATTCTTGGAGGCTGAGCAGCCGCGCCAGCACACGCTGAAGAGGACTGGTAGCTGGTTTTTGAAACAATAGTCCTAAATTGCACATGTCCAGATTTTAAAAATGTGGAATGTGTTGGATGAGGCAGGGAACAGGAGAGCTCATGGTGAGGAGTGTGGAGAATAGGATGGGTCTAAAACTGGCTGCTGGCAAAGCATATTGAGACCCGCCTGCCCTGCCCAGTCTGGTTAGTGTAACCAGGGATAGTTCAGTTAGAAATGCTGCTTCTAGCTCTATCTATAGATACATAAAGTCAATCTAGATGTATAGGTATTTATAGGGATAGATAGACACCTGAACGCAGGCACTGAGGCAGCTGAAAATCTCTGTTTGTTGCCTGAAGAATTTATAAGGGAATTGGCTTGTTTTGGGGCCTAACAGAGAGCAGATTTGTCCAGCATTCAGAAAGAAGAGCAGACCCTTTACTGGAGCTCATGGGAGTAGTCAAAGCTTGTAGGTGCATTCAGAGGGGCATGTTTTGACTTTGTTTAGCTTTTGAAATGGCTTTTGTGTTTGAGTTGTTTTCAGTATCTGTGCTAGGTAGCCATGCCTGTCTGATTTCTGCAGGCTTTGCACTGGATTCGCAAATCAGTCCTACTACCAGTGTTTTGGAAGCAGATACTGAGTTGTAAATGTTGGCTTCCCACTCTTGTTGCCTCTTGGTGTGTCTAGCACTTTGTCAAGCTTTGGCTTTAATTTAATAAAGAGTTCTTGATTGCAAAGTGTCTATTGCGTATAGATCTCAGAATGTATTTGCCACAGAAGAGATCCCTGAATTACTTCCCTCTCAGTAGAGGCATGGGAGTTACCAGTATTGCTTCAGTAGCATCTGTGTTAGTAACAGGAAGCAGGCCTGGATGGGACCTACTTGCATGTCCACAGGAAGATGACAGAACACTCAAGATATTCCCATGCCTTGTTGAGATAATTACTTCCTTGTATAAAGTTTGCTGATTACTGTAATAACCTGTTCACAGATACAAATTACTCCATTAAGCATCTGATTGCGTTTTACTCTAGGTACCTTTATCTCCCAAACAACTTCTGAATTCTTCACACTTCTGATATCAGTAGGTGACTTTCAGAAACTGAGTGTGGCAGAGATTGATTTGGCATCTGGCTTAGAAGACTGAAAACTGGATGATGAATGGAAGAATAACAGAATTCATTCTAAGTATTCAGTGGTGTCTTCATGGTCATTTTGTGTTTCCTTTTAAAGTCTATGCACAGGGGAGTCAGTTTCTGTCAGAACTGTCTTTTCTTCTCCACAGTGCACCTCAAGGATCTTTACAGATCTTCTAGCTAGTATCTTTCCGTGTGTCAGCAACCTTTCATGTTCAGAAATTACACCTTCCAGCAAGGGGAGGATTAAACAAAATAGCATGGATACCTTCTTTGGTATCTGGACACCCTTCACAACAAAAATCTAAACTACAAAGGTTTGAACATTTGACTGTTGGTTATGTTGCAGTTGCAGCAGGAGTTTTGGAACTATTGCTACTTTTTATTGGCTTTTCTGTCTCCTTACCCTGTGCACCTTTGGTTGACAGAACGGCTTATCTGATGAGTGGAAGTGTCCAGTATCTGATATGTGATACTGATGTGGATATAATGGGCTGTCTGTGTCAAATAGCGGGTGCTGTGACAGGCAGGGTGTTCTCTATGTGTGCTAGCATCCAGTGCATATTACACTGGGTACAAGATGAAGCCTTACATCTTGTAAGAAAATTAGGGGGTTTTCAAATCAGCATTCGAATTAATGTCCTGCAGCATTAATTCATAGAATCCCAGACTGGTTTGTGTTGGAAGAGAAGTTAAGGCTCATCCAGTTCCAACCGCCTGCCAGAAGCTAGGACACCTTCCACTAGAGCAGGTTGCTACAAGCCTTGTCCAGCCTGGCCTTGAACACTGCCAGGGATGGGGCAGCCACAGCTTCTCTGGGCACCCTGTGCCAGTGCCTCAGCACCCTCACAGGGAAGAACTTCTTAATATTTGATCTAAATCTACCCTCCTTCAGTTTATAACCATTCCTCTTGTCCTGTCCCTACAGGCCCTTGTCCAAAGCCCCTCTCTAGGTTTCTTGTAGCCTTTTTAGACACTGGGAGTTGCTCTAAGGTCTCCCCGGAGCCTTCTCTTCTCCAGGCTGAACCAGCCCAGCTCTTGCTGAAATGAAAGATGAGAGGAATAAAAATAATGAAACATCAGATCTCATCTCCAGAAGGGCGAAGTATGGTGGGATACAGTATCTAGCTTTTTCAGGAGGGTAACCACAGTACTGTACCTCAGAGAGTGCGGGGCAACCTGTAGAACTGTGATTTAGTTTGTGTGCTATGAATAGTGCTTATCCGTTTACTGTATAAAGGTTCTTCCTGAATTCTGGTGTACAAGCATATCATTCAGCATGTACCCACAAAAGCCTCTGTCCATTCGGCAGCCAAATTGGAGTGTCTGGTTTTTCCTCAGGAGATCTAGATACAAGCTACTTGAAGTGTTCTTTCTGTGAGTGATGTTCAAGCACTTATGGTTCCTGAGCCATGAGTCACATGCTGGAAAAGCTGTTTCCTGTCAAACATAAGGCTTTCATAGCAAAGAAACTGGAATCTAAGTGTAGCCAAGGGAAACTCAGACAGGGCACTTGGAGATCCAGTCAAATATCTCATATTCTTCTTGAATTCTGTGCTGAGGAGTGGAGAACACATCAGAATTTACTGTATTGGAAGTCAATATTGTTCAGTGCAATCTATTATTTATTAGAGTTTCTAGTAGCTTGCCTGTTCCAGGACACAGGTTTGTTGTTTCCAGGATTACCTCTATCTGTTTCTGTGGCAGAAAAAATTAAGTGATAACTTAAATCTCAGTTACGTATTTGTTGAAGTGCTTAGCTCTAAACTGCTAGATCTCGACAGAAGATCTTAAAAAAGATCAAGAGCCTGCATTTTTGCTGAAGAAATCCCTGCAGAGAAAGAACCATTGAGGGCATTGCACTCCTTTGCTCCAATCCCTTGTCTCGTGTCCATCTCACAAAACAGGGAAAGAAAAAGCATTTCAGAAATCAGCTTCTCATGCTTATTGTATAAAGAGCTCTATTGTAGTTGAATTAGGCTCTTTTTCCAAGAGTTCCAAGAAACTGAGCAGTGTCAGAGTGATTGGTGGTGCTGCAGGTGGTGATCAGCACTGTTTGAATTTCCATTCTCAACTGCTGTTTACTTTTTGGAGGAGTTTTATTTGGCTTGGAAACTATTTTCCATTTTATTTTGGAACACACGGCATCTGGTCCTTGCTTATGTGCTTTCCAAATTATATCTACAATGAGATAAGAAGTTTTCTGAAATGAAGTGGATGACATCAAGTGAGGTCATCCCAGTTGCAAGAGGAAGGTTACACTTGTGATACTGAGTCAAACTTGGATTCTGCTTCTAAGACATGTTAAATGGTACCAGCAACTTTCATGTGGTCTTGAGATTTGAAATTTGATGGAATTAGTACTGAATAACTAAACCTGAACAGGTGCTGCCTTAAACCTGCCATGGAGATTAAACTCATTTCCAGTCAGTATAACAGGGATTAGAAATAGCTGTACTGAATTGTTGGCAGGTTAAACAGCAGCAGTGTCTCAGGTCAGTAGAGTCTCAGGTCAATTTGACGTTACAGGCCTTGAACTCCTGTGGATTCTGACCATTTGTTCCATTTGTTCTGGAAAGTTTTGGTGTGTTTGCATTTCACAGGATTTTTCTTCAAAGGCGTCACAGATAATTGGGAACATGGCAGAAAACTGTGTCATTGTCATACATGTGTGCCAGCATCTGAGTGGGTACCAGGAGAGAATAGTTAGGCCTGGTTAAGGAAACGGATGGATTGTGCTTTCTGCTGAAATTTATCTGAATTTATATAACTACACTGGCTCGCTCTTTACTTCCTTTTCTTTACTGGTTTAAAGAAGGGGCAGAAGGAAAAGGCAGTTTCCAAAAACTTTTTCTCTTTGAAAAAAAGCACCACCACAAACCCACACAACAAACCAGCAGTAGCAGCAGCAATGCCATCCATTGCTGACAGTCGCGTGGTTGCATCTTGAACTTAAAATTAATGTGTTAAAATTCATGTATGGGTTTTGGAGTGTACTTACAGTACATAGCAAGTTGTTATCTCTGACATTGCTTTTGGTCACATTGGAAGCTTCATGAAATTAGGATAAACTCTAAAAATTGACCAAAAATTATGACTGGGGATAGACACTGTATGAATAAATGTTTTCTGTGGGTAGGGCAGCTGATGTTTCAGAAACTAAAATTTAAGTCCTAATAATCCATTCAAGGAAGGAGTAAGAAAGATTTCCAAGCTAACCAGCATTACCAGGGAGTGATCCGTTTGTGTGGATTTGAAGATGCAGAAGAAGGTTTTCCTCCTTTGTTAAATTCTATTTATGGGTTGAAATTTGCCAATAACTTTTCCGTTTATATTTAGGCTGACTAAAGACTAGAGCCTGCAATGCCTTGTATCAGTTTATTAGTCAGGAGAAGCTCCAAGAGACAAGTTCGAAGTGAGAGGAAGGGGGTTATCTCATATACAGCCTTCTGGCTAACAAGTTGATATATTTCCATGTAGAACAAAAAAGGGGGGAGCCAAGTTGCCCTAATCAGGCTTAACAAACATCGAACAGTTAGAACTAGTTTTCTGGATCAGCTGCATATGAACTACATTGTCTTTTCAGGATAAAAACGTTGTTTTGGACCATAACTTTGAGAGTAATCCTGTTTCTGATCCAGAGGTCCTGTGTGTGCAGTAAAGAGTTTCAGTGTATGTCTTTGAAATACCTGAGGTCATTTTAGTTTTTGAGGTGTGTCTTGTTGACTACAAAGGAAGTCTGGATGACTAGATAGTTGTAAATGGTGCACATTTTATGAAATCACTTCCGCTTCAGTTATGAGATGCCATTTGTGAAGCTCTCCGTTGTAGTGGAATTACTACAATATAATCATTAAAAAGAATCAGAAATACTTTTGTTCTTCTGTTAAGAAGCAACAGCAAGGTTCAGTGCATACAATAATAAAATACTTTGCGTTAAGACATGCAGTGTAAACGATGTATGCTAGTCAACAAAGTTTAGTATGAAACAGATCTTACTGAACAAACTTGATCTTGAGGCTTTGAAATTTCAAGCTTGGTCGCCAAAGGCATTAGTCATTTGTTGTATGTAATGTTGGATAGGACTGAGCAACTTCATCTAGCTGGAGATGTCCCTGCTCATTTCGGTATTCCTTACACTTTAGCTGCAATGAGACTTTTTTAATTTTCTTTGTGTTCTCAAGCTACTTTCTTATACGTTTTGACAGGCGGCTGGAGCCCACAGAAAAACCACTTCAGATTGTGTATGACTACTTGGCTGGATTGGGTTTTGATGATCCTGTCAGAATGCAGGAAGAGGCAGCAAACTCTGATCTCAGCTGTATGATTCGCTTTTACAGTGGTAAGAAATTGCGGGTGTGCGCATTGTTGCTATTTCTGTAGCTCTAACAGTGAGGTGGAACTCAGCTGAAGCCCACGTCATAGACCTTTTGGGTTTTTAAATGGCTACATCAAACACCCGAAAGTACTAGTAAGCGTTTCTTAAAAATAATGAGTTTTCAAGATTAATAGAAAAAAAAATCCCACAGTTCTGTAGTTCTCTTGAGCCTATCTGTGACTTAAGAAAAGACAGCTCCAGTGGAAGACACAGGATTGCTCTGTTTTTAGTTTCCAGTGTTTACAGCTAATACCTTAGAGATCCTAATGAGACAAGAAACATTGCAGTTTGGTCTAGATATGCCTGAAGATTGCACTTCCAAAAGGTGTATGGATATGGGCAAGGTAGGTCTGTAATAGAAAGTGAAAGTGCCAGCCATTTAAGAATAATGTAGGGTGCCATTAGAAACCCAGTGCATTTAACCACAGAAGCAAGACTTCTGACTGGCCTGTTGAGTCAGTTTGAGCAGGATCCCATATGCTTAAGGAGCAACAGAATGATAGTCATAGGCCCCTTACAGCATTGGTGTATGCTGGTAGCAGTCAGAAAAGGAATTAATTTAAGTGAAGAGGAAATATAAAAGGTTCTATAAGGGGGAGAAAGGCTGATAATGAGATTATTTCATTACTTTTAAATACTTCACCTGCGTATTTCTTTTTTGCATTTCAGAAAAAAATCAAAGTGCTTTTAATAGAAAATTGTTCTTGCATAGTGGAAGTGGGTAGCCCAACTGAGCTGCTAGCCATCCTTTGTTTATTCAGTATCAGAAAAATGTATCATAAGGATTCAGCTTCTCCACCTGAGAAAAACCCCTTCTGTTTGGGAGCTGTGTGTAGAACAGGCAAAACAGCGTAGAAGTATAATGGAGATGGAAAGAAGTGTAAGGTGCTGGATTTATACAGTCTAGGTTTATAGCACAAGAAGCAGGGAGTCAGAAGTTACTTCACCTGGAAGGAGGAGGGGCATCAAGTATAGGGGTGTAGAGAACTTCTGAGTTAAAAATGAGCAATTCAATTTGTGTATGTCAAGCAGGAACTGAACTTCATGGAAACAAGTAGGCAAAAAATGGGATTGAGTAATTTCAGTCAGCATGGGAAGGTAGTCCTGCTTAGAAAGAGGCTGTGGAGGAAGGAGTATAAGTGTTGAAGAGTGTTCAGGAGACCTGTTCTAAGAAAGTAAAAGGAATGGTGACAAAGTCGTTCTTAAAGGTAGCGGTGGAATTAGAGGAAATGCTATGGAGGATTATGCAAAGCCTGCAGCTCAGAACATAAGGGATGCTAGAGAAACATTGATTAGAATTGTAGAGTCACAGAATGGTTTGGATTGGAAGGGACCTTTGAAGACCACCTTGTTCCAGCCCCTGCAGCATTAATTCATAGAATCCCAGGTTGGTTTATGTTGGAAGGGACCTTAAAGCTCATCCAGTTCTTGCCATGGGATGAGGTGGATGATCATCATGTGGCGTGATCATCCCTCTGCCACGAACAGGAATGCCTTCCACTAGAGCAGGTTGCTCCAAGCCATGTCCAGCCTGGCCTTGAACACTGCCAGGGATGGGGCAGCCACAGCTTCTCTGGGCACTCTCTGCCAGGGCCTTGACACCCTTCCAGTGAAAAACTTAATACTGCACCTAAAGCTACTTCCTTCAGTTTATAACTGTTGCCCCTTGTCCTGTCGCTACAGGCCTTGTTAAAAAGTCTCTGTCTCTCTTATAAGCACCTTTTAGATACTGAGAGGGTAAAGAAAGGTCTTCCCGAAGCCTTCTCTTCTCCAGGCTGAACAACCCAACTCTCTCAGCCTTTCTTCATAGGAGACGTGTTCCAGCCATCTAACCATTTCCGTGGTCTCCTCTGGGCCTGCTTGACTATTGAGAGCAACCTTCATGTTTCTCTCACTCCTTAGGGATGTCTCTCGAATTTCTCTGCTCTCTAAACCATGACAGGGTTTTGTTCGTTTTTTACTTTTTTCTTTAAAGTGCAACCTGTTTTGTCTTTACTTGGTCTGTACAATAACTGATTGTTACGGCTGTGCTGCTGTTTGAACTCACAGCTGAGAGTGAAGAACAACGGGAAAAGAAATGCCGATGTCCCATTTTTCTTTAGAAAAGCCATGTCAAGTGGAACAGTTAGATCGTATCTTGCTCACTGGCGTATATAATGTACGCAAAGGAAAAACCCAGTTGCACAAATGGGCAGAGCGCTTGGTAATCCTCTGTGGTACGTGCCTCATTGTGTCCTCTGTGAAAGACAGCCACGCTGGGAAGATGCACATCTTGCCTCTGGTTGGAGGGAAGGTAAGGCTTTTTTGTTTCGTTTCCTGTGGCTTAGAAAGGAAGATATTGTAATGATGGGTATTACCCACAAGAATTTAATCTAGGCTTTTGTTACAAATTACTCCATGAACATGTACAGAGAGTTGTACAACCCCTTTCTACATGCTTTGCTTAGGTGGTAGTCTTAAGGCTAATCAAAGGAATAGACATTAGTTCTGCTTTCATGTTAGTAGCCAGTGTTGTGAATGGGCATTCTAGAAATGGTTACTTCTTGGATCTACTTCAGCAGAAAGATACTAAGATGGATTTACCTCTGTGTTTCTATCCAGTAATTACAGCAGTGTTTTCAGCAAAGTGCAGTCTTACCGGTAGTTGGTAGTACATCCCCCTGCACCTCAGATCCCCTGTAACTGCTGGAGTTCAGGCAGACTGTTGTGGTCTCGATTCTCCCTTTGCAGGTTGAAGAGATGAAGCGCCGGCAGTACACACTGGCTTTCACATCTGCTGGAGCACAGGCTCAAACATACCACGTTTCCTTTGAGACACTGGCAGAGTACCAGCGGTGGCACCGGCAGGCGTCCACGGTGAGGCCCTGCTGAGATCCGGTTGGTGGGTGCAGGGGCAGGAGCTGTTTGAGATGCAGTCAGAGGTGAAGCTGGGATGCCAGTAAGCGTTCCTGACACTTTCCAGATTTCTTCATTTCTTATGTGCTCAGGACTGCAGAGATTTTCCTTTAGTCTTCTCTCTCTGCCTATGCAACAGTGTTGAGTGGTAGTTCTGCATTGTTTTCCCCCCTGCTGCACCTATTGAGAACTGGTAATCACAAGTCACTAGAGCAAACCCCAGGGACTGGTTGCCTTTACCGCCATAGAAAGTTGTAAATTGCACCTGTTGCTGTGCTTGCATCTGCCTGAACTGTGGCCTGACTGGCATGGTGCTACCCTGATATGCTTAAGTTAACAGAGATCGTAGGTTAGCAGGAAAGTGTACTTTGTTCAGAGCTCCGTCCTCACTCCATATTAAAGTATGATTAGATGGTGATAGCTTAATGCTGAGCCACACTTTGACCTCATATACAGATAGATAGATAGATAGATAGATAAAAAACCACATTATGAAATACAGCATGAGTGCAAGATAAAGCAGGTTGTAAAATCTGGAATGAAGCACTGCAGACCTTGAAACAAAGCATACTTAATGAAAGGAGATCTGCTATTTGCAAAGACTTTACGATGTGTTGCAAAATCATCATTTATGAAAGCCTTTTCGTCATAACAGATTATGGTTCCAATATTATAGCCTGAATAAGGTAATGAAAGTAGGAAGAAATCGTTGGGCCAGGCAGAGATTCTGTAAACCTTAAAGGACTGAACTGAAAGTTGACTGCTTCTTGTTGCTATTTGGATCTTTGGAATGCACTTGGAGGTTATGCTTTCTCAGCAGAGTTTCCTCAGACAAAGGTTTTCTCCATCTGTTTGGCTCTCTTGTGGTCTAGCTTTTAGGCAGCTCCTGTTGCATGTGCAGAGCAGGGCTTTCTGTGTGTATGTGTCGTAGTTGGTATCCAGGTAAGTGTCTTTTTCAGAGGGCTTTCAGAAACAAAAGTAGCAAATGGCATAAACTCGTACTCTGTGGACTCAGTGTCCTGCATGGACTCTACCTTGCAGGCACAAGGGGTTCTTTCAGGTTCTTGCAGATTGTTTACTCCCAGCAGTTCTTGGCCTTACATTAGACTTACAGTGAAAACTGTTGCCCAGTTGCAGCTTTTCCTCTTCCTTTTCAGGTTGTGTCTATGCGACTTAGTATGGTTGATCTTTCATGCTACAGCCTTGAGGAAGTACCTGAGCACCTCTTCTACAGTCAAGACATCATCTACCTCAACCTTCGACACAATTTTATGAGATCAAGTGGAGCAGGAAGTCTTGACTCTCTTTGCAGGTCTGCAAAGAATTCTTTTTCTTCTACATTTGAATCATAGAATCATAGAACAGTTAGGGTTAGAAAGGACCTTAAGATCATCTAGTTCCAACACCCCTGCCATGGGCAGGGACACCTCACACTAAACCATGAAGTTCTTGACGTGTGCATCCAGGGATGGAGAAGAGGGGGAGCGTATTGCCCATTTTCATGGGGATGGAAAAAAATTGATCTTCAGGAAGCTGTAACAAATGAGGGGCCCAGGAAGCAGAACTGAGTAGTGCAGGCAGCCGTAAGGTTCCAGCAATTGACAGTATTCACATTCATAGGCTCCCTTCCAGAAACCTTTTGTGCTAAGTTTGATCTGCGATGAGCCTTGTGGAGTGATGTGCCATTTGTATGAACAAGATGCAATAGTAATATAAGGCTGTTGGCTAAACAGAGAACATTTTGGGGTGTAAAATAAAAGGTGAGGGAAAGCATTATGCTGCTGTTGTGGGTGTTTGTAAGAAGTGCAGATCTGGAAAAACCTATTTTGGTAAGTTTTTCATGTACGTTTAGGTTTAGCAGAGGGCCTGTGAGACTTCAGCTTTGTTTTGGGAAATAGTAATGATCTGCTTTTAAGAGAGTAGCAGTTGTGTGATGGCACAGAATCATAATACGGTCGTCTTAGGTAAGTGAAGGAGTCTTACAGAAATATTTTTAAATCAATTCATGAAAACCATAAAAACCTAGAGGAAGATTAGTCTTGATATCTACAGTAGCCATGCCAAAAAGAATGCAAGGAACCACTCTCTGACTTTTGAAAGCTGTTAAGAAACCTGTAGTAATATTGTCAAATGCCTCTGTGTTTGGAACACGTTATGCCTTAAGAAAAATGTATTTTGAGAAACTTTGGAAAACTGCATTTTTTGCTTGTTTTGCTCTGGTTTTATTTATCTCTAGAGATGTATTACCAGGTTATTTAACTTTTCTTCCTAGAGAGTAATGAGATGCCTAAGTATCCATGAGGATATACGGGGGGAAAAAATTGCTTACCTGTGTGAATTCTTTCATTGAGAGTCATTAGTTTTGTTTCAATTCCAAACTTGTTCACATGTTATCTAACTGCTGAATTGTAATGGATTCTGTTATTGGAAAAGCTGCTTAAAATAATTCAAGATTTTGCTTTCTGCTTCACACACATTATATGATTTTGAAAACTGTATCAGAGCTTCATTTTCTAAAATGCGGTGTCCTTGGTTCACAGGATCAGCAAAGGGGCTTGAATTTTCTTTTGACCTTGCATGTAGTCAACAAGAGATCTGACATGTCAGAAACTCGACTCTTTTCCTGGCAGTGACTATGTCTGATGAAGCCGAAATCCTCAAACAAACAAAAGCCATAAAAGAAGCCCTCACTTCACACAATCTTGAATAAACAGGTAGCATTAGGTAGCCCACCTAAGGCTGCTCATTGCCTTTTTGCTTTCTGAAGTTTTTAGGATGTTTATCAAGTCACAGCCCCAAATGAAGAAACTTGCTTCTTTCCAGTAGGTCTTACCAGTGACCAGATAAGTGTCAGAGACTGACAATTCCAAACAGCAGATATCTTTGCAGTGGTCAGGTCTCTTCCCCTGAGGAAATGTTTGACATTCTAGGAGTCTAATTAGCTATAACTGTAATAATGGAACAAAATAATTAACTAAAAGGAAGTTGTTAAGCAAAGAAAATTAAATAACCCCATCCGTTTTGTTACATCTTCTAGCTTATTTTCTATGTAAGGTACTGCCTTTCAGCTATCTCCCTTTACTGGAAAGCATTGTCCAGCTTGATCTTCAGTGATAAATGTGTGTGTGTGCACATATGTATACATAGTGTGTGCCTGTTATCACCATTCTGGCTAATTGATACAGGGTTGCACTGGGATGCTTTGGCAGCAGAGCAGGATGTTGTATTAAACTGGGAATGTTTCAGGCCAGCACCAGTTCAGGCTGATGAACAGAGGGTGAGCATCCCACTGAGGATTTGTGGCTGTGTTTCCACACCTCTTTGCTTAATCTCAGTATGCCCTGTGAGAGTGCAGGCCAAAACTTGAGCCATAACTATTTCAGGATACTTATTCCCTCTTAATATATGGTTCATGTATAGAGCTTGAATGAGAGCTGGGTTTGCATTCCATTTCTACACCCGTACTGCTTGAGAGTGTCAGGGCAAAGGAGAAGGAACAGAACGGGAGCTCAGAAGGCTTTTGAGTATTGTCCTCCCCATTGAATATGACAGTCTGCTCAAGGAGTCTCAGAAGAAGCTGTATCAATGTACCATCTTCCTTCCAGCTTTTGGAAATGTTAATGCTCCGTCTGTATTTGCTTTCATATTGTTCCAGAGGGATGAATTTTAAATATTAGATATGTTTTATTTAATGCCATGCCTCCTGGGGCAGCTTCTCACCACACTCTGCTAATCACGGGGAAAGAGTTGCTTGGTGTTAAGGACATATGCTGTACAAAATACCATTGTAGAGCTCCAGAAAAAGCAGTTTCGTTAACATGCTTTCTGATTTTAAAACCTGAGAACTGTGATCTGTCCTGTCTCTTAAAGTTGAATCAGTTAATGAGAAAGCTCAAATCTGGAGGTGTGTCCTCATTGTTTCCTCCTTTTCCATTACTGAAAGTGAAGTTCTGTGTGCAGGCTTCTGATTTTTTTTGTATCATTGTTAAATCTTTGTTAGATTTTTCTACAATGTGTTCCTTTTAGGAAGGCTGTTACCAACACAGCATCTTTCACTTGTGTTGCAAGAGAGTCTGTCTGTGGCCACAGCAAATATAAAATGCCTGGCCCTTATTTAAATGATTTCTCAAACAACCTGTGTTGAAGTTTCAGATATGCTTGTTCTTTTTAAAAATGCCACCACTGCCAACACCCTCAAACATTATAAAGCAAACCAGAGAAATATAATGCATCGTTCCCACACAAATTGTTCCAAGTATTTTTGAATCCGAAAAAGGAGTCACTATAAAGAATTTCTTCTTTCAAATTTCAGAGATTTCAAAACTTTTCAGTCTTGTGCTTTAAGACATCTCCAGCTCTGGGTAATATTCTCCCTCAAGCTAATTAACCTTATACTTACCACTGCCTAACAGAAAGTGTGGCAGTTAGAACAGATCGCTGAATTACATGTTTCCGAGAAGTACTTCTCTGGTAGATTCACAGTTGTGTCATAAAAGTATTACAATAATTTTCCCACTAATTAATTTCTGATGGTTACTGTTCGGGATGGTGTTCTTACTTGGGGAAGAACACTTTTGTTTCCTGTAGGAAGAGAACTCTATGAGAAGAAACTTTTGCATATTACCCCAGCCCATGCTCAGTTTCTTCTCTGTTTGGACCTAGCACAGTGATAGAAGGAGCTGGAACAGGCAACCATCTGTTAAAGACAAGTGGGACTGTAGTGACTTGAGAGGATTGTGACAGTACTTGTGTGGCACTCATGCAAGTAAATGGCACTTTAGATGTGGAATCTCATCCAAAGACCTATGGGTGCAGGTCTTGGGGCTTCACAGTGTGAAGTCAGCACTTTCCTAGTTTTCTCTTGTAGAACTCCACTAGGCTTTTTGTTGTGCATAGTTTGAAAAAGATATTCCCCTCTTCCGTTCTATTCTCTGAACAGTTCCAGTTAATGTTTTCAGCTGCTGTTTTCCCAAGCTGCACAACTGTAGTTTGTTAAATAATTCTTTGAAGGTACGTTTTCTGAACTGAATGTTTTCAGTCTCCTTAATCTTAGTAACAGTCACTAGGAGGAAGCCTGCCAGGAGTCAGGGTTCAGAAGGTTCTTTGCCTCCCTTACCCTACCCCCACCCCATTATTTTTTTCCCTCACAGTAAGACCATGGTAGCATTATCCCTGAGGTACAAATACCATGACTTAAAATCAGATTTGTGCAGAAACTCCCATAGTGAGTTAGCTGACTGTATCACCAGTGTATGACTTAAAAATTCTTCATTACTTATTTTGTATGGTTTGCTTTCAGACCATGGAGGTTGTGAATTAACTAGTATTCTTGCCAATAGGTTTTCTCAGTTGAAGAGCCTGAACCTGTCTCATAATAGATTGGGAGAGTTTCCTGTGTCACTGTGTGAGATCTCTACTCTGACAGAGCTTAATATTTCCTGTAATGGACTTCATTCCTTGCCAAGCCAGATTGGCAAACTGTTGAAGTAAGTATATTCTGTTTATCTGTGGTCATAAACATCCTTCGTTCTTTGGCTGAGCACAGCTGAGCTGAGGGTACTACTTAGGAAAGTATGAGTGCTGGGGCAGCTTGTTTTGTCCATGAAGACTGAGCGATGGTTTTGACTCCAGCAGAAGGCAAGAACCCAGATGTCCAGTAAGGTTTGGTTTTCCTTGAAAATGAAGATACCGCAGTATTTTTATACAGTTGCCACTTAAAGTCACTGCTATGTAGCAAGTTAGCATTCATCATTTGTGGGTTCCTGCCTATTCTACTACCTACGTAAAATATATTAGTGTAAATCACTTTTCTAACAGATTAATGGATTTTGCGTATTTTGAAGTGGCTAAGGAAGACACTTAACAGTCAGTTACAATGCCTTGAATCACAGGTGCCACCTTGCTGAAGTGGAGTAAATGTAAAGGCTGGGTTGTTTTTTGTGGGGTTTTGTTTGTGTTTGTTTTTTTACTTTGGGGTGACTTGTATGATTTCTTGTGGGTTTACGTCCAATTTTTATGTAAATTTGAAAGCATCTTTTTCTGTTTGCATTTGCTGCTATCTTGCGTTCGCTTGCCTGTTGTCTTCTCATTTTCTTCCTATATTCTCTTGTAATTTTTTTAACTACTATTATGATGGTACCTTATCAGTTAAACATAAATATTACGTTTCCATAAAAACAGTTAGGAGTTTCTAAAGACCATGCTGTCAGGGCATTTCCACAACTACAGATGTGTACAGTGGAACATCTATGGAGACCAGTGGAGCTTGGCAGAGCTAGGGAAGAATACACATAGCTCTCAATTTCAGAGGCCTAGCCTGTGGACCTTATTTATATGAGCAAGAGCATGCTGGTTAAATTGTTGCAGTATTCAAAAGTGTCACCCAAAAACAATTGCAGATTTCCTAACTGTATGCAAGTTTCAAGTATAAGGGTACCTCATAAGACCAAAGACACTCAGGTGCAATTCCTTAATCACTACTATGAAAACATTACAGCTGCTTATGTGGAAAAAATGAAGAAACATGATCCAGGTGAAAAATTGTCTGAAGACAGTTGTATTGCTTCTCAAATAACTTAATGTGCCTTTTTCTGCAGCTGCAGAGGTGTGTAACTTTCTGAATTTCTGTTTCTTATTTGCATCTAAGGTTTTCAGTGCTGATGCAGTTTCTATTAGAGTTTTAATGTATTATGTAAATTTTTTCTGTGGTAACTTCTTGCAGAGGTCTAGTGACTTTTGTCAGCACTAGTACGTTTTGATGGCTTTCTACAGAATTGGTTCAGGTTTGTGTTAGAAAGAAGGTTTTAACATGGAAATACTTGAGCAATTCCCGCTGAAAATTTTGTCTTAAAGTGTTTACTGGAATAAAAACATTCTCCATTTTCCCCAGTAGCTACCCAGAATGCATAAAAGCTTAAGCTTAGGTGAATTTAAATGCAAGACTATTACTGCATTTGTTTAGATAAATACTGATATAGATGAGGCCTTTAGTGACATGGTTTACTGGTGACCTTGGTAGGGCTGGGGGACAGTTTGACTTGATGATCTTAAAGGTCTTTTCCAACCTAGCTAATCCTATGATATTGAGCTATTCAGTCCTTGTGGCCTGCTCTGCCCCAGCTGTATCTTTACAAAAGGAGTGTCTGCAGCTACGCTGGATGTGAAGAAGTATTTTCCAGAGCAATCTTTTAGCCATCTGCAAGCTGTAAGGGAAGAGCTGTGTGCTGGCTGTATGGTTTTCAGAGGTTTACAACTTAGTTATGTGTTCAGTCATCTTTTATGACCTCATGAGCCTTTATTTGTAAGAACTTTTTATGGCCCCAGATTGCATTTCTGCCATCACTAAGTAGTGTTCAGAAAGTTCTTTGTTGGAACATAATCACAATGAGGGAGTTGTATTTTGTGGGTTTGAGTCTCAAAAGCCATGTAAACTCTAAAACAATTCATCTTGCAACAGAGGGCTACACTGTTCATTTCTGGGGGTCCGAAAGGACAACTAGAGCATAAAAGCCTGTTACCAGTGTGTTCATGGGACAGTAATTGTGATTAAGCTGTGCCATTTGTAGAAAATCAAGTGATTAAGTAAATTAGCTTTCATTTACAGTGTAAATACTGATCTGTGTTTTAGTTAGGTGAACTTGGAAGTTTACCTCCAAAATAATTTAGGAACTATTTGGCATTGCATACATGCAGTTCCAGCCTATTACATGCATGATAAAAGTACTCCAGTAAGTTCTTGTGTATAAGAATAAAATTAGCTGTTAGGTACTTCTAAAAATAGCTACACTAACACCAGCAATACAGAAAAAATCACTGAAAATGCTAAATATGATGTTTGCCTCTCTTTGCTGAATTATTTTCTTTCTGTTTTTCACTGCTGCAGTCTCCAGACGTTATGGCTTGATGGGAATTTCCTCACATCCTTACCAGAAGAAATGGGAAGTCTGCAACAGCTCAGCTGTCTTGGGCTTTCCTTCAATAACTTCTGTGAACTTCCAGCAATTTGTGAGAAGCTCAGCCTCGTAGACAAACTGGCCCTGGCAGGGAACGTGTTAGAGACCCTCGACCTGGCAGTGCTGAACCGTATGAGTCACATTAAAAGTGTGGACTTGAGGTAAGGGGTTGAAACCTGTATATGGTTATAAAACAGATTGCTACTTTCTATTTATAGCAGAGGAGCTGTGTAACTTCTAGTACATTTTGTAATAAACTAGGTGTAGGGTTTTCTCTCTTACTGATTCTTTAGCTTTTAGGGAGTTCTGTTTCTAAGGGTGTGCAGAGTTCACTTAGAGGAGCCAGGTTAACCAACACCAACCAATGCCTGGAGCCACTGAATGCGGTTCCTAAGTGCTGGAATTAATTTTGTTTCCTCTTTTGATAATGCTGTTACTATGAGCTGCTGCAGTTCTTTGATCTCTCTGACCCTTTTTTGCCTTCCCCCGGCCCTGAGATGAGATCCAGATTATTTGGGCTGCTAACTGCAGAGCTCTCAGAAAGGGACAAAGAACTTTGTGGTGAGGCAGTCTATTACCTAGTCTCTGCGTTAGCTCCCTGTGTCAGTGCAAAGGAGCTGTCTCTTGGCTTGGCTTCTCATTTCTAGACTGGTCTTCAGAATCTCTTAAGCACTGGGGAATAAGTAAAATGGTTTCACATAGCAGTTCAGACAAAGAAAGTGTTTTTCTTTGTATTCACTGCCTGAAATCTGTCATTGCTCCTCACGCATTTGTCTGTGCTTAACTTTGGCATTAGCCTTCACCATAACTCCTCCTTTCCTCTCCTGTCTTCTCTCTTCTTACTGACATCCAGTGTCCTGTTTTCTGACTTTATAACTCTTATCTCTGAGTGTTTAGGCTGAACAACCTGAAGAGAGCAGCAGCTGACACTCTGGAGGCGAACAAATCTGTGACTTACATGGATTTACGAGACAATCAAATGACAGATCTGGACCTGAGCTCATTGGGCAGCCTGGAGCAGCTGCACTGCGAGCGGAATAAGCTGAAAGAGTTGACACTGAGTGGCTTCTCCCTTCGGGCCCTCTATGCCAACAGCAACTGTATGTCTTTCTGCCTTCTTCACTTACTTTCTTCCTTGCAAGCCCTGAGAACAAAAGAAAACAGCCCTTTGCCCTTGTTGTGGTTTAAGCCCAGCCAATAACTCAAAACTACGCAGCTGCTCGCTCACTCCCTCCGTTCTTCCCCCCTGCTCCTGGAGGGATGGGGAGGAGAATGGAAAGAATGCAACTCCCACAGGTTGAGATAAGAGCAGTCCAGTAACTGAGGTATAACACAAAACCACTGCTGCTACCACCAATAATAATAATGATAAGGGGCATAACAGGGGAAGAGAATAGAAAACATAAAGGGGAGAAGGAAAACAAACACAAGTGATGCACAATACAATTGCACACCACCTGCCGACTGATACCCAGCCCGACCCAAGCAGCAATTTGAGCCCTCAGTTTCTATACTGGGCATGACGTGCTATGGTATGAAATACCCCTTTGGTTAGTCTGAGTCAGGTGTCCTGTCTCTGATTCTTCCCATCTTCTTGTGCCCCTCCTCCCTGGCAGATCATGAGACTGAAAAGTCCTTGACTGAAGTAAACATTACTTGGCAACAACTAAAACATCGGTGTTATCAGCGTTGATCCCAGACTAAAGTCGAAAACACAGCACTAAGCTACTAAGAAGGATTAAAATCTACTAAATCATGCTACTGCTGAACCCAGGACAGCCCTCTACCCACAAACAGAATACTTACACTGATGTTACAGTCGTGAAATCATGTGTGATGGATCTTGTGAGGTCAGCTCCTAGAAATCACATATGTCTGTATGTGTGCAGACTGTGTAACGGAGGAGGTTGTGGTGTTGAGTTACTGTCCAGGGAACTCCTTTTCCCTGTGAAATGTGTTTGTGAATCCACAAATAAAATAAAAAAATACAGTTCTCCCTTGTTCTGGTGCCCCATGTGGCAGATGGAAAAATGGAATGGGGAGCAGCTCTTGTGCCGTATGGCAGATGTATTAAGTGTGAACTCTGTCTTGGGAGGGATGAGTAGAGACCTTGAGTATCCATTAAGTAAGACTGAGTCTCACTTGCTAACTAGTCTGCTGCTTCTCTGTGCTGCTTTCCCTCTGAAGCTCTGCAGTCATAATTATTTGCTTTATTTCATCAGGTCTGACAGCTGTCAATATTTACCGAGTTCCTGGTCAACTGACTTGTCTAGAACTCTCTCAGTAAGTGACTGTACACCACAGAATATAAAGCAAGTATCTGGACACCTTTGCTGTTTTCTGCAGAAACTTTCTGGAGCTTTTAATCTTTTGAAAGAGTTGAGAGCAATTAAGGGAAGGCAGTCCATCTTCACTGGAAAGCCCAGCACTACAGAATGATGACCCAGACCAGAAGCCCTTCTGAACCTAGTCTAGGTGACTGGCTGTCCTTCAGCTGTAGGTTGTAATCAGCACAAAAAGCCAAACAGGGACCACTGAACAGCTTACCGGGCTGAATGGTGGGAGTCTGTGGAGCAGACATTTAGAGTAGCTGCCAATGATCTCTGCTTTTGGCTTCACTGCTGATGGCTGCCCTTGGAGCAGCATTGTAAGACCTGATCACCTTTTGCTTTGGTTTTAAGTTGAAGCAGAGTAGAAGGATGACAGGGTGGCCTGTCCTGCTGATGTCAGTGCTGTAAACCAACAGCCTGATCATCAGGGCCTTGCGTGAGGACTTTCTAGCAATCATGCGCCAGCTCAGTTGGTGTTAACACAACTAGCCATGAGATAAATTCGACATGACTAGCTCAGATACTGTTGTTCATTTTCTGCCTATTGTTTTTGGTTTGGCTGTCACTTATGTCATGCAGTATTCAAACAGGGTATGTTCCATATGGAGTGCTGGTGTCTAGCTTTTCCCCCTTGCTTTTCTCAGCAATCAACTGCAGTGTGTCCCAGACTGGGCCTGTGAAGCAAAGAAACTGGAAGTTTTGGATGTGAGCCACAACCTCCTTGTGGAGCTTCCAATGAGGTCAGCAAACCTTCTTATACAGAGCTGGGCTTTCTTCTGTGGTGAGCTGACTGGGGAGAGAGAACTAGTGCACTTCCATTTGCTCTGTTCCTTGTTGTGCAGAGATATCATTCAGTTACTTTCTCTGTGCAGCATCAAAATAGTCTCTATTCAAATGTTGGAAAGAACTGACTTCCAAATCAGCTTCATGAATAATAGGGGCCAGGTGACTTCATCCTGTGCTTCTGGCTTCTACTGCAGCTGTTTGCACCTGAAGTAGAGCATGCTGCTGTGATTTTTTTTTTTTTTTGTTACCGTAGTGTCTATGAACATAGGTCATAGGTGAGGCCCTAATAAGCCTTGCATTGCCCCACAGAGATTCCATCTGTTAACCTGTCACAGAGAGATAGCAGAGATACGATACATCTGATCTCATATATAAAACACATATAAAACACATCATCAGACAACTCCTTTCTCCTTGTTTCCCTTTCAGTTTCTGCAGAAATGCAGAAATTTTCTGCAGAAATGCAGAAATGCGGCAAAGGGGAGCCAAGAACTGAGGTAGTTTTGCAGATGTTTTGCATGGCTTCTCCAGGGTGCCAGGGATACCACAGGAAGGAGCAAAACACAAATGTTCTAACAAGTATGTTTGGTGGGGTATGATTGTAATAAATGAGGCACAGTTTCTAGGGTAAGCTATCTTGAAATAGAGTGGAAGGATGGATTACAGTGAAGAAATGCAGAGAGCAGGTTGAAGCAGTTAAAGCATGAGGTGTAGAAAATTATCTCAGCAGTAACATTCTAATGGTTGTCAGAGACAAGACTATATACATTAAAAGCAAGAAACGGACGTAACAAGGGTGCAGTAATGACAATTTAGAAAATAATTTTAGCCATGCCAGTGGATGAAGAGGACGAAACTTTAAGTATGTTATGTTAAACCTGCAGAATTCAGAGGCAGAAATACATATTCTGAAAAGATATTTATGCCTCTTTAAAGATTCCTAGAGTGCTGGAATTAACTGCATCCAGTGTGGATCTCTTGCAGTATGTGTTTGTCATTAACACTGTATGTCTTGTGTACAGTTAGAACTTAGCCAGCGTTGACTTTAAGCCAGTTATCTGGTTAATCCATCGGACTAAAGCTTTAAGGAGCCTCACAGAGGGGGATATCGTTCACTGTGAAGTTGTCTGATACAGCTATTTTTTGAGACAACTAAGTGTAAAAAAGCGGTGACAGTTTTGGGTGGAGATGCCCATCCAGCTCTGTGTGAATCAGCTTGAATGAGGAAATTGGTGTGTCTGCATTTGAATGGTTTTTGGTTTGGTTCTTTTTTCCTCGCTAGTGTAATGAGCTTTGAGAAGTTGCAGCGTACAGAAAGAAATAATTGATCTGCATGGAGCAGTGCACTCATGAAGCTTTAACATTCAATGCTGCGAAGCTGTTCTGTTCAGGGCACTCAGAATATAATCCCAAATTACCACTTTATGCAAATGGGCAGGTTCTGGGCAATGGGTGTGTTCAGATATCCTTTCTCAGAATTCCGGCAAGCAAATCTCTGAAGTTCATGGGGACAGAGGCATTTTCCTTTAATAAGAACTGCAGTTCCAGAGAATGTGACAACAGTCCCAGAAGTAACACAGGAATGCTAAGCAGCTGCTTAAAGCTCTGAATTTAAATTGGCACAGGGGAAGCGCTTCTTTCTGCCTACAAGCGAAAATAGGCCTTTAAATCCATGCTTTGACTTCTATTCTTCTGTTTGCCTGAGAGAATGCTCACAGTCTTATCACAAGTTAGTAATCTACAGTAGCATAGAGGAAAATGTACATACACTTTCAGGCATTCAGAGTGAGTTGAGGCACCTTCTGCCATGTGTGTTCTTATGCTTTGTCATTGTTTACATTTTATGAATCAGTCTGTTCTAATTTTTCTCTGCTGTACAGTCAAATTATAACAGATTAAATACTACCTTTTCCCACTCCAGATGTTTAAAATGAGTGAACCGGGCTGACAGAAAAACCCTGTGTCTTTCTAGGATCCTCAGCAGCTTGAGCCTTCGGAAGTTGATGGTGGGACACAACCGTCTGCAGAGCCTTCCACCTCTTGCAGAACACATTCCACTGGAGGTGCTAGACATTCAGCACAACCTGTTGACTAAACTCCCAGAGATGCTCTTTGTCAAGGCTCTCAAGTGAGTGGCTGTAGCAAGTATCTTTTGTCTGCATTGACCTTTGGTACTATAAAGGCTGATAGTGGCATCTGTATGTCTGTCCTTGCAAGGTGCCATTTACGTAGGAGATAATGAGGCATGCACTTTAAGAGGTTGTAATTCAGGTGCCATAAGGGAAGTCATCAAGCTGATTCGAGGGAATCAGTCCATGTTATAGTTTAATTACAGGTTTAATTAGGCTTGCGGAACCCAACGGTCAACTGAAAAATTAACTTCAGTTGCAGCTGTTTCTAAGATACTGGCTGAAGAGCTCTGTCTTTAAAAGTAGTGTGTAAATTCGGGTGCAAAGGAAAAAAGCCATATGGATTTTCAGATGTTTCAGCAGAAAATACATCAGGTCATTGGAGAACAGCAAGAGACACCCTTACAAATGAACAACTTTTCATAACTGTCTGCTCAGTCATGAGTCAACCCTTGTTTTAAAGAGTTCATGTAGTCTGCTTTCACCAGTATTACCCACCCCCTCCACAGATTCTTCAGGATGCACTTTTACTGTAAAATGCTGTATGCATCTACAGTGCTATATAGCTAGTAAGTCGTTAGTAGACTCATAGATCTTAAGTTGAGTAGGGATGTTACACTGTTTTGTCTGGCCTCCTGTCTAATGTTGTTGCTCCATCCACGCAGGCGTTTGTATAACTCCTTTTCCTGCTATTAATGGAGCGGTTTATATGATGTGAAGTCTGAATTTTGTCCTTGCTATGGTTAGCCTCAGGTACCTGAATGCATCTGCAAACAGCCTGGAGTCCTTGCCTTCTGCATGTACAGGGGAGGAGAGTCTGAGCATGCTGCAGCTGCTTTATTTGACCAATAATAACCTCACAGATCAGTGCATCCCTGTCTTGGTGGGACACCCAAGCCTACGAATCCTACATCTGGCAAACAACCACCTACAGACTTTCCCTGCAAGGTAGATGAGGCTGGTGGGTGAGATAGTCCTCACGAGGAGGATGTTGCCTGTGTTCCTGCAATTGTGTGTGAATTGGGGTCAAAGCACGATGCTCTTCCTGTGGCTTGGTGACAGAGGCTGCCATTCCTACACACACCTAAACTGAGGAATAGCATGTTAAGGGGAATTAGCACAGGATTCTGTTGGCTGCAGTGGCTTCTGTCCTGGGAGAGTTGGGGTTGTTCATTCTGGAGAAGCAGCAGCTTCAGAAAGACCTTCCTGGGGCCTTTCAGTATATAAAAGGGGCTCATGAGAAAGGCACAGAGAGACTTTTTAACCAAGGCCTGTAGTGACACGACAAGGGGCAGCGGTTCTAAACTGAAGGAGGGTAGATTTAGATCGAACATAAGAAAGAAATGTTTTACAATGAGGGTGACGAGGCCCTCACACAGGTTGCCCAAGAGAAGCTGTGGCTGCCCCATCCCTGGCAGTGCTCAAGGCCAGGTTGAACACAGGGGTTTGGAGCAACCTGCTCTAGTGGAAGGTGTCCCTGCCTGTGGCAGGGAATTGGAGCTGGATGAGCTTTATGGTCCCATCAGCCCAAACCAGGCTGGGATTTTATGATTTTCCAAGTGTAGTTTAAGAGAACTTCAGCTGCCTATGCATAATGATAAATACATTCATCACTTTCATGTAAACCTATTTAATCCTACAAAGCACAGGCACAGCTGAGGGGCTTTTGCCAGTTTTAAAATTAAGACACTACAATCTGCTGCTTCAGTGCTTTACAAGTCAGGGGTGAAGGGATCTGTCTGTTGTATAAATACAAGCTAGGCTTGAGGACCCTGAGCTCTTAGGACAGCATCTCTTAGAACTTTTGGGCTGCTGTCTATAAATTAGAAATGTAGCTCATAAAGGGCACTGTCTCTGGATACCTTATCTGCAGGGTTAGAAAGTGTCAAGTTCGTGCCTGTAAGATGTAGTATTCTTTTGTTTCCCCTTCAGCAAACTTAGTAAGCTGGAGCACTTGGAAGAGCTGAACCTGAGTGGCAACAAACTGAAAACAATTCCCACAACAGTGGCAAACTGCAAGCTGCTTCACACACTTATTGCACACTCTAATGAAATCAGCATCTTTCCAGAGATCCTGCATTTGCCCCATATTCAGGTATTCTGACGGAGAGGTTAAAGATGTGTCAGGGGAAAGTTTGGGCTGGAGGATGAAGAGTAACTGTTAGTGGAGGAACTGGAGATCCCAGCATTCTGCTTGAACAACCCAAGAAGAAGGCACAGAATATACATTCTAGATCTACTGATTTAGACTTGATTAAAGATGTCTCATCTCTCATTCATCTTTACCCTCTGACTCAATGTATTTCTGGTTTACTACCTGAGACAGGGAGTGCTAAATAGGTAGGCAGGTCTGTATGTATAGGCCTGCTATTACCTTTAGCGTGACCTATTCTTTTAGTATTGGAGTCCTTGCTATTGCAGGTTGTAAGTATTTGCTGCTTATAAATTGCTCTTCTACTGATAGATCAGACCCATTTTCAATGACCTGTTTTGTGGGATACAATCAACAGCAGGGTTGTATGATGTTTGGAAAGAGCACTGGAGTAACTGATCACGTGACACAACAGAGAATATTGTGCTTTCTTTGCTACTGCAGTTTGTGGACTTGAGCTGCAACGAGTTAACTGAAATACTAATCCCTGAGGCACTGCCAGGTGCCTTGCAAGAGTTGGACCTGAGTGGAAACACAAACTTGGTGCTAGAACACAAGACACTGGACGTCTTCAGGTGAGCCATGGAGATGCTAATGCAGCAGTGACCTGCACAGGGAAGAGTAACCCTTCCCAGGAGGTGAAATGCGATAGTAAAGTGTGTATCACAGAACTTAATGTTATAATGTCCCCTGGGGCACCTGAGGTTTTCTGTCTTGTAGGAAGGGAAAAGTCTGGGGACAAGTCATCAGAGCAAGCAGACAATTTCTCAGGTGGTATGAGGTTCTCCCAGCTGTCTCTGACAAAAGTAGACAGACATCTCCAGGAGGTCAAGACCTTAAACTCCTCTCCTTGGTGTAGTTACTTCCACAGGCTGCTGTCTAAAACTCTAGATTAGACAAGGTCCTTTGGGCACAAACTGCTCAAGAGAGTCTAGGAGACAATGACTTCTGTTCTTCTCTCTCTGTAGTCACATTACCACGCTGAAGATTGATGCTAAGCCCTCCCTCACAGCAGACTCAGCACTCAGTTCCACCTTCTGGAGTCATGGAGTAGCTGAGATGGCAGGCCAAAGAAATAAGTGAGTATTGTGGTCTGCTGGACATTGACACTTTGTTTTCTCAGTGTGCTGGGTGGAGCTCATTCTAAGTACCCACGCAGGCCTCTTTTGCTCAAGAGCTCATCCATCCCTCTGTCTCTCCAGATCTCCTGTTAAGTCTTCATTACTCCAGCATTTTCCTTTCCCTGTTTTCACACTTACCCTGGGACTTTGTTCACTACCCTGGCAGAGATGCTTTTTGTTTTTCTTGGTGCTGTGCCCACTGCCATCTGAGTGTAGGCAAGGAAGGATCGGGAGTTCCAATAATAAAATGCAGCTTTACATCCCATAGGGCAGTGAATGAGGGGCAGGAGCTTTGCTGCCCTCTAAGAACAGCACTCACATCAAGGTGCCTGATGGCTGTGGTTTTTGGGACCATATAATCTTTTGGGACATACTAACTTTGCTTGTGTGCTTTTCTAACAGGCTGTGTGTGTCATCCCTGGCCCTGGGGAGCTTTGCAGAGGGGGTGGAGGCTGTGTATGGCATGTTTGATGGAGACAAGAATGAGGAGCTGCCTCGCTTGCTGCAGTGCACCATGGCCGATGTGCTCCTGGAGGAGGTACAGCAGTCAGACACCATGTTCATGTCCAACACCTTCTTGGTCTCCCACAGGTAGGACAGTGAGCAAGCTGGTCCTGGTGGGACCTGCATAGGTATATCACTTAATGTGTTAAGTCGGGTGACGCAGCTCTCCAGAATGCCTGTCACTGGTGTCTGGAGCCTTCCTACACCTTCTCCTCCAACAGGAAGCTGGGTATGGCTGGGCAGAAGCTGGGTTCCTCTGCTGTCCTTTGCTATATTCATCATGATGTGGCTGATCCAGCCAGCAACTTTTCTCTGACGGTGGCCAATGTGGGGACTTGCCAAGCCATTCTGTGCCGAAGTGGAAAACCACTGCCTCTCTCCAAAGTCTTCAGCCTTGAACAATGTTCAGAAGAAGCCAGGAGAGTCAAGGAGCAAAAAGCCATTATAACAGAGGTTGGTTTGGACCCTCTTCAGTTCAGCTTCTACCCTCCTTTAAAAGCTTCATAGAAATATATGAGCTCTGCTGCAGGGGAGAGGATGGCATGAAGGTGTTCAAGTGATTTTTGTGGTTCTTCCTGCTCTGCTTCTCTTGCTGATTAGCTATTCAGAATGGCATTTCTTAAAACATGTATTATGGCCTGAGAACTACAGGTATAGGACACCAAGGATGGCTTGGGGAGAGAAGGAGAAAAGAAAATAGGTGTGGAGCTAAAGGAGGGGAGACATGTAATAGAATAGTTCAGATTGGAAAAGACCTTTAAGTCTGTTAACCCAGCACTGCCCAAGTCCACCACTAAATCATGTCCCCAGGCACCACATCTACATTTCTTTTAAATACCCCCAGGGATGGCAACTCCACCACTGCTCTGGCCAGCCTGTTCCAATGCTTGGCAACCCTTTTAGGGAAGAAATTGTTCCTAGTCTCCAGTCTAATAAACCTCCCATGGTGCGGCTTGAAGCCATTTCCTCTTGTCCTATCACATAGTACTTGGGAGAAAAGACCAACGCCACCTCCCTGCAACCTCCTTTCAGGTAGTTATACAGAGCGGTAAGATTTCCCCTCAGCCTCCTTTTCTCCAGGCCAAACAACCCTAGTTCCCTCGTCTGCTCCTCAAGGCACTTGTGCCCCAGACGTTTTACCTCATGCACTAAGTGTGTTGCTTTGTCATAAAAGCCAGCTGATGCACTCAAGATGATCTGCTCCATACCTTCCCTGGCACCAGGGTCAGGCTGACAGGCCTGTAGTTCCCAGATCCTCCTTCCAGCCCTTCTTGTAGATGGGTGTCATATTTGCTAACTTCCAGTCAACTGGGACTTCCCAGTTCCTTGGGAATAAGAGGGAAGTTCCAAAGAACTGGAAAATATGTCACTGGTGGAACTGTGATAAATCAGTGCCAGTCACAGTAGTTTCATGTGCAGTGGGTGTTTTAAACAGGTTGCTTGATAAAAGTGTTTCTGGCAGGGTGTCGTGGTTTAAGCCCAGCTGGCAATCCAGAACCATGCAGCTGCTCGCTCACTCCCCCCACTTCCTCCCTCTGCTCCTGGAGGGATGGGGAGGAGAAGGGAAAGAATGCAACTCCCACGGGTTGAGATAAGAACAGTCCAGTAACTAAGGTATAACACAAAACCACTACTGCTACCACCAATAATAATAATGATAAGGGAAATAACAAGGGAAGAGAATACAACCACTCACCACCCGCCGACCGATGCCCAGCATGACCCGAGGAGTGATCTAGCCCTTCCTGGTAACTGCCCCCAGTTTCTATCCTGCGCATGACGTGCTGTGGTATGGAATACCTCTTTGGTTAGTTTGGGTCAGATGTCCTGTCTCTGCTTCCTCCCAGCTTCCCCTCCTCCCTGGCAGAGCATGAGGCTCAGAAAGTCCTTGGTCAGAGTAAACATTACTGAGCAGTAACTAAAAACATCAGTGTTACCAGTGTTGTTCCCAGGCTGAAAGTCAAAAAACAGCACTGCACCAGCTACTAAGAAGGAGAAAAATGATTGCTACTGCTGAACCCAGGACACAGGGGTCATGTGTTCATGTGTTACAGCTCTGGAAGGTGCGATATTCCATAGCAGTCTGACTAAACATAACTGGAATCAATGTAGTACATTAAATGGTTTAAAAACTGATGAAAGGGTTATGAAAAATAAAAGTTAAGTCATTGTCTAAGGAGACTTCCCTGCATCTGTCCTCTGCTGGTTTTTAATACTTGATAGCAGCAGTAACATTTAACACCGAGAAGATACAGAAATTAACAACACTAAATAATTAAAAAATAAGTTAAACTCCAACTACCGGGAAGCTGTGCACTTTGTATGCACAGACTTGGAACGGGCTCAGAAGGATATGGGCAGTTCTCTGGCCAGGACACTACTGCCAAGGTGGCCATGAGACTACCTAGCAGGAGGAGGAAGGAGGTAATACCTCTAGGTTATAGCAGTAGTGTAAGATTCCTATTTGTTCTTTTCTTCCTCAGGATGCAGTGTCTGCACTTCAGAATGCAGTTATATGTTAATAAAGAAGGAAATAGTTCAGAAAATAGACAGAAATTAATGTTTGGATAATCTGCCTTGCAACTAGGAAGTAGAAAGTCACTATCTTGCTCATACTGCAAAAATAAGTTTCAGTAAGACTCCTGGGTGAGTTTCTCCGATCAGTGTGCTGCAGGAAGCAGAGCTGTGCGTTTCACAGGAGTTTTCTGTAGTTCTTCAGAACGTGACAAAAAGCCTTTTCAGATAAAAGTGTGGTTTTGCCAGCATGGTTGATGGGCAATTACTGTACCTAGTGATCAGGTACAGTGAATGTCTGTGCTGTGTTCCCTTGACCTAGATCCCTTTCTGCTGTGCTGTGCTGTATACTGGCATTTCTCAAGGCTGCGGAGCTGTATGTGGGCAGGGGAAAGTCTGCTCTGCACATGGTCTAGTAGCAGATCTAACCCATTGCCCTGTTCCTTTTGTCTGCAGGACAATAAGGTCAATGGTGTGACTTGCTGTACTCGGATGCTGGGCTGCACGTACTTGCATCCTTGGATCCTGCCCAAACCACACGTGAATTCCATTCAGCTGACTGTTCAAGACGAGCTGCTACTGATAGGGAACAAAGCTCTCTGGGAACACCTTTCGTACATGGAGGCTGTCTCGGCCGTGCGCCACCTGCATGACCCGCTAGCTGCTGCAAAGAAACTCTGCACTTTAGCCCAAAGCTATGGTTGCCAAGACAATGTAGGTGCAATGGTGGTGTGTCTGAACATCAGTGAGGACAGCTGCACATGTGAGATGCACGGCCTCACACTGCCAGGTCCTGGAGGATTTAATTCCACCACCAAGCCAGCAACACCTTCATCCAGCAGTGGAATTGCTTCAGAGTTCAGCAGTGAACTGTCTGCTTCTGAGGTTAGCAGTGAGGTAGGCTCTACTGCTTCAGATGAACACAATGCTGTTAGTCTTGATAGTGGTTTGCTACCACGGCAAGAGCGACGTTGCAGTCTGCATCCTGTGCCTCCGTCAAGCATCTTCCAGCGCCAGCCTTCCAGTGCCACCTTCTCTAGCAACCAGTCTGACAATGGTCTGGATAGTGATGATGAGCAGCCTGTGGAAGGTGTGATGACAAATGGTAGTAAAGTGGAGGTAGAGGTTGACATTCACTGCTGTAAAGGAAAGGGTCTGGAGTTTGAACCTCTTGCTGCAGAGTACAGCTTCTCTGCTCCAGGGCCAGAGGATGACTCTGGGCTTGTCCTTGTCATTCGGAGACAGAACAGTGTGAACACTGTGCAGAGAGGCGTAAGGGAGAAGTGTGAACTGCAAAAATCTCTTTCCACATGCTGTCTGTATGGAAAGAAGCTTTCCAATGGTTCCATAGTGCCCTTGGAGGAGAGCCTCAACCTCATTGAAGTAGCCACAGAGGCACCCAAGAAGAAGACAGGCTATTTTGCTGCTCCATCCCAGGTGGAGCCAGAAGATCAATTTGTGGTGCCACCTGATCTGGAGGAGGAAGTGAAGGAACAAATGAAGCAACACCAGGAGAATGGAGTAGATCAGGAACAGAAAGAGGAACATGCAGCAACTCTGCCAGAGGAGTTTGACACAGCTTTGTAACCCTACAAGTACTGCTCCCACTCTGTCCCAGGAAGCCCTGTCCCACAGGGGCTGTCTTGACCTCCGAGGGGAGCTGGGATCTGCAAGTACAGGCATCTGCTGCTTCCTTAATGGAAGAACTGGGGTGTGCCAAGGTCTGAGCTGTCCATTTTTCACTGCAGTGTCCCAGTTGTTCCATGAGCACTCAGACCAGTAGCTCTGTGCTAGGGACCACCTGGGAATCATGCAGGCGCTAGAACGAGGGCAGATGTTCCAACACCTGCCTGTAACCCTTTGAACCCTGAGGTTCTGCCAGATCTGCAGCTTAGGGCTGGCGTGGGGGGTGAGGAGGCTGCTGAGGGGCAATGTTCAGTGTTTGGAGTCCCATGAATATTTCTGATGCAGCTCACCACCCCCCCAGCACGTAACTTTGTTATTCCTTGAAAGAATACAGCAGTTGCAATGCAGCTGACCCAAGAATGGTTTCCTGCAGTAATTGAAAGCACTTTTATTGATTGCACTTAAGCTGTTCTGCTCCCCTTCAGCCCAGCACTTTATTATATAGGGTCAGGGGAGAGAGCAGTCCCCAGGAGGTGTGTGTGGGGCTTTTCTCAGTGGATATTGTTAAGGCAGTGAAGGACTCAGGATACCAGTGTTCTGATGAGCACTGGTGCAGGTAGTGTGAAGCTCATTATAGGATCAGGCTGTGCAGGATGAGCTGAGTGCTGAGCTGATGCATGTCACAGGGACCACAGGAAGATCAGCTCTTGGCTGGTTGATTAACAACACAGACCTGGTGCTCCTCACTGTAGGCACCAGCCCAGCCGCAGCTTGGCCACCTCCCTAATGGATGCTTCCCAGTAGAGGCTTCCTTATCCACAAAACATGTGGTGAAAGCAGGAGCTCATGCTTGTTTCAGTGGTACTGTATCTAAGGGGAAATGCAGTTGTAAACAGTGGTGTGCTGCTCTAAGCCAGTGAGCAGTGAGGCTGCCCTTCTTATGCTGGGGAAGCATTCAGTGCTCTGTTCTGCCAACACAAACTTCTGCATTGTCAGCTACAGCATCTTTGCTCGCGTCTGCAATTGGAGTCATACCCCAAATCCACAGCAACCTGCATTTCATGGTACGTGCTCAGTTTAGCCACAGACAAGTTGAAAGCATACTTACTTCTGCTTAGCTTTCAATGCAAAAGGAAAAATAGAACTTTCCATCTTAGTAGCATCTTTATCAGCATTGGAAGAGATGTTTTAAACAGTCTTCTAATGGCGAACAAGCCAGTCTGCATTCGCAGATGCACTGTTGCCATTAGGACTTTTCTTGCAGGCTGTGGGTTGGTGGCCTGTGTTGTCGCCTATGTAAAGGTTATGTGCAGACCCCTGCCCCTGGAGCACGCAGATCTGTCCTCCTCTGGCAGAGCTGGGCAGCAGCTACCCCGTCATGCTGGCGGTACAGTAATTGTGGCTAATGTGGGCTAGTGCCTTGTCTTCTTTACTAATTTTATTTATGAAGAAAACCTGAAAGTTTCTTCTCAAGAGCTCTGAGGGGCTTGAGTTGAGTATTTTTTGATCAAACTCAGGCCTTGCTCAGAAGGAAATACTGTGCAGACTACTTGTGGGGATTAGACTGACACAATCTAATGGAGTTTTACTGAGATTTCAAAGCACTTTGAATTTCTTCTCACTAGGAAAAAAAAAATTGCATTTTTACCATGCATGAGAGAGCAACATTTTAGGATATACCTTGTGCTAGTCACAGTGTAATCATGAAAAAACCCAATCTTTTTGCAAGGTTTAAACTCTCACAGATTTTGGCTGCTTTAAATGCCTGTTTTATTTGGAAATGAGAGAAAAGCTAATTAGAATCTCAGAAACAGCAGCATGTGGATCAGTTAAGCAGAGAAACAACAGCAGAAAACATCAGAAGACTAAACCCCAAGCCTCTTTCATGTTCTTTTCATGTACGTGCACAGAGAAGGCTCAGCCCAGTGTATGTGACTGACTTTTAGTTGTCATTGGTGATAATTTTACCTGTGCCCAGCCCAGCACTTTCTGATATCTGAGAGGCAGATATCTTGCAGCTTCTGTTCAGTACATGACTGATGCAGAAATACACTCTTCTTTCTGAGTAAGACTGGACACACCTCACACTAGGAACGTGGCAGATGTTAATGCAAATCAGGTCTCTCTTTCTTGCACTGATGTGCAAAATGTGGTGTTTCCTTACCAGTGTGAATCAGTAGCACTGCATGGAGAGTTGATATGTCCACAGTGAGTTAGTCATGAATGGCTCTATCTAGCTCAGTGGGAAAGGACTGAGTAACATAAAGCTCTGCAGTGGAGCATACAGATTTATGAGCTGCACGACTTCACAGTAGTAGCAGAATGGAAGGCAAGGAATTCCTGTGTAGCCTTTTTCTCCAGTGCTGTTTCTGGTCTTGAAGCAGAAAGAGAGTTTAATACAGCCAGCTCCTATTTTCTATGGGTGTGTACAGTCATGACAGAACATAGATTGTTTTCTTACACTAGGCGGAGTCCAGAGCCTTCTCTGCTTAAGCTGGTACATGAACTGGTTGTCTTATTCTGGGCAAGACATCCTGACTGCTTTCCTCCACCAACACCTTTTGTTCTCCTGTCTCCCTCGAGGTAGCAAGCGTCTCCTTTTGTTTCTTTCATCTTACTTACTAATGCCACTTTACATTTCAAGCTCCTGGAGAGCACTGCTGTAGGTGGAACAGGTATGAATGGGCAAGTCTAATGAAGGACTCATAGCAGGGGATAGATAGAAAGTGTTTTCCCAGTTCTTTTCCTGTTTTCCAGTCTCTTCCCTGTTTTTTGTTTGTGGTTCTTGCACAGATACATGATGTCCACGGAGACACTTCACTAAGGATGTCCCATTTCTTAGAGAGTTGCTATTGGAGGGGTATTCTTGGCTTGGGGTCATCAGGCTCTCTTGGCCCTGCTGAGCAATGCAGACCTGCTGTGCTTGTGCAGCCACAGTCGGGTTTGTCTGCAAATTCCTTTGTTCATCATGTCAGTAGTCCTGGCTCTGCAGATGACCTCACTTCCTGGGAACAGGTACTCTGAAGGCACTGACCTGTCTGCCCTGCCCTGTCCAGAAAGGCTTCCAAAAACAGAGCCCATAAAGGTTTTATTGTGATGAGCAGCTGGGGCCAATGGATTATGGGTAATGGATAGTCTCCAAGTTGCTCCAGGCACCAGAAATGGGCCTGGTGGAAGCAGCGCCACATCAGGGACCTCATGAGAATCCTCAAGTGGATGGGAGGGTAAAACCCTGTTCCAGGAAGGAGCAAGTATTTTCCTTTCCCCTCCTTGGGGACAGGCTGCTGTGAAGCTGAAATCCTTCTCCTAGTGCACAGGACATGCAGCCACGCTGGCAGCCCTGGGGCATCCGGAGCTCCTGCGCTCCAGCAGGGATGGGTTCTTGTAATTTGCCACGCCTTCGGGTGGTAGGTTCACCTCTTTGGTTTCGGGCAATCATTGTCTGCTGTTCTGTTGCTGTCTGAACACTCAAATGTGGTTATTTTCCTCTTTTTCCACATTTTAAAATGTTACTTTTTTTTTTTAACTTGACTCTCATGACCCAGTGCATATTAAAGAAGTATTGCAGCGCACCACCTGTTTATTTATAATCTTTTTTCTTTTTCTTTTTAAAAAGAGAATATTCTCTGTATCCCACTCTAGCATGCACCTATAATAATACCCATTTTTATTGTGTAAGGGAGTAGGTTGTCCAGTGAATGCACCTTCAGCACTGAAGCCTGTGTTTGTATTTCTCTGGAGAGGCAAGTCATGTAAGATTGCTGGAAAACACTATGCTGTTGATTCAGATGTATAGAGCAGTCCAGGAAGGAAGAATATTTTTGCATCAACTTTTCAGCTGACTTAGCAATAAAAGTTTTTACTTTCATCTAACTCTATATTCTGATTCCATTACTGTGCTGGAGGGAATCTGTGCAGTGCCTCAGTCACACACAGCTGTGGTGAGCAGTAGCTGTGCCGAAGAGTCTCCTTCTCTGAGTTCTGGTGCTACTCTGCTCATCAGCCTGCCATACAAAAGGTACTGGGCAGAACGCTGTGAGGGTGGAATTCATGACACCCATTACCAGGCAGCTTATTGTGTCCTGCCCCAGGAGTCCCGAGCTGTTGCTCTAAACAGGACTGTAGAGCTCCAGCAGGAGCTGCAGCAGCCAGGAAGTACAGATGACAGTGGACTGTCCACATAAATCCCTACACTAGTGCAGGGATGTATGTGCACACCTAGCTACTGAAAGCTAGTACATCCAGCTACTAAAAGGGAGGAGAAAGCTAACAACCCCCAGAGTACTGAATGTTGTGTTCCTATTTAGCATTTGTTCTACTTTAATATTTCTAGTTTCAACAGTGTTCCATGGAATTGGTAATTGTGAGGATTTAGCCACTGGTGCCACTGAAACTGGAGCTCTGTCCAGGACATAGCACATTTCTGGCATGTTTAGTTTGGGTTTTGGGGATTTTTTAATGTGGGCAGAACAGGTCTAAGAGACCAGTGATGGATCCACCTTCGTATGGACAATGCACATCCATAGAAAGTGGGCACTGCTCTGAAGTGACATTTCATTCTGAGGCACGATTTTGTGTCTTTAATGCTACTCTTTTCCCTATTAAATTTCCTATAGAAGTTTTTTAAAAAGTAAAATTTATCCTTTTTTTTTTTTTTATGAAGTGCAAGAGCAGCATCTCATTTCCCTGGCACGTACATTATAAATGTATTTTGAAAACAATGTACTTCTATCTTAAACCATGTCTTTGAGCTCTTAAAGCTTTCGTCTGATTATCCCAACATGGGGCATCTTCTTAAGCAAAACTGTTGGATACAAGTTCTGTAAAAGACAATTTTATACAAAACTGTGCCCTCTGCAGGAATACGAAAGGCATCAAATCACAGGTTGGGCAGAGTGTATTGATCGTGTTGCACGTTTATTGCAGGATTGTCTGATGGCTCCATACACACCATGTTCAAGAGGCCCTTAGTTGTAACAGACGTACAGGAAAGCAGGAACAAGATGCCACAGCCATGGGCCTCTGTTCTCAGTGAAGTGTCACATGCCCTTTGTAAGGAGCCTCAGCCACAGAAAGGATGTAGTAGCAGTACTTGGAGCAAGATCTCACTGGAGAGAGCAAGGCCCCAGTGGAGGGGAGGGAAAGGCTTGCTGTTCAGCTGCGGGATGGTCACACTCTCCTATGGGACAGCCGCCAGACACAGACCATGGGTCTACCCTCGTGTCCACTGATCACTCAGTAATGCAAATCTAGGTTAGGGACTGCTTCACTCCCCCATGTTTAGTGTGTGCTCTGGGGCAGCATTACGAGTGCACTGCTCAGAAGTGAGGAAAAGCAGTAAGGAGTTTTGCCTTCCTGTGTAAGGAGGGTGGCAAAAGTCATGGCCAGTGCTGGAGCGGAGGGATCATTCTAACTGCACTGGCTTCTGCTTCAGCGTCCGAACGGCTGTGTAGGCCCTGGCTGCAAGGCCTGCACTGAGCAGGTATGCCATGGCAGCCACGCAGCCCCACAGGCCAACCGCAACCTCTGCCGCGTGCAGGCTGCACCTAAAGCCCTGGTAGCCTTTGCTTTGATAAAGCTGCTCTCTCTCTTTGCACACTGATGAATTATAAACCTCCAGCAGAAAGTGGAAGTAGTAATACAGAGCAGGCACCATGCCCATCGCGACCACTACATCCAGGGCACATTCAAGCAGCAGCCACGCTGGGAAGCGCCGCGGTAACCGCAGAACCCCAACCGAAAGGAGGACGCAGGAGCCTGCCAGAAGGCAGCCTCCCGCGGCCATCGCTGCCCTCGCAACCGGCAGCTTCAGCAGGTAGAAGCGCTGGTCGAGCTCTCGGGCTTTCTCCCCGTCCGCCCCGCTGAAGCCGCTGTAGGCGCCGCCATACTGGTAGTAGTAGATGCCGCCCAGGTCGGGCAGGCCGGTGTAGCCGCCCGGGGGCCCGCAGGACACGGAGGCGCAGACCAGGATGAGCACGGCGAGCAGCGCCTGCACCATCTGACAGCACGCTGCAGGGACGGCAGCGAGAGCGTGGGCACGAGCGCTGCGGCGGCCGGGGCCGGGCCGGTCCCGGCACGGGGGAGGGGAAGCGGCTCCCGCGGCCCCGCCCCGCTCACCCCTGCCCGTGCGCAGGTACCGGCAGCGGCGGCTCCACAGCGGCCCCGGGGCGGCGGCGCGGCTTCTCGGCGGCCCCTGCGGCCCGGCTCCGGGCACAGCGCTGAGGAGAGACGCGGCGGGGATAGCAACGGCGCGCCTGGACCCCCCGTCCTCAGCCCTCGCTCCGCCTGCCCGCCCCGTCCTGATTCCTGCCCCCCGTCCCCATTCCTCTTTCCTCCTGCCCGTCCCGATCCCTGCCCGGGCCCTTCACAGCCACCTGCCCGCCCCGCTCCCACCGTACCCCCGGCCTCCTCCCGGCCGCCTCCCCGCCCGTCTAATCCCGCCCCGTCCCGATTTCCCCCCTCCCCTCAAGCCTTCACAGGCGCCTGCCCGGCCCGGCCCGATCCCCGCCCCGTCTCGGCCTCCTCCAGCCGCCCCCCCGCCCGCCCCGTCGAGCCCCGGCCCGGCCCGTCGCCCGCCCGTCCCCTCCTCACTGCCCGCCCGCCCAGGTGCTTCCCGCCGGGGGGGCTCGGGGTCTGCTCTGCTCCGCCATGGCCGGGCCCCTCCGTCCGGGCTCTGCCGAGATCCCCGCGCAGCTCCGGCCGGGCCGGAGGAAGGGTGTGCAAAGGGCGGGACGGGGCCGCTCCCCCGGCACCTGCGCACGACCCGATCCCGCCCCGCCCGATGCCGCTCGGGCCCCGGTGCTCCCGCACGGCAACAAGTGTCTGCACCCGCTGGGGGCTGAGCACCGGCGGCTCTGGCACGGGGGCCGCCTTTTCCTGCGCTGTGAGTTCGGTGCGAGCCCTGGGCGTTCAGCTCGTGCGCTCCTGAACCTGGGTCCTGCTGCTCCGCGCTGTCCGCAGACCCGGGCCGCAGCCGTGTCAGACCCCGCGCACCAGACCTCGAGCACCGTCCCCTCGCTGTACGAGCTGCCCTTCCCCAGCTCCCCTGCATCAGCTGCCACACAGCGCTGGGACAGCAGAACGACTGCCCCTGCCTGGTGCTGTGCTTCCCCTGACAACACACTGCATGTTGTTGCCCCTCCAGCTGCCCGGTCACGTGGAGCCTGTGCCTCCTGGGGACAGTGACGAACACCTTCGGGTTTTTCCTGTAGTGCCACTGCCAGCACTCCGCAGGCCACGTGCAAGTGCATTACCTTGTATTTATCCATAGGGAACCAAACAGACCTGTGTGTCTGCCGCAGACCACTTCAGACGATACGACTTTTTTTCAGACCTTTCTGCTGGCTGCACCATTTCCATGCACATTCACATCCTGCTGCATGTTGGGACTAGTGCCATCCTGCCCCAGGAGGCTGCTGCCACAGCCAACACCTTCTAGCACAGGCAATGAATTGCTCCTTTGTTGGTGGTTGCAGGAGTGAAGGCAAGTGCCTAAGAGCTCACCCATGCACAAGTGACCCACAAGTTCCTCCGGGTCCATTCTGGAAAGGCTGTTTGGCCTGGGAGAAAAATAACAGTGAGACAACTTGCAAACACAGGGACAGCTTGGAAAGCCAGAGTGAATGATTTAATCCAGGAGTTTGACCAAACACTGCCTGGAAGAGCTTTAGCGTTGCAAAGAAAGACTTTTCATTGAACTTAGGAAAACAGACACTTTTCTGGAAACAGGGTTACACTGTGAGGCCTCAGACACAGTGTGTGAATGTGTGCCCTGAGAGCTTCAGATTGGTCAGTAAGATGCAGAAATGTGTTTCCTCCATCTGTAAGATTGGTGGCAACAGTGAGGTAGCTTCACCCTTCTGTCCTTGCAGGAGCAACAGCAGCAACCTATAGATTTGGTACTCTATGAACTGCTGTGCTTGTGCACCTCAGCAGTGTTGGAGAGCACTCCTCAGCATTTCGCCTGACTCCAGGAAGGACCAGAGATCTGAAAAGTAACCTTAAAATTCACTTAGTTTGGGGTAAGGGAGAAACAGAACAGAAACAGAAACAGAACAAAACAGAACTTCAACCCCCAGTTCAGATAGAGGCGACAGGAGCCGTATGATCATGATAAGTTAGGAAATGGGAAGACCCAAGGGAGCTTAGGACAAGGGCCCTGGGGATCATGCAGATGCTCAGCAGCGAGGCTGTGGCACACACCTTCTGCTGTGCGTGTGTTGATCGCTCGTGTTCATGTGTCAGGACCCAGGCCTCCTTGCTGCCAAGGACAGGATGAGCTTAAAAGCTTCAGCAATCCTTTGTATACTTTTAGGATCATGGGCAGTGCCATTTTGCTCAGTAGAGCTTTTAACTGTCATGAGAGAGACATGAATAGCAAAGTTGCATAATCATGAGTCACAAGAGGGGATGAAATAAATGCTTCATTCATATTCAGGTCATTGAACAACCTGAGCTGAAGCTTTCTTTGGAATTTCTGATGCGCTGGAATTACTTGTTCGAAGATGGAGCTGGGAAGTGCTGCTCTGTTGATTTGGTGATGCAGTCAGGTTTACTACAGTGTTTCTGCTAGCAAGTGAGGTACAAACTTCAAGGTATTGCAGAACTGAGTCAGTCTTATTCTGTTTCTGCTGCTGTATGGGGAATTGTCTAAAAAATGCCTTGTGTCACTTCCCTCCTGCCCCAGGTACCACAGCTGAGCTTGATCAGTGACAGATGCTGGGTCCCTGTTCTCACTGCAGCAACAGCAGTCAGTGGAAGAGAGAAGGAGCTGAGGACACCATCGTTAACTTTCATCTTTGCTTTGGCTTGTCTTTTCTTTATGTTTGGCTCCGCTGTGTCCAGCTGCTCCTAACACTGCTGCTGCACAAACGGGAGGGAATGGCCTGGCCTGGTTTGCCATGGGCTGAGAGCTCTGACCTGGTTCAGTGCCCTTCCTGGGAACTTGGAGGGTGAAGTGGAAGGAACAAGTCATGAACTGCCTCGTATTTCTCCAATGCAAGGCAACTGGGAGCTGCAGCACAATCACTCCTGGACACCACAGCCAGATTTATTGATTGTCCCACATGAATAAATAATCACAGGAACAATGAGCGCAGCACGATGACGATGCAGCCCTGCTGCTGAAAAGAACTGGAGGTTATTGTGACTGACAAACTGAACTCAAGTCCACAATGTCATCCTGTTGCGAAAAAAGCTAACATTGCTATGGTGTATAAACAGGAATGTCACATGTAGGACACATGAAGAAATTCTTCTGTGTCCCCCTTCAGAGCTGTTTGTTAGGCCTCCAGTCTTGCACACTGTGTTTCCAGAGGCAAGTGGATTAGCTGGAGAGGATCCAGAGGAAAGCAAAAGAAAGCTCTAGAAATACACCCTGTGAGAAGCAGCTTGCCCCAGTCCTCCCGTTTGACAGAACGGGTGTCTCTTTAACACCTTGAAAGCTTGTAAATGGGGAAGTGTCTGAACAACATTCAAACCTGTACAAAGCTGATGTCAAAAGGAGGGGAATCATGTTCTCCCTGTCTGCTGCTGGCGTGGTCAGGAAGCAGCAAGATTAGCTTGAAGCAAAAGGGATGTGATTTAGGTACCCCCAAAACCCTCCAGTACTTCTCCCACACACCCTGCTTTCACTGCTTTGTAAGGAAATGAGCAGTTGTTGGTGCAGAAATTTAGGCAGATGACAGATTTCCATCACTGGGGCTCAAATTCAGTCATGAGAGGGGCTGGTCTGAGAGAAAAAGGTGCCTGGTGCTGTGCACCCTGCTCACTGCAAGCTCATGGTGTTGCCTTGCCCCACAAAGCCACCATGCCCTTTTCCATCCCATCTCCATTAGCTGGTCACTGTCCATGTGGCTTCAAGGCCATCAAGGGGGCAGCTGCCACAACAAGGCATGCAACAGCTCCAGTCTCTGGGGTCATAACAAACATAGGGTATGCACTTACATGCTGTTTACCTGGATGTAAGCAAGCAAAGCGCAAGGCTGGACAAGGTGTTTCTCTTTGCTGTGCCTGTACCCAGGAGCCATTAACACTCAGCCATCTCCTCTCAGCATCTGTAACAGGGCTGCAAGTCTTTCACTGTGGCTTCTGAGCCTGTCACTCCCCAGTGCTTCCAGCCCTCCACAAACCTGGAGGTCGCTCTGTGTCTCTCAGCAAGCGTCAAGGAATGTAGTGCCCAGGCTGAGTGTGCAAGGGCACACTCTAAGTGTGCATAGCCTCCTCACTCCTTCCCTTCCCAGTGCTGCAGTGGTCCATGCTGGGGAGGGCAATCTGGACTGCCAGCACAGCCGGGACCTGCTTGCAGCATTGCATTTGCAGGCACTGGTATTGTGGGAGGCCCACAAGATGTCGCGGTCATGAAAGCGTTTGGGGTTGACGTTCCTAGTTTTCTTGACAGAGGGGCTTGCGCTGGTGCCTGCTCTGAGCCTGGCGCAGGGCCTGTGGACGGGAGCTCTGCAGGAGCCCGGGCACTGCCACTGCCCTGCCCACCGAGCTGCGCCCTGCGCCGTGAGCACCTTGGTCAATGTCAGAAGTGCAGTGATCAGAGCAGATCTGGATGCCAGCACTGCCTGTCCCAAAGCCAGGCTCACACGAGGCAGGAGCGCCACGGCTGCTCTGTGCCATCTGCCTTCTAGTCCCTTTCTGGTTTTTATTTCTGACGTCAAATGAAAGAACACCAGACAGATGAAGTAGAGACTGCATTTTTGAGTCACTCAGTTACTGGCTTTGAGTCACTGTGTGGATCATGGCATCTTTCTGGCTCTTCAGCAATGCTTGCACAGCTTTGCATGGCCTAGCTGGGTTTTTCTTGGAACTGATTTTCTGCTCTGGTTATGCAAGGAGATGACAGGGGTTGTGCTTTGTTTCAGGTGAATGCCAGGCAATTCAGATTGCTGGAGACAGGGCCATCATCATGGCTTAATCAGAGATTCATGCAGATATATGTAGGTTTAGCATAGCAGCCCTGCCCATACCACAGGCAGATTTAACTGTGAATGTGTGCATTTTCAGAGTGGCCTGACCTGTAACAGGCAAGGCTTGTTCCTGCACTTCAGGAAACCTGCTCCAGGGTTATAAATATGCTGTGGGCATTAATAGGCAGTCACAAAATTAATGAGAGCCAAGGAGGCTTTGTGGCTGTTTGATCTTCTAAATGAGAGATTAACAGTAAGTTGATAAAAAAAAGGAAGGAAAAGGAAAAATCACATACTTGGTTATTAAATGCTGATTCAACTGGAAATGCAAAGCCCCGAGGTTAGGCTACACACATATTGTGGATACCAACCCTGGACTGGGTGGGGCTGTGCCAGTGTCAGAACGGAGCAGACAGAAATGCCTGAAACTCAAAGTGTGAGGAGGTGGCTGGTGCCTTGGTTCGTCACTGACCCTGGGGGATCTCTGCAGAGCACAGCAGGCGTCTGTCCGTGGAGCAGGGCACACGGTCAAAACCCCACTGATGGGTGTCCCACCTGCAGCCTGACAGCAACACAGGTCTCTTGGCGCAGAGATGCTTGAGCCTGTGCTCCAAGTGTCAGTCCTTCTTTGTAACTGTGGCTGGTCCTGGGAGAGGGATCCTCTTGCTCTTGCTGGCTTGGCCCCTGTTCACAGGAACGGGGTTTTGGGCAGTGCTGGTACTAGAGCAAGGCAGTACCAAAGCCACGCTGAAGCCATCACCAGTACCTCCTTCCAGTGAGAAAAGATGACAATCCATTTCTCAAGCTACACAGGGAGAGGGAGTGGAAGAGGTGGTGACCTGTGGGGAGGGCTGCTGAGGAAGAGGAACACACTGCAGCAGGGAGGCTGGTCAGGGCTGCTGGGGTATGGCCGTCATGGCAGCCAGGACAGGCAGTGCAGGGCTCGGCCACCTCTGTCAGTGCTCCACAGGAGGGGTGCTCAGTCAGATTTGTACAATATGAATTGCTGAGCTGTGCGCTCCGGCTTCAGCCCTGGGAGGCTCTGTACCATGGTGGGCTGCAAACCCTCTGTGAGAGTACCCAGAGGTCTGGAGTCATGCAGAGACGAGAAAGGTATAGCAATAGCAGGAGAAACACACTGACCCCACTGTACACCCCTGTCCTCCTCCCTGCTTCTGGCCAGGAGCTCAGCCTTATGTAACTGAGTCTATCTCTGCCTCCAGAGCCCTCTTGGCAGCGGGCTCTGCCATGCCCTCCCCTGAACCCCACTACTGCGTGCAGTATTACGGTAGAGCTGGTTGCATCAGCTCAGGGTTGTTGCTAGGCAGAACATTCAGCATCGTCCTTGAGGCCTCCCAATGCCACATTTAACCCTGGCAGGGCTGCAGCATGGCAAGAGATGGGAAGGAAGAAAATAACCCATAGGTCCTTTGACAGGGCCTGCCTGGACTTCTGAAGGTCGCTCCTGTCAGGCTTCTGTAAAAAGAGGAAAGCAAATAGTCTGGACCTACGCAGCTTTGGCACAAGAGCCTGTGTGTGAAGTGTGTTGGAAAGGTGCCGTTCCTTGTCAGTCCCCTGGGCTGGCTGCTGGGGGGCTGCATCCACCACCTCTTGCTGCCCCCAGCCCAAGCCTCCTGCAGCCTCAGCAGTGCCCGCTGCAGCACTGCTTAGTGTGGTCATTGGTGGGTCACAGCTCCCACATCACCCCAGTGCGGAGGGAAGGGGCCACTGCTGCGCCTGAGGAGGTGCAGCCCTGTCACCGGTGTGGTGAACACAGGTTGAGTGCGCGTGGTGCTTCCTCCAGCCACAAGCAGTGGGAGGAAACAGGCAAAGTTACAGTGACCGCTGCCCTGCGCAGAGAAGGCGTCAGTCTGTTTCCAAGGTTCCCTCTTGTCCCTGAGCAGCTCTCTGGTCTCTGCCCATTTGTTGCCAAGTAAGGGAGGACCTGGAGCAGCCCTTGGGAGACAGGAAGGCTCTCATTTATCCCAGGCCTGCAGGAGGAAAGGGACAAGAAGGCATGGATTTCACATCACTTAGCAAAAAAGGGCCTTCTGGGAATGGTGTCATCTGTCCTTTTGCATCAGAAAGGGAAGAGTTGCATCATTTCTGTTAGCTGTCAAAATCAGGAGTTCGCTTGGATCTTCCAGCAAAAAAAAAAAAAAAAAGAAAACCCAACCAAGCCTCACCAAGCCCACAGCAACTTGAGCTTCCTTTAACTGCTCAGGTCCTGCTTCCTCCAAGACACCAGCTAGGGAAGTGCCTGCCTCCCTTCAGCCTATGGAGGAAGATGTCTCCTGTTGTAATGACGCCACCACTCTCCTTTCTCAGCCAGTGCATTAGGAGCACAGAGCCTTTGAGATCAGGACAGACTGATGTCTTCCACAAGCTTTGGGTTCCATCAGTTCACTCTTGGTGCATTACAAGATGCTAGGGCTGGGCTACCTGGGCTCTGTGCAGATTTGCCCCCACAGCCTTTGAGTTCTGAGTGAAATGGTGCTGACGGGGACAGCCAGGGCATCCAGGAAGCCAAGCTGTGTCCCTCTTCAACTGCTCCCAGAAAGAGTTAATGCACAGGCATGTTCTATGTGTTTGAACACAGTGCAATGGGGAGGAGAGGGTGGTTTTGGGTGGGAAGAGCAGCCCTCCCTGGGAGCCAATGGCCAAACGATTCAGTCCCAACGCCCAGTTTTGGGGCTTATTTCATGGGCAAGAATCTGCAGGAATTTCTTCTCAAGGGGATTTGTCCTGGATGAAAAGTAGGGACTGGACCCCCAAGTGTACTGGTGGCTCCCTCTTTGCTGCAGAAGGTAATGTGCTATGCTCTGGTGCTTTTCTTCTTTCAGGGGGAGAAGTGGGGAGATCTTGCCTGTGTTGAAGGCATCCACTGTGCCTGTGTCCACAGCTCCCCTTTGCACAAGAACTTGCACAAGAACCATGTTGCAGGGTGGTGTGAAGGCTCTGCTGGGATGGACTCTGCACCGGGCATGTGGGACTCAGCTGTGCTGCTGAACTGAGATATTTGGCTCTTTTCTTTGCTCAGTTTTTATGCGGCCCTGCCGCATGTTTCTTCAGCTGCCTTTCTTCGGTAGAAATGAGACCCAGAAGGTGTTAGGTATTAGCAGCAGAGAAGCCAAAGTCTTGCTTTGTGACCCTACTAGATCAGCCTAAATGGCTACAAGCAGCCTAACGAGGTATGCTGGCAGAGCAACTGCTGCAGCATGGAGCATCTCTAGGTACAAACTTCACTGAAGCAGTGAGAAATTTGCTCAGAAGGCAAATCCCACCTGAAGGCAGCAATGCTGCAGCCCTCTTAGCTCTGTCTCTGCGGCAAGTGAGGGGTAACAGTGTTGTGAATATCTGAAAGCATGGGGCTAAGTAACTACCATCAGGAAAGGGCCACTGTTCACTGAATTGCCTTTCAGTGGGTAAGAGAAATAGTGTGGTACAGACAGCATAAGCAGTTTGTGGCAGGACTGCAAGATAGCATGCCATATTCAGCAAGGGCCTCGGTGGCTCAGGAGGCCTCTGCCTGCCCTGTGCCTGGTCCCTAACCTCCTGCAGATGGAAAGCTGTGTTTGTAAGCAAGACTTTTGCTGGTGAGGCAGGCTCATGCTCTGGGTAGGCATGCTGTGGTGTGTGAGTCACGTTTGTGTGCATTTTGGGGCCTAAAAGGCAGCTGTTCCTCTGCTGTGCCTTACTTATTACTCAGTCTCAGGCAGGGCTATAAGCCCTTTGCCTGGGTCAGTGCCACCTCCTTTATTTCCCTCTTGGCTGTACTAGTCTTGCACCATTTTCTAAGCACTGTGTTTTGACCCAGGGTCTTGGGGCTGGGCTGTTGCTGTGCTGACAGAGCCTGTAACCTACACCCTGCCACTGCCCTTATTAGCATCCTGATAACATTGGACCAGAACTACCTTTTTGGCACCTGAGATTTGATTCAAACAGTGCTGCATTTCTGTAGCAGACTGGAGGGATGTTCTGGATGCGTTTCTTATGGTTGAAGTGTGCAGGCTGATAGCAGAGGGAGGAGGAGGATGTCCTGGCCCTTCTGTCTGTGGAACATTGAGTCTGCAGCCAAGCGGTAACTACAACACGCTGTTAACACTCGGCCTGTGGCTCTAGTGGGGCCTGCTTCTCCTCAGCACAGCAAGTCTATGCTAGGCAGTGGTGCATTTAGAACAGAGGGGTGCCTCTATCTTTCCCACTGCATACTGCTTTCACATATATGTAGGGTTCACTCCATCCTGGCCCTGAATATTGCCCTACTTTCTGCTGCTGAGTTGTCCATAGGCAGTAGGTAGGGTCTGCAGCTTTGAGAAGTTTTTCTCATGGAGAGCCATGGGCTGTGTCCCCAGATGGGCAGATCCCTTGTTTGGCATGTGTTAACTAAGCCCAGGGAATCCACTTCATACTGACAGCTCTCAGGATGGACTCGTACCTGATCCAAGTGAATGGCCATGATGATCATGGAGAACACGCTATGCTGGATCTTCATCTCAAGACCAATGGGAACAGCATACCTCTGGGAAAGGCGAAGGGCCGGAAGCCGAGATGGGCTGTCAGGGCTTCTGAAATGTCAAAGAAGACCTTCAATCCTGTCCGAGCCATCGTAGACAGCATGAAGGTGGAGCCCAACCCAAAGAAAGCCATGATCTCCTTGTCCTTAGGTGAGCATAGTGCTGTGGCTAAAGCCACCGGGCAGTGGGGTCTGCTGTGTGGCTGGCAGACTGGAGGGCTCTGAAGCACAAAGCTTGTGCAAACAGACAGAGATAGGCCAGACAACCACACAGCTCGGCCTGTCACACATCACTGAGAACTTCACTGTTTTTCAATCTCAAAAAGGAGACCCAACGGTGTTTGGAAACCTCCCCACGAACAATGAGGTCACACGGGCTGTGAAGGAGGTTTTGGACTCAGGACGTTGCAATGGTTATGCTCCATCTGTTGGTAAGTTGACAAAGCTCTTCCTGTGAGAGTGGAATGAAATTGTGTGCCAGCTCCTACCCCACAGCAGGTACCTGGAGCCCACAGACATCTTTCCAGTAGCACCCTGCAGCTGCCCTCTCCAGTAGTGCCATGCACACACAAGCGCGTGTGTCCCTTAGATACACCGGAGGGCCCATCCGTGCGTTGTCTGTTTGAGGCCCAGAGCCTCCTGCAGAGGCTGTGTTTGCCCCCACAGCCATTAGAGGAGGCAGAGTTCCAGGCACACAGAAGGGCTCAGGGTTGCAGCTTCGTTCCTTTCTGATCTGGCACCGCCAGACAACATGAGCCCTGTTTGCACGTACTGCAAAGCGCATGCTCAGAGCATAGCTGACACCAGCCTCACAGGACACTGTGGTGGCAGGGAGGCTGCCCCTGTGCCATCACTAAACAGCGAAGGCCGTGCAACAGCCCTTGGCCTCCTGCTGGGTCAGAGCAGCTCCGCGGCTCCCCTCCACCCTGCTCCTGTTACCTCTGTGTCGGGGATGTGCTGGCGGCAGAGCCTGCCCCTGCCTGGGCTGTGTCCCTGCCTGCCCCAGCCCGGCTGCACTGCACTCGGCCTGGGGCCGGGACAGTCTCTGCCACCGTGGGACAGTGTCACCAACGAAGATGTTTCCCCGGCTGTGAGCCTTGCTCTAGCGATAGAAAGGAGATGGTTTGTTAAAAGCTTGGCTCCTCTCTCCCCAGGATACCAGTCCTGCCGGGAAGCCGTGGCTGCATTCTATACCTGCCCAGAGGCCCCGCTGGAGGCCCAGGTACCAGCCCTGTCCAGCCTCAGCACCGAAGCCTAGCCCATGGCCTTACCCCACAGCACCCTCCTGCTCCCATCCCTGCTCTGAGCCCTTTTCCACGCTCCCCAGGAGGAGCTGAGCTTCCCGTCTGTTGGAGGTTTCCTGCTCCCAGACAGGACTTGTCCTTTTGGCTGAGCAGCTCTCTCCTGGCAGAGCCTGGGCACCATGGCACCCCTGCGTGCCTGGGCACTTCGGATGGCCATGCTTTACGCTGATCCCTGTGCTCTTTGCAGGATGTCATCCTAACAAGCGGCTGCAGCCAGGCCATAGAGCTTGCCTTGGCAGTGCTGGCCAACCCAGGCCAGAACATCCTGGTGCCACGGCCTGGCTTCTCGCTCTACAAGACTTTGGCATTGTCTATGGGGATTGAGGTCAAACTCTACAACCTCTTGGTAAGTAATGGCAAGCCTGGAAAGGGCAGCCCTGACATTTCTGCCTCTCAGAAATACCCTGGTGCTGCCTGGGAATTGAGTGAAGATGCCATGAGCAACCCTGGGCACCCTGTCCCACCTCTCCTCATGTGGCAAGTCCAGTTCCTCAGCTGTTGCTTCCATTTCACTTCATTAGCCAGAGAAGGCCTGGGAAATTGATTTGAAGCACTTGGAGTCTCTGGTGGATGAGAAGACGGCTTGCCTCATTGTGAACAACCCGTCGAATCCCTGTGGCTCTGTTTTCAGCAAGAGACATCTCCAGAAGATCCTGGCAGGTGAGTCTGCCTGTGCATATATGGGTATGACTGCCCATGTCTCAGTCACTGCAGCATCATGGCTAAAGGGCTTTGATTCTCACTTCAGGACTGACTCCAGCTCAGGAAGCAGGCCTTGTTCAGTGTGAAAGTGTTGCTTTATCTGAGCAAGAACATGCAGAGTGTGTGTCTTGCTCTTCCTTAAATGCTCTGTGTGGCTTGGATTGCTCATTTCTCCACTCTGGCTCCACAGTGGGAGCAAGTTCATAGGGAACATTATGCTTCCCAAGCCCTGGCCTGTCAGAGGATGTGCTGCCTGCTCCCACAGGCAAGAGCAGAACTAAGCTCAGCCCTCACAGGGATCTCCAGTGCCTGGGCTCTCAGGATACACTGTCTGAGAGAGGAAGACAGGGACGCTCTGCCCTGGGACAGAGCTTCCTTCAGAGCCCAGTCAGCCCTGCAGCAAAGGGAAAGCGTGCTCCCATGGAGGGTGAAGGGTGGCCAGGCTGAATGCCCTCTCTCCCACAGTGGCATCAAGACAGTGTGTGCCCATCCTTGCTGATGAGATCTATGGAGACATGGTGAGTGTCTGGTGCAATCCTTTGCACCCCCATGCTGCCTGTCCTTTCTGATGTTGCTGGCAGCCAGGTCTCCAGAGGTGAGTGACAACTCCACTCCCCTCTATGGTGCCTGGGTCCATGCCTGGAGCTCCCACTCCTCTGATGCACAATCATGAGGGTATCCCTCATGTCCAGCTCCTTTCCTCTTCCCAAATGGCTCACTTTCATGTGAGTGCACTTAACTACATTCATACCTCAAAGCTGTGAGCTTTTGCCATCATTTTCCCATTGCTTCGCTGCCTACCTCCTTGCTGTGCCTCAAGCACACCCCACTGCTCTCACAGAGAGAGGCAGGGACAGCTCTAATGCAACCTCCCATCACAGGTGTTCGATGACTGCAAATTTGAACCCATTGCAACCCTCAGCACCAATGTGCCAATCTTGTCCTGTGGTGGCTTGGCAAAGCGGTGGCTTGTCCCTGGCTGGCGCATGGGCTGGATCCTAATTCATGACAGGAGAGACATCTTTGGTAATGAGGTGAGAACTGCGGTGTCGCTGTCACTGCACCAGACCTGCAGTGTCTTCAGTGTGTGGATCACCAGGGCTTTAATTGGTGCAGGCATGTACTACTCTTACATGGGTGTCACCCAACTGTTTACATGCTTTTCTGCACCTCTCAGCTTCTCATGTCCCTTCCTTACTCCATCTGTTCCCATACATGGCCTTCTACTCACATCTATGCTGTAACACACTCTTTGTCTCTGCTGCTACTTCACTCTTTTTGTGTCCTTCTAATTCCTTCTTTTCCCAAATAGCTCCAGTCTCCACTGGAAGTACTGCATGTGTATTGCATCCAGCACGTGGAGTCCATGCATGGTCTCTATGTGCTCTTATATGGTTTGTCTTAAAAGCAAGAACAAAGCACCTGGCAGTACTGCCAATGCTTTAGCTGCTTCTTTGTTCAGCTGTGTTAGAATAACAACCATCTGCTGCAGTGACCTAGAGGGCTTTCTGCAGAGGAAGAGGGAGAAGAGAGGACCAACTGAATGGAGCAGAAGAGCTAATGTTGGTTGTCCCTACCTGCCTTTGAAAGTATGGATTGTGGGCCCAAACCTAAGGGTATTTGGAACAGCTCTGGCTTCATTTGTATTAGCTTTATTCCAGCCTGGTTTGAGTCAAATTGGAAAGCTCTGAAGATTGTCTCTGTTGGCATTACAATCTGCAACTGTGGAACAGAGAATGACACTGTAAATCCTCTACAAATACCCAGCATATAGTCAAGCAGACGTTTGGTAGTACTCTGTATGCTCATTGAAGGGAGGGGTGTGAGCAGCTGTAGCAATACAGAAATAGTTGTCCCTTTCCTTCACCGAAGCACTGTCTGAGCTGTGAATATCACCATGGTTTTTTCAGATCAGAGATGGCCTTGTAAGACTGAGTCAAAGGATCCTAGGACCCTGTACACTTGTCCAAGGAGCACTGGAACGTATCTTGCACCAAACACCCCCTGAGTTCTACCACAACACCCTCAGCATCCTCAAGGTAACCATGCTGTAACAGGCCAGCACAGTTTGCTCATGGATTGTTTGAAGGGAGTCATATCCCTCAAACTCATTATCCCTCTCCATGCCACTTCAAGGTGCAGTTCTGCCTGTGACTAGGGGAGCCCGACAAATCAAATTCCAGCAGGAAACATGGTTAATTGGGGCAGAAATACTGCTGCAATAAGTTTCAGGCATCCCAGCCCTGCAGCTGGTGACCCAGGGGGTTGGAAGCCTGGCACTAGCTTGCTGAGCTCAGCGCAGTCACACCTCCTGCACTCAAGGCCATGATCACCCATGCTGTTTGCATTTGTGTTCCTTTTATTTGCAGTGGGCAAACCTGTTTATAGTCCTGGTCCAGAGCTTAGCTTCTATTCGCCAAGCTGCTTCCTGGAATTTCTCCTGTTTTGAAATTTCTCCTTTCTGCTTTTCAGTCCAATGCTGACCTTTGTTACACTGCCTTATCTGCTATCCCTGGCCTCCGTCCTGTCCGGCCCGCTGGAGCCATGTACCTCATGGTAAGCAAGGAGGGTGACATGCCATTTCTAGATCATCAGCACTCACACTAAGTCTTGTTTCCAATCCTTGTCAGTGCTTTTAGACTGGTCCTTAGCATCAGGTCTCCATTACCATGCATTTTCACACTGCCCTGTGCAGTAGATGTGTCCCTTGGTCACTTCAGATGGCTGGACTATGTTCTTCACTTCTCACATAGTAGAGGCTAGTATGCTTCTCTCACTTGCTCCTGCACAAAACTTAATGACTTGTACTTTGCAAGACAATATTGTTTTACTCAGATTTGAAGCCAGCTGGCAATGGGAAGCCCCCACACCACAAATCAGATTATCGTATGTCTGGTTGAAGATGAAGCCTTCTTCCTACCATCATATCCGTCTTCTGCCTATGCTGTTGCCTGTTTTTCAGCCTTATATTCTAGACGGCACACACCATGAGCGAAACTTGAGGGCAGACAGCTGCACTTGACTGAGAAGTTGCTGGGTCATGTGGGTGAGCAGGAACACTGGTTTGGTGCCCTTGGTTGTCATGTTACATCACTCTGCTGCAGGTGGAGATTGAGATGGAGCATTTCCCTGAATTTGAAAATGATGTGGAGTTCACGGAGCGCCTCATCTCAGAGCAGTCTGTGTTCTGCTTGCCAGCCACGGTGAGCCTAACGCTGAGAGCCCAGGGAGCTGTGAGGCCAAAGCATGGGCAGGGAAGCAATGAAGGTTTGCAGCCCTCATCTCTGGGGCCAGGCTGGGAGTTGTGTGTGCAGTGTCCATGGTCTGCAACAGTGTGTTTGTGCTGGCTGTGAACTCCAACTGCTGTGTGTAGGGATGGGCTTAGGTACTGGCAGCCTCTGGCGCACTAGTAGCCCTCAGGCTGCCAGGATCTTCTCAGCTTCAGGCTTACTCTGTATTTCTCAAGCTGGCAGAGAATACCATGTTCCTGAACCCTACGTACCCCTACACCTTCCTGCTCTCTAAGAGGCCTGGGACTGCTCCCACCTATGTTTTTTTCTTTGTTGTTTTCAGTCCTGCACCCCTGCAGCCACAAGGATGGACTGCAGGCTGAGAACATCTGTGCCCAGTGCTCACTTCCTTCCAGCTCCCCTTCCTGCTCTGTATATGGATGGGTCCTTGGGTACTCTCCAGTCCTATCCTTCCCTAGCTCCTTCCAGCCCATTCCCTGGGTCCTGCATAGTCCAAAGGACTCTGTATGGCCTGTCACCCTTGCAGCATCATGTCTACGCAGATAAAGATGGGAAATACGTATGGAACAAAAAAAAAAAAAACCGAAACAACCCCCCCAAAAAACTCAACCAACCAAAACAAACAACCAAAAAAACACCTCCAAAAATACCCCAAACGTAAGGGAGCAATAGCCCAGCCCTGCCGTCCAACACTGACCCTTTTCCCTTGCTGACACAGTATGTGGCCTCAAGTCAGGGCTCTAAAACTACAGCACTGTCCCAGGTGATCTGCCAGCTTCATCCTTTCTCATTTCAGTGCTTTGAGTACCCAAACTTCTTCCGTGTGGTGATCACCGTTCCTGAGGAGATGATCTTGGAGGCCTGCAGTCGCATTCAGGAGTTCTGTGAGATGCACTACCAGGGTGCTGAGGGGGCCCAGGATCTGGAGTGTGACAAATAGCCCCAGGTCCCCTCCTGCCTCTGCCAGGCTCAACTTTGTGTTAGGCAGTAGCCGGGGAGGCAGGGCTGCTTCCAGCCAGCCCCACGTGCCCCTGCCTGCAACAGCCACTGTCCTGTTGCTTCACTTTGTGCTCCTCAGACCCTTCAGCACTCTGGGAAGAAGCAGCCACTTCTCTCTGCTCCTTCACTGCAGCTTGTATGCCCTCTGGCACCCAGTGCCTTTGGTCAGTACATCCGCTGCGTTTGCCTCTGTGCTGGTCTGTGCTTCCTGTGAGCCAACTGCAGGTAGAGGCCCGTGGCTGCTTCTATGCCATGGCCCTGCGTGGCCAGTGTGCTGGTTGCGCTTCCCTGGGGAGGACAAGAGAAGAGCACCCATCTCTAACTTACCCATGTTAACCTTCGGAACCCAGAGCTCTTTATACTGAGCCCTTTGTGTGACAAAGGGAGTAAGTTATTGTGACTTTTTTTATTAATAAACAGTCTGACACGCCAGTCCCTGCACTGTGCTCCTGTTGTGCCAGGTCTGGGGGAACACTCTCGCTTGCCCCTAGTGCTGCAGTGCCCAGGCCCACCTCTGCCCCGCACGAAGGGGCATGGAGGGCATGCTGAGCCCCTCAAAGGCACTCACCAGGCCTGAGAGCAGGATGGCTCTGCAAGCCTGGCACAGGGGCTGGCTGCTCCTGCCCACTGGTGCCAGAGGCTTGCTGCGACAGCTGGGCTCCTCTCCCCACAGCCAGCTATGCTGGGTGCTGGTGCCTGAGTGTTCAAGAAGAGGGCAGCCGGGCATTTCCTCCTGCAGGGGTGAATCATGGGCTGGCACCCCACAAAATGCTCCTACACTACAGCGTGCTTGTGATATGCCAGCATTTAGTCCCTTCAAACCTTGTCTGTACTTGGCCTCCACCCTCCGTTAGCTCTAGTTTTAACAGAGCTGTTTCGTACTGGTTTTTTATAGTACAAAAAGGCTTGTAGTACTCCTTGGAATTGCAAATACATGCACAGAGTCAATGTTTCTCAATTGGATATTTCAACCGATTGCCAAACACATCAGCTTCATAAAGTATTAAGGAACTGGTGGCCTGGTGTCTGTTCATTCCATGAGAACAGAAGGAGTGCCTGTGCAGTCAAGAGATGCCAATGCTCACCAGACAACCTGTTCTGGTAAGCTGCTCAGGGGGTTGGGGAGCCCCCTCTGAAACTGGTTGAGGGGTGACAGGCAGAGTACAGCCTGCCATCTACAGCTCTGTTCACCTGGCCTCCTGCAGAATTGAGATCCATGGGTCAACCCTGCCTTCCCAATGATCAGAAAAGTGAGCTACCTCTAGACTGCTCACTGCCAGACCTCCTGCCAGGTTCTGTAGACATCTCATTGCCTTCTCTTCCCCTGCTCAGGACAAAGTCTTGGTACCAGCTCTCCATTAGAGCAGAGGTATCTATATGAGAAAGATAATGGTGTATGGAAAGGTCATTGACACATCAGCTGAGTGCCCATACTACATCCTTTCCCTTCAAAGGGAGCAATCCCAGAACAAAAAGAGAGAATCTAGGGCTATGGGTGAACGGTAGACAGCTTCAGAGATTTCGTGCCATTAGACCTCCAAACAGAGCCAAATAATCTGAGCTATTTATGACAAAACATTGACACATAATAAGTAGGGTGGTGTGTGAAACATCCGTGGAGGAAAACCTTTACAGCATGATGTTGTTGCATTGTTATGATGTCTTGCATCTACTACAGCTGTCAAGTTTCATCTGTCTCCTTGAACTCTTCTCCATATACCTTGGGTTCTGTGACTTCAATTCCCATTACTAATGAACAGATGTTGTTTTTAGAGAAAACTGCTCCTTTCAGGCTCCTTTCTCTTCATAGGATCATAGAATCACCCAACTTGGAAAAGACTTTTGAGATCATTAGGTCTAATCATTATCCCAGGACAGCCAATTCCACCACTAAACCATGTCATTAACATTATAATGTCCAAGTCATAACATCAGCCATGGAGCCCTTCCAAAGTGCGCTCAGAGATATCTGTTGACATGCAAATATTCTGCAAAGATTAACACCACTCCATTTCTTCTTAGCCCAGCAGCATTTGGCCAGGGACACTGAGAACCAGATAAGCAGGCATATGCATAGCTCATAAATCTCAAAATATTTAGATTTCTCAGGGCCACATCCTCTATTGCCATGATTTGCAAACACAACACTGCCTTTTGACCACACCTAGGTTTTCCCTACTGCAATAGCAAACTATCATTAAACCACAAATGTGCTGGTAAAAGCTTTCAGGCATTACACTCACTGATGCTATATGTCATAGTGTGGGTGTCGCATAGAGCACCCTGCCAGCCACACGAACTATCCTAAGCTGGCATTTAGAGGTGCTTTGTGTTAAAGAAAGCCCCTTCATCACTGAAACCATGGAAGAAGCCAAGACACAGGTCTGGAGCTGCTCTTCCTCAGATGCTCAGACAAGGTCTGAAGGGCTTTGACAGACCTCCCTCAGTGCCTTTTTGGCTGATTGTGGGAATGTAACAGAGTATTGCTGGGGAAGGTTTCATTTAATCTGTGGATGTGTGGTTGTTCCTGTGTCCTGCCAGTGCTGGCTCACACACAGACCCACAGCCATACTCTGTCCAGCTGGGGAGCACCAGCTGTATTCCCTGGAGCAGGCTTGCAGGGTGCACCTTCTCTTCTCTGCATGGGACTGGCCATATTGAGAAGGAGGGTGACGTACTCAGACATGGGGACCTGGGCAATGAGGCAGCCTCATGGCTGGTGCTTGGGAAAGGAAGGAACTTCTCAGCTCACATCCAACCCTCAGTGTTCAAAGTCCCAGCAGCAGGGCCCAGCCTAGCAGCACAAATGGGCACTGCAGGCAGGTTTGGCCAAACCACCCCTGACAGCAAGGGAGGTCATTGGCTCCCAGGTGCCTCAGGAACCTGGGTGCAGCCCAGCACAGCACAGCCCAGGAGAGCACAGCCCTGGCCCTGGCCTTGCCATCTCTGTCTTCCAGCAGCCCTGGCTGCCTGCAGGCCGCAGCCTGGAGCAGTCCCTGAGTATCTTCCTGCAGTGGGGCCATGGCCCTGGGCCACCAGAGCCTGGCTGAACCACCCTGCCCTCTACCAGCACAGCCACGCAGTACATGCAGAGGGAGGACGTGGTCTGCCCTGAACGCACCCAGAACTGTTCAGCCAGGACCTGAGGAAGCAGGGCCCAGCCTCAGGGGCACTCAGGTGAGGCTCACACATGGCTGGGCAGTGGGACAGTGCGAAGGCCTCAGGAGATGATGCCTGAGCAAAGCTTCTTTGTACATGACAGCTGCTGTATAACCTTGTAGTTTCTGCTACTCGCGTGGTGAGGGACGGAAGCACTAGTTCCCTCCGAACTAGGGCTGAGACATAGAGCATTCACGGAATGCGGGTCACCAACGGTTTATTGCGCGGTTACAACTCTTTATATTTGCCGCCCAAGCACCTCCCCAAGGTCAGCTGGTTCCTGTCCCTCCTAGTAGCTTTCCGTTACATCGCGTGATCTTCCGTGCGCCAATCCCTACATAACCTCATCTTCCCAGGGGGTACAAGCCTGTTAGAGGTCAGATGAGCTGCTCTATTCTGGAGGCATTACCCATGAGGCTGGAGGACAGAAATGCCTGGCACATTGCACAGGTTTGTTTCCATAAGGAGAACAAGTGGCTAGGGAGAAACTGTGCAAGAGGAGGCAGCAGCAGTGTTCTGGGAGACAATACCTCCTGGAGGGGACTGGGAGAGATATTGCAAACCAGATTGTGAGAGGGCAGAGGAGCTCTGGAGGAGAAGGAAGGCTCAGAGTGGGCAAAGCCTTGCTACTGACAGGGCAGCCACAAAGGACAGAGCCTCACCAGGCTTCCAGCAGCTGGTAGGCACCTAAAAGCTGGCTGGCTAAGCTTAACAACTGGTCAGAACAAGGTTGGGGTTGTATCTTCTATACTGGCCTTCAGCCTGGGATCCCAGCAGTGGGGAAGGCTTCTGAGGGGCAGAATCCCTGGATCTTTCTTGTGTTTTGGCTGTCTGGCATGGGCTGTCACAGTGCTGAGAGCACAGACCTACATGACCCCTTTGCTTTGTCATGTATTGTGTTCCCTTAGGTTAGTTGACTTGGGTCAGTGATCTGTGAAGCCTTGCCAGAGCAAACAGTTGCTGTCAATAGGTCTGAATGACATTTCCTGGTGCTAGCATAGGGTCTTCTGCACTCTAGTGCATGGTGTGGACTATGCAGGTTTCAGTTCTGCTTACTGTTGTTGTTCCTCTGAACTCTACTCCAAGCTTCAGTGCATGTGCTGATTTCTGGCCTTAGACTGCCTATGTACGTAAAGAAGGAAGAAGCTGACCAGTGAAATTAATTCAAAAGCTGAATAAATAAATTTATTTTCTTACTATTTTCTTCTTTTCTATTATGTGTGGTAAAGTATCATGGGACCTCAATCTTGGAGGCCTATCTGCATGGGGCTCCAAGCTTCTTTGTTTATCTCCTGTTTTCCCATTTTCCCATTCCCCCACCACTTGAGATATTAGAGTACTATAGTATAATGAAGTCAATAAATGAGTGGTGCCACTGCATTATTTTGTTAAGACATGGGAACAAGATCCAGCAAGGCTCTTCCTGGATTATGGATCCCTACTTCTGCTAGTGAACAGACAGCTCTAGGGCAGAGTGCAGCCATGGTCAAATACCTTTTTATGTCATTCTGTAAAAAAATTGAAAAGGCAGATAAACAACAATAAAATCAGTTAGTGCATGGGTTGGTAGTAAGGAGAAAACAGTAATATTAAGAAAACTATCTCTATCCCAGTTGAAACCAGGACAGGGTAACTAAGCTCTTTCGTAAAAGAACTACTTACAGAGATGTTTCAACTGCACGCAGATTAGAGGAGGGAGGGAGCTGCCTGCCATCCTTCTTTTGGCCTACTGCAACTTTGGGTCCTCCAGTGCCAACTCAGACAAGTCTATTTATCTCAAACTGCTTCTAAATCAAAATACAACTTTAAAACTCACCTCAAATACAACGGAAAGGCCATAGCAACATGAGTGCAGGAGCTCACCAGCCTGCCCTTGGAGAGATGTCTCATATAGGACATCATATTTGTCTCATTCTAACTTGTTCTGGAAGCCACATGGGGGTCAGGATCTGCTTTGGCTTGGGAGGAACTTGCTCTGACTGGAATTTAGCACAGATACTGCACCTCTGCTCCAATGCATTCTGGTGCTTGCCTGACTTCTGTGTTTCCTTTCAATCATCTATAAATGATGATTTGTGAAGCAATCAGAGTGACTGTATACAACACCCTTGCCAAACAAGCTCTTTCCGAAAGCCAGAGTTCTGCTTTGTTGCCTTCATCCCTATAAAAGTGACAAGCAATTGACACATGGACTTCCTTTTTTTTGAAGATTTCTGTCAAGTTTCTTTTCTGCAAGGAGCAGGGTTTTCCTTGTGCATTTCAAACAACAAAAATGCAGAAATACTCAAAATCCAGTGACCAGTACAGGAGATCATGCATGGCTCTTGTGTGAGTAGCCACATTGAAGCTTTCTGTCACGCTCAATCTTGCAGAGCCATGAACTTCCATCTTTCCTCTACAGCTTTAGTGGTGCCAGCTAGAAAACACCTGAACTCCCTCTGCTTTGAATGGGAGATCTCTTTCTGTGGCAAGCATTTACCAGTGCATAGTGATCACATTGACTCTTATGGCAGCTCCCCGCTGTCATACCTTTGGGATGCAGCAAATGTGAGCCATCCCACCACACAACTCTTTCAGGTGTACTGTGACACCAGGATCTAACTCATCCCTCTAGATAAATATTAACAAACACAAGAGAGACACTTGCAGTCTCCTAAATCAGCCTTTCTGCCAGGAAGGCAAGAAAAACTGGCAGCACATCAGTCCTTGTGTTTGAGAATCTAAACAGTTTTTATAAAGTCCAAGTTGTGATCTTGGCCAGACAGGATGTTGCAAGACAGCAGAACTTCCCTTCAATGTTTAGAAGAGAATGCCCTTCTTATCCCTGCCTGGAATCCTGTCAGTGAATAAACATTGCTGCCACCAAAGGAAGGTGCTCCCAAGCGCAGTGCCCATGAGACAGATGAGTTGATATATGGAAGAAGAGGAGAAAGATGCAAAATGTACAAAGGCCTTTTGTCAGTCTTGAGTCCCCTTGTATGTTGTACAGTGTTGTAATCTATCTTGCATGATGGCTCCAGGGTTGATATTTCTCTGACTTAGTCATGCAGGCTCCTTTTGCAAATCAGAGACAGAATCTCCTGCAGCATGGCTCCCATGAGCTGCTTTAGATGTCAGCCTGGTACCTGACGAGTTGTGTTCTGCAGGGTATAAAAGAGCAGATGCTAAAATCCTCTATAGTTCAACGATTGTGAATAGGAAGAAATTATTCATTGTCTCTCTTGATTAAAAAATTGTGGTATTACCAAATGCAGTTTTTATATGCCAGGGAAGTAGTTCTCACAACACGCAGCTGGACATACTCTTTTTGCCAGAACAACAGGCATCTGCTGATGCCAGAAGTAAGTTCAAAACATGAATGGACAAGTGAATCGTAAAAATCTAGGTGTTGTAAATGCATACAGTCTTGATCTCAACTGATTTTAAACAGCTTCGGTGCAGGTATCTACTCACAAACATCAAAGACCCCCCCTTGTCACAGCCGACAGAAAGAACCAGGAACTTCTAGGGCATCCCTCCCTAGTTTATTTTGAACACCTACATTCAGAGAGGTCATTCATGTACTCCAGACCCTGCTGCAGACTAGGAGAGCACCTAGTAGGAAATGTGCTGGTTGTTCTCTTCCCATTTGTTCTTGATGACGGCAGAAGACAGGGCATGGGGTTAGTCAAACCTTTCATCTGAGCTGGTTCCACTGATCTAGGTGTGCCTGTTTCTCTCATCAGACTACCAAAGTCATGCCTTCAGGGAGGGAGTCTTCTCCAGTCTCAGCACTGAGGAGTTACTTCTAGTCCATACCTCTGACATTAATCCTGTGACCCTACTGCCATTACTGCTGCAGTGGGTCAGGTGTGCTGTGTGTACATGTGATTGCATACAAATCATGAACCATGATATGGACCATGGAATGGTTTGGTTGGAGGGGACCCTAAAACTCATCCAGTTCCAACTCCCTGCCACAAGCAAGGACACCTTCCACTAGAGCAGGTTGCTCCAAGCCCCTGTGTCCAACCTGGCCTTGAACACTGCCAGGGATGGGGCAGCCACAGCTTCTCTGGGCACCCTGTACCAGTGTCCCACCACCCTCACAGGGAAGAACTTCTAAGATCTCATCTCAGTCTCCCCTCTGGCAGGTTAAAGCCATTCCCCTTGTCCTGTCCCTACAGGCCCTTGTCCCAAGCCCCTCTCCAGGTTTCCTGCAGCCCCTTTAGGCACTGGAGCTGCTCTCAGGTCTCCCCTTCAGGAGCCTTCTCTTCTCCAGGCTGACCCAGCCCAGCTCTCTCAGCCTGGCTCCAGAGCAGAGCTGCTCCAGCCCTCGCAGCATCTCCGTGGCCTCCTCTGCCCTTGCTCCAACAGCTCCACGTCCCTCCTGTGCTGTTGCCCCAGAGCTGGATCAGGACTGCAGGGGGAGGGTCTCCCCAGAGCGCAGCAGAGGGGCAGGATCCCCTCCCTGAGCTGCTGCTCACGCTCTGGGGGTGCAGCCCAGCACATGGCACGGTTCTGGGCTCAAGTACACATTGAAGCTGGGTCATGGGGAGCTTCTCATTGGCCAAATCTTTCTCCTCAGGGCTGCTCTCAATCCATTCTCTGCACAGCTTGTATTTGTGCTTGAGATTGCCCCAAATGCTTCTGCTTTGCTTCGTAAACCTTATGAGTCAGGCATACAGGGAGAATTATGTCCATTATTCAGGAGCCAGAGGATTCCTTCTTCACCTTCCACAATATGCAGGTCTCAGGAAATGCACTGTGTCCTTCCAAGCCTTGACTCCAAAGAAGAGTACATTCTCCTCCTCTGTGCAACTGCTTATGTCACAGATGCTGCCTTCTAGAAAGCTTAGCCAAAGTAGCTAGAACCTGGGATCTGCAACTGAAAAAATTTGCCCAGTGCTGTGACTATAGGATGTACAGCAGTGTTCAGTGGTGTCCTGAAGACCAAATATCCATTGCAAAGGACTAGCATGTTTTGGGCAAGCTACATAGAGGTGAAACAGGAGTTTTGATACATCTCTGTTCATGCAGTTGTTGGTCAGGAAGCAATAAGGCTTCAGGAAGAGCCACTCTAGTGATATAAACCAGCTTTGTAACACTTAATGGCATACAGGTAAATCCTTCATACAGATGGTGTCAGTGCAGGGCACAGGAACATGTAGTCAAAAAACAGCTTGGACAGAAAATGGCATGGTTCTCTCTGCACTCTGCTGCCTGTACCACTGCCAGCTTCTCTCTTTGCTTCCTAGCCCAGAATTACCAGGGCTTGACCATCTGTGTTTGCAATGCAGCAAGTGAAAGGGAACATGACCTATCCCATTCAGGTTGTCCCTCCAGCTGGAAGGAACAGTCTTGCTCAGATTTTTTGCTTCTTTTGTCTCCTGTACTCTGCTTTCCCTCAGAGCAGCTCAGTGAGTTCTTCGGGGACAGGGGCCACCATCAACAGGTCTGCACCTTCTCTTGGGACAGTAATGGTGAGACCTGGAATAGGAATGACCCAAAGTCATTGTTTCTGCATGGCCATAGAATACCAGGCGTTTCTCTGATCCCAGCATTGCGCTGCTTCAATACCCTACCTGGCACAGCCCCACTCAGCACCCCTGAGAACCATGCAGAGGCCAAGCCCTTCACAGCTTCTTTCAGAGAGTTTTCTGTTCCAGCCCCAAAATACTTAACTCGAGCAAGGCACAGATAGAAAAGACTTAAAAAGACATTGTGTAAATCTGCATCTGCTGACAATGTGGCAAGCAGCCAGAGCAATAGCAGGCAAATATGCCCTAACTTCCCACTCCTGGTGGGCAAACTGGTCCTCTTTATAACAGAGGTTCCTGTTTGCCCTTTGCTCTGATACTCCACAGACATTCCTGTTTCTGCTTTTATGGAGAGCAGTCTTTTGGGGGCTTGCAGTGGAACTTGACATAAAAGCACCTCTCAGTCTCCTTCATGAATTTCCTGGCCCTTCTCCTTTAGTAGCAGTGTTCAATCACTTGTGCCTCTGCAGTGTTCTGCACTTGTGCCATTCCCATGCTTTGTGCTTCATGCAGGGTGGAGTTTTCCAGCTCAAGGCTGGTCAAAGTAGGCGGGCACTGTAGAATAGTCAGTCCTAGGGCTGGGACATACACAAATGAGGGGACAGGAGAGAGGAGACAGGTATAGGTAAGAGCTGAGTACATGTGTCTGTGAGCCTAGCACGAAGGCGGGTGCCAGTACATGAGTACAGGGCTGTTTGTATGGCTGCCTGAAGGAGTGTGTACGACAGCAGTGTACATGTGTGAGGGCAGCTTTGCCTGAACCAGGTGTGGTGGTACTTCAAGAGGACGTGTTGAGGTGAGATTTTCAATCATTTCTTGATCTCTGCTGGGAAAGCTTTGGTGCCCAGGACTGCATTCACTGCTCATGCTCAGCAGCCTGAACTGGGAGATAATTTTTGGATAACACTGTAAACATATGGATGCCAATAAATTGCTACATGAATCCTCCTGCAGACACAAGCTGTTACGTTTGCCTTAGAGGGTAGTTCCTGCTTCTATAGGCTGTCTTCTCAGTGCCCTTTCTCAGGATTTCCCACAGTCATGTCATCATTCTCCTCTGAATGGCCAGATGCTACTTCTACAGCACAAGCTGGTCTGGCCAAATTGAAGGATTTGGCAAAGCTATGGGCAACTGTCTGTGCCATCAAAGACCAGTGTCTGGGGCTTCCCTTATCTCTTTGCTACACTGCTGCCACTACAGCAGCGAGGGCTCTGTACTGGTCTAGAGAGCTCCCCAGACCTGCAAAGCACTCAGCCACAGTCTGCGTAACACCAGGTATTAGGGGCTGTATTGTTCGACAGACCTGTACTCTGGGGATATGCTGCCCATGTTCAGAGTGTGTTTGGTGAGTACATCTCCCTGGGGCTGCTTGCTACTTTCAGTAATGCTCGCTCTTTGCCAGGATCAAGCATTTCCAAGGCTCCTCTGTGTTTCTGGAAAAGCTTAAAACTCTGTTCATTGTTTTGGAGACTCATGCTGCTCAGTCAGGCAGATCCCAGTTCTTATGCTGTGGGAAGCTCTGGATTGTTGTATTTTTCAGTAGTTTCTGCTCTTCATCTTTAGTGAGAGGAGATTTTTCCTGTTCTTTTGCTCTCAGCCAAATCCTCGCTCATCTCTCTGCCAGCAGGCAGTAACAGTGTGCCGTTTCTTGTCCTGCAGCTGAGATTGTCTCAGTCATTCTGGAATGATCTTTGTAGCTTTGTGAGGGCTTCATATTTCACTTTTTCAATACAAAATGAACTGAATCATTTGTGACTCTGAATGTTTGCTGTAGGGAAAATGTGGTTAAGCATAAGACATTAATTTGTAAACTTCCCATCTGCCACAGTTGAGAGATACAGTGGTGAAAGTAAGGTTATCTAATTAGTATTTCTTTCATATTAGGAAATGCCTGATAGAACCTCTGCTGCTCTTTGCTGCTCCTCTGTTCCATTTCACCAGGTATACACAACCCATTTCAGTCCTTCTCCCCTCCTTGTGGAACTGACTGCCCTGTGGGTCAGAGCAACAGTTGTCACTACTTGTGTAAAAGTGAAGAAGCTGTTGAGGCTGTGGCCTCATGTGAGGCCATTTCTACCAAGAGGAGACACAGAGATGGTCTGCATGCTCTGTGAAATGTCTAAAACATCACACTGTCCCACCCTGGCTTGGTTCAAGATAAAAGCACACTCTTGCTTCCCAAGAAACATGAATCCATTCTCTTTGGCTCACACTCAGACTATTCACACAGGTTTCAACAGAAATGATTTATGTGGTTTAAAATCTGCCTGGGTATCTTAATGCCACTGTTTGTGTCTGCTAACAGTTTTTCCCAATTAAGAGCTTCCGGCTTTACCCAAGAACTCTGCTGGGAGTTAGAAAAACAGTATTAATGGTAACAGATGGAAGCGATATCATCAAAGACAGGACTTTTGGTAAACACTGCTGTATTCATTTGCAAGGAAGAAGATGATATATGACTTACTTTTACAACAGTCTTTTTTTGCAGCTCTTCCTAGGCTTGACCCAAACAGTGACCTGAATCAGCTTCTTCTCAGACCTGAACACTACAATCTTCTTATATAATCAAAAAACATCAGTAGAGTTCTTGTCCAGGAGACCAGAAGTAAGTGGTTCCTCACTAAATGCACAGCCCCATCCTCGGAAGACATTACTAAAATAAAATTCATATTGCGGTAGGACCTACTGGCAACAACTAGGCTTACTTATTGGGCTGGGTAATGTCCTGGCTCTGAGCAATTAGAATTCCTGCCTTACAAATCCTAAACTCAAAATGAATGCACAAATTAGATAAACAAGCCAATTTATGCATGTATGCTGTAAGGAAAGATGGTGCTATTTCTAGTTGGTTAGCAGCAGTGACTGTACCTGGAAATCTCAACAGCAGTGCTAGAAGAACTAAAATCATGCAGGCTAGTTGGAAAGTTTCACTGAAGAGGGAAATTGAGGCAAGGCATAAGGAGGAAGTTAGGGAAATTTTGACTGGGAACATTCAGGCATTACCATGGACCCAGAAGATAACTTGGTAAGCACACAGCAGGGAAGTGAGGCAAACTTTGTACCTCTGCTGCTTTCAAGGGAGGCAGCTGCTCTGCCCGGCCATGGCTGCCCGAGCTCTGTAGAGTCATGGGCTACACAACAGCTGTGTACAAAGCTCTGAGGACCTGGGCTCCAGTACTGCCCTGTCCAGGACTTCCACCTTGCCCTGCAGCCTCAGGACCTTGCTTTCTCTATCCTCTCTGGCTGTGGAGGGACTGACCATGCCTGAAAGCCAGTAAGGTGTTTTAAGTTTAGTTCAGCTTGGGAAATGTAAAGCAGCTGCAGTGGCCTGAGAGGCCTGTCTCCACTGCAGTACAGCTAACACGTCAGCCTGGCATGTGGTGACAGGGGAGCACACCAAGCTGTGGGATGACAGGGAGCACTACAGCATTTTCCAATAATGAAGTCATCCACAACAGGCAGAATAGAGGTTTAGTAGAAGAAACAAGGAGCTAGGTTTGGGCAGACCTTTGAGTTGGACTACCACGTTCTGTTGTACCTCTCCTCACACAAGACCCACAGCATTAGTGGGGCTGGAAGGAAGAGTAGGAGGAGACAGCTTCTAGAAAGGAGTTAGACTAAGAAAGGTATTAGTTGTAGGTAAGCCTCACCTCAACAAGATGGATGAGAAACTCTCATGACTTTCTAGCAAAACTGTCTGTGATGCTCTGATTGTGGAGGAGATATTGTTGTGTTTGAATTTATTACGGTTCCAAATGACCTCCTTTGCTACGTGAGTTTTTGCTTGTCATGACAAAAAAAGTTCCCTGAAATTCCAAAAAGAACATAAGCAAAAGAAATGGAAACGTACATTGCATTTGTACAGCGTTCTGGCACAAAACCAACTGTAAACAGTGGTCAGAGCAGGAGCTTAAAAGTAACAGCATGGAACTGTTGAATTCCCCCCACAAAAAAAAAAAAAAGTTTTTCCATCTTTCCTCCATAAAAATTGGAGGGATCATATCTGCAGGAATTGTGCATACTAAGTACATATTTGTGTGTATTGACTTATTTCAATACACTCAACTAGCTCTTAAGCTTTGATAAAAGTGCAAACAAGCTTTTCAGTGATCTCCTAAGACAGCATTAGAATGATTTGCTGACAAACAGCGGGTTACTGAAAACTTTCAACCCTGCAGTATTTATGTTCTTTCCAAGGGCACTTTTTGCTGTGGTTGTCATAGCATCACTTGTAGTGTGGCAGCTTTCCAAAACCCTGAGCCTGCAGAGGGACTCATAGGAGTCTGATGTGCCACATCCTGCCTTCTTCATGATCCTGAACTTCCTCTGTCCCTGCAGGTGCCTTGCAACCATGATGAAGTCTAGAAGGGCGCAGGTGCTCCTGATTCTGGCAGTTCTGACCTTCCTTCTTATCCACTGGCACTTCCAACCCTGCAGCAACAATGCCCCTGCGGAAAGAAAACCTTCTTCAGTCCACATCCTCATTCTCTCCTCCTGGCGGTCAGGATCTTCCTTCACTGGACAAATTTTCAGCCAGCACCCCAGCGTTTTCTACCTGATGGAGCCTGCATGGCACGTGTGGGTTAAGATGTACCAGAGCAGTGCCAAGGTCTTGCACATGGCAGTGCGGGACCTTGTCAGGTCGGTCTTTCTGTGTGACATGTCTGTGTTTGATGCTTACATGTCTAGCCAGAAGAAAAAATCTGATTTATTTCAGTGGGAGACAAGCCGAGCCTTGTGCTCCCCCCCGGCCTGTGACTTATTCAGTCGCAGTGATATAATCGCTGCAGGCAACTGCAGAACAATCTGTGCCAAGTCCCCATTCAGCACAGTGGAGGAAGCCTGTAAAACCTACAGCCATGTTGCCATCAAGGAGGTTCGGTTCTTTGACCTGAAAGTTCTCTACCCCCTTCTCACTGATCCATCCCTGAACCTCAAGATCATTCACTTGGTCCGTGACCCTCGGGCTGTATTCAGGTCGCGAGAGAACACAGTGGCAGACCTGAAACGTGATAGTGACATTGTTGTGGGGGCCGAGAGGACAAAGGGAGAAATGGGACCTTACAACACCATGCAAGTAATCTGCAAAAGCCATGTTGAGATTTACAAGGCTGGCAGCCAGGCTGTCCCCAGCTTCCTGAAGGACCGCTACCTGCTGGTTCGCTATGAAGACATCGTCAGAGACCCGCTAGCATTGGCTGCTCAGATGTACAGGTTTGCAGAACTCCATTTTACACCAGAACTTCAGAAGTGGGTGCACAACATCACTCATGGGAAGGGGCAAGTTGCACAGGCCTTTGATATTAGCTCCAGAGATGCGCTGAAGGTATCTCAGGCCTGGAGGAAGACCCTTCCCTTCCAGAAAATAGAAAAAGTGCAAAGGGTGTGCAAGGATGCAATGGACCTGTTGGGCTACCAGCTCATTCAGTCTGAAGAAGAGCAAAAAAATATGTCACTGGATCTTTTGTTTGACCATAACTCCCCTAAGTAACAAATTTTGAAGGCAGAAAAGCTGCTCTCTGCACCTACTCTCTGAAGGCTGCACAGTAGAGGACTGTTAAGTGTTTGCCAAAGCAAAAAAGGACAGAGGTACGTGCATGTGTGTTAAGAGTGCACACATGGATGTGCTATGCAAGGGTAAGTAACAGGAACCCCGGGTGCACTTGTGACAGCTTTCTCAGCAGCACAGGTTGTTCTCTGAAGTCCTGGAGGCCCAGCCACAATCACAGAATCATAGAATCAACGAGGCTGGAAAAGCCCTTTAAGCACATCCAGTCCAACTGTTGCCCAGCACTGCCAAGGCCACCACTAACCCATGTCATTGAGGGCCTCATCTACATGTTGTGTGAACACTTCCAGGGATGGTGACTCCAGCCCTGCCATGGGCAGCCTGTTCCAATGCCTGAGCACCCTTTGGGGAAGGAATTGTTCTCAATCTCCAGTCTAAAGCTCCCCTGGTGCAGCTTGAGGCCGTTTCCTCTTGTCCTGTCTCTTGTTCCTTGGGAGCAGAGACCAGCCCATCCTGGCTCCATCCTCCTGTCAGGCAGTTGTAGGGAGCGATAGGGTCCTCCTGAGCCTTCTCCAGACTAAACCCCCAGGTCCCTTAGCCGTTCCCCATCACATTGGGCTCCAGGCCCTGCACCAGCTCAGTTGCCCTTCTCTGGCCCTGCTCCAGCACCTCAATGTCTCTCTTGTAGTGGGGGCCCAGAGCTGAACACAGGATTCAAGGTGCAGCCTCACCAGTGCTCAGTGGAGGGGCACAATCACTGCCCTGGCCCTGCTGCCACACTGGTGCTGATACATGCCAGGATGCTGATGGCTTCCTGGCTGCCTGGGTACAAGCTGCTCATGTTCAGCTCTGTCAATCAGCACTACCAGGAAAATGGAGGCTGAAGTAATGCAAGTCCTTTTTGCAAGTTAAATCCATGGTTTATGCAAAAAAAGAAGTACATGTGGGTTAGAGCAAACAATGCCAAAGGAGTGGGACCAGACAGCAGAGCTCAAAACCCTCATGGACCACAGCTAAATGTGTGAAACCACGCAGAGCAATTACATTGCATAGGAAGAGATATACATGGAAGCTGAATAAAGAAAGCATCATTTGTCATACTGCCACATGTGATACGTAATGCCAGAAGAGATGCAAGGATGACCAGCCGCTGGTTTCTAGAATGATCCTTTTTTTTGGGGATAGTTGAGTTTTCAAGCCCAGTTTCCTTTTGCTCCATTCCTGTGCCTGGGTATCCAGCCTTGGTGGCAATGTTGGGGAAACGTTTGTGTTCACTTACTGTATAATGGGAAAATGGAATAAACCAGCTATAGATGAAAATAAAAACTTCTGAGTTTGCATATGGTGATCCATACCTGGGACTATGTGAATCCATTTATTTTTTAGCAGAAATAATTCTGTCTTCTAGCTTCCAAAACCAGTAATAGTTGTTCTCCTGGAAGTTTTCAGAGCCCATGTTCTTGAAATCATGAAGAAAGATGGTAAAGTTGATGTTATTAATCAAACCCTGCAATATTAGCATGGGAGAATACATGCTGGTAATAAAAACTGGAATGATCTCAAACAGCCTGAGGTTTTAACTGACGTATCTCTGTAATGTGAGTCTGAGTATTTTAACGTCACAGGGACCTTTTTTGGCCACTCCCAGTACACAGGGCCAGTCTCAGACATCTCAGCACTGACGTAAGAGACCAAGTGCGTCATCTTCTGGCACGAATGTTCTTGATCCCTCTTTTGAACAGTTACATTTTCATTGTTACTATCTCCAAATGACTGCTGCTAATCAAGGTTTATTAACAACAAAAAGTAATGACAACTGGTAGACCAGGTTATTAAATAACCATCCACAGCAGTCTGAAGTAAGACATATGACAGAGAGCAGGATGCTGTTGTGCACTACTAATGCATTACAGGTTAGAGCACTTAAATGTGACTGTCAGACTTTGGTGACATGCCTATTAAAAATCCTTTGCATGCAGAGCAACATACAAGTGGGACTGTCAATCCGCTTACATAGCAGATACACCCTCTTCTTTGAAAAAAGTTGATACTGTACGGAGCCTTTATCTTCACCATTTTCTACTTTAAGATGTTTAGTGTAATCAGTATTACAAATAAAAAATAAAAAATGGGCCTTTTATGAAAAAAAAAAAATTTTAAAGCATTTCTGAAACTTCAGAATCCTGCATCAAATTTTCTGTTGCATCTCTGAAATGACTAGGGTTTTTTAAGTTCCTGCACAGCCCTAGATCAGCCATTCCCCTCTGCTTTGCCATCTAACTCTTCCTAAATGCTACCCGCTTTGCTACGTTTTCAGCTCCAAATTTTGCTATCAGTTTATTTTTGACAGACTCATCATCTTTTTGCAATTCCAGATCATCCTCTCTGCTCCACACAGGGTACCCATCCTGGCGCCGCCCCGTCTGCAGGAAGTGCAAAGTAGCCTCTGCATCCCCACTGTTTTTCAGAAAGGCCTGTGTGACAGTGCGCAGGTCCATGCCAGACTTTTCCATTAAGTACTGCATCGTTTTTACTGCATCTCCCACCATGCTGGAAGAAGAGCAAGTGCCTGTTGGTTGTTCTTCCATCTGTAACCTGGTGTCAGGGCCAGCAGAGTCCTGCAGGACAGTTTTCAAACCAGATGCTGTTTCTCCTGGGGAAATTCTCTCTTTTGTAGGAAGTTCTCCTGAGATTTCTGAGGCGTCACTTCTTGACTACGAGAAGTAGAGTCATCAGTTAGACACGGTATGTTCTGGAAAGCTTCTTCCATCCCCGCTACCCAACCACCTTCCACTGTGCCTCTACGGTACAGAAAAACCTCAGAAATTACTAGACAAAGTAAACTTCATGCCTGAAGCGAAGCCATGTGTTAACAAGGGCACACAAGACCACAGAAAGCATGAAATAAGACAGAATTTAGGAAAGAAGAAGTATAAAACGCAAAAGCGTTAATGCAATTGCAGGCATGCTTTTTGCCTGAAGCGAAAGGATGATGTCCATCTGCCAACGCAGCTCTCGGTGTGACCGCACTACCACATCGATTCCCTCCAGCCAAGCTTGGCCGGGACTCAATCTCAGACAAGACAGCGCAGCGGGGCGCGGCTCGGCTCTTCGCGGGCCACGCAGTTCACGGCTCACGGGAACCAGTCACGGGGCGGTCTGGGTTGCAATGGACCTTGGCGTGCATCCAGTTCCCACCAGGGACACCTGGCGCCAGGCCCGGGTGCCCGCGCAGCCTCGGCGCGGGTCGCTCGGGCCCGGCCTCACCTCCATGGTCTCGAACTCGCGGTTCGCCGCCTCGAAGAGCCCCGCACGCCGCGCGGGCTGCAGGTGCCGCAGGTAGCGGTCGCGCATGGCCTGCCAGCTGTGCCGCGTCAGGCCCGCGCGCTCCAGTTCCTGCCACAGCGAGCGCCCGCGCGCCCGTGCCTCGCCGCGCCAGCGCACCGCGCGCACCAGCGCCGCGTCCTCCGCTGCCGAGAAGGCCAAGCGGCCGCGCGGCGCGGTGCCGGTGGAGAACGAGGACGGCGCGGCGGGCAGCCGGAAGGGGTCCAGCGGAAGCCGCTCGTTGAGCCTCACGCACTCCGTCACGTACTCGGTGGACACGGCCCCGCCGGGCGCCGCCTCGCCGGGCGGCGCCAGGAGCACGGCTCCCGGCTCCTGCACGCGGCACAGCCGCCCGCCGCCCGCCAGCACGAGCGGCGCCAGGCGCAGCTTGGCCAGCCCGGGCCGCACGTAGAACCGCATCGGGCTGCCATTCTCCCACAGGAACAGCGACCGCGAACCCTCCGCCATATCGGCCCCGGGCGCGCAGGCGCGGTACCTACCGGAAAGGCTGGGTGGAGCGTGGAAGATGGCGGCGGTCGTGGAGGGCGCGTGCGAAGCGGCGGGGACCGAGTTGCGCCTCAGCAAAAAGTGAGGGTGGCGGCGGGGCCGCGCCGGCGGAGCCGCGCCGTGCGGGTGAGGCCGCGCCGGGGACGCGAGGCGAGGGCCCGGCTGGCCTGGGCGCGCCGCCGCCAGGTCACACGTCGGAGCACGCCATGCTGAGCCCCGGCGCCGCGGTGCTCCGCGCCTCGGCACGGACCTGGTCCTGGTCCTGGTGGGCCGCGGCCGGGCTTCGGTGGCGCCGGGCGCTCCATGACCAGAGCAGGTCGGTGCTTCGCGGTCTGCCCGGGCCCTCCTCTTGCCTCGTCAAGTCCGTGCCCCCGGGGTCGGGAGCCGCGGGAAGAGCCGCTGTGCGGGTGGGCCGCGAGGCCGCCTTCGGGACCCCGGAGTGGCGCCGGGCGCTTGTTTCGGGGCAAAACGCCCTGTTCCAGTCACACCCGGCCCGTACGTGCACAGAGGTGCGCGAGAGGGCCTGCAACACGTTGGCGTGTGTCTGAGTATTTGTGTCTCAATGCTTAAACACCCTTAAGGATTATCTTGACTTTGAGTCAGAATAAGAGAAATAAAGGGTTATTTGTACAGTAAGCTTTTGGTAGTTGTGCCATGTGTTACCTGCTAGCTGAGTTCCTGCTGTACCTGGTTCCCTTCTGTTCTGCAGTGAGCTGAAGAGGCGTTTAAAAGCTGAGAGAAAAATCGCTGAGAAAGAGGCGAAGCAGAAAGAACAAAGTGAAAAGCAGCCAAATAAACCTGCCTTGGCTTCTGACTCTGAGAATAACACTGGTGCTGATGAGGAGAGCTTGGATCCAAATGTGAGCACCTGGCCTCATGCTTATTGCTATTCTGAGAACAAATGTTACTTATTTACATTGTTGGGGTTTTTTTTAATTGATGGATAACTAAATGGTTTAAGGGGGAGAGACCTACCTATTCCTACGTATAAGTGAAGCTGTGTTTAATTTACACACTGTAAAGTATTTTCATTTTCTAACAGAAATATGTTGGGTTTTGTTTGTTTCTGGTGACAGCAATACTACAAGATCCGTAGCCAGGCGATCCAGCAGCTGAAGAGCACCAGCGAAGATCCCTATCCTCATAAGTTCCATGTAGACTTATCTCTCTCAGATTTTATAGAGAAGTACAGTCACCTGCAGCCAGGAGATCACCTGACGGATGTTACATTGAGAGTGGCAGGTAAAGGCTTCTCTGGGATACAGGAGGATGGTCTGTTGCTTTGATAAGCCAAGTCTTTGCTGCTGTAGTAGTGCTAGACTATTCAGGACATGTGCTTTCAGACTGAGTGGACCCATGCCACATCCCTTACACCTTGTTGTGGTCTAAGTGCAGTCAGTAACTCAGACCCATGCAGCCTGCTTGCTCACTCCTCCCCTTCCTCCCCCCCTGCTCCCGGAGGGATGGGGAGGAGAATCAAAAGAATGTAACTCCCACAGGTTGAGATAAGAACAGTCTTGTAACTAAGGTATAACACAAATCACTGCTGCTACCACCAATAATAATAATGATAAGGGAAATAACAAGGGAAGAGAGTACAACCGCTCACCACCCACCAATACCCAGCCTGACCCTGGCAGTGAACTAGCCCTTCCAGGTAACTCTCAGTTTACATCCTGCGCATGACGTGCTGTGGTATGGAAAACCTCTTTGGCTAGTTTGGGTCAGATGTCCTGTCTCTGCTTCTTCCTGGCTTCCCCTCCTCCCTGGCAGAGCATGAGGCTCAGAAAGTCCTTGGTCAGACTATACATTTGAGCAGTAACTAAAAACATCAGTGTTATCAGTGCTGTTCCCAGGCTGAAAGTCAAAACCAGCACTGCACCAGCTACTAAGAAGGAGAAAAAATGACTGCTACTGCTGAACCCAGGACACACCTACAAGATAAGATTGTGGTATGAGCTGCAGGACCCCGAAGTTTATATAGTCTTTTGTGCACTGGTATTCATTTTGAGACTTGACTTCTGGTCTTCCACAGTTAGTGATCAGTTCAGAGCTGATGAGCCTTTGTCTAAGTGATAATACTGTGCTTTTTGCCCATGTGCCCTTTTTGCTAGGGACTCCTTTCCTGATGTCCTGCATACTTTGATATTTAGGTCGAATTCATGCGAAGCGTGCCTCTGGAGGGAAGCTGATTTTCTATGATCTTCGTGGTGAAGGAGTCAAGTTGCAGGTCATGGCAAATTCCAGGTAAGGAGAGGTATTTGCAGTAGCATTCTAAAATGAACTGTATTCTGAGGCCTAGATATCTGATTTGGTCATTCTGTTTCTTCATCTCCTTAGGCAATTTGTCTCTGTGTTGGCTTAGGCAGCCAGGTAAACTTTTGCTTAGGATGTTGTGGTTAGCCTCCCTGCTAGAAGAGTCTTGGAAGAGACTTACAGGACAGTTTGGAATGGTGAATTTTAAACAAATGTGCTTACATTGGTTTTGTAATTACAGGCTCTACAAATCCGAGGAAGAGTATTTCCGTATTAATAACAAGCTGCGTCGTGGAGACATTATTGGTGTAGAAGGGAATCCTGGGAAAACAAAGAAAGGGGAACTGAGTATTATTCCTTATGAAATAACTCTGTTGTCTCCATGCCTCCACATGTTGCCTCATCTTCACTTTGGTCTCAAAGATAAGGTAATTATCATATCTGTCACTCTTGAAGGGAGTTTGACAGATAGATCAGAATGGATGACCTTTTATATCTGCTCGTGGTATCAGTCACCAAAGGAACGTTAGTTTTGTTTTAGTTTTTCTTTGGCAGCACATTTTGTGTAGCTTCTTCTTAAGGTACTTGTTCTTTCCAGGAAACTAGGTATCGTCAGAGATACTTGGATTTGATTCTTAATGATTATGTGAGGCAGAAATTTATAACCCGTGCAAAGATCATTACATATATTCGGAGCTTTCTAGATGAGTTGGGCTTCCTTGAGGTAAGGCTTCAGTGTTTTATTTGTCTCTGCATACTGAACTTTTTTAGAGCTTCTCAGCTTCAAGGGTGCTTTATATTCAGGCTCATATGCAAGTATTTACAGAAGTGAGAAAAATTACCTTAGCATGGTATGTTTTATTAGTGTAACACAATGGGAACAATTCCTTTCATCTCTCTTTAAGATTACTTCTCAGTTGATGAGGTTATAACTCAGGAAACTTTTATCAGGATATTCTTCAAACTACTGCTGTCCTGTCCTTATGTCAGTAAATTAAGGTGAAAATAACACTTTTGAAATGGTGTTTTGTCTCTGGAGATAAATGCAGGTTCTACTTCTGGTAAGTAAAGTTGGTTTTGGCTTAAGACCTATTGTAGCATATGAAAAAACATTACTAGCTCTGCTCTCTTGCGTCCAGACTCTTGGTTGTTCTTTACAGTTAGCAAAAAAGTTAGAACTTAATGTAGTTTATTTACAAATGTTTATCAACTGAATCTGCAAAAGCTACCAGTGAGGTTTTTTTGAGAGCAATGGGATGCTGAACCTGTGCTGTGTTTTCTCTGTTGCGTGTGTAATGACTGTAGTGCTTCAGATGGGGCCTCACGGGAGTGGAGTAGAGAGGGAGAATCCCCTCCCTCAACCTGCTGGCCATGCTTTTCCTGATGCATCCCAGGGTATGACTAGCTTTCTGGGTGCATGTTGCCAGTGTGTGTCCAATTTCTCAAGCACCAGTATCCTCAAGTCCTTTTCTACTGGGCTGCTCTCAATCCATTCATTCCCAAAGCTGAACTGATAGTGGAGAGTTGCTCTGACCCAGGTGCAGGAACTTGCACTTGGCCTTGTAGAACTTCGTTTTCTGCGATGAAGAGAGATAATCCTCTGACTGCCTCAGCCAAGTTCCTGGCTTTGATAAGACGAACTCGGCAGGTTCACATTTATGGAGAATAAGAATGATTCTTGACAGCAACAAATAGTTTAAATAATTTGTCTTTATGGCTGCATCTTTTAAAAGTAAGTGCTCTTTAGTTCAGAATTATTTTGATTTACTGGAATGTCAAGTAATAAATGAAATACAGAGGTTTTTTATCAGAGCTAGCCATGGTTTCTTTGTTTGCTTGATCTACAAAGTTCTGCTTTGGAAACAGTTTCACAGGTATGAGCCTGGAAATGTTTATGCCACTGTTAAATTATTTTGTTGTTATTTTACAGATTGAAACTCCTATGATGAATATAATTCCAGGTGGAGCTGTGGCAAAACCTTTTATCACATACCACAACGAACTGGATATGAATTTGTATATGAGAATTGCTCCAGAGCTTTATCATAAGGTAGAATATAAACCCTTCTGATGGCTAAGCCCATATTCTCCAGACTGTTGTGATTTTTTTTTCTACAAAACAAAATGGAGCTGAAATGAGGATTATTCTTGAAGAAAGATGGAGTCATATGTCTGGAGGAGAGAAAATGTATCTTGAGTGAAATTTGTACAGTCATGTTGCAGTTGTGTGTGTTTGAGCTCTCTTCAGGTCTTTTGAAAAAGTTGGTTTGTTCACTGGGATTTCCTTTTGTTTAGATGTTGGTGGTTGGAGGCATGGACAGAGTATATGAGATTGGACGTCAGTTCCGAAATGAGGGAATTGATTTGACTCATAACCCTGAGTTCACAACTTGTGAATTCTACATGGCTTATGCAGACTACCATGACCTGATGGAAATTACAGAGAAGTTGCTTTCAGGTGATGTATGCAATATTAAAAAAGAGTAAGAATCTGGTAGGAGTGCGTATTATGTGGCATACTCTTGTTCTAAACTTCAGGTTCCTTTTGCAGGGATGGTGAAACATATTACTGGAAGTTACAAGATCACTTATCATCCAGATGGTCAAGATGGACAGGCCTATGAGATAGATTTTACCCCTCCCTTCCGGCGAATTAATATGGTGTATGATCTGGAAAAGGCCATAGGAGTGAAATTTCCACCAGCTGAGTGTTTTGAAACTGAAGGTTAGATGATGAGTATGAATGTCCTGTCATTCGTCCTTAACAGAAAAAGAGTAAAAACTCTTTGAGTTCCCAGCCTGCAGTCAGTCTGTCAGCTGCATTTTGAAGTGGTACTAACACACAGGATTCCTTTTCTCTGGTTTTGTCTGTTACTGAAGAGTCCAGAAAGAAGCCTTCATGCCTTGCAGTCTTTAGCAGGATCTGACTCTTTTGCTATGTCCTTTGTTGAGTATATGTGAGGTTGTTGTTCTCAAGATCTGGGGAGTTCTTGATTTGCTGAAGAGACCCAGCTTTTTATTTCTTACTTCTTCTGTCTTTTGTGCAGTTGAATCTCCATGCCTGGGATTGTAGGTTAACAGTATGATTAGTCTGGGCTTTCTTCACAATGTGTGTATGGGCTATTTTATTCCTGGAATCCTGAGCCATAGGAAACAAGCTCATATATTTTTCAGTGATTTATTTTTTTACATTTTATTGCTGTCACCCAGTGATAATGGGCAGCAGTTGTGTGGGGTTGTGCTTAACTGTTGTCAAGTTTTTGAAATACAAAATAACTTAGATTTTAGTGCAAATTGATCAAAAATCAAACTCTATTTTTGTAGATTGACTTTTAAGCTCATGGTTTACATGATGTATACCATTAAGATCTCAGAAATCACTCTAAGATACGTTGAAGGATGCAGAAATTAAAAAAAGAAATGTGGCAGCCTAGGGGGCTTTTCTAATTTTTCTCTTCAACAATTTCAGAAACTCGCAAGTTCTTTGATGATCTTTGTGCAGAGAGAAATATTGAGTGTCCACCTCCAAGGACAACAGCCAGGCTTCTTGACAAGGTAAGTAAAGGTGGTTTTTTTTATAATCCTAATGTCCTGAAGGATCTTTCTGTATTAACAGGTTCCAGAAGAGGTCTCTTCAGAGCAGAGTTTTAGCTGCCTTTGGGAAAACATGCTGAAATGCACTTCAGCTTTTCTTCACAGTGAGAAAACTTGCTGCATCAAAATCTTTTTGGTGTTGTCTGCACCAGACTGTAGTTTAGTGATGCCTGCTTAATGTCAGCTCTACAGTTTGATAACTAGTTTTTTATGATTAAAGCAGATGTGCTTTGCCTTATGTCAGTTTTATCTGTGAGATCTGTGCATTTGGGTATACCTTACAAAGCTAGTAGGCTTACCATATCGTTCTTCTGTCAGCTCTACTAAGTCTTTTTCTTTGTACCTAAAATATTGCCTGATAGCTTCTTTCTGCTGCTTTTCCTGTTGGCCATTGTCACAATGTCCAGTTTGAATAATGCTGTTGATTTTTTGTGCAGTTTCTGCTCTGTCATTTTTCTTATCCAAGCAAGACATGTACCCTCTGTTAATGAAGACATTACCATGATTAGTAATGATCACTTGGGGAACTTTTCAGTTTCATGGCACTTTCTTCAGATATGGAAAGACAGAAGTAGGATGTGTGGGGAAGGCAGTGCTATGAATGTGATACTGTGCTCTGCATACTTGTTTTGCCTTTGTTTTCCCAGTTAGTTGGTGAATTCCTGGAAGTCAAATGCATCAACCCTACATTCATCTGTGATCACCCACAGATCATGAGTCCTCTAGCCAAATGGTAAGAGTATGAGACACAGTCAGTGTGTAACTCTTAAACCCTCTACTCCTACTTTATTAACAAGGAAAAAAAATGAAGAAATTAAAAATCCAAGTCACATGTGAAAATAGATTCTGATGTTGTATACTAGTTTGTGAACTCTGATACCAACCAAGGTAGACATTGGTTCCTGAAACCCATCATCCGGGGCAGAGGTGGGCTGATGTTCAGTAATTTGAGGTTTTGACAACTGTTAATTGCTGAGCATGGGCACTCCTCCTGAGCACTTAATTTATGTGGTCTTTCCTTCTGTAAAGATGCTTATTTGAAGGTGTGGTTGTTTTATCTTCACTTAGGCATCGCTCTCAGGTGGGACTAACAGAACGCTTCGAACTCTTTGTCATGAAGAAGGAGGTGTGCAATGCATACACAGAACTTAATGATCCTTTCCGTCAGCGGCAGCTGTTTGAGGATCAGGCCAAGGTATGGTCCTTGCTGATATGGAATCACTGATACAGACACATAAGCAAAGGATATTCCTATGTCTGTTAGCCCCTAATGCTGTGTCGTGACTTAAGCCCTTGCAGTAACTCAGCACCATGCAATTGCTTGCTCACTCCCCTTCTCTTCCCCCCACCGCGCCCTCACTCCCAGAGGGATGGGGAGGAGAATGGAAAGAATGCAACTCCCACGGGTTGAGATAAGAACAGTCCAGTAACTAAGGTATAACAGAAAACCACTGCTGCTACCACCAATAATAATAACGATAAGGGAAATAACAAGAGAAGAGAATACAACAGCTCACCATGGCTTCACCTACTCCCTGGCTGAGCATGAGACTCAGAAAGTCCTTGGTCAGAGTAAACATTACTGAGCAACAACCAAAAACATCGGTGTTATCAACACTGTTCCCAGGCTGAAAGTCAAAAACAGCACTGCACCAGCTACTAAGAGGGAGAAAAATGATTGCTACTGCTGAACCCAGGACAGAAACTTACAGATCAGGAAGGAACTGAGCCTAGAGTTGTTCTGGAAACAGCTGTACAAGAGACCTGTGTGGTTGTCCAGGTGCTGAGGTTCCTTCATCTGTTTCTCATGCAGCTGTACAAGGCTGTGGTGTTACCAGTTACATGGCTGCTAAAAATACCAATATATTCCCCCTTTTCGGTAGGAGTTAGCAGAAGTGGTACTACCGAGCTCTGTGCAACCCATGTTTTACTGCTCATTTTCTTAGGCAAAAGCCGTGGGTGATGATGAAGCCATGTTCATTGATGAGAACTTCTGCATGGCGCTGGAGTATGGCCTTCCTCCCACGGCGGGCTGGGGCATGGGTATCGATCGCTTCACCATGCTCCTGACGGATTCCAACAATATCAAGGTGAGTGGTGGAAATGGCAGCACCTGCCAGGTGGGTGACACTGCAGAACAGCCTGCCTCTGACCAACACCAGACACCATGGCCATTGAGTGGAACGCTCTCTACAACTACCTGAAAGATAGTTTCTCTAGTAACCAGAAATAGGACAAGAGGAAATGGCATCAAACTGTGCCACGGGAGGTTTAGAGTGCTCCATCTTGGCAGTGTTCAAGGCCGGGTTGGACACAGGGGCTTGGAGCAACCTGCTCTAGTGGAAGGTGTCCCTGCCTGTGGCAGGGGTTGGAACTGGATAAGCCTTAAGGTCCCTTCTAGACCAAACCAGTCTGGGGTTCCGTGGTATTAGGAGCAGTTCCTTCTTCAAAGGGTGCTCAGGCATTGGAACAGGCTGCCCAGGGCAGTGCTGGAGTCACCATCCCTCCAAGTGTTCACACACTGTGGAGACAAGGCCTCAGTGCCATGGGTCAGTGGTGGTCGTGACAGTGGGGGGGTGATCTGAAAGGTCTTTTCCAACCCGGCTGGTTCCATGGAAAGCGCTTCCCTAATGGCATATGCCTGACTAGGCCCGCCGTGGGGCCAGGGCCGGTGGCTCCTGGCAGGGAGCGGTGCCTGGGGCGGGCCGGTGTCGCTGACGGTGCCTGTTTCCGCAGGAGGTTTTGCTGTTCCCCGCCATGAAGCCGGAGGAGAAGAGGGAGGCGCCGGGCGCCGAAGGCACCTCCGTGTGACGTGTCAATAAACAGCGCTGCTTCACCCGGCTCGTGTTTGGGTGCGCGTGTGCGCGCGCGTGTGTGTGTGTGTGCGTGCGCGCGTGTGTCTGTGCGCGCCTAGGCGCATGCGCTGGGGCCTCGCTCCCGGCGGGCTCCGCGACACGGGCCAGCGCGTGCGCGGTTGCGGGGTGGCTCTGCATGGGGACGGGGGCGGTGAGGCGGCTGCCGCGCAGCGGGGATTCTGGGAATCAGCAGAGGCCTCTGGTGCCGCGCCGTGAGACCTCCAGCACTTGGCAGCTGCGAAAAGAAGTGCCTTATTTCGTGTGATACTCTTCATTACAAACAGTGCTGGAAAGGCGTGCGGCTGGCCCTCTGTCAGTGGAATCTGCTGCAGGACACTGTCATGCAGCACAAGGTCGAAGAGAAGGGGGCTGCTGATCAGTGCTGCGATGGGATCCAGCTCCTTTCGGAAGCCTCACTTGCCTCGGGAGCCATGTGGTCAGCTGATGAAGTTGCTGAGCTATGTTGCCTGCACTATAGGACCAGACTCCCTAAGCAGGGGAAGCCAGATCCAAGCAGGGAGTGGACTTCACTGGCAGCTGTTGTCAAAGTGGAGTCCGCAACCCAAAGAGAGGTTCTTGCTAGTCCAGGGACTCTGCAGGGTAAGACTGAGCCGTGGGGACTGGGGCAGCTCGTGGCAAGGGGAGAGGAGATGGTAGCTGTCAGTGCTTTTTTATTTAATACCTGTAAGAAAAACCAACCCCTTTTGTGTCTCCACCCAAATGCTTTACTCTTTGCAAAAGCTTTCACCACTTCTGCCTAGAAAGAGGCGGTTATGGTGAAGCGCTGTTCTTCTCAGACTGTACCTGAGGTGAAAGAAGTTTAGGAGGACCTGACTTACTAATGTAAACCCTTGCACAGGTGTGTTCAGCTGCTACTTGAAAGAATCCTGAGAGGTCTCAGCTGGCTCTCTGTTAACAGGCTGCCTTATTACCTTGTGTGTTGGTGATAGTTCCCCATTAATTTTTCCCTTGCTGGCACTTCCAATATTGCTTCACAAATTATATCCCATGCTTGCTTACAAGTTTGAAGAATCATCTGCCAGTGTCGCAGGGTGTAGCCCAGTACGTCAAACATGTGTTAGTGCTCCTGCTATGGGTCATAGACCTTTTCTGGGACTGGTGAGATACTGTTTCCTTTCTGGAATGTGGTATGGCATGCCTCCCTGTATCTTACCTTTGACACAATGTCCTGTGTTTACTCCAATGACTTCATGAGAGCAATGCTTTGGTCACAGTTTGTTCAAGTAATAAAGTTTCTTTTTTCAGTTACAAAGGAAGTTGTTGCTATGGGAACAGGAACAAAATGCATTGGCCAAAACAAAATGAGAAAAACTGGTAAGTATGGTGTTAAGACATCCTGTGCTACCTTTTTTCTTGCTGGTGTCATAGAATCGGTGCAAATGTCCAAGGCTCAGACTTGAAGGCAGAAGTGTCAGGCAGTTTCACCTCATTAAGAAGAGAAGGGTTTAGGCAGCCAGCATGGCTGCCCTGGAGCTTGTTGTTCTTACTGCCTTAAAGGTGAATAAACTTTATATATGTGAAAATGTGTAGTTTAGGCACTTCATCTGCATGCCCAAAGACTTCATAATTAAAAACAGACCAAAACAGAAGCAAAATAATTGTGCTTCTATTGCCTCTGAAGGTCTAGTTTTGTTGTGGCCTGGTGCAAAAAGAGCCACTGCTGAGTTAGGGGAGGGATGGCACCAGGAATGTACTAACAAGCTGCTTCTCCTTTACCATGTGTTCTGCAGCTAGCTAGTTTCAAGTATTTGTACAATAGTGTGTGTGGCACAAACATGACTTCTCACAGCTACCATTTCTTACCGTTTATTGTAGGACTTTCCTCTGCATGTCCACTGCTTTACTCAGGATGTTTGTTCCCTCTCCTAGGAGAGGGCAGAAGCTATAGTAACTAATGCTGAAAAACGACTAAGGAGGAAAAGTGTTTGTAAATATGTAGGTACAGGGCTTTCTACCTTCTTTAGGGAGATCTACAGATCCTATTCCTTTAGATACTGCATTAGGCAGATACTGCTGGAAGTTTGAAGGTAAGATGTCTAAATCTTGTAAATATCATTGTTATTGACAAGAAAAGTAATTTAAATTGTAGTATATAGTGCAACAAGAGATTTCACCCAACAGCTTAACAAACACTTAAAAATTTCTGGATGCTATGCTTCATCTGAGAATATAAAGAGTTACCATTAAGAACAAACACCTTGAGGGTTTTGAAGGAAGCCAGTGCTTATTCAACTCAAAGGATTTCAGATGCCAGAAGAGTGACAATTTGGTATTTCAGTAAGTTTCTGGTTTGCTGCGGAGTGAAGAGTTTTATCCTTCGTTTGCGTAGGCTATGGACCTCCTTTTGTAGCAACAGGAATTGTAAATATCTTGCAGTAACCTAATACCAATGTTAAACCTTCACATGCTAACAAATCTGGAGAACTGACATCTGTCAAATTCTGTTTGCTTTGTTGTCTCCTTTTTAATAATGTTGCATATTGTTCTCATTTGGTTGTTGCTTCAGGAGATGTTCTGAATGACAGTCATGCTGAAATTATGGCCAAGAGGAGCTTCCAGAGGTGAGGCATGAAGTTTACATGCTGTTACTCAGTGCCTCTTGAGGTTGGTTGTTGTGATGAAAATGTTTTGACCTATAGCAAAATAGCCATATTTTGCAGCCTCAGGTATAAGAATGTAATGAAAGAGAATGGTATTACTTCTGTGTAGGCAACACTTCTTTTCCTCTTGCAACAAGGAGTTTAGCCTAATTTTTACACTTTTAGGTGGTGTGAAGGCCATTTCACAAAAGCTTGTTTCTTTGTTCTTGTAGAGCCTCTGAACAAAGTAGGATCTGATTTCATGTGATGTCAGTGCTGGTTTGATGAGTAGCTGTCAAGGGTAGCCTTTTTTCTCTTTCCTACATAACAGCTGTCTTGTTCACATTGGATAAGCTGGTTCAAGGAACCAAGACAGGAGAATAGTAAAGCTACAGAACAGATACATGATTTGGGGAGCCATTTAACTCCACTGAATCTGACCGTGTCAGGTTGCTGTTACTAAGGTTCCAATGATGTGTTTGTGTTTGTGGTTTATGTTGGATCCCATCTATCTTTAGAAGCAAAACTTCCTTGTTCCTCACAGACTTCATCAGGAAAGGACAGGCACTAGTGGGTGTCTCATGTTTGTTACTTTCCCATGCATCAGAAATGAAGGAAGTGTTTCATGAAAACTTTCTGCCTAACAGGTATCTTCTCCATCAGATGTGGCTGGCAGCTTCCCATCAGCAATGCAGTATCTTTATTCCAGGAACTGAAACTGGGAAATGGAAACTCAAACCAAATGTCATATTTGTTTTCTTCTCCAGTCATACCCCATGTGAGTACGCTGGAGTGAACTAATGTCATTGCTCCCACTTTTCTACCCCCTGCAGGTCTGGAGTGAGTGTGAGGCTCATGTTATTAGTATGTGCCCTAAGATGTGCTTGACTGGTCCTTCACAAATACATTTGGCATTTTTTCTCACTGGATGTGATTTGTGAGAATTCAGGAAATCTGTATGTTGATCATTATACAGTGGAATGCTTCACTTTCTCTTTAGATGATAACAGTTACTATTCTATTTTCCAGAAACTAACATACTTGTCAGAGGTCCTGTCATATCTCCTGATTGCTTTGCTTTAAATGTTGTCTCCTTGGATTCAAATTATAATAAAATCATTGACAATTATCACAGTTCCTTAAAAAAAACCCCAACAAGCAAACAAACCCAAAACCCGCAACCCATCAAATACAAAACCTCAGAAAAAAACCCATAACAATCCAAAATAAACCCAACCACACTATCATGGTTTAAGCCCAGCAGGTAACTCAGAACCACGCAGCTGCTTGCTCACGCCCCCGCTTCTTCCCTCCTGCTCCCAGAGAGATCAAGAGAAGAATGGAAAGAATGTAATTTCCACGGGTTGAGATAAGAACAGTCCAGTAACTAAGGTATAACAGAAAACCACTGCTGCTACCACCAATAATAATAATGATAAGGAGAATAACAAGGGAAGAGAATATAAAAGTAAAAAAGGGGAAAATACCAATAAACACAAGTGATGCACAAACAATTGCTCATCACCTTCAACAGATACCCAACCCTAGCAGTGATCTGGGCCTTCTGGGTAATTCCCTCCAGTTTTTATACTGGGCATGATGTGCTGTGGTATGTGATACCACTCTGGTTAGTTTGGGTCAGGTGTCCTGTCTCTGCTCCCACCCGGCTTCCCATGTCCCTCCTCAATGGCAGAGCATGAGAGACTGAAAAGTCCTTGATTGTGGTAAGCGCTGCTGAGCAACAATGAAAACACCCGTATGTTATCAGCAATGTTCTCAGACTGAATCCCAAACACAGCACTGCACCAGATACTAAGATGGAGAAAAGTGACTTGTTACGGCTGAACACAGGACACACAGAAAACCCTAAACCACTAAAAAAAAGACAAAACCCAATCAAACCAAACAGAAAACCACCAAACCCAAGCAACAAACCACCAAAACAAAACGGGAAAAAAGCGACAAAAAACCCTTAACAAACCAAAACCAAACTCCCACAAAACAACCAAAATTTCCGCCTACAAAACAGTCCCCTAACCCAAAACTTATGGGATGGATGCAACTTCTTGTTTTGTCCAGGAAAACACTTTTGTTAAAAAAAAAACGAACCCAGCATTACAAAGATGAGATCTATTAGCAAAATGTAGGAATAAGACTTCTTGGTCTATCATTTTAATGGAGGTCTTGATGTTATCACAATCCTACCAATATATTCTTCAACTGCTAGTCTGTTACCCGAGTGGAGAGGTCACAGTGCTCTCAAAATACACCTCATTAGTACTTCACATAGTGAATTAGTTGCCCATACTTTTTTGTGATTTTGATGGCATTGCTGGAATATAATATGATGGTTTTCTTTAGGAATGCAATATCAGAATAGAATCCACATCTATCTTCAAATTTAATAGCAAGAATAATTTCCTGACTGCCTTTTTCTCACATACCTGTCAGGCCTGGTTTGCTTTGAACTGAGCTTCGGAATTCTGTTTTGATCTTGTTTTAGTGATACAGATTAAAATTTACATCTTTATTTGATGAGTTATTGTTTACTTACTCCTTTGAGAATTGTATTGTTTAGTTAGATCAGACTAGTTTTCCTTGGAGTCTTCAGCACTGCCTGTGGTCTGTCAGATGCCAATGACACCTTTTGCTTTATGATTTTTATTTTAAATTCTGCTTTTTGATTATTTCTTAGGTAGAATGCAAAACATGAAATTAAACATAGGTTGGCTAAAATTTCAATGAAGTCTGATTCTTCACTGTACATCAGTGTTGCTTGAAAAGTGTGTTCTCATAGTTAAAATTTTCCTGAGTACAAATCTATGAAAGCCAATAGCAGTCGTCATAGTACTGCTGTGATGTGTTCCAGTCACAAGAGATGCAGTTTTGGCAAATTTTGACATTATTTCTTCTGTTCTAGGTGGAGATGCTTCTATTATTCCAATGAGTGAATCAGTGAACCAGCTTTGTAAGCCAGCAACTGGAGCTGATGCTGTTGGACAGTTAGCAGAGTGTAGAAGTAACTGTGATCATTTGGGTCCAGAAGATAAAAGGAAATCAGAGAAAATGGCAGGTGAACATAAAATCAAGAGAATGAAAACTGACATTGATGGTTGTTTTTCTGTAATCACTGAAGACCTGGCTGTTCAGCAAGGATCTGTGGAACGAGAAGATGACACAAATCCAGAGAGCTGTGAAGGTTCTGCAGAGACGCAAACAACTAATAAGGAGACTAAATTAGGGAGACCAAAGGTAGCAGATGTTTATAGAACTGGAGCGAAATGCGTGCCTGGAGAGCTGAGTGATGCCCGAATACCTGGTCTAGGTTATCACTGTGTGGGGTTATTACGAGTGAAGCCAGGTCGCGGGGACAGAACATGCTCAATGTCCTGCAGTGATAAACTGGCTCGCTGGAATGTATTAGGGTGTCAAGGAGCTCTTCTGATGCATTTCCTGCAGTATCCGTTGTATTTGTCAGCAATTGTAGTGGGGAAGTGTCCATACAGCCAAGAAGTCATGCGGAGAGCAATTATTGAAAGGTAAGTGTTCTCTGGAAATCAGATAGTGTGTATGGAGACAGTGAGTTATGGAAGACAACATATCACACAAATAACAGAAATTTGTTCCAGGGTCATGTGCAGAAAATGTCAATTTCTGCAAATTCACATTTTCAGAAAGTGGCCCTGTGGAGCATGGACAAAAGGTGATTCCTGCTGGTGGATCAGACTTGAAGATTCACAGAAGAACTTCCATTAGATTCTGGATCCCCTTGATTGTCTCATCACAGAGCAGTGAGAACCTGTTACCCATCAGAGTTTTTCAGAAAGCTTTCCAGCAGAAAAAGCAGCTGGAAGGACATGAAGTCAATGTAGTGAAGTTGAACTTTTCAATTTATTCAGTTATCCATACTCCAGAGAGTCACTCTGAGTAGTAAGTTTCCTTTTATAGAATTGTGTTGATGAGCAAAAGCAGCTTTTATGTCTTGCAGCAGCATTCCTAATATTAAATTAAAAAGCTCTCAAATCCATCCATCATAAATGCAATCTGAAATTACTCCAAGTAAATGCATAGGTAGACTTTTGCACTGTCTTTCTGATTGTCCTTACAGAACTTTTATAACAGCCTTAAATTAACTTAGTTCTGAAGCTTTCACTGATTTTAGACCCTGCTTTCAAGCTAACTTTCCAGCAAGTAAAAGAGCCAGTATATTACACTTCCTTGGAAGGGAATTGTAGTAAAACCAGTTTACTTTTTGCTGTCTTTCTGAGCTTGGATCTGAACTTGAAATTTCCCAGGAGGTTAATATTTGGGTTATTGCATTTGCATATAAGTCCATCCCATGTAAAATTTCAAAATTATATTGTCAGCCGTTCTCAGTAGAAGTTTTTGAAAGCTGCTGTTCTAAAGTTGTGACTCTTCCTTGTGTCTTCAGGTGAGCCGTGCATCCTGTGGAAACAGACTTCTAGACCTAACACAGAAATTGCTGTGCTGTGGTGGAGTACATTTAGGTTTAGAAAGATGAGTCTGTTTGGCAAACAGATTGAAAAGTCATGATCTCATGTCAGCACTTGTTTCTGTTTATATTAATAGAATCATAGAATAGTTAGGGTTGGAAAGGACGTTAAGATCATCTAGTTCCAGCCCCCCTGCCATGTGCAGGGACACCCCACACTAAACCATGTCACCCAAGGCCTCATCCAACCTGGCCTTGAACACCGCCAGCGATGGAGCATTCACAACTTCCCTGGGCAACCCATTCCAGTGCCTCACCACCCTCATAGTAAAGAACTTCTTATATCCTGTCTAAACTTCCCCTGTTTAAGTTTGAACCCATTACCCCTTGTCCTATTACTATGGTCCCTAATGAAGAGTCCCTCCTCAGCATTCTTGTAGCCACCTTCAGATACTGGAAGGCTGCTCTGAGGTCTCCACACAGCCTTCTCTTCTCCAGGCTGAACAGCCCCAACTTTCTCAGCCTATCTTCGTACGGGAGTTGCTCCAGTCCCCTGATCATCCTCGTGGCCTCCTCTGGACTTGTTCCAACAGTTCCATGTCCTTTTTATGTTGAGGACACCAGAACTGCACACAATACTCCAAGTGAGGTCTCACGAGAGCAGAGCAGAGGGGCAGGATCACGTCCTTCGACCTGCTGGTCACGCTCCTCTTGATGCAGCCCAGGATACGGTTGCTTTCTGGGCTGCGAGTGCCCACTGCCGGCTCATGTTCATTTTCTCATCGACCAACACCCCCAAGTCCTTCTCTGCAGGGCTGCTCTGAATCTCTTCTCTGCCCAACCTGTAGCTGTGCCTGGGATTGCTCCGACCCAGGTGTAGGACCTTACACTTGGCATGGTTAAACTTCATAAGGTTGGCATCAGCCCACCTCACAAGCGTGTCAAGGTCCCTCTGGATGGCATCCCTTCCCTCCGGCGTATCAACCAAACCACACAGCTTGGTGTCATCGGCAAACTTGCTGAGGGCGCACTCAATCCCACTGTCCATGTCACCGACAAAGATGTTGAACAAGACCGGTCCCAACACCGATCCCTGAGGGACACCACTCGTTACCGGTCTCCAGCTGGACATTGAGCCATTGACCACAACTCTTTGCGTGCAGCCATCCAGCCAGTTCTTTATCCACCGAGTGGTCCACCCATCAAATTGATGTCTCTCCAATTTAGAGACAAGGATGTCATGTGGGACAGTGTCGAACGCTTTGCACAAGTCGAGGTAGAGGATGTCAACTGCTCTACCCCTGTCCATCAGTTCCGTAGCCCCATCAGAGAAGGCCACCAAACTGATCAGGCAGGATTTCCCCTTAGTGAAGCCCTGCTGGCTGTCACCAAGCACCTTGTCATTTTTCATGTGCCTTAGCATGCCTTCCAGGAGAATCTGCTCCAAGATTTTGCCAGGCACAGAGGTGAGACTGACTGGTCTGTAGTTCCCAGCGTCATCCATTTTCCCCTTCTCAAAAATGGGGGTTATATTTCCCTTTTTCCGGTCTTTGGGAACTTCACCTGGCTGCCGTGATCTTTCGAATACGATGGACAGTGGCTTAGCAAAACTTCATGCTTCTGGGACACTTCACACTTGCATGCAAGCAAGTATCTCTCCCTGGTCTGTCCCACCACTTCCATTCACACTGATTTGAATATGCAGTGCAAGCTCACCTTTTGTAGTTTTCATGCATTCTGAGGGATGCACTTCAGAATTCTGCTGTAAGACTGAGCCTTCAGCTTCTGTAAAGGATGAGATTTGTGGCTTCTTAAGTCTGGCTTTGATATACTTGTTTCTCATCCTCCTGCTCTGCAATATAGAAAGAAGCTTAATTTTTGAACCTGACCCACCGTTAGCAATGTTTGAAATGTCAGAGGAGCCAAAGAGGAGAGGTACTCTGCTGGACTTCATATTTGGCGCAAATGAGGGGATCAGTGGGGATGTGAAAGGCAAAAGAGGCCCAGGTTGCAGTGACCATGAATTGGTGGAGTTCAGGACTCCAAGGGGAGGGAGGGAAGTAAAAGGCAAACTCACAACCATGGACTTCAGGAGAGCAGGCTGCTTGGAAGAGTCATGTGAGCTGTGTCACCTAGCATATGACAGCTTGGAAAACACTGAGTTGTCTTAGACTGGAAATGCCAAGTGTAGGTGCGTATCTGTGATGGTAAAAATCTGTCTGCTGCTTTGATCTGAACTACACCCTGTGTAGTTGTTCATTATATAGTGAAATGCTTCACTTTACTGTGAGCAGTATTCTGGTAACACAATTTGTCACCTCAGGGAAATTTATGTGAGGTGAGGTGCACTGCTGCTAAATGAAGAAACTCATCTGCTGTGCACTGGCTTTCTTGCTCCTCACAACTCTGAGTTGATGAAAACTATTCTAGCAACAAAAGGATTGTAAGTGGATATTTTTCTTGCTTAGAAGGTTGGTTCAGTGCAACAAAGGCATCTGCAAGTTTTAAAGGACAGTAAGTGGAACAGGGCAAAGTGAAGGGAAAGGAGGGCAAGAAGGAAACCCAGGAGCTGAACCTCTCCCATTAAGAGCCAATTACTACACCAGTTCCTCTGAAAGGTTTGACTATTTAATAACTCCTTTTCTCCATAGCCTTGCATCCTTCTAGGATGGTTATAAAAGAGGTCATAGTATATTTATTGTGGAAACTCTAAAGCTATCTCTGCAGTGGACTTTACTGGATAATGCTTTCCTCACTCTGTAATACTTCATGTCTTTTCCTCATACAATCACAATCCCATTCAGTGTGTAGCAATAATTTAAGGTAACACAGGTAAGATTATGCATGGAACTGTAAATGTATCTTGTATCTTTTTAGTCTTTGGTTATGAGCTTCCAGGTTCATAAAACAGTTGTTAGTGTCATATGGTTTACTATGTAAACACTTTGATTATTGCAGTCTTTATCCTCCATATTTTACCTCCATCAATTAGGAGGGTTAACTAGCCCTTGTATCTAGACCCTTTTTAAAAATCAGTTAGTCGCATTTTTTTAGGATGGACAAAGTCTTAACAAACTAGGTCGCTTTGTTTTTTTAGCAAATACTTTTCTGAAAGGAAACATGCCCTCAAGCCTCCTTGTCTTTCTTCCATAACTCATGCTAAATTCAGTTTTAATGTAAAAAGTAACATATTTTAGATTATGCAGGGAAATTACCCCAAATCAGCTTGTTTGGGAAGAGCAGACTTAAAATCACTTGCATTTTTCCGTGCCTACTTTAGGTGTCAGCACATCTCGTGTTTACCGGCTGGTTTTCTCACCCAGGAAGTTAAGCTGCTGCAATCAGATCTTCGGTTTGAGCACAGCCGTCAGGCAATTCAGGAAGCTCAGACTAACAGCAAAACAAAACTTGTGCCTTGCAGTGCAGGTGAGTTCACCTGGGCCAATTGCATAACTGTGTGCAGAAGTCCAAATAGAAATCAGGTGGTTTTGGTGGTTTTCTAAAATGGAACATCATTCATTGCCAGTGCTAGAGGCAACATGTGACTTACAGCAAGAAATTAATTTCAGGTCAGAACTTAATTGTTAATAATTAATAATACTCAGCTCAGCCTCTAGTTCTCTGTAGGGAGTTTTAGACTGAATGAAACTTGGTTGGTGCCATGAAGAATTTCTAAGCTAAACAAAGACAGGAAACAACCAGCTAAAGTAGAAGTTCTGGGGTCAATAAAAACCCCAAAAATATCAAAAGGCTGCTTGTTTCAGGTAGTTTTGCATTCTCCTTGGTAATGAACAGAAGACTTGCCATGCTGAGTTATGCTTGTAACTGCTGCAGAAATCTGTGAACGTAAAAAGAGTACAGAGTAGTATAGTGGGAGGGTTTAATTGATAGAGGGTTTGGACATTGCATTTTTTGTCATGGTGATGAATGAATATGCAAATCACGCTGTGATTTAGCAACATGGTCTCTTTTAGGAAAAAACCCAAACAATGGAGCTGCCACCATGTATGTACAGTTACTAGTACTTGTTAAACAGTTTCTTTAAGGTTGGACATGCCTACCTTCTGCTGTTGTATAATTTTCTGGCTTAACTGGAACTGGAAGTTATTCTCTTACAATAGACCTGATGATAAAATAGACTGCAAACAAAGGGTTCCTGAATGGAATCCAGATTCATTAGATTGGATTTTTTTACAGGTGCGAGGAAGGAAAATATTTTGATTCTGTGAGATAGGAAACAAAATCCATCATTGAAAAATGGTGCCAGTTTACTTTGCAAAAAAGACCTGAAGCCAGCTGCTAAATCCCTGTGTATGACTTTCTTTCTGTACAGTTACTTGTGTTAGTCTATTAAATAAAGATGAATGATGATTTATCACACTTTTTTGCATATATAAATTATGCCATGTTGATTTCTTTAAGAGGTGAAAATCAGAATAAACTAAATTCAGGGCTGTTACACTGAGTGTTGAAATATGCTTGATAGGAACATTGCAGCTGGTATCTTAAAAAAAGAAATGTGTTCCTTTTAATAGTTTGAAGTTTGTGCTATTAAAAAAAAAAAAAATAGAAAACATTTTCATATTTAAGTAGATTTTTATCTCTTTGTCAGAGGATATCAGACTCTGACCAGGTGGTTTTAGATACTCCCCACATGTAAGGTGTAGTGTTCAATAACAGTTTTTTGTATTTAATTTTGTTTGACATTACACAGAATTTTAATTTAGCAAGTGATAGAGCATTGTGCCTAAATCACAGTGCAAGTACCATTTACACTTAGGAGAGCATGGCAATTGCAGCATACAGCTGAATCACGACACAAGTGCGATTAACATAATCAGCTGCCATAATATGCTTTATAATGTGTAGGTTTTGAGAATCTTGAATGGCAAGATGCTATCATGAAGGAGAGAAACTGAAAATTGTCTTTAGAGTTAGTGCATGTGCAGCTGTTTTGCCTGTTAGGAACATAGAAAAATGTGAGAACTTAGAGAACAAAAAATGTCTCCCACCTTTTTTTTCTCCTCCCAGGAGGGATGGGGAGGAGGATTGAAATAATGTAATTCCCACGGGTTGAGATAAAAACAGTCCAGTAACTGAGGTATAACCACTGCTGCTACCACCAATAATACTAATGATGAGGGAAATAACAAGATAAGAGAATACAACCGCTCACTACCTGCCTACCAATACCCAGCCCAACCGGAGCAGTGATCTAACCCTTCCATGTAACTGCCCCCACTTTATGTGCTGTGGTATGGAATACCCCTTTGGCTAGTTTGGGTCAGGTGTCCTGTCTCTGCTTCCGCCCAGCTTCCCCTCCTCCCTGGCAGAGCATGAGATTCAGAAAGTCCTTGGTCAGAGTAAACATTACTGAGCAACAACTAAAAACATTGGTGTTATCAGCGCTGTTTCTAGACTGAAAGTCAAAACCACAGCACTGCACCAGCTACTAAGAAGGAGAAAAATGACTGCTACTGCTGAACCCAGGACAGCAGTAGAAGTTAAAAACTGTTTTCAGGATATAGCAGGACAGATTAGGTATACAGTTTTGTTTCTGTTAACGTGCCACTGATGCTTTGCTACTTATTTATGAATCTGTGAGGCATGATATGCAGAGTTTCAGCATTAAGAAGTTCACAGTCTTAAGACGGTAAGAAGGTAACCAGAATGGTAAAGGATAAGGCTGTTGGCACTTGCTATGTCTTTGAAGAGATTATTTTTATTTGACTACTAGGTAATAATATTTTTCAAGTAAAGTCAACAGATATTTGGTGTATGTAGTTATCAAACTCAGAGAGAACTATTTGGAGTATACAATACATAATAAAATAATAGCACACAGTAAATAAGGAGGATGCAGACTGTCTGGTGCAAGTAGTCTGAATTATTTTGGGAAGCAGCATGATATCACGTGAACACATGGAATGAATGGAACTGTTAAGTTCTGCTTTTGTGATGAGAGCATATCACTTGTTCATAATCCTTTCTTCTACAGCTATCAGTTGGAGTGCAGTCCCTGAGCAGCCTCTGGATGTCACCTCAAATGGCTTCCGGCAGGGAACAACAAAGAAGATGATTGGGAGCCATCAGAGCAGGTATGACAATGTTGTGGTGTCTGAGTGCAGAGATCTTTTTTGTTAGCACGCACACACATCTGTCAGCTCATGTGGTGCATGACGTATTGTCAGAGTAGAGGAAATATAGGGAGTGAGGAAAAAGGGGAAAGGTAGGGAGCTGGGGAAAGGGAAGAGTCGCTGGGTAAGGGAGACAAGGGGAGTTGGAATGACAAAAGTTGATGAGGGTTAACAAGTTTATCCTATTTCTTTGTTTTCACTGTTGATTAAAACTAGCATTGTAGGTAATGGTGGTGGTGGATTACGATAAATTTTTATTAAAATAGAGATTATCATTGAAATTAGCAGAATTTTTGCTTTGTATCTCTTGAGTTGGTAAGTGTGAGGGAAATGTGTTTTCTGCAGGTCCTTTTTGTAGATTTTTTCTGTAAGAGTCAGGCCAGCTGACCTGGATGTATGATTGTTAAAATTGTTGTTTTGCAATGTGGCTTTCTGCATTAAAGTTTTAAAATGTTATGAAATGCCTGTAGCATCTTCCTAACACAAAACACGGCACTTTCTGATAGTCTTATTGACACTGTGCTCTTTAAGAAACATTATAATCCATGTTTAAAGAAAAGGTTACACAGTTTTCTTGTGGTTGAGAGGAATTACTTGTAAACATCTGCAGACAGATCTATCCATCTCTCTACACCTTTCTCAGTTTAGGTGAGGTGACTAAAATTAGCACTGGTCTGTGGAAGTTCAGCTTGAGGATTGCGGTCATGTTTTAATTGTTGGCTGCTTATACTACAGTTTATCAATGATCATGGTGTCCTTTTTTTCCTGGGCTTTCTGGGAGAAAGATGGTAATCCTGACAGTAGTGAATAAGTAGATCTTGGACAATTCTAGTGGATAATTCGTTCACATGCCTGAGAGTTGCATGTTCTGAGCTTCTCATTGACTGAAGTTTATCCTGGTATATCCTAGTATTTCCAGTTTTCCCTGAAAGAAGAGGACTAGTAGCTTTGTGGTCTGTGGTCTGTGACATTGGTTTGTGGGGTATTGTTAGCACAGTGTGTCTTTTGAGACAGGCTTTATGTGCACAGTAGAATATTAGTTTTCATTAGGTGGTATGTAATGTATTCCAGAAGATGTGTGAAAGATCAGACAAACCAACCAACCTCTTCTTCTCAGTAAGCTTAAATTTGTTACGTAGCATTTGTGGATCGTCAACTCTCAAACTCTAGAGCCATCTGCTAGGTGCCAGTGTGCTGTAGGAACTTAGTTATTGTTGAGAGCTCCTCCTCTCTTTTACATGTGCCCAAAATTCACTAAAACATTCAGAAATTATTAGAGAGGGCCTACAAGACTGTTTGACTTCAAAGGCCTTGTTTCCTTAGAAAATCAGGATTAAAAACAATGTCTGTCAAGGAATACGTAAACTGTTTGCACTTGTGTGATAAATGGTCATGAAAGGAACTTCTATGATGAAAATAAGGAATTTATATCCTTATTGGCAGTGTGTGTTTAATAATAAACAGGACTTTATTTCCCTCAAGGAATCTCATGGTGATTCATGGGAGGTGTTGTTTAGAGTTTCCCCCCTTAGTATGCTAGATAACACTAAATATTGAGGAAGGTAAAGCTGACTGACTAAAAGGAATTTGTAGGTAGATGTCTGGTATGCGCTTTTGTTAATACTTATTTAACTAAAACACCAGAAACTACAATATGAATCACTGACAGATTAACATGAAGATGAAATTTTAGAACATCTTTGCATGCCAATTTTGGGGTTCTTAAAGAACAAACTACCAAAATAGAAAGCAGGTTTTGACTGGTGGTTTTTTTTTCAATATTTCTGGAGAATCAGTTTGCACTTGTTGGAGAACTCAGGCATTGTAAAGACAAGTGTATAAAGAGAATTTACTTAAATAGAGAAAATAGCTGGGGCTCTCAAAAATGAACCATGCTTTATAAACAGCTCTTCTAGTTACGTTCTCTTTGGGGAAGGTGAGGGGCTTAAAGCTTACTGAGATGCATATGGTGTCTTCAGACTTTGACTCACTTTATTTTTTGATGAGCCTTTTAATATTTAACTGCTTTGCAGCTGTTGCTGTGTGTGTCCTTGTCACTGTTGTGAGAAGGACAGCATTGTTCCAACTATTTCTGCTGATTCTTTTATTTGTTCTGAATAAGTCTGCCAGTTTGAACAAGCCTTTCAAGTCTTCCTGTGCTTGTTTGATCAGTTCTGGGACTAGTCCTTCTGGCTCAACCTTGCTGTAGTTGTGAGCTGATGACGATGCACTCTCACACAGATAACAATGTGGGGATATTAAAATGTTCTCTGCAAACTGATAAGAATGCTGGCTGGCACCATGGTGGCAACAGAGCTCTTTGTCAATACAATATTTAAAACAAAGTAAAAAGGCAGGTGGGCAGCTTGGATGGAAAAAGTTAAATTGTTGAGAACTTTCTACATTCTTTGAGAAGTGAAAATGTTTTTCATCAAAAACAGTCAGCTGGGATGTAATACTGTGAGCTGTAAGGGGAAGTACATTTCTGAATCCTTTTTCCATCAGAATTCCTGATTTACTTTTTTTTCCATCAGATCCAAGATCTGTAAAGTGGAACTGTTCCATACATTCCAAAAGCTGGTGATGAGTATTCCACATGAGGATCTGCCAGACACTCTCCGGTAAAGACATTTTTGTTAGATTTAGAAAAGTGATTTCAAACTTAATGAAACTCAGTAATTATGTGATAATACCAGAATCTGCTCATGAATCTCACTTTTGATAAGTTCATTGTTAAAATTTGGTCTTTGAAAATTATGGCATGTACTTGATGGGTTAGGAAGACTTTTTGGTCTTTTTAATCACCTCCATGGAGAAATAGGTATCAGATCTCATGTGTTAATGACAGACAGAAGAAATTGGAGGTGGGTTGTTTGGAGTTAAGGTAAGAATTTGGGGCAGCTGATCTGTTCTGCAGGCTTACTTCTTTTGAGAAGGGTAAACTCTGTTCCTGATCAGTGGAGCATTGCACTAGCTCTGATGTCTGTAGCTGATGGACACCTCTGTAAGCCTCTTCAACTTGCTGTCTTTGCAGAAAACTCTGCATTTTTTTGTCTTCTGAGTCAAAGTGGTTTTGTCTGAAACAGAGTTTGAGGAAAAAAAAGTTTGCTGTTTTGTTTTTGGTTTTTTTTTTTAGAAAACTGTAGGCTAAAATCTTTTTTCATCCAAGTGTATGATGGATTGAGAGCTAGTAAGGTGACAAGCTGTAGGGCTCTTTCTGCAATGCATGTATTATGAAGACTTTCTGGAAAGACAGGAAGTTGCCTGAGGAGGCTATACTTGGAGGTTTCTTTTATGTTATTAGAAACAAGTTTGGTTTATAAAACTGGAATTTCTTGTAGTAGTCACCTGGTCTGGCATTGCATTACGTGCGTTACATGTCTGGTGGTATTCTAGCCAGAACAGCTACCATGGAGCAGGGCTTAGTTTTACATATACAAAAAACTTAACTCTCACTTTGGCTTAGAGATTTGGAGAGGTGTAGGAGGTTCCAAATCCATTGCCTTGGAAGGGTTAGTTTATTTTAGAGTTTTTTCCAGGTATGATTTCACCAGGGATGTGATTGCACCAGCTGTTAAGCTAATTTAACTGCTGGTAGCTGCTGAGGATGGTGGTCCCACAGCAGTCTCTGCTGCTGATGGCTGTAGATTTCCTGTTTTTTCCCTTGTATCAGCTGCACTTCTCCAGCCTCATGGTGAGCCAGTTCAACTAGCTTATGCGGCAGAAAACAATTACCTTGTCTTCTATGTTTTCTATTGGACTGATGAGCTGAATTGGCTCATTTAAGGCTAAAACACGTAATAAATCCTGTGCAAAGGAAGTAAGAGGTATTTGTAGCTGGAAGAAAGGGAGATGGGCTGTTTCTGCCTTTCGTGGTACCAGCATATTAGATGAGGTAAACCTAAAATAAGTGTGCCCTGGATTTTTATTATTAGATCTTGTGTGCTATTGAGTTTCTTGCAGTTACCTTTTGTGTCTGTAGAAGTCTCATAACTATTTTAAAGTTCTGATGTCAGCATGAGCCGCGCCGCTGCTGAAACACTTGCAACTGATTCTATAAATAGAATACGTTCTTCTTCAGTTTTAAATATAAAATTGTTAACCTCTTTTGAGTGGGAGTTTTTCTCACTTTGTTCAGCCATCATAACATCCTCCGAGTAGAGTGTGAGCAGAGTGTGAGCTGTGCCTTGTTGGGTAGGCGACTCATTGTGCTGATCATGTGCTGCTTACATAAAGTCACTTCCCCTCAGGGCTTTTCTAGACTCCAGTGGCTTTCTAATTTCCTTTGACTTTTTTGTCCTTTACCATTTTTCTGCTTGGGTTTCTCCTGACAAAGTCCAGCTGATGTGCAGATGTGGCTGCACAAACTCAATTTGTACAGTAGAGGTGCTAGCTCACCAGTCAGCTTGTCCAGTTGCTTTCCTGTTGGAAGTCTTTGTTTTTCCTACTCTTCACTTAGAAAGCGAAATTTAAAAAAAAAAAAAAAAAAAGGTGTTTGTATTGCTGTTTCCTCCTTCTTCTCTTTCCTTTTCTACAAAATATTCTGATGTGTTTTCTTCCTTTTTCTTCCTTTCCCCCTTGTAGTTTGAATTTGAGTGGACCTCAGATAAAAAATCCCACACTCTCAAGTTTTTTCCTCTAAACTCCTGTGTATTTAAGTTAGCCAGCTCCGTATCTTCTTCCCATTCAAATGCGTCTTATCTCCTCCCACAGATGTTTGGCTCTGGTGCTATGCTGTCACCTAGTTTCCTTTTTCCACTTTGCCCCTAAGTTCCTGCTTTGCTTCTTCTAGTCCACTTTTTGGTCTCTTGCCACCCATCTTTTCTGCTCCATCAAGGGAATCTCATTGTGTTGTCCTTTAAAATTTGCTGAACAGTTTGTCTTGTTACATTCAGAAACAAGCCATTCTCTACTTAACACTTCCTTCCTCTAAGGTTGTCCACTGTCGGACCTAGGATACTGGGACAGTTAAAGCTTTACATGCAACTGGTATACTGCTTCTGATGTTCTTTTGTTTTCTTGTTTATGGTGTCTAACGCTGCTTCTCTGGCTTCTTGTGCCTTCCCTTTTCTTTTATTCTTCACTTCTCTCCAGAGGATCGATGCTGGCACTGTTACGTTGGAACAGGGAGAAGGCCTACTGGGGCAGAGCTTTGCTGGCTCTCCGAGATGCTAAACATTATACTGAACAGTTGTTTTTGTCAGGATTTAGTTTATTTGCTTTCAACTGAGACGGTGAAGGAGGTTGTGTTTAGCTGGCATTTGCTACTTCTTCACGAAGAACCACATAGTGCTGTGTTGTGCTGTCACACTTTCTTCCTTTCTGATAATTTCTATGACCTCTGTCTTCTGAACCTTACTTATATTTTCATTCATGTCTCTAGCTAGAATATCTAAACTTACTTGGTTTTTTATAACCTCCACTTGCCATACTCCATTCTCTTCTGTTGTCTCCCTCTCACATGTTGTTTCATGTTAATGTTTTGAAATTACTGGTACATAAATCCATTGTTCCCCACCATGTTTTTCATGCTCACTGTCAAAGATGGTGTGTCATGTGGCAGTGTTGTACCATTGCTAATCTGAATTGTTATGTAGAAACCTCTGCCGTATTACTGTTATTTGCAGACCTCTTAGTGGTTATATGGCAAAGAAGCATTTTTGCATTTTTGGTTGTTTTCCCTGCTGGTAGAAAAACTCCATGCTTTGTGCATCACCTGAGTAAGTGAAAGACTTCTTTTGTCACACAGTGGTATCCACCATACAGAGTCACCAGGCCTTTCAGTTTGCGCAAGGTGTGGCTGGCTCTGCAGCCCTTTGTCTGAATGTAAGGGAGGATTTGTAACATAAACTTGCCCCAAGTTTCTTTTTGGGCTTATTACATGGATTGCTGATTCTCTTTTCTCTTAAATTGTAGCCAAGAGCCCTCACAATTAGGATTGTACTTTATTCTTCGTTCTCATTCTGTCTGCAGTAGGAACAATTCCAGTTCCAGTGACACCTGATTGGAGGGTGTGGGCTGTTGTACAGAGCAGTGCAAGGACTTTCAGATAGCTTTAAGATACATTATAGAACCTTTGTTTGAGGTTCATGTTTAAGGTCTTTTTGCCAGTGTTTATTTGTGAAAAACAAAAGGATGTCACCAGGTGACTGCTAAATATTTCCCTATGGAATGAGGGAGGATGATGGTAAGGAAGTGTCAGCTTAATGAAAGTAACTGTCATGGGAGAGGTGCAGTTTCAGTGTTACTGATGTTGTCCAATTAAAACCAAACCAGAACAACCGCCATATCTGGCAAGAATTCTGTTGCAATTTTCTAGTACCTTTTCCATTTTCTTTTTAAAATTGGTACATGAAATAATTCCTGTGGTGGTCCCACCACTGCATGGAGGCCTGTGGAGCAGTTAGGTTCTTTGCACTTTCTATACTGCACATCACAGATGCTTGTTTGGGTGTTTGCCAGATTGAAGAGTCTTTTAGTAAGTAGTATATTCTGCCCCATAAATATTCTTCATAATGATCTCAAGACTTGGTCTTTGTTTTTTTAATTACTCTGTTGAGCTTCTACATCTTTCTCTGTGGGATTCATTTTTGCCACATCTCAGATGACACTGGAAAAAGCCACAAAGTTATTTTTCCTATTTTTCAATAATGCATTAAAAATCTGGTCTCCCAAGCTTAGGCACAGCAGTACAGTGACAGTCTTCCAGATACTGCAGAACCTTATGTTACTGTTAGAGCTTGTTGTATTTGAGCAGACCCCACTCACAGGAAAAGTCAGTGAGCTAGCTCAGCATCTTGCCTGCAGTGACTGCATTCTGTCTATAGCTCTGAAGAAGACACTAACAGAATCAGGCCCTGTATGTTTTCCTGACCCCTGTCATTATGGATTCACATCATATTTTTACATACTGGAGCTCTGTGAGCTTTTGTCCCCTTAGATGCAGTGCATTAATTTTTGTACAAAAGTAATGTTCTGTTTGATGCCTTGTGCTTACATCAATATTTTTCATGTGCAGAGTGACTGGAATCTCAAAAGTGTGTTTTAGTTCAATGTAAATGTTTGAATATGTGGTTAAAGAGGTAGAGTTTGTTGCTGAGAAGGAAGTACTGCAGAGTGCTTTCTTTGCAGGTTGCCTTGCTGGTGAGCCCGTTTTTGCTCAGCTTTCCAAGTAGCTGAGCTCATGAATGTTTTCAAGCAATAATGGTGATTTGCGTAAGACTTTTCCAAGAGTACAATACCTTTCAGAATGAAACCTGTGGATCACATCTCATGTCCGTGGCACACAGCCATCAACATCACTGTCTCTCTCTTACATAGTAGTGTAGGGGCAAGATTAAAACAGTAAAGAGAAACATAAAAGGAATGTAGTCAGGAAGACCTGGGTAGGCAGTAGATCGTACAATTGTACTGCACTTTGCCTGGGGCAGCAAACTAGTGTTACTTTTGCCAAAAAAATGTCACAGGTTCTGTATTACTGATGCTCAGACCCTCAATGGCCCAACCACAGCTGAGATACAAATCATGTGAGGGATTTAGGCAGATGTAAAGTGCCTTGAATTTGAAAGCATTTTTCCCATATATAGATTGAAAATTTCTTAGAAGCTTAATGGGGAATTTGAGCATGAATTAAATAAATTTGTTTGATTTTGGCAGCTCTTTGAGGAAGCTGTTTAAAATGCAGCTTTCTCTTGCATCCACTGTTAAATCCTATAGTGATGTTGTCTGCTTGGAGAATGAGAGCCCAAGAGGCTGCACTCACATGTGCTCTTGTAACAACTATAGTGGGGTGAAAATACTGGGCTGCTCCTCACTGTCTATCCTGCTTTTGTGCTGTGTTGTCCTCTACTGTCTCCTGTAACAGTTTCCAAATAAAGGTATACTGGAATGATCTAGGTTAGAAGAATCTCTCATGTGTTTTAATTAAATTGTATTACACTGCTAGATATGAGTTGAAGAACCATTGATCTGCAAGCAGATTCAGGAAAAACAGCAACATTTAGCAAGGATGAAATGAAGAACAGCTAGGCATTGGAGTATCTCTCTTGGCTTAGTGGCAGGTGGAATATCTATCTGTCTGGATCTATATCTACATATATGCATCCACAGCAAATGCAAGCAAAACAGCTGTTTCACCTTTAACAAGATTGAGCAGGTCAAAAGATCTGTGTTGTAGAATTCCTTTTTGATCTTTGACCATCTTAAATGTGACATCATAAGTACAAGTAGCTATGTTTTGAAGATATAAGCAGCATCTAATATTAGCTATTCTGTGATAAAGAACAAATATAAGTCATTAGATGATTTTATAGTGAAGAAGGGCAGGGTCAAGATCTTAAACAAATATGTCAGACGTCCTTGAAGTGCAAGAAGCATGCTAGCATAAAAGAGTTTCTTCTCAAAGAAAAATTTGGTCATTATCCATGAGTATAAGCATGTAAGCCTGCATACTGCTTCCCAGGGTATGGTTTTGAGGTGGAGTAGAAGGTACAGGTGGTTTGTACCATGTCTGAGGTACACGTTGGGCATACCTGGGAGAGGAACAGTTTGCTATGTTAAGGATTTGGAGGTGGTGGTGGTGAATTGACCTTGGCCTTTCTTGGACCTGTGTTGTTCTGCTGAGGTTGTAGGGAGTAGGTGCTACATGCAGAAGGGGAGCAGAGCACCAAACCTGCTGAATCTCTTTTGCTTTAGAGAGAAGATAAAAATATGTATTCTCCTTTGTCTCACTCTTCTCCATTGTTTTGTGTTGGAAAAGAAAAGCTATCCTCTTTGCCCTTGTCACCTTCCCTTCCAGCCAGCAGTCATATCTGTTCTTCAAGCAGAACAAGGCTACTTCTACTCAATCCAAAGCACCTATCTCTAGCCACCTTTTCAGCTTTGCTATGACATTTCTTTAAAAACTTTTCAAGTTTTCTATAACCTATGGTTACACAAACAGTGACACTTCTGTTGCTGGAGAGTGTGTGAAGCATGGAGAGAAACTGGCTGGCTTCCTTTTGTAAGACTGCTGACAGTGTCTAGATAGATACACTAGCTTCAGGGTCTGGCCTCTCCAGGTCTTGTCTAGAAGCACAAGGGAATTTCACTTAGTAGCATGAAAGAGCTCAAATGGCATTGTCATGTGCTTGGGTGTTTGGGGTTTGATTTGTTTTTTTTTTCATTTTGTAGCATTACATTCAATAGGATAATAGAAATGTTTTCGGTGTTGTGTATTTCCTGTTCAGGATGAAGACTCTAGAAACCTACTGGGACTACAAGGAAGCTGCAGTAAATTACCAAGAAGCCTGGAAAGTGCTGCGTAGCCAAGCCCTGAGGGGTTGGGTCAAGAATACCAAGGAATACCTGCACTTTACATGAGAATACATGCGGCTGTGTAAATCCAGCAGTGAGCTCTGGTGCACAGATACCGCTGCAGTTCAAGGACTAGGAAAAGATATCCTCTACTTTGTGTCCCTGCCCATGTCGGGGGGGTTGGAACTGGATGATCTTCAGGTCTTTTCCAACCCTAACTGTTCTATGATTCTATGATTCTATGTGCTCTAAGGAGACAGTGAAAAGAAAAGCAATTTAGAGAAGTCTTTATTTTGGTTGAGTTGAAGCCCCTTTTTATTGAAATATAGAAAAGAATCATTGTAGACTTGAAGTTCTGAGCTGCATGAAACAATTATGCCCAAAAGAAAGGAAGAAGTGACGTGCTATCCCCTGTTACCTGAGGATATGATGTATCAACTATAGTCCATTGCAGTGAAAGTAATGTCAACTGAAACTAAAGCAGTGCTATGGCCATCACTACTTTCCCCCCCCGCCCTTTATAATGTTATGGTCGGTTTTGTGTTGCTGGGACAACCCTGATGTGTAGTAAGTAATGTTTTTATAACTCTTGGCTCTCCTTGTCTGTCTCGTGGAAGAATTTTCTGTGTCCCCCAACCCCATTGCTTCTAACTGGAAATACAGGTTCTGGGGTCTTTTTAGAATCATAGAATAGTTAGGGTTGGAAAGGACCTTGAGATCATCCAGTTCCAACCCCCCTGCCATGGGCAGGGACACCCCACACTAAACCATGACACCCAAGGCCTCATCCAACCTGGCCTTGAACACCGCCAAGGATGGAGCATTCACAACCTCCCTGGGCAACCCATTCCAGTGCCTCACCACCCTCTCAGTAAAGAATTTCTTCCTTAGATCCAATCTAAACTTCCCCTGTTTAAGTTTGAACCCGTTACCCCTTGTACCCCTTTTTTCTGGAATTCCTTCATGTAAGCTTCTACTTACTAAATACAGCCAAAGCAGAGTACAAAAGTGCTGGGGAGAAACAGTGTCAAATAATACCACTTGTGATCTATCTCATGTGTCTGTTTTAATTTCAGGACTTCACCAGATACCTGTTGAACTGCTTTGCTTCTGTGGGCAGGAAAGAAACCTCCTGGTTCAAACCTGTCAATCCTGTGTAATTCCTGGCGAACATTTACCTACTTTGCAGTGTTTCAAGCGCTGTCCAACCCCTGTCTCCCTGTGATACGTGGTTAATTAAAAGCAGGGATGCCTTCACCATTTATGTCACTGTTTCCTGGCAACTGTTCATTAATTGCCTGGCCGAGGTGGAGATGCTTTTGGGGGGACTGAAGTGGTCGCTGACAGTCTTAGCCTTTATGCTTTATTACCAAGTAATGTGTACATGGCAGTCAGTAAACACTGGGGGCTGGGGGAAGCAGCAGGTAATCCTCCATAAGCTTTTTGTCCCAATTACTGCATTCTGTGAGCAAGTTCAGGACTATGTAACTGCTACTGAGCACACTCCCCTTTTGTACCTTTTCTGTTGTAAATTGTGCTTCATAAAACATTTGGACAAGGCAACGGCAGGATGAAAGAACTGGATAATTTAGAACCTAAAAATTTTTTAGTGACTTGATTTTTCTGGTTTTTGGTATCTTACTCTAGTTTTGAATTTGAAAAATCAGCACAGCAGTTCTCCAAACAGCCTGTAGAGTCAACCTGCTGAGCTGCATATGGGACTGTTCAGTACATATTGCATTACAGTCTGAGAACTGATTACAGCAAATCCTTTTACTTCACACTTGGGTTGACTTGTCAAATAAGAATAGTTCTCTTACTTGTCAAAGAACTAACAAAACCTGAATTCTGTGTGTATGAGCCTGTCCTCTCAAATCCAGAAAAACAGAAAGCAGAAAGACCTGTTGTATTGGTGAAGGGGGGAGTCATTGCATGTGTCTTTAGAGGACAGGGGATTATGGAGAATGGTAACTTGCGTTAGTCACCAAAGGATGAAAAATGGCCAGATGCCATCACAGATTTGCTACAGTGTGAACTGCATTGTGGGAGCAGAGTCCTGTAGTTTACCCAAGAGATAATTAGTACATTTCCAGGCTCCTGAAATTTACCTTTGTCCTTCCCTGAAATCTTGCAGAAACTGTAACTTACCGTACCTCATTTCCCTTTGTTAATGAAGAAGGTCTGTATGGAACCTGCTGACCAGACTGGAATGTTCCCATTTCCCATCCAGCTGCAATATTAAAATGGGTTACATAAGGCTAGTTCTGTCTTGGCATCCAGCTAGTTTTCAGATGAGCAGTTACATGATGTAAGTGCTTTTAACTCTTTTGTAAAATTCGAGCCTGGCCGTTGGGAAAGGTCGTTCCTGGATTTTCCTGTGCCTTCATAAAATACTTGTGACCTGTAGACTGCTGCTTTCCACTAGTTGTCAGGTTTAAAAGTAGTTTTCTAGGTGCTGAAGAGTAATACTAACCTCACTTTTGGATTTAGTTGAGGAGATATTTTAGCCTAGCGTGAGTCAATGAATATGCAGAGAGGAGCTAAAACAAAGCAGCATTTAAGGATGGAGGACTGAGTCTGCAGGACCCATGGGGAGAACATTAGAATGCAGAGATCCTGTCACAGAGGAGCACAGTTGTGGGTAAGTGTAAGTAGAGGAAACCAAATGCCCACAGTTGATGGTTAGTGAGGACAACCAAATGGTTGCCAAGGGGAGCAGCAGAGCGTACGAGGGCACCGAGATTCCCAGGGCATGTGTAAAATGAGTGTATTTGTATTACTGGATAGGTCCCTGATTTTCCCAAACTAGTATGGGGGCCAGTGGTCCCTATTACTCAGAACAAAGAAACTGTAACCCTTGTTTTGAGTGGGATGTCTTCAACAGCTTCACCGTTGGAGACACCATTATGTTTTCAATTGCAGTAATAAGGCAGGGCCACCTGCTTACCTTTAAGCAAGCCAAAAACAGAGCATGGAAATACGTGGTTTTGTCCAAAAGTAGAAGTAAACAGTCTATTTGAGCTGGAGGCTGCAGTTCATGACATGACATGCTAACATCCAGTACCTTTGCAAAAGCAAGGTTTTAATCTTCGCAGGGTGCTTCCACTGCTCACCTTAGGCAGGCTGGAGCACTTACTGATCTCAGTACATTCAGAGTAAACTGAAGACTATTCAAATTACTCTCTTTCTTTGTAGAAGAACAAGCCATGAACCCAAAACCCAGGGTAGCTTTTCCCTAGGAGTTAAATCAGCTTTGCCATAAGCCCAGAAGCGCTAGGGGAAAGAATGAGCTAAAGCTGTGCTGCTGCTGCTTCCTCTTGCTTGTTACGATCTATTAACTGGTTATGAAACCAAACCTGGAGAAAATGCCTGAGGCATGAGCACGGAAATGAATTGAGAATTAGTTCTGGGAGGCTACTGTTGTTAGGGAGGAAAGAAAGGCGCTGGAGTTAAATTGGGAGCCATAGTTGAGGGGCTACAACCAGCAGTTCTTTCTCTCAAGGCACAACCATCCCAAGCATCTGATAATGTCATTATGAGAAGGCTGCAGCAGGGGTTTACAGGTAGCAGATAATTTTTTGAAGAAAGACCATCTGAATTCATCTAGCAGTGATTTAGTTATATTGGAGATGACATTTTACATTAGCTTGAAGATAGGTGATGTGGAAGTGTGGCTGTAGGAATTGTGAGGTATTTGTTTTCTGTTCAGTGTATAAACTGAGATGCCTTTCCAGGCCTGAAGGGTTAGCAGAAAGTGAGGCTCACATGGGACCGCAAACTTTTCATGATTTTACAGGCGTAGCTATGCTATCTAAGGGCATGCATTTCATCTTTGCATTTCAGGTGAAACCTCTTGATGTTTTATTGCCATTTTAAGTGCATTTGTACATTGAAAGTTAAGTTACTGCTTAGCACAAGTATCCGTGCATTCTCTGGAATTGCTCACGTACCTGGTCTCCTAAATCTAAACTCATCATTACAGAAATGTTACAGTAGTTATGTGGGTTTTTTAGAGGCTTATGAAGGATATTCCAAAAGTCACCTAGATCATAACATTGGGAATAAAACTTCACCTTCCCTTGTTTTGTTTAGATATATGTTAACATGTCATTAGCTTTGTCTAGCAGCTTTAAGTTACATTTCTTACTCCTGTTAACTGCTAGCAAAAAACACTGAAAACCATAGCCAAACTGTGGAGTTCCAGCTTGAAGGAAACAGAACATTTTCCAGTAATAAAACATAATAAAAAAATCACAGATGAAACCACTTTTCATTCTGAATCAAAAATTCTGTGAAGAGTAAACATTAACACTACATGTGTGGAAAGGGTGGTGGTGGAAGGAATTCGGGATGGAAGCAGTGATGGAATGTTTATTAAAGCAGTACTATACAAAGCAGTGCTATTCTGAACAGTGAAAGGCTTACTGAAACCAACAGCATGTTTTCAGATGCAGTAAGCACATGCAGCACTGTTACTGTGACAAGCCTCGTAACAGTGCCAATGTTTCGCAGGCTCCTACCTTCTCATTTTGAAGTCCTTCTGCCTGTACCTGTAACTGTAGAGCCAGACATAATTCTAGGCATGAGGTGACTTCATGAGGGTTTGAGTTAGTATGAATCTGATTTGAGCCTGGAAAGCGATAGATTTCCACTGGGTGCAAACATTTTAAAAGGTAAACTCTTCCACACCATGTAGCATAAAAATGGAGTAAAACCATTATTAGGAATCTACACTTTAATGAGTGTTTCCTTGCTGGCATATGAAGTTCAAAGTGATGCTACTTTTCCAAGACAGTGTTACCCTTTAATTTCAAAGTGTAAACACCAGTACTATGAAAAAAAGGTCAATCAGGTGTCTTTTCCAGACCCCTCACCATTCAGAGCCACAGCTTTGCTTCTTGCTCTGTATGTAGAGGCAGCAGTGTAACTGTGGTAAGCCCCTTTGGAGAGAAATTGAGACCTTCATGAATAACGATGTGTTCTGGGTTTGTGGCAAAGCCTCTTTACCTCTGATGTGCTGTGACCCTGCTGTGGCAGTGGTGCCCATCAACTGGAGGAACTGATCATCAGTTCTTCAGCTTGCATGCAGCATTTTTAATTGTAGTTGTCTGCCTTACCATGGTAGAATCAGAATGGTTTAGGCTGACAGCCTGTGGGCAGGCATAGCTGCTCTTCTGATGAGACCTAGTAGCTCTGAAGCTACTGGTTTTGGAAACTACAGATAGCTGCTTCGTTTTATCTTGTATCATCAAACACATTGAGAAGCTCTACAGTGTCTAGTAAGTAACATAAGCAGCTGTATAGCATCTAGCCCATCATATTTGTATAGCATTTGTCCATCATACTTGAAAAATCATGGCAGTCAGGTGCAGTTCCCGATGACTGGAAAAAGGGAAATATAACCCCCATTTTCGAGAAGGGGAAAATGGATGACGCAGGGAACTACAGAGCAGTCAATCTCACCTCTGTGCCTGGCAAAATCTTGGAGCAGATTCTCCTGGAAGGTATGCTAAGGCACATGAAAAACAAGGAGGTGGTTGGTGACAGCCAGCATGGCTTCACTAAGGGGAAATCCTGCCTGACCAGTTTGGTGGCCTTCTCTGATGGGGCTATGGAACTGATGGACAGGGGCAGAGCAGTTGACATCCTCTACCTCGACTTGTGCAAAGCGTTCGACACTGTCCCACATGACATCCTTGTCTCTAAATTGGAGAGACATCAATTTGATGGGTGGACCACTCGGTGGATAAAGAACTGGCTGGATGGCTGCACGCAAAGAGTTGTGGTCAATGGCTCAGTGTCCGGCTGGAGACCGGTAACAAGCAGTGTCCCTCAGGGATCGGTGTTGGGACTGGTCTTGTTCAACATCTTTTGTCCTGGGCTGCATCAAGAGGAGCGTGACCAGCAGGTCGAAGGAGGTGATCCTGCCCCTCTACTCTGATCTCGTGAGACCTCACTTGGAGTATTGTGTGCAGTTCTGGTGTCCTCAACATCAAAAGGACATGGAACTGTTGGAACAAGTCCAGAGGAGGGCCACGAGGATGATCAGGGGACTGGAGCACCTCCTGTATGAAGACAGGCTGAGAAAGTTGGGGCTGTTCAGCCTGGAGAAGAGAAGGCTGCTTGGAGACCTCATAGCAGCCTTCCAGTATCTGAAGGTGGCTACAAGAATGCTGAGGAGTGACTCTTCATCAGGGACTGTAGTGATAGGACAAGGGGTAACGGGTTCAAACTTAAACAGGGGAAGTTTAGATTGGATCTAAGGAAGAAATTCTTTACTGAGAGGGTGGTGAGGCACTGGAATGGGTTGCCCAGGGAGGCTGTGAATGCTCCATCCTTGGTGGTGTTCAAGGCCAGGTTGGACAGAGCCTTGGGTGACATGGTTTAGTGTGGGGTGTCCCTGCCTGTGGCAGGGGGATCAGAAATTGATGATCTTAAGGTCCTTTCCAACCTTAACTATTCTATGATTCTATGATTCTAGTAAATGTGATATATAACTTTCTGGCCAAAATTAGGGTAAAGAAATGACAGCACTGCTTGTTTGTGACAGAAATTTTTATTTTACTTGTTTGTTAATTGAGAAAGAGGAACATATTAGCTCAATTGATTATGATCACATTGTGCTCTTGCTTAGGATAAGCTAGCAAATCCAGTGTTCCCAATACTAATTTGATATTTTTATCTCTTAAACACCTCAAAACAGAATAAATGCGTAATATTCTTTTCATGTTTTAGTAGCCCAACTACTTTGCTTTATTATTTAATCCATATCATCAGGTGTATCCCCCAAAGGAATGAGGCTCAGGGAATTCATAGCATGAGAGAAAAAAAAAAAAAAAGCACAAACCCAACAAAACTTCTTTATAATTTAACAGTCTAATAAAACAAGATCTATCAATATATTAAGAAATAAATCCAGTTACAAATGCGTGTATATAGAAGGAACTTCTGTGGATGTCAGAACAGAAAATGATCAGCTATTTACAAGATACACAGCAGGAAGGTACGGTAGCCAGGACCCACCATTCAGAAACCAAATGTGTTCTCTCCACTGTAGGCAACATACAAGAATCCATCCTCATCCTTTTCCTTCTCATAAAGTTGTCCCATAGTTAAGCTTGAAGGGGAAAAAAAGAGAAATGGTTTGCTTGCATCATGACAGTTGCAAATAGTAGCTGTTACAACCTCACAAAGACAAGGATTAATAAAAGCTAAAATTTGTGAATCTGTGTAAATTAAAATACAAAAATGGGGATATACAAAAGCAGTTGACTCTTGAGTTACAAAAATGACCCTGGGCTCTCTGCAGTGTCTAGGGTTTTGTTCTTTGCAAATGCATGTGTCAGAAAGCTACCTTATTTCACTGAAAATTAGTCACTGAAGGTATTTCAGGTTCTGACTCACCCATTATTGATGCTGTGACTAATACCAGGCTCAACAGCCTCACTGCACCTTCTTTGAATGCAGCTGCATTAACGTTGTACTTCTTGTGTGAGCCACCTCATTTCTCCCTCCACCTTGTGTAGTCGTGAACATTCGGCTGGTCTCTGGTCTAACAAGCTTGTGCTTTTTGGACTGTTTCCTTGAGCTCTGGGTTATTCTGGGAAGCAAAAGCTTTGTTTTCTGTGTTGTTAAAAAGCAACGACTTCAAGTAATGCCAGTACCAAAATGTGTGGGCAGGAAAAGACAAGTTACCCAGGAACTAGTGCTTTTTCTGGAGGTAAGGTTCTGAACATTTGATCAAATGAAAATGTTTGTCACTGAACAGGCACATGGCCCTTCACAGTGTAAGTAGCCGTGGTCTTTAGGGAAATGTCTGCATTTTGATAACAAAAGGAAACCCAAGCAATTACTTGGCCAGTACAACTGCTACAACCATCTTCCTGCAGATGGAACAGGAAGTTGACGTTGGGCAGTTGCACAGGTGACACCTCCTCAGCTCACCTTTCCCTAACCCAAGACTGAGAAAAGGGTCATGAACCGAAAGATTCAGACTGAGCGATGAGGAAAGGAGCACAGCTTTTACCCGAGAAGGGCTGGGAGGAGCTGCAGCAGTACTTGTAATGAAAGGGAACTGGTGAGCACAAGATAAACTTCTGGATGAGGAGAGGATATCACGAGTTTAGTGACCTATGTAATGAACTCAGCCTACAAGACGAGTAGAGCTGTTAACAGATCAGATTTTGATTTACCTGTTAACAAGTTACCATTTTTGCACTAATATTGAAGGTTCAATGCCCTGTTTTTCCAGCAGATGTGACATCCCATCGTGAACATGTGACATGAGACAATATGTCCTTTCTTTTTCTTTCCTGTTCCTAGCAGTTCTGCAGCACTGTTAAGATGATGACATTCCTAATACTCTTAGAAGCAAGCAAGCAGGAAAAGATGGTTCTCACAGGTCCCTATTGTGTATCACAAAGTAAATAAAGATATTGCTAACAGTCTGGACAGGTTACCTGGAGGAACTGGTCCTGTTACACAGGTAAGGCTTAATAAGACTAGTATTACACCTAAGCCATGTAACACCATGACATACTGTGTTACATGACATGGTGTTACACGACATACTATTAAATGTGTGTCATATAACACCATAACTGTTAGTAAAAATGACTATTAAAGTGTGTCATTTAGAAAGCAGCTGTAGTAGTTGCTTCTGCTGTACATTATTCTGTGTGTGGCAGACCATTAAACTTATTCCTATATAAAAGCAGTGTGAAAAACATTTCTATAGTCATTTTGTACTTACAGAAGAAAATAAGTAACAGCATGCTTTGTGAGCTGACAGGATGTTTTTTCAGTAAAAATGGTGTTTGCTTTTGAGTTTTTAACACACAACTTTTTGTTACAGTGAGAATTTTGGGGTTTTTGCATTGATGATGTAAACGTTCTTGCACTCAAAGATACCATAATAATGCCAGAGCTCACCCTCTTGCCATAGAAGTAAATTATAAACAGATTTTTTCAGTCACCTTTCCTTTCAGCCTAGCTCAAGAAATAAGATGTTTATCAAACTCATGAGAAAAAAACCCAACCCTATCACAGTGAGACTAAGATGTAACCAAACCCCTCCTAAAATCACCAGATAAGCCTCAAAGAGGGGAGCTCCCGTCTGTCAGGTAAGCACAGGCTTGCAGACATGGTTCTGAATACCAAGTGAATAGCTTCTCACCTGGATTGTGGGACAGTCTTGTCTACAAAGAGGAATATTGCTTTCTCAGATGGCAGTTGAATCCTCTTCCTGATGATCCACATGAACTGGGCCACGGTGATGTCAGATGGAACTAAGTACTTCCTCTTGTCAATATCAACAATCTGAGATCCTGAGACCTTCTCCACTATGACCTGTAAAGCGCAGGTGTGAAGGTTAGGTTTTGCAGGCTTGCTATGAACAGACAGCTTGCAGAAACCACTTGCTGGTGCAGGCTTACAACAGTGCGCAGAGGGGAGGAACAATAGTTTCTTGACCAAATGAGGCAGATAAGAGGTGAGACTGGTTCAGCACTGTAAAACCTGATCTTAAAGGGCACTGAAACCTACATTCATATACAGAATGGCTCAAAACTTCCTCTGCCAGTTGACAGTCATGGGGTGAAAAGATGCAAGGTGATTAAAAGAAACCTGTCACATGAAAGCATACGCATCTGTCAACTTTTTGTACACTGACAATACGAAATTACTGTAATGTGGACTTCAAGTTGAGGAAGAGCCCGCAGTGTGCCCTGGCAGCAAACAAGGCTGATGGTATCTTAGGCTGCGAGTATTGCCAGCAGGTCCGGGGATATGATCCTTCCCTGGAACTGGCACTGGTGAAGCCACACCTAAGCGCTGTGTCTATTTCTGGGCTCCTCAGTACAGGAGAGACATGGACATACTGGAGAGAGTACAACAAAGAGCCCCCAAGCTGTTTCAGGGATTGGAGCATCTCTTATATGAGGAAGGGCTGAAAGCTGGGACTGTTCAGCCTGAAGAAGAGAACGCTCAGTGGAATCTTACCAGCATTTATAAATACCCGAGGGGAACATGTGAAGAAAATGGAGCCAGGCTGCTTACGGTGATGCCCAGTGACAGGACAAGAGGTGACAGGCACAAACTGAAGCACGGGAAGTTCCCTCTAAACATCAGGAAACACTTCTCACTGTGCAGGTGATGGAGCACTGACAGAGGCTGCCCAGGATAGTTGTGGAGTCTCCCAGCTTGGAGATGCTCCAGAGACACTGTCCTGGGCAGCTGGATGTAGGTGGCCCTGCTGGAGCAGGGGGTTGGACTGGATGAACCTCCAGAGGTCCATTCCCACCACAACCCCTCTGTGATTCTGTGATATATTCATACCAGGACACTAATGTCCTACTGTGTTTAAATATGGGTAATTTTCAACGTGTTTTAAAAGTTCGTCATGTGCACTAGCCAAAAACAGTGTATTCTGTAACAAAAGGTTGGGGCAGGAGCAGGAGAGGAATTGGCATCTCCTGAGATGTCTGAAGCATGGCAGCTTGAGAACTTGAGATTTAAGAGTGGCTTGTCTGCACTACTTCCCTTTAACTGGTGATTGAGGGAAGGAGTCCAGGACTTCTGTCTTCTCAATTACTCTAGTTGATAGTAACAAACTGAAAAATCATTTAACCATGTTCCTTCTTGCCCCATTCACTTGTAAAGGAGTCATGAAAAATTTAACCAGACTGCAGCGCTGGTACCTGAGCAATGGCAGGTGATCTGGGGAAGTGCATTCCCTTAGTACAGATGCTGCTTACTTTGTTTTGTCACTGTCACAATGTAAAAAGAAAGCAGACTAGAACAGACTAGTGCAACAGCAATCATCTGGTCCAACAGCCTGACCAATTCAGAGCTGACCAAAAATTAAAACATGTTATTCGGAGCATTGTCCAACTGCCTCTTCAACACTGTCAGGCCTGGAGCATCAACCACCTCTAGGAAGTCTGTTCCAGTGTTTGACCACCTTCATGTTAAAGAATTCTTTCTAATGTCAAGTCTGAACCTCCTCTGCTGCAGCTTTGAGCCATTCGCATGTGTCCTGTCCCTGGATCCCAACACCTGCCTCATCTCCATGTCTCCTCCTCAGGAAGCTGCAGAGAACGAGGTGATCCCTCAGCCTCCTTCTCCCCAACTTAGACAAACCTAGAGTCCCAAGCTGCTACTCACTGGACATGACCATCATTGCTTGCAATCTCATTACACACAGTTCTAGTTTGCAAGAAGCATGGCCTCTCCTCGTTTAAATTGTCATGGGGTAAATAAAATACAATACGAAGAAATACAGGTTTAATATACACACCCCTATCACCCTTCCAACCTACCTGTCTTCTTTAAACAATGCCTCAAGCTGACCCTAACATGACAGAACCAACTGTCCATGTGTAGCATACAGCAAAAGGAAAAAAACTCAAACAGGAAGAAATATTAGAAATAAATTTCAGTAACACTGAAGCTACAAAATCAGAATTTAGGTAAATGGGAGGGAGAAGCATCAGCCCAGTCTAGTATCAGGTCCGGCATTTCATCTGTTGTGCACATACCAGAGATGCCAGAATGGCTTTCAGGCTTCCATCTACAGCATTATGGTATTCATCAGTACTTTTACATCAGAAACCTCCTTGCTAAATAGAGGCACAGGCATCCTTCAGGGAGATTGGTGCAGAGCTGAAGAAGCCATGTTGTATCTGAACAGTCAAACTCTGATACTGTGTGAGTTGTGGTATAATGCAAGGTTCTAGTTGGCCACAGACCACATGTTCATTTTTCACAGTGCTTTGCAGTACTGCTTTAGATTTGCCATCCATGTTCTCCGCATTTCTGTAACTAATCCAGCAGTTATTACTGACAGCCCACAGCTACCCACCAAGCACTCTAACAATGCCTTGAGGAGAAGTGAAGCGTGGCTGCAGCACGCTGGAACACCAGCTGGCCTGCAAGGGTGCCAGCTGAGCCCTTCACCAAATCCCCAGAAAGGTGCTGTGATGTGACGCTGTGTGCGTGCCTTTGCTGTACCAGACTTACAGTGCTAATCCAGCAGTGTATGCAGCTCACATTAATTACAGCTTCAGTTGATTGGCTAAAGTTACAGGACAGCAGTGAAGCCACACCAACAAGGTGTAGGTTTTAGCTCTGTATGAATGACAGCGAGATGGGGTATGTAAGCTTTAAGGAAAAAAATGAAGTAAAATAATTAGGAAAAGAAAAAACAACCCACAAGCTTTGCTTGTGCTGCCCAGTCACCTCAGGAACTGGGATATTCTCTGCCTATACTACAGTGTTTGGCAGAAGAAAGCAGGAAGGGACTGAAGCAGAGATGCCTGGGTAAGAAGATGTTTGCAGCACCAACTCTGAAAAAAAGACTGCCTGTGTTAATTACTATTTCAGGATGTCTGTAGACTCAAGTCTGCAGTAACATACTGATTTACCACTGGAAACCAGGTTTTTTTTATTTTCACATGTGTTAGTCTGAATATAACTGCAGTCTAAGGCATACTGTTCATTCCACTGTGTTTCTGTTGTCAAGGTAGGACTCACTGATGCTGTTCTCTACTTTGTATTATGCTGGACTGGCATTAGAGTATTTTACTTCATGTCAGGAAATCAGAAATTGACTACAGGAAGGACACATGGTCACAAACAAACCAAACAAAAAGCAACAGGTGGAGGAAGAATAATTAATTACTTGTGGAAAGGACCTGGTGCTTATTGCTCCATACGGACTAGTTCTTGAAGGAAAAATGCAGCACACGAGGAAATATGGCTTACAAGAGTGTCTCCATTCCTTGGCTCTGCGCTCTGCATTCCCCATTCCCCATTCCCCAGCATCCAGGTAATGCCCAAACAAATATACAAAATACAATATCCTATGATGTGTAGAGGGTTTTCCTTATAATTTCTTCAGATCTGCCTATAGAAACAGGAGCTGCCCCTTGCAATTCAGTAGGAAGGAACTGTAAAGTGGTCCAAAACCAGCCTGACAGACATACCGAAGCCTTAACAACTGATACTTTCGTATTTTTAAGATTACAATAACACACTGGGCATTTCAGCTTCATAACGCAGAAACCGTCATAAAAGTCAAGGCTGTTGGTGAACTGCTTCTAGCAAAACTTACAGACACCTTTAACCCTTAGACCACTTGATTACTCAGGCAAATTTAAGACTGCAGTGCTTAGCAAGCATGAATTTTTTCACCTCACATTTTATTCCTATACAGTCCGCCCTAGGACAGAGTCGGGCAGTTCTTATATTATCTTAATAGGTTTGAATCACTGAAATATCTCTAAATCCAGGTACACAGATACAGCATCTGAGAACTGAAATAATTTTGACATCTGTCACTCTGGAAATAAGCTATAACCTGGAAAGCAGGAAACATACAGTAAGTCTGAAAAACACTTCCGACTATTAAATGCCACAAATATACTTGGTAACTACTTTGTGAAAAGTACATGGCTCAACTGGAATTGTATTGGCCCAGCCAAAGCATCACACTGCAATTTAAGATTTAATTTCTGTATCTACACACACCTTGCTGTCCATTCCTGATACATCATCATGTAATTCTGACTCATACTGTGAGTTTCAATGTCTCTTTATCCCCTAAGGTCATGAGGGATATTCCTGAAATGGACATGATAGGGTAGTTAGGCAAGCATAGAACAGTAAGGATCAGCTCAGCTTGCCAGGCTGCAGCTGGAGAATGTGCTGTGACTAGGTGCAGCTCAGCAGCAGAGAAAGTCGATGGGATTAGAGGTTCTGCTCTGGGCTGCACTGCCTAATGAATGCTGTTTACCAAAAGCTCAGTCAGAGGTGGCACCAACTGGCCCGTGGTCAGATTAGACATGGGAAATTTTACTCCCAAGCAGATGGCCATCTTGCTAACTGTAACAAAGATGTGAAGTGTGGTCATTTCACTGAACCACGATAAAAAGAATTGTGGTGTGAAGAGGAAGGGTCATTCACTATTTAGCAGGTAGGGAGGTATTCATGCAAAAAGGAGGGGTCACCACTTGCACTGGCTCTTCCAGCAACAAGGTACAGGTATGAATACATGAGAAAAAAATCACCTTCTTCACAGAGCCAGGATAGAAGACTGTGAAGGTTTAAAGAATTTACTGTTCTTGGGATCGGGCACAGAATGAATCCTCAGGACACTGAAGGTATTTGCTGGAATATAATTGCCATTAGAAGAAATCAGGACACTGAAAATCATGAACATGCCTGGAAAGTGTTTAGAAAGTCAGGCACTCTTGCACTAGGGCAGAGGAAGGGTTAGGGACAATCAGATGTGTTTGGGGCCTTTTTAGAACACCTGAGGACACACAAGGGAAGATGAATTTCTTTCGTAAGATCTGATCCAATGAGACGGTAGGATGGGACCAGCTTTGCTTCCAGCAGCCCGATGCAGCTGGCTTGGTTACTCACCGGGACACGGTCAGGGTATTTGGCTCGGATTTTTGCCGACTCGACACATCTGTGCTCTGTGGACAAAGCTCGCCGTTAGTCAGCGCACGGTAACGGCACCACCGTGCCCCGAGCCGGGAGACAAGGCCTCAGGGACGGCAGCCCGCGAGCCGCCCAGGGGGCTCCGGCTGCTCCGGAGGCGTCCCGGGCATCGCGGCGGGGGCTGGGCGGCTCTCCGCGCACAGACAGGCCGACCCACAGGGCCAACCGGGGCACGCAGCGACACTGGAAGCGGCGAGCAGCGCCCGGCCCCGGCCCAGCCTTACCCAACGCGTGGTCCTCCTTGAACATCCACTTCATGGTGCGGCGGCGGGACGCGGAGCCGGCGGCGGGGCCCGTGTGCGGCCGGCGGGGCTCGGGCCGGGGCTGGCACTGTCACGACGCCTGTCACAACAACACCACCGCGGCTCGGCGGGCGGGACTTCCGGCTCGCCGGTCTCCTAGCAACAGCCCGAGTGAAGGGCTTCCGGCGGGGCTGTGGCGGCGGGGGGGGCCGTCTGCTGGGTGCGGGGCCTCTCGGCCTTGCCCGGGTCGCTCGAGGCTCCACGGCCAACCCCGGGCTCGCTCCGGCCCAGCGCGGCCGTTGGCTGCGGATTGCAGCAGAGCGCGCTGATTGGCTGGCGCGCCCGTTTCCCCCGGCGCCTGGGCTGCTGTTAGGCGCGGCGTCCCGCCAATCAGTGCCCTCCCGTTGCCACGGTGACGGCTCGGGGCGATGGCGGCCGTGGAGCTGTTCTCGCACCCCGCGTTGCACACGCGGTACCGCGCCGGTCTCTGCTCCGCCGCCGCGCTGGCGCTGCTGCTCGTCACGCTGCTCACCTACGTGCCGCCGCTGCTCGTGGCCTACCGGAGCCACGGTGAGCGCCACCGCATCGCGCGCGGCCCGGAGCGGCCCGGCCCGGGCGGCGCTGAGCCCTCGCGGTTCCTCTCCCCGCAGGTTTCTGGCTGAAGCAGAGCTCGTACCTGGAGCAGCCCACAGTGCGGTTCCGGTACGAGCTGCTCCTCGTGGCCACCACCGGGCCCAGCCCGGGCAGCTTCTTGGCGTGGAGCACGTTCCCAGCGTTCAACCGGCTGCAGGGGGAGCGGCTGCGGGTCCCGCTGCTGTCGGTAGGCCCGCCCGGGGCGGGAGAGGGGCGCCGGGGGCAGCAGAGCCGGGGCTAGTGCTGGTGGTGCTGCGAGCAGGAGGCCTGTCCTGCTTTCCTGCCTTCCAGTAACAGCAACTTCATGTGTCACTTTGTGCCTCACACCAAATTTCACTCGGGACAAGCGGTTATTAACCAGTCCGGTTTTACTTCCTCTCAGTGTTGCAGAACCATTTCGGTTGGAAAAGATCCTTAAGATCAGCAAGTCCAACCATTAACCTAACAGTACCAAGTTCACCACTAAACCATGTTCCTAAGCATTACTGGTGGTTTGCATGAACACATCAGTTTACTCAAATTAATTACTCCCTTCCTCCTCTGTATGGCTTATCATGGTCTAAAGTTTGCAGGGGTTGCTCAGTATTCCCTGGTTTTGAAAGTAGGTATGTGCTTTCTAAGTTGCCTGGCTTCTGCCCTGCAACAATGTTCCTACTGGGAGTCAACAGTGGCAGTTATTTTTCTGCGTTTCCTGTGTTATGGTCCTGTTATGCATCCAGGTAGGTGAAGTGCTGGGCATTTGGGCACAGAAGTGTGGTAAGCCTTGGCTTACAACCAGGAGTTGGCATGCAGAGACTATTAAGAGGCAGGCTGCAGACGCAAGAGGCAAAAGGCTGGCAAACAGTCACACACTTGCACAGTATGTGACAGAAGATCCAGCACTAACATGTGCTTTGTAGCATGGTGAGGAGATGGTTGGAATGGCACAGGGCGGAAGAGACCTTTAAGAGCCTGATATGCTTTCCCTCTCTTGGGGCAAATGAGACATTGTATAACAGACAAAACTGCAGCCTCTAGTCCTCTGTCTAATAAAGTCAAGCAGCTTTTTGTTGCTTTCCTAACAGTGGTTTACCTACTTCCTCAGTATGTGCATGCTGCAGTTGCGGAGATCCCCTGGGGTTTGACCTTTGGTTTTCTTTCTAGGAGAAGTTCCCATTTAAAAAAAACCCTAAAAATCTTATTGGTTCTTCTAGACTAGAGAAGAAGACAAAAACCAAGATGGCAAAATGGATCAGTTGCATTTTAGATTGGAACTTCCGCTGCAACCTACAGAGCATGTAGTTGGTGTTCAGCTTATTCTACTCTTTTCCTACCAGCTTTATGTGAGCATTTCTAGTTTTATTTGTTGTGACATTTAGTCCCAGTGTAATATTCCAGTAGTGGTTATACAAAGCATGAAAGAACCTTTCCATATTTGAAATTACAATCTAAAAGTTTTATTTTACTAACAAATATTTAATTTTCTCCTCCTCTGCTGGGTCATCCCTAGTCTAGCTCTGTTGCATCTTTTGATATGTTTTGTGGGTCTTGGTTTTGATTTGGTTTCATTTTGGATTTTGGGGTGTGGTGTAGAAAACATTCTCAAACCTATGAGGCCTAAAGTAAAGGCTGACACTCTCAGATTTGTGCTGGAGTTTCAGATCAGTGATTAATATCACAGACAGTTCTGATATTCACAGCACCTTTGTTTTACAGTAAGTAAGAAAATTTTCCTTCAGATTGAGTGGTTGATAATGGTGAATGAACTTGTTTGGTCCTTCCTTCCTTCCACCGTGGGTCCTTAGCTGGCTTTGACTGCTTGAGTATTTTGAAGTGTGTCTCCAATGAATGTGTTTACTCATCTTGCTGCTTTTCACATGTTATGGCAAGTTGAATCGTTCTGTCATTAGCCACAGATTGCTGGACTGCACTGCAGTTCCCATGGAACTGTTTGGTTTAGTTAACTTACTTGTTAACTAAACTTGTTAACAAGTTATCTTATTTGTTAACTCACAAGTAAGGTAGTTCACTTTCAAAAAAACCACGAAAAAATAATTAATATCTCTTATTTGGTGTTCCCTTGTTTAGACTAATGTGACAGTCTGAAACTGGGAGTCAGGAAAAAAAAAATCCATGCAGAAAATCTGTAGATACAAAGAATTAGAAAAGTGTGTTGTGTTCCCCATACCCCCCTAAATTATCTTCTCTCATGTTCACCATTTCAGAGGATGTCAACATTTGTGATGCAGAGCATGGCTTTTCTTCAGTATTTTTCTCCTGTGCCAGGGTCTCAGCTGTATATGAATGGAGACCTGAAACTGAAGCAGAGGCAATTACTTAACTATTGTGGACTGGATACCAGATACAATGTGAGGAAACTTTTTTCCTTCTCCATCAATTCTCCCCTCTCTTTATCCTCCTAGTGCCATAGGTGACACCCTATTCATACTCCTGCACAGAGGGGACCGCAGAACTTTGGAACTGGTGTTTTCTTGTTAGGCTGAAAGGTGGATCAGGTTATTCTGTCAAAATGTTCAGTCTGATAGTTATGTGCATTCCTTCAAGGGCATGGTTACTTAGCATAAAAAACTTGGTGGAGTTACTTCCTTGAGGAGTGAACAAGTAATGCAAGTATCTCTTTATTGTAACAGGTGTCTCTGGTCAATGGCACAAGTCCCTTTGCAAGTGACTATGATCTAACAAACATCATTGCAGCATACTGGGAGAGAAATGGTAAGCCTGAATGTACAGCTCTGAACTACAGGGCAGCAGTAGTTTTCATACTGGCAGTTATTCTGTGAGGATTTGAGCTCTGTGTTAAGACTGAAAAGCTCCTTAACCTGGATGTTTCCTTTCCCCATTGTAGTTACAACAGTCTTTTCAGATCCCAACCCTCTCTGGATGGCTGGAAGAGCAACAGATACACCATTTATCATTAACGCCACTATTCGTTACCCAGTGGAAGTCATCTTATATCCTTTGAAAACTGCATAAACTGTGACATAACAGCATTGCATTATTTAGGGCTTTGCATATAGGCCAATAGAAAACTGTTTAGTTCTAGACTTGTTGCTGAACCTTTTATTTGTTAGCTGAGCAAATGCTATAGTTCTGGAGCCAACTGAATACCTATTTGCCCATTCTTCCGGGTGGTTCTGCTTGCATAACCACTTTTTATCTTTCCCTGCTGGGAACCCACGTTGCTTTCCAGTCTTTCTATACTGGCCTTTACAGCAGTTTCTTAGCCATCCAAAGTAAATATCCTTAGGAAGTCTTGCTTTGCTCCTGCAGCACCTGCTGTCCCAATGTGTCATAGATGCCACTAGCAAAGCATGATACTGTATTCTGTGACTTAAAGGAAATCATTAGAAATCTGAATGCAAGGTAAGCTCACCAAATTATAACTCCTGCAGTGGATGTGGCAAACCTGTTGCATGTGCAGGCATACCTGATATTTTTCCCCCTATAAAATAATTATTTGTTCATTACGCTTTTTACTCATTTTGTCTGATAAGAACAAGCCTGTCTTTAAAAGAATTTGTATGAAGCACACTTCTTATGAGGTTTGTTTACCTGCTTGAGTACTACCACCTACTTTCTGGTGAGTCAGGGACAAACTAGGCATTTTGCACAGTATAGATTTAAATGTCTTCTAGGATAGACATTCTCTGTAACTGTTGTTGCATACTATGGTAAAAGGATTTGCATTTGCTATATGAACTGGTGTCTTAACAACTTCTGTTAACAAGAAGTTTTGCCTTTCCACCTTTTTAAGTTCCTTTTTTAGTTATTGCAGTGGTAGTAGCAGAAGTTGCTTATTGAACACTCCTTGACTTCCTTTAAGTATCAGCCAGGATTTTGGGAAGTGATTAAATTTGCCTGGATCCAGTATGTCAGCATTCTCCTTATATTTCTTTGGGTGTTTGGTAGGATTAAAATGTTTATATTCCAGAATCATGTGTTGACTACAACTTCAGTAACACCAGTTTTGCCAGTGTCTCCTGTACTGTCCTACAAACAGCACCAGTCCTGAGGAGATGCTTGAGAATACTTTAAAGAAATGCAGTTCAAAAAATAGATCCCTGACTTTGTATGTTTTTTACTTAGGAAGATCAAACTTTGTAGGTGTGTTCCAGTTTTGTTGGTTTTGCCTCTTTTTTCAAATACATGTTCATTCATCTTTTTCTCTGGGAACACTGCTTTAGGACTGAAAAGTTTTGTATTTTTGACAGAAGAAGAACCTAGTTATTTTTTTTGCAACTGGAACACGCTTCAAAAACCAGTAGAAAGCCATGAGGCTGCTTTTTCATGATCTTGATTTTGCTAAACCTTGAAGACTGAAAATAACATGCCAACAGTAGCAGCATAAGCTGTTTTTACTGTCTTGTAAATTAACTCACCATTGAGGGGGAATTCTGCTAAGAGCTATTGGTACATGCATCTATATGCACTATGAAAGGAAAAAATACAAGGAATGTGAAGAAGTGTATGGAAGAGTTACCATCAGAGCCATACTTCCATAACTGTGGCTATACCTGCTCACTGATTTAGGTATTAAGTTGGATAATGGATAAATTCGAGGTTGATGTGAGAAACTGGGATGTGGGTGACAGTGTCTGCAATGTTTGCACAATCGTCTGCTGTTGGCATTATTACTGTAGCACTACACCATTAATTGTGAATTGGGAATAGTAAAACAGAGAAGCCTGTATTTGTTTGAAGAACACTAACTGCAACAACAAAAAACTTCCACAGAAGCTTCAAAGTTCCGAAGCAAGTGAAAAATTACTTTCAGAACTTAAATGGTAACTTAGAATAAATAAAAATTAAATCCTTATCACCTGGTGAGTGTTGGTATGTCCCTCTTTCTTAGTGCAGGTGGTAATGAAGATTACTTAGTTTTATTTTCTCTTTCTAAGCTTACTTTTTAGTCTAGACAAGCTTAAAATGGAAACCAATGAAATTTCTGCTCTGTTTTCAGTTTTGTAATTCTAGCAAAGCCGTGTTATGGCAGGAAAGAGTAAAACAATTTTAGGTGCTAGTTAAATTTTTTGTGTCTTTGGTTCTCTTTAAGTCTCATGGTGCAGCTATGAAATGAGAAAGAGCAACTTGTATAGCAGTAGCCGACCTTTGGACCATTGTTCTCTGAAATTCAGCATCCTGGCAGTTTAGAGAACTGCCTACTCCAGAAATCTCCAGTTTGCTCTCCGAACTCCGTACCTGGCAGCCGAGGACTGCTGGCAGTTGGCTTTGCATCCCAGTGCACTGTCAACAGCAACTGTCCATTGCTTTTCAGTGTTCTCAGCAGTGCAGAGAATGAACATAGGGTCTGTAAGCTTGTTTCACCAGCATCTCGTGCTGACATACATCTCTCCTGCTGTAGTCCCAGCTCTTCTTACTTGCAGTGGTGATAGTGTGTGAGTGCATGAGCTATCAGTTCATTATGGTTCATAATGAGTCCATTATGGTAAAGGTCATATTTACCAAATATACTCACTTTTTCAGAGAAGTCAGTTCCCTGAATGAACTTGGTATGTGTCCGCACAAGCATTAGGGTGGGCATAAAGCAAGGAATAGAAATCCCTAGAGAGACCATAGGCCCATTTTAAGGGTTTGAGCTGCTGTACGCTGGCAAAAATGGAATTCCAAGCTGAACAGAAGCCTGTTTAAGGTAGCAGCTGGAAGAGGAGAGAGGCTAATGTCAGAAAACAGCAGTAAAACCAGGAGACTCCATCTCCCTGTTTTGCTTTTCTCCCCTCTTGTCTCCTTCCACATGAAGTTACAGCAGCTCAGAGCAACAGCTCAGTGAATGCATGTGAAAGGAAAAATGGTGGATAGGTCTGGTGCAGGAAATAGATGAGTGTCTGCTGGTTAAGAGCCCTGTGCATAAATAAAAGCGGTGATGTGGGCAGGGAAGAGGCATGGTTGCCGAGGTTTTCATGGGGCGATGCTTGAAGGAAGGAGACAGCCCCTGGGGGGGGTTAGGGGGCGAGACGGGACGGGGGAACGACGACTGCACACGGGACGGTCCAGTTCTCCCCGCAGGACGCGGCCTGAGGGGTGGCGGCGGGCTGAGGGGCAGGGAGGCGGCGCAGGCCTGTGGGAGCTACGGCGGCACGGCTCCGGTAAGGCTACTGCAACTCTCAGCGCTGCCCGGCCGCTGTCCCGAGGCTCCCCGCCGAGCCGGTCTCATTGGAGCGGACGGTGCTGCGCGGGGCGGGCCTCCGCTGCCAGGGTTGCGCCTCTGCCCGGGGATGCTCCGGGTGCGGGGCGGATCGGCTCCTCCCGCTGCACCGGCTCCTCGGCCACGTCTGAAAGCGGCTCATTGTCTCCGCAGGCAGCTCGGGTCCGCCGCGGTACCGGGAGGCGGCGGGAAGGTACGGGTAGGCCGGGCCGGGGGGTGGGGGGGTTTGTTCATCGTCCCGCTCGGCGGGCCGGGCGATGACGGACCGGTTGCTTTGGGTGTCTGATGTCGGTGTTTATCATCGATTGCCCTGCGTTCAGGAGATGTTTTTAAGCCGTTGGCTGAGCTGGTGAAGTAGCGGTGATATCGGTGCGGTGATCCCGCACAGCCCGGGCGGGCGTTGCGTGAGGCGCAGTCAGCTCTTGTCTGAGGTAAAGATGTTCGAAATGCTGGAAATCTGCCTTATTTTTTATTTTCTCCGACCCCTGCCTCCCCCCGGCTCCCCCCCCCCCCCCCCCCCCCCGGCTGATTCCGGTTAAACTGGTTTTGGGTTTTGTTGCTGGAGTTAAATGGGGAAATGAGGTGCTTTAGAGAACATTCCCCATCGTTCGGGGGAATCCTTTCCCATTTTCCTGCTGTGTCCCGCCTGTTTCCAGTGGACAGAGAATTTGTCGTTATTTCGTTGTTGCAGCAGTTGCTGTGGTGGGGCACAGGGCACACAGCCCGTTCGCTCTCGGAGAGTGTGGGTTTGTCAGCGAGGTCTTCGATGTGAGCACCATTCAATCACTGCCACCCCCGCTTGGCCATCCTTAAAACCGTAAGTAATAATTCCTAACAATAGCTGCAGCTGAGCAGACCTCGTTTCTTGAGCACAGGTAATTGCAACAGCTGAAAACACTTCATAATCTTCAGCTGCGTTGCATGGAGAAATAGGTGTTGTAGGGAGGGCTGTGCCTAGATATGGCCGTTTGTTCAGGCTGGACAACTTGTCCGAGCCTCAAATTAGATATATATATATGAAAGCCCAGTGCCTTTTTTCTGGTCACATATGAAACCTATGGTATGTTTCATTGGGTTATCAAGTCTTTAGGCCTGATGATAACCTGGAAGCAACTCTTCCAATCTTATTTTCCACTAGATTGTAAAAGGAAGACTATTTTAAAAACTGAGCTAACACTATCAGCTGAAATGCTAATACAATGTTAGAATTCAAAAAGACTGATTACAGTAAATTTATTGTACTTCTTTCTGTTGCCATTTCACTGTTGTATTAAAAAAAATAAGCAGGCTTATTAACATTTTTTCAACTATTTAGCAATGATTAGCTGTTAGGAAGACTTTTAACTCTTTTTGAAGTACCAGTGGTTACAGAAGGCACCCACTGAACTCTTCTTTCCTCATTCAAAGACCAATCTGTATATTGTTGGCTTTTGCCGTGTGCAGATGTGTCATTTCTAGCTGCGCAGGAGCAGTGAAAACTGACATTTTGTCAGCTGGGTGATTTATATCAAGAACTACTAAAAACACTGCTGTGCATTTTTCTTGGACCAGCTTTGTCATGTTCCTGTGTTTCATTTCTTTTCAGCAGCAAGCTATGTTTGTAATGTTAGCTCGTAGCAGAACTCTGGTGGTGGTTGCATTGGTGTGATATCTTAGAGGTGAAATACGTAGTGAGTAAATGTCTCCATGAGATATAGTAGGCTTTAGGTAGTCTTTGATCTGTTTATCACACCATGCACAAACATTTTCCTGTTAATTTTGTAAAATGCATGATGCCATTTACTTTTACAATATTTTCAGAGTCGGTACTGAGGTATTTTGCTGAATTATAAGTACATAAATGATACTTATATCCAGCTCATATGGTTGCTCTGAAAGTCAGCATTTAGTATATGGCAAGCATACAGGACAAAATCATTTTTGGAGAGCAAGAAGTTGAACACAGTACATCATTAGGTTATCATTTTTCAATGGAAGAGAACAATCTGGGAAATGAATGTGTGCATTTTTGCATTTTGTGGGAATTGAAGTATTTTCTGCATAAAGAGTTTGGCTTTAAAGTGTTGCATAAACTGTTTTAAATGAAAGTGTGCTGGAAACTACCTCAGACACAAAATGGCTGGAGAAGACTTTGACAAAGATGGCTAAGATTCAGTTGCTCAAAAGTCACTTTAGGGGACAAGATACTTGTAATTCTTCTCTCAGTTGTTCTGCTTTCTTCCAGCCATATTTTTCAGTCTTCCAGAAACAGACCCAGACCCATTTGTTCCAAGGGAGTCTTTCATCTCAGCCTTTTGTCCCAGGCTCAAAGCAAGCCCATGTTTCTGTATAGCTCGAACGTGGGGCACTCTCTTGCTGTCTTTCTATAGTTTTAGTATCCAGAAAAAAATGAGCAGTGTAACAGGAGGGTCTTTTTTTTAGCTATAAAGTTAATTTACTAGGCTGCTTCAGGTTGAATTTGGTACTGAAATAAAGTTCACTGAGCAACTGTGCTCCTTTCAGTGCTGACCTGCAAAGGTTTGATAACTGAATTCCAACATTACTTATCTTACGTGACAAAAGAGTAAAAATGAAAGCAAGAGCTAAACAATCATCCACTGCAGAATTTAGTTATTTCCTCCTCAATTTGTTTCTACCATTCTGGGTCTGAAAAATGCTCTGTTTAGAAAACAAGCTTGCTGGGATCAATACTGCCACTTACTGTGTGTTTAGCCTGCCTGGTAAAACTGGATAGCTTTCTGTAATGAATCTTAGTCTCACCAAGCAGTGGTAGATGCTAGTGGCCCTGCAGCTCAGGATTCTGTCAAAGCCAGTTTAAGTGATGGAGAAAATCATTTCTCTGTTGGCCAGTTTGTATAATTAATTCCCTTTGCACAATATGTAAGAACAGTTATTCTGGGACAGAGCCAGGATTCATCTAGTTCAGGATCTTGTTTCCACTAGTAGCCATTAGCAGACAAGCCCAGTGACTGGCTTGACTCAGGACTCTCAGCTAAACCATATATACAGATTTCCAGATCACATTTTGAACATTTTCACAGGCTTGTGAAGAGATGATTCTGCCTAAAGATTTTGTTAGAATGAGATTTTTGGTTATTTTGCTGTTTGCCAGAGCTCTCCCTGCAGAAATAGTATCACACACACACACAAAAGTAATACTACTCTCAAAGAAAAAGAATACAACTGTGGCTGTTATTGAAATCGTGTATGCTTAGCAGTATTCAGTAAGTACAAAAGGATGTATTGTGGTACTACCAAATATTGCAATACTTCAGGTGTCTCAGGTGAGAGATGCGGACGGCGTTAGACTGCTCTATGCTGAAACTTGGCATCCCTCACAATCTGTTTTTCTGCCTCTGGTAGCCTCCTTGACACTTCTGGTCAGTGTGATTTCATGAGTCAACAAGGAGGTAGGTGCCTGCCAAAGAGTTCTTTCTCTGAGGTGGCAGTTGACGGCTGAAAATGTACTCAAGCTGGATGTCTGGCTGTCCTGGTGCTTCTCCTTTTCAGTCAGCAGGCCTGCTTGAGTAAGGCAGGGGCAGCACAAGAAAGCTCTGCTGCGAAGCACAGAAGGAAGAAGAGGGATGGGAACGAGCCCCTTTCTATCTCCCCTGGGGTCCCCACCTCTTGCCGCTCAGCTGTCGGAGGAGGAGGAGGAGGAGCATACTAGCAGAGAAAGAGGAGAGGCAATGCAAAGCAAGGCCCAGACTAGTAACTGGTGAAGTTTTGGCATGTTGCCTTTCTGTGTGGAAAGAGCTTGCCACGCAGCACCGTCTGGTGAGCCCTGCGATGGAGTGAATGGAGGATCAGAAGCAGGCTGTGTTTTAAGGTGCTTTCCCCTCACAATTAGAATAATGGAATCGTATAGGTTGGAAAAGACCATCAAGTCATCAAGTCCAACATCGTCTGGCAGTTAACCCAGCACTGCCAAGGCGATGATATAATGTAATCTGTAGATTTATAAATATATATATATATACACATATTCAGCAATTTCATGAGAAGGTGATTTTTCAGGGTGTTCAAGATCTGCTTTCTGCCTGCCAACATTTGCCAAAAATCCTTAAGGAGCTTGGTGGGTTATAAAGCTGCACATTAAAGGAGTGAGGGTTTAATGCGGGCTGAAAACACTTTATCTGCAGAATGCAACTGCAGATGGTAAAAGGGTATTTACTTGCAAATAGAATTATAGTGCCCAGTGTGAGAAATGCAGAAATTAAAGGTACTGTTTACAGAGGAAGAAACAGTGAACTGGATGTGTGTTTGGCCTCATGCACTGGAAACTACCCCAGAGAATACTCTTACAGATGCTGCATTTTCTCAGTAATTACTCATTTCTGTGTGGTGACTACATGCATGCATATTCCTTAGAAACATCACAACTTACCTGAAAGGGTAGAAGATGAATCTTAAATACTGAAAATGAGAATCTACTTAGTGTTTACTTTGATATCACAATATTTCTTGCAGTTTATATCATACTAAAGAGTAGGGAAGTACTTTGGCTGCAGTCATTTTGCATATTATTTGTACTGCTTACAGTGGGCGGACTGGTTCAGACACAAATTATGGACTAATACTTATGCTGGCTGTGTTTTTGTTGGCACAGTACTGTCTGCAACAGTACTTGGGTGGGAATCAGAGTGAGGAGAGGTCGGAGAGGCAGTCAACACAGATTTGAATTTAAAAACCCCGCTTTTCGTTTGACTTCTACATGTTTTTATTCCTTACTCCCTCATCCCTTGCTAATAAGGTATAAAGAGCAGTTAGTGTTTTATTTCTGCTGTGGTCTTCATTAGAGTGGAGCAGCAGTTCTGTGTAGCTAGAGCAGAAATACATTAATTCATTAGAAAGTATCATTGTGTCTCTAAAACCTATGTAATGGGCCAGACTGTCAGGAGCTGCAGGATGCAGTCAGTGCAGAAAATACTTTACTTTTGCAGAGACTTGAGGTAGTTGTGGCTGCCTGTCTTTCAGGTGTAGGAACTGTTTCAGGAGAACTTGAACTAGCAAAAGCAGCTGCTCTTCCATGTTAACTTGGGTTCTTTCCTCGCCTCTGTTGAAGTGTCGTCAGTGCAGACTGCTGGGTTGCTGATAGTCACCACTGCGCTGAGAAACTTACAGATGCTTCTGGTGGCATAATATGCAAAAATTCAGTATTTGAACAAGGCAGATTTTACCTATGAAGAATTAAACTGGATTAATCCAGCCATACTGAATTAAACTGGATGTTTATGTACCTGTTCTTGTGCTCAACAGTAGCAGGTATTGGATTGCTAGGCAAAATGTTAAATAGTACAGGAAATGTGTTTTCTCCGAGTAGACCTCCCAGATGCAGGCAGACACCTCCAGCCGTCTACAGTCAAGGGAATTGCTAAGCCATCAGCTGGAGCCTCGTCTTTGCTTTCACAGCCTTGGGAAGGTTCTCTTCCATTAATTACTTTCAGTCGATATAATAATTTGTTGAACTCTTGTATAGTCTTGCTGCCACAGTATTTTGAGGTAGTTTCATATTTTTATAATGCAACGTACAAAAAGATTTTGTCATGAGTGATCATGTAATTGAATTCTCCCAATTTTCCTGTTTTGAGCAGTCGTGAGAAAGTGCTTTTGCAGATACTCTGTCCAGGCCACTTGTGACCTGTTCAGGAAGCATTGCTTCCAGGCCAAGGAACTTCTGTATTCCTTTTACAGAAGTAATTGACTGTCATTGTGATTAATCTTTGTACTTCACTGAATTCTGCTATATTGTCTTGAAGGATTATCATGGGCAAATTATGATGCTCTAAAACCAGTCATTGGTCCTGTATAGAGTCAGAACTCGTTGGGATCTGAGTCAGGAGATCTTGGCATTAGGCCAAGGAGCCAGTGGTTCCATAATTAACATTTCATGGTTTAGTGCAGCGCCAGGGCATCAGACTACACCTGTCATTCTTCAGTTCCCTTTTGAGTACAGCTGTCATGTTGATTGTGCAGCAAAATACAAAAGCCAACTTTTGTGTGTGGTCCACAGACACCTTGCCCCGCCATCCCATTGCCAAAAATTGGCAGCATATTTGTTTACAGCCCAAACATTAATACCAGAGCAGAGAGACTGGGCTACTCTTTCCATACCTGTCTGCCTGGATATATTAGTGGGCATTTCAGTGAATATAGTGACATTTGGGTCTTGTAAAAGGTCTGTTTTTTTGTGGCTTTAAATTTGCTGATGAACCTGGGCCTGAAAAAATAAGGTTATTTATGAGCACTCTGTTATGTTTTGTCTGATTTTGCTATTTAAAAACCAAGCCTGTTGAAGTGAGAACAATCAGGTTACTGTGCAAAGGAGCTGGCGCGGGGCAGCGGGATGAGCGGACAGTGGGGTGGATTGCAGCCTGGCTGAAGGCCAGGCCCACAGGCCAGCGGTCAGTGTAACGAAGTCTAGTTGAGGGCCAGTAACTAGCAATGTACCCCAGAGGTCAGTGCAGAATCCAGACCTGTCTTCACTAACGATATGGATGATGGGGAAGAGTGTACCTTCAGCAAATTTGCTGAGGGTAGGAAACTGGGAGGAGTGGCTGATACTGGGAGATCTTGCCAATGTTTATAAATACCTGAAGGGAGAGTGTAAAGAAAATGGAGCAAGGCTGCTTTCAGTGGTGCTCAGTGACAGGGCAAGAGGTGATGGGCACAAACTGAAGCACGGGAAGTTCCTTCTGAACATCAGGAAACACTTCTCACTGTGCAGGTGACGGAGCACTGACAGAGGCTGCCCAGGGAAGTTGTGGAGTCTCCCAGCTTGGAGATGCTCCAGAGCCATCTGGACACTGTCCTGGGCTGGATGTAGGTTAATGAGAAGGTAGAGAAAAGGGCCTTGCCTCAGCAGGCAACACCACCACTAAATCCTCAGTGATAAACACAGGTTTAGAAATTACTAAATGCTGTTGCTAAGGTAGAGAAACAGATTGTATGGTGAAGCCAGGAACATAAAACAGTAAAGAGGCATTTTTAGCTGAGTGGCTATAAACTGGAGTGGATGTGAGGAATATACAGATCTTTGAATCCAGAGAAGAGCAGTGAAGCTGGTGAAGGATCTCGAGAACAAGTGCCATGAGGAGCAGCTAAGGGAACTAGGCTTGTTTAGCCTGGAGAAAAGGAGCCTGAGGGTATACCTTATCACTCTCTGCAACTACCTGACAGGAGGTTGCGGCAAGGTGGAGTCAGCCTCTGCTCCCAAGTAACAAGTGATAGGATGAGAGGAAACAGCCTCAAGTTGTGCCAGGGAAGGTTTAGACTGGATGTTACAAACAATTTCTTCACAAAAAGGTTATCAAGCATTGGAACAGGCTGCCCAGGGATGTGGTTGAGTCGCCATCCCTCAGGGTGGTTAAAAGACATGGTGTAGACGTGGTGCATAGGGACATGGTTTAGTTCTGGCTTAACAGCTGAACTTGATCTTAAAGACTTTTCAAACCTAAATGACTGTGTCTTGGGAGAAAAGTGTCCGCAAGCAAACTAATACCTTACTCATTTGCCATACCCTCCTTACGAGATACTACATGATACCAAGGGTGGATGTTTTTATTGACTCCTTTTTCCTACTCAGCTCGTATTTTTGCTGTTTTTCTTGGATTTTAAATGAAAGTTTAGTAGCAACATTGTGTTAATTTAAGGTGGAATGCATTTCTTTATATAGTGAAGAAACATTTACGCAGTGGAAGGAGCCAAATCTGCCCATTTCTACTATCTCTTTCAATTGACCATTTATTTCAACTTTTGGTACTAATTAATAGTCTTTTTCATGTTTCCTTGAGCTAGCACTAAGAACTTAATGTGTGTGTTATGTCGAATCAGCATGTATCTATATTTACTAGTCTGCATTATTTGCTTTCAAGAATTCAGAGTGTGTTGATACATGTTGACATCTTCAATGTAACAACAAAAAATTGTCTAAATGCAGCTAGATAGCAAATGCTTATATGTAAAACTCTTGAGATGATCTGCATGCATGAGGACTCTTATCTTCCTAATACCGTGCCTGCTAACATACACTGACTGCTTGCAAGTGGAATCTGCAAAAGTGAGAGCACAAAGGGGTAGGTGCCAAAAACCTCCAGTACGAGATCATGAGGAGTGCATGTGGCTTGAACTTTGACTTCCAAGTAAAACAGAAGTCCACCTGTGGGCAACATGCCTAAAATTTTCCATGAGTTACATGCAGATTGATTGTAACTCACAAATGGATAATTTCCTAAATGCAAACTCAGAGTATTCAGTCATGGGGTATCTGCATTCCAGTTCAAAGACATGCCAGCTGCTTTTTCATTATTTCCGTAGTCACAGTTACTGCCTTTCCTGTCTACTTCTTTGAAGGGATAGAAGACCTCGCAGACAAAAACGGAAATACGGTGGAATGATTCAGAAAGATTTTTTTCCCCTCAGCAGTGTTTACCAGAATTCAAGTTGAGAGCTTTGTGTATTCTGTAAATTTTTACTTCTCCAGTAGTTGAGCTGCATCAACTCAAGGTTTTCTTCAGCATCAAGCACATGCTCCAAAGGAATTTCTGCTGTGATTTTGCTGTCACACATTGTTTTCTTGCAGCTTCTGATACCTGTCATCTGCAAATGATCATCTCCCAGTGCCACTGGTTGAGGAAGCAAAGACTGCCAAATACATAAGTGCATATTTGAAGGAAAGTTTTGCTAATGCAAGTCTCGTATTGTGTAAATTGTGACATTATTATGTGCCATAGGGGCAACGGTTCACATGCATTTTCCTTTTCTTTTTCAGCTTTTGTAATTGCGTTTCCTTGGTGAGAATGGCAAGGATTCGGATTCCTAGCACAATTGTTATAATTTTTGTTACGGTTCAGACTGGATTCTTACTCTTCATGTATGCCCGGTATAGTAGCTTCATGGCTCAGCCTGAGGAGAAACCATCTCAAGTCCATATCCTCATTCTCTCTTCTTGGCGGTCAGGATCATCTTTTGTTGGTCAACTTTTCAGCCAGCACCCCAGTGTCTTCTACCTGATGGAGCCTGCATGGCATGTGTGGGTTACAATGTACCAGAACAGTGCCAAGGTCTTGCACATGGCAGTGCGGGACCTTGTCAGGTCGGTCTTTCTGTGTGACATGTCTGTGTTTGATGCTTACATGCCTTGGAAAAGAAACTTATCTGATCTTTTCCAGTGGGCAGTGAGTCGGGCTCTGTGTTCAGCTCCTGCCTGTGACTCCTTTCAGCGTACTGACATAACCAGTGAAATGGCATGCAAGACTCTTTGTGGACGGTACCCATTCAGCAAGGTGGAGGAAGCCTGTAAAACCTACAGTCATGTTGTCATCAAGGAGGTTCGATTCTTTGACTTGAAGGTCCTCTACCCTCTTCTCACTGATCCGTCCCTGAATCTCAAAATCATTCACTTGGTCCGTGACCCCAGGGCAGTCGTCAAGTCACGGGAACAATCGGTCAAAGCATTAGTCCGTGACAATGGGATCGTTCTGAGCACCAATGGCACCAAAGTGGAAGACAGCAAATACAAAGTAATGCAAGAGATCTGTAGAAGTCATGTTCAGATTTATGAAACGGCTACTCTAAAACCACCCCATTTCCTTAAAGATCGCTATTTAATGATCCGTTTTGAAGACCTGGTAAGGGATCCGTTATCAGAAATCTCAGAAATGTATAAATTTGCTGATCTTAGTTTGACCCCCATGCTCAAAAGCTGGATCCATAATATCACACATGGACAGGGACCAGGAAAGAAAAAAGAAGCCTTCAAAATCACATCTCGAGATGCAGTTAGTGTTTCACAGGCCTGGAGAAATGCTCTTTCCTTCCAGAAAATTAAGAAAATACAGGAAGTTTGCAGAGGTGCTATAAACATGCTTGGCTATCAGCTGGTGGATTCAGAAAAAGAGCAGAAAGATCTGTCATTGGATTTAGTGCTGCCAAGAAGACAGAATCAATTCAGTTGGTCGTCATTTAATCCAGAGCACTGAGACATGATTTCTGAGATTGGGGTTGGGGAGTGATGTGTAGATGGTTGCATGTTTGTCTACTATGCAGCATAGAGGTTATTTGAAAATCCTTGTCTGATGAGTTTAACTATCTTCCCATCTGCTGTTTTTCCATAATGGAAGGAAGTTTTATCCCTGAGTTTCTTACACTGAAAAAAAACCCCCAAAACCAAAAAAAGGCATGAGAAATACTGCGGATACTTGTCAGATTGCACATTTACAGCTGAGCTGTGCTGTTCTCAGCATTGTTTTTAAAATATAATTTAAGTTCATTCTATTAAAAGATGAATTATCAAAGATGCCTTTGTTCATTGATAATAATTTTCTGTTTTCATGCTTTAAATACCTAAGAATTTCAGTTCTTAATGTGTATAAATGGAACAAAGTAGGAACTAAATTCCTTTTGTGTCTTTTAGAATCATTTGACTCTTTTCCTTTGCTTTAAAGTTGTTGTGCAGAACTTTTCAGACTTCTCTTGATGTTTCAAATTTTAACAGAATTTTAATATTTTAATTATGGAGAGCTTTTATTAAAGTTCTCCAATAGCTAGGACAACTGCAGCGGTTCTGTTGTAAAAGGCTTATGCAGGAGCTGCATTTATTGATAGATTTCTTTTCCCTGGAAAAGCAAAGTTTGCACTGAGATAGTTGATGGTGGTCTTGGCATGGAATGCAGAAAGCAAAAGAGATGGAGAAGCTTCGAGTGGAATCTCTGTGGAAATAGCTTGTTAATGCTGCCCCAGTCATGCATTCTAATGCTGTGACATGAAGTAGGCACACACTTGATCATGCAGCATAATTCATACCATTACCCTCTCTTTTTAGAAATACAGCTTGTTGTTAATGAAGATCACTGAAAATTTTGAGGTGTCCTGGGAATATTTGTATTGATTATATTGCTGTATGGAAGCTATCAGTTCAAACGTTGTAGAGAGACAGATGCTTGTGTAAGAGGGCTTTGTGTGGTTTTAACTTTTTTTAATCCAGCATATCTCAGGATGGACAGTGCATGTTTGATTGATACCAAATAATCCTTTTAGGGCTACTTGATGAATGCTGTGCTGTAGCTCATATACAGTATGCACTAACACTCTTCAGCGTCACCACTGTAATCTGCTGTAGGAGGTGGAGGCTCTTAGTGCTGCGAAGTAGGCCCATCAGTGCTGCGTCTTCTTGGGGGCATTCCTGTTGCTTATGGGGATTTTTCCTAAGCGTTCCCAGAGCTACCATGGGTCTTGTGGATCCATATTTTTGTCTTGCTGGCTTTTCCAGGGACTACGAGGTTGTGCTGGTATCTCTCGTGCATTCTTCAGTTCTTTGGGGGCCATTTGCTTACTCAGGTTACCTGGGGCTTCTTCCCTGTGTCAGGGAATATGGAATTTTGTGGTGATAAGGGTACTCCGCTGCTGTCTGTAGCACAGGAGTCTCTTGGGCTCCCCTGTGCAAGAGAGGCAGGAACAGACTGGAGAGAATGGAGTGAAGGGCTGCTGAAATGACGAAGGGATGAAGCAGCTCTTGAATGACAAGAGCCTGAGGGCGCTGGGGCTGTTGAGCTGGAGAGTAGGCAGCTTGGGCTGAGGTGGAGAGAACATCCTGCCCATGTGTGTGAGCACCTGAAGAGCCAGGCCCTGGTGCGGTGCTGTGGTGCCAGTGGATTGTGACCTGGAAGTCTTTGAGGCCTTCGCTTTCATTCTCTTGCCTGTGCTGATGAGCAAGTGGGGAGGTGAGAGGCCTGCTTGTGCCCCCTTTCTGTGATAGGTGTTCTTCATGCCAAGTAAGACAAGCAAACACTTCTAACACTGTCTGTGCTACAGTTTTCTTGAGAAGGATCATCTGCCAAAGGTTGAAGACAGCCGGGTGCCTGAGTGCTTAGGCATTAGAAATGGCCACAGTGGACTAGAAGTGTCCACAATGTGGTTAATTTGATAAAATTATGTCTAGTTTGCATCTCATTTCCCCATAGTAGTGTTTTACCTTCACTATGGACACTCTGCCCCACCTTCTGGATAGCCCGGGTAACTCCCACAGTCGCGGGTCCTGCACTGGAGCTGCTGCTCACACGGGAATAGGCAGGTCTGGTGCAAGAGCAGTGTAGCAGGGTTCCATGTACTGCTTCTTGCATATGGCCACATTTGAACAGTGGCTAAAACCAGGCTTATAAACAGCAACTGTAAAGTGTTTGTGATGTGTCTCACAGTTCTGCTGCACTGACAAATGAAGTGTTTTAAGCTGTGGGCAGAAATTCCTTGGTTTCTCTTCACTGTTTTCCTGCTCCCCCATGTTCTCTTTTATCTTGTGTAAAACTGAGGGTTTGGAGATTTTCTTGTGCAGTTTTTTGTTTAGAATTTCTTGGTGAGATTTTCTCACTCAGGTGTTGTGGTTTTCTTGTTAGTTTTGTGGGATTTGGTATTTATCAGTCAGGATTTACTATTTACTGCTCAGGGAATAGGTTTTAAATCTAACCTCAGCCAGAGCCTTGAGTAACATGCTTTAGCATGAGGTGTCCTTGCCCGTGGCAGGGGGTTTGGAAGTGTATGATCATAAAGTCCTTTGAACCCAAACCACTCTATGATTCTATCATAAGTTGTAAAGCCCCAGCAAGCATTTGGGTTCTGATACTTGCAGTTTTTCAGTTAGAGTTTAGGGTTTATAGCTTATTGTTAAATAGACAGGTCTAAGTCCTAGATAATAAGCTTTGGGCTATTTATAGAATCATAGAGTCATAGAATAGTTAGGGTTGGAAAGGACCTTAAGATCATCCAGCTCCAACCCACCTGCCACGGGCAGGGACACCTCACACTAAACCATGCCACCAAAGGCTCTGTCCAACCTGCCCTTGAACACCGCCAGGGATGGAGCATTCACAACTTCCCTGGGCAGCCCATTCCAGTGCCTCACCACCCTCTCAGTAAAGAATTTCCTCCTTATATCCAATCTAAACTTCCCCTGTTTAAGTTTGAACCCGTTACCCCTTGTCCTGTCACTACAGTCCCTAATGAATAGTCCATCCCCAGCATCCTTGTAGGCCCCCTTCAGATACTGGAAGGCTGAGGTCTCCACGCAGCTTCTCTTCTCCAGGCTGAACAGCCCCAACTTTCTCAGCCTGTCTCCATACGGGAGGTGCTCCAGTCCCCTGGTCATCCTCGTGGCCTCCTCTGGACTTGTTCCAACAGTTCCATGTCCTTCTCACGTTGAGGACACCAGAACTGCACACAATGCTCCAAGTGAGGTCTCACGAGAGCAGAGCAGAGGGGCAGGATCACCTCCTTCGACCTGCTGGTCACGCTGCTCTTGATGCAGCCCAGGATACGGTTGCTTTCTGGGCTGCGAGCGCACACTGCAGCCGGCTCATGTTCATTTTCTCATCGACCAACACCCCCAAGTCCTTCTCTGCAGGGCTGCTCTGAATCTCTTCTCTGCCCAACCTGTAGCTGTGCCTGGGATTGCTCCGACCCAGGTGTAGGACCTTGCACTTGGCATGGTTAAACTTCATAAGGTTGGCATCAGCCCACCTCACAAGCGTGTCGAGGTCCCTCTGGATGGCATCCCTTCCCTCCGGCGTATCAATCGAACCACACAGCTTGGTGTCATCAGCAAATTTGCTGAGGGCACATCAGTCCCACTGTCCATGTCGCTGACAAAGATGTTGAACAAGATCAATCCCAACACTGACCCCTCAGGGATGCCACTCATCACTGGTCTCGAGCTGGACATTGAGCTGTTGACTGCAACTCTCTGCATGCTGCTATCCCTGAAAGGCACCCAAACTCCACAAGGTATTGATTATAATTTCATTTGTTGAACTCAACACCAGACGGAAAAAGAGGTTAGGATGGATAGTTCTGTGTCCTTCAAATGCTGGGAACTCTGGTTTGCACAGAACCAGATTGACATCAAGCCAAGTCATAGCATATCATGCAGATCCCCTCTGTAGGGAGGTTCCACCAGTGTCTCAGTCTTTAGAGCTCTTACAGGATTTTCTTAGAAGAAAATAATTCTATTTTTCATTTCTGTTGTCAGAGAAAAGGATGTTCACTTGGGAACCTGCTGCTTCACTTTACAATCAAGACGTGTAGGTGCTCTGTCTAGTCACCAGTGCCAAGTGGGAGCTGCCTACAGACTCCTTTTTTACAGTTAGCCAATCAAGTTTATTTTGTTAGCAAGGGATATGCACAACACAGGCTGGGAGGCGAAGTTATACATGCGGCATAGCACAGCTCAGGCCTGCACCTTCTCAGGTTAAGTGGATCACTAGCTCCTTGATGGTACTTCTGGTTAGGATTACTAGAGTAACCTTCCCACCACCCCTCAGGCAGCTCTGTGCTCTGATGCAGTTCTTAGTTTAATACGATGCAGGCACAACGCGCTGAGCCTGCCTGCTGTGGTGGTGGGCAGGTGGCCTGAGAGCTATGCTAGTCAAGAGGTAAGGCAAAGGAACAAGGGGTGAGGTCAGGGGCCCTCCTCTCAAACCCAGAGCTGAATCTTATCCCTAAAGGAAGGAGCAGGGATGGAGGCTTGTAGCTGCTCATGGACTTGCCTCACCATGGCCTGTGGCAGGAGCCAACCCTTCCACACTACACTGATGAACGCTGCTCCAGTGATGACTGTCAGGGATCAGAGAAGAAGGGGTGAGGGTAGTGGAGCATGGAGCTCCGAGGCAGATTCACTGCCAGGTGTTGGGTTCATTAATAAATAATTGTTTCATTCTTCACATTCATGGCTGTGGGTCATGCAATCCCTTTACATGCAGTAAGAGGTGCCTGAGGACGGTTTCCTACGGGAAGGAAGTCTCCTGTTGTGTCTGAGGGAGTGGGAGGTGGTCCTAAGGTCTTTCAGACCATTTTTGGGTCACTAGACAGTCCCAAAGAACTCAGCACTGCTCACAGGGCTGCTGGTGATATATGGACACTCTGGGCTGTTGTGACATTTCCCATAATCCCTGGGCCAGACAGGACCTTCAAGGGCTACATGAGGTCTCCAGGCTGTGCCTAACTTTGCCTACAGCACCCTGAGACATCACCAGTGTGTCTATGGCGGAGGGCTGGGATCTGTGTGGATGGTGCTGGGAGATAGGGGTGCTGTGTGCCACTGAGCCTTCTGCTTTTGACTGGCTGTGCCTTGCGGGGGCCATCAGGACAGTTTGCCCTGTCATCACCTGGTGGTTTTCTTCTTTCCATTGCATCCATAACTCTTGATTTATTCTTTCCTACTTTTCCCTTTTTGTGCACCCCAGGGCTTCTCCCTTTTCCTTCAGGAAGCTGCACTCAGGAGCCAGGGCCCACCTTGCTGCCCTGGTAGCCCCTGCTGGAGCTGATGGATCCTGTCCTGTGCTGTGGGTTGGGAGTCTGGGGATGGAAAGCCCCAGGTAAAGCCAGTGGGGCTGATGGCCCCTCTACATCCAATGTAGTACAGCTGAGCAAAGGGTGTGCAGCTTTGGGGGGCTGTGCAAGCGTCTATCTGGGACAACGGAGCTGCTGCCAAACACTGCCTGCTGGGACCAGAACTGACCACAACTGCAGAGCAGGTGAGCTGGGATCGGGGGTCCCTGCAATGGGAATGTCCTGCAACAGGGGTGTGACACCAGTGGTGGAGGCCATGGACGGCAGAGCAGTGTCAGGTGAGAGCTGGTCTGGAGCTGTGAAAGGGGAAGATGTGTACTGGAGAGGTGTTCTGTGGCTCACCTGGAGCAGCCTCCGTTCAGCCCCTGCTCTACCCCAGGCACCCCTTCCCTGCTGCTGTTTGTCACTGCCCTATGCCTCCAGCATGGCTCCTGAGCTGCCCCAGGGCTCTGCCCCATGTCCGTCTCCTAGCAGGAGCACTCAGTAGTAACAATGGACATCTAGTAGGTAAAAGATAAATGTATCCCATCGGGAGTAATGGGAGCTCGTTAGGGATCTAGCAACTCTAAGACCTGTAGCAGATCAAAAATGGTACAGCCTTAGTTAAACCAATCAAGTGCAAAATGGTTTAAAATTCTTGTGCATCTGTAAGAATAATATTTTTTATAATTGTATTTTCTTTGTATTTAATTACTTCCCCTTTAAAGTAATGATAATTTTCAAATAATAACAAGAGATGCCAAATAATAAGAAAGTACTTCAAATGAAAATGATTAGATGTACAGCAGGTTTCAATTGAAAGCTTTTAGTACTTTACAAAGTAAATTTTCAGAAACACAAAGTAGATTAATAAGGAGTTAGCATATATTACATTACCTGACAAGTCTTCCCAATCCTCATGTCATAATGTTTGAGGCTCTTCACAACATCCAACAGTGCTGAAGGTTTCAAAGGCATATCAAAGTCATTGATGTGAAAAGACTGAGAATGAAAAAATGAATCAATAAATGTGTTGAGCAAATGTTTAACCTTTAAGTTTGGTTTGTGTTCACATTCTGAACTAACATCATTAGAGATACTTAAACATTTGTCAGTGTTAAACATGTGTTTACTGAGTAATTACATTTAACATCAGGAAGTTTGTAAAACTCTGTGTACCTTCTGTGTTATGGTATGTGCCCTTCTGTGTGAAAGCTTTGTGAATGTCATGTTGAGTAACTTATTAATTTCCAGCTTCTTTCTAATGTGCCTGAGGTGGCTGCTTTAGAAGATATTTTTCTTTATTTTTCAAATATCTTTATAATATTAATATATCTTAACGTAATTATATATTAAGATATAATAACATATCTTTTAAATATCTTTAGAAGCTATTTCTAATAACTTCTTCCATTTAAATATATTGTTGGTATTTCCATACATCCCACTACCTTGCAGTTTCCAGTAGGCCAGCCAATTAAGGTGTTAATAAACTGCATGACCAAGTGAGTTTTTCAATGTAGCTATAATTGTACATTTCAAATTGTCAGTTTGTTTGCTCTGAGATTTTCCCTCTGTACAGGATTACCTTTGTTCAAAACATACCGTGCAAGTCACTGGTTAACAGAGGTTAGCTGATAGCTCATTGCATTATGGAATTTTGATGTTGCACCTGTCCTCATCAGTGAGTGAAGAAAAGGGGAAGTTTCTAAAAGCTGCTCTTTCATCCTTCTCCAGGGCAGGCTTTAGCAGGACTGGGAGAAGGGCTGTTCTTGGCAACAAGGAGCTGGTCTCCTGGCTCAGCTGAAGGTGGTGCAGGGCCATGGGACTCCCTCCCTGTCCCACAGGCAGCACCATGGGGCTTTGCTCCTTACTGCTCACCAGCCTCTGGGCAAGGCTCAGGTTTTTGCCCCTGCCCCACAGAACAGGTGTCCTAAAATCACAGACATTAGCGGTTTTGATTATATAATGTGGCTTTGTGTATTTTTTTGATGTTTCTCTCCATGCATTAAATGCAGAAAACGGGTCAGCTGCTTTCAGTTCAAAACAGGAATCATAGAATCATAGAATAGTCAGGGTTGGAAAGGACCTTAAGATCACCCGGCTCCAACCCGCCTGCCATGGGCAGGGACACCTCACACTAAACCATGGCACCCAAGGCTCTGTCCAACCTGGCCTTGAACACCACCAGGGATGGAGCATTCACAACTTCCTTGGGCAACCCATTCCAGTGTCTCACCACACTCACAGTAAAGAACTTCCTCCTTATACCCAATCTAAACTTCCCCTGTTTAAGTTTGAACCCATCACCCCTTCTCCTATCACTACAGTCCCTAATGAAGAGTCCAAGTACAGAGAAGGTTTTGTGGTTATCTTCCTTGTGGAATAATAGTTGAGAAAAGAGCTCATGCCACAGAAGGTCTGTAATTCAGTAACATTTATTGTTAAACCAGTGAAAAGGTACCTGTAAAAACCCACTAGAGTTGTGCAGCACGTCACCAGGAGCTATGTATACTAGAAAACCAGCTGCGAAGTGTAACCTTGTTGGCTTTCCCAGTGTAAACTGGAAACGCGTTTGAATGTGAACCCTTAGAGCAGTGCTGCTGTTACCAATAAAAACATGACTCACTCTCTTCATACTCTTCTAAAGACTGTAGACAAAAACAGTTGTTCTCAACGTCAGTGGTTTTCAAAGCACAGAGATAGGAACAGATGACGATGTTAATGCCACCAATGACACTTTCTGAATAGTTGCACAAGGTCACAGCTGTTTTTCGCAAGGACAGAGGTGACTGCTCAAGTGCTTTACCCACGTACCTCTGCTTTGTGCTTGAGTAACAAATTCCTCTAGCAGGTGAAGCTGTTTGAGGTTTGTTTTTCTCTAGTGCCACAAGGCCTGTGTGGTGAACTCCTGCCCCGTGGCTGTCCTGGTTTGCAATCACACCTCTTCTCACTCAGATGCACCTGAACAAGTCTTCTGCACGGGCCTAAGGCACAAGTAAACGATCCAAACATCTAGAACCTGAAAAGCAGCGGCAAAGAGGAGGGGGAGCTCCACACAGAGGTGAGAGGGGAAAAAAAAGGCTTCACAGTGAGACAAGGGGGGCACAAAATCAAAAAATGGAATATATAAACCTTTAGAATCAGTTTTAAGTAATGTTAAGTTTGATGGCTTTGTAACAGTAGCAATGGAAAATTACTGAGGTGCACGATTCACAGAGAAAAAAAAATAGAGTACAGCTAGAGAACATACTGAGAATTCTTGTATAAGATAAACTGTTGTAGTTGACGTAGTTTTAGGCCCTATGATCTTAGTACAAACTGAGTGTAAGAAAAACAGGCTAGAAGAACAGGACATAAGACTAAAGGAGTATCTGGGAATAGCAGGTGTCCAGGATGGGCTGCAGTTAAACTAACTGGTAAGTAGAAGGCCAGGAGGATTGTTATGTCTCTAGTGTTAACGAACCAATTAAGCTGGTATGAGCATCTACTGCGTGTGCTTCGGAGGCTGGCAGAAGTGATGAAGATGGTTGGAAGAAGTAAACGACCCTCAGAGACCACCACCACATTTTTGTATGCATGCGGGGAACTTTCTGGAAAATGATGTAATCCATATGTAGCCTCGTGAATATGTATGTATGCCCAGGGAGTATATAAGGACGGCTTGTGTAGCAATACAGTGATACACATTAGGAGGAGCTGTCCCTCGTGTCTCCCGGCGCCACAATAAAGAATACCTGCTTGTCAACTGGAAACTCTGTTGGCAAGTTTGTTCCTGGAGTTTTCTCCGAATCAACAGTGATCTCACCAACACCGCATTAAATACACTCAAAAAATGGCACAATTACGGCTTTCCTTTTTACAAACAGAAGCCCACACACACGTGACAAAGATCTTACAGTGCCCTTATAAAACAAAGAATCCACACTGAGGAGATCTTAAACGCAGCGAGCTTCTCGGGGAGCAGTTCCCAGTCACGCTTGTTTATTCATGTAACACCAGGTAACAACAAACGTAAACCAGCAAACCTCAGCCTGCGATACCAACGACGGGCGAATGCCAGCGGCAGCTGCCGGTGCTGGCAGAGCAGCTCCGGGTTCGTACCCGGAGTGTTGGGAGCGCACCCGGTTCACGAGCGCCGGCTGCGGCACGGGTGGGCACCGGCACGGCTCAGCGCGCCAGTGTGGGGCAGGACCCGGGGGGGGGGCGGGGCGCCGGCAGGGGGCGCCCGAGCACCTCCTCCCCGATTCTGTTGAGCGGAGGGAGCGGGCGCTGCTTGTCGCGCCGGCAGCCGTTGGCCGTTAACCGTTGGCCATTCCACGAGGAGCGTTTGCTAGCGGGCCGGGCGGGCCTGAGGCCTTTCCGGCCACCCCTCCTCGGCCGGCACCCGGGACGCTGCAGGGCACCCCCTCGGTGGGTCCCAGCCGCGTGTCGCTGCCGCAAAGGCGTGGGCCAGGACCGATCTAAGGTGACAATGCGCAGCCGCCGGGGCCTGGCTGGGCTGTGGGTCGGTTCTGTGATAGCAGATGTTCCTGCATTTGATGGAGGGACCACTCGGTGGATAAAGAACTGGCTGGATGTTTTGCCGCACACAGAGTTGTGGTCAATGGCTCGATGTCCGGCTGGAGACCAGTAACGAGTGGTGTCCCTCAGGAATCGGTGTTGGGACCGGTCTTGTTCAACATCTTTGTCGGTGACATGGACAGTGGGATTGAGTGCGCCCTCAGCAAGTTTGACGATGACACCAAGCTGTGTGGTTCGGTTGATACGCCGGAGGGAAGGGATGCCATCCAGAGGGACCTCGACACGCTTGTGAGGTGGGCTGATGCCAACCTTATGAAGTTTAACCATGCCAAGTGCAAGGTCTTACACCTGGGTCGGAGCAATCCCAGGCACAGCTACAGGTTGGGCAGAGAAGAGATTCAGAGCAGCCCTGCAGAGAAGGACTTGGGGGTGTTGGTCAATGAGAAAATGAACATGAGCCGGCTTCAGTGTGCGCTCGCAGCCCAGAAAGCAACCGTATCCTGGGCTGCATCAAGAGGACCGTGACCAGCAGGTCGAAGGAGGTGATCCTGCCCCTCTGCTCTGCTCTCGTGAGACCTCACTTGGAGCATTGTGTGCAGTTCTGGTGTCCTCAACATAAAAAGGACATGGAACTGTTGGAACAAGTCCAGAGGAGGCCACGAGGATGATCAGGGGACTGGAGCACCTCCTGTATGAAGACAGGCTGAGAAAGTTGGGGCTGTTCAGCCTGGAGAAGAGAAGGCTGCTTGGAAACCTCATAGCAGCCTTCCAGTATCTGAAGGGGGCCTACAAGGATGCTGGGGAGGGACTCTTCATTAGGGACTGTAGTGACAGGACAAGGGGTAACGGGTTCAAACTTAAACAGGGGAAGTTTAGATTGGATCTAAGGAAGCAGTTCTTTACTGAGAGGGTGGTGAGGCACTGGAATGGGTTGCCCAGGGAAGTTGTGAATGCTCCATTCCTGGTGGTGTTCAAGGGCAGGTTGGACAGAGCCTTTGGTGGCATGGTTTAGTGTGAGGTGTCCCTGCCCATGGCAGGGGGTTGGAACTAGATGATCTTAAGGTCCTTTCCAACCCTAACTATTTTATGACTCTATGTGTGGGGCTGTGCATGCCCTCAGGTGGGGCTGAACAACCAGCAGTGGCCAAGCAGGTAAACAGCAGAGGCTAAGTTGAAATGCTGTGTGGAAATATGCAATAAATATTTGCTCTAGGTTGGGCTCTAGGCGAAGGAAAGAGTAGGGTGTGTGCTCCCCAGTAAAAGGCGTGTGGTTGTCAGCACTATGGGAAAGCTGCATGCTGGTGTTAGTGCTCAGTAGTTGTTTGTGGGTCTCAGTGCTGTGAAGGCATAATGTGTTTTGCTGCTCCTTCTTAATTTTCCATGATAAACAGCAGTGGTGAAACGTGCAGTGGGAGAGAGGAACCCCCCTTCCTAACCGTAAAATAGGGCATTTTATCACTGAAATGTTCTTCATACGATGTCCTCAGTGTGTATGATAAGAGTATCCTGTGAGCAGGGGACATGGTGAGACCTGGAACTTAAAACCATTGGCAAACCAGCTACACCAATTGATGCTTGTGGGGTCAAGCAGAGAGTGTGCAGAGTGTGGTGGGTGTCAGGACACATGGGGCTGTGCACAGTGTGGTGGGTATCAGGAGGACTGGCTGAACTTCTGGTGTTGAGCCTAGGAAGCTGCTGCTGCCAGGAGTGCAGAACCACCCCAGTCCCACACTGGTGGCCCTTCCCCTGCCTCTTGAAGCAGTACTGCCATGTGCCACGTTGCCTGCTGTCGGTTTTTTCAGGCTGTGCCATTAACATGTGCTTGCTTTCATCCTTAACAGCATGAACTTCACATTCATTTTCTGCATGGATTGACCAAGTAGGTTGGTCACTGTGAGTCTCCAGGTTGCACCCAAGAAAAGTCCAGTACAGGGACATACAATGGAGGAAGTTCAGAAGTTTGTTCTCCTCTGAGGAGCAGGATGGGTAAGTACATACTGACAAAGCAGCAGTAGGATTGGCATGCTGCCATACCACTATTTCTGTGTTCCTAAGTAGTGGGAGCAGATTCTAGTCACAACATGAAAGGGGAAGGTGAGAAAGATGTGGGGTAAGAGTATGAAATGCCAGAACTGTGGGAACGTGCAGGTATTCTATGCAGAGAGTGGTGTAGTATTAAAAGAAACATGCATGAAATTAATGTGGAAAAAAAGAGGTGTGTCTAAGAAAAGCTGCTGAAAGCATTTTGCAGCATGCTGTGAAGAAAGGACTGCATCTTGTGAGCTTAGTTTTTCTTCCAGAATAACATCACTCTGTGCATGTTCCTCATCTGAACTCTTTCCTTGCTATTACTGTTCTGTTTAAACAGCAACACTGAAGGTTTGCAAAGTACAAGCTTAGCCTATTCTCTCATCTGTGCTCATATTTTTAAGCTTTAGGACACACTAAACATGATATATCTGCATTTATCTGGCCCTTTAACAATATGAGAATTAAGAGTCTAAAGTTGATGGTTCTGGGGCATATATGACTTCCTTTAAGAGTATATCCTGATGCACAAAATCAGACTCTACAACTCAGAGAGTTATAAAGCAGGTATGTTTATTACTGCGTCAGGTGCAAGGAGGATCTCTCCTCCTAACTTGCACACCGAGGGGTTAAGCAAGCAAATATTTATTACACACAGACATGCACATTCATTAGGTTCCTGAGAGAGAGGGCGGTGGGGTGATATAAGGAAAGCAAGTGCCTGGAAAACATAGGGTTAAAATACTTTTAACTTAACTTAGGTCTAAGATAGAGAACAACGTTTGTGTTGTAAGTCTGATACTTAGAAGGATGGTATGAAATGATTCACTCATTAGAAGGATAGTAACTCATGTTAGTAAGACTACTAAATTCTGTTATCATACCACAGACAGCAAAACACTGTTTCCTATCTTAGACCTAAGTTAAGTTAAAAATATTTTAACCGTACGTTTTCCAGGCACTTGCTTTCCTTATATCAATCCTTTCATGAAGGATATGTAAAGTGTGATATTTTAGCAGTTGGAAGTGCATGGCTTAGTTTGGTTCTGTTTCTTGATTTCATTTTAACACAGTAGGCAATTCAGAAAATCTGCTGCAGTAAGGAAAATTCAGTCGGTATGGAAACATCTGAGAAAGGCAGCTGACATAGGGTAAGGCATGCACCAGATCAGCAGTACACACAGACACAGTAAAAAGGCAAATTTGTGTAAGGTAAGGGAACAGTTTCTAGGCACTGTCTGCTTCACGGGTGGTTCTTCTGTAAGAACGGGCCGGGGACGGGGGAATCACTTTAACACTGTGAATATGTGGCTCCATCTTCTGGTACCAAGCAAAATGCGTTGCTCTGGGCATAGAAGGAGGTCAGGTGATTTCTGTTAGAGATTTATGTTAGCTGCAACAAAACCAGCAGCAGCAGCAGTAACAATAATAAATTAAAATACCTGACCCTCAGATACAAGCCACAAGTTACTAATGTAGTCTTCCTGAAGCTACACACCATTCTGCTGCATGGGAAGAAAACTGTCCTTTGAAACATTCTCTGACATGTATAGTCCCCGAAGTGGCTTGGCTTCCTATGCAAAACTAATGTTTGATCAGAGCGTGGACTGTAGCAGCAAAATTTGATGTCCATGTCGGTGCTAATACTGTCTCCTGATAATAGCTGTAGGATTTTGTTTTTCCCTTCCCAACAATGTAGCTTAAATTCATGCTACATCTTCATGGAAGTGCTACCTGGCTAGAAGTAGGAATGAATGGTTCTCTGAGGTAGACTGCCAGAAGTCTAAAGAAAATAAACCTGCTTTATTACTTCACCACACAGTGAATGTTGTTATAGTACATACTGGACATGATTAATTAAACTTGATTACCCAATCTGTTCACATTAATAACTCATTTTGTTTTTTTAAAAAAGTCATTGCCAAGTGCAAGGTCCTACACCTGGGTCAGAGCAATCCCAGGCACAGCTACAGGTTGGGCAGAGAAGAGATTCAGAGCAGCCCTGCCGAGAAGGACTTGGGGGTGTTGGTCAATGAGAAAATGAACATGAGCCGGCTTCAGTGTGCGCTCGCAGCCCAAAAAAGAAACCGTATCCTGGGCTGCATCAAAAGAAGCGTGACCAGCAGCAGGTCGAAGGAGATGATCCTGCCCCTCTACTCTGCTCTCGTGAGACCTCACTTGGAGTATCACAGTATCACAGTATCACAGTATGCTAGAGATTGGAAGGGACCTCAAAAGATCATCTAGTCCAATCCCCCTGCCAGAGCAGGAACACCTAGATAAGGTTACACAGGAATGTGTCCAGGCGGGTTTTGAATGTCTCCAGAGAAGGAGACTCCACAACCTCCCTGGGCAGCCTGTTCCAGTGTTCCGTCACCCTCACTGAGAAGAAGTTTCTTCTCAAGTTTAAGTGGAACCTCTTGTGTTCCAGTTTGTACCCATTACCCCTTGTCCTATCATTGTTTGCCACTGAGAAGAGCCTGGCTCCATCCTCGTGACACTCCCCCTTTATATATTTATATACACTAATAAGGTCACCCCGCAGTCTCCTCTTCTCCAAACTATAGAGACCCAGCTCCCTCAGTCTTTCCTCATTAGGGAGATGCTCCACTGTATTGTATGCAGTTCTGGTGTCCTCAACATAAAAGGACATGGAACTGTTGGAACAAGTCCAGAGGAGGCCATGAGGATGATCAGGGGACTGGAGCACCTCCCATACAAAGAGAGGCTGAGAAAGTTGGGGCTGTTCAGCCTGGAGAAGAGAAGGCTGCGTGGAGACCTCATAGCAGCCTTCCAGTGTCTGAAGGGGGCCTACAAGGATGCTGGGGATGGACTATTCATTAGGGACTGTAGTGATAGGACAAGGAGTAACGGGCTAAAACTTAAACAAGGGAAGTTTAGATTGGATATAAGGAAGAAATTCTTTACTGTGAGGGTGGTGAGGCACTGGAATGGGTTGCCCAGGGAGGTTGTGAATGCTCCATCGCTGGCGGTGTTCAAGGCCAGGTTGGACAGAGCCTTTGGTGGCATGGTTTAGTGTGGGGTGTCCCTGCCCATGGCAGGGGGGTTGGAACTGGATGATCTTAAGGTCCTTTCCAACCCTGACTATTCTATGATTCTATGATTCTATTGTTCAAAACCAGAAGATGTTATTGTTCTATGGGTAAACCTTAGGTTTTCTAAATGATCTTAAAAGATTTAAAAACCCTTCTTGGGAGTTTATTTTTTGGAGAAACAAATGTCAAATAAATTATCCTAGCTCTGAACTGCCATTCTGAAAATGCAGCTGAGAAAAGAGGTTATTTGATACTGTGATGTGGAGTGTGTAAGGATCTAGATTGAGAATTATGTAACAATAGAGACCTAAAATAACCAGAGGAACAATTAAACTTTCAGCTTTTTCTGCAAAGATTTGCTTAAAGAATGTTAATGTGAAGTTTTAAATCTCATTCGCATTTTTATAGCTGTTATAATCTCTGATATATAACCTTGCAAATAGGGCCTCATAACAGAAATGTCAAGTACCTTGATGAGTGCCTCGCAAAAAAGTGTTTCTGTAATAGGCTACAGCTGTGAGGCAAGTTTGCAAGGCTGGCTTATGTCTGCATATCATCACTCAAATGGGTCTGAGCTGGGCTCTTCACAGTGTATTTCTGTGTATCTGATCAGCTGTATGCAGCTGTTCCAGTAGTGTCAGTCTTCTGAGTGTAATAGGTATAAGCCAGTGTGTCCTTATCCACTGAAATGTTGCCACAGGGAGACACTTGGAGCTTGGAAACTAAAGATCTTATTTTCCTTTTTTTCTGTCCTTCTTCTTCTATATTTCTGCACAAAATAAGTGGAAGTTCCCCATGAGCCTGGGCTGCACAAGGATTCCATGTGCCAGTGCTCTTTTCCCTCTCATTAACATACACTTGCAATCAAACTCTGATTTTTAAAATAAAAAACCTGCAAGATTCTTTATTGGGACTATAAAGCTTTCAATCTTCATTATTTAGGACGGCTAGTTACCTTCTACTCAATGAATCCATGATGCAACTGCTCCTGTAAAAACTATTGAAATGGCTACTGTAGCAATGAGTAGATTTTCCTTTGTGTAAAATAATCCTCTGTGACATAACTATCATTCACATTAATTAGGCAGCCATATAATGGGGTGTTCAATAGCTATTACATCATTTAAATTCTTCTGTGAGCACCTCAGCCACTCAAGAAATAACTATTGAGCTGAACATTTCTGAGCCTCTAATTTTGAAATAATCTTTTAGAGGAAGAATATGCAAGGCGGAGTGTTGTAGGCAATTTCTCTCACACAGAGAAATAATTCAGATTTATGGGGTTATTTTAACATTTACATGAAGTGCATAAACCTGTTTTTCCTCCCCTCCTAGAACAACAGTGCTGTTAAGTGGAGTTTGTTTTGGGGAAGATACTGTGTGTACACTAGAGGGTGGCCAAGGAGCTGGTAGTAGGAGGTCTGTCCTGGCAGGTGCACTCAGATACACAAGAAGCATCTTTCTCTAAACCTTCTGTCCCAGTCCTGGGGCTCTGGAGCCACATGGCTGACAGACCAGTGGGTGCAGTCATGCTTGAGGTTTTGGTTTTAAAGTTCTAACTTTTGCCTTTAAGAAGCATATGAGGACTTCGGCATTTATATTCCATTTTGGATATTGTTTTAAAATGTGTCAGGTCAAGCTGAAGTCCTTTGGCATTTCTGGTAATATACTTCCCAGAAATTATTACATGAATATTATAGTTATTGTTCTATCTTATAATGTATTTTCGTATATTTTAAGATTAGTGTCGTGGTTTAAGCCCAGCTGGTAACTCAGAAACATGTAGCCGCTCACTCACTCCCCTCGTGCCCCTTCTTCCTCCCCCTGCTCCCGGAGGGATGGGGAGGAGAATCGAAAGAATGTAACTCCCACAGACTGAGATCACAGTATCACAGTATGCTAGAGATTGGAAGGGACCTCAAAAGATCATCTAGTCCAATCCCCCTGCCAGAGCAGGAACACCTAGATAAGGTTACACAGGAATGTGTCCAGGCGGGTTTTGAATGTCTCCAGAGAAGGAGACTCCACAACCTCCCTGGGCAGCCTGTTCCAGTGTTCTGTCACCCTCACTGAGAAGAAGTTTCTTCTCAAGTTTAAGTGGAACCTCTTGTGTTCCAGTTTGTACCCATTACCCCTTGTCCTATCATTGTTTGCCACTGAGAAGAGCCTGGCTCCATCCTCGTGACACTCCCCCTTTATATATTTATATACACTAATAAGGTCACCCCTCAGTCTCCTCCAAACTGTAGAGACCCAGCTCCTTCAGCCTTTCCTCATAAGGGAGATGCTCCACTCCCTTAATCATCTTAGTTGCCCTGCGCTGGACTCTCTCCAGCAGGTCCCTGTCCTTCTTGAACTGAGGGGCCCAGAACTGGACACAATATTCCAGATGTGGTCTCACCAGGGCAGAGTAGAGGGGAAGGAGGACCTCTCTCGACCTACTGACCACCCCCCTTCTAATACACCCCAGGATGCCATTGGCCTTCTTGGCCACAAGGGCACAGTGTTGGCTCATGGTCATCCTGCCATCCACTAGGACCCCCAGGTCCCTCTCCCCTACGCTGCTCTCTAACAGGTCGTTCCCCAACCTATATTGGAACCTGGGGTTGTTCCTGCCCAGATGCAGGACTCTACACTTTCCCTTGTTATATTTCATCAAGTTTCTCCCTGCCCAACTCTCCAGCCGGTCCAGGTCCCGCTGGATGGCAGCACAGCCTTCTGGTGTGTCAGCCACTCCTCCCAGCTTAGTGTCATCAGCAAACTTGCTGACAGTACACTCAATTCCCTCATCTAAATCATTGATGAATATATTAAATAATACTGGTCCCAGTACTGACCCTTGAGGCACTCCACTAGATACAGGCCTCCAACTAGACTCCGCCCCATAGACTACAACTCTCTGGCTTCTCTCCTTCAGCCAGTTCACAGTCCACCTCACTACCTGATCATCCAGGCCACACTTCCTCAATTTAGCTATGAGGATGCTGTGGGAGACTGTGTCAAATGCTTCGCTGAAGTCAAGGTAGACCACATCCACCGCTCTGCCATCATCCATCCACAATGTTATTTCCTCATAAAAGGCTATGAGGTTGGTCAAGCACGACTTCCCCTTGGTAAAGCCATGTTGACTGCCCCTCATAACCCTCTTATCCTTGATATGCCTTAAGATGGCATCAAGGATAAGGTGTTCCATCACTTTCCTAGGGATGGAGGTGAGGCTGACCGGTCTATAGTTACCCGGGTCCTCCTTCTTGCCCTTTTTGAAGACTGGAGTGACATTTGCTTTCCTCCAGTCCTCAGGCACCTCTCCCGTTTCCCAAGACTTGGTAAAGATGATGGGAGAGTGGTCTAGCAATGACTTCCACCAGTTCCCTCAGCACCCGCGGGTGCGTCCCATCTGGACCCATGGATTTATGGATGTCCAGATTGCTCAGCTGGTCTCTAACCCATTCCTCATCGACTAAGGCAAACTGCTCCGTTGACCTGACTTCATCTGAGGTCACAGGGGTACAGGGCTCTTCAGGACTGCCTCCGGCAGAGTAGACAGAGACAAAGAAGGCATTCAATAACTCTGCCATCTCTGTATCTTCTGTCACCAGGGCACCCATCCCATTCATCAGTGGGCCTACCTTGCCTCTGGTGTTAGTTTTATCTGCCATGTATTTGAAAAAGCTCTTTCTGCTGTCCTTGACCCCTCTTGCCAGATTTAATTCTAAGGAGGCCTTAGCCATCCTAGCTGCCTTCCTACATCCTCTAGCAGCAGCCTTATATTCCTCCCAAGTGGCCAGCCCCTCCTTCCATGACCTGTAAACTCTCCTCTTCCACTTGAGCATACCCAGCAGTTCCTTATTTAGCCACGCAGGTCTCCTGGTCCTCTTCCTTGACTTCCTACGTGTCGGGATGCTCTGATCTTGAGCTTGGAATAAGCAATCCTTGAATGCCAACCAACTATCTTGGGCCCCTTTACCTTCAAGCAGCCTTGCCCATGGGATTTCCCCTAGCAATTGCTTGAAAAGGCCAAAGTTTGCCCTGCTAAAGTCCAGGGTTGCAATTCTACTTGCTATTCTACTGGTCCTACCACACAAGATCCTGAATTCCACCATCTCGTGGTCGCTGCAACCAAGGCAGCCCTCAACCTTTACTGCTTCGACCAGACCCTCCTTGTTAGTGAGGATGAGACCCAGCAGCGCTCCTCTCCTGGTTGGCTCATCCACCATTTGCATGAGGAAGTTATCATCCATACACTGGAGGAACCTCCTGGACTGTGGCTGGGTTGCTGTGTAGTCCTTCCAGCAAACATTAGGGAAGTTAAAATCCCCCACGATGACCACGTCCTGTGACTGTGAGGCCGCTCTCAGCTGCCTGTAGAAGGCCTCGTCAACTTCCTCACCCTGATCTGGTTGCCTGTAACAGACACCCACAACAGTATCGCCCCTGCCAGCCTGCCCCTTAATTCTCACCCACAGACTCTCAACTCGCTCATCCCCTGTTCCTGGACAGAACTCAGTACATTGCAGCTGCTCTCGCACATAAAGAGCAACCCCACCACCCCGCCTGGCTGGCCTGTCTTTCCTGAAAAGGACATAGCCCTCCATGAGTATATTCCAGTCATGCGAGCTGTCCCACCACGTCTCTGTAATTGCCACCAGATCATAATCTCCTGACTTAACACAGGTTTCTAACTCCTCCTGCTTATTTCCCATGCTGCATGCATTGGTGTACAGGCATTTCAAGGAGTGAGCTGAGGTCACCGATTTCGCCCTAGGATTATAGGAGGCCTCCCAGTCTTCATCAATTCTAGAGTGCTGCCCCACTGGGGCAAGCCCAGCTACAACCCCATCCCCCTTTGAATCTAGTTTAAAGCTCTCCAAATGAGATAAGAGCAGTCCAGTAACTAAGGTATAACACAAATCACTACTGCTACCATCAATAATAATAATGATAAGGGAAATAACAAGGGCAGAGAATACAACCACTCACCACCTGCCAACTGATACCCAGCCTGACCCAAGCAGAGATCTAGCCCTTCCGGGTAACTGCTCCCAGTTTATATAGTGCATATCATCGTATGAAATACCTCTTTGGTTAGTTTGGGTCAGGTGTCCTGTCTCTGCTTCCTCCCAGCTTCCCCTCCTCCCTGGCAGAGCATGAGGCTCAGAAAGTCCTTGGTCAGAGTAAACATTACTGAGCAGTAACTAAAAACATGGGTGTTATCAGCGTTGTTCCCAGGCTGAAAGTCAAAAACACAGCACTGCACCAGCTACTAAGAAGGAGAAAAATGACTGCTACTGCTGGACCCAGGACAAGTGTCTCAGTCAAAAGTATGCACATACGTCATGAGGCTAGGAGCTCATTCTGAGAGCTGAAAGAATTTATTAACTAATACACAAGAAGAGATTTCTATTAACAGGCCTGTACTGCAAATCTCTAGTTCAGCTGCCTATACAAGGTGATGGTTATTTAGAAGACTGGTCAGCATCTGACCAGTAACTGCTCCTCTCAGCAGTAGTGGATGCTTGATCCTAAATTTTTCATATTTGCTCGTTAATTAAACCAGTACACAGAGGGAGATTTTTGCCTTACCAGAAGCATACATTTTCATCACAGGCTGTGGGGAAGGGTGACTCAGAACTGGAGTTAGTTACCATAGGAATGACAGAATTAAGGAAGGGGAGCGTGAGACGATGAGTGAAACCTCTCTGAAATTCCATGGAATTGTCCAATGTCAGTAAATAATTCGACGCAGTATGTAGGGCCATGGTTTGGTGGATGTTGTAAGCTCTGTCAATGCAGTTTTTGTCTAACAGAATGAATGAGGGTGAGCATTTGTTCTGTAATGTGCTTTACTCAGGGAGGCTTCACATGCTAAGGAGCTCACTCTGGGTGCAGGAAGGCAGTACAGCTGGGGCAGGAGGCACAGCTGATACGGGTTAGTCTTTCAAGGTACTGAAGTGTTTTCCGTATAAAGAGAGCTTTGGAGTTTGGGTGTTCCAAGAGGCCGGTTGGGCATTTGCTTAATCTGTTGTGGTGCAGGATACTGGTCTGATATAGCTGCTACTGGCTGCTAGGGACCTTCTATCCTGTGGATGCTGCTACAACATCATATGGTGTGTAGGCTGAAGAAGATGGGGCTGTTGGAGCCCAAAAGGAGAGCTTGTGGACTGCTGAAACTTTGTACTTCGATCACTTAAGGTAAGGCCTCCCTTTGTTGAGGCAAAGGGAGATTAATTACGGAAACTGTAGTGTGTGCAGAGGGAGGAGCATAAACACCAGAGCTGGGAATTTGCCATCTGGTGGTATTCAGTGGGAAAGTGTGAGTGACTGCAGCAGGAATAATAAGGTGACCAGAACATTTTATTACTTAGAAAACATGTCTCTATATGCTTGCTTATATTATCTGTAGCAATATTAACCACAAAGGAGAAATTCAAGGTGAAACCTATCAGTTGAAACAACCTACTTGCACATACCTATACCAGGCAAAGATGTTGTGAGGTGGGCTGATGCTAACCCTATGAAGTTTAACCATGCCAAGTGCAAGGTCCTACACCTGGGTCAGAGCAATCCCAGGCACAGCTACAGGTTGGGCAGAGAAGAGATTCAGAGCAGCCCTGCAGAGAAGGACTTGGGGGTGTTGGTCAATGAGAAAATGAACATGAGCCGGCTGCAGTGTGCGCTCGCAGCCCAGAAAGCAACTGTATCCTGGGCTGCATCAAGAGGAGCGTGACCAGCAGGTCGAAGGAGGTGATCCTGCCTCTCTACTTTGCTCCTGTGAGACCCCACTTGGAGTATTGTGTGCAGTTCTGGTGTCCTCAACGTGAGAAGGACATGGAACTGTTGGAACAAGTCCAGAGGAGGGCCACAAGGATGATCAGGGGACTGGAGCACCTCCCACATGAAGACAGGCTGAGAAAGTTGGGGCTGTTCAGCCTGGAGAAGAGAAGGCTGCATGGAGACCACATAGCAGCCTTCCAGTATCTGAAGGGGGCCTACAAGGATGCTGGGGAGGGACTCTTCATTAGGGACTGTAGTGACAGGACAAGGGGTAACGGGTTCAAACTGAAACAGGGGAAGTTTAGATTGAATATAAGGAGGAAGTTCAGATTGGATATAAGGAAGCAGTTCTTTACTGTAAGAGTGGTGAGGCACTGGAATGGGTTGCCCAGGGAAGTTGTGAATACTCCATCCTTGGTGGTGTTCAAGGCCAGGTTGGACAGAGCCTTTGGTGGCATGGTTTAGTGGGAGGTGTCCCTGCCCATGGGAAGGGGATTGGAACTAGATGATCTTAAGGTCCTTTCCAACCCTAACTATTCTATGATTCTATGTTAAAGATGGCCCAGGAGCAATGACTATGAGAGCTGTCAGCACCTGCAGTCACACTGTAAGTATTTAACAGGTAGATAAAGTCCAGTTTACAGAGAAAGCAATAATAACATTCATCAGTTACAAGATATGATTTTCATTGTGCAAATTTATGATTATAAATTGAAACATAAATCAGGCATTTTACACTAATTGTAAAAGTTTAATAAAAGGCAGAATGTTATATACAAATAACAAAACATTCAAATTCCAAAAGTCTGAGAGACTGCTTTAAAGACAACCAACACTGGTCATTCTTCATTAAGCAGAAATGCTTTAGAAAGACTTCATGTAGCTATTCCATTTTCAGTCTGCAAGAAAACCTGGTCTTTAAACTGCAGGAAACCAGGAGACCTTTCTAGTAATACTTCTGGTTTTCCATGAAGTCAGAGGTCAATAGATCCTCTGACCTTGAATTTTTTTGCAGATCGCTCACTTGCTCTAAGCTGGAACTTGTTTCCATAGATGTAGGAAATGAATCCATCAATCTCAAAACTAAATACATTGTTAAATTTGGGAACAACTGAAAAGTAAAATGAAAGAAATTAATAAGAGTAGACTAATGTAAATACCTGTTATGAAAATATACAGAAATAACCAGGGATATTATTCACATATATTCACATTATTCACAGACTTGAGGTTTGCCCTGTTTCAAGGAGTTCATGCTTTAGCAAGAAAAGAAAAAATAACCAAACCCTCCAAGTTTTTAAACTGGAATTACTAAAGTTAGTCCTCTTTCAGGAGCATGCAGTGTTGCAAGGAATATCTAATGTGAAGCAGATGAATGAGCCATGTGCATGACCAGGCTGGGTTAACCAAAAATACTTTTTTTAAGAACTGATCAATTCTGACATACTCTTTTGTAAGCTACTGGTTGTTATGTGGTCAAAAACATTGACCTCTGGCACTCTATGGAAAAAGCTAAACACACTGATACAAAACAATGTACTCAGAGGTGTAAGATGAATAGTTGGTTTAAAAAAGTTCTGATTATATAAATTGTGAAAAGCACTCAAAAAAATTCTTACATACCTTTTAATTTGTCCTCTTTAGTGATAATTTTGAACACACGTTTAAATTCCTGTAGAACGATTCCGGTTATCCCCACATAAGACGGGCATTTTGATTTTGCGACTGAAAGAGCAGGAATATGTAGGTATTTGAAAATTTCAGCTGCAGACACTTTATTTTCTCTTCTATCCGTGATTTTAAAAACTGGTTAACAATATTCTGAAATAATGCCATTTTACTGTAATCAGTAGTAAAATTTGCAGTTACTGTTTGCAGCTGACAACATGGTTTTCAAGAGCAGTTAAAAAGTAATTAGCATTGCTAAGTAGAGAGAATCCATCCACAGGGAATTTCAACTATGTGATTCTAGAGTAAATGACACTGAATGAATTTAAAAATAAGCATCTGAAACACAGGAGTGTCTACTCAACTCTAGATGATTTTGTAAAAGAGACTAAATGGAATACCTGTAATGATTGCTCCATGGAGATCAGCTTTGAGCAGTTTGCCCTGCACAATATATGGTTGCCTTGCAGAAGAGGGTTGGATCAGGGGAGAGGGAAAGAAAGTTATATGGAAAGTTAGCTTTGAGCACGATTTTGGTAGTCACAGTCACGTTTTGTAAACCTCACAGAAATAGTACATAACCTTATCAAGTAACTGTGATGTTTCAAGCAGTAGTTCAGTAAACCTGGAAATACCTACAAACTCAGACCCAAACATACCCACCCACATATACCTCAACTTACGATTCTGGTCTAAGGCCATGGCACAGGTCTCTGATATACTGTTTCCAGAGCTGATGTAGTGGTAGAAAGATGGCATACCTGTAGTAAAAGAGACAGAAAGTATTACACAAGAACTCAATGATCAAAACCTCTCTTGGTTTATTACTGAAATAATCTGTATTTACAACAGACTTAAGACTACCATTTGTTAAGTTTTGTAATCTGCTTTCATAACATGCTCTAAACAACAGAGTTGCTTTATAGAAAAGCACAAACCATGCTCCTTGCTGCCAACCCAAAATGGTGATGTGTTTTAGAGGATCAGGCTGTATCTAAGGTTTGAGGAGATTTCTACTCAGTTCTTTCCCCACTTGTCATTAACAACAGCCGGGGCTTTAGCCAGTGGTTTGAGGAACCTGATGGCAGAGTTTTGGCTCTCTGGTCACAGGCAGTCTAATGAAAACCTGAAATCAGGGGTGATTGTATTTGGGTCTGATCTCGTTATAGCTGGGTACATAAAAGGAGAGAGATCAGGTGGAGAATTGAATTTACCAGCTGCACAGACAGGACAGAAGTCACACTGACAGTACATACTGAAGGCCTAGTATTCACTTGTGTGTGCCGCAGCTTTTACATACTACTGATGTGCTGCTACACAAAGAAAACAGTTAAGCTCTTACCTTTGCTGCTTGGGTTCAATTTCAAAAAGACGCATTTCTCGCCTCTGCTTGGCAGTAAAACCTTTTGTTTTCTTCCTCTTTTTCTTGGTCTTTTTCTTGGCATAATGCTCAAGAACCACAGCTTTCCGAGTCAGCATGTCCTGGATAGCTGTATCTTTCTTTTTTGGCATGCTAAGCTTCAGGAAGGCATTTACAAATGCTCTGGCCTCTTCTGAGCTCTGAGGCTAAAGATATTTTAAAAGATACTTTAAAATACGAAATGTCAATTGAATGTTACTAACTTGCTGCTGACCGGTTTTATCACGGTGACAAAATCACCACAGACATTGGAGTTACACACAGCAACAGTTACCGCAGAACGCTCGCATGCTGCACCGTCATGCGCGCCAGCTCACACCGGCCACGTTACCCCACGCCGCTGTCACTAACGCGTCTGGCGGGGGGAAACCGCTGCCGTGGCCCCCGCCAGCGGGGACAACCGGTACCTTCGGTTACCAGCAGGGTTTTCATACGGCTGCGTGCGCGAAGAGCAGAGCCCGCCTCGCAACCGCAGCAATCCGCGCCGCTCCCGGATATCTCGCCGGGCGGCCGGGGGTACCTGGAGGCGCAGCTCCTTGCTCTCCTGGGGCGGCAGGCGTCGGTACAGCTCCACTGCAAGCGGAACGGGACAGCGCGTCAGGCGCGGCCCCGCTCCCCACCCCGGTCCGGCCCCGCTCCCCACCGGCACTCACCCTCCATCGCAGCGGCGGCTGGCGCTTCCGGCGCGGGTGGTGACGATGACGAAGGCGACGCACGGCTGCTCGGAGGGCCGGCTGTCGCGGCCGGCCGCGGGGCGGCGGTGCCGGTGTGAGGGGAGGCGCGCCGGGCGGGTGCGCTGTGTGCGCTGTGTGCGCTATGCGCGCTGGACGCGCCTCCCAGCAGGGCCGGGCTCACGGACCCCGCGGAGGTGCAGGAGTCAGGAGCGGGCCTGCGAGGACGCGCTGCCCGGCTCGGGCGCTGCTGGCACCGGCTGAGCTCAGGGGTGGAACAACCGGTACGCCCCACAGCGCAGCCCCAGGCAGGTATCCAGCTCTCCAGCCTTGGCTCCCGCCGCCAGCTGTGTGGGCCCTACAGGGGGCCCTGGGCATGGTGAGCCCAGCGCACTCCCTTGGCCTTGCCTGATGTCTGTGTTACAGTGGCATGGGACAAACGGGAAGGGATGTCAAAACTTTGTTAGCAAACAAGAGCCAAAAAAGGGGGAGAGGGAGGAAACTGTTAGATTCTGCTTGCTAAAAGCCTTTTATAGAGAGTTTGTAGTACATGGAATATCAGAATAAATACCATCTTGGTACCATCTCCACTGCTGGTTCGGGTAGTGAATCCCAGCCTTAACCTCAAATTTCAGAGGCTTCTCTGTTTAAGGTGTCCCAGGAAGAGGAGCCCCCCACAACCAGCCGTGTTTCTGGGTTGTTGTTTAACGGCTGGCTGCAGGGTCCCCAGCAGCTTGGTGGCCCTCATAAATCACAAGCTGTGCTAGGCTTGGGTTTAGAGGAAAGTCATCACTGAGACCGACATCCACATGTAAAACAGGGAAGTGACATTGCTTATCCCAGCCATGAGGTTCTGCAAAGGGGGAAGCTGTGGCCAGTGTAGGTTGTTAGATTAACCATTTAGATTAAGCCAGATAGGGACAACTTGATACCTTCAATACCTTTCATTTTTGTTACATGTCCGAACAGTAACGTTGCTATTATTATTCAAGGTACAGGTTTATTTCAGTAGAGTTTGTGATGCAAAATTAACATTTTTCAACCGTCAAAGAGATAGTCTTACAACTGAAATCTGGCTATTGTTAATCTCTTTTGTACTAAAAATTCTCTGACTTGGGAGAGTAAGCTGAGCACCAGATAACTCAGTTACTTCAGTTAAAAGTCTTGCCAGTCATAACTTCTGTAATGTAGACGACCTCATTTTCTCTAGTCACCCATCACTTCAGTAGGGTCGCGTACGGTTGGAATAGACAAGTCTGTTGTTTGAGTATTGATTTGTATCTTTGTTTAAAATCTGTCCTCATGTTTCTAGCAACAAAGGTCAAAAAATCAGGGAGATGCTGCTGGCTGTGGAGTTTACTACCTCTGATCTCTCACTGCCTCTTTGCTCCTGGGGTAGGTCGAAGTCTCGCTCACTGTAAAACACAGAGGTACCTTGAAACCAGAGCAGCCAATTCCTTTTCCTTGCCAGCCTAGTCCCAACCTGTGCTGCCGTCTGCTCATACATGATGGATCTCCAGATACATAAGGGGTTTATATTCATGTCGTGGAGGCATATTGGCTTAGCAGGTAATTATCACTGCTTGGTGAAGAATACTTAGGGAACAAGTTAGGCAGGGTATAGGAAATGATGTTTTTTTGAGTGCTGCTGTGAAGCACAAAGGCACTAAAGTGATCCCTAATAGGGAATGAAATTGTGGATCTCTGCATGTGTGTAAAGAAAGGGCCAGTCTCTGCAGGGTATTAAGTGTGAGCACCAGCTGGTTTGTATCACAGACCTCCTGGCAGTTAAGTATATGCCACAGCAAGCAGATCTCTTGGTTTTACAAAGTGTGGACTCCTTGAGTTGTCATTGCTACTAAAAACCCATCAATTTTCATGAATGGAGTACCAGGATAAGTGCTATGGGTCTTTAGGGTTGTATGAGTACTCCTTCACTTGATTTATGCCGCAATTCCTAGGGCACTTCAGGGATTAATAGTCAAATCAGTGTTGGCGGTGGTGGTGTTGTAAATCCAATGATCCAGGCTAAACTAGTGCCTGGGGAAACCAGTCTCTTCCAACAGCTCTACATCTTCATTTCCCAATTTATCTTCAGATATGATGTCTGAGGGAGTCAGCTGAGTGCATTAAGTGTGTGTCCCAGCAAGAAGGCTCTGCATCAGGAGTTGAGAGTTCTATCAAATAAACATGAAAAAGAATAGGTGAAGAAACTGAGAAGCCAGTGAATAGGCAAAGACAATTTGTAAATAAGAAAAAGAAGGCTCAGGAATGAGGAGAGATGGGTAAAATGTGAATAGAAAATGAAGTCAAATATTCAAACAAAATAATTGTAATGCGTGTTTCAAAATGTGCAGCATTAACTGGTTTGCTTAGTGCCTGAGACTTCTCAAGATTTTTACTTCAAGTAAATCATCTTGGAATGGGTTTATAGTGATGTAAATCCCTAATATATATTATTAATACGAAGTTATAGGTGCCAACACTGGCATTTCTTATTCTGTTAAATCTATGTACGGCTTTATTTATTGCTTTCTAAAAACAATCTGAAACCCCAAACCACGCACAAGGCCAGCGCTAAGCGATCTGACCGTGAGCACTAGGGGGCTGTGTTGCTGCACTGAGGTACTGCTGAAGGGCTGTGATGCGTAGAACGCCCTGTGCACGCCAGTGCGGGAGCAGTTACAGAAAGAGCTTTATGTTGGCATTCACAGAGAGCTAAAAGGCAAGATGCAGACTGAGCAAAGATAATTAAAGATAATAAAACCACAATTAAGGATATTTGTGTGACACAAGAATAGAGGACCAGTGGTTTTTTTACAAAGAGTCATTGTGAACTGAAGAGAGATGAGCAGAAGTATGAGAAGTGAACTGATGTGTGTAAAAAGTGACTGGGCTATAATCACGGTTCACCTTTGCAGATTGTCACTGGTACAAGAAATAAATACCATCCTTCTATAGAAGGAATGTCTCAGCAAGCATGTGAGCTCTCAAGATCAATACAGTTTATTCCTCTTGGCTACATTTTATTAGCAGCTAAATGTGGTCCTTAGAGATATCTGTACTGGTGAAAAAAATTTCCATTTAAGCCCTTCTGAACTGATTCCCTCTATCTAAATATCCAGCTGCTAATACAACTGCCACCCCCTTTCCCACATGCAGCCAGCCTGTGTAGGTCCCACAGCCGACCCTCCACCTCCTGCCTGCATCTCACCATGACTTTTGCCTTTTCCTCCCTCTGCTGGCATCTTCTTTTGGCCTGGATGCTCTATGCCCATGTTCCCGGGCCCTGTGGCTACCGATACCCTGCACACCTGAGTTCCCCCTGGGCTCTGCTGTGCAGCTTCTGGGCAGTGCTGGTGTGCCACGTGCCGTGCGCTTCCAGGGGTCCGGGACTCGCAGCTTCCTGCAGAAACCGGTCTAGGAAAGGGTCACGGGGCAGAGCTGCCATTTAGAAAGGTGGGTAGATGGAGTATTTGGTATCAGTAGCCTGAGTTTTCATGTCAGTGTAGGTTTGCTAGAGGGAAGTTTGCAGGTGCTGTGTGTGGAAGCCCAGACTCTTGCATTATGGGCTTGGCTGACTGCTTTTAGATGGCTGTGTTTCATTAACAAACATCATCTTTTGATGTACCCTGTTTTCCTTGAGTGTTTCTTTTCCATTTATTTTTCTGTAAGTTTTTCTGCTTTTTCAGCTCGTTTAAAACTCATGGGTTGGGATGAGATGGGTGTCTCCAGGTGTCCATCCCGTGTGTTGTCTTACCCCTCAGCTGACTAACTGCTCTTTCCATCATAATGTTCATTTTTATCCTTAAGAGTCCTGGCTCCTGTTACCTCAGATTGCAGGTACCACCTCAAGGTAAATTAGAGATTGGCTTTTCTGTGTGCAAGGAAAACAGAAAGTGCAAGGAAACACAGTCCAAATATATCCTAGTGGCACAGAAATCAGAACACAGATAATAATCCCAAAATGGTTCCAGAAACTGTCAAGGAATTAAAAGCCGGGGTTTAAAATAGAAACGAAAGAAGGGAGCTGTTTTGGGAGGCTGGCTGCAGCACCCATTGCGGAGGCTGATCTCACTAGAGGGCAGCCCGAGATTGGGGTCGCAGCCACAGGCTCCTGCATGTGTTCTCTGTACCTATTCCTGCCTGCTTCAAGTCTAAAAATAACAAAAAAATAACAAAAAAAAACAAAAAAAAACAAAAAAAACAAAAAAAAAAGAAGCTTTAAAATGGTTTCCTGTTTCAGAAGAAATTTGCTTGTTTGCAGCTTTTTCTTTTGCATACAGGTATCCATTTCCACCATCCCCCAGCCTCTTCTGCATTACAGTACAATTATCAGTGGAAAGAGGATTTTGAAGGAATTCAATTTCCCCACGAGTTTAGCAGGCCACTCTTCTAAATACCAGTATAGTCTTACATCAAAATAAGAAGCTATGTCCTTCTTTAAACATTAAAAAAATGAGGGACCTGGAATACCTGGAAATAACTGTTGCAAACTAGAGCTGCCCAGCCTCGCCATGCAGAGCAACATGAAAAAAGCACCGCTTTCTCTGTAAAACAGTAATGGGGAGTCCATAAGCTGAAGCTTTGGTGGCAGACATTTGGTTCCCTGGCTTTGGCAGCAGACATTTGGTTCCCCGGCATGCCGAGATCACATATGATCCAAACCCACCTCAGGGCAACAGCCACTGCTGCTCTCCTGAACAGCTTGTATTTACTAATTAATAGCAGCGTTCTACATTCATGTATTATTCCATCAGTCTGTCTCACGGCCATTACTGTTGCTGTGCTTTGAATCCCATTTAGATCTTGTTGAATATTTTATTTTAAAACAAAATTAGCATTGACTCATGTGGTAGTCATGTGTGATGCAAAATGAGTATTAAAAATGATAAATTATAGAGTAATAGTAGTCACTGGAGTTGTAGCAGACCAACCAGTAGAATGTAATTAATTTGGTTTTGGTTAAACTACATACAATTAGCATAATTCATTAACATTTAAAAATAATACAAACCAAGAGTTTTTGGGCTCAAAACCCAGTTATCTTGGACATCAACATTACATAAACAAGGGGTTTGTGTGTATCTCCACCTTGGGGCTCTGGTGTGAGATGAAGCAGTGCTGACTAGGACTGAGGTGACAGGAGGGAAGAGGCACGTTTCGCACAAAGCTCATGTTAAAACAGCGTATGTTTCACTACAGCATCTTTTGCTCCATTCCCAGCAGGTGCTGAAGAGCTGGGGCTGTGGCATGCTCCAGCTAAGGGGCTCTCACTCATGGAGGAGCAGTGTCTGCAGCTCTGCTGCCTCCTGCACAGCTTGCAGCCAGCTGGTGCTTCATGCCAAACATGCCTGGAGTTATGAACTGGGGTGAAATCCTGAGAAAGTTGAAAAGGTTCATTAATTAAATAATACACTTTCTCATTTTTCTCTGTAATGAGTCATCTTTCTCAAAGGCATCACTATCAGCATGGCCCTGTTCCTGCCACACTCTTTCTCAGTAACATGTGTAGACTATCAGGGCTGAGCCATTCTCTTCAGTAGGAGTCAGCTCGTAAAGATCCATAGAGATGCATTGCTAAGTACGCACACATAAAAGCCTTGTCTGCTGAGGCACCCTGGAGTGTCAGGTCCCACTGGTTTGAATGTGTGTCTCCACAAATGCAGGTAGTGCAACCCAGAGGAAAACAAGTGGAAACTCTTACTCTATTGAAGCTGGGCTGAAGGAGACCCATGGCTGCAGTCTACACCTAACTAGCAGTGTCCTGAAGAGGAGCTAAGAGCTGCTTTACCCTGCCTGGTCACTCAGGTTACTTAGCACCAGTAACACTGGCTGTGACTATGTTGGTAATGCATGTAGGCAGCATTTTTTACAATTGTGTCTACATTATTTTTATATCAACCAGTTTTAGAGGCATCATTGTCATGTAAAGTGTGGCCCAAACAATCATGAGGAATTTGGGCAAATCCCTGTGGCTGGACTGCAGTGAAGGGCACTGAGCTGTGTGCTCGGGAGTCTATCGGCTTTGCTGGTTGATGTTTTCATACATGGGAGGATGAAAAGAAGGCACAGCACCTGAGGGTTTTTTGGCTTTCACTGTGGGCAAGGTCTTTTTGTGCAGGGTGTTCAGGCTTTCAGCTCCCCTTCCCTACTGTGATTTCTTCTCAGCTGCCAGTATGTGATGGGGCTGCGAGGGACTTAATGCTGCTGGATTGCTTTGATAATTGTGTAAAAAAGCCCAACCCATCCAAAGCCAACCAGAAAAACCCTGTTTGAGGTCAGTGCTCTGGTAAGTACCTTTTAAAGAAACAATAACCTGGTGCAATAGAAAATACTTTATCCATCTCCAGTGGAAATCTGATAAACAGCAGAGAGGCAGGTGTCCAAGGAGATAACTGTAGTAAATGCGGCTGCAGTTCTGGAGTGAGCTAGCCTCTCAGGCTGGTAATTAAATAAAGCCCCTCTCAGGAAATGCTGGAAGCTAATAGGTATACATGGAGATGCCAGTTCATTTGCCTCAGCAATATATGTTAATTTTAGCATAAAATTAATTTATGTATTTTGCAGTGGGACAAAACATCAGGGGAAGGAGAAGGAGGAGCTTTCATTCTGCCAGTGATGAGTTCAAGCGGTATTAAGCACCTTCTTAAAAACTGAATAGTGGGTGAGAATGGGAGAGAGAGAAAAGCAGATTCTTTAAACATAATTAACCGGTCACAGATTTAAAAGTGGCCTGGACTACATTTGCGGGCAGCTGCCAGGGGATCCTCTGCTTTGCCACAGCTCAGTTAGTACAGAGCCCTAGTTAGCAAATAGCTTGAGTTGCTCGGTGTTGGTGTGGGTTAAAGGGATTTTGGAGAGTTACCTGAGTGTGAAATTAGGAGTGCTGCAGTGGTGAGTTGCACCTACAGTGGTTATTTGAGACTACAGTAAACTCAAAGGGGCTTTGGTGGATGCACAGGGAAGGGGCATTTGGCACAGAAGCACTAACGGAACCTCACGTGCCATATGGGCTGGCACAGTGAGCAAGTCTCTGCTCAGGACCCTATCAGTGATGTGGCACCTACCCCTGACAGAGCTACCCAGCACCTGGTTTGTGGCTGTCATATTCTGGCAGAAAACTGATTCTGAGGCTGGACAGACACCAAAGTGGGGGATTTTTGCCTGATGTCGGAGGCAGTGAGGGGACTGTTACAGAATCATAGAATCATAGAATAGTCAGGGTTGGAAAGGACGTTGAGATCATCTAGTTCCAACCCCTCTGCCATGGGCAGGGACACCTCACACTAAACCATGGCACCCAAGGCCTCATCCAACCTGGCCTTGAACACTGCCAAGGATGGAGCATTCACAACCTCCCTGGGCAACCCATTCCAGTGCCTCACCACCCTCTCAGTAAAGAATTTCTTCCTTATATCCAATCTAAACTTCCCCTGTTTAAGTTTGAACCCGTTACCCCTTGTCCTGTCACTACAGTCCCTAATGAATAGTCCATCCCCAGCATCCTTGTAGGCCCCCTTCAGATGCTGGAAGGCTGCTATGAGGTTTCCATGCAGCCTTCTCTTCTCCAGGCTGAACAGCCCCAACTTTCTCAGCCTGTCTTCATACGGGAGGTGCTCCAGTCCCCTGATCATCCTCGTGGCCTCCTCTGGACTTGTTCCAACAGTTCCATGTCCTTTTTATGTTGAGGACACCAGAACTGCACACAATGCTCCAAGTGAGGTCTCACGAGAGCAGAGCAGAGGGGCAGGATCACCTCCTTCGACCTGCTGGTCACGCTCCTCTTGATGCAGCCCAGGATACGGTTGCTTTCTGGGCTGCGAGCGCACACTGAAGCCGACTCATGTTCATTTTCTCATCGACCAACACCTCCAAGTCCTTCTCTGCAGGGCTGCTCTGAATCTCTTCTCTGCCCAACCTGTAGCTGTGCCTGGGATTGCTCCGACCCAGGTGTAGGACCTTGCACTTGGCATGGTTAAACTTCATAAGGTTGGCATCAGCCCACCTCACAAGCGTGTCGAGGTCCCTCTGGATGGCATCCCTTCCCTCCGGCGTTATCAACTGAACCACACAGCTTGGTGTCATCGTCAAACTTGCTGAGGGCGCACTCAATCCCACTGTCCATGTCACCGACAAAGATGTTGAACAAGACCGGTCCCAACACCAATCCCTGAGGGACACCACTCGTTACTGGTCTCCAGCCGGACATTGAGCCATTGACCACAACTCTTTGTGTGCGGCCATCCAGCCAGTTCTTTATCCACCGAGTGGTCCACCCATCAAATTGATGTCTCTCCAATTTAGAGACAAAGATGTCATGTGGGACAGTGTCGAACGCTTTGCACAAATCCAGGTAGATGACATCAACTGCTCTGCCCCTGTCCATCAGTTTTGTAGCTCCACCATAGAAGGCTACCAAATTGGTCAGGCAGGATTTTCCCTTAGTGAAGCCATGCTGGCTGTCACCAACCACCTCCTTGTTTTTCATGTGCCTTAGCATGCCTTCCGGGAGAATCTGCTCCAGGAGTTTGCCAGGCACAGAGGTGAGACTGACTGCTCTGTAATTCCCTGGGTCATCCATTTTCCCCTTCTTGGAAATGGGGGTTATCTTTCCCTTCTTCCAGTCATCGGGAACTGCACCTGACTGCCATGATTTTTCAAATATGATGGCCAGTGGCTTAGCAACTTCATTCTCCAGCTCCTTCAGGACCCACGGATGGATTTCATCAGGTCCCATGGACTTGTGTGTGTTTAGGTTTTTAAGATGGTCTCGAACCAGATCTTCTCCTACAGTGGGCCTAGGGTCTTCATTCTTACAGTCCCTGCGTCCGCCTTCCAAGACTTGGGTGGTGCAGTCAGAGCCTTTGCCAGTGAAAACCGAGGCAAAGAAGTCATTAAGAACCTCAGCCTTCTCCAAATCCCAGGTAGCCGGTTCTCCCGATATCTTCCAAAGGGGGCCTACATTGTCCCTGGTCTGTCTTTTATTTGCTACTTACCTATAGAATCCTTTCCTGCTATCCTTAACATCCCTAGCCAAGTTCAATTCTAACTGGGCCTTAGTCTTCCTCACCTGGTCCCTATCTTCCCGGACAACATCCCTGTATTCCTCCCAGGCCGCCTGTCCCTGCTTCCACCTTCTATAAGCCTCTTTTTTCCTTTGAATTTTCCTGAGCAGCTCCTTTTCCATCCAAGGAGGTCTCCTCGCCCTCCTGCTGCACTTCCTTCTAGTTGGGATGCAACACTCCTGAGCTTGTAGCAGGTGATCCTTGAATATCAACCAATAGTCTTCGGCCCCCCTGCCCTCTAGGGCTGTATCCCATGGAACCTTACTAAGTAGGTTCCTGAAGAGGCCAAAGTCTGCTCTCTTGAAGTCCAGGGCAGTGAGCTTGCTGCACGCTCTTCTCACTGTGCTGAGGATCTCGAATTCGACCATCTCATGATCGCTGCAACCAAGGCTGCCCTGGAGCGTCACATTTCCAACCAGCCCTTCCCTGTTGGTGAGCACGAGGTCAAGCATGGCACCTCTCCTTGTCGGCTCCTCTATTACTTGCAGAAGGAAGTTATCTTCCACACAATTGAGGAACCTCCTGGATTGCTTGTGCCAGGCCGTACCTTCACTCCAACAGATGTCAGGGTGGTTGAAGTCTCCCATGAGAACAAGGGCCTGTGAGCGTGAGGCTGTTCCTATCTGCCTACAGAGCACTTCACCCACAGATTCCTCTTGATCAAGCAGTCTGTAACAGATCCCCACACTAATGGCCCCCATTGCTGCTCTCCCTTTAACCTTGACCCACAAACTCTCTGTCGACTGCTCACCCATCCCCAGACACAGTTCCATACTCTCCAGCCTATCCCTAACATAACTACTCCCCCTTCCCGCCTGCCAGGCCTGTCTTTTCTAAAGAGCCTGTAACCTTCCATTCCAACACTCCAGTCATAGGAGCCATCCCACCATGTTTCTGTGATACCAGTTATATCATATCCCCGCAGACGTGCACACATCTTTAATTCCTCTTGCTCCCCATGCTACAGCCGTTTGTATAGAGGCACTCTATATGTTACCTCACTGTGCACACGAGCAGAGTGTGTGTGTTACAGCCCCTCTCTGAGGTCATTTTTACCCTTGTGTCCAGTTTCAGTCATATGAGTCACAGCCGCCCAGCTCTTGAGCACACAGCTGCCTGTGTTGGAGGATGGATGCTGTTAACACAGCACGCTGTGCCATGGTGACTCAGGTTGTCAGGGCTTGCTGCTGGTGTGTGCCTCCACACAGGCCCTCTGCTGTGGGCAGCATGAGCTCCTGCTGGGTGCATGGTGCTTGTAGAGGTAAGGCCCTGATTTACACCTCAGGTGTGGCATTAAAGGCATGACTATAGGTATTTCAGCTCTGAAACACTCACTGCAGCACAGCAGGCTTCTTTCTGTAAAGAAGTCTTCTGATCTGTAAATTATCAGCATTGAGGCAGCAGAAGTGAAGCGGATTTCCCTTTGTTGTTTCCTGCCTTAGAGGAGGAATACTTGCTTGCCCTTCAGTGTGATTACAGCCCATTTACCAACACTTCTTTTTGAATTTCAGACACATGCTTTGGAACGCTCACAAGATGTGTTCCTTTTCAGAGCCGGGAGCAGTCGGTGCCCTGGTAAAGTTCATTTAAGAAAAATGGTAGTTCCAGCTGAATACATATTGTGAAATTACAGGCCCATTTGAATCAAAGCAGAAATGGTGGTAGGTTAGGGTCAGGGAAGGAGGATAATAACATCTGCAGCAAAGTGCGTCCAGCAACTGTCTGCAAATATTTAAGTTTTTTTATAGGATGTTTTTCTTTTCTTTGTATAATTATGCAAAAGAATAGAACTATAAAAAATGCAGCAGATGCTGAAAGCAAGGTCGAGCCTTGCTCAGGGGTTGTAAGTGGAGACATTATAAATAGTGTCTCAGATGCTGATGGATTTTAGAGCGATGGGCTCTGTCCTTCCTGTGGATGGAGGTCTGTGACCTCCTTGCCCGCCGTGTGTCCCCAGGGGTGTCCTCCCTGTGGGGCTGGTGGGGCTGATCCTGGCTGCACACTCCTTAGCAGCCATTGCCCTCATCCCACAGAAGTCAGCTCAATGCCTTTTGTTCCAGACTGCAGCTGTCAAAATGCACATTTTTCATGGGAAAATAGCATTACTGGCAGCTTTTCATAATAGTACTTTAAATATTGTTTGCTCTTCCCACTCTTGCTACAGGGACTGGCTGCTGTGGCTCCTCCAAGGCACTGCTGTAGTGCCTGTCTGACCCTGCTCCGTGGCTCCCTGTTTGTGTAAGACCAGGAGGTGACCTAGAAAGAACCCTGGGAGTATTTTTTAAGTTCTAGCTGTATCAGCCCTGTGTGTTTGCGTGCAAGAGCTGTGTGAGATATGGAGGAGTTGTGAGAGCCGCTGTCATTACAGGAGGGGCTCCAGTGCTAGGGAGATAGATCATCTAAATGATGCCTCCCTTTTGCCTGAGGAATTGCCTGTGGCCCTCTGAGATCACCAAAGGGACTTCTAGAGATTCTAAGAGACTTTGGGGCATGCCTTAGTGTGTCTCTGTTCTGACACTACTGAATCCTACAGAGCCCTTCCATAACCCTGGCCTTTAAACAGAGATTGTGTTTATAGTTGTCCTCTTATGAGGTAAACTAACCAGAAGAAGATAGAAAGAATCATTTCCCACATTGTCTTGCATGGAAAAATACTAAGCTCCACAGTTGCTGCCGTCTATTGCTGCCCTCACAGATAAGGTGGGGTCAGTTCTGGGGATGGAAAACAGGGGTGTTCAAGTTGAAGATGTTCAAGTGAAGATGGGTTACCGGTAGGTTGCAGCTCAAGTTCTGCTCCAGCTTGGTAGCACCAAGAAGTGTTCCTGCTTTGAACAGGGGTGATGAAGGAACAAACCAGCTGGAGCCCTTGTTCTACCTGAGCACTGGAAGGAAGTGTTTCAGAGGCTGGCTTTGTATGCACCATAAGATGCAGCCCAGGACACGCTGCAGCAGCACTGAGTCCTGCTGCTGGGAGTTGTGGGTTTAAAAATCTCTGAGCCTCCCACAGGGCACATGATTTACTAAACCACTGAGATACTGGGTCAGCCTTGTAAATCATTTTAATTATTTCACTAAACAGGTTGTGGAAATAGATCAGTAGAAAATACGGCATTTAGGCTTACAATGCAGTGCATTCATTATGGGAAAGAAATTATATGAACTGATTTAGGAGCTAGTAATAACTGAAAATAACAATTTAATGGAAGTCTTCCAATCCTGCACTTTGATAGCAGGATACAGCTAGATGCAGTCTACCAAATTTAATCTCAGTCAAGTACACACAGCCTTTTTTTGACTCTCAGAGAAATGTCAGTGAAGTACAAGTAACTTGCAGACTTTCAGCATCCCATAAATTACATTTATAATAAGACAAAAGCAGAGAAAGTTCAACAACTAATTTAGATACTGGCAGGGTCACACAAACCAGGCTCATGAAAAATCAGAAAATACATTGCAATATAACAAAGTGAAAGGGTTGCACTGCAGGGGCTCGTTTCCACTTGCAGTTGCTATTTCATGAGCCCACGGATTGCACTGCTGCGCTTGAAGGGTACTTCTCTCTCTAAAATGTTGGGGGTTTGTCTTAAACATCTAAATACTAAATATATGCTATATACTTGAAATATATATAAAGAGACAGGGAGGAAACAAACCAGAGAAACCTAATCTCTTATGCAGCAAAAGCCAGGTGTCAGCATCTAGTAGCTGGGGTCAGCATTGCTTCACTACTACTACAGTTATTTTACTGTAGCTAAACTAAATCTGGTGTGCTGTGTCCTGGTTTTCTTAATGCATGTGTGACAGTCACCTGGGCTGTTGAAATATTTTCTCCTGAAATAAACTCTGCGCTGTGACTTCTTAATGCCTTTTGGGCCATCGAGTAACTGCTGAACCACGCAGGCAGGGCTGTGGACAGAAGTTAAGATGCAGTCCGAGGGTGCACCCACTGCAGGAGGTTGCCTGCAGCCTGCTGATAGGCAGGTGTCACATCAGTGATCTCCATTTTGCAGGCAGAGTTAAGCTTTTCTTTAAACCCTCAGGCTGGATAGCACTCAAATTAAGCACTTGATAAGCACACACCCCAATTAGCTAGGGATGCATGGTGAAAATCATTATCAGTGACATTACTGGGGAAAACACCTTATTTTGCCACTCGGTTTAGCATGTGAAGAAGAAAAACCACATACCATTTTTCTCCACTGAGAAAAGCTTGTTTTATAGCAGAGGGAAACTTTAAGCCGTGGCAAATCCTGCTGCTCCTGCTTATTCACTTGTCTCCCTGAGCCCCATATGGATGTTTTGGGAATGTGAAGTGTTGCATAGGAGTAAATGGCTTCAGCATGATGGCAGCACCTCTGTCTCCTGCTCCCGAGACGCCACGGCAGGTGAGGTGTGCAACATCCAGGTAAGTGTCCCTGTGGGTGCCTCCCTTTCTCCCTTGCCAGTTTGCAGTCACATTCCCAGCTGTAAACAGCAAACCTTCCCCAGCCCTGTAAATACCAGCAGCAGCTGACTGAAGGGGAGCGCGTGTGCAAACACGTGCCATTTCTGGGGCCCTGGACACGAGCAGTGCTCTCTCTGCTGCTGCTCTGCTCCAAAACCCAGCAGTGGCAAGGTCAGGGTTACCCAGGTGGTGCGCCTGAATCTGGGTGACTTCTCCATGCACATTTATGACCAGGTTGAAGAACACTTTATGAATCCAGCAAAGCTCCGCACATTCGCATTTGAGCTGGTTTGCTTTAGTGAAATTCTTTAGTCTGGCATAAGTAGCGTAAGACCTCTCTGGTGTTAATATAATTAACTCTTGGGTTAATAAAGAGATTTTATGTTCTAGAAAAATACTGCAGAAAGTTCAGCTTCTCACATTTGACACTGCGCAAGCTGGGTTTATTAAATCTTGTTACAGTTCAGCTTTTGCCGGGTGTCTGGTGGGTGTTAGCTGCTGTTTGCTTGGGTTTGAGCCCCCAGTGCTGGCAGCAGCAAGGCGAGCCCTCCTCCTGACTCCCTGCGTGCTGAAGCGCTGCAAGGCAGCCACATCTGCAAACCCATGGCAGGGTCAGTGCATGGGTCTGTACACAGTTTTGCTCTTCTGTCTTATCAAACCCTTACTTCTCTGGAGGCCGAAATGCCAGCATTACTAATTATTACAGTATTTCACTATATGAGGAGTCTGGCTGCCCACTTCAGTGGACTCAGCTCACTTGGATACAAAATGATTCGCTCAACCAGCGACTTAACCGTAAGCTGAGGTTCATTTTAACCAAGATTCCAAGTAGCACCTTGCTGTGCATTTAACTAACTTGAGACTTTCATACCACTGTACTATAAAGTTGAGATTATATCCAAGCGCTCTGTAAATGGATTACACTATGAACATTATTTGTAGCTCTGAATGGTTGTATTTTTACTGTCTTCCACTGCATTACCATAAATGAATCACAAACATGAAGGTATTTGGTAAAGGTCATAAAGTAACTGATATTTTCTTAATCAAACTCTACGTTTTAGTAACCTCATTTGATTTGCTTGCCTTTAGCTTTTCCTGCACACTTTATTGAGTCCGGCATTCCCCTCAGGGTAACAGGTATCACTGACAGACATGGTTTGGTCTAGATCCTTGCTCAGTACCGTTATTCCTTGGCCTGGCCTGGATTTAGATATGCACACCATATCCTTGTACAAAGGTTTATCAACATTCCCAGGCAAGTGCTTGGGCTTACACATCACTTGGCTTAGTTGTGTCAAGGCACTCTGATGAGGTACCGCAGCCCTCCAGAGCTCAGAGCAATGTAGGTTTAGTGGAACAATGTGGTGTGTTTCAACACCGTCCTTATTCCTGTTGGACACTCACAAGATTAGCTTAACTGGGGAAAGCAGGCTTTTAAATCCTGAGGCACATGAGGGGCCCTTCAGGAACCGATGAGTGGCTTCTCCTTGTCCCCACTGTCCTGCCGGAGCAGAGCGTGTGAGGCTGAGCTGTGCACGGGGACACTGAGCAAGAGGATTCCAGAGCTGCACTGGCCGCGGTTCTAGGAGCATGGCACTGCAGCCCCTGCGTCTGCTGCCAGGGCTTTCAAGGGGATCCCAGGAAGCAGAGAAACAAGAGCCCTCACCACCGTGTCGGTGATGCTGCTCTGGGCCCTGAGGACTGGTGGTCTAAGTGTGTGTCTCAGAGCACAGACTGTCCCCCAGCCTGGGGCCGCCTGATGCCATGGGAGGACGTGTGTCCCACAGGGAAACTGAGTTACCAGCCCCTTCACTGATGAGGCTGCTCCTATTTATGTCATGGCAGCCCCTGTGCTGCTCCTGGGAGGGAAGGATGAAGCAAATCAAGGCAGGTATCGAAGTGCTGACATCAACCTTCCTCACACCCATCCAAGCAGTCAGAAGCTGTCCCCATGGGATATATTTAGACATGTTTTAAAACTGCAGAGACAGCTGATTAATAACATCCTGACAGGTATCCATCACTTGGATCAACTCTGGAAGCACTAAAGTACAACTGTCCCAAACAATAAGTAAATAAATCACAGCAATGCATTAGAAAGAGACTCTGCCATGGGAAATTAGAGCTAAAGCTCATGTTTGCCATAGAATGGCAAATGAATGAAATGCTATGAATGCAGAACCACACTGTTAAACAAAAACAAACAAAAAAAGACATTAAAAGCTATTACAAAACCCACAGCACTTTGAAATCAGAACTATCCTACTAATTTTTGCCAAACCAGCTGACTTCAGCTGACAGCCTAAATATCATCACCTGCCTAGATATACGTAGATCACTCTAAAGTCAAAATGAGTCATGATACTCAGTGGATTAGAGTAACTTATAAGCCTGGAAAATATTCAGTAATAAAGAATTCCTATTCTAGGGAAAAAAAAAAAAAATCAATTGCTTCAGGTTTTCAAGGAAAATGACAAGAAAATCCAAAAATAAGAACCCATTTTGTGTGGTCATCTCTTTTTTCACCCTGCATAGCATTCCTAAAGTCTTACCTGTTGCTTCCTGTTTCAAGGGTAATAACATAGAGATGAATTAAAAGTTTTTGGCAGATCTGGTAATGGAATAGAAAAAACCTGAAATACCTTCACAGTCCCTTCCCTGCCTTCCTCAGAGTACATTCAAAAATATCTTACCTGAAAAGTAAATTGAAGTAAAATTGAACTGTGAGCATTCCGGAGTTATTAAGACTGTGGTCATTTAATTTGTATTAAACTACAGATGGGGTTTAAGAAACATTTTAACAGTAACAGGAAGCCACATCTATAGGCAACAAATAGAGAAATCCATTAATGAACTCTGCAGCACCGTGCAAGTTGACTCTTACTGTAACTGTGATTTGCTTGGACTGTCCATAGTTGCTGTAATTAAAAAGCTGGCAGTCATCAGAGGAAAAACAGGAGATTTCAATCCATTCATTGACACTCACATGGATCCTTAGAAGCCCCATCTTGCTCAGTGCTAAACTCTGGATTGTTGTTGGTGCAGAGCTGAACCATAGACGTTCTTCCCCACTGGCTCCATTTTCAGTTAACACCCATCTGTACTCAGCAGAAATTGCTGGGTTTTAGAAACAGGGTCTAAAACCAGCAACAACCCCTCCCCTGTCAAACCATGGGGCTGTGCACAGAGGATGGGCTGACGCTGCTCTGGGGCGGGATGGGGAATGCAGCATCCCTCACAGCTTTCATCTTGTTGCCTTTGATTTAGGGCCAGCTGCTTTTCCTATGGATTAACTGTACCCGTTCCTGCGTGAACAACACCCAGCCTCGTCATCAGCGTGCCCACAGCCCTGCTTTGCTCTGCCTTGCTGGCCAGGGACCTGCAGCATTGCCAGGCTGCCACAGGACAACACACCACAGAAACCCCAAGGCAGTGAGTGCAGGTTTTACCATCTGAGCAGTTGTTATTCACCAGCAGCATCTGTGTGTGTTGGTATTTGAGCACTCTCCCATTTCTTGCAGCCCTAGTTCTCCTTGCTACAAATTAATATTCTCACAACCCCCCTCTAATCAGTCTTTGCTAAAAGCATTAATTAAGACTTTAACATTTTTGATCCCATCAATTTTCTGTTCTCTTCTTATTAAATAGATGTACTAGGGGAGTTTGAATAGTAACTGCCCGAAGTTTGGGGGTAATGAATAAATTAACTTTGCCAGCCTCTGGCTAAGCATGAAATTTACTGTGCAGTAACAAATGGAACAGAGGCAGCTCATGCATTAACCAACCCAGTTTTGACACCAAGTTTGGGAGCACATTATTTACTCACTAATTCTGAGTGAGGCTAGGCTCCTGCATAGTTTATGCAGGCAATGAAAACTGCCATGGTCAGACAGTCTCTTGTGTGCTCCATCACAGTGAGAAGCCGCTCACCCACCTTCCCTTCAGTGGGGCGCTGGCCTTGTGCCACACACAGGGATGCTGTGGGGACTGCATGTGTCCTCTTCCAGGGAGCATGCAGGGAATTAGGTAAGTCTGCTTTTCACTTGCCGAGTCTTGGTACTTTGAAGGTCACCAGTGCTGTACAGCTACTTTTGTTCCATGTATTTTCACATGTACATGGCTTTTAGCACTGGCCCTGTTACACTGCTGTAAATCCATTCGTTTTTGTAGCAGGCAGTGAATTTATAGCAGTGTAACTGTGAGCAAACGTGGCTGATGGCACACGCTGGAAATATTACAAGGGAAAGTGCAAAGTTCTATTGATTTTCTCTCAGGAACAATGTGTGTTTTCTTATGACTGTATTATAGACGACTCAGCTCTGGCCCCAACTGCCATCACCCACTTCCCAGCCCAGGGCTGCAGCTTTGCTGGTGAGCTGGCCCCATGCAGGACAACAGCTGTGTCCCCTGGGCCCCCAACCATGGCACTCTCTGCCCAGCTCCACACAGCACTGCAGGCGCCTCACTGCCTTCCCCTGCCTCTGCAGGCTGAGCACTTACTCCTAATTGATTCTGACAGCAGACACCACAAAGAATGCGGAGATTTATGAAAGAGCAAGATTTGCCACTAGCCTCTGTCCATTAAGGGTACAGGAAAACCTCACTTTGCCCTTTGTAAATACAATCAGCAGCAGAGAGGCAGTTGCCCTTTTCAGAAGAGCGAGCACTCTCAAGGACAGATGTTTTAGCAGAAGTCCTTAACGCACTCACAAGCAATAAGCCTCCAAATTCTTTACTTTTTTCTATCAAAATGTTTCTCATTCCTTTAAGTCCTTTTTAAAGACCAATTATGGTACCAAGAGCTGCAGCCTCCTCTTTAGCCAGTTATTTCCCCTGCACTACACAAATACGGGGCCAACCACTGGCTGTGTGTTTTGCAAAAAATGCTGGCCCAGATGTGGAAACCAGGACCCAAAACCTGGAGAACTCAGTTTGCTATTTCTGAAGGCTGAAATATAGCAAAGTGAAGGTACAGCCAAGTTATGGCTGCTCTCTTGCTGAAGTTACCCTGTGTGTGCTGGGAATGGGTGTGCACATGTGCAGGTCTATCCTGGATAGAAAAGATGCCTCTTGCTCTTGTTAGAAGAGGGTTTTTTTTTAATCAAATCCTCAGATTAGTAGTTGTGAGGTTTTATAGTGAATTAGAATGTAAGAATTGTTATTCTTACTGTGGTACACTTAATTCTGGTCTCAAGAAGGATAAGAAAAAAAGTTATTTTTAGTGGCAGATTTAGTATTTTTTCACCTTTAATGTGATGAAAGTCTAAAAGACCTTGATAGTTCTGCTCCTGCCACTGCACACACAAGTCTCAGTTCTGCCACATCCCTGTGCAGGTAACAGGCTACAACACAAAGGGAAGGACAAGTGCAGGATGAGGTATTTCCTTGCCCGGTTTCTGTATGCAATTCAAGACATTCTGTACTCTGTAAGTGATGAAACACAAGTATCAGAGCAAAAGAGATCTGTTTACTAAGAGACCATGCTGGGAAGGGCTGCAGGTAAACCACAGACACACTGCACTACTTCAGGCATCAGCCTTTTCTCTCAATAAATTCAGGCAGATTTTCTTCTTCCTCTTGTGAAAAAATGTGTTCGGGTTCCCTTCCTTAGGAGGAAGACAAGTCACTGAGAAGTCTTCACTGCCCTTGAGGAAAAGCAGCAGCTGATGAGGCACAGTTCAAACCCAGGTGGGCTTCACTCTCACGACTCAAAGGATGAGAGCTCTGGTGACATTCTACACTCCACGTGTAGCACTGCTTGAGTAACTGTGCTTGAGCATGTTCCCAGACATGAATGCTGGAGCTGATTCACGCATGGTCCTACATGGAAATCTTGTTTTCCACCTGTCTTTTCAGGTTACAGAAGACTCGCCCTCCCAAGCACATGTGGAAGCCAAGGACCATGTTCTTCAGTGTCTCACCTCTGATGCACTTCCAGGTTTGCAATCACCACCTCTCCAAGCTTTATGAAGAGCAGTTCCAATTTTTGTGGGATGATTATGGATTATTCCTCAATCCAGGGGATGCTACAGCTGCCATTAAGGGGATGAACATCCTTACGAAGATTTTAACACCTTTGGTGAATCTGCCTCAGCACAAGAGGACTTTTACTATTACAGTGTAGTAACAGGTATGAAACACAGATGCCTTCTGGTTGACACCCAGTGTGATCTGAGAGGCACAAATCCCTCACTGTTACTGGCAGTCCCAGGAAAGCAAATTCTGGCTATCTGAGGAATGGAAATTCCTTTCCTGCCCTCCTCCTAGAAGAGAACTCGGGTATGAGGTGATGCAGTGGCATATACTGCTTCTGCTCCACAGCTTCTGCCAGCAGAGTCCTGCTGGCACAGTGGCTGCCTCCTTACCATTTCCACATTAAGGCCCTTTCTAAAATGCTACACAAATGAAAGGATAAGAATCACAGGTACCAGAGGATGTTTCAAAGTACTTCACTAAATTCAGCTGAAGAAGGTCATGTTTCTTTACCAAGTTATCCCATTATCTCACTTAAACCCCAAGCATTCTGGAACAGGAAAATAACTCCTGTCTTTACTGTAAAAAAAGCCTTTTGTCCCAGTAGAGGACAGCTCACTTGGTAACACAAATGACAACTGTGTAATTTTGAAAATCAGATTATAACCACACACTGGATCCAGCCCTAGGGAATAAAACACTCTAGGTTGATTAATTTCTCTTTTATTTTTTCAAGGCTTGATTCACCTTTCTTCAGGAGGCCTGATGAAAAACACAGCAACTTACCTTGAGTGCTCTGCACCGTGCCCCTGTCCATCTGACCACATCTGGCACTCACAGCCCAGAGACAACTGGCGTGGGCACAACGAAATGCAGCCATAGCTGGTGACGAGCTGTCAGCACCGTCTGCAGGGTTTGGCAGAGTGTTGAGGGGTGTAATAAAGAACTGATTTCACTTCAGGTTTGTTTGTGATGCACTTTTCCTCAGTTGTCTGTGCTGCGCCAAGGCAGGGAAGGGACACAGCCCTGATGCCCTCATGGAGCTCCAGGCACATGGAAGGGCACAGGCATCTGCAGAAACTTTATTTCAAAATCTTTTTATTCAACTGTTATCCAGCAATATACAATACAGTTTATAAACAAATGTCTTACCTTGTTTCCAATCATCTTTATTTAAAAATAAATATTATTGACAGTGAATATTAATTATGGTAAGATGTACCTTTTTAATTAAAATGTCTCCAAAAGAAATAATTTAATTAAAAAAGAAAAAGGAAATCCAAAAAACCTAAACACAACAATCTACTAAAAATATTTCCTTTTTTAGGAAAGGCTTTGACCCAACATCTTTACATATTGTGATAACTGCTCAACAGTTCGTGCAAAATGAAGAGTCAGAGGGAAGGTTTAGAAAAGAAAAAACATTACATTAAAATAGAGAAATCAAAAGTGCCATGCACAGAGCAGGGCTTTACACCAGAGAGTCTGGAAACTAGATGCATTATTCTAAGTGGTTTATTTTCTGTGACATCCCCAAAAATATGTTTATCCCCTACAGAGAACTGATCATGCTGCTTGCAGTCTCTTTCTGTTCATCTTTAAAACCATAGGTATTGTTTGTCAGGAGTTTGTTCGGGTTTAAATAGGTTCTTGGCTGCAGAGGAATGGAGGAAGCAGTCGATCAGTGGTTTACTAACAAATGTACAAGCTGATGCAGTAGTAAGAGGGCCATATAGAGGAGTGGATCTGTAGCATAAATAGGTCCTGTACCTAGAACAGAAAGAGACAAGGGAGAGACAGAGATTTTATTCTTTATCTTGTCTAATATAGAAGATGAAATGCAGAAGAGAAATATGGAAAGATTTATTTTTATATCACTTCAGAGCCAGGGGTCAGAAGTGTAATTTTAATAGTAAAACAGCATCCTCAAGCTATCCAACTCAAATAGCTTTCTCTTCCCCCTCCCAAATCTCACTCCACTTAGGCCATCTCATTATGCATTACTAATGGTATGCCTAAACTTGGCTTCAGCCAAGTAACTAGCAATTGAGATTTCTATAAATACACCTTAATCTGGTATATAGTTTCTTGAGAAATGACAGGTATCAACCACCCACTACTTCAAAGGGAAATGACAAATGTTGCAGCTGTACTCCTCGATTAACAGGACACGAGCCCATTTCATTTGGAATGGGAACAGGAAGACCTTGACATCTTCTTTACCTTTCACAGGAAAGAGCAGAATTTTGCACTAAAAATGTGCACAGGAGCTACAGGACAAGAGCGCAGTGGGACACAGCAGGGAGTCAATGTCCACATCCATGAAGGGCAAAACGGCTCCAGCTCCCTTGAGGTGAGGTTCTGTGGCACGGAGTGGCCTCCGTGGCCATTCTGCAGCTAACCAGGCTGTCCCTGCCTCACAGACACACCGAGACACTTGTTCACCAAGAGAGGCTTTTACAGCGTGTCACCATGGCCAAGCCCCTCGTCCCTGCTTGCAGGAGAAACTGGTGCCTGCAGTACTGACAGCCGCCAGCAAAGTGACTGCTGGTGTGAGAGCATTTTGTGCTTGGCATCTGAGAAAGGAACTGGGCCACGTCTATTGAGGAAACTCTCTTCAGGCACCCTAATGTGAATACTTCAGTTGGTCTCTGGAGCTGTGAGTCTCCCTCAGCTGTGGCATGACCAAAGGACATACCTCGAGCAGCTGCCAAGTAACCCGCCGCTCCTGGGCTGGCTGTTCCGCCTGCCTCAGCCTCACCAGCAAAGCTGGGGTAGTATTATCCAGCATAAAAAATAGTTGATATTAATGTGGTGGGCAATTGAGGAACTCCCACAATGTCCCCACAGCGCTGTCTCACATGCCTAGACTGTGTGGAGATTATTTAGTTATTAAGGTTTTAATTAAATCCTTGCGTGCATAAACACGTGGCTAAGGGCTGCCTATGCAGCCACAGCAAGGCATTAAGATGGATGCAGGATTTTTCTTTTTAAAGCTGAAGATCATTAACAAACACAATTAACACAGGTAACTGAAGGAGTAACTCATTGAAGTCTTGCGATAAGGACACCAGAAGTGCGTGCAGGGAGGCTCATCACAGCCGCTGGAGCTCAGGGTCCAGCCAGCACACAGGACAGAGCATCACCAGCCCAGGGCGCTCAAAAACCTATGTTCATCCTCCCTGCCCCAGGACCCGGCCCTGCTGAGCCGGGGTGCACGGGGGTCTGTCCCTGCATCCCCTCCCTGTGCCGGGAGGGTGGGTGCAGGCAGCAGGAGCCCTGCCTGTGCTGATGCCAACTCTGCGTCTGCCTCTGCCAGCCTGGGAGCAAACAGGGCTGTGACAGCCATTCCCCAGCCTCAGGGACCTCCCTCCTCCATCAGAAACAGAGTCGGTTCACAAACACATCAAACCCTGTCCTTTCCACAGGGGCAGAACCCCAGCAACCTATCCACCTACACCAGCAAGAGAGAACAGTTTCCTCACTGAGCAGGCTGAAGGTGAAACCCCCTTTCTGTGTCTGTCTGACGGGCTGTGTGCGCTCAGTGAGAGGCTGCTTGCTCACAAACGGCAGTACTCGCACAACGACCCACGCTTCCCATCAGCGCATCCCCGTTCCCAAGCTGTCAGGTGGCTCCTCTCACTCCTGGGACATGGCACAGCCCAGGGTGGGCCCAGGGGCTGTCACCATCCCCTGTGCCCGGGGAATGGCACGAGCTGTGCCCGTTCCACACCTGCCCAGCACAGCAGCAATGATCGGACCCCGCATATTTATTATGCTCAAACCCGAGGGCAGCGAGAGCCCCTGTTCCCCTGAACCTGTTCTCTCAGTGAACAAGACTGGAGCTGGGGAGATGCCGCTACCGAAACAAAACTGCGCTTTTGTGCGGGGGAATCCCCTGGAAACACTGAGGAACAAAGCCTGCAGAAACGGGCTCCTGTGGCTCAAGTGGCTTTGCCGCACGCAAAGAGTTGTGGTCAATGGCTCGATGTCCGGCTGGAGACCAGTAATGAGTGGTGTCCCTCAGGGATCAGTGTTGGGACCGGTCTTGTTCAACATCTTTGTCAGTGACACGGACAGTGGGATTGAGTGCGCCCTCAGCAAGTTTGACGATGACACCAAGCTGTGTGGTTCGGTTGATAACGCCGGAGGGAAGGGATGCCATCCAGAGGGACCTTGACACGCTTGTGAGGTGGGCTGATGTCAACCTGATGAAGTTTAACCATGACAAGTGCAAGGTCCTACACCTGGGTCGGAGCAATCCCAGGCACAGCTACAGGTTGGGCAGAGAAGAGATTCAGAGCAGCCCTGCAGAGAAGGACTTGGGGGTCTTGGTCAATGAGAAAATGAACATGAGCCGGCTTCAGTGTGCGCTCGCAGCCCAGAAAGCCAAGCGTATCCTGGGCTGCATCAAAAGGAGCGTGACCAGCAGGTCGAAGGAGGTGATCCTGCCCCTCTACTCTGCTCTCGTGAGACCTCACTTGGAGCATTGTGTGCAGTTCTGGTGTCCTCAACATAAAAAGGACATGGAACTGTTGGAACAAGTCCAGAGGAGGCCACGAGGATGATCAGGGGACTGGAGCACCTCCCATATGAAGACAGGCTGAGAAAGTTGGGGCTGTTCAGCCTGGAGAAGAGAAGGCTGCGTGGAGACCTCATAGCAGCCTTCCAGTATCTGAAGGGCGCCTACAAGTATGCTAGGGAGGTATTCATTAGCGACAGGACAAGGGGTAACAGGTTAAAACTTAAACAGGGGAAGTTTAGATTGGATATAAGGAAGAAATTCTTTACTGTGAGGGTGGTGAGGCACTGGAATGGGTTGCCCAGGGAGGTTGTGAATGCTCCATCCCTGGTGGTGTTCAAGGCCAGGCTGGATGAGGCCTTGGGTGTCATGGTTTAGTGTGAGGTGTCCCTGCCCATGGCAAGGGGGTTGGAACTGGATTATCTTAAGGTCCTTTCCAACCCTAACTATTTTATGATTCTATGATTCTAAGTGCTCTTACACCCATCACGCTGACAGGCTGCTGCGGATGCTGAGTCGGGGTTGTTTCTGTTCTGAATGGGAAGCAGTGTTAGTCACAGCTCCCTGCAGGAGCTGTGTGCCCCATTACCAACACCATCCGCATGCCAGTTTCACCTTCAGGTGCCAGTTTTAGTTTAAATCTCAGTGCAGAACTGGGAATTAATGCAACAGTCCTAAGTTTTTGTCTTTTCTAGAAATTGCCATGGTTTTTAACCTACATTCTCCATCTTCTAAATGTGACAGCAGAAAGTGAGTTCAGACTCTGTTAACAATCTCAACAGTTAAAAAAAAACATTTTTACAAACTTACTTGAAAGCAATTATTCTTACTGAACACCAAATACAACCTTCTTTTTTTTCCTACACTTATTCAGTGTTATTCTCCTCCAAGACTTCAGGCAGTAGAAGCAGATACACAGACCTTCAGAATTCTCCCTCTGAATATAATTAGACGAGGAATGTAATTTCCAGTGACTTTTCCCTGTTTAGTTAACCCAAACCCTTCTCATTATCCGTAGTATTGTTTATAAACCAGCTGGACTTATTCTGGTCTTGACGTTCACTGAAGGAATTTCTCCGCCTGCAGATATGAACAAACAGCACATGGTGCTGACCCCCAGGATCGTGATGTGTTACCAACCTCCCATCTCAGACCAAGGACTTTCTATCCAGAGACTCTGGATCAGCAGCACAGAGTTCCTTACAGATGCTTACAAGAAAACATTTCATTTATACTTTGAATATTCACTTGTTTTGTTATTGCAAGCCTACTTATCACTACAGAGATTTCCAGTTTTGCTTTTAGATTATTGGTATGCATGCGGCTAGCAGGGAAGCTCTGCCTCTAAGCAGAACAGTAACAGATTGTTCTGTTCCTGGGTGGTGAATTGCTCTCTGGCATCACTCATCCTTCTTTTTGATTTACAACATAATGTTTTACTGTAGTTTTCTATTTAGTAATTTGTTTTGTGCAAGCATTCATCAAAGTTTGACTTAAAACAGTTCATCTAACTGAAAACAAACATTAACTAAACAAGAGACGTGCGACACAGAGAGAAAATTGGAAGTTTCTTTTACAAGCTATACCTAACCAGTGGCCAAACCCCCAGTTTCCAGCAGTTACCTATTTTTCTTCCTAGAAAGAATCTGAGAAGTCCCTTGATGTCTCTTTCTGAGGTGGTGGTAAAATGCAGTGGTCCATATATATAAAAAGGTAAAGGACATCAGTGGCCTGTTTTCCTTGGGAGACAGGATAACACGCACAGCCTGGTTGCTGCTGGAGCAGGGACCCAGTCGGTACCGTAAAGGCCATTTCTCTGTGTGGCCTTTAGGCAGTGACCCGGGAGACTCAGCCCGATCCCCAGAGAGGAACGTTCAAGTAAAACACGTTTTTAAACCTGGTGTTTCACCAAGAGGTGAAGGATCCAATTAACCAATTAACCTCACGGGTTGAGCCTCTCAGAACAGAAACTTCAGACTGTGCTTGAGACATACTCTTGGATAAAATGCTCTGGCAGCCTTGTATGTACAGCAAAACCAAGGTTTTATATGGGCTGCTGGTCAAGGCTCATTACAGGTGATAATGTCTCAGACAAAACAAATTCTCAGTGCCACACACTGGAGCATTTCCCCCGAAATGAAGGGAATTTACCAAACCTCAGATCTAAGATCATCTTAGAAGTTTTTAATTAAAAAGACACCGTCATTAAAGTCCCCCTACACTTACTGAAGAGGTAATAAGCTCCACCACATTAGCATTACTTCACAGTCTGAGACATCATCTTATAAGCTGCATAAATCCTTCTTCCACTCAGAAATACAGCACAATCCAATGCTGCAGTTTTGCTGCTGGGTTTAAGGGCTGTAACTGCTCCTCACCCATTGCTGGTTCTTGACGAGCCTGCACTAACCTCAGCACCCTCCCAGCCAAACCCAGGAGCACTGCGGTACACAACGTGATCCTTTTGAAAGGAGAACACAGGACTATGGAGATCTATGCAAAACTACCCAACTGCGCTGCGCCCATTGTTCCTGGCCCCCACATTGCTGACTGTGGACCACCATGCCCAGGCACAACCAGATACAGCTCCAGAGCTGCCCTCTGGTGTTGCTCTTTTTGGCCACGGTGACTTCCCAGATGTTTATAGGCGACTGCATGGGATCTGCTCACCACTGAGCACCTACAAGGCACAATGCAGAATTAAGTTTTCTACCCATCACACATTTTTGTTTACGATTCACTGGATTTTGGAGCAGCTTTCCATAACACATCTCAAAAATATACCTCATAGAAGCCACCACACATATTTATTTCTACACAACCACGCAGGTATAAGCCAGTGATCCTGCTTGCTTCCTTCACCCATGCCAGCAAGGGTTTTAAAGTGCTTAACCTCCACTTTGAGGCGGTAAACTACAGCATGGCCAAGCACCCTGGAGCACTGTGCAGCCCCTCTCTGAGCATATTCTGTGAAGAATGGGTCACATGCACCATGTGGCTATGGACAGATCAGAAAACAACAACTTGGCTGGCGAGGGGTGGGAGGTGCAGTCACACAGGGGAACGATGCAGACAGGAAAGGCTGTTCTGACAGGAGGGCCAGGAAAGAGAAAGGTTCCTTCTGCAGGTCCGTTCCCAAGTGCTGCAGCGCTCTGCAGGGAGCTGACGTGTGTGAGTGCCCAGGACAGGATGGACAGATGCAGAGGGGACTCAGGGGTGCTCCTGAGGAATCGCACAGCTCCTGAGGTGGGTTCTGGGTCTCATCAGGGCTCATTTCAACCGAGACTCATCACGGCCAAGGTGTTCTCAAAATGTTAGGATGGACAATCCCTCCCAGACACACACACGGTGCATGGAGCAGCCCAGTCCTCAATCATCCTCCATGGGGGCTCTTCCTTTTCCTCTTGGGTCATAAGGACATTACTAGACATACGCTACATGATTAGATGGATAATGAACCTGCTCCAGTTCTACAGTTGCTGCAGGTCTGTGTGGCAAGACAATCTTGTATCAAACACAGCTGCTGCCATACAGAAAGAGGGACAGCTAAACTGGTGGGTTTGATTAATGTTTGGAAGTGCATATTACGTAAAGAGCAATAAATACTTCGACCTTTATCAAAAATGTATCTACTTTTTAGGTTACCAGAGAAAAATGCAGTTTTGTTGTCAACAGTCTCGTAAAAACTCATTTCACCCAAGTAACAAGAAGTAGGGGCACATAATATGGAACAGTTGGTTCATTTCCCCTCAATAGCTCGTTTCCTCTGTGAAAGCCAGAGAAGTGCAGAGCTGGGGGCAGCCTTGCTCCACCTCCTCCAAGTGCTACACTGGGCTGTGAAAACGGCTGCTCTGAGGTGGTGGTGCACAGGAATGTACGTACCCTGGATACTTAGAAAGAGTCATTCATTACAGATGGATTATACAGCTGTCATACAAACCCCAACAACAGCTTAAATACTGCACACTGCTCTGCATTTAAATAAGCCAGGAACTTCCCTCTTTTGAGATATTCCCATCAACAGATTTCTGCTTTGGTATCTGTGAGATGATCTCTTCTCACCAAGTATCTTATTTGAGACTCAAAAGATCCAACTCTGGATTTATTTCATTTCCAGAATTTTCTGCAGCTCCATGATCTAAGATCACTTCACAAGACTGAGCATCATTATTTCACTCCTTGACACTTGAATAATGAGAGATACAAAACCATTTATAATGCGATTTGGTGGAAAATGAATTTTGAACTAACACATACAGAAAAGTAGCTAAATTAGTGGTGGTTCAGGTGGTAAACGTGCATCCAGCCCCACGTCTTTCCTCAGTAGCACTGTGTGAGCAAGTCCACGGCACATGGATCTGCACAAACAGCAAAAAGCACAACTCAGACCACCCCCACCATGAGGCAAGGAAGAATCCTGGTGGCTGAGGTGGGTCTGGGCCATATCCTTGAGTTTTTTGTTGTAAGCAGGAGCACTAAAGCCACGCTGCAAAGAGCACACCGCTTCCTAAGTCGACACTTCAGGAACAGACCAGTAATAAAAGCCACGCTGGAGGGAACCACAGATTTCCCCTTCTGTAACTGGTACAAAACCTGCAAATATCTGCAACCCAGAAACAGAGACCAAGACACCGTAGTTCTCACTTCAGTGTCTTCTAGACTGTTTTTGACTTGGTTGGGATTAGGAGGAAGCTGCCAATGTAGTTGTAATTATCACTCCAACCAGAATTACCGAAGTTAAGCAGATCTGAGTGCAGATTATCTAAGGATTTCTCTTAGATAAATAACCCTATCCCGTCCACACTTAAAGAACAGAGCTGAGAGCATGGGCAGGACACATAGAAATGGCTGCACGGAGAGCCTGTGCCTGACAAAGCAGCACGGGCTGTGGTCTGCATGGGGTTTTTTGCTCTAACAAACAGCGACACGTTGGGAGTGATCCACAAATCCACAGATCCTCCACACCTTCCCAGTGGTGGATATTCGGTAGATGTCAGCTAAGTGAAGGCACTGCCCTGTGCCAGACTTCTCAGGATAGGCCAGCGAGGGGCTATTTGGAGAAACCATGGACATGGACATTCCTCTGGGTCCTCTCACATGTGGGATTCCTGCTGCGCAGTGTGAGCGGGATTTGGGTCAGAACACCGACCTCATCACTGACGCAGCAGTGAAGCAGTTCTAACTACCCCGGTGCAATGTCTTCACCCGTCAGCTCCAGTGCACGGGTGGCCACTCCACATCCTGACCCAGGCCGTGGATCCAGGTAACACCGGGCACATCCGTGAGTCCTGTGACCCCAGCTCCGGCCCCAGCGCGGGCACGGCTGCTCCTGCCGGCAGCAGCCACCAGAGCCTCGGCTGTTGGCTTGTTGCCGTTGTGACAGACGCGTTCCCCAACAGCCTGCTTTTCCCAATACAAACCCCCCAGAACTGCTCATTATTGATGCATGGGGCTGCTCTGACGTTACCTCATTTAGAAACAATCCGCAAACAGCAGTGCAGAACCTGCCAGCACTCCAACTGCTTTAGCAAAGCTCAATCACAGCCCAAACCAACCCCCTTTTACTGCCAGCACAGCCCTGCCAGGATCTGTCTTGTCAAGAATTCCCTGCTATGAAAAAAAGAAACGCCTTCCTGGCAGGACTGCTGCAAGAGCCATTTCTGAGCACATCCTGCCTTACATCTGCTCTGCAATCACAGACCACCACTGCTGATACCTTCTCAAAACCAGCCCCAGTTTGCCTGGACACTTCTCTCTGCTGTGACTGCTGAGCACACTACTGCAAGTGTTAGGGACCTTTATAGTCCACAACACAGCTCAAACATTACTTTACATCCATAAAGCTGCACCAGTACAGCAGACGTGGGGAATGTGTAACAGTTACCCACCTCTTGTGAAGGACACAGACCAAGTCAGTGATTAGTAACGATCCATTTTGCAAAGTATCTCTTGAAACCATACATAAAGGGCTAGCATTATACATATATTCCTGCCCCAAATGTTGTTTGTTCATGCAACGAGACACATGGGTACACTCAGCCTTTCCTCATACTAATGCTAAATTTTCACTGACTAATGAATCCATCTTATATAGAAATCTAGACCAATGTCAGGTACAGCTTCCACATTCATTAGGAAGACCTGGAATACTCCTTTCATTGTGTTCAGTAGTATTTCTTTAAACCATTTTTCCATCTATAACTTGAAAGTATTAAAGAAGTTCAAATAATATTCAGATTTCTTAAAGGACACTGCACAGGCTCTGGCATAGGTTAGCAGTTTTGTCTGTCCTCTGGGAACAAGGAAGAACACTGAAAGGTGCTACTCAAATCAACTGCATTTCCACAGTACAAACCCACCCTGGCACTGCTTGTTTCTGTCCCACGTCATGAGGTGACATGGTGCTGCTGTTTGTGCTTCTATTCAGTTTGGGAATTAATCCATATTGCACACACAGAAAAGAAGATATTTGACCTCAGTTGTCCCCAAAGCAGTCTAATTTGCCTAGATATTAAAGTGCTACTGATGTGTATTTAATGGGAATTCTTTTTGCATGTTTATTATCCAGTGACATTTAGGAGGTCAGCCTGGTAATTCAGTTATGGCCTCTGTCTTGCTACTTTTAAAGTAAAGGAAAATGGGATGTGACCCAGGTTGCATTTAACTACAAATAACAACAGCTCATGAGCTCATGCATGGTCTCATCAGAAGCACAGAGGAGTGAAGCAGGCCCAGGCACTCCAAGTGGAAAGGCAAGGAGGCTGAGCAGCAACACAGGGACTTCCCTTCCCTGCTATTTTGTGCCTTGCTCATCTGTCAAAGACTAATGAGACGCATGGGCTGTTCCTCCCGCCAGCCTGCAGTCTTCCCAGTTCTGACAAAACCGGGAGGGCCCTCAGCCAAAGTTAATCCAAATTCAACCACAGACCCTCAGACGCAGCCCCTCCGACAGCCACAGCTTGTACCCCCAGAGAAAAGTGTGTGCGTTTGCTTTCCTGTCTCCAGGCTGCAGAAGCATACCTTTTACTTCCCAGTCCGTGATGGAGGTAACTCTCTCCCATGTGGTCTCCTGCCTCAAGGCAGGCTGCCACAGCCTGACCCTGGGCATGTACTGCTCTTAGGAGCATCACGGGAGCCGCGCACACACACAGACTGCAGAACTGCGACCTGGTGCTTTGTTATCTTTGGCTGTGTAGCCCACAAGCAGACATGCTTCTGCCTCAGACATGAAAGGCTTGGTAGGGGGAGAAGGGAACAGGCGTGAAGACGTACGCTCTTCCTTGCTGTGAGCTCTCATCTCTGCATAACACACAAGTCTGTGTCCTTCCTAGAGCACTCTAAGCATAATGAAGCACAGTTTCTTGTTTCACACTCCCATCCTTGTTTATTTTATTTAAAGGTTTCACTTCAGAGCTTTGAGGCTAGAGATCAAACAAATAAAAGGGAATTTGGAAGCTGCAATGTCTCATCTAGATTCTGCTCAGAAGTTAAAAACTGTCCCCAAGCCAATACACAGTGCCCGTTTTGGAGACAGTTTGGTAGTATCTAACACAGTCAATCTGCGTCTCCAAAGGTCAGCACAAAGATCCTTGTTTATTACTTCACCTACTAGATGACAAAGTTAAGTCTCATAACTAAGGCTGGACTTGAATTTAAGAGAGCTGAAACTAAATTTTGGGATTTAATTTCACAGCTGCCACACATTCAACAAAGCTGGGCACTGCTCTTACTGCCATTTGTCCATCTCATCCATCCCAGACCTTCTGGGACAGAGACACTGTGTATCTTGCTCTGTGATGCTCCCACACCCCTATTTACTCAGTACAAACCAGGACCACTTCCAAACACAATAACATACAGTCTTTCATTTGCTAACCCCAATTTTCTTCTAAAGCAAAAGATTCCATTTGTGTGTAAATATTTAAACTGAAAGCCAGGAAAATATTATTTTCCTTTAGAACCAAATGGACAAGGGCTCCTTCACTGACACCATTAAAGTCAATGATCTTATCAGCAGATCTTTGCCTCCCTGCAGCCTAACTGACATTCTCAGTTTCCATGTCAGCGTACCTCACCAGCAGACAGCAGTAATCAATGTGACTCTCCTGAGACCACAGCACTGAGGTTTAAATACTGCAGATAAAATTCTGTATAATTAGCCAGCATTTCTGGCACAGTGGGCAATTTTTCCATTACACTGGATCCATTCCTGTACATACTATAATGTTGATCACAAATACTAACTACAATTTCAGATGACATCTCCAAAACTATGGATTTTGATTCTACCTGCTTTGTCAGATGTAACTCTGTGCTTTCAGAAAATCTCAGTAACAGACACAGTTATCTGAGCAAGTCCATGTTTCAGTTCAACCTGGAGACGTAAAGAATCATGTTTTTCAAAGGCGCACAGCTGGGACCCCAACAGAAGTCAACAAGAGACTTGTGGGCATGTCCGGAAGCACCATTTAATCTACAATCACATTTACTGGACTGCAAACACAGAGAGGCCCTAACCTACCGCACTGGACATATTGGGAAGATTTCTATTGCAAGGAAAGTAGGATTAGAACCCAGCTCATGCAGGACACAATGGCTGTGCCATGCCACCAGCTTTTAGGCAGAGCTCTCCAGTGTATAAATGAAGGTGTTAACCACTGACGGCAAATCCATTGTTTGCGCACATTTCTACTTCTATACAGAGGAAATATCTCCATGTACAATATAAAGACTTACAGACACTAAAGACTTGAGAGTAAACGTACTGGATGATTCAATTACTAAAGACAGATCTGGTGCAAGTACTTATCTGTATGTGTGTTGCAGAGCTCAAAATAAGGCAATGAATCACATGTGTTATGCTACTATGCATACCTATAACTCATCCAGCAACACAGGTTTAGGTCCTACAGTCTGCTACATTCATGTGAACAAAGGTTTAGTTTGATTTGATGACCCTGCTGTGTGGAAAACCAGCTCTTACACTGCCTGGAAGGGGTGGACTCCAAACTCCAAAAGGCTTCTAGTTTCCAGAGGTAAAAAAAAAAAAAAAAAGAGTTAAACCCAAGTATTTCCTATAAAGACACTGCATTCTTTGCAGAGAAAAATAATTACTGTACCTAAAATAGCTCTGAAGAACACCACTTTAACATATAAATGGGAAACTCTGAAGCTCAGGGACGTAATTTTCTTTTAAGACATTCTGAAGCAAGTTTACTGCTTTCTACTGCTTATCAAACGTGAGTGACAGCACTGCAGACCCGAGTTTTCCATTTTCTCACAAAACCAGGTGATGTCCCTGCAAGTCCTCACAACACCAACTTCCACGTTAGTATTTATTTGGTGTATACCTGCCTAAGTCAGTGCTGTGCACAACAGGAGTCCTCTGCTCTCTCCACTGACTTCAGCCTTCTCCTGGCATGGCACCTGTCCCAGTGTGGCACGATTCACAGACACCACTGTGCGCAGGAGGGACAGCACAGCAGGAAACTCTGGTTTATGCTGTTTCATAGCCCTCTTAGCATCAGTCTCCATCTGGAGATCCCCACAAAATATTTTTCTGCATTCCACTACCTTTTCCACTGATTTAAGTCATTCCATTATCTCCACTGCTGGCCACAGTGCTCATGATTTATTATCAGAATTTAATCCAGCCTAGAAATGATGCACCAGTGCCATATCCCCAAACCACAGACACGGATAAAATCAGGACAGACTGAAGTTTAGATGATCTGGGCAGGGGGTCTTGCCCTAACAGCCATATGTGACAGGCTGTCCTGGCGCATACATTCACACCCATCTGTCGAGATGGAACAGAGCCCACTGCACTTCCACCACCCTGGTTTTAGTTCACGGGCATGACATCAGCTCTGGGTGCAGTCAGCAGGGTGCAGAGCTGTGAATCCTCAACCTAACTTACTGTCAGCATGGAAAGCATTGCAAGAATCCTCACTAGGGTGTGTGTGGAAGGAAGAAACATGAAAACAACCACCAGCTCCAGGCTTCTAGAAGGAAAGCAGATCTATCCAACAGGAAAACACCAGATCATGAGCATTACAGCATCCATCTTGAGCCTAGTGAATTCAGCAAACCTAACTTTTTTTATATGCCCACAGGCACCTGCAGTTAAACCTCACGAATTATCACTTTGTCTTCCACTAGACACCAATGAACAGCAAGCTTGAGTAAACCTGAGTTTTCACACATTTCCACATGAGAAAGAAATTAAATTATTCAGAAATAGCTAAAGGTAGTGGCCAGATAAAACCTAGTACCTGTACAGCAACCACAGGTCACAGTGGTCCATTTACAGCTGATTCCCATCACTATGAGTCAAACCCTGCGATGTTTGCCCTGTGAGTGTGAAGAGGTATCAGGAAGAAAGAAGTGTGAACACTCCAAGTGAGGATTATGAATCTGCGGAGGGGAGCTCAGCGCCTTCCCTGCACTGCCACTGGCATAAAATTGTTTCCCTTCTCCCTCAAGCAGCTTGGCAGGGACCTCTGCTCAACATCAGCCAAGGGACAGCAGCTGAGTGGCGAGCTGAAGCCCAGCCGGAGCAGCACCACAGCTCTGCAGTGTGGCACACCTTCACAGTGCAGATTTAAGACTGTCTTCTTTGAGCCAAACTCTGTCATAAGTGTAAACGAAGGTCTACCACGGCCTTCTCTAGCTAGCTGTAACATGGTAACATGGTAATAATAACTTAACACAGTATTAACTAACAGACAATCAGCATTAGTGCAACTTCTACATTTGCAAACCATAACAGAGCACAGAATCTTCAAATCTCACCCTGCCAGTAACGCAAAGGTGGAGCTCACTGCACAGCGTTTAGAATTTGCCATCCACACCTGGCCTTGATGCATGGCTCACGCCTGCCGGGGCTGACCAGTGGATTTCAGTCTCCTGCACATGAGCCCTGGCTTTTCACTCACCTGAGGCTCATGTTCAAGTAACACCCAAAAAGCTGCATGGGGGAGTTCTGAAAAGGGGGCCCCTACCCCACAGCACACACTGAGAGGACTCAGGCCCCCACCCTGCTCCTGGACCCCCCCCTGCCCAGCCCCTGCACTGGCAGCTGGTGAGGCAGGGCTGAGCTTTTGGGTAAAGGAAGGACATTTGCCTAGTTGTTCAGCTTTAGCATCACAGTGATAGTCCCACCTGTGACCGAGAGGGTTGTGGTGCTCAGCCCTAAACCGAGTGGTGGGCCATGGAGATGGTGTGAGGCCTCGAGCACCATTGCTATATAGACAGGCTAACATTGCTGCGCTTATTCAGCCCGGAGAAGAAAAGGCTCCTTATGGGGAGACCTTAGAGCAGCTCCAGTGCCCAAATAAGTGGTAAATGCCCCATCCCTGGCAGTGTTCAAGGCCAGGCCGGATGGGTCTAGGCGGAACCTGCTCTACTGGAAGGGGTCCCTGCCTGTGGATGAGCTTTAAGGTTCCGTCCCACCCGAACCATCCCACGGTGATCCGTGACCCCCCTACCTGATCCGTGCTGCTGGCGGAGGATGGCGGCCTGGCCGGGCGGCGGCGAGGCCGAGGTGGCAGCTGCGGCCGCCCTGGCGGTGGGGGAAGCGGCGCCATCCCGCGGGGCCGGGCGCTTGACGGGCCCTGGCGGCGGCGTAGGGCGGGCGGCGGGGCCGTGCCGCCGCGGGGCCGTCCCGCTCTGGATGTGCGAGACGGCCTCTGCCGCCTGCACGTCGGGCGGCGCGAAGCGGGACAGGACGCGCAGCAGCGCCTGGGCCCGGTGCTCCCGCGTCTCGTCGTCGCTGTAGTCCGCCACGCGGCACTGGTAGACGCCCTCGTCCTGCCGCCGCACGCCCGACAGCCGCAGCCGGTGCGAGATGTCGTTGCCCTGGACGCGGACGGTCTGAAAAAGAGAGGGCGGCTCAGCACGGGCCCGGGCCCGCCCCTGCCCCTCCCCGCAGCGACCGCGCTGGCCCGGCAGCGATCGCTCTTGCCCCACGGACGAGGCTTCCACGGTCACGAACCCCGAGCCTGGGCTGATTCCCCCCCAAACCGAGAGCACGGGACTCTTCAGCCCAGCACCTCGCTGCCGGAGCCCCATCCAGAACCAGCCCCTGCTCCCTCCTCCCCGCCCAGTCCCGCACGGAGTCCTGCAGCGCTCCCAGGAGCTGGGCGGGCTCCAACCTCCCCGCAACTGCGGTGCAGGCCATGCGCCAGCACAGTTGCACCCCATGTCCTGCAGGATCAGGAGCGAAGGGGGTCCCCACAGGCGACTGAGGTTTGCAGAGGGCAGGGACAAAAAGCAAACTTCTCCCCGGATCCATCCCACTGTCTCTTCCAAGCGTGGCTAAGCTCGGGCTGCAAGGCAAGCATCACCTCCCGGTTTGTGAGCAATGAGACCTGCCTGCGAAAGCAGCAGCAGATGAGAACGCGAGAAGAACCGTGCCCCAGGAGCGGGGCTGCGGTGAGCCCGACGGCACCCGTGTGTCGGGGCAGGAGGGGCCCGCAGGGACCCCACGCGCGCGGGAGGAGGGTGCCCTGCCCAGCTAGAGCTGCACTTACACTGATTTTGGTCGCATCCTTACTTGTCACCTAAAGGAACAAAAAAAAAGGGTGATGAGACTTAGCTCTGCCAGCACGTCAAGATGCTCATATTCCCAGCCCAGTTTAAGGACAGGACATGGACTCTCTCTGCTCACCATAAACACAGCCCGTGTGTGGCTGTGAGGCTCCCTAGGCGACGGGAATGCACCAAACCAGTGCTCAGCTTGGGGGGCCAGTCTTGGTAAAGTGCCTGCAGCACCCACGGAAGCGCTGCCTTCATCAAGGGTGAGAACAGCAGCCAGGGGAACGCTTGTTGCATGCTGTGCTTCTCCCATCACTGACAAACACCGGGGGAGATACTTCACCAGCAGTGTTAGCCCAGCAGTGCAGAGCTTGGGCAAGCTGGATCCCGCACTGCTCAGGAAGAGCTTCAGTCCTGAAACACCCTGGGAGCTGGTATCACTCTGCATGTTACTGCCAGATCACCTAATACTTGGTTATTTTTTGTCTCCAGCCAACTACTGTAAACCCAAGCGATATCTGGGATCCTGGCGATGCACCTCCCAGCAAGATGCCATTACTCTCCAGGCATGCCCTGCCATCGTTTATTGTGAAAGCAATTCAGGGGTTTTATATAAGGTTAAAGAAGACATTTAAATCCAAGCGATTTACTTCCCTGTCTGACAACTGACTTACACTTTCCTCAGCTAGGCGGCATCGCATGAGCTCAGCATCTCTGCTTTGCATCTCTATTTGAGCTCTGCAGGAAAACAAGCCACAGAGAGGGGAGCTGGCAGGGGGGCTGCGCAGGGATGGAGATGACATGGCCTGTGCGGGGGGTGGCATGGCTTGGAAGTCCTGCTTCACCCCACCCCTTGTACAGCCCCGTTTTGCACAGCAAGGTGTCCTGAGCTGGGGAAGCTGCAGAATGGATGGGCTTATGCTGGGGAAATGCAGCTGAAGAATTTAGACTAGAGCCTACTCTCAAGCCAGGCAGCTTGCTAGGGGGAGGGGAAAGGGAATGCAGGATTTAACTGTGCTTCATGCATTTTAATTGCCACATCCGACTGTCTCAAAATGTCTTGCTGCGTTCCAGATATAGAGAGTGTACATGCAGCCCAAGAAACTGTGCATTTGTCTATGCAGATTGATATGTACTGAACATGCCAACAGGAAAGGTTCATCCCTCATGCCTCCCTCTGCTCTATCACGGAGCAAACAGAGGCTCTCCCACCTTTCACAAGCTCAGTCCACAAAAGCACTGGATGTTGCTTGTCCCCACTTCATGCTCATCTATTTTTGACTGCCTCTCACGGGTCTTCACTGCTGATCTTGCAGCAGGACATTTATAATTTTCTATTTACAATGCTTAAAGCACTGATGCAGTTTCCGGAGACGAAGTTGCCCATGGTGCATGCCCTGTCCTCCCACATCCCATAGAGTGCCAGGGATCCCGGTGCATCCACCTGCTTTCTGGCACTGGGCAGGGAAGTGCTCTGCTCTCTGGGACTGCTGAGTTCATCTGCTCACCCTCCGAACACGCTGCACGCAATGGAGAGAGATCTCCATAGCACTGCATTACCTTGCTCCTGCTGCCGGGGACACTGATGGCTAATTCGTGTGCAAGTTCTCTGGCTGGTTCTTTAAGGTACCACCACTGGATTTCCAAGGAGTAAGAGGTGGATCCGCTGGCTCGGAAAGCACAAGGCATCTCAATATCATCTCCCTCCCTAACCGTCACATCTTTGGGAACTTCGGTAAAGGTAGCTGGGAGGGGAAGAGAGTTACAAGGGCTAGTTAACGGGAGGGATTAAGAGACAAATCAGTCCTTCCCAGGGTAACGCAAGCTGCTCCAGCTCCAGGGCTGGGTGCTCACCAACACACGTCTTTCCCGTAGTTTGGTAAAAGCAGGATAAGCGCACCGAGGCCAGCGCCGAGCTGGCCCCCCCCCACCCTACCCCCGAGGCCGCAGCTGCGGCGGAAAGGGGACGCTGAAGACGCGCTTGAACCCCTGGTCCTGCCGGGAGAGCCCTCGGCTGGTGCGGGGACAGCCGGATCCCGCCGCCCGCTCCCCAGATCCGGCGCGGGGACGGCCCTGCGCTGCCGGCAGCTGCGACCGCAACAGAGACACCTTGTTCTGCGAGCCCTGCCCCCTCCGCGGGGACAGCGGCGGGGACGGGGCCTGCGGCGGGTGCCGGCACCGGAGCCCCGCCGCCTCCCGCTACCGAGCGGTGCCCGGAGCGGCGGCTCCCCGCGAGAGGAGGCAGAAGTTGCGGACTCACCGGTGACGAGGAGCAGCAGCGGCGCGCTGAGCAGCAGGCAGCGGAGGGTGCCCCGGAGCCCCCGATTGCCCATCGCACCTGCGTGTGCTGCGGGCGCGGCCGGGCTCAATCCATCGCACGCGGCTGGGCTCCTTCCCAGAAAGCCGGAGCCGCCCGACCGGCCCCGGGGTGTGGGGAAAGGAACGTAAAATCCACAGCGGCCGCTCGCGCTCACTCGCGGATGGAGGCGGCGTTCCCGGGAAGGCAGCAACAAACCCGTCCCGTTCCTCGCTCCGCCGCGGGGTTCAGCTGCCCCGCGCCGCGCGGGCGCTCCCGCTGCCCACAGGCGGGCAGGCGAACCCGGGCTGTGCCCCGGCACCCATCGCGCTGCGGGGCGGCGCTCGGCGCTCGCGGGGAGCCGGCTCCGGACCGTGACCAGGCTCCGCTCCCGCCGCGGGCACCTCCCGAGCAGCGGCAGGGACCGCCCCGCCCCCGAGCCCCGCCCCCGTCGCGAGTCACCGCCTGCTCCCCGCCACCTCCGCGGGCCCCGCGCCCGCTCCGCAGCTGCCCCGCGCGGGCACAACGCGGGAACGTCCTGGTTAGAAGCCAGGAGCGCTCCCGAGTCCAGCCCGTGCAGGCACCGGCGGGAGTTGCCGCCGCTGCGTTCGGCGGCCGCAGTCGGGACGCGCGGGGTCTGCGCTGCCGTGAGCTTGAGGCGCCGTCCTGAGAGAATCGCCTGTTCTGTTCTGAAATGCAGCCAAACGTCCCCGTTCGGTGCAGGCTCAGCTTCGTAAATCACCGCCGCGCCGGGAGCTGCGGGTTTTGATCTGCAGGAAGCTTCCTTTGTATTTTCAGTGGTTTCATTCTGCACGAGGGTGCAAAGCTGGGGACAGGAAGGTCTCCATGGAACATATTTCTTGGAAAATTTCTCTTTCCAAATAACTCGATGCGACCTGTTTTTAGACGGGTGCTATATCCAGGTTCCCACCTAACCCCTGCCCGCTGGGCAGAAGCCTGGGGGCTTTGGCAGCTCCCACCAGGAAAACCTCAGCACAACTTCCACCTCGGAGTGTCAGGAAAATTTGTGTGATCCTGAGCAATGCTGAAACTGCACCAAATCAGTTTTCCTGATGGATTTTTTTCTTTGCTTTTTTTGTCTTCAGAGCATTTTCATCCACTCCTGCTGATGATATCATGATTTTAAACTGAATTTTAAACTGATGGTATCATGGTTTTAAACTGAGAGGGTAGATTTAGATTGAGATGAGCTCTTAGGCAGAAGCTCTTCCCTGTGAGGGTGCTGAGGCGCTGGCACAGGGTGCCCAGAGAAGCTGTGGCTGCCCCATCTCTGGCAGTGTTCAAGGCCAGGTTGCACACAGGGGCTTGGAGCACCCTCCTCCAGTGGAAGGTGTCCCTGCCTGTGCCAGGGGTTGGAACTGGAGAAGCTTTAAGGTCCCTTCCAGCCCGACCCAGTCTGGGGTTCTCTGGTTCTGTGATTTAAATCCTGTGGCAGGCCTCTGGCAGCTCCATGACAACTCCTGGCCTTTCTCCACAGTCTTTCCTGGGAACCTGCAGGGCGCAGCTCACTGAGCAGCTGCAGCAACCCCACCAATCATAAAAGTCTTTATTGTGATAACTATTCAATGCCATTTAATCAAATAGCCTAATAATCACTTAGACTTTGCTTTTCCATCCAAAAGCTCATGCAGTATGCAACACCTTAACTCCTTTCCAACCTTAATTATGCTATGATTCTATGGTCAGTGTTTCTTTTCAGACATGGCCTCAAGCCCTCTAGCACTGCAGGGAGTTCTATCAGCGCTTGCCGGAGTCCCCGTGTTGTGCTTCTCCTTCCAGGCCCCACACAGACAGGGAAAGATGTACTGGGGGGTAGCTGGGGGTAGGTCCAGCAGCACAAGGTTTCCAGTCAACCTCAGGAACAGCTCCGCTGGGTCCCTGCTAGTGAGGAGACTCCAAGACTTGGTGCCCTCTGCAGCAGGATTGATTAGAAAACTCCAGATGGATAAAGAGAATCAAAACACAATTAATTTTTATATCAAATTACTAGTGACATATCACATTTGAAAAACTGTTACTTAAGTTGTTATTAAAATTGATGTTTAAAAATTTCTTCTGAAATTGCGGCACTGTGAAAATTCATAAAGGCTGGGAATGTAAAAATAGGCAGCTCATGTGAAGTCAGTTTTGTTTCCTAGATATAAAAAGTGAGTAATAAAAATGAGAAGGAAAGGCAAATGCATTTAAACTTAGTTCTGTTTTAATAAATCTAAGGTTGTTATTGTAGTAATAGCATTGCTGAAGTGAAGACAGTTTTATCTTGGCTGCATCCCTCAATTTATAACATTAAACCTTCAGTTCTACTGTATTTACTGCCCACCAAATTTGATTTTATATGTAGCAGCTGAACACTGAAGCACTGACATCTCTGTGTTCAATTAAAGTAAGGCATTAGGAGCACAAGTGTGTTTTCCACAGGCTGAAGTTAGAGTAATAAGAGACTCTTTTTATGTTCTCTTCTTCTGCTAACACTGTAATGGGGGGCTATTGTGCTCTACATTGGCCAGCAAGTACTCTGTGCAAATCGTTTTGCTCTTAGGATCATAACAACATTTAAGTCATTTATTGATTCAGTCTTGCCTGCAAAAGGGACTTCACAGTGCAGGAGCTGTCACTGCCTCCACAGGTAAGGAATGTTAATAATACCACTGGGAGAAGCTCCCTCTGTAGTCACTGGTACTGCAGCAATATCCACACCAGTACCACCCACACCAGTATCACCCACACCAGCACCATCCACATCAGTCACTCGGTGTAATCAAGGAGACTGTTTGGGTGCTTAAATCGAAGGCCATATTTTGGTGGTGACTGTATTTTGTGTTGTAACTGTCCCAGATGTCACATTAATCTGCATGGCAGGGTGTAACTATTTCACACCTAGGCAAACTGTAACTGGCTGTCTTTATGGAGAAATCCCATGCCATTTCCATAGCTTTCCACTTCCAGATTTAAGTAGAGAATATTCTCTCTGCTGTAGGATAACCCAAAACACAAGAGCATTTTTTCTGGCAACAGGACTCTTCATCACTTTATCCACATGGCTTCGTCCCAAAGCCATGGCCAAGGAGATGGTAGCAGGGGAAGATCTGAAGTCCTCTTCCTGTCTCCTGAGCACCTTTCCAGGGAAGCCAGGAGGAGTCTGAAGGAGCCATTGGATGAAACCAGCAGAATTCCCCCTGAAGGGATAGTCACCTTTGTCATCAGTCCTACTCTCATATTCCACTGTCAGCCCCAATCCCCCTCTGATGTGAAGAGTGGGAGCATCACTGAGATTGGGGGGTGCCCACTGACAGGGGTGAGGGCCTGGAGCTCACACAGGCCCTGGGGTGGGCAGGACTGGGGGTGGCACAGTGCTGGTGCTGCTGCTGTTCTGCACCATGCTTTATGGCAACTCATGAAATCCCCAAAGTGATCCCCGCTCTGTAGAGCTGATGACATTTAAGAACATTTCTCCCTGTACTTTTTTTAAATGACTGGTAACCCCTTTATTTAAATAACCAAAATTATTTCTAATGGCTGCTTGAGGAGCTTTTAATTCATACCCTGCTGCTTGGAGTTAATCCATTCAGAAATTAAACCAGCACAGGTCACCTTTGGAAAGGAGAAAGCTGCAAAAACACCCAGTTTCACACACACAAAGTGTATGTGATGAGACATCTACCTTGAGGTGGTGTGAACGTCCTGCAACACGCTCCATGTGATGTGATGTTCCTACTGTATTTTAGCAACCTTCACCTCTGCCCTAAATCCCCTGGCAGAAATAAGCCCTGTTCAACACTATTCTTAGATTTTTGTCACGGTTTTTCTTCTTATGTTTCTCATTACCTTGACGTGTTTTCATAGTCAGAGTGGCCGGTTTTGCTCCTACTGATAGGAAGTAAATGCTTTTGCAAAGGACTCCTGTGAAGGTGGAGCTCACAAATCTAAAGAAAGCAAAAGAGAGAGATGCTAAAATGTTCACATCTCTGCTTCCAGCACATTGACCTTCACTGTGGAGCTTCTGCCTCAGAGTAGCTCATAACAACAGGCTGGTGACTGCCAGCCTGGGTGCCTCTAAAATGTCACTGGTTTAACATCTATTCAAGAGGTATATTTGCGTTTTTCCTCCCTTCTCCCCACCCCCAAATTCTAACTCCAGTCAGCCCCAAACCACACTGCCTTCGTGTTCCCTCAAGAAGTCTGTAAAAGGTCAGGAATGCTCCCAGTTGAGAACCCGGATTGTTCTCTATGGACATGGTGACTTCCCTTTTTTCCTTCTGCAAGCAGGGGCTGTGCTGCCCAAAAGTTGCTCCTGGCTCCAGGTGATGGGCAGAAATCTGATGCAGTGTTTGTGAAAGAAGTGTCTGGACTTAGGAAATCCAGGTTCAAATGGTCAGACTGTGCTAACCTTTGGTTGCTCAACCTTATTTTGAACAGGCGATACTGCTGCCAAAACGCTTCATTTTACTTTCCATGACTCTGGCTAAAGTGCAAAGCTGGGCACAACTCTCACTTCATGCAGCAAATGCCTTTTTAATTGCCTTGGTTTGTAGTTTATGTAGCTTGCTTATCCAGTATTCCCTGTTAATCTATCTAACAGTATGAGACACTCATACAAGAATGTAAGGAATGAGAAGGCAACATGTGTTCACAATAGCACAGCAATAGCTCATCTTCTAGCACACTGTGCTTACAACAAAATCAAAAGCAGTCAGGAAATCAGATTACTTCACACTGTAAAATCTACCTGAAGTTTAGGGCTTAGAGCATGTTTTAATGACAGACACCCATGCTGGCTGCCCAGCACTTGGACAGAAGTGTAGGATGGCAAGAGAAGGTTATGTGCAAATTGTCATCTGACAATTGCTTGCCTCCAAGTGTTCCTACCTACATGCTGTTGTTACTTCTTCAGAGTAACATGTTTGCATCTAACTTACACCAGAATCTTTATAATCTATATTAGATCACTACCTTGTAATATCTTATAACGTAAAGATAATTGTTAAAATAATATTTTATAGATTATAAATGAACACATTCTGGGGAAAAAGTAATATAGACATTCTTTGAAAGAGATGAACACCTTGACAAAACTCTGAACACTTCCCATTTGGGTCTACCAAATAATTTTAACAATTGTTTCCCAACAATTCATCACCTTCTTAAAGCAGTATAATTAATGGGGAATCAAAGCCAAAATATTATCAATAAGACTTAAAAAGAATGCTTACTGAATGAAGGAACATGTAATCCAAGAGAGAACACCACTGACTGGGGCAGCAATTTGTGCTTCCCACTGGTAATACCCCCCATAGCAAACTAACATGTATTGACCTCCAAGAACTCCCAGCACCTCATATGGAAAAAAATCCATATAAGAAACCAGCAGTCAGACAAGGTCTGCAGCAGCCTCTGAAACACTCAGGCCTCAAGTGCTTCTGTGTGTGCTGCACTGCAAGTGCCTCAGCATCTGCCACCTCTGAGTGCAGAGTGCCAGGAGATGAGCCCATGCGCAAGATGTTGGAGAAAAATACACATTTCCCATGTGTGGAACTGGAGAGTTTGGTTGGCTTTTCAAAAGAGCTGAGATGGTTTCTCCTTTCCTTTCTCCTCTTTGCACTGCCAGGATCACGTCATGCTGGGCTCTCCACTAATACAAGGCTAGAAAATCAAAAGAATTACAAATTCGAGTCACAACTACCCAGTTTTTCAAGAGAGACTCAGTGAAAGACCAGAGAGTTAGTATAATTACTGCAACATCACAGACACTCAGCAAATAAAGCCTGGTTAACTGGAGGTGGGGAAATGAGTTTTATTTTCTTACGAAGCATTGATTTATTTTTTCTTTTTCTTTTACTTTTTCTTTCTCTTTTTCTACTCCTTTTCCTTCTTCCTGCACTCACCGGTGGGCCTTTTGCTACGACTGATTGTTTTAATAACAGTTTAACATAAAATAAATTTTATTTTATATAGATCTATTTTTCTCTCTATATAGATAGTCAATATTCAGGATTGTTGTGCTTTAAATAATTTATATGATTTTTCTATACTAAATACCTTTATAAATGCCACTTAAGCTGTGAGAACGTAGGGGAATACTCCCAACGGACACAAGTTACTGCAGCTGCTAGTTAGGGATTTAAGGACGTAGCACGCCAGAGAGAGAGGTAGCAGGAGAATAGGTGTTGACAGTGTGAATCTGGCTGTTGATATAGCCAAAATCATGACCTTTGTTAAATCAGTGCAACCAGAAAGTGCACAGGAACTCTGCCTTTCCAGTTCATACTAAAAAATAAAAGAACAGAATGCAAGAAAAAGTAAAGTTCAAGTAGAACAGAATGTTATGCCTTATATAAAACACACACAGAACGGAAAATCCTATTAGGCACAAACACCATGTGCCTAAAACTCACCATACTGATGGCTGACACACAGGAAGGCTGCTGAGTATTCAATTCATTTTCCTTTACAGATCAAGACTATTTTTATTTCTTAAGGAATTATCTGCAGCTGCTCTCAGCCTAAACCACTGAAACCTCCCCACTTAACACAACAATGCAGTACAGCTCAGCGAAGCCAACAGTTTCAAAAAGCATCCATTAATTTTGAATGCTTCTGGTTTTAGATGTCTCCCTTAATGGGCCTGAATGTAAACATGTTCTTAATAATTCTGCCAAAACTAGGCTAATAACTTGCTGTCTTCATTTATCAGCTGGAACAGCTGACCTCATGCTGTACAGATTAATTAGATGCTCTGACTTAATGTTGATATTACTTTTCTTTATCTGAAATGAAGAGAAACATGGGACCAGGCTTGTGGCTGGGAAGGTCAGAGCCCACTCCTGCCAGGATGAATTTTCTCTTGGGTCATTTTCCTGTAGCGCACAAGCCTAAAACAATTTTTCCCAAAAGGCAAAGCATTGCAGAGCCCCAGAGGGCCAACAACATTTCAAGAACTGATGGGATTTCAGTCACTTGCTTTGCCGCAAATGGCCCAAGAATAGGAGCCTGTCCTATTCTCCTAATCTCTAAAGAGATTGTGGCACCAGAAGACCTGGGGAGATGTTGTCACAAGCCAAGGAGAGAAGATGGAAAGTGAAAGGCAGATTGCTCTTGATTTCCCATCTGTTGCAAAAGCATCCTGGAAAAGAGTCTGAAACAAAAGATCTTCAAAAACTGAATCCTTAGAGGTGAGCAAGTACATAGGAAGTGTTTCAGGCACAAATAGTTGTATTTGCAGAGTTTTAAAAAAGAATTGCAACACACCTTTGTTCAAAATGATTCCTCTTAGGGGAAGCATGTGTCTGACTTAGATGCTTCCCTCTGAATGCTCGACTGACCGTCAGGAGGTTAATTTAGGTGATAATATGTAGATAACAAAACTTGAACACATAAATACGTTTCTCCCTTCCTTATCTCTGATATGGGTAAGAGTCCTGATCCTCAGCTGTGACTGTGCTCTCATTTAAGCCTTCCACATGGTGAACATGTTTGAGCAGACTGAACATTTCTGAAGCTGTAGTTAAGCCATGCCCGTTTCAGTGCAGGCGGACGTGCAAACACTGAGGCAGGTATCCAGGTCAATTGGAAGGGACAAGCTTTACCAGATGAAGTTGTGTCTCCAGGACCCAGGCTGCTGGGTGTCATCTGTGGGTATTTCAGTAGATTGAGCACCTGCTGAGTGGTCCTTGGCGCTGGCGGACCACAGCTCTCACCTGTCTGAGCCAAGGCTCAGTCCCAACCCCAGGGACACACAGCTCAGGGCAGCACATGCCCTCAGCATCCTGCAACCAACAGGTAGAAGGTAAAATACACAGAATAAATAATATCACTAAGCAGAAAGGTATTTGAAGTAAACAGTAACAACCCAGTATAAAAGCTAGAATTCCACTATTTACAGCTACTTCAACATTAAGGCTTTTAATTCACTAATCTGAGATTAATCTGCCATGTAAGAATATATATTTGTTTAAATAAATTGACCACACTGCTAGTTAGACATTGCCATTTCCACAGTTCAGGTCTGCTTTATTTTGACCCTTTTTTAGGAGATAATCCTCATAATCCTGTAGAAAGTTGACTACAGTACGTGTTCTCCCTTAGAGCTCTTGGCATTCAGCAGCTGTCCTGCTGCCACTCACTGTTTTCTACTGTGGAGGTTAGGTTTTCAGGAGGAAAACAGGAAGCAGTTTTGAAGACATTAACTGCAGGGATAACCAGAACGGATTCAGACACAGTACTGTCAGCACACGAACACTAAGCACTGATTAGCGTTTTCTACTCCACCAAAATCAGTATTTTCCGGGAGTGTGTGCACTCCCGGTCTGTTCCAGTGCTTCCAACTTAAGCCTCCACATGTGGAAGTTCTGCCTTGTTTTCACAGCATTATTATTCTGTGTTTGAAAGCTCTACAGGTGATGTTTCTGTTTGTCTACTTTTATTGCATCTTGCTTAGCAATAAAGCCTCTCTGAGCTGTGCTTTGCACCTCAGAACAAGCCATTGCCCAGATGGTTGCTCTGACAAATGGGGAGAAGTGCCTGAAGCACATGTGCACCCCTGGGCACATTTGCACCAGCTCTGCAGCCTGTGACACACGGGGCTGAGCACCCCTGGCTTTCTTGGCAGCAGGACAACACGGACAAAAGCCACCCCTGAGGGGATGATGGCTGCACTGGATGGAGACTGCTTGACACTCCTGACCTGGCTGTGCCTGACACCTGCTCCCGAAAGCCAAAACCTCACCAAAATGTTGTGTTTTCTTCCTGGATGGCTCATGTGGCTTTTGCTACGAACACCACTCCCAAAATTACAAAGATGGCTTTGAATGGGAAACTCCGAAGTGTAATTTACCATGGCTAATCTCATACTGATGATCAGCATTACATTATCTGCTTGATAGAGTATCATTTTATCTTATGGGTGAGGAGAAGAGGAGCTGTGTGAAGACCTCAGAACAGCTTCCAGTATCTGAAGGGAGCCTACAAGAATGCTGGAGAGCTGCTCTTCATCAAGGACTGGGGTGATAGGACAAGGGGTGATGGGTTCAAACAGAAACAGGGAAAGTTCAGGTTAGATCTTAGGCAGAAGCTCTTCCCTGTGAGGGTGCTGAGGCTCTGGCACAGAGTGCCCAGAGAAGCTGTGGCTGCCCCATCCCTGGCAGTGCTCAAGGCCAGGTTGGACACAGGGGCTTGGAGCAACCTGCTCTAGTGGAAGGTGTCCCTGCCTGTGCCAGGGGTTGGAACTGGATGAGCTTTAAGGTCCCTTCCAATCCAAACCAGTCTGTGATTCTGTGACTCCTCACTGCTGCTTATGATGTTATGCTTTATGCTTGTGAAGTACGAAATACTTTCTGCTGTCAGAGAGGGTGTCTTTTGAAGTCCAACTTCATGGCTTTGTTTTGTGGATGACAAATGCCAAGTTAAACAGGCAGGGCTGGTTGGCTAATGAGACTCTGGTGAAGTGCTTTGCACTGAATCACAGATCCACTGATGATTATTGAAATCCCTGATAACAACAAGCAATGTTTCTCATATTAGGAAACTCTTCAGTTGTCTATAGTTTCTCTGTCAATGTGATAGCTTTAGGTCAAAAGCAGATCTCTGGAAATCAGAGGTCTGAAGCTGGTGATGGCAGTCATGGCTTAAAGAAACCATAGTAATTAATGTTTTAAGTAATTCCCATGTTATAGCATGGCCCTGCAGAAAGGGCACAGGTGCTGTGGGAAGGAAGATCCTGTCATCTTTATTTAGCTTTTCGTGCAGGCTATTTTTGGTTGTTGTTTTGGCTATACTTGGATCTACCTGTATATCCAGCAACAAGGAATTCAGTCTTTCAGGCAGTTGTCTTTGACCTTTCTTTGTGCAATAACTGATAGCTTTCCAGACTCCTCGACTAGTGGGTGAGGTTAAGCTAAGACTAAAATGTTCACTCGGGTGTTTTTGAACTTGTGGCTTACTTGGGTAGAAAAAACAAGCTGCCCTTTTGACACAGATTTGCTTCCAGACCACTGTACATGTGTTTGGGCTGTAACCACATACGCTGTTCAGTTGTATTGCACATGAATGTTTTTATAATATTCCACACATAATATTTATAACATTCCCCAGCTTCCTAGTTTATGAAGGAACGACTTGTGCTAAATCTGCCCTTCAGCAAGCCCTTGGCCTGTGCCCTGTGCTTTGCCATTGCACTCCAGCTGAATGGGAGTTGATGCTGCAGTACAGCTAACGAGTAAACGATGAAGAACTGAACTCTGACCAGATTATTCAGTCTCTGTCTCATGAGTCAGAAACTGTATTGATGTTTCTTCATGGGCTGCATGTACCTGTGTGCTCTAGCACAGAGCACGTGCTTTTGCTGTCGCTGTTATTAAACACTTTAATGGTTGTTACATTTGTCAGGTTTTTGTAAATTCAGTGAAACGTCAGACAGAAAGCACAGGAAACACAGCATGTTTCTACTGAAGGACTGGTGCTGTTCCTACATTTGCCTGTGCTGTTGTTGGGAGGCAGAGGGAGGGAAGGTGTTGTGACAGCATGTACTAATGCTACTAAGCTGAGTGCCAAACCCCCTTTTTATCTTGGATTCTGCAATGGTTTTGGTTTTACCCCTGCCTTTGGACTGGAGGCTTGTGAATCTTCAGTTTAACACTCTCTGTGCAGAGCCTGTGTCTTATCTCCAGGACAAAGAACAGCAATGGTGGGGATCTGTTCCATGAGTAGCATGCTATAGAACTATCAGCTCGGAGTGGCATGGAGAGCCTCTGCAGGCAGCGCTGCCTTCCCTTGGCCAGCACACACTTATAAGTACTGCTGCGAGCAAGAGGGGACCTCACTGGCACCGGTGTCCCTTCTGCATGGCCATCGACTGTGGGCTTTTTACCCTCTATTGAAATGCACAGACAGTGCCCAATGTGACAAAGCTTCCAAATAATTGTAAGTGCTCTTTGCAATTTCCTTGCAATACCCTTTCAAAGTTGTCCTGTTTTCTTTCTCTTTGAATGCATATTCAGAGCAGACACATTTGTAGGCACACAACGAGAGGTTGATTTTGAAAAGAAGTAAATATATTGCACTGGCTGGCAAAGGGCTTCTTGCTGCCCTTTTATTATGATGTGCACACAACTTGTTACAAATTCTTTACTTTGCATTTCGATCACAAAGATAAATGAAATTGTCAATCCTGTTCATATTTCCTTTTGATGGCTATATATAAAAGTGATAGCCATGGTGCCAAAAAAAGCTTTCATTAATTCTTCTATTTATTAAGGTGAAAGGAGGACTTACTTAAAAGAAAGAGGAATAAATGGACTGCAGTGAAATGTCTGCTCCTTTTCCAGAGAGTATAACTTCTGCATGATTCCCAACTTCAGGATGAGGCTGAGCAGCCCTCAAAATGGATAAAAAGCTTCTTGACTTCAGATCCCTGTAACATTATCTCAGTATTGTACCACTCCAACACTAAACAGAGTAAGTGAAATGCTGTATGGTAATGTTGAAATTTAATTTAAGGAATTGGACCACAAAGGAAAAGAAAATGGAAAGGGAAAAAAGGAGAAATTTTGTGTTTGTTGCACGGAGGTGTTGTGTATATAAATTTACATATCTCATAGAATCATGGAATAAGAGAAGAGTTAGGGATGCAAAGGACCTTAAGATCATCTAGTTCCAACAATGTTGCTATGGGAAGGGACACCTCACACTAAACCATGTCACCCAAGGCTCTGTCCAACCCGGGCTTGAACACTGCCAGGGATGGAGCATTCACGGCTTCCTTGGGCAACCCATTCCAGTGCCTCGCCACCATAACAGTGAAGAACTTCCTCCTTTATATCCAATCTAAACTTCCCCTGTTTAAGTTTGAACCCATCACCCCTTGTCCTATCACTACAGTCCCTGATGAAGAGTCCATCCCCACCATCCTTGTAGGCCCCCTTCAGGTACTGGAAGGCTGCTCTGAGGTCTCCACGCAGCCTTCTCTTCTCCAGGCTGAACAGCCCCAACTTTCTCAGCCTGTCTTCATACGGGAGGTGCTCCAGTCCCTGATCATCCTCGTGGCCCTCCTCTGGACTTGTTCCAACAGTTCCATGTCCTTTCTATGTTGCAGACACCAGAACTGCACACAATGCTCCAAGTGAGGTCTCACAAGAGCAGAGCAGAGGGGCAGGATCACCTCCTTCGACCTGCTGGTCACGCTCCTTTTGATGCAGCCCAGGATACGGTTGCTTTCTGGGCTGCGAGCGCACACTGCAGCCGGCTCATGTTCATTTTCTCATTGACCAACACCCCCAAGTCCTTCTCCACAGGGCTGCTCTGAATCTCTTCTCTGCCCAACCTGTAGCTGTGCCTGGGATTGCCCCGACCCAGATGTAGGACCTTGCACTTGTCATGGTTAAACTTCATAAGGTTGGCATCAGCCCACCTCACAAGCGTGTCGAGGTCCCTCTGGATGGCATCCCTTCCCTCCGTTGTATCAACCGAACCACACAGCTTGGTGTCATCGGCAAACTCGCTGATCCAGCACAGATCCCTGAGGGACACCACTTGTTACTGGTCTCCGCCGGACATCGAGCCATTGACCACAACTCTTTACGTGCGGCCATCCAGCCAGTTCTTTATCTGCCGAGTGGTCCACCCATCAAATTGAAGTCTCTCCAATGACAAAGATGTCATGTGGGACAGTGTCGAACGCTTTGCACAAATCCAGGTAGATGACGTCAACTGCTCTGCCCCTGTCCATCAGTTCTGTAGCCCCATCATAGAAGGCCACCAAATTGGTCAGGCAGGATTTCCCCTTAGTGAAGCCATGCTGGCTGTCACCAACCACCTCCTTGTTTTTCATGTGCCTTAGCATGCCTTCCAGGAGAATCTGCTCCAAGATGTTGCCAGGCACAGAGGTGAGACTGACTGCTCTGTAATTCCCCGGGTCATCCATTTTCCCCTTCTTGGAAATGGGGGTTATCTTTCCCTTCTTCCAGTCGTTGGAAACTTCACCTGACTGCCAAGATTTTTCAAATATGATGGCCAGTGGCTTAGCAACTTCATTCTCCAGCTCCTTCAGGACCCACGGATGGATTTCATCAGGTCCCATGGACTTGTGCACGTTTAGGTTTTTAAGATGATCTTGAACCAGATCCTCTCCTACAGTGGGCCTAAGGTCTTTGTTCTCACAGTCCCTGAGAACAAGCCTTCCAAGACTTGGGTGGTGTGGTCAGAGCCTTTGCTAGTGAAGACTGAGGCAAAGAAGTCGTTAAGAACCTCAGCCTTCTCCAAATCCCAGGTAGCCAGTTCTCCCGATAGCTTCTGGAGAGGGCACACAGTGTCCCTGCTGTCTTCTATTCGCAACGTACCTATAGAATCCCTTCCTGTTATCTTTAACATCCCTTGCCAAGTTTAATTATAACTGGGCGTTAGCTTTCTTAACCTGCTCCCTAGCTTCCCAGACAACATCCTTGTATTCTTCCCAGGCTGCCTGTCCCTGCTTCCACCTTCTATAAGCCTCTTTTTTCCCCTTGAATTTTCCTGAGCAGCTCCTTATCCATCCAAGGAGGTCTCCTGGCCCTCCTGCTGCACTTCCTTCTAGTTGGGATGCAACACTCCTGAGCTTGGAGCAGGTGATCCTTGAATATCAACCAATAGTCTTCGGCCCCCCTGCCCTCTAGGGCTATATCCCATGGAACCTTACTAAGGAGGTTCCTGAAGAGGCCAGAGTCTGCTCTCTTGAAGTCCAGGGCTGTGACCTTGCTGCACGCTCTTCTCACTGTCCTGAGCATCTCGAATTCGACCATCTCATGATCACTACAACCAAGGCTGCCCTGGAGCATTGCATTTCCAACCAGCCCTTCCCTGTTGGTCAGCACGAGGTCTGGCATGGCACCTCTCCTTGCCGGCTCTTTTATTACTTGCAGCAGGAAGTTGTCTTCCACACAATTGAGGAACCTCCTGGATTGCTTGTGCTGGGCCTTACCATCCCTCCAACAGATGTCAGGGTGGTTGAAGTCTCCCATGAGAACAAGGGCCTGTGAGCGTGAGGCTGTTCCTGTCTGCCTACAGAGCACTTCACCCACAGATTCCTCTTGATCAGGCGGTCTGTAACAGATCCCCACAGTAATGTCCCCCATTGCTGTTCTCCCTTTAACCCTCACCCTCAAGCTCTCTGTTAACTGCTCACCTGTCCCCAGACAGAGTTCCATACTCTCCAGCCTATCCCTAACATAACAACTCCCCCTCCCTGTCTGCCAGGCCTGTCTTTTCTAAAGAGCCCTTCCATTCCAACACTCCAGTCAGAGGAGCCATCCCACCATGTTTCTATGTTGCCTACTATATCATACTCCCGTAGTTGTGCACACATCTCTAATTCCTCTTGCTGCCCATACTACGGGCATTTGTATAGACGCATCTGAGCCGAGCTCCGAATGAAGCCGGCTCATTGGCTGCAGCAGCTGGAATATCTCTACATTGCTCCGAGCATTTATTGTAGGTGCTGGCAACTGACTGGGTGTGATGGGATGGAATGATGCCCCCTCCCCCCAACACATATAGTTTAAAGCATCCTTGACCAGACTGGCAAGCCTCCTACCAAAACCGCTCTTCCCCTTCGTTGTCAGAGAACAGCTCCACCAGCCTCCAGTAGACCTGGCCTCCCAGATTGAGTCCCATGTTCTAAATATCCAAACCCCTGACTACGGCACCACTCTTCTAACCATTTATTAACCTGCCAAATCCACCTAGCCTTTTTAAGGTCCTCCCTTTTATCCTGGAGAATTGATGAAAAGACTATCTATATATAAACTGTATATAGACATATATATATATATAAAAGCCCTGCTTTTTGCATCTGTGTCCATCCATAAACACATTGGTACAGATACCGGGGTAATTTCTTCCAAACCATCTTGGGAAGAGATTCCCCTCCTAAACCATTGTTGCTAGGTGCAGTCTGCAGCAGAACCTCCTGGACTGCTGCAGTGGAGCTACCCCCAAACCACCTTTCCTCCGCGGCACCAGCAGAGATTCAGCCCAGCAACACAGCACTGGGTGCCAGGATCCGCTGTGATCCGCTGCCGAAGCAGTGAGCAGTCCTTGTGGCTGTGGAAGGGTGCGCAGGACTGGGGGCAGAGAGCCCCTGTGGGGAGGCGTGGTTGGGGGAGACCTCATGGAGAAGTGGAAGCCACCGTGCAGGCTGGCACAGGGCAGCCAGCCACGAGACCTCGGGATGGTCCCCGAGGGAAAGGAGCTGGGGCCCTCAGCAGGGCAATGGAAGAGTCAGATGATGGTTTTCAGAGGTCATCTCTGAAGCCTCTGCAGATGGGGTGAGTCTGTCTGCAGGGAGGGCAGGTTTTCACAGCCCCAGATACTCTCATGCACTTTGGTCCTTTACTCTTTTCACAGCACTGCCTTTTTTCCCTGTGGTTTTGTCATTTCTGGCAGAGGAATAGGATTTATTAGATTAGATTTTGAGAGAACAGCAGGCCTCCAGAGAGAAATAAAAGTTTGGAGACTGTTAATTAAGATGGATAGATCTGTAAATCATCTGAGGTTTACCAGCGTCATTGTCACCACTGATGTGCTCTATCCTCCTATCCTGCCTGGAAAGTGCTTGAGTCAAGAGTTCATTAATGGTTAGGGGAGGAGGAAATCTGGTCCTCCGTGAGGCAGGGAAAGAGCAGGATGTCCTGAACTCCATGAGGCAGGATCAAATCTCAGTTACCACAGTAAAGTTGTCTTATTTGACCTCAAGAGATGCAAAAGGTCTCAGGACAATTAGTTTTGTCTGTTTTATTGTTTCAGTGTGGAGCTTAAACCCCTGACCTCTTATCACATCTGTTTACCTGTATAGCCATGGCTCAGGACACAAGTAAAAATGAGATGCGTGTTCTGTGTTTGGCAGAAAAATAGAGTAACAATTAATTCTCTGGCTATAGCAGTCCAACTGTGTTTAGGTTTTCCTTCTTGTATTCACATATAAATCTACCTCCCCTCTTTCACTGATTTGCATCTACATGTGTTTATGTGTCTGTGTAAATCTTCATAGTAATTTTTTGCTGCACCTTTTATTAGCACAGAATGTATAAGATTCTCCAAAGGTTTGGTTTCAGAACCTAAAACTCTTTTGCTTGTTTAGATTGGGCTCAGCCTTCCCTACACAGGATCATAAAGCACCAATTCCCAGACTTGGTGCCCACAAAGCGCGATGCTGACTCCGGTCCTAGTGCAGCCGTGTGTGCTGTTATTCACAGCCGAAGCTCCAAGCCAGCTCCTGCTCCACTTTGAAATCGAAAGAATCACTCTTTCTATCAGTGAAGGAAACAAGCAGCTTGAGTACCACAGCATTCAGACACCTCCCCTTCCATCTCTTTCCCTCCCTCAGTGGCAATGCAAACACCAGGGATGGAAGAAAAATAGTGTTGTGTTGCCTGACTCAATTAATTTTACAGTAGTTCAACTTTAACACCTTTGGACATAAGCACATATGGGGAGATAAAGCTTAGACTTACAAAGCAGGAAAACATCAGTAAACTGCTAGCAAAAACAAGTGTTTCCTTTTCAAAGGAAGCAAAGGATTTAGCCACTGGGAGATGTTTTAAACCCCATTTTTTTTTTTAATCAACATAAGCACTATTTCTGATTTCATGTGAAATTCAGATCCAATTTCAAAGGCTTCAGAAAAGCCAGGCAGGAAATCTTGAGATCTTGTTTGAAAACAAAAGGCAGTATCTGAAAGTACAGCCTTCCCTGATGAAGTCACAATTTAGGTATCAAGTTTTGCACAGACAGAAAGATAAAACCTCAAAGCCAGCCACTTCTTATATCAAAACTTGTTGTTTTTAAGGATTATCCCTCATTTTGTCTTGCTGCATGTTCTGACAGACCTGTTGCCAGCAGTGCTATGGTGAGGTTACCCCTCTGCACTACCTGAGGCACTGGCAGGCTGCACCTGGGGTACTTTGCAGTGTCCTGGGTGCATTTCTACATTGTGAGTGGCCCTGTCACAAACCACTGCCCCTGACAGGAGACCACAGGAGCCAGCAGGGCTCAGCCTGTCCCTGTGCACAGGACCCTGCTCCCCTGGCCCAGCGTCAGCAGCCAGGCTGGTACCCAGCATGTGTGTGCTGCCCAGGATCCCTCTGTCCCTTGGGGGCACTTTTTGTTCCTTCAGCTTTAGTTCCTTTTTCTCCCATGATACTTAAAGAGGATATGAATGTTAGGGGCTAGATTCTTGTCTCCTGAAACTCTAATGGTATTGAAGCAGCAAAGGTGCCTGTGTTTAAACCCACAGGACATTCACTAGCTACTTGGGTGACTGTTCTTTGCTGTGCAGAGCCCTGCAGTGTTTTCAGTAGAGCCTTATGTCAGCTTTTGAGCATGACAAGGTACCTTGCAGTGAGTGTCACAGTGCATCAAGTGGAAAGCCAGCATACAAATGACTCAAAATATTTTACAAAAAATTATTGACGTTTTTAAGCTGCTTCTGCTTTTACCCAGGAAGTGGAACACTTTATATGGCATTAAAGTATTTTTAGGATAGTTTGTACTTTTGGGAGAGATTACACAAATGAGGAATGTTCTATTTATTGACTATTATACATCTGTCCTTCTGCACATTCCCTTCATCACCCAAACAAAAGGACTGCATGTCAGAACAGTCAGCAGAACCCAGGTCTGTCTGGTAACAAGGCTATGTTCAGCCCATGAGCTACCAACCCATCTGAGAGACCTCCCCTTACAAGAATATGACTGCCTTGCCTGCAGAGCAGCTCTGTACATGATGTTCAATCATTATGTTCATTAGTGGGGAAAAATCCTTCCAGAGGATCATTCTTTTTAAAAGCCATATGCAATTGTGTGGCTGAAAAGCACAAATGCTTTTAATTATACCGACCATGCTTGAAGATTAAAGGCATAATGACCCATCTGCATCTGTGTAAATCGGGCATTAGACCTGAAGTCAGTATTCATTTGTGCAAGTCTAGTTAAAACATAAAGGAGTAAAACACAAACACAAGCATAATGTTTCGAGTTTGTGATGGATGGGAGTGGTATAAAAGGACTCTCAGGTCACCAAATCAGTGACACCACATGAACAGAAAATCATATGAGATGCTGGATGATGGCATAAGAAGCAGGAAAATTTGCTTCTAAATTTAGAGAATTTTCTCCACAAATGCAATGTGGATATTGTCACTCATCCTTCACTTTAATAAATCTGCAGAATGAGGCTTAGGAATATCTGAAAAGTAATTGGAGTACAAAGCTGGCATCATCTCCTGGATGTGAAAATATTTCAGGAGAGCTTCTGCTAGCTGGCATCAATATGATCATTAAACTTCCTCCTCCAGATCAGGGAACTACATTCGCTGATTTCAGATCCAAAATTCAAATTTACATTAGAAGAGTTCAAATACCTACAAGGAACATCTGGAATTTCTTTGTCAGACACTTAATAAGCCAAGTCTTCAGGACAGGGTTCTCTGTGTGTGTGTGTTTGGTTAAAATATATAACAGCATCAGTGTCAAGCAAATGGAGGTACTGGAAAGAGCTACAAGAGATTACAAAAGGCTCTGGCTCCCTTTACAGGGAAGCATCCCTGTGCGATGCTTCACGCTCCTGGCTCCTGCAGAAGCTCCTGCTAGGAACAAACAAGCAGGCTAACAAATCCCAGAGCTGCACAGACAGTGCTGCAGACATCATTAGCCACAGCTGGGGAATAAGCCAAGACATCCTGACACTGGAAAGCAAGTCCTTGCTTGACTGGTGCCAATAACAGCTGTATCAGCCCTATCTGTTCGCACTGCGGGTTGTGCTGGGAAGCTCTGTTAAGGGCTTACGGTCCTGATGCAGAAAATACCTATGCAGACGGAGTAGTTCCATCCATCCAGTAGGGATTGGCCCTGTGTGTCCTGGCAATCAGTAACCTGGTCAGGTTAGCTCAGTTTGTGTTTTGTAGTGGTCACAAGCTGACATGAAGTACGTTTGGTTAATGGCTCTGTGTCAAAAAGCACAAGACTATAAGTAATTCGGGCAAGAAAAACTACTAAACCCAGTGCTGCTGCTCCTGACAGAGGCAAAGGGGTTCTGCTGAGTGAGGGTCACTGCCTCCCCTTCAGTGGGACTCTTCCTGTGCCTGGTGCATCAGCCAGGCAGCTGGGGCTGGAGACAGAGCCTGAGGGGGTGACAGAGCAGGGGAGGATGTTCAGTGATGAGACAAGACCTGGAGGAGCTGATTCCTCATCTCTGGAGTTCTTAGGCTTGAAAGACAAGGAGGTTTTATTCACTCTGATTTTTACCTTTTTTAAAAAATATCTGCCTAACAGAAAACCTAATTTTATCTGGTGTGAGATCAATTAGTCCTAGTGCCTGTGGAACCTATTAGCTATTAGCAGCACCACCACCAGCATATACAGTACAAAAATAAAACTGGTAATTTCTGTACTTTCATCTTAATTGCAGTTTTAAATCTAATGATATTTGTGCTCATTAAAATAATGCTGAAAACAAAAGCTGAGGGTTTGGGGGTTAAAAATCTTTTATTTCCTATGTTCTTTTCAAAAAGCTATGGTAATTATTTTCATAGTGACAAGAGGATTATTTGACTTAATTTTTGTAGATGATTAAGTTCTCAGGAAAAAAGAATCACTGCAATGTACACAAATGGAAAAAACGTTAACTTCTTCCTTTATCATCATTAGAAGTTCCCCATCGTATTTGAGACAATTGTGCCGTGTGTGTGCAGTGAGATTTGACCTGGAGCTAAAACCACCTGGTTCCTGGAAGCACTTGGAGAAGAACAGCTAAGCTGGAGAAGTGACCAGGCCACTTCCTCAAGGATGCCTTTTCCCCATGTTGCAGCAAGGTCATGACAGGAGAAAAGGTAAAAAGGGGAGAAAGAGACTGAACTGTAAAACCAACATGAGAAAATGGTGCAACCATTCCATTGTCCTCCACCAAGCCTGCCTCCATCCCCCCTCCACACTGTTACTGAGCAAGTCACCCTTCTCATTTACATCAGCAGAACGCTGTCTCTGCACACAAGGGATGATGTGGACCAGCGGACAGTGTGTCACAGCACTGACAGCTCTGCAGAAGAGCCAGGATACACTTTGTTTTCAGGAACAGTTAATATTCCCCACCAGAAGGACAAAGAGAAACTGAACTGCCTACCAGTCCCTGCTGCAAAAGGAGTTTCATTAGCAAAGCTCCAGCCATCAGGAGAGCCACGCTGAAGAAGCCTTCAGCATACCTCTGCCTGGGCACACGTGTTGATCTTCTCTATCATTTCCTGGGAGATATGGGGCATTCCTCAAAGAACTATTGCGGTTTAAACCCAGCCGGTAACCCAGAACCATGCAGCTGCTCGCTCACTCCCCCACCTTCTTCCTCTCCTGGCTCCTGGAGGGATGGGGAGGAGAATGGAAAGAATGCAACTCCCACGGTTTGAGATAAGAGCAGTCCAGTAACTAAGGTATAACACAAAACCACTGCTGCTACCACCAATAATAATAATGATGAGGAAAATAACAAGGGAAGAGAATACAACCGCTCACCACCCACCGACCGATACCGAGCCCGACCCAAGCAGAGATCTAGCCCTTCCAGGTAACTCCCCCCAGTTTCTATACTGGCATGATGTGCTGTGGTATGGGATACCCCTTTGGCTGGTTTGGGTCAGGGGATGATAAGCTCCCCTGGATGACGGGTGAAATCTTTTCCTATATTCCATAGCTCAGTTGAGGTCTGGGATTGAGAAGTCACCTCTTCTTCTTCCTCTTCCTCTGATCCACATAATAATAAGTCTTGTTCAGATGCTGTCCCATGTAGTAAGTCCATTGGTTCTTCATCTTTCTTCACTGTACAGGTTGTTTTTTGCGCCTTTTGTTGGCTTTTCCCCTTGCGTACAGGGGCAACCCATATTGTCATGAATTGGTCCTCTGGTTTAGCTGCAGTGATTAGCGCTGTGGTAGGAGCGTCTGCAGTATCTGTTGTAGTCAGAGTTTGAGTAGCTGCTGTACTTGTCACTGGGGTTGGTGTTGCTGCTGTATTTGGATTTGGAGTGGCTGTGTTGTCTTTTGCTTTGCCATCAGATCCAGAGACATCTTCTTCCCTTTGAAAGTGCTGGATAGTGTTGAACAGGGCTCTGTAGGCCAAGCCGCAGCACAAACAGGGTACCAGTGCCACAACCACATGTCAAACTTCTGCACCCACGACCCCACACCAGCTCACTGCTCTAGAAATTCCTCCCCACCCCCCAAGTAGTTCTACAATGGAAAGTATCTTGGTTTTCTGCTTTCTAATAAAATTTTTAGAGATTCTTTTAAATTAAGTTTAGCTGTGAACTAATGGAAATAAATTAACTATGAAGTATATCATGGTGGTCCTGGTCTTGCAGTCTGCGGTGCGATGATAAATGATCAGCATCATAAAATAGCTGTTAATAGATTTTAAAGCCAGGAGGAAAAATGATGATCCTCTAATTCTGACCTCCAGCACAGAGCTGGAGACTGGACCCGCTGCACCTCCTGCCTCAGGTACTGCTGCTTGCTGACCACAGGGACACTGCAGCCAGCCCAGCCCAGCCACCCCTCTGCAAGAGCAGAGATAAGGTCTCACCTGGTACAAGTCAGAATGGCCACAGCACCATGGTAAACCTGGCCTGACACCTTCTTTTTTTGTGGTGCCATGAGTCCTGTTCTCTTTACTGGAGCAGCTCTGTTCTCATGCTTTCTCTGCTTGGTCGATCTCTCTAAGCTTTCCTTTTGCTCTTACCTTTCCATCCCAGGAAGCTCTCTAACTATTGCTTTCCCTATCCTCTCTGCAAGCTGTCCTCAGCCCTTGCCCTTTCGTGGTCACGTTATTTCTGTGCTGGTTGACCAAATGACCAAATCCATCTGTTGACTCTGCTTTTTAGGGACAGATGCCAATATCTTGCTCATGACAGCAACATCTACAGAAGGATCTCCACTGATTTTCCTTTGTTTCAGCTACTTCTCCTAGCTCTTGCCTCCCGGAGGTCACCAGTGACAAAGAGAAGCCCCAGGTGAGCAGACATTTTCCCAGAGAGGGCCATCCCCTTGGGAAAGATCTCACCGCTTGTAAGCAAGTCATGAACAGAGAAAAGGGATGAGTTAGCTGATCCTCTACCAAACACTCTGTTGTGTGAGCACCACAACCTTCAGTTTTCAAGGTTTGTCTCTAAGCAGTAATTTCAAGACATGAAAAAAAATGCTGTTCAGGGGGGTCAGGTACATCCCTGCCTCTGCTTCCACATTCAGGAGAAACTTCTCAAAGCACAGTCCCTGGCTGGCAGTGCTGCTCACTGCTGATCAGAACTGCTATACTGTTCTTCTCCTACCTAAGAACTTACAATGCCCCATGGGGTTTTAAAGGTAATTCTACCACTAGAAGAAGTCCCAAATGGAATTTGAGCCCCAAGCACCTGCCAGTTTTGATTTGCTCAACACTATTCTTTATTTTTACAAGTGTGTTGGCCCTTTTCACCCTGAGGGGGCAAAGTTTGCCAGCCCAGCCCATCTACCACTCCTATTGAATAAATATATACATAGGTAAATAAAAACAGAAGTTGCACGGGCAGAAGAATATCTGGTCTTATTCAAAACCATCCCAATTCATGACCTGACAGCCAGTGGCAAGAGGAAGAGGGGAGCAGGCTCCACTAGCTCTCCCTAGAGATCTTCCCAAAGCTCTGGGGATTGCTGAAGGAGAAGCAATTGCTGAAAACTCATCTGAAAGGCATTTGAAAGCACTTACAGCATCTCCTTAGTGACATGGGTTCCTGTGTGAGTGCCAGCAAACACCCGTGTGAGGCAAAGACATGTTATGCTTCTGCTGGCTTGCTCTTATGTGAAAGTAGGGTGACCTGGATTGATTCTGGATACGGCTTTTCTGGTTAGCATTGTGTAATGCCCATTATAGCACTGCCGAGCCTGTGTCAAAGGCATAAAATATATTTCAATCCTGAATGGCAAAATAAATGACTTGGCTTGGGCAGATGGAAAAGGACACTTTCTTTCACTGCTGTCTAGCACACCAAAAGCAGACTTTAGTCCAGTGAGATCAAAAATAGCCCAATAAAACCTGTGGTCTGCAGCAGTACAGACGCCTTGTGCCATCTCCTAAGCCATTTACTTTTAAAAGCTGAAAAATGGCAGCACTGGAATTTTAGGTGAACATTTCACTGCAGGTGATCACCGTTCTGAGCAGCAGTACTCAGGCTCTCAGTGATGAACATCCCACCCTCCTGCCTCATTTGCCCCCACAAAAGACCTTAGAGCCAAGCCAAGGTTTCAGCATCCAATGCAGGATTGCTGACTTTAGGACTCACTTCCAAATCTTCAGAGCATCAGCGCTGCTCGCAGCTGATTATCGCTTTCACAAATATTTACTGCTTTCCAACCCCTGAACAGAATGTGTGATGAAATCTCCATATGTTCAGGCACAGCATCACTTACGGGTGAAAGACAACAACTCTGTTTCAGATTCACACTGCTGAGCGAATGCTTACTGTATTGAATTCATACCTCATTTAAAATTGCCTTTACAGATAATAAATCCAAATGTTCCTTTGATAATTATTCTGTACTAAAATTAATGCCAAATAATGTGCAAGCAAGCAGGCAGGCCTTTATGGGTATGATTACAGCATTTACTCCTCTTTGGGAACTGTTGTAACTGTCTATATAAATAATACCATGCCATTATCCTTAAAGCAGCACATTTGTTTTACAATGAACCCTTGCAGGGAGAACTTTCACGTATATCCTATTGAGGCTTTCTGTGCACCTTACTCATCTATCATATCCTTTAAGAAAAGATCTCGTAGAAGAGAACTCTTTCTTTGCCCCCACTACTGCTTGACATAAAGCCATAATGGTTGTTGTGCATATTGGAAACCCCCCCACCATTCTAAAAGACAATTTATCTTCTTTATTCATTCTACTTGAATGCTTCTGTAGGGAAAGAAACTTTTACCGTGCTTTGTCTGGAATTCACACACGTCGTAACTGCACAGGGAACTGCCTGAGTTCTGGGCGCTGTTTCTCCCAGCCTGATGTGTCTCAGTCCTTCACTGCTGCCCCACAGCCTCTTCAGAACCCCATCTGACCTTTCTGCTGGGCCCTTGCACCTCACTGCCTGCCTGGCACTGCCGCTCGTGCTGTTACCTCCTGAGCCTGGTGGGAATTAATGTATCACACAGTCCAAACAAATCCTGTGCCCAGCGAGCAGCTGACAAATTACAGCCTCACCCGATCTGTTGCTATTAATGGGTTGTAAGTCAACACCGTATTTTCTACCAAAGTCAAACCACATGAGCTCTGGGAACTGGGGAATAACAGCTTCATTACAAATGGGGAGGGCTATGAACACCAAGTCCAAAAGCATGGAATTGCTGAGCTGTTACTTCCTGATTTACACTGGCATCAGAAAACCAAAAATACATGGATGAGGAAAAACGGCTGTTTTGCTGAAGACTGCTACTGAGCGGCAACTACACTCTAATCAGAAACATTAAAAGGAACAGCAGGAGTCACTCATTTCAGAGGCCCTTAACTGTCAGTTACACAAGAGTTTTTCTTACGCAATTTGCTGTGTGGCTACTGAGGGTTTCACTGATGGAGTGAAATCACAGGTGCTGCATGCCATTACAGCTGTAGCATGCCATTACAGCTGTAGCATGCCATTACAGATGTAGCATACCATTACAGCTGCGGCATGCCACTACAGCTGTAGCATGCCATTACAGCTGTAGCATATCATTACAGATGTAGCATGCCATTACAGCTGTAGCATGCCATTACAGATGTAGCATATCATTACAGATGTAGCATACCATTACAGCTGTAGCATGCCATTACAGCTGTAGCATGCCATTACAGATGTAGCATATCATTACAGATGTAGCATGCCATTACAGCTGTGTCATGTCATTATAACTGCAGCATGCCATTACAGCTGTAGCATTCCGTTACAGCTGCACAGTGCCTTTACAGCTGCAGTGTTCCATTACAGCTGTAGCATGCCATTATACCTGCAGCATGCTGTTACAGCTGTAGCATTCTGTTACAGCTGCAGTGTGCCTTTACAGCTGCAGTGTTCCATTACAGCTGTAGCATGCCATTAGAGCTGCAATGTGCCATTGCTACTGCAGCATGTCATTACAGCTGTAGTGTGCCACGACAGCTGCAGTGTTCCATTACAGCTGCAGATGCCATTACAGCGCAGTGTGCCCTTACAGCTGCTGTATAGCATTACAGCTGTTACATGCCATTACAGCTGCAGTTTTCCATTACAGCTGCAGTGTGCTATTACAGCTGTAAGGTGCCATACAGCTGCAGTGTCATTGCAGTTGCAGCAGGCCATTGCAATGGAAAGAAGACTCAATCCTGGTAAAAATCCCTGTGCATAAGAGCATTACAGCCTGGCCGTGTCTCTAGTTACCTCCTGTTTGAGCATTGTTGTGCTGGTTGGTAACTCTTATCATGTAACTCCATTAACACAGGAATACCAGTAGCGCTGCCTACACCGGAGAAGTGAGGCTCCTCCCCCTTGGTGTGCCAACCCCATAGTCAATAAAGCAGCTCTGTGGTGGATCCTGAGAACAGCTTTTTCTTTCACTTCTTATTTTTCTTAAGGCCTTTGTTGACAGCCCCTCTCCCCTGATTTTTCTCCAAAACATACATTTGGGTTTCTAGATTCTAGTAAAACGGGACTTGAAGAGGGCTTTTTTAAGTTCTTATACAAATGGCAACACACAGAGGGACCATTTCTCCTAGGAATGAGAAATATGGATACTAATGCAGTTTGGAAAAAGCAGACAGGAATCGCCCAAAAAAGAAGGTGAAATACAGCACATTGGGACTGCAACTGAAAACATGAGACTCGAGATAGAAGAGGAAATAGCTGATTTTAGGTTGAGAAACCTGAAGGAAATGGACAGCAGCTGCACCTGCTCAATCCAATTAGGAAAAAAAGATTTAATTTAATTATTTTGTACAGATCTTGGTCTCCAAGAACCAGTCTAATGAGAGAGAGAAAAAAGGCTCCTTTGGGGTGAATGTTTTCAGCCAAAGACATTAAAGGAAGTTAGTTTGAACAGTATAGAAAAACCCATGCAGAAGAAAATACATTTCTCTTCCAAGTTTCCTTACTCTCCTGTGAAGTATTCGCCAACTTTTTTCAATGAGCTTTCTCAGCAGAAAGAACTCTGAAATTGCGAAGCCTTACAAAGACACCTGATGAAATCAACTTGGACAGGTGAGGTTCAGAGCTTGCTAAAAGGTCACACAATTTAAACCGACAGGTATCACAGGAGACAACCTGACTCGTCCAGTATATGTCCCCTGCTAGAAAAGCCAAGAACTCGCAGGCAGCAGATTATTGTGGATGCTGCTACCAAAAGTTATTTAACCTAGAGAGTCAATTGAATTCCTGGCTACAGACAGCAAATGGCACCAGAGCTGGTGCTGCTCCTCCATGTTCCCTGCCCGGCTGCTGCCCAGCCCCTCGCACATGCTTTGGCTCCAGCAGCCGCACGTGCCGGCCACACTGATCTCGGGTGCAGGGCACTTACCTGAAGTGAGTCACAGAAGACAGCCTGCTCTGGCCCAGGTCCTGCTTCTCCTGCCAGTGGTCACACCTCAGGAACAGAACAGAACCTAAGCAGCCAGTTCATTCCTTCCTACATGAGTGCAACAGCCCAACATCTCCCAACAAAGTGAGCTCCAACACCCTCCAGACGTGCCCACAAAAGAGAAATGATTGGTGTGAAGGATTTGTGGAGCTGCAGAGCGTCCTCCTCCTCCTCACCTCAATGTGACTGAAGCAGCAGCAAGGGCTGGTGAAGAGTACACCTGGATAACTGAGAGCTGCTTCACAGGTCCTCAGTGTTTGTATTTTGTGGACAAAATAACCATGTGGCTCAAATATGCCTGCTTTCCCTGAGTGGGATTTCATTATTTATGGCCAAAAAATGCATTGAGCCACTCTGGACCCTGAGTGACAAAGTGCTCTTGCAGAGGTTAGTCTAACTGCACTACTAGTAGTGCTAAATTACAGGGGGCTTTTCACTGCATGTTGATTCCAGGGATGGAAAGGTCAGTGCACACACATCTTCAGTGCTCACACACCTTTGGGTGCAAATGAGAGATGAGACAATGCTTAAGCTTTCATCTTGCTTCCAAAAGCTTTGAGTTAAGCTTTGCTGAAAGTTCTAGTGGTTTCTGACTGCTGAAGGACAGTGTTAAACCATGACTGTACTGATGTCCTGCTCAACACTGCCCATGGCCAACTCACCCCCAGTGCCCACGCTTTATAAGAAGAGTATGAGGAGATAATGGGATTGGAATGAGGAGCCCTGTCATTTGCTGCACTCGGTGGAACAGGAGCAGCAGTCCATGAAGGCTCAGCTTGCAAAGGTGCTTGTGACACTCTTGGAGGAGGGACATGGCAGACTGCTGCAAGAACTGACCAGAACAGAGGGAATGCAGAGAAAACTGAGGTTAAAAAGGCACTAAACGCTGCCAGAGACACAAACAAACACAGGAGCCCTTCCAGTGGCAAAGCGTCATGGTGGAGGAGTGCACACGAGCCACTGGAATTTGAAACAAATACAACTGAAGGATCTCAGCCCAGTGGTGAGGGAAGCAGGGTATGTGACAGGCACTTCGCAGGGGAGATTCCTGGCACTGTAAGTTTGCTGCAAAGGCACAGGATGCTTCAGGCCAGCAAACTTGTCCCCTGTTCACATTGTCGGTTAGGGGAAGTCTCAGTTTTCTGACACAGAGGTAGCAGGGGTTACCCTGCAGCCTTGAGCAGGCTGGCACAGTCGAAGCCAACACAGAAGGAATGGATTTGCCACCACCCCTGGATGCCATGAGGCCAAACCTGCCTGTTCTCTCTCTCCCAAACATCCAGCACTCCTCTGTTCGTGGCTGTGTGTGTGCTGCTCCTTCAGGTCCTGACAGACACCAGGTTTTGTGAAGCACAAGTTTAAAACAAAGAAAAGCTTTCGTAAACTTTTCGGAAGAAGTGAAGCACAAGAATCCTGTCCTTCCTGATGACAACAGCACTGGCATCCCCCACTGATTGCGCTCACCCCAAGACCCTGCACTTCTATTACTAGCATCACTGGCTTTTTCACTGTATCTTTACATTTCAGTTATGGGTTATATCATGGGACTACATAAAACTGCTGCCTGTTTTCCATTTCATAAATAAACATGCATGGTAGCAAAATTTCCAAGCATCATTTACAAACAGCAATTTTGCTATGAAAACTGGTATTTGGCTGTTTCTGACACTGCCTCTGTGCAAATGGACAAATGGCAATGGCTTTTATTTTTTTGTAGTGTTATTTCTCACTAACACAATTCTTTGCTATAGCTTTCAATAGCTCAGTAAAACCTGGCAAAACCTTCCTGATATTTGTTTTATGGTAATGATATAAATGATTACACTTTCTAAATCCAAACAAGTGCTGAGAAATTTCCTACCTATCTGGAATGAGTTTTTCCTTGGAGTCTTCCCCAGGACAAGAAGCAATGCAGATAACCTACACACAGTTCTGTTCTGACCAGCCACGGCCATGCAGTTCCTCTGACCTGTGTTAAACTGCTCCTGTTTCTGCTGACACAGAAGAGTGCCCTTTCAATCAGTCACATGATGGATGATGGACAGTAGTCTCTGCTGTTCCCAGAGAGGTTCCGTGCCCCATTCATTGGGAAGAAAGAGACTGAAACTGCCACAGTTTGGATCAGTTTCCAAAAACTAACTTCTGTCCAGAGGAGTGAGCTTGACAAGAGGACATGGCACGAGCAGTAAACTCCAACCCTTCCAAGGAACTGAACTGCAACTAAACTCCAAGCCCTTCTTGTCCCAGGTCCTCAGATCACCCCTGCCCAGCCCATCCAGGCCTGCTTAGTCCAGCCGAGGCTGAATTGAAAAGTACTTTGGCGGCCTGGTCAAACTGGTTTGTTTGAAGAAACAATTTCCTCAGAGTTCAGCCATTAATCCAGTTAAGTGTAATTAAAGCATTTGCACAAGTCCGAACTAATTTCTCCGTTTACAGAACAGATTGGATAAATATCCCTGTGAGAGGCAGAAAATTCATTACGCAATGGCTTAGGTCCCTGTATTTCTAAGCTGTCTTGATATAAGGAAATTACTTGGGAACCTTAACGCAAATCTATCATTTCAGTGAGCTCTTAATGTGAAAGCACTGTGGGAATAATGTCAACAACCTTGTGATGACTAATAAATAGACTAATGTACATCCAGCTGCACATAATAAACCTTAGAGAGCCTAACGCCATCATGAACAGGTATCACAGGACTACAACTGAGGTTTTGTACACAGCACTTCCCTCACATTAACATTTATTTCTCCCCTTGCTCCTCCCCGTTTGCTGCCCTCGATGGCTCCAGCCCCACTCCCTGCGCTGTGCCCGCAGCTCTCCCAGCTCACCCCGAGGCTTCCCAGCACTGAGCTTTCCCAGCAGCTGATCCTGGAGCTGCTGCTCCACACCAGCCACGTTCGAGTCTCGGAGCTGTGAGAGGAGCAGGGATGGAGAGGAGGTGCCAGGGCTGGTGCTGCCATGCCCATGCCCCAGCCCTCGCTCCCCACCGAGGCTGCAGAACAAAGAGCACGTTCCAGCACAGTCATGACACTGGGTTTGGGCTCTCTCCATGCAATTACGTAGAAGACAAAGACACTAGTTTAAAACTCAGCTGTGCAGTTGTGATTCTTGTGCAGTAACAACAGACTCACAGTGTTTTCCCGCCAGCTGATGGTGTTCGTGTGACTAGAAAACCACTAAACTGATCCGAGCTACAGAACTGTGTAGTGGGAGTTGTAAGCAGATACAACCATGTGGTGTAACCATAAGGCCAGCAGGTACTCAAAGTGGAAGAATATTCCTGAATACCAATCTCCTGAGCATCCAAAAGTGCAAAGCTACAATTCAGCATAGCCACAGACTAGGAAATCAGGGAGTATACTGGCTGTCAGTTTACATTTTTTAAATGACTGATCTTTTTTTCCTATAAATATCTGCTTGTAAACAGGTTTCTTTATGGCCCAGACCTTTGGACTGGAAAATGTTCTCAAATTCTGTTTCCTTCCCAAGGCTCTGTTGGGTTTTAGCCAATCTGTGTACATTCCAATCTTAGAGGCAAAATCACTTTGAGTAACGATTTTTCTGTCCTTGCTTTAAAAAACCTCAAATATGAGGTGTTTCTGAACCTGTTGCTGATCAGAAGCAAACCCTTCCTCATTTGTACCCCTTTTCTTTAGTCCCTAGGGTGGTAAGGTGTGTGACAAACCAGAGCACCTCTAGCTCTTCCTACTACTCCACACACTTCTCTTGTGATTCCTATTGCGACAGCTCCAGGTCTTGTTGTGGCTCCCACAGACTCCTTCACATGGGAGATTATAGAGAAGGATCCTGCAGATGGCTCCCAGAGCAGATGGCCATCACATCACACAGCACTCACTGCTTCCCGAGATCCCAAGATCCTCCTCTTCTTCTGGACATGGGATGGGATGGTGATAGCCCAGCTCGTGACCACTGGTGTTTGCAGGTTTGCTTTTCTGACATCCTGTTTCTTGCCCAGGTGCAATGCTTGAGATGTGAGCTAGCAATGGAAAACCAAGAAATCCATGTCAGGGGATGCTGTCCTAGAGAAGGATGATTTTGTGGTCCCTCAGCAGCCAGGTTACGCTGCTGCTCACGCACCCCTGCAATTCCCAAATTGCTGTCTCTTTAGTTTGCATACAACAAGGGCATCGACAGAGCACACCACAGTCAGCCCTGGGGACAGTATGGCAGCCTTTGAAGTCCTTAAAGTTGCAATTGCACAACCTCTTTATTTGTCCGTTCGGGTCCATGTATCTGTTCTCCACAGGAATCTTGGAGAATTTTAAGTGGCTCTCATTAATACACTGGAAGTGATAGGCTGTGCTCATTAGAGGTGTGTGAGGCTACCAGGGATAATTGAGGACAGTTCAGTGAAATATTTGCCTTTCTCAGGTTGCAAATATTGCAGTTCCTCATTAGTTTACCCTGCTGTTGCCTGTTGGCTCACTAACCAGGGGTTTGCAGCCAGAAGGGACAGCAATGAATTCTTAATGAAACAGGACGAGGCCCTTCATTTCTGGAGTTCAGTACACTGTGCGACACTCAGCAGACTTTCTGGTGCTCTTTTATCTGGGCAAGAGATAAGGCACTGTAAGGGAAGACACATGTAAAAGAGGATGCAACCTGGTGTTCATCTATGAGCTGCACCTACACGTTCACATAGGTTCAAGCGTGGAAAGAGAGTTCAATGCAGTAACATTCACGTCATGGTGAAACCAAAGTTCCTGAGCGTGGTGATAGTGTCCATGTGCTGCAGTGGCTTTCCAGGGAGGTAGTGCCACCCCGCTGGGACCTCCCCCTTCCTCTGCTGTCTCCTGAGAGCAGCTTGGTACACGTGCAGCTCGCAGCCTCCCTGCACAGAGCCATCACCACAGGGTCCCCAGCCAGCACTTTGGCCAGCTGATTGCCTGCTTCTGGGTGAGAAGCTGAAGTACCAAGCACTGAAGCACCAAAGCAGCTCCCTCTGCCGGCTTCCAACAGACGCACTCCATCTTCCACCACCCCACCTTCTACACCTGCATCGATTTCACTGCCACTGACGGGTTCTGAATGACAGCAGGTGTTTGATCATAAACCCCGACCCTGATTAATCTCAAACTCTTGAAAGGGAAAGGCAGGAGGAGCTCTCAGTTGAACTGGAGATCTTTCCAGCTGGCCTATGGCAACTGCTTTGCAACAGAAATCTTACTAACGGCCCTCCACTCTTGTGCAGTTTCATGGCACAGTTTAGTTTGAAATGATTATATAATTACACTGGTGAACGTAATCCTGGGGGTATTATTCTAATTATAGACCACAATCCTTCTTAGCAGCTTTCACAGAAATAATTTGTGTAATGAAATGAAGGTTTCCAGCTGCAGGAAACAAACCAATCTCAAGCTCTTTTTGTAAATGACAGGATATCCCTAATGGTGTGACCAAACTTGGATCAATCCGCTGACTCGGTATTTGCCTGGATTTGGGGGATTCCTTATTCTGGAGCAGAACAAGGCTGAGGGCAGCATGCTGTGAGCACAGAGCCCACAGAAGCTGTCTAAGATGATAAATAATGCAGAACAAAAAAGAGCTGAGGCCTCAGCTATTCCATCCAAGGGTGACAGTACCATGGCTCCAAGTGCTGTTGTACAAAGAAGCTGCACACACAGGCCTCCTGCCTTGTGGGCACCTTTACTCCAATGAGCAAATTTTACTCAAAGAAGCTTTTATGATCTATAAACACTGCACTGCATCCCAGAGCAATGAACACAGCTCAAAAGCAAGCACAGACACAAAAACTCCAACTTCATCTGGCTAAATTGTGATCTTTGTAGATACTAAATGTCTCTGTGAACACTCCAGTGCCACTGAACAGTGCTTTATGATACCAGCATACTGTTGGGCTAAAATCTATTCACACTCTCAAACCCATTATCAGTCACTTGTTGACACAAACAGCACCTACCAGCAGCACTTTACTATTGCCTGCTTCCTGACCAGCCATCCCTTAGGGTTGCCTGCATACCTCTTGTTTGTCATGCTATGTAAGCCCTCTTGTTTGTCAGCTGGAAGATTCCTGCGATTGTGTTCCAATTCCCCCTATTGCTTTTCATGTAACATCTTTTTGCTAACCCCTGAAAGGAATGAGGCAGATGATGCAATTGCAGAAGCACTGGAGCACCCTGTGAAGACACCCTGTGAAGAGGTCTATAGAAGCTAGAAAGAAGAAGGACCCATCAAGACAGTAAATCCACCCTCCACAGGAATAGAATGCAGGTCTTTAATCAAGATGCCCTGGGATGTAACATAGGTAACACAGCTGGCCCATGGAAAAAATGTCAAGAAATAATTCTTTAAAAAGCATCAGTTTCTCCACACTATTGTGCTCTCTGTAAAACCCAGTTCTGAACTGGGACAATTTTTTAATCTAGGAAACAGGTACAGGCAACCAAAAGCCCAAAGTAGACTTACTGAAGATAGAGATTTCTTGAAAGGTCCTTCTTGATACAAACCACATACCTGTTCCGGCACACATGTAACAAGCATCTTCATACAATCTAGAACTGCACACACTGATCTCTCCTTTACTTTTCCTTTGGAAAAGGTATGGTTTTTGTACAATTTCTGTTTGGTCTGGAAGCAGAAGCAACTCCTGATCCAAGTGCATGCGGTCTCCATGATGCAGGATTGAAGCAGGGCTTCATAGTGGGCCCTGAGACACATGGCAAACCACCTACCACTGTACTTGAGGAGAGTAACAGCAGCCAAGCTGATCTGCACTCAGGAGAGCAGCTCTAAAAGCACCAGTTTCAGGACAGGACAAGGAACAGGAGCTCTGAAAACTCTGAAATGCAATTTTTCTTTTCAACATACACCCCCTCCCTCAAATTTTGTTTCAGAATTAAAGCTTGAATTCCCTGGTTTCCTACTGGTCTTAGACTTCAGCGTGCAGCCACCATATAAAGCACTGGTTTCAAGGGAGACTCAGTGAATTGTAGAGAACTTCCTTGACTGTATTCTCTGACAGCACTTAGGATCAGTAGGCAGCCATGGGGAAATGGCAAACTGTAAACAGGGAGTCGTTGCAAGCCTGCACAACACGGATGGGCAGCTGCAGACAAGAGCAGGGCCACCGCTTGCCCTCCAGCGGCCCCACAGGGTGCAGCGGTGGCTGTGGTGGCTGCAGAGCAGCCCCACGGCACCTCCCGCAGGCTGCACTCCTGCCCAGCAGTGCGGCCCAGTGAGCTGCAGTACGTGCTGTGTTGGGCCGATGGAGGCAGTGATGGATGTCCCACTACACACATCTGCCGTGGGGACGAGGGAAGTGTCAGCACTTGTCTGCTGCAACTGCTCCTTTTTAAAGACCTTTATTCTTATCTTCGATGTTCAGGCATTTCTCTCTCCCCTTTCCCAATGATCACCCACAGTAGACAAGATATGAAGTGACATTTCTTATCACACGCAGATGTCAGTAAGGTTTGCAGGTTGAGGATGTGCTATTTGTCTGCACATAAGGAATAGCAGATGTTGGAGAAATACAGGAAATGCCATCCTATTTATTATTAGGATTTTCAATACCCAAGATTCAACCAGACAATAGAGGAGACCCGTACTAATTTTGGTAATCCTAGCCTTAGCTGATGGGGTTTAGGAGAGCTCTCAGTCTGGACATACACTCTGTGCTCCTCAGACTATAGTGCCTTTCAACAGCACTATAGATAGATACTGCAATGGGATGGATAACAGGGACATACAGACCACTGCACTGAGTAAAGGTGAGCAGATGACCTCGCAGATTCCCTGGCAGATGACAGAATACCTTCATTATCCTACAGCAGTTTGGTTTCTGTTTCTCTTTGCTGTACTGAGGATCCAAAACAACTTTTGTACTCATTTGCTATGGTAGTTGATTTTTAATCGGTTTCTTGCTGGTTTTTCTTGTGAGAACAAAAGCCACCACAAGAAAAAGCTGATTTTGTATATTCTGGTCTAGCTAAAACCGTCTTTCACTTTACATTAGTGCTGCTAATATGACACCAAAGGCTCTTGATGTTTATAGAAAGGTCCCTGTATGTACAGCATAAGAGCATCTTTTATCAACTGGGAATATCCAGGGAGCTTTAGGACAGGTTTGGAAAAGATCCTGAAGCTGTAGCTTTGATCTCAGAAGTCTCTAGAAATGAAGCGGATACAAAGACAGCTTGCAGTAATAATTGATGGTAATATGGTCATGCACGAGCATGAGAAGATACCTCAGAAAGAGGTTCACACTGCAGTCCTTGTGGAAGCCCCATGGCCAAGGGAAAGCTGTGTGGAAAGTGAAGTTGTGATGCTGAACATTCACCAGATGACCTTGACAGCTGGTGCTGAATTTTCGTTCATGAGGTAGGGGGAGGTTGTACAAAAAGAAGAGGCTTAAAAGAATCTTAGCTGCTAAGGCTGTGGGTGCACTGGCCCGGAGCCTCCTGAGCTCCTGTCACAGAGTGCGGTTCCTCACCCTCCTCTGCATTAGTACCGACACCCCAGCCGGGGGTTTCTGTTCAGGGCAGTGCCCCACAGCACAGGTACCCGCCAGCCGCCGCCAGCCCCGGCTTCGCTCGCAGCCGGAGCTTCCATTTCTGTGTGTGACGGCGCTGTTGGCTCCATCCGGACACCTGAGCCCTCCCCAGCGCTGCCCCGGGGTGGTGCGCGGGGCAGCGGGGCCAGCGCCGGCGTTGAGCAGCGGCTCTGTGCCTGCAGCCGCGCAGGGCCCCGAGCTGCTGCCGCGTGTGCGAACGGCGCTTCGGAGGGGAGGGCTTCGTGGTCCTGCCTCGGGACTGCAAGAGCTCACACTGCTCCTTGGGACCCAGAGTGAGGAACGGCAGGGATCGTGAACGATGACCTGAGCTTTACAAACGAATACGAAACTCACGCTGGGTCCATTTGTTAGATCAGCTTGAAGCATCATGTATCAAAGTAACCGGGAGCTAAGCTGAGGAAAAACCTTTTGTTTTTTCGCTAAGCAAATTCATTGCAACTTAACTGTGAAAAGTTTGCAGGAACATTTTTCAGTGTAAGACTGTTGCCTAAATCTGTCAGGTTTCCTGAGTGTGCTGTCAGGATGATGAATGTCACCAACGAATCAGCTACAGAAATTCAGGAACATGGGAATTGCTTAGTCTGGGGAGTTTGGTCCCTTTTATGTTTTTTGAGTGGGAGCAGGAGACAGGGGTTTGCTGCTGCTGAGGTTTGTGTCAGCTTCTCCAGTCTGAGTTAGGAGCAGCAGGAGCTGAAAAGTAAAGCCAGGACTTTGGCAGCATAGGTGCCATCCTGGGCAGCATCAGGTGCTGTTCTGGGCAGCATTAGGTGCTGTTCTGTCTCTCTGGTATCAAAGGGTTTATTTCAGAAGAACCATGACTAGTCATCTATGTATACCAGCCAATACGTCATGAAAATCATTGTACTTCCGATAGTGTCTGGGACTGATAGAAAACTGGTTTAAATTTAGTGCTGTTCTTTGGTACTTCTTTGGTGTTCAGTGTTTGCCGTTGGCTCTTTGGTGATTTCACCAGAAAAGAGCTTGGAAATTCACTCATGAAATCAAGGAATTTCCATTCTGGCCTTCAGTGAGGGCAGTGGTGATCTGGGTTTCCTGCAATGTCCTTGCCAGGGAAGAAGCTGCTATAAATAGCAAAGTCCCATAGGACACTCTGAAGGGGAGCTCTCAGTGTTTTTCCCCACTCCTGGTACTACCATGTAGACTTAAGCATCTTAAGTTACACTGCAAGGCTTATCTCTGTGGGATCAGACATGATATTCTTAAGTAATTATTGGGATGCTTTGGTTTCTTCATTTCCCCATGCAGACCTCTGCCATCGTGGTGAGTGCAGATCACATTGGGCCTGAGAGGGCAGAGCACCCCTCATGTAGGAGCTGAAGAGCAGATCTATCAGGAGAAGAGATCTGGCCGTTTTCACAGGGACTTTGGTCAGGGTGGAGGCAGCTGCACTCAGTAAATTGACTCTGAAAAACCATCAGAAGAGAATTCCCCACTCACTCCCTGAGCAGGAACCTTTCCTGTTGCAGGAGCCATCATGTCTTTGACATGAGGCTGTGAGAGCCACATTATAAAGTTACAGTCTTCTATCTCTATTTTTTTTTTTTTCAGATTTGTTTCCTTTCCTTTGATTGAAACATGTAGCTGCTGTGATAGAGGTGCACTGCTGGAGCTGCTGCTTTCATAGAAAGGCACCGATAATGTCAGGAAAACAAATGGGAGAGAAAAGCTGTCTGATTGAAAGTAAATACCTAGAGCAGTATCATCAGTCCTTTGGGTGGGAGCTAATATAAAGTTGCTTAGTAAATCAGTAAACAAGTTAAAATGTGCACAAAAAAGATAAAGAAGTGGAATACCATCTGAAATGAAGGGCTCCCAGGAAATAAATCAATCACATATGTGAGGAGCTGGACAGCATCTCAGTTCCCTGTGCTGCAGGAGAAAGCAGACCTGGCTTTCGCTCACACTTGGGCAGCTCTGAGGTGTTGGTTTTGATTGTAAATCTTGCGTATCTGTGTGAAGACTTACTTAAACTTGGTGGCCAATGGGCCTTGATTACAGGCTCTTTACTGGAAGGTTGAAGAGAATTTCAGTCATCACCATTAGCATTGTACCAGGAACTGCTACAAAGCAGCCTGTGTTTGTGTAAGTCTACAACAGATGGAGATAGTGATCATTGTTTTAAGGTTTTCAGAGCTCAACTCTTCCAAACTTTACAAAATGTATTTGTTCCCATTGAAAATGTAAAGCTGCAATATAATTACTTCTCTAATTGAACTTAGACTTACAAAAGGCAAGAAATCTGGAGCTTAGTTTCTGTGGAAACTGAGCACTCAGAAACCCACTGTGCTCCTCTGAGAAACCTGTAATAACACTTAAGCTGCTGCTGCCCCATCTTTTGCATCCCTGGCAGGCTCACAGTTTGTATTGGGCTTATGTATATCTTTTGGGTTGTGTGTGTGTAGACAGTCTTATCTCAAGTCAAGCCAGCTCTATTTCCCATGTCTATCTTACTAGAATATTCTGTCATTAATAGTCAAAGCATTATGATGAAAAAATGTTTCACATTCATGTGATTATGAAGCGTTTGCAGGTAGGATGATACTCACTTAGAGGAAACACATCTTCAGCACCACAGCAATTTTACCTGGCTGCCATGGATCGATCCTCACAGGAAAAGCAAAGTCAGGTTATACATACATGGCCGAGGTGTCCCATTTGAAGACTTATAGCCAGCGGTGCTGACCACCAGACATTTAACACACTTAATAAAAATTACTCAGAAATTAGAACAGACGAGGGACAAAAAGCCCATTAAACCAACAAACTCCATGTGTGTATGGTTGTATCCAGTCTGATGCTTCAGTACATGTGGAATGGGACAGGCTTGTCCTGCAGAAGGGGGGAGGTCTAGGCCCATGCACAGTCTTTTGGGGCTCTCCTGCTTACTGGCAAAAGTAGTGCTGGTGAACACTCCCTCCAGTCCTGCTGCCCAGAGATCCCGGGTGGGAGCGCGGATTTGCTGGTCCCACTCACCCCCAGGGTATCTCGATGGACACAGGATGCCATCCCTCTGTTTCCAAGCCACTGGGGCCAGATCCCAGCTTTAGGAAATGTCAGCAGCACAAAACCTCCTGTACAGCCCCACCGCTCCCTTGGCATGGGGCACTGCTGCTCATACTGCGTCTGGGACCTCAGCCCTTCAGACTCCTTTTCTGTAAAGTCAGTTGAGGTGTCCATCTCCTGCCAGTGCCCTGTCAAAACCCGAGCGTTCATGTTTCTTCCCCGTCAGTGTGCTTCATCTGTCTTCCACACAGCAAGCAAAAGTCAAAGCTGTCTGGCAGCTTGTCAAGAACTGTTTCACTCACCCTCTTATATCCCAACTAGCCCAAAGTGTCAGTCCCTGTGGTGCTGTGCCTGCATCAGTTTGGGACCCAGGATCGCAGTGATTAGTGACCTCTGCTTTTCTAAACCCTAGAATTGAACTTCTGCCAAGCCCTGGGTGAAGCCGTCAGGGAACAACCGACCAACTGTGCCTGAGTAGCCCCTGCAAACAGACAGGAACAGAGGATGACTTGGGGCCTGGCAGTCAGGCATAACCATAACTGGGAGTATGCAAGAGTAGGGTCTGTGGCCAAAGCCTTTAACCACTAATCCAGACCAATTTATTCTCTTTCACAAATGTTCCATTATATGAAAGCTTTCTGAGAAGAAAGTAAGTTTACAGAATGTACCCTTTCTACATGTGACACAACTCTCTCAGAAAGTGCAGTGAGTGATGTATCAGTTTTCTAAGTCAGTATGGCTCGTGCATAACATTGCATGAGAAATCTAAATGTTCCTGAATTGTGCTGAATTTGAAATATTCCAATTACAAATGACCTTTAAATCCAGAAATGAGGAAAGAAATTCCTCACCATTTGCTGTCCTTTTATTTCCTTCTTGTATTTCAGCAGGCAGCAAGTATCTAGATAACATGTCATGCAGCGGCTGTGTAGGGGAACTGTGTGTTCAACACTTCGTGCTTCCAGAGAAGCAACTGGTACAGGACTGTCTGTGTTTCTTCTTTGATTAATTATAGATCATGAACTGATGTGTCCAAGACCTTGAAAATTCATTCATGAGCAGATGTGTATTCTTCAGTGTTGAACATGAGGGTGGCCTGCTGCACTTCAGCTTTCCAGTTTTCATGTCAGATGTGTTTTTCCTGCACGTCCCTGTCATTGAGTCACACCATGGCCTGTTTCCTTTTCTTGCCTTTTTTACTCCTCAAAATAAAATGCACTGAAAAATACAGTTAATATTTGTGCTGAGTACAAGGCACATCTTCCCTCCTCATACCATATGGTTTCTCAGTTAATGGCCTTTAATGAACTGGAAGTTTTCAAGCTAAGAATTTGGTTCTGTGATTAAAGAGAAATTAATTTCATCATAGAATAGCTAATTTGTAGAGGATAGTGATCATTTTTATAAATGTTATTTCTTTTGGATTAATGAAATGTTTGTGAACCAGTTCCACAATTTCCTAATCTACTCTGCCTTCAGAAATAGTTGATAATACCAGAAACAAGGAAAAGCTGATGAGCTCTGGATTGTCTATGAAGCAAGTTTTGAAATTCAGTCTTCAGACTCTGCATATTTATTCATGAAAAATAGTTCTTTTTTATTTAAAATAGTCAATGAGATCAATCACATTCTATTTATTAGGCATAACTTAATCAATTATCACATAATGAGATCAAAGATGCTCAGAGAAATCTGCTTGTGCCTGCTGTTGCTGCTGTCTGGAGCTGCAGGCAAGTTGTGTAGCACACCCCTCTTTTAGCATCACCTCCACACTGAATTATCTATTTTTTCACCAGATATCAGCCAAAACACATACTGAAGTCTCGCAGGAATTGAGTAAACATAAACAGAAAAGGAAATTTCTAGCTAAGTATTGATACATTTAAAGGCAGGTTTTCTGGATATACGTTTTTGGATACAGAAATGCCTCCTGCAATAGGAATTTGTTCCTGTAAGTACACACTCTTCCATGAGTTCTCATTAATTCTTGCTTTCTTTGCAGGTATTTCTTGGTAGCATAAGCCCTCACTTTGTTCATGTGTCCATACAATAATGGGAAAGACAATTCCATTGGATAGGTATTTCTCTTTTTTCATTCTACCTGTCTCAGAATTAATGCCAGTTCATTAGACCTGGGTACTGTGCTCTCACATCCAGTGGCTTGTAACCAGCATTCAGAGAGAATCCTCTCTTCTTCTGGCCTTCATTCAGTCATGTGCAGGGTGACAGAGCTTGGTGGGTTTGCCAGCGTCAGGATTCTATCCCTCCTGTTGTTTTGAGGAGGATCTCACTGTGCATCCTGCCCCATCTCCCTGCCCTGCCTGTTCTGGCTATAGCTGTGCTGCAGTGCCCTGGGGCTTGGGGCAGCTCGTGCAGGGCGCCTCTCTGCCTGTGGCACATGAGGCTGTTGTTTGCACGTCAGCACAGCTCAGCTTCCCATGGTGGGTCTTGAGGAACAGCCACATGTCCAGTGCTGATCAGAGTAACATGACAACATTAATAAAGTACCTTAATACACAGGGAGAAGATGCTCAGGCGAATTGAAATTAGGGAGACAGAAGAGCAAAGGCAGTTTGTAAATAAACATTTTTAGCAGTAGCTTAACATTATAAAGATTAATAGGAATTAATTTACATATATAATGCAATGTACAGAACACAATTCAAACTGACTACCCATTCTACAAACACTATTACTGTAGAAGAAGAGCAACATAAAATGGGTGTATTTGGCCCAGCAAACAAGCTGTACTAAAGCTGCACTAAAACTACTGCAGGTACTAGTCATTCTGAGATGTTTCCACGTGCCTTCCCGGGGACTGGACAGGCACAGCCAGCCTGTGGGGTACTCTAGTGTGAGTATCCTGATTTTATAGCTGACCAAAACATACATGGTACTAGAACCATAGAAGCATAGAATGGTTTGGGTTGGAAAAGCTCATCCAGTTCCACCCCCCTGCCACAGGCAGGGACACCTTCCACTAGAGCAGGTTGCTCCAAGCCCCGTCCGACCCTGCCTTGAACACTGCCAGCGATGGAGCATTCACAGCTTCCTTGGGCAACCCATTCCAGTGCCTCACCACCCTAACAGTAAAGAACTTCCTCCTTATATCCAATCTAAACTTCCCCTGTTTAAGTTTGAACCCATCACCCCTTGTCCTACCACTACAGTCTGTGATGTAGAGTCCCTCCCCAGCATCCTTGTAGACCTTTTCAGACACTGGAAGCTGCTCTGAGATCTCCATGCAGCCTTCTCTTCTCCAGGCTGAACAGCCCCAATGTTCTCAGCTTGTTTTCATACGGGAGGTGCTCCAGCCCTTGATCGTCCTTGTGGCCCTCCTCTGGACTTGTTCCAATGGTAACACTGATAGTCGACATTTATGATAATGTTGAGCCAAAATGACTTGATTGATAATTTACTCAGTGGTTGCTCTGGGAAGTAAGAATAAACCAAGGAGTAAACCAGTCTGTTTTCCTCTGTGAGCATTCCAGAGAAATCTCTCCAGGGCCTCCCCCTCAGCACAAAATGTCACATAAATGGCATTCTAGGAGATTACAGAAATACCTACAGTTAGATGCCTAAGTCTATCCTTGACAAGCAGTGTTTCTTGAGATGGGATGCTAGCAGGTACAACACCAAACCAGTCCTTCACAGATCTGCTGGCCGTGCCTGTAGGAACAGTTTGTTTGCCCTTGCTAAGTATGATGAATTCTAGAAGGACAACTTGTAAATAGAAACTTCAGAAGCCTTAAAATTAAAAAATTGGAAGCACTGCTTCAAAATTGAACATCTACCATTCATTTATGAGAAATGAGGACTTGTGTCCTTGTGCTTCAGGCACACTGGACAGTTGCTGGCTGTAGATCTTTGGTGAAATGCAGAACTAGCTCAGCTCTTTCACCCTCCAGTCTTTTTAAATCTGCATCCACAACTGCTAACCCTTTGAGCACACACTGCAAAATGCAAATGGGCTAGGAAACATTCATCTGTGATCAGCACCTCATGGTCTGAGTGACCTGAATTGGGAGAATATTCATGGAAGCATAATAATTAGCGGTTGAAAAGACTAGGGGCTGTCCCCCATTACCCAGCCAGTACAGCACTGTGCCTGGGCTGATTACTTTTGACCAGTCTCATCTTACAAAGATCTGTGTGAAGAATCTCCCACTTCTCTCAAGAGGCTTTCCCAATAAAGCAGATCATGCTTTTAAAGTATTTGTCTCTATAACCTGTATCTACTTTTTGAATAGTATACTTCATTTTAATATTAGGCACACATTGTGTTGCTTGACAGAAAGCTGTATTCAGTTTTATCAACTATTTATGGACAACCCACTGGCACTTAAGCTTTTGTTTGGTTGTATTGTTTTCTATGTGCTCTTATTTTCAGCAGTCAGAACCACAAGGGCATTTCTCCAGTATCTGCTGAACAACTTTTGTGCTCCAGAAAATGTATAAGCAATGATAAATTTTAATAGAAATAGCCTCTAAAATCCCCACTAGACTGCACAGATGGCCAGAAATCAAGATGGTAAGCATTCATACATATTTCAGAGCATTGCACTGGAAAAAATATACATTGCAGGAGACGAAAACAGCAAAGAAATTTCAAACTTGAGATGCACTTTGGCTGGAAGCAGGTTGGTGTTTCCCCCAGCCTGCATTCATCATGCAATCTGATGGAAAGCACAACACTTGAGATAGACAAAGGCAAAGTGAAGCTCTGTTAAATAGGACTGAGACTGCTACAGCTGGATTATATATCCTATCTCTAGCCAGATTATTAAATGTACAGATAGCAAGGCAATACTGCTAGATATGTACTACTAAACAGAATGGATGTAAAGACACAGGAAATCACACAAATGGTTAATCCAGGTTGGAAGCTGGACTTAAACACCCAGGGAACATTGTTACTGACATTGTGCAGAAACAATAAGAACTGGGACGCTTGCTATGGCTTAGCCAACACACTGGGTTTGTTTCCAAGGATGCATTAGCACGTTATTATCAATTAAAACCATGTACAATTTCACAGACTTAGAAAAAGAAAAACCCCAGAAAATGCATGCAGAAGTAGGAAGAACTCTAACTATAGCTATTCCATCATAAAGGTTTTGTTGGTGTCAGTTAAGGATGATTTGCTCGCTCGTATCTTCAGCACATTTGTGCCAATTTTGCAATTTTTGTGCTTTTACATCCCCTCCTTCCCCAGGCACATCAGACATTCCCCTCCCTTTGGAGTACACCCAAGGCAAATGTATTCCAATTGCAGGCCTGGAAAAGCCGTGGCTTTAAGTCAGGGCTTCTACACTGCATTCCCAGGTTTTTTATCAAATCTCTGCATAAGCCCTGCGAAGGCATTGTCTGCAGGAGAAAGCAGGAACTAATAAAGCTGTGTCGGTGTGTCCACTGTGGTTTAGCCTCTTTCACTAGCCCGAAATTCTGCCCTCCAGTGCCTGAGCATGCTGAGAGGTAGCTCTGCAGAGTGCCCTTGGAGAGGATCATGCTGTGAGGAGCACAGTGCAGGCAACTCCTAAGAGTGCATATAATCGTAGAAGCTCTCTGTGAAGACAGGAGAGATTTGTATGATCAGGGCCTGACGTTCTGAAGCGACAATCTGGACTGGTTCTGTGCCAGTCTAGCTGCCTGGACTGCACTGGAATTGTTTTTGACATGTCAGCGGCAGGCAAAGTGAAAAGTGGCCTTTGAACATGTGAGTGATATTTCTCATGGCTTCTTTAGCTGCAAACACTTCTGATGATGTGCAGAGAAGGAGAGTCTCTGCTGGCTGAAAATAACCTCTTCCATTAAAAATTTCCAGCTCTGGCATTTAGTATAAGCCAAGTGACCTCCAGTATCTACACAGAATTAGCCCACTAGGTAGCCAGGGCTGTCTTTTCTAGGACCTCTGGGTACTCTTTAGCCCTGGGTACGTTCCTGGTGCAGTAGCTGAACAGGATTCTCAAAACGCCTCCCGGATCCACAGTGTGCTCCACATTTAACATTGCTGTGCACCCACTTACTGAATTGGTTTTAAAGCTGGTCCCTGCAGAGGGCTAAATGTACTGTTTGAATTCCCATCTCTGCACCTACTGCAGCTACAACAGCTAACAACAGCTAAAGCAGAGAAAATGTAATTACAACAAATAAAAAATGATTGATAGAAAATACAGCACATTGCTCCAGACATATTAATTTAGTGCTATCTGAGTGATTCGAACAACTAATTTATTAAAATTACCTGGAAGCATTTTATGATTACCCCAACATAAGCACCCTTTAATTTGCCTTTGCTTCTATTCTTGGCAAGACAGTCCACATTTTGCATGCTCAATATACAAGATGCACAAAAACCAATTAATGCTGTTGACCTACACAAATAGGATAACACTGGTGGACTTGATCACTGCCAGACAAGTGCAGATAACTAGTAAATGAAGAACTGGGTCTTAATTTGTGAAGCCAGTTAGAATCAGAGCACGCTGACCTCTCCTTGGCTTCCATGGGAGGCAGGGAGGTTTCCTGTGCCACACTCAGATGCTACAACCCATCAAAGTTTTGATACTTTATAAGTTCATTGCCTGCAGCAACTAGAAAATGAACTCAAAGGAGGTGGAGGTTGCCTGTAATGAGAGGAGCGCCACTTCCTTCCATGGCAGGCTCCTGTTCTGCTTGCCCTCACCAACCAGTCCCTCTTGAAAATCCCTTTGTATTGATGAGCTCCTCACCCCCAACAGAGCTAATGCTATGCCACAGGCTCTTTCCGAGCTTCTCTCTGAGCACTCTTACCACAGGTCAGTCCCCTTCATAGGATTAAAATGTTTCAGAGGCTTGGACAGAGCACACAGGAAAGGCCTTGACTTCTCACCTCACCTGCAAGTACGTTGTGTATTACTGACCCTCAGAGTGATGAGAGCTTCCCACTGTGGTTTAACATCTAGCCCATTCCTAGCTCTCATGTGCTTGCTCAGAGATGTCAGCAGGATGAGATCCCTGAAGTCTGAACTGGCTCATCCAGAACAACACAGAGAAGAGGCTCTCTTATAAAGGTCAAGTCTAATAGTTGAAGACATCAGACACAACCTTGAGCTACTTTAGAGAACTTGCTTTCTTGGAACATTAAAGAATATTTTGTACACTTGTCCTGGAGCAGAAAATGAGGATAAAGTGGAAACAGATAAGCAGGAAATGTTCAAGGAACAGCAGGTGGGACCCAGAGTGACTGAGGCAGTGCATTCCCTGCACTTTAATCTGGAGAACATGCAGCCTGTTGGGAGAGTGAATGGGACACTTACATTGCCCAGGAGAGAGACCTACTGAGAAATAAAAGGAAATGACTCAAGGACTCACTATATCCTGGCAGAAACTCTTGATCCAGGCAGCCCTTTGCTGCTCTCCAGCTGTGTTTCAGTGGTAAAGAGTAAAAGATGGTTTTACCTTCTCAGGCTTCTGGTAGATGATTCCACAGTACCTACTCCCTGGAAGTACATCGGCACTTGGGTCTGCTAATCAAGGCCTCACACAAAGGCCATGTTCTGTTTGTCACCCCACAAGGTCACACAAACGGAATGCAAACCACATCTGGACCATTTGGTAACTTCTCCCACATCTCCTTATTTCACTAACAGAGAGCACTAACCAGCAGATAATCCCTCCTGGACTTCCCATCTGCTTCAGACCATGTTCCTCCCCAGTCAGCCACCAATGCTGTGATGCTCTTGAAGGCTTTGGCCAGCCTGCATTGCCTCTGACAGAAAGGTGGGCACAGCTTTCTGGTGATAAATGCCATTGTCCAGGATTACTGGGAGAGGATATCTGGGGGGGCTGTTACGCTGTGCTGACATCTCCTTTACTAGCCACATCCCAGGCAAAAGTCTGCAAGTCACCAAAAGCAGGAATGAGGTTCAGGCAGCGATGCTGCAGTTCAAAGCCCACCCTCTGGAGGTGGAGCTCCACTGTGAAGGCTGACTTTGGTGCCTCGGCTTGCTCCTCAAGTTCATTTTCTAAATGAATACCCAGCATATGCTTCTCCCAGCCCTGTGTCTCTTCTGAGGATTAGTCTGCTGCTGTTTCAGGCTACATGGACCTTCCCCAACAACTTCTTTCACCTTCTTATGTCAAGTACAACAGACTCATATAAATGGTGCAAGACACTTTTCTGAGTTTCATCATGAGTGGAAAACAACAGGAGTTGTCTCAAATTGCCCAAGTGCACTAACCTTGTTTCTGAGGAACTACAATGACCTTTTGGAAGCAAAGTTATAGAGGGCTCTGCACAAAGAAGCACTGTCACTTGGGGTTACTTCTCCTCTTCTGCCTGTATTCCTTTTGGCAGGGGTCATGCCCCTGCCTGCCTGACAACTGAAGAGGGTTCTAGCTGGTGAATACGATTTGCAAACCCTAAAGCTCTGCACTCAAGTTCTTATCCTGAGGGACATTTTACACATGCAGCCAGAGAGAAAACCAAACCCAATGTACATTAACTGCACTGCAAACTAATTTCAGGAGGCAACTTGCACTGGAGCATGAGTTTTCATTCCTATAAAAAACCATTGCTCATTGCTCTTATCATGACAGCATCCTTCAGGAAGATGATTTCTCTCCCAGAAATAAGTGAATTATCTTAAATTCACTAAGGACTAAGTCAGAAATTGCTGTTTGATTTTTCTTGCTTGGTGCTGCACAAACATAATCATTAAAATACATCTCTCTTGATCATTCACTTTTTTATTGCTTGAAGCTTGAAGCTCCTCTGCAATGAAGACTGTACTTTCCCAACTAGTGTCAGCTGGAAACAGCAGCACAGAATTGGAAGAAAACACCCATGAAGTTTGAGTCCTTACCCTGCCACTGGAGAAAGGGAAAACCCTCTCTCACTGCTTTACTTCTAAAGAATGGAAATGAATGGCCTTGCACATAGACACACACCATTTCAAATAGGCTCAAGTAGCACACATATAACAATTAATTGCACATGTCTGTTTTCTCTAAAGTAAAGACATATTAAAGATGTAAATACATTTCCAGACCCACAGGAACAATGTTCTCACACCAGCAGTGCTCTTCTGGAATACAAAGGAACCTATGGACTCCAGGTCACCGCCAGGCCAAGAGCACAGGGAACATGGAGAGTACTCACCCAGGTGTCCCCTGGTATAGTGCCCATGCAGACGAGCCCATCAGCAGCACCACTGACAATGGCAGAGGAGGAAGGTGTGAGCAACAGAGCTCTGACACCAGCTAGCAGACAGGGCAGGAATGGAAGCAGAAGTTGGTGATGGCAAGAGCAGAGCTGGGTTTGAGCATCTGCTCCTGCCCTCCTCCCTCCTGCTTTTCAGTAATTTCCCTCCAACTTTCTCCAAAGCCGTGCTTGAGAAAAGGACAACAGAAAACACAAATCTGCTGAAATGAAGCCTCGGTCGCTGCTCCTCACACTGCACCTTTATACAACGAAGAACAGGGTGGCAAGGTCCCACAGGACATGTATTGGTTCATCCCAAGGCCTTTCTCTGCTGGCTCAAAGCCTTGGTGGCCTTGGTAGCTCAGCCACACATGTGCATTGCACATCCAGTGCATTGCACCTCCCTCCCCAAAAGTACAGACCCCACTAGAAACAAAACAGCTCCTTGTCAGCTACCTGGGGGTCTGAGCCAGCATTCACCGCCTTCCAGGAACTTTGGCAAGCGGAGGACAGACAAATTGACCCAGCCACAGAAAGGGAAAGCGTATTGCACAGGGGAGCAAGAAAGAAGCTTTTCCCACTGAGCTTTGCACCAAGATATTGCCACCAAGAGTCCAGCAAAGCCAGGCTGAAGTCCTTATCTTGGCAGCAGCGAGGTAGTTGGGCATCTCGTGGTTAAGCTCAAGGGGTTGAGGTGAAGACTCCTATTTCTGCCATCTAGGAGAGAGAGGACAAACCCTATCATGCCAACCTTATGAAGTTTACCAAGCCAAGTGCAAGGTCCTACACCTGGGTCAGAGCAATCCCAGGCACAGCTACAGGTTGGGCAGAGAAGAGATTCAGAGCAGCCCTGCCGAGAAGGACTTGGGGGTGTTGGTCGATGAGAAAATGAACATGAGCCGGCTGCAGTGTGCGCTCGCAGCCCAGAAAGCAACCGTATCCTCGGCTGCATCAAGAGGAGCGTGAGCAGCAGGTCGAAGGAGGTGATCCTGCCCCTCTGCTCTGCTCTCGTGAGACCTCACTTGGAGCATTGTGTGCAGTTCTGGTGTCCTCAGCATAGAAAGGACATGGAACTGTTGGAACAAGTCCAGAGGAGGCCACGAGGATGATCAGGGGACTGGAGCACCTCCCGTATGAAGACAGGCTGAGAAAGCTGGGGCTGTTCAGCCTGGAGAAGAGAAGGCTGCATGAAGACCTCATAGCAGCCTTCCAGTATCTGAAGGGGGCCTACAAGGATGCTGGGGATGGACTATTCATCAGGGACTGTAGTGACAGGTAACGGGTTCAAACTTAAACAGGGGAAGTTTAGATTGGATATAAAGAAGAAATTCTTTACTGTGAGGGTGGTGAGGCACTGGAATGGGTTGCCCAAGGAAGCTGTGAATGCTCCATCCTTGGCGGTGTTCAAGGCCAGGTTGGATGAGGCCTTGGGTGGCATGGTTTAGTGTGAGGTGTCCCTGCCCATGTTGGGGGGAGTTGGAACTAGATGATCTTAAGGTCCTTTCCAACCCTAACTACTCTCTGATTCTATGATTTCTCTGTCTCACTCCTCCTGCAAAGAGAAATGGCAAGTCATACATGTAGGGACCTTACTCCAGTCCTATGTGCCCTGTAAGCTAGTTAGAAAAGCAAGATATCAATACACAGCATAAAAGTCCTGCAAGAGTCAAGGGCTTAAAACACCTTTAAAAATCTAGCTTCAGATTTTGTGGTAGTGATGCAAAACAAGAACAGCTTGCCAGATTCTTGAAACTGCTATACTGCAGCTTTAATAATCTTACTGTTGAGTAAATGCCGCTTAATTGAAAATGGTGTGTGATTTCTCATTAGTATAAGTAATCTGCTATAATATCTGTCCAGGCTGTCAAACCATTGTCAAATTGAAATCCTGCTTCTCCCTTTCTGTCCATCTAATCACACATTCCATTTTTGATTTCTCTGCTTTCTATACAAAGTCTTCCACACTCAGGATCATGGAGACCATCAAGCAACAACAGTATTCAAGCAGCAATATGGACAGCTGGGAATTTATCGCATCAGGATTTGCTTTTAAAATATAGGTTTCTCCTGATAAACTAATATTGTCATCTGTTCTGGTGGCAGAGCATACTGCAAACAGCAATCTTCCCCCAGAGAAAAACTGTCAGATTGTGATTTATGAACAGGGAGTCACTAAAGAGTATGATTTCACCCTAAATTAGTAATTTATCAAGTAAAGAACCACAAGCAAATAGCTGAATATTGGTGCCTTAAAGGGTCAATAGATTTCTCACAAACGTTTACTTCAAGCACAAATAACCAGAAACTCCTTCAAGGGAAAACTGTTCTAGAGGATGCCCTAGAAAATGAAAATATTTAGGTCCAACTGTGGAAGAAAGCATTCCTAATGTGACCTTTAGTTTCACATGAGTTCAGAGGAGCCGCATGCAAGAGAACTGCACAAAACTGCTGAACGTAGCAAATCCATTGAAATGTGGTGTAGAGAGGAAGAGGCGGTAGTGGGGAGAAGAGGGTGAAAGAAAGGAAAACAAAGCCATCGAAATGGTCAAGTGTTTGTTTGCAACCTCAATTAAAGGCCTGAAGTGAAGCAGCTGGTTTCCACCAGAGTGAATTATGAATTATTGGGAATCACTGTGACAAATGTCCATAGAATAAGTGCTTTGTAAAACTGTCTTGCAGGCCAGGGAAATGAGTTTCCAGACATCTGCCTGAGAGGAGGAGGAGGTTCGTTCCATCTTTGATCATCACTGGCAGGAAACAAACACCAGCATCCAAAGGCATGTCCATGGATGCCAAGCCATTCACAAAGCTGTTTGGCTGGGGCTGGAAGCAAACTGAGGCAGCTTGACCAGTGATCCCCCAGTCCCTCCCGAGACATCTTTTCTCAGAGCTCCCCAACCTTCATTCGTAGGAATTGCAATTATTTCATGTTTTGCTGACTTAGCAGCTGCAGAGCACTCCAATTCACACTACTTTCAATGGCATGGAATGAAGTCTAAGTTTTTTTTTTCCAAAGTTTTTTTTTCCAAATACTATGCTGCAGATGTAGATGCCTGGATCTGGGCCCATAATTTCCACAAAATTAAGCAATTAAAATTTTACTTGAGGCAGTTTAAGTGCATCTGTAAAACTGCTACTGGTCGTGTCAATAGAACAATTTATGGTTCTGTGCCTCTGGATCTGACCATTAGGAGGTTTCATGGAGCATCAATCCTTGGCTGCCATCAAAAATGGGAGTTGATTTTAGAGGCTGGATGTCAGCAATCTGTTCCTTTATAAAGCACAGCTGGATTTAACAGTGGAGGGAGGACTTCACTTCTTGCCCATTCAAGGAATGATACAGATTTTCTACTGATGCAATTCCACTGTCTCCTGCTGATTTGTACAGGTCTGTACCTTTTTCTCAACCACCACACCAATAACTGGAGAAAGTAGAAGGTGCTCCAAGCTGTCAGATTCTCATTGCATTAGTAGTGCCTATACTACTTTTCTAATAAAGTTTTTTTCTCAGTCTTTGTAGTGAAACTGGAACTTAGTTGAGTGATGGTATAGTCCCTGCTCCTCTCAACGGCAGAGAAGGAATGCAGTGGAAACTAGGTATCAGCAGAAGTGGTGAGCAGCAGCAGCAGCAAACTGGTGAATCACACGAAATTTAGTGGGAGACACCCAAACCCAACTACCTAGATCAGTGTCAATAGAAACATCCACTTCCGACCCTGAACAGTACTGACAAGGAAGCTCTTCCCACTTCCATTCTAACTGGCTTGAACATCTGCAATACTTGCAAATGTATTTTGGCTTTGTGAGGAGTCAGTCAGTTGGCTTGTTCAAGAACAGAGTCAGCTCATAGGCCAGGTATTCTCAATGGTTTTGTCTTTCATGATCACAGTAAATCTGCTTTGAAAAAAAAGTAAGAATTACTACTTAATCTATTTGGAGAGTTGAGATATTTCTTCTTCAGCTATTTTGGTGGCTAAAGAGGGCATCTGAGAGGCTGGGGCTGTAGCTTCACTTGATGTCTGACCATCAGCTCTCAACCATTCCTCAAACCAGAAGAATTTACCAGGATGGAGGAGCAATGTCTCCTGCATGCCAGTGGCATTCTCTTCTCCGCTTAAATTTTGGCACCAGAACTGAATCTGGAGCAACCTATATTCACATTCAGGGGTTACAGAGTGGGACAGCCAACATTAGCAGGACAGGCCAGGTTTCAGCTCTGACACAAATGACCCGATTACCAACTCAACCTGGAAAACAGATAGGCAGCCTGGAGCATCACCTACAACAGCTTTCTCTAGCATTTGTGCACGAACTGCCTGAAACAACCACACTTGTGCAGCACAGGAGCTGCTACAATACGTTAAATACAAGCCCAGAGAGGCCAGTGAGTGAATGGCCCCTATCCATAGAGAGGTACAAACAGAGAGCAGCCGTTATTTCATCTTGCTGTCCTCAGAGGAGAAAGCAGAGGCCACAGTCCAAGTGCTCACAAGGGCTGCAGTCTTGCACAGAGCCAGAGGGTCTGGGGGCAGCTGGGGGGGCTGCAGCCAAGGGGCCAATTCCCTGCAGCAGTTCAAGAAAGCAGCGGGTCAATGCCAAGGCCAAAACCAATGGACGTGAGCTGGTCTGTCTCAACCAGACGCTCTGGCATTGCACAGCTCAGTGCTGACATATTTCAATCAAAGCACGTCTGCAGCTAAACCAGTAGCCTGTCATGTGGAGAACACTAAGAGGCATGTGAAGATGCCAGGACTTCCTGCAGCTCTGCAGAGGCTGGCAGCTTTTGCTGGGTGCTGGGACCACTGCCCTGCATGAGCCACCCAGAACCTGTCCTACAACATCTTTCCTGCATTTCTCCAGCAATGACATTTCATCACTTTTGAATAAAATCAGTTCTTTCCCAGTGAAATTACATCTTTTTCTGTTGCCCAGAGGTCAGGCAGTCTGCTTAACAATAAAGTAATGCCTCCTTCTTCTATTCTATCAAACATTGCACTTGTTTTAATTTGAGTACCTAAAATCATTTGCTTGCTTTTGAAGATACAGCTTTCTGGGGACGGTTGCAGTCCCCTGAATTCCTGTGGAAAGCCCTGAAGTTAGCAAAGTTTTATACCTCTTCATACCACACTGCTGTGTACCACTGAACGTAGTTTTGACACACAACGTGCAGCCTTTGGAGGACAGAAAGAAAAGGTTATTTTCTGCAGAGTGGCAGAGCACATATGAACACCCCTTGGACTCCATCAAACACTTTGACACATATTGAAGCTGCCAGGAGTATGGGAAGTGAAACAAGCAGTGAGTTCACTCCCCAGTGGATCAGCAGAGAAACCTGCATTCAGCAGCTTGTGGCCAAATCCCACTCTGTACTAGAGCACACAGCCCCCTGAGCCGTCACCGTCCTGAAGGAGAAGGGAGAAGCACCTGAGTAAGGGCTCACATTGCACCAGAGCTGTCCTGTAAAACCCCTGGGCAGGCGCTGGGGAACTCTACACTGCTGTGCTGGTTGAGACGAAGCACTGCGAAAAGCCTAATCTGTGTGTCAGTCAGATACTAAACTAACGTTTACCCTGTCTACACTGTAATTTTACAGAAGTAAGATCTTATTTAAGCCAAACAAGCACCTCAGTTCTCACTCCACTCTTTTCTTACAACCGTGTCTGTGCCTGCATCCACCTTCTTGTATGACAGGAATTTTTCCATTAATATTTACACACCAGTTAACTGACAAAGGTAACTCACAGGTACCCAGTTACAAAAGAAACACAAAACTAAACAAGGAGACAGAGCAAAAAGGCATACCAGCCCTCCTGCCCTGAACACAGGGTGGCACAGATGAGGACTGCCTGAGGTGCGCTCAGAAAGCAGTGGCTGACAGCAGGGGCAGTGAGCTCACATCTCCAGAACACCAGTGTTCACCCAGAGGTGACCAGAGAAGAACGTCCACAGGTCTTCTGTGGGCTTTCTGCCCCTCAGAGAAAGAGGCAGTTTCCCAAATATCCCCTGAGCACAAACGCCAGCAGTGTGCATGGGCTGAGAGCACAGGGTCAGCGGTTGGCTGTCTGCTGTTGAACTCCATGCTCTGTGTGGCCAAACCAGGCACACTGGGATGCTCCCAAATAAATAGGTGCAAAACTAAAACTAATCAGGAAAATGGCACTAGGTGAAGGGATCTGATGCCTCACCCACTGTTGGGGGGCTCACAGACACAGATGGTGCCTCAGTGACCCTTTCCTCTCTGAAAGAAAGTGGAGTGGCTGGAGATGAACTTCCAACTTTTCACCACACTGCAGGTAGGAAATTGAGGGAGAATATTCAGCTCCTTTCTCTCTGATCTGAAGAAGATTTTTACTCTTTACAACCAAAAAATATGTGAAATGAGTGGAATTCGAACAAAATCAGCTCCACTTCAGTATGCAAATAACCTTATGAGCTGAGAACTCAGAAACAGTACCATGAATACAAATATATCTTATTTGAACTAGAAGATACTTTTTACCAATACAAAAGAGAGGAAGCAATCCCAGAGTCTCTCAAGGCACAAGGTCACGAAAGAGTCCTTTGGGCATTTCTTTATTCTTCACGGAGGGCCCATTCCTGCGGTTTTTAAGGAAATCTTCCAGGGGATCCACTCCAAAGGAGCTCCAGTACAAAGAGAACTTTACGCACCTCCAAGGCGTGATGTGCTTTTCAGAGAAGCATTTTTATTCAATATTTAAGTTACAGAAAACACTCTCTCCAGGGGCAGAAAGAAAGATAAATGGTTTACATTATTCAAAGCCAAAAAAAAAAAAAGGATCGTCCTGTCCAATGTAAGATCTCTCACTGCACCTGCAGGGCCAGCAGAGCCTGTCTCAGGGAATGAGGGAATGGATCACATTTCTGCATCAGTAGCTTTCCAGAGGTGATGTATTACCTCCTCCTGCAAGTGTTTACCAACAGGAAAACAATCTGTGGGGGAACAGCATAAAGATACTAGAAACTCGAGTGCGAGTGCTCCACATGATGATCCCCACCGCTGCTGTCAGCAGACGAGGTGCAAGTGAACGATCCCTTCGTCTGCCCCAGCTCCAAGCAGGGCTGCCAGCCCCAGACATCCTCCTGCCTCTGACTTCACGCTGGCGGAGCTGCATTCCCAGAGCTCAGATAGCAGTCTGTTCAGAACAGCCAGATGTGCTCATGCCATGTTCCTGCATCCAGCAGGCACCTGTATCCTGCAGTTGGAGTGGGAGCTTGGAAAACCAGGGCGGGTGAAACAGGCAGAGGAAACAGGATGTGCTGTCTTGGAATGCCATGCTCCATTTAACATTGTGTCATTTCCCATTATAAGGTGATGGTGAGAGTTTCCCTGTCACACATACCTCTGCTACTTCACTCGCAGCTCCCAAGGGTAATGCTTCCTACCAAAACAGCTTCTTACTGAAGCTGTGGTAAATCGCATTTCCATGAGGAATTTTGCCATTTGTTTTCCTGCCAGATCTGAGTAACGAGTTGAAATGTCACGATTTACAGCAAAATGAAATTGCAGCAATATTTTCTCTCAGGAGGATCAAATCACTTTCTTTCCAAAGGATTTATCAATCTTCACTGCATAATAGAAAAAAACCACCATGTTTTAATTCTGACACAAAAGGTTCGGAAGATTTCCCACAGAATTCTGATGAAATCTGATGTGTTTTTTTGGAAATGTTCCCACTTTGCCAAATCTTTGTTGGAAAGAAAAATGCATCCAGCCAGCCCCACTCAGGCCCTCGGAATCTTGATCCCGCTTGTTCCACTGCAGTACATGCCAGAGTGTTTTTTTCCCACTTTTTATCAATTGAACTTTGTTCATCAGATTTCAAAAGTGCTTTCCCAATAGTATCCTTAGAAAACACCAGAAAAAAAGGTTCTCGTCTGGTAGAGGCTGGCAGAGCTCCAGCAAAGTCAATGGGCTCAGCTGAGGCACTGGCCCTTTGTGAGGGCTCACAAAGGCTTTTTATGTGCTGCAGAGATGCTGGGTTATGCAGAGCAGGAAATCTCCCTGCGCCTTCAGTCTGCAGGGATTACAGACATTTTAGCAGGCACCAGTCATTTAAGGGTAATGGCACAGTGACAGGTTTGGATAAAGGGAAAGGCTCCGCAGGCTTCAGACAGCACTGACCGCTTTACCTGACCAGAGACCTCCTGCACAGCACTGGCATAGCCAGAGAGGGAATGTGTGCTCAGGCAGAGGAGTGTTTGTGGAAACCACTGAAAGCAGCACCTCTGCTGTTCCTGTTCTTGCTCACTTTGGTTCCTAGCAGCTGGAGGAAGGAAATAACGTCCCACAAAGCTGGAGAAAAAGCACTCTGTGGCAAACCTTCCAGGAGAGGACAGCTTTCCCACAGGGAAATTGGCTGTCTGAGAGGCCTTCAAGCCACTGGACCATCCTGTCTGTGGGGCTGGCCAAGTATCTGATGAACAGAGGAGGGATTCTGAGGTTCCCCTCCACATCCTACCAAATTATCTCAAACCAGCAGAAACCTTCCATGTTGGATCTTCCACTATTAGGAGCAAAGGCTTGAACTGATGGCATTTCTGCATATATTTGCATCAGTTAAAGTTGTCCCTGCCCATGGCAGGGGGGTTGGAACTGAATGATCTTAAGGTCCTTTCCAACCCTAACTATTCTATGATTCTAAAACTGATTCAGATCAATCTTTATCAAAACCACTAGCACATGGCTTCACCATGGTGCTGCTTACTTGCAGGAGAGTGGCCTCAGTTCAGCAATATCCTAATAATGATGCTGCATCTCCATGAGACTAAGTAACGTCCATCCCCAGAGCTGCTCATGTCAGATTGGTTTAGACAAATTAAGAGTTCTTTATTCCAAAGCAATTGAAAAAATATTTCAGGACGTGTTATTGTTCAGAGGTAAATAACATCCAGCAGGCAGTAGTATCTGTATCATGTTACAGCACAACCTATTTTATAATTTAATTTCACTGAAAGTGAAACTAAAGTGCTATTGGTGGGACAAAGGAACAGAAAAAATCGGCACTGTACAAGAAATACAGGTTAGTAGTCTAGGAATAGGAAAAGGACAGGAAAAATGTAGGGGAAATACCAAAAGCAGAATAAAAACACTGCATGGTAATCCAGTTCTTAACACAAAGTCATGTCTCACTGCCCAGATGGCCAGGCGCATTAAATGAATACAGGATTTGAAAGTGTAGGACCTTACCTCCTTACACCCCCTAGAATAAAAGAAACAAGAAAAACCTTGTTTGAGAGATGCTGCAGGAGCTGGAGCTCTGGCGCTGCAACAGCAGACATGCAGCGAGCGGCCGGCAGCTGCATGAAAAGGAGACATTGGAAAATATTCTCATAGAGGTTTTTGGAGCAGAGGAGATCAGCAAGGTTAAAAATCACAGAATGCGGTAAATGTGGAGAGTGATTCCCTGGGACAGGCTGAGATCCAGGTGACAGCGCAGAGATTTGGTCAGCAGCCCCTTGAGATCAATGGAAAAGCACTACTGCTGGCAGCAGCGCCCAGAGCAGAGCCAGCCACTGCAGGGCTCTAAGTGCTGAGCCTGCCCCTCTGTTCTGTGCAGCGTATGAAGGGACTCTGCAATCATCAGTTTAAGGAAAAGATGTACAAAAATGCCGTTAAGAAGTACTGTGAGCAGAGACAGTTCACCAGAGGGCTGCAAGAGCTGCGCTGCCCAGTGACAGCAAATGCTCCTGCTCCACCAAGAGATGGAAGGAGGGAAACCAAAAACGTCAGCTGGGTTTACTGTGTAATGTTGCCTTCCAATCTTTGAAAACCATCAGATAGTAATAGAAACGTGGGGAGAATGCAAGCAGGCATTCAGAAATGGAATTACCCAGAAAACCCGTTATTTTACAATATCCCATGGGAGGTACACTACCTTACGTGGCAAGGAGACAAGAGGCAAATCAGTGCTAACAGAAATTTGCTCTGTATTCCCCGATGTCGTAAAATGTAATATGTAGGAAAGGGAATGGGAAAGTATGACACCTGACTGCTGCCAGACCCTGCACCCAAACGTTAAGGTTATGGGTGCTCTGCACACAGCAGGTACAACAGATGCATATAGATGTAGGGGAGCACAGAGGAAAAAAACCCGACCCAACACCCTCCTGAACACATCTTTAGAAACAGCACTGTGGCTGGAGGATGGACCCCCAGGGAAACATTCATTGCTCATCATTTCACCTTCCTTCTTTCCCTCTCTGCTCAACAGACTGGCACTGTTGAGTACATGTACCCTCCTCATGGCTGCAGAGCCAGGCTGTGGTGCCACCTCCTCATCTGCCCTGAGGTGAGGTGACATCTCCTTCCTGTCCTACCCCCAGAGATGAGGGACACAGTCACACACGCCCCGTACCAAACACCTGCTCAGAGACACTGTATGCCCCAACCCCAACATGGGATTTGTCTGCAAAGGTTTATTTCAAACCACAGCAGAAACAACGTGCTGGGTTTTCTGAAGTTCTCCCAAAGCGCAGGCAGCCTCAGCCACCACCCTGATGCAGTGGTGCTGCTGAGGCAGGGCAATGCCATTCCCCTCTGGGTAATGTTTTGGAACAGGTAAGGGAGCTGTTGTTTGGGGGTTTTTGTTTGTTTGGGGAAATTTGGTGGTTTTTTGGTTTTAATTTGAGATTTCAGAGGCCAAGCCAGCACTGGGAGGCTGAACCGACAATAGACAAAACATTACAAGTGCAACTTCATACTTGCAATCATAATACCAGTACCAGTGAGTGCTGGCAGGGGCTGGGCTTTGACATGGATCATGGTCACCGGCTGCGTATGTTTCTGCCCTCAAACTCAAACCAGTATTTCAGTGCCCACCCAGCCAGATACAGATTCAGTGCCTGCTGGATTAAGAATATTTCATATGTTGAATCTCATGGATATCATTAAATGATCAGGATTTTTCACAGCAAATACTGCTGGATGGACTTCTACAAGAAGACATAGTTATTTTTGTTGCTTAGAATACTGTAAATATTAACAAGCCACCATTTAAATTAACAGAGTTCTTGGTTTTCTAATCTTGTTTATTGTACTATCTTCAAACAGGAAAATGACATTTCAAGGATCAGCACTTTATTATAAACTAATACCTTTCCTAGCAACTGAGCTTTTCCTGTTATTCCCAGCCCTGCTCTTGCACTGACTGAAAGGCCGAATTAATTTCTCAGTGGAGCAGCAGCGGAAGAGAGGGGTAGGAGAAAGAGAAAGAAATATGAGATAAGACTGAATAAACTCCAGTTTTCCTCTGATTTGGTAGAGGCAGATCGATTGGCATGGTATCAATTTTAACCAGGTCTTGGAAAGAGGAGACATCTGGTTATGAAAATTTTTTCAGCAAGCAGAGAAGACCAAGGCTGTTTTCAATACAATTTACATGTGACAAAGCTGGTGATGTGCTGCTTTGTGCTGGGGGATGTTTTTAAAGCTTTTGTTCCAAAAAAAAGCTTTTGGAAAAGTGGGAAGAGGAGAGGAAGGTTCAACATCCTGCGGTCACCCTCAGCCTAGAGCCTCACCCTGTCCCAGTTGCCAGCATTACCAACATCAGGCAGCCAAATTCAGTGGGAGTTTTGCCCTCAGCTTCATAGGGCCAGACGTCACTAACGGACTCGCTCGCACGGTATTGTGGAGAATGGCCTGGAAAAAACTATTGACTTCCCTACAACTTCTGGTGACAGAATGAAAGGCTTAGAGAGGACTTCACTTGTCTGGCAGAGTCTGTAGGAGCAACTGAATTAACAACTGTTGAGTCCTTTGCTGAACTGAGGCCCAGGATAGGAAACAAGGGTGCTGGGATTTCCATTTTTATTTCTTGCTAACTTGTGACCATTGCTTAAGACTAAAGCTTCCTTTCAGTCACAGTTCATAAGCTGTTTTCCTGTTTCTGCCCAGAAGTGGTTACATTTTCAGATTCCTGTGACAACACATGCCCACTGATCCTTTTGCCATGACATGAAGGGATATGTTCCAATCCTTGGTTATACCTTTGTTGCCTTTTTGAAAAAAAAAAGTATTTGCTGTTGATTTACTGATCTTTATAATACATCTGAAGTAAAAGGGTGAAGTATTATGTTCCAAGAAATGCACTACCACTCACTTTTAAATACAGCTGAAATAAAGCATATCATCAATGCAATAGGTGCTAGACCATAATAAATATGCTATAAGATAAATCAATGTTCATAACTTAAGAGTTTCCATGCATAAAGAACCTCCTGAAAAATGTTCCAATTCTAAATTTTCTCTTTCACCTGCTTCCCTTAAGCTTGTCTTTATGTACACTATTATAAATTACTTTCCTACTTTGGTTTTTAAATTCCTTAGGAGAGAAACCAGATCTTACTTTGTATCTAAAACATCACTCTTACTTACATAGCTAAATGGAAAGAGAGATACTAAATGTGAGGCTGGCATGATCTCTGAATACCATCAGCTCCATCTTCTGCAATTTCAGTTCAAGGTGTGTGACCTTGCACACTCCTCATATCTGACCACTGCAGAAAGGGTCTGTCATGGAGCAGAACGCACTGTGCTGCAGAACAAGCTCCTCAATGCTGTTGGGTTGCTGCGAGCTGCTGCATGGTGCCTGCAGTGTGCTGGCTGCTGCTGTGCAGTGGGCTATGGCAAGATTGCTACGTATCTATTAAAGATATACATATATAGATTATATATATACGCACACATAAGATAAAAAGGCTTTTTTCACTGACGAGGCTTAGAATAGACCCAAGGCAGCTCTGAGTTATGATGTGGTGTAGTTTGAGATGTTTCCTTCCCTTACATGACAGAAGCTTGTATAACCCCCACTCTCTCTAAAGGAAAAGAGACTGGGTCAGTAAACACTGACCTGGCAGCTGCCCTTGTGCTTTACGGTACATAAAGACCCCACAGAACAGACACCTACACCCACGTGCAAAGTTATTCCTTACCACTGCACTCACACCAGACACTAAAGGTAGAAAACCAGACCCAGGAGTGTGACAGGATGGCTGGTGTGTGACTGTGGGCAGCAAGAGCTCTCTCTGTGCCTGGGCTGCACTCTCCAGCCCCCCAGGACACTCGCCACGCTGCACAGCCACTAGTGGGTACCCTCTTGGGCTGAATCCCACTTGCCTCCCTATGCATCTAAGTTTGTAGTGAATGCACGCACCACTGCCACAGCAGGCAGTCTGGAACCAGACCACACGAGTTCAACGTGCTGTTTGGCAGCCAAAATGTTGAATTCAATAGACTTTTGCTGTACTAATAAATCCAATCAGCAATCAAGGTTTCTGTCTCAATTTCTGTTGCTTGCATTATGTGGCAGTTTAATTCATTGTATATTAATTCCAGTTGTGCATTAATTGTATGTTTCTGCACAGTAATTAACTAATCACTATGCCACTCCCTCCGTGTTATGAATAACCTCATTAATTCAAGACTGAAAGCTTGGTGCCTGCTGCCATTGGTATCCATTTTTTTGGTTCTTTCTGCTGCTTCTTGACTTATAATCAAATATGAAACTCATGTATTTTTAAATACTTTCTCTTCTGTTTCTCCCACTGAAAAATTCATTGTACTATCAAGTCTTTTAAAATAATGTTTATTCATTATGCATTTCCTTGCTGTTACAATAAAGTGTGTGACTTCTTTCTTTACGGCAGCGCTTCTGCTGTGTCAACATCTCCATTTTAATCCTGAGTTTACTAGAAATTACAATTTATATCTAAAATGTAGCTCCAAGGTTAAAGGCACCATCTGTGTGTGAATTATTACTAAACAACTGGCTGGTTTTATGTTGTACTTGAGGGCACAGCCCTTTGGGCACACTCAGCTGTGCACTGTGCCTTGTGCCTTCCTGCCAACAGCAGCGGGTGCTGGAGGTGCTGCCAGCCCAGACACATGGTTCGGATTCAGAGGGTGCTGAGCGGTCAGGACAAACCACACACAGCATGGAAGCAACTGCTTCCATGTCCGGGGACTCCCATGCTCAGGTCTGAGCATTCCTTCAGGACTTGCTGAATTCAGGTCCTGCTTCTCTGAGAAATTTTCTTTAAAGCAAGTTCCATTTCCTGCAGGCTCCTGAGGCAGTGCCCCATCTCCTCAGGGTGCTGAAAGGCAACACGGATCTGTGTTTTTTTTTTCTTTTAACTATTTTTTTTTCCCAATAAGGACAACAAATTAAGATTCGGAAGTGTGTGATCAACACCTACCAGGAGTGGATGGGAAATCTGATGATTCTGCGTGTGCACATGTATGTGCATGCACACTCCGGACCCCAACCCACTGCCAAGTCAGCTGGTGCAGCTGTACTTAACAGTTTTTAGTCGAGAATTCAAGCACTGTTCTTCCTACTGCAGGTAAGTATCTCTGGAAGCCAAGAGGCTACTTGCTGTGCTGGTACAAGCTGCTCCAGCTCAGCATAGTTCTGAGGGAGAATGTAGTTGCATAGCTAAGAGAACAACGCAATGTTGGTTAAAGGAAAAAGCTGCTGCTCTTCCATAGGGGCTGTGAAACCATCCTGGAGTCCAGGAAATGTATCAGAGAATGTAGTCATCCTTTCTGACAGATGGATTTGGCATCTCCAGAGTATCTTCCCCTTGAAAAACCTAAATGACTAAATTAAACTAACGCCTCATGACTAAAAACCTTAAAGTGTATCTGGAAATACTGATGAGCCTCTGCAGCAAGGGCTGTGGCTATCTAGGGGCATGGCTTCAGATCTGCTAAGCACACACAGCAACTGCTGTTTCACCACTCACTGTTCATCAACATTTATCCAAATACAGATCTGTTAATAGACCATAATGGTCTGTTCGCTTTCTAACAGTCTGTTTGGCTGCTTCCGAGTGTGTGGTTCGGGTGTGCAGTGAAAGGAGATGTTACTGCTGTTGCTATTGCAGCATTTGCTCCTCTCCCAGATCCATTTCCCTCATTTCTGCATCAGAGCTGCTGCTTCTGCTATTCCAGCCATCAGCTTCTTTTCGCATGTGCCTCCAAACCTGCCTTTCTTGAATCACCGATGTTTTCTGCTAGATAATAAATAATAAATGGGATATTTCCATTTTGCCCTCTCTTTTTCTACTGTTTTTGTCATTTGTCTGAACTCATTCATTTCTGTTTCCCTTCAGCTCATCCCAGTTAAAGCCCTTTACCCTGTCCCTCCAAAATGCATTATTTCTATTCAGAACAGGTATAATTTTCTTCAAATCAATGAAGGACTGGCCAGCAACATCACCATTTCTGGGAGTTCAACTGAACCTACAGCTCTGGTTCAGAAAAGTGACTTTTTCTTAAAATCACTGTTTCCCCCTGCACGACTGAGCACTTCCTAAGCAGGGAGCAAAGGACAGGGGGAGTGCAGACATCTGCACAGCTCTGGGTGCATATGAAGAAAAGGATGGCAGTGCCCTGCGAGCTGAACAGAACCTTTTGTTATTATGAACTTCTTGCAAGCTGCAGTAAGTTCATTGTGGGCTCCTCGTGAGCTTCCTTGGTCAGCGTGTGCTCTGGCCACCCATGGGGTGCTACTGCTGTAGCAGTCACAGCTTGTCTTGGGGCATGAAATGAGAGGTTGCAGAGAGGGAGCTATAAATACCTGTCATCCTCTCCCTCCCTTTTTCACATGGAGAACTATATTAATAGAGGTGACATGTAACTGATTGCAATGGACAGCTGATTAACACTGTGCCGGAATAAATAAGGCAGTTTGCAGCTCTCCAAACTATCATAACAGGTTACCTTCAGGTTGAGTTGACACCTCTCCATCACTCATAGCTCCTTTGGAGAGGCAGAGGAATGGGAAGGTCTTTAACTATAACCACAGAGACTGAGTGAAGGAGTACATAGAGCAGAAAAGATGGCATGCCATCAATTCGCAGCACAGCTCACTTCCCCATAATGTCTCCACACAGGAAAGCTTTTACTCTCCATTTTAAAAGGTAAACTGAGACACCGTAGAGAAAATGTCACTTTAGAACAGCGACAGGGCTCTGCATCTTCATACCCCAACCTACCCTGTACTCTGCAGACAAAATAAGAATCCAAACTGCCACAGAGTTCATACAAAAGCAGACTTGTGAGCACTTCTATGCCTTATGTCCCAGCTCCTCAGACTTCAGCATACTCAAGAGTGAGCTTCCAAGACCACCAGTCCCCCTGTACAGAGTGTCCCCAGAATGACATGTATGAAATGAGTGTTAAAAGCAGTACAAATGGCCACATGCAGAACTGCAGCAGCTCAGCCTGCATGAAATGCTCAGGGTCTGGCACTAACCTCTAGTGAGACTGTGCCTGTATTTACACCTGGCTCATCTGCATCACTACTCACAGTATCACAGTATGTTAGAGATTGGAAGGGACCTCAAAAGATCATCTAGTTCAATCCCCCTGCCGGAGCAGGAACACCTAGATAAGGTTACACAGGAATGTGTCCAGGCGGGTTTTGAATGTCTCCAGAGAAGGAGACTCCACAACCTCCCTGGGCAGCCTGTTCCAGTGTTCCGTCACCCTCACTGAGAAGAAGTTTCTTCTCAAGTTTAAGTGGAACCTCTTGTGTTCCAGTTTGTACCCATTACCCCTTGTCCTAGCATTGTTTGCCACTGAGAAGAGCCTGGCTCCATCCTCGTGACACTCCCCCTTTATATATTTATATACACTAATAAGGTCACCCCTCAGTCTCCTCCAAACTGTAGAGACCCAGCTCCTTCAGCCTTTCCTCATAAGGGAGATGCTCCACTCCCTTAATCATCTTAGTTGCCCTGCGCTGGACTCTCTCCAGCAGGTCCCTGTCCTTCTTGAACTGAGGGGCCCAGAACTGGACACAATATTCCAGATGTGGTCTCACCAGGGCAGAGTAGAGGGGAAGGAGGACCTCTCTCGACCTACTGACCACCCCCCTTCTAATACACCCCAGGATGCCATTGGCCTTCTTGGCCACAAGGGCACAGTGTTGGCTCATGGTCATCCTGCCGTACACTAGGACCCCCAGGTCCCTCTCCCCTACACTACTCTCTAACAGGTCGTTCCCCAACCTATATTGGAACCTGGGGTTGTTCCTGCCCAGATGCAGGACTCTACACTTTCTCTTGTTATATTTCATCAAGTTATTCCCTGCCCAACTCTCCAGCCTGTCCAGGTCTCGCTGGATGGCAGCACAGCCTTCTGGCGTGTCAGCCACTCCTCCCAGCTTAGTGTCATCAGCAAACTTGCTGACAGTACACTCAATTCCCTCATCTAAATCATTGATGAATATATTAAATAATACTGGTCCCAGTACTGACCCTTGAGGCACTCCACTAGATACAGGCCTCCAACTAGACTCCGCCCCATAGACTACAACTCTCTGGCTTCTCTCCTTCAGCCAGTTCCCAGTCCACCTCACTACCTGATCATCCAGACCACACTTCCTCAATTTGGCTATGAGGATGCTGTGGGAGACTGTGTCAAATGCTTCGCTGAAGTCAAGGTAGACCACATCCACCGCTCTGCCATCATCCATCCACAATGTTATTTCCTCATAAAAGGCTATGAGGTTGGTCAAGCATGACTTCCCCTTGGTAAAGCCATGTTGACTGCCCCTCACAACCCTCTTATCCTTGACATGCCTTAAGATGGCATCAAGGATAAGGTGTTCCATCACTTTCCCAGGGATGGAGGTGAGGCTGACCGGTCTATAGTTACCTGGGTCCTCCTTCTTGCCCTTTTTGAAGACTGGAGTGACATTTGCTTTCCTCCAGTCCTCAGGCACCTCTCCCGTTTCCCAAGACTTGGTAAAGATGATGGAGAGTGGTCTAGCAATGACTTCCGACAGTTCCCTCAGCACCCGCGGGTGCATCCCATCTGGACCCATGGATTTATGGATGTCCAGATTGCTCAACTGGTCCCTAACCCATTCCTCATGGACTAAGGCAAACTGCTCCAGTGATCTGACTTCATCTGAGGTCTCAGGAGTACAGGGCTCTTCAGGACTGCCTCCGGCAGAGTAGACAGAGACAAAGAAGGCATTCAATAACTCTGCCATCTCTGTATCTTCTGTCACCAGGGCACCCATCCCATTCATCAGTGGGCCTACCTTGCCTCTGGTGTTAGTTTTATCTGCCATGTATTTGAAAAAGCTCTTTCTGCTGTCCTTGACCCCTCTCGCCAGATTTAATTCCAAGGAGGCCTTAGCCATCCTAGCTGCCTTCCTACATCCTCTAGCAGCAGCCTTATATTCCTCCCAAGTGGCTAGCCCCTCTTTCCATGACCTGTAAACTCTCCTCTTCCACTTCAGCATACCCAGAAGTTCTCTATTTAGCCACACAGGTCTCCTGGCCCTCTTCCTTGACTTCCTACGTGTCGGGATGCTCTGATCTTGAGCTCGGAATAAGCAATCCTTGAATGCCAACCAACTATCTTGGGCCCCTTTACCTTCAAGCAGCCTTGCCCATGGGATTTCCCCTAGCAATTGCTTGAAAAGGCCAAAGTTTGCCCTGCTAAAGTCCAGGGTTGCAATTCTACTTGCTATTCTACTGGTCCTACCACACAAGATCCTGAATTCCACCATCTTGTGGTCGCTGCAACCAAGGCAGCCCTCAACCTTTACTGCTTCGACCAGCCCCTCCTTGTTAGTGAGGATGAGACCCAGCAGCGCTCCTCTCCTGGTTGGCTCATCCACCATTTGCATGAGGAAGTTATCATCCATACACTGGAGGAACCTCCTGGACTGTGGCTGGGTTGCTGTGTAGTCCTTCCAGCAAACATCAGGGAAGTTAAAATCCCCCATGACAACCACGTCCTGTGACTGTGAGGCCGCTCTCAGCTGCCTGTAGAAGGCCTCGTCAACTTCCTCACCCTGATCTGGTGGCCTGTAACAGACACCCACAACAGTATTGCCCCTACCAGCCTGCCCCTTAATTCTCACCCACAGACTCTCAACTGGCTCGTCATCTGTCCCTTTCTAAAACACTGTTTTTGTCATCACCTGTGTGGTAGGAAGAAGGAAAATAAAGTGTTGCCAGGCTGGCTGCATGATGTGCTGTAAGACCCAGAATAAACCTTTTATATTCATTGAACTGCTTCAAAGAAAATCAGTCACATAACACCTATATGCTGTAACTGCAGATTAGTTAAGTCATTCAATGAAAGAACAATGCTGGGAAAGCCAAACCAGGACTTGCAGAAACTTTCACCTTTATGGGTTTGCCCTAAGGCAAATTAGTGAATGCACGGCGTTGTTTTTATTGGGATAAAAGGATATCCTATTATATTATCTCCTAGCAAAACTGTGTTACCACAATTTCAAGAAATAACTATGTTGTTAAAGTGGATTGACTTTTTACTCATGATTAAGTTAAGAATTCCTGCATGAGACATCCCAGAGCAATGTTACGGGGTTTAGAAAAACTCAGGGTTTTAATTTGTTTTCCAAAACAACTTACTATGACTATTTCTTGATCCAAGTCTTAAGTCATCTGAACTCCAGGCTTCAGATATAAAGATGTTTTATAAAACAAACCTCACTTTGCTCAATTCAAACCTTTCTCAACACATATGCAGGCTCAGATGCAGAGGAGAAGCCTCCTGGGCTTAAACTAGATCCATATCTATCCTAAATAAACCCTCATTTACATCAATCTTGCTAAACTGCTTGCCTGTTTCTCTGCAAGTAGCTTTTCAAATTAAATTACAACAAAGTAATTGTCTCCATTGACACTGTGTGTCTGCACTGGGGAGGGGAACAGACAACATTTGTTTATTGAAAGCACACTGATGGCATTTTTCTCAGCATAACATCACATTTAATTCTAAACTAAGTTGGAAATTCAGCACTTGTGTTCATGTCAGCTCCAAATATTTTCTGAAGCAAACCTTGACTGAATGAGATACAGGCAGCAGAATATGGGCAGATGATGCTAATGAACTGAACCTGTGCTTGTTCCAGTGAACCTTCACTTTGTGTCTCGCAGCACGAGGTGCAGCAGCAGCAGCACAGGATCCAGCAGCCCAACTGGCAGCAGAGGAGTGGCAAATAAGTGGAATTCACCTTCATTGCAGTGCACTGCCATAGGTGACAGCGGTGACGAAGCACGCTTCCGCAGCGGGCAGCACTGCCGGCGGGTCCAGCGGTCGGAGGCTGCTGTGCCACGGCAAGCGCGGCTCCTGCCTGCACCGCTCCCGTGCTCCCCTCCCGCCTGCACGGCGGTGACTGGGGAAAAGGCTCTCGCACGAAACCCTCCTGTCAACCACGTTGTGCTTCTGTCCATCGAATGCTGCTCTCCCGCACTCAGATCACAGAGCAGGCTGGGTCCTGCACCACCTGGCTGCATATCATTCAGTAAGTGCACTCTCAGTGATCCATTTCTCCAAAGTAAAAATTCCTGGCCCATAAGGAAAAGAAAAACCTCAGTTACAGCTGATACAAATGAAATCTTCACTTTGGCCTAGAGCAAATGGGACCACATCTCCCCAGACAGAGCGGGAATGACAAAGGCAGTGAAACTGTCAGAGAAGTCCCTAAACATTGTGCTCCTCCCCTGCCAAGGACATCACCAATGGTGTTTGTTTCATTCCTGCTGTATCCACTTTACAACAGACATCAATCCCTCGGTGACCTGTATAATAACTATCAGTAACAGTTAACATTTTAGACAAAATCACTCACAGCAAGACAGATGAAGATTCTGGTCAATCATTGACCTGTGGACCTCAGAAAACAGAGGGATGTTCACAGAGCCTCAGTGATGAGGTGAACCATGGTATTAAGGCACAGGGCACTTGCAATAAAAGTTTCACTTCTTTTGTTGTTCCCCTTGCTTGTTTTTTTTTTCCTCTTCCTATACCAAAGATGTTTGTTTTGCTAGAGGTCATACATTTCTGTGTTAATTCTGCTTTGCTTCTCCATTAATAGAATTCCTGAGGCAAAGCACATTTCAAGATAATTTTGGCAAATCACAGCAAAAGCAGAAACCAGGTGAATGGGTTCTGTACAGTTCAGTTTTGGACAGTAGATTATCAGAAGAAAAAGTCGTTAGAAGTTAGAATCAATTGGGAAACACTATGGGAGGTACAAGGTATAAGGTACCAAGGACTGCTCGTTCCTATAACCTGTGTTCCAAGCACGGCCCTGGACCACGGCGTGATGCTGTTTGCAGCACAGAGCAGCTGTGTAGCTGATGATGAGCTGCACAAACATGGCTGGAGCTGGGAGTTTCATTTCATCACTCGTATCAGCTTCTGGCACAGTATAATTAACTTGCTGTTGCTGGTCCCAGCTAGGCAATGTCCTATGGCCACCTCACTAGAAGTTCTAGACCCATTTCATCTCTCATCTGGATAATTTCACAACCTTGTTTTTTGAAAGCATTTAAACCAGCAAACATCTAAGGCAGGATTTTACTAGTGGATGAGAGAAAGATAAAGCAGCAAATTTGGACTCCAGCTCACTGAAAGGACATAACATTTGGGTTTTTCTTATAATTCTATTCTGATAACCTCTGATGCTAAATCAATATGAAATCACTATAAAGTGCTATAAACTTGCGAAGTGTTTAAAAAGAACCACAGCAACATCAGAGTAGTATTAGGTGCTACCACCAGAAGTTCTTTTTTTAACCCCAGATCTGGGGTCAGTCTGTAGAGCTTTAAGGGTGGATAGAAGGAACAAACTTTTCTTGTTACCATGTGAATCACCCCACAGATCATTTGCGCCTTCTCTATTAAAGTAGCTGGAATACCTGCACTGCAGTTATGGTACTAGTCAGAATGCAGAGTGACTTTCGTCCAGTTCTCTCTTGCTTACAAAGGTCACTTCTGTAAAACTTGTCATCTTGTCTGATATTCTAATGTCATTACTTAATAAATTGTTTTGTTGACATATGTAGCCCTTTGCGGTTCCAGTGGATGTTTTTCTCCTTATTATTGAGAAAACCAAGTCTGTGAGAAGTGCTAAACAGTGATGAGGACCACCAGCATTCGTGTTGAAGGAGACCTAACTTCCTACCTGAAAAGAACCAGTCTGTCGAGCTCTAAGGAGTCTCTTCTCCAGGCTACAAACTGAGCTGTCACTTTGAGATCAGCTGTCCTTTTCAGGAAGGCAACCATGGAGCTGGCAAGCACCAACGTGAAATGCTCCAATGGGAGTTTGGATCCTTGCTCCATATTTCCAGCCAGGAAGCCGTGCACACAGGCTTTGCGCTGTGCCTCTAATGCCCTGGGCACTGCAGGTAACGGGAAGGTATCCACAGTGTCTTGCTGAACACCCACCACAGCACTGAGCTTGCTGCAGCAACGTCTTGTGGCACCTCTGAATGCTGCCCATTCATTGGCACCTCTTAGGCATGGCTGAACCTTCTCCAATGCAGCCCCAGCCTTGTGGCAAATGGATTCTTTTAATTGGAAAGAGCAGATTCATGAAAGCCAAATCCTCACAAGACCATTCATTCTGATCCTCTCACAGAGAAATACTTTCATGAGATAAAACATTTGGTCAGAATGAGATCTCGTAACACTCAAGTTCCCTGTGCTTACTAAACCTTGCCCTCACCCCCATTTTGTGTTGCTCAGCATGGACACTCAAACCTGTCTGTTCCTTGTCCTAGGAACAGGCATAAGTGAATTGTGAGGGAAAAAAGTCCTCATTTCATTTTTACATGAAATAGGATTTTTTTTTTTTTTGAGCCTTGACAAAGCCAGACATTCCTAAATGACAATCAATGAGAATGAAAACACTATGCGTGCAAAAAGCCCTATTTCAATAGCCTGAGAAGGTCAGAAGGACTACATTTATTACAGCATTAACTCAATTGGAAATTCTAGGAAGCTATCAAGATCTAGTGAGAGAAGGATCATCTACAACCTTGACAAATAATGCATATACACGATTTTAACATCCTTTATAATGCTTATTGCAGGATTTGAACACAGCATTCTCTCACTCATCCAGTATAAGACTCAAATTTCAGGACAAGAAGTGTCTGGATACAATTTTAAGGTCTCAACGGATAGCCTATGTTATAGGAAAAGTTTCTTTCAAAACCGGTTCTTGTCTGTTTTCACTCCTGGCTTATCTTCTAGGTCTGATCACGAAAATGTGTGATGGAAAGAGAAACAGATTCAGAACATACTCGGTCTGAATTGGAAAATAAATGCCAAAAGAGAAAAAGGTAAAAATCAATAAATTTCAAATGCAAAGCTACATATTCTCTTAACGTTATATTAATTCAAAAATTGGCTGCCATTCATCTGAAAAGTAAGTCTGTCTTTCCTCTCTCTTCCTGGAAAGGTTCATTCTATTAATATACTGTACCTCTTTTCTGAGCACTGCCTCAGTGCAAAGCTTCACCCTTGTTTTCTGGAAGTGCCCCCCTTGGGTTCTTTGTACCTGTTTATTGCCTTTAGAAAACTGAATGAATAGCTCTTAAAAAGGCAGCGAATGTATCTGGACATAGAAACTGCGAATGCTCCCTGATATTTCCCAAACAAGCAAGAAAACAAGTGAAGCTGAATTTCACCCACAACTACTTATCAGCAATTTTCTGGCACAGTTCATGTCCATTTATTATACATTTTGGGGAATAACAGAAGAAGCGAGTAGTAGCACTCGTGCTTGTGTTTTACAGCTTCACTCCAAAGAGGTCCTCTGGGCTTCCCTTCTAGAAAAAATGACCACCGAGAATCAATTGGGATCACCTAATGATTAACCTCACTAAGCATTTGCCATTCTTTTTATCATTTGTGCAATTCAGGAAGTTAACAACAAGCTGGGCCATGTGCCCCAGATCCCACAATTTGTTTCATAATCATATGGAAACATAAGATTAGTTTTGTCTTTATTTAAATGTATTGATTACACCTTTCATTGCAAACTGCAGCCAGGCTAACGATGCTACAGAAAGAATATCTGTACTGACTGTCCATAGTAATTATTTCAGGCAATTTATCACCTTTTATTTCAATACAGCTAATTCTTACTAAGATGCAAATGTACTGAGTCAGCAACTTGAAGGAAGAAGGTTCCGAAAGTTTAAAAGCTGAGCGGGTGCTGTAGAGTTTATCTGGGATCAGACTGAGTTCCTTCACCCCAATGCATCGCAGCGCCATGAAGAGGTGTAACTGCAGCACCATCAGCCTGGGTTGCATCCAATGGGAAATGGCCCCATAATGACACAGGTCTGTGAAATCTTTTCTCAGCTTATGTGCCTTTCCATGTAATACTTCTTAACGTATTCTTATCCTAACAACAGATAACTACAGTTTCAAGGGAACTATGATCTCTATACACAGGACAGCACAGCGTGACTCCCCTGCCTGTTGGCAGCACCACCAGCAAACAGTGTCTACCTGGCAGAAGCGGTTTGTTTGCCCTATATTTTGAGGAAAACTCTCTGGCTCACCAAACCACAGCAGATGTGTCAGTCCAAGCATGCCGTCTAGGGGCTCTACGTTTAAGCTGGCAAATCATTATCTATTGTTATGATTAAAATGTATCCTTTCTGGAGCCAATAACTTGTCTTTTGCAAGGAGAAAAGAAGAAAAATGCGTAATCAAGGGAAGAGCATGAAGAGGTGAATGCTTAACTGTGTTATGGACTTCTTGTAATTAAAGCCTCTCTTCACCTGCTCTTAATCAAAGCAAATGGCAAGTGGCATGCTCAGCAGATGGCTACAGCTGTGCACAACCATCATCAAGTGCTTTGTTTTGTATTTGACAAGTGAGGTAAGCAGCATTCAAACAGTTGAGGGGGGGGGGGGGCGGTGTGTGGGGGTTTCACAGATGTGCCACTGAAAAGGGGAGATTATTCTCTCACTACCAAGTTACTCAAACAACTTCCCTACTTTGGTGTTAAATCCCAGCTGGAATTACAGGGTCAGATGCATAGCCCATGAAGCTTTTGGAGCAATCCCTCTCTCTTGCTCCCTCATTTATCTTCCCAAAGGCCAACTGCACTGAGCTGCTGCTTCCTGTCTTCTCACATCCCAGAAGCAGTTCTTACTCTTTGTCTCCTATTCCCAATACAGAAGGCACTGCATGAGTCAGAGGAGCCAAAACAAACCCATCCAAGGTAGAGATTTATCACTGACAGAGCCAGGAGCTCCAGAAACATGTGAAGGTGACAGTGACAGAGGTTGCTTGAACAGAGAAAAGAAATCCAAGTGCAGGGTTTCCCAGACAGAGTGCAAATCCAGAAAGGTAATTACTGAGACACTTACAAAGTAAGAAAAAAGAGCATTCATTTTAACTAGAAGTCTGCCACAAATACAATTACAGCAAAAATCAGTAATTCAAAGAAAAGCCAAGAAAGGCTACAGTTTGCATCTCATACACATCGGATATTGCCTGAACTCCCAGAAATCCACAGCATCAGTTGCCTGCACGAATGGAACAGAATGAGGCCAAGAAAACAAAACACAGGGAAAATGCCAAGTATTTGGCCTCTTCCATATAAAATACAGCCAAAGAAGGAATTTCAGCAAAGCAAAGGAGCAATACAGCCTGAAAGGGAACATAACTGAAAGGTACCAGTGGCAATGCCATCAGCTGCATCAGCAGGTGTCACCCAGCCATTCACTACAGCTACAGCCATGGACAGAGGCAGAACACACCCTCACAAACACACACATCAGTGCTGATGTAAGGTGATCCAGAGACTGCTGCTCATACTTTTCACTCATATTCATTGTACTGAAATGAATCAGCTGATTTAATTGCCAATACTTTCACTCATTAATGTACTATAGAACATTAAGTGTTAGCAAAAAATAGATTACACACTTTCATAATAGTGCTTCCCTGCATACTCCCCTGGTATGCTATACTCTTTCAAATTAGAACAGAAATGTCCAGCAGACTCTCTCTGTGTTTCCCATGAACAGGAAGAAGTTAAATGCCCTTGTTTAACAATTGGACTATAAAGAGTTAACAGAGCTGCTTGAGAGTTCCTTCCATCAGTATTTCTTGCACTTATTGAAGATACAAGGCCCCTTTTGGTTCTCTGTTTCCACCTGCTTGCTTGTACTACTTTCCAGTTCCTTTGCAATGTGCCTGTAGCCTTCAGGAAGTGGTAAGGCACTCGACTGACAATCACCATCGAAGAGGTTAACAGAAGGTTAACACAGGAACTACTAAAGCTCCTGTACTAAGTGGAAGATTTAGAAACATACGAGACTCTTATGCAATGAAAGAATTATTTGTTTTGCTTTCAGTCAAATTGACTGTTAAGGAACCCAGCTCCATAAGCACTTCAGGTGCTCTTGAGGTGATTCCTGTGCTGATGAGGGATACATCACCTACAGCCCCCTAACGAGTCCCATGCCATGAAATTCAGCAGGTCCACAGGTGAGCTGGAAAGACCAAGTCCTTGGCCCAATTCATCGCATGTTACTTAAAAACACAAACTTTATTTAGCCAGTATTTTGATTTCAAAAATGTTCCTGTTTTATTTCAGCAATTGTAATGTGATTTTGTTAAATATTTAAAGGCTTCCTTCTCAGTAATAAGCAAATTGCCTGTTTGTACAGCGGATGAAGCACTGGCTACACCTTGGAGAATTACAAGTATAAACAGAATAAGCACTCAGGTCAAACTGAAAATAAAATTAGAGTCCAGAAGTGTTTGTAGGAAATCACACTATTCATATTTACCAAATTCATGCAGAATTAAAGCGGAAGAGGCTGTGTATGCAAAGCTAACTTTATGATCACCTATACTTCCCTCAGTAGATATTATCAGCACAGCGTATCTAACCAGCTAAACCATTCCAGCCATATTTGCATTTCAGAGTCATTAATTTCCAGCTAGCATATTGAGTTACTTGAAATAAATAATTGATTATGGTTATTTTTCATTTCTCCCTTGTGTGTGTTTTCAAGAAAATGGTGTCCTAAGGCCTGAATAATTACCAGGAATACTGGATGGTTACCCTGATCTTTGCTCAAGATACATGTGGGGAGGGGTCCTGTCAGGGCTTCCCTGTATTTTCTCCAGGAGAAAATATTAGATAATACTAGAAAGTAAAGCTACAAAGTGATTCATAGAACCATAGAGTCAGAGAATACCAGGCTGGAAGGGACCTCAAGGATCATCTGGTCCAACCTTTAATAATTTAAATACATTTTGAATAAAGATGGTTCAGGGTTTTAGTGTCAACAGTATGCAGTTATTTAGGGGCATCCCTTCTGATCTCTGCAGATTATCTGGGGCTATAATTTCAACCTACATTCTCTAACTTCTCCACGGACAGAAGCAGACTTAGACTTTCCACAGACTTAGTCATACACCATGGGATCTACCACAGTGCTCTTGATTCAAAGCGGATTGCACTTTCAGTTGAAAACAGGGAGAAAGGAGAGAGGAGAAACAAGAACAGCAGAGGCTAACACAATAGCCAGTCTTATAGTGAGCACTACTATGGTCCTGGGCACTGAAACTCCCCATTGTTGCTATTTTTCATCTTCAGCTCTTAAAGCTGCTTGGTCTTATTCCATGTGTTTAGAGCAAAATCAATAAAAACTGCCTTAAAATGGGCCCATTTGAAATGTTTTCTGTGGTTTGTCCACCCCACTAGGCTGCAGGCTCAGCACAGCTGAGGGACACACGGCTCAGGCAGGAGGTAGGAATGCTCCAGGCTACCATGGAACTACATCCATCACCAAGAACCTACCGGTGGCAGATCCACAATGGCCTGAAGGAATGGGCTGGGGCAGAGCCAAGAAGTGGACACCCACTTCCACTGCTAACCAGAGTTGGTGAACACCTGGATTAACACGATCAGCTGGGGAAAAGACAGCCTGTCCTCTAGAGGGAAAATGAGGTGTCTGTCTTACAGCCTGCATGCTGTGGGTGACACTAGTGAGGGAAAAGCAGGGGAGGATCATCAGTCACGAGAGAATACCTGGAGCAGTGAAATGCCTTCAGTGAGATCCCTCAGAAATGAACAAACCAACGGGCACCAAAATTCTCCTGTAGGGATGACCACATGAATCTGAACATGGACCAGCTGTGACATACAGAATCTGGGTATTTTATTATAGTTCAGAATAGACACTACCATTTATACGCAGCGCTTACTGTGTCCCAGCTCCACCATATCAAAGTCAGCTCATCCAGATGGCAGAAAAATGCATTTTCTTCACTGTGAAGTACATGTAAATACAAAATGGTAACTACTTGGGCAGCAAATGGATTTCTCTTTCCTTTTAGACCTGTAGAACACACATACAGTAACGAATGCATAAGGATAAAAATTGCACAACTACTACTGCTGTTTCTCACACAAACTTCCTCAGTATCAATGTTAGGATATTTGCACTAACTTCTAGGCCCCAAATCTGTCAGCTTTCCTTATAGTCATCTTAAACATTTAACAAAATGCAGAAGGTTTTCATGACTAAAGCATAAGTAGTTACAGCAGAAGCTGAAGATGGAATTTACTGTTATCATTCTGCATCTCATGTCTGCACAAGACTAATTGATTAAGGCATTCCCAGATGGCTTTAACATTTAACAGGATCTATAGAATGACACTCAGAATTTTTAAAACTCAGAGTCACAGAAGGGTGGCATCAATAAAACAAATTGTATGAGGAAGTGGCATTAGAATGCACCCAGAAAGTTATTTTTGAGACAACATGAAATATTCCCATTAGGCCACGTAAATTACCAGAATGTGACCATCAGTACTGAAAAGAGAATCTCTCCTGTTACCATAAAGAGAATTCATTGTGCAGACTGGAGAAATATATGCTTTTTGGACGTGTTATTACAATAAATGTAACAAGTCCTAATTGAATTGGTCATAAAGTGCAGTAATTGCCTAGAAACACTGAACAGATGAGCACAGGTGAACAGTACGCACATCAAAGCATGCAGCAAAGAGAATGAGAATAAATGCTCTACCTTTTAAATGCTGCATCTTCAAGCGAGCAATCTGATGTCAGCTCAGCCAACCAACACAGTTGATGTAATTAAACAATGACATAGGGTTATTATATAACCAGGTGGAAAGCTGTAGATGGGTCTGAACAGCGCTAAAAGCAGATTTAATTTAGTTTGCAGAAGATCTAATTATGCAATGCCAGAACTGAAGTGTATGAACTGGTGCTGTTCTGCTCTGACACTTCTTTCCAGCTTTTTATTATAGAATTTCAAAGATTACTTAAAAAATTATAAAGGAGGGAAAAAAAAAGCATCAGTTGTTTTGAAATAATTTTTCACATCAAAATTCAGCACAAACCAAGAAAGGTGCTCTGCAAAAGCGTGAATGACAGCTGCACCAGAGACAAGCTTTTGTATTTAACCTCTCAACAAGCAGAATACCCGTTGCTTTTCATGACAATTGTGAACATGGGTGCAGATCGTCGTTAACCCCCTTCCCAACGCCCCCAGGCGTTGCCCTGCGGTCAGTGACCCCGGCCCTGCCTCCTCCTGCAGCCCACGCCGCTCCCTTGGCCCTTCTCCGCTGGGTCCGTGAGGGGACCCTGTTCCCCGGCACTGCCACGGGCGGGGCGAGGCTCGGCTGAGCTCCCTCCGCGGCACAGACCCCGCCTGCAGCCGTCGAGAGGCGGCACCGGAGCCCCGGTGGGCGCTCGCCTGGTGCGCGGCTCCTCATCCCGCGCAGGGCTCCCTGGACCGCGCAAGCGGCCACCCCTGGAAGCTGCGTGCGCTGTGCCCGGACTCGAACACTCGCTCAGCTGGCAAAGGCGTTTCTGAGAGCAAAACCTCCTCTCCCAGCAGCAGGAGTTACCAATCCAGATGTGGATCAACAGCGGTGGCCTTTTCCCTCGGGAAGGCTCTCTGTGCTCCTCCCGGCTGTGCGCGCTGCAAGCATCACAACTGTACATAACCAGTACAGGGAAAGACCTGCAGAAAGGGGAAAGGCAACTTGACTGACACGAGAATGGACGAAAGGGCCACGCTGGTGTGGCCGCAGGCCGTGCCGGGCTGCGCGACTCCAGCGGGACCCCAGAGAGGCACCGAGACAGGCACTGCCCACCGGGCCCCTCGCCAGCCGTGCTCCGCCTGCAGCTCGGCCAGGGCGGGTCGGCGGCTTTTCATGAGCTGTGATTCTGTACAGGTATGATGACAAATGGTTTTAGTACATTCACAAGTGACATTTTAAGGCAGTCAGTGAAATGGTGTTAAGGTACATTCCTCATTATCTTGTTTTGCCCAGACCACTTAAATTAGTTTCTGCACAGTTTTTTCCAGTGACTGTTTGGAGTTGCCTCTATGCTTGAGCACTGATTTCTTTTTACTCCCTCAGCTGTTGTCTCTACAATGACATGCTTAGGCACATCTGAAAAATTCAAGCGTCTCATTCTCCTCACTCATGTGTATCTCAATTCAATTCTCTTTCAGTTCTCTTTTCCTCTCAGACAATTCCTTGTTAGTATAAATCACCTGTCACTCACCTTGCTAGATTTAGTTGGATCCAAACTGAGAAAGCTGAGACAATTCTCAGCTCTCACCAGAGCATTCTTTGTTTTACCATTCTGACATTCCACATAGCAATACTATGATTTCCAAACTTAATTTTAGTATCACAGATTGTGAAATAGTGGTCTAAAGGAGATCCATGACTGCTCAATAGGTGTTTTGAAGCACTCTCTTTTTCCACCGCCTGCCAAAGAAAGGTGTTTTCAGGTACCACTATTACAGAGTGGTACTTAGCAGTTCTACATACTGAAAAACTTTGTGTGTATGGAGTGTCACAACATTGTTCACCTTACTGATTACAACAAACAGCAAAACCCCACAGTCAAATGTTGGGGGTTATCCTGAGAAACAGCCACTGTTCAGTCTTCAGTGCTTCCAGGGCAGGGATTTGGGTTGTCAGCCTAGGCCTGCTGCAGTGAGCCCCAGGTGACCCCTATGCTCCTTTCAGCCCTCAAGCCTGCACGGAGCTGCTTGTTAGTATGAAATGAAGCTCATGAACGTGTGTGTACAGAGCATCACAGTTAAACCTCTTTTTTTGGGCATTGGAAAGAGCACTTTTCTAAATACTGATACGAATATCTGAAGTTTAAAGAGGTTTCCTTTTCCACAAAAAAAAAAAAAAAATTATAAATAAATTATGACTCATTAAAACAGGATTTGGGCAGACATTCATTCACAAGGCTTTGAGGGAATCTGGGTAGAATCCTTCCAGATGAATGCAATCAAACCTCTGGTTATCATGCAATCCTAAATCATGTCACAGTTGTTGGTTCAGTTCTACTTCTTTAAATACTCCTCAAATATAAAATGATAAAAATTTCTTTAGCAATATCTTTACAATGGTGGTAATATGTTATGAGTTTAACTCCAGTGCATTCACATGCAAGGTATCTGTTTTCACCGTCATTTAATGCACTATCACCAGGAGGAGTAATTTTGATAGTGTGTGCTCTGATAATAGTTTCAAAATTTATGATCCATTGCAAACAATATTCTTAATTGTGAAAAAGTTCCTAATTTTGGGAACAGGGATTTAACTTTGTTTGTAATTCCTAGAATTCATTGGCTACTACCGTGTTCAAAGTCTCCTAAGGAATAGCAGTGCCCTTCTGGTAGGGCAGTCAGCAGCTTTCCCATATGGAGATTATCTGCAACACAGTCCCATACTGAACTGAGAACCCATTAAAAGCACTGCTCAAAGAACACAGGAAATCCTCAGCTTAAGAAAAGCTAGAAGGGGAAGGATGTAATTTAATTTTATTGACATCTTAGAAACAATTACTTTACTCTTAAATATCGTGCTATCATTTATTTTAATCGGATGCCACTGTATTAATATATGCATTTAGCTGTGCAGAACAGGAAAAATACAGGGGGAAAGAACACCAAGCCTCTATTTTTAACTGTAGGAGACTGGCATCAGTTGACTGCAAAGCAGTGTGCACTGGCAATGCAATGAAGTTTAAACTATCTAATATTAATTTCACATGTCTATGGCACCTGCAGTGTACCAGGTACCATCTCAATGAGCATGTGCACACAACTAAATTGCACTGTGGTGGTTTTGAAGCTGGTTTTCCATAGTAAGAGAGAAGATTTGGCCTGCTCCTCTGGCAAAGCAATTGCGAAATCTTTCTAACTGAGGCCAGGCTCGAGAGACAGAGAAACATCAGTATGAGTTGATCATCCATTCACAACCTTTCATAAACTTTTTATGCAGAAGTGCACTGAATGAGAATCTTGAATAGGATCACATCCTTCCACTTCGTGAAAGTTCCCACAGAATTATTTTAATACTACTTGAGAATAACCAATAATCTGAGAATTATTAGAATAAAAAGAAAGTTTATGATCTCAGCATGTATTTAATTTACAAGACACAGGCCATTAGCAGTAACACACTTATTGACTGGCAGAGAAACTTGATGGACATGCCAATGATTTCACACCAGGAAAGAAGATACCAGCATATGCCTGTCATGGTATTAAGAAGAATGGGAATAGGAAGAAAAAACAATGGGAGAAGGAATGTGATGTTGAAAGAAAACAGCTATATATGGGAGCATCATGTTAAACAAAGACAAATTTATATTCATTACTGGCTTAATTTCATACCTACAATTTACAAGCAGCTTTGAAAGCTGACCAAGCCAACACTGGGGGCCCTTTCAACAGATAATCTAAGACTGTGAAAAACTAATTGAAGAAAATGCATATTGAAGTTATAGAGTGAAACAGACACACTGCATTCCACACTTGGAGAAAAACTGTGTAATAAAAATGCACTTTTAAAAACTTGCTGATATTTGGGGAGTTTCTTTCAATCTTAAGACCCAATACTGTTGAACAGAGGGGACTGGAAGTCTACCCTAAGCCCCCTCTAACCATAAGATATTTCTTAGGTCTCAGCATTACTACCAAGTTCTCAGGATTTGGCAGCATGATCAGGTAGATACCCCACATACTGAACTTTGTAAAACTTGTGACCAAAAAGTTTACTCATGAGAAAATACCGGTTTACATCAGTAGATGGATTACCCTGAGCAAAGATAGATGCAACGGTAACAGATAGAGGCATTTGGTGCAAATGCCTTGACAGTGAATTATCACTTCCTCTCCATATCATGGAAAGCAATATTAGAGCCTTTAAGACAAAAATGAGGCTGGTCCTTGAAAAAAACCCAAATTTTTATGCAGAAATAGTGAAGCTGACTAATTAGAGACTAATTCATACTGTCTAGTTTGAGATTACAGTTTCATCATCTAAATTAGGATCTTGTAGAGCCCACAAGAGGGGTTCCTGCAGAAGACACATCAGAGCAGCTGCTCCTTGTGTCTCTCTCCACGCTGCTCCTTGTGTCTCTCTCCACGCTGACCGTGGGGTGGACAACAGTCAGAACAACACTCTCTGACTCAAGCTAGGTTTTCTGCAGATCCACTCATGGTTGGCCGTCCAGACTGTGGGTTTGCAGCTTGCTTTCACTTTCCTTCCTGAGCGATTTTAAAAAAGTAAAAAAAAAAAACCAACCCAAAACAAACAATAACCTACATGTAACCAATCATAATAACTGATGTCCAACAGTGTCTATTTTAAATGCCAATAAATGTCTTGCAAATGGATTACAAAGTAAATACATTTTATACATGACAAAATTTGCATTTTCGGCTCTACCTATCCTTACATGGTAGCAGTTATATATACTACAAATGCACTTCGACTATTTATTCTGTTAAATGTTCTTCAAACAAGTGACTTTGTGTTCAGAATACCTGCAGTTTATGATGAAATTTTGTTGCTAGGAGATTGAGAAAACAAAAAACTTCAGGACATCTCTGTTGAAAATGCCCCGTTAATTTTTGTAAATGCAGATATGTCACAAGATGTGTTGGATAAAAAATGGCCCTTCTGAATACAGCCTGTGGCTAATGATGGGGAGTGCACAAAAATTAATAATGGTTTTTAATTATCTCATAGTTACACTCTTACTTTCCCATAATTCTGCCATTTGTAGTATCTGAATGTAGAGGTTAGCACTGCTATGGCTGAACTGGCAAGGGGCTGGACATTTGGTCCTTGACCCCAGGAAAGAACAGAAAGACAACAGAAGACAACCCCCACTGGCACCTCTGAGAAATTTCTTACATGTAACAGTAAGAAGTTACTTACATATGCTTACTATTAAGCACATGAATCTGATTTGCTAGGCTGAGGTACTGTAGCACTTCAGAAGGCAGATATCAATTCTATGCCATTTTACAGATGCCAAACCCATGCAGCAGGTCAATGAAAAATTCTGTATCAGGAGAGTGGAGTCTCATCTTCAGTCAGTTGCCATCCTACTTGACCCAGGCTGGATCTTTTCTTACTCTGTAGGCAGCAGCAATCTCACAAGCTTTTTTTCAATCAGAACTGTACCAACTGCTTTTTACAATGATTGCTTCCTTTTTGTCGTCTGCTTACAACTAACAGCAATTCTCCTCTCTACCTTCAAACCATGGAATTTGCAGGCATGTTCTTGATCCCCAGTATCCCAATCCAGTAATTCCTCTTTGTCGTAAAAGCCTTACAAAACTGTGTGTGCCTACATCCAGAAATGTTTTCTATTGGCTCTACTACCACTTGTACTATAACTGAGAAAGAGGCATGGGGAGAAGATAACTGTTATTTAAGGCACCAAATAAGCAATCACTTTCCATATTGCTGTGTGGCACCTTCCAGATATGGTTTCCCCTATAATGTCTTAATTTGATGCATTTGAACTTTAAACACCTTTATAAACCATTTTATTATAGCAGAAGAATAAGATCTGCACATCTAGATTACCTGGTCACATATGGAGCTCCTTCTGAAGTGAAACTTTTCTACAGGTCATCCACTTGTTCCCTGTTCCTTTCAGAAATGTTTTGGTTGCTGAGCAATACACAGCTTACAGGAAACCATGTGTTCAATGCAATGCCAAACATACAAGAAAGAAATACAGTGCTCTGCTACACACCTCTGCTCTCCACTGTGCTCTCTTACACGATACTTGTTCTTTGAGTGGAACCACAATTGACTCACACAAGTATGCGTATTTTCAGTTAAGATTCTTCCCTTCTCCTTGGAAATCTGGCTTGTGTTCAGCTGCAGTGGTGAAAAGCAGAGAGGAAATCAAAGGTTGGCAGAAGCTCTTCTGCACAGGAGAAACCAAGTCACATTCACGCAGTTCCCAAGGGCTCTGAATGACCCTTTCAGCCAGCCAGAGACAGGGGAGCACAGGGAAATCACTCCATGCCCTGTGTAGGCTGTACAGGCTCTGCAGGCAGCTCTCTGTTGTGCTCCTGCCCTGGGGCTGTGGGAGAGCAACCTCAAAACCACAGGTACAGATCACATGTAACAGATAAAAGTTGGAACCCGTGAGCACAACTGCAACATTTAAATGCCCAAAAGCTTCCCTAACAATTTGGAAGCATATAGAAAACCTGTGGAACACACTGAGAAATTCTGGTAGAGAACAGCAGCACCAACAGAAGTCAGCAAAGAGATCACGATTATTATTCCCTCAGGGTACCGCAGAATAATAGGAGCTCATTTGAAAACAGATAAAACCATGTGGATGAATGAAGTTGAGCCTCTGCTGTGGACTTAAACCCGTAAGAGACATGGCTGGTCCTGTTAGCAATATCTGCAGCACAGTTTTATGGTGTACATTCAGTCTGACTGTAAAAAGAGATGTCAGAGGAAGTGAAAAAAAGACTCATTCAAAACAATATCGATCAAATTGTAAAACCAGTGATCAGTGAAGCAGGTACATCTTCCTGTAGGCCTTTGTCAGTGACTGACTGTAGAACTATTAGTGGGAATGCGCTTTCCTAATGGGTTAGCAGAATTAACTTCTGAATGACAATGTTTCTCCTCCAGGCTCACAAGGCTCCAGAAGTACAATGGATGAACTTTTGCTGGACTTCAAAGGTCATCTGGAGGCATCAGACAGAAACTCTCTCACTGCCCCACAGGGAACTCAATTTTTGCAAAGAAAATACATTTACAGTAACTTATATTTCAATTGTGGCAGTTAATCAGAAGGAAACTACAAACCTCTGACAAAAAGCAAACCAACATATATTCTCAAGCAGTCTTCCACACTTTGCTTCTGTTTTCTTATGTACCAGTTCTATGTACATCTTGCTTTGAATCTCATCAACAGTAGCTGAACAGTGCTCTATCAAGAAAGCAGGCATGGTGGCTCTCCAAGAGGACCTTGACATGCAGGGAAGCAGATTAACAGTTCAGCAACCAATGTGATGAACTGAAAAAGACTAAAAATGCTTCAGCATTTACCCCTTGTCCTGTCACTACAGTTGCTGATGAACAGTCCATCCCCAGCATCCCATCAGATACTGGAAGGCTGCTGTGAGGTCTCCACGCAGCCTTCTCTTCTCCAGGCTGAACAGTCCCAACTTTCTCAGCCTGGGAAATACCTCAGTCATATGGGAGTTGCTCCAGTCCCCTGATCATCCTCGTGGCCTCCTCTGGACTTGTTCCAACAGTTCCATGTCCTTTTTATGCTGAGGACACCAGAACTGCACACAATGCTCCAAGTGAGGTCTCACAAGAGCAGAGTAGAGGGGCAGGATCACCTCCTTCGACCTGCTGGTCACGCTCCTCTTGATGCAGCCCAGGATACGGTTGGTTTCTGGGCTGCGAGCGCACACTGCAGCCGGCTCATGTTCATTTTCTCATTGACCAACACCCCCAAGTCCTTCTCTGCAGGGCTGCTCTGAATCTCTTCTCTGCCCAACCTGTAGCTGTGCCTGGGATTGCTCCGACCCAGGTGTAGGACCTTGCACTTGGCATGGTTAAACTTCATAAGGTTGGCATCAGCCCACCTCACAAGCATGTCAAGGTTCCTCTGGATGACATCCCTTCCCTCCAGCGTATCAACCGAACCACACAGCTTGGTGTCATCGGCAAACTTGCTGAGGGTGCACTCAATCCCACTGTCCATGTCACCGACAAAGATGTTGAACAAGACCGGCCCCAACACCGATCCCTGAGGGACACCACTCGTTACCGATCTCCAGCCGGACATCGAGCCATTGACCACAACTCTTTGCGTGTGGCCATCCAGCCAGTTCTTTATCCACTGAGTGGTCCACCCATCAAATTGATGTTTCTCCAACTTAGAAACAAGGATGTCGTGTGGGACAGTGTCGAACGCTTTGCACAAGTCCAGGTAGATGACATCAACTGCTCTGCCCCTGTCCATCAGTTTTGTAGCCCCATCATAGAAGGCCACCAAATTGGTCAGGCCGGATTTCCCCTTAGTGAAGCCATGCTGGCTGTCACCAACCACCTCCTTGTTTTTCATGTGCCTTAGCATGCCTTCCAGGAAAATCTGCTCCAGGATTTTGCCAGGCACAGAGGTGAGACTGACTGGTCTGTAATTCCCTGGGTCATCCATTTTCCCCTTCTTGAAAATGGGGGTTATATTTCCCTTTTTCCAGTCATCAAGAACTTCACCTGACTGCCGTGATCTTTCAAATATGATGGCCAGTGGCTTAGCAACTTCATTTGCCAGCTCCTTCAGGACCCGCAGATGGATTTCATCAGGTCCCGTGGACTTGTGTATGTTAGGGTTTTTAAGATGGTCTCAGACCAGATCCTCTCCTACAGTGGGCCTAGGGTCTTCATTCTCACAGTCCCTGCATCCGCCTTCCAAGACTTGGGTGGTGCAGTCAGAGCTTTTGCCAGTGAAGATCAAGGCAAAGAAGTCATTAGGAACCTCAGCTTAATCTGTGCGTGGCCCGGCTCCTCAAAATCCCACAGAACATTCAACAGCTAGGTTTTACAGAGCACTGTAGGAACAAACCCTGAAGCCTGATAACCTTTAAAATATTTCAGTGTCAGAGGCAAGAAACTGCTCTGGTTAATACTAACTTCTTGCCCAGTTAACAACCATACCCAATAAATTATCTGTCACTTCTGATACTCTTATCATTTGCAGGCATACCGCCAATTTTCATGCATTTATATAGTGAGTAATTTATCAGATATGATTATAAGTACTCAGACAATCTAAAGAGCAGTAAATGCTTAGTCACTGCTGAGAAGCACTTCAGAAAATCTGAAAGATTGGAGGGGAACCTTGATGTCCAAACAGTTTCTATTCTGCAGCTTTGCCCTGCTGTAGAGTGCTGCGTTCTCATGGTGGAGATCTGGGATCTCTGGATCTTATAGGTTATTCTTTAAAACTTCATCTAGTAAGTGAAGTTCAGTTTAACAAACCAATAAATATATCTGATTAAACAGAACAGATTATTATATCTGGCACTAAAATTTAGGAGCAGATGGGTGCAAAGAAAAGTAAAAGATGAAGTTCTGCCCTCCCACCACGAGGCAAAAGAAAAATCCTTTTGACTGTATTCAGAATTTCCCCACTTATTGCCTCAGCCAAAACATCCCAGCACAGAAAGAAAATGTCTTCCCCAGTCACACATCCTCCTAACAGCCTTCTTCTTTGACTTTTCTAGACTCCTCTATCACAATAGATTCTTCTACTTAAAAAATAAAACTGAACCCACAAGCAGCAAGTGAACCTTGTTTTCCCTGGCAGCTGTTTGTCTTTTGAAGACTAAATTCTCAGGTCTCTACAAGAAGGCCAGGTTTGGGCTTGCAGTCCCACATCAGGGACCCTTCCTGCTCCCCTGCAGTCCCTTTCCAGCTCCCTCTTCAGACTGCTTCTCTCTCACTGAGTTAAAGGAGTAAATAGGTTAGGTTCATTACAAAATCTTTCCTGTTCCAGAAAGGTTCCCAACAGGCTTTGCATAATTTACCTTCAAAGCTCTGAGTGGTCCCAACTGCCAATAAAATTGATGGGAAATGAGTGCGCTGTAACTTGAAGAATTAGGTCCCTTCAGTAACACTCAGGGAACATCAAATCACCACTCTCAGTGCAGAAATGAAATCACCTCCAAGATGAAATAGGGAAGAGGAACGTCCTTTTTCCCTTCTTATTCTTCAAACACAGCAGCAGATCCCAAGTGGGAGAGGAACAGGAAGGGGATGCTTGCCAGGTCTGAACATCAGTATCTGTAAGAGTTTCCTGCTTCCAAATCCCACCAGCCTGACACCAAGGAGAAAAGAAGAATAAGCAGTTGTGTGCCTAACTTCAAAAATTAGGCTGCCTTACAGTTTGAAATAACAGATACCATACATATGGGACAAGCTCTTCAAAAGAAAAATGCATCACTTTGCACGCAGTAAAATGTATCCTAGAATCACAAAAGTGAAACAGATAAGAATCCTGTCAGATGTAAAAATAAAATTATATCAACAGCTCTCAAACAAATAGAAGTAGGCTCATGCGGTTCTTCTGATAATGACATTCAAAAGCATAAGAGAATCAGATTTAACACATTATGAAAAAGATATTCTACTAATTAAAGAGGAAATGAAAAGCAGGTATTAAAGGGCCATACAACATAGAAAATCACAGGAGGCTGCTACTGATAATTGCTAATAATAAGCAATCCTAATGCTTTGTCATGCATGAGTTGTATGTCAATCCCTAACTCTAGATCTTATTCCATGTTCTCCCTCTGTAACAGTAGCACATTTGCACTGTTGCAGGGAAGGTTTTGTCAGCACTTCCACTACAAACTCTTACCAGGACCTGCAACTTTGTCATAAAAACGTGCTTCAGAATGAGCATTCCAATGGAAATTCTGTGTCTATGAAAAGTGCTGTAGCTGTGGCGAAAATACAACACCATGGAATGGCTGAGGGTGGACAGGGCCTGTGGAGAGCAGCCAGTCCAACCTCCTTGTTCAGAGCAGGGCCACCATGGCAGGTTGCTGAGCTGCGTCCGACTGACAGTCAACACACTGATCTAATCTTCAAGTGTCTTGAACACAATTTCTCATGTTTTGGTCATTTTCTCACACTGCATCATCAAAGTTCTCCACTTGTTTTTTTGTCAGTCTACTGTGGATAAAGTTATTACTAGTGATAAATGTCGAAATCTTACAGGCAGCTGTAGGATCAGCCACGCGCTACTGTTTACCTGATTGTTCCATCACTTCAACCTCCTCTCCAAGTCTCCTGTTATCTCAAGCACGTGCTTACAACCTTTTGTACAGTTTTGCCTTTAGCTGTGCAAAGACTGATTTCTGTTGAGTTTTTACTGGCCACTCCTCAGCCATTGACCACCACCCATTTTTTGAGATTTTAATGATAGGAATGTTCACATTTCCTCTTTTACTCCTTTCCCCCCACCTTTCTTTTTTTTTTCTTTTTTTCTTTTTTTTGTAACAGCTGCACCTCATCTATCCCCCATGACAGTCAGTACATACTTAGAAGACAAGTTCAGTCTGATAACAGCACAGACATGCTCCTGTGTATTTGAACCAAAGCTCTACTTAGGCCACATGTGAAAACAGGTTATTTATGGCATTCCTTAATTCATTCAACTTTAGTTTAGTTTAAATGCTTTTTCTTTTTAATTTTTTAATTTTTTGTGTGCATGTGTTGGTTTTAAATTAAATATACCTCCGTGTTCCATCTAAACAGTGTGTTCCAGAGTTCTAAGATCCTAGGTGAGAGAAATGAGACAGAAATAGAGAACTCTCAACTAGTTTATTAGTATAGGAAAATGTAGAGATAGTAAAGGATACAGTAAAGGATACTTCCGATGTTTGGTTATCCTACCAACCCCAAGGACCCTGTGAAGACAATCAGGAAACCAGCCCTGAGAATCATCACGGCAGTGCGAGGCGGCAGGCTCAACCTTAGCAGGCGTCCCTGCGGAGGCAGCGTTCACCTGGGTGGGATGAGCTTCTGCCTCCCTCGCATAGCATGAGGCTCGGGCTTTTATACTGACAAAAATGCACACTCATTGTGACGCAGGGGGCCAGCCCACGTCGGAAGAAGTGGCCAACAATCCAAGGGTCGGGACTTTTCTGGAGAGTTCTAAAGTGGAACTTTCTGGGTAGGAACCAAAGCTCGACTTTCTGAGAAGCAGCCAAAGCAGACAAACAGTACTTTTCTATCTTTGTGTGTTTCACCATGGACCATTATCTATTGTCCCTGACACACAGTGTTTTAGAAGAGAGAAGGGATTTCTTCTGAAGATGTTCAAATGTTAACAGTAGGAGAATAAACATTTGGCTGAAGCTACTTATTGAGAACTGCAACAAGGAGTTGATGTAGGGGTTTGGTGGGTTTTGTTTGATTGTTCTTACAAACTGAACCTTTCACACCAGATGCAAAGTTTATTTTCTAGGTTCTTACAACTGTGATGAGTTTTTCTTACTGGTTGCTCATCCAGCCACTTCGCTGATGTTAAGTGAGAGCCTTGCATGCCTCCAGTTTACCTCTGTAGTTGCAAGGCTTCCAGTTACACATGGCTGGTTTCCATCAGCTTTGATTCTGGTTATCTCCAGGGGAGCCCTTCATCCAGCCCTCGGCTGTTCTCTGTCTCGCATACACATGGGACAGTGAGCTACACTGCACAGCCTGTGCGAAGGGGATGCCTCATACAGAGAGGTGGGATGAGAACAGCCTGGAAGAGATCTTAAAGATCTCTCTGCAAGTCTCTCCCCCCAGAATCCTCATCTCTAGCTGCCCTCTACGCTTCCGTCTGTTCTTTCGGTGCTTTGGGCTTCTGTTTCTGTCTCTGCTTCCCGGAAGCTCTACACCCTCTCACCATTCCCAACACTCCTTGCAAATCCCCTCCAGACCAGAAGTGCAGATAGCAATGAGCACACCAACTGCGCACAGCCAAGGTGCTCCTTCCAGCCTGGAGACTGCCATTGGGCACAGAAACTACATCATAACAGTTAATAGTTCAATGAGAAGAAGTCCAAGGGGGCAAATTCGGCTCTCTCAGGCATCACATTGACTTTCTGAACTGTACAACTATGCTAAAACTTACAAAACTTTCAAACAGTGTGGAAAGAATTGACATGCTGTTCTGATGGATTTGTGGAATGAAAGTCACTGCATGGCTGCATTCTTGAGACAAGCTTTAGACCTCATTAATGCAGTACATAAGCTGTACAATTACATATCCTGTGTCACTGCCAAATTTATACACTTTAACATACTGTTAGATTAAGATGGTTTCATTTCATTGCTCTGCAAATGGACTTTTGTCAAATGTATTTCATTCCAATCTTGTGTAGCACTGACAGATACGTGAAAGTCATGAGGCTGCCTGGGTAAACGCAGCACCTACAATATGCCCTGAAATAAAAACTGTGGCACTGACCAACACTGAGTTTTTACTCTCCTCCAGTATAGTGACCTTTCCAAGTGCAGGCTGCAGCCCCATGTCCCTTCCCCCACCACGAGGCACCAGTCTAGACCCAATCCCATTGGATTATGCCATCACGCACCACAATGTCTCTTGATCTGATCCACTTCAAGTCTGAGGGGATTTTGTTCACACTGATCCAGAGCAGCTGGAGGATTACAGTGCTGCCTAATTAGAATAACTTTCCAATTGATAGTGAGCGTTGAATACACACTGCTGGATACTGCTGCCTAGTGGGCTGGGAAAAAAACAGCAGACCTGTGTTCTGCACCTTGCCTTTCTCTTGAGAAAGAGAAAACAACAAACTAAACCCAGACAGACAGACTTAAGCTAGTATTATGTACCTGGCTCTCTCCATCATGCAGCCTGCTTTACACTTCTGGTTATCACTTCTTTCTCTCCTTTAACAGACTGATTTGCTGCATACACTCTCATATCAAGAGACAAGACTATTAGCTACAGAAAGGCAGAAGGCTCACATCCTGTTTGAGAGGCAGTTTGTGTAAGACAACCACAGCCATAATGCAGGACCATGGTGCTATAGCAAGCAAATTTAAACTTTAGTTACTGGTGTGCTGTATGAACTGGCACACAGCACGTCCTGTCTTGTGCTTCAGAGTATGCTGAGATGCTATCTGAGAGGTCTGAGGTATGCATAGGGTCCAACTTCCCAACAGTGGCCAAGTAACAGTTTCCTAGTACTTCTGGTGCTCTCACTGCCCTTAGGGGTACACTAACTACCATCCAGGCATGCCCAGAGGTACAGTTTTTCACCTTTAGAGTCTAAGAGCTACAGACTTCAAAGGCCCCTTTTCCCCAGCAAGGCAAACTTGGGAATAGCTTAAGTGGGCCCCTAAATCTGACACATTTGCAAAGCTTGTATTGTGCTGGCAAAACCAAAGCTATTGAATTTTGTGTTTAGCAGTTTTAGGAAGCCAAAGAGGATCATACAACCCTGTAGCAATAAATAAAGCTACATATGGAGTGCAAGGGAAAAGAGCTAGGGATAGGAAACATTAGGTAATTAAGGGGGAGGGAAAGTAGTAAGTACTAGTCAAGAAAGCTTGAAGGAATTATGAAGAATATACTGGACAGATTCTTTTACTATAGGTGACTGCAGAATGTCAGAGATGCATTTATTGCATGCAGCTAGTTCTTACAGCAAGGGCAGATAGAAAACATGTAGGGCTGTTACAACTGCTTTCATGAGACTGCATTATTATGAGGAAAGCTGCATGAAAAGGATCAAACTGATGAAAACCATCTGGCTTAGCACCCTGCAGTAAACATAGGCACATATATTATGGTAGTTCAATTACTGATAGGATACTAGAGCCTATCCAGGACTTAATATTTAATTATCTTTAGACTACCTCAGTTGCTAAGCTGTCAGCAGTATGTGTGGAGGGTATAGAGGTGGACATCTGCCACAGACTAAGAATGCCATCACCAGCAGAGCGGTTTACCACAAATGCATAGAAAGAAGTTCAGGAGCTGGTATTACGGCCACATCATCCACACAAAACATAGTTACAACAGAGATATGTAGTTTGGTTCACACTGCTGCTGGTGGGAGATAGAAAGACAAACTGCACTGACTGGAGGTAAGCAGGGAATCTCAGGTAAGGGAGGTGAAAGGGCACTGTTTAAACCACCTGCATGGAACCATCCACAAATCCACTGAAACTAAGCTTACACATCTCTCTTGCAGGCAAAACACTGTTGTAAAAGATCCTTCAGGTGGCAAAGTTAAGTACTGTTAAGCTTAATCCTGCTGCCTTGAACAGCTGCATCACAACACTGTATGCATAACATACCCCAGCAACATCACTGCTCTCACAGAGATCAGTCCCACGTACCCCTCTGCTCTCAGCTATTGCTACCCCCGCCAACAGAACAACCCCCTAGACAAGGTGTCTGGTTTGAAATATGAAAGTGAGAGAGCTTTTCAGCCAACTATTAAGAATGCAGTTTTCTTCCAAGAAAAAGCTCAATTTTTCCTGCTGACAATGTCTCAAATACATCCCATAGCAGCAGCCAAGCATGCTTCAGCTAGACAAAGCTCAACTTAGCAGAAGCAAATCTTATAACATGGACATACAAGGTAACCTCAACTCTAGGAAGCCCACAAGCTGTGCCTACATCATGCCTTACAGGCTTGCATTTGCTCTGTACTGAACGATGACAGTAAAGCACAGCGTAGCAAAGTGCATCACTTCTTGAGAAGTTAAAGAGGACAATAAATTTCTTCCTGTCTGAGCCCTATGTCTGAAATGGTGAGGAATGTGACCATGTGCAGTGGGTATGTCAGCTTCTTGCACTCCACAGCATTTGCAGAGTTCTTAATGCTCTTCTGAGGCATCAAGTAATGGTGATGCTGCACCAACACTGTCCCTTTGCACCTGGGAGACTGAGCCATTACCAGCAACTGCAGAAGCAGTGACATTGCTCTTTAGGTGGATTCCCTCACGACACTAGAAACCTGACAAGGAAGTCTTTCTTTCAGCTCACTGTCACACTTTCAGTATGGAACTGTCCAAATCAGGTTTGACAGTGATCCTTTTGTCACTGACATCAGTGTATTTAACCACCTTTAGGTCTCTACTTCCCTGGGGAGATGTGTAGCAATTGGTAATGGAAAAGGTGACTTCATAACTGTGCAGGAAGAAGCTGAAACTTCTTGTTCCTTCCTGTCAGGTCTCCAGAGACAACAGGATTTTGCACTACAAATGATCTTGTTTAAACTGAACAACTAAACAACTAAATCTGGGTTTGGCCAAATATATGTATATTTAATGCAAACTGTTTGCTTGTACTTCTGTTCTTTAAGGTCATATAGCAGGGATTTAGGGTGGTGTTTTTTTCGTTTCTTTGTGGGTTTTTGTTGTTGTTTTTTAACATAATAGTTTCTTCTGCATATTTTGTTTTGGCTCTAACCTTCTAGTGTGGGTTAAAGATGCAAATATTAAAATGCAAAGTCAAATACAAGTTATTTTCACAAGCACTAATGTAAAAAATAGTCTATTTTCCCATTTTCTAGACTAATATTTACCGTCTCTGACAGCCTTATTGCTTAGCAGATTGGTGCGTATTTCAGCATTATCTTTTAACAACTTGACAGATCCACCCATTTTGCTGTGATTATTTTATCCCAAGTTGGAAGCCTAATAGTTCCTGTTTGACACATTGAACCACAGGATTTGTGGCACATCACAGAGTGATGTGATTTATCATTCATATTCTGATGATGCTTTACAGAACATACTTGGATTTCCAGCAGTGCTGCTTTGCTTGGTCTGCCTCGCTTAGCAGCACAGCCACCACCACTGCCACCTCTGTGTTACAGCAGCAGAAGCACAACCAGGCAGCCATCTGAGCCTTCTGAACTGGGCTCAGAAGGTCACTTGGGAGCCATGGATGACTTCAGCTGCCTTAGGAGAGAAGGACATCTTGGACAAGGTAATTCTAGGCATTCAGTAAATGCCAATGACAATTTCTCGTGTCAGTCACTGAAATCCACAGCATAGAAGTACGGAATGGATGGCTAAAAATGCACACAGACACAGTACAGTGGAAGAGGGAATATACGGTTCTATAAAAAAACTTCTGTCAGAAATGCAAGCAAAGGACATAAAGCAAACTGCTGTAATAGCAATTTCCCTTTCAAAGAAGTGCATCGTGCACAATTTTGCCATCCAAAACCACAGAATAAATGACTCTCTGCATTGTTCCTTCATTCATTTCAACTTTCTGTGTCTTCAGATTATAACTGCTAATTCTACTAATCATTTCCAGCTAGGTTCCTAGGGTTATCGCAGAAATGATTCTGCACCCAATGAAGCACACCAGAAGCTTTACTTATTTTCATAAATAATTGCATATTCATAGGAAGTAAGACTGGAAAGGACCCCCTGGGTCATCAAATCCAATTCTCTGCTACCAGAGGCAACCACATAATGTAACCTCTTTATAAATGAGAAAGTTCCATCTCAGAAGTAATTTGGTGTCTTGTTCCCACTTCCCTAATTGGAAAGTTGCTTCAGAATCTCACTGCTCTAGTGTTTAGCAACCTTCCCATTACCAAATTAACTTTATTTCTGGATAGTTTATTCCAGGTCTGGTGTTAATGCTGCCCCTTAATTCAAATAATATTTCGATCTTCCAATTGGTCCATCTATAGAGAGGACACCTTCTCCCATTTTACCACTGTCATAGCTTACAAAGTCTGGTATATAGCCACACATCCGTTATGTACTACACTGGCCTCACACATTTGGGAAGACTCTTTGTTAAGCTCTGGGAAACTCTGTGTCACATTAGAGCACCCAACCTGAGGCTTTCTTAGGGTAAGACATCCTGATCAGCTGGTGTTTTGTTAGCCATTCTGATTTACATCACTGCTGAAACTCACTGTGATACCAGCAATGGAATCATGTTTTGTGATTTGATGGCACCAGGACACAGCTCACATTAAAAAAGATGTCAGACTTTGGTACCCTCCTCTTCTATACCACAGCACAGAAGATGAATTATACCTACCTGTACAAACTTGTACACAAATTAACGTATACACATACGTAAGTACCTAGGTAGGCACAATAAGCAAAAGCAGGCTCCTCTGTGAATGGAGAATGGAAAGGTATAGTTCAGATTGCTGACAAAAGGGTTGCTACTTATCCCTGGTTTGTCCAGGTGAGATCCCTTTCTGGCTTTCTTTAGGTCAGTGTATCTGTATTAAGCGTAGCTATTGCACATGATGTAGATAATTCAGATATTATACAGCAGTTGCCCCTCAAAGATACTTGGTGGGGATTCAGAAATCATAGACCTAAACCTCTTGTGTCTTAAAAGGCATAGGAGTTTTCTTTGTACTTAAAAGTAAGTAGAAAACTGTATAGTGAAGTCCTGGAAATCTTCAGGAGTGAGAAGATTCATTTACAACAGCACGGACAGACATCTTTATTACTTAGCAAGTATTGATTGGCTTAAGGGAATTTTGAGGTATTGCCTACAACTAAATTAGAACATAAGAGATTCAGCTTATGAATACAAAGTAATGCAAAATGAACTATTAAATCATTTGAGCAACAAGCTCTAAAGACTGGAAGAAAAAGATGAATGATTCAAAAGGGTTTTTTGATCGATAAGGTAGAAGTAAAACACATGACTAAATATGAGATCTGGCAGACAGAGAATCAGAAACCTTAATAAATGTGTTTGTCTCAACTAGCAGATCTGAATCAAGATTATGATGACTTAAAAAGCACACAGTTGGAAGAGGAAAGTAGGTTTGAACTACCAGAAGGTATACATGCACAGAGTGGATTTTATTCAGAAGATTAGGGATATTTACTATGAAATAGCATGATATGAGCTCTAAAGATTGCTTAATGGAAGTGTGTTAACAATAACACCAGAAATAAAAGAAAAGCAGCTGTAAAAACCTGATAGGTTTGAACTGGGTACAGGCCCTGTGGTGAGATTATGAGTTCTCTTAACATAAAGACAAGACAATGTTATCAGAAACTTCATTCAAAGAACAAAATTCAAGAGAGAAAAAAGACCTGCTGATAGGAGAATTACCTTCTGCCAAAGTAAGGGTTTTTTTTTCCACAGAAATCAGTACTTTTCCATATGTAAAAAAGGATATGGAGAGCCAGCAAGAGGAAACAATATCTCATTGTTTCCTGCCTTCAACCCATAAGACCTCAGAGCTGGAGAGAGTTCGATGCCTGGCACTCTCTCTCTGGCAAGATCAATGGCTGTATATTCCCATCAATTCATCATCACCCTCTTACATCTGGATAAAATATTCTTTGTTACTTTCCTTTATTAAACTAGTACCAACTACAGCTTTCATACAAAATCACAAGTACTTTGGTTGGGTTCTCTCAAGACAATAGTGGCAAAGGAATAAATATGCTCTTATTAATGCAAATCAAGTGAACACTAAATGTTGCTTTGGTTGAAATTGGACCTCTTTGACAAGTAGACTGTTAATATTTCCATAAAATCCTTTTAAAAAAGTAGATTGAACTAGGTTTTTTCCATATAGATGTTTATGTATTTGTGACTCAATAAATCTAATACTTGGGTCCAAATATTTATAGTGCATACTAAATGCTCTAGATAAATGTCAGCAATGCTGGAGCACAGCTTGTATATACAAGGAATAGTCTTCTTTAACCTGAATAACTACAGTTGATAATTGAAAACTTCTCTTTTTCTGGAATGATAGCTGTCTTCTGCAGGCATCTTGAGCACTTACAAAGCACATGTCCCTGTTTTTCCTGACACATCTTCAGGAGCAAAAAGACATGATACTGCTGACAAAATGTGCGTATCAGTGCTTCTGTAACTGCCATTCTACTATTCATCTGTATGTACCTGCAGCACGCACGTGGTCTGGGTGGCTAGATTACTGTTTGCCACTTCACATGTGCTGGGATGTTTACCTGGTGTATTGTCTCCACAGTTACTGTACAACTCAAGGTTGCAATCTCAGTAACACATCCTTCTAATGATGTTTAGACTGGTGCTTTAAAACTATTAATTTAATTAAATCTCCATTTGGAGACTGAAGCAAGGAGCTGAACATCTTATTACACACTGAATGGCTGAGAAAACGGAACTGAAAGTCCCAAATAGAAGTCTTCAAATAGCAAAAAAGAGCAACAGCCACAAAACCTTCAAAAGGTGCCTTTTCCAAACTGAAAGTGTCAGCCCCTAACGGATGGTAAGGATGCAATGCATTGTTAAAGACTTGTCATTACACATAATTGTCCTAAACCTCTAAGCATTCAGCCCATTCTGTCCTCAAAAGCCTTAGAAGGGAGAGAGGGATAACATTTATTAACTTCATTAAGTGAAGTTAACAAATCTAGATTCCAGGAAGAAAGATCTGATGCTTCACAAAAGATGCCCTTTTTACTCTTGATGAGATTGATTTATCTACCATAGACAAAGTAATTTAGAGGGCACAGAAAGGAAAAGTTATCACATAAAGTTATTATGGAAAATTTAAATCAGAGCTTTGATTGTAAGTGTAATTCACAGAGGAAAGAAGACCCCCCATCTGGGTCTGCTCTTCCTCCCTAGTGACATCAGCCTGAGTCTTCTGTCCAGGCAGCTCCAGCCTACTCCAGCCTCACCAGACTGCAGTTCTCACACTGCCTCTTGTGTCCTTCTCTCATCCATCTGCTGTCATCCCTGCTTTAGCCTAGCCCTACCTCAGCAAGGATGGGAAGAGCATCTCTTGTTTTGCTTTGAGGTCCAAACCCCTGGCCCCAAGACAAACATGCTGGAGAGCTGGGCTTGGTCCCTGCAGCCCTTGTACAGTGCTGATTAGAGAGCTCTAGTCCTCAGAACACGTGCCAGCCAATTCTGATAAGCCTTTTGAATCATGTAGCTCTGTCAAAGCTGGGAAAATGTCCACACAAATAGCAACAAGAACATTTCCTGCATTCCCATCAAATTTTAATCTGTTCTCACAGGAGGACACTGCAGTTTATTAATGAAACATCTGCAAGTATTTTTAACCAGGAGAAAAATGAGTGCCATTCTTTCTTTGGAACAGCTGAATCTCTTTTGCTGAAAACTTACTGCACATTTTTCTTGGTTGTCAAGCACAGAAGAAAGAGGCACAGTTGCAGCGATGTTAATGCCTTCAACAGCTCAGTTAATTTTTTTTTAATATAAAGTTTGGAAGAAGTATTCCCCAAGACTTACTGGAACTCTGGAATTCAGTTTGGAACACTTCAGAGATTGTGTCCCAAAATGTTTTTCTAAAAAAAAACCCCAAACCAACAAAAACCTAAAAAACCAAACACCTTAGAAGGATACTTTCCATGTCACATCAGAAATATGTGCTAGCACAGGGCTTCATCACCACAGTAATGAGTAAAGAAAATTATATATATTTAACTCCTTTACCATTAAAGATTTAAGATTATTGCAATAATTTTCTGTTTCTCCTTCACTTTATTGAGCTTAGTCAAACTGATATATCGCTGTATACTTCACTCATTCCTGCTGATGGATGATACGAAATATGTAGACAATGCTGATGTCCAGCTAAATAGATGAATTACAGAAAAGAGAAGATAAGCAGTTGTAGATGATGAAGTGCCGATTAATAGATTACCCACCTCCCCATCAAGTCCAAGCCCATATTTTAAGCTGGCAACAGCACTGCAACTGAATGAACAAGTATTTCTGGAACCCAGAAAATGTTGAGGAGCTGATGACATGCCAAGTGCAAGGTCCTACACCTGGGTCAGAGCAATCCCAGGCACAGCTACAGGTTGGGCAGAGAAGAGATTCAGAGCAGCCCTGCAGAGAAGGACTTGGGGGTGTTGGTCGATGAGAAAATGAACATGAGCCGGCTTCAGTGTGCGCTCGCAGCCCAGAAAGCAACCGTATCCTGGGCTGCATCAAAAGGAGCGTGACCAGCAAGTCGAAGGAGGTGATCCTGCCCCTCTGCTCTGCTCTTGTGAGACCTCACTTGGAGCATTGTGTGCAGTTCTGGTGTCCTCAACATAAAAAGGACATGGAACTGTTGGAACAAGTCCAGAGGAGGCCACGAGGATGATCAGGGGACTGGAGCACCTCCCGTATGAAGACAGGCTGAGAAAGTTGGGGCTGTTCAGCCTGGAGAAGAGAAGGCTGCGTGGAGACCTCATAGCAGCCTTCCAGTATCTGAAGGGGGCCTACAAGGATGCTGGGGAGGGACTCTTCATTAGGGATTGTAGTGACAGGACAAGCGGCAATGGGTTCAAACTTAAACAGGGGAAGTTTAGATTGGATCTAAGGAAGAAATTCTTTACTGAGAGGGTGGTGAGGCACTGGAATGGGTTGCCCAGGGAGGTTGTGAATGCTCCATCCTTGGTGGTGTTCAAGGCCAGGTTGGATGAGGCCTTGGGTGACATGGTTTTGTGTGAGGTGTCCCTGCCCATGGCGTGGGGGCTGGAACTAGATGATCTTAAGGTCCTTTCCAACCCTAACTATTCTATGGTTCTATGATTCTATAAGGAGCTGACTTTTCTCAAAATTAATCCTTAACAGCTTCTTTCAAGATTTATTTCTTTAGCTTTGGTCAAAATCTGCAGCACCATAACCTGAGCACCACGATTTCTAGCTGTCAGTGTGACCCAGACTCCAGACACTCTTGCCTCAGTTGTCACCTAAGCACTGCAGGTAGTGCTGCTGACTTCAGTGCCATTCATCAAGTGTGAGTTCAGAAAGGAGGTGATGGACTGGGGGGCTCACCTGAAGTCACTGATTCTGCACTGGCTCCAATCAGCACTAACAACTGAAAGCTGTTACTACCCCACGGCTCTGAGGAAGTGAGATGGTGTTTCTACAGCTCCTACTGCAGTTATGAAAGAAAGGAGGAGGAGAGTGTTTTAAAGGATGATGGTGGTTCCTGGGGAATGAAACTCACTGAAGGACTGATGGAATTCCACAAAACGCACCAGCCATGTTGGCTCTCTGGTTGAAGGGGTGAGATGTGCAGAGCTTGCCTCCTGACAGAGAGGAGCTTCTTCATCTTCACTACCAAGATCAGAGGCACCTGTAGCTTAGGGATGAATCACAAACTGCGATTTTCCAGGTTCACTCGGTATCAAACATCTGCCCAGAGGTACTGGTTTGTTCAACAGCCTATACAACAGCACAGAAAAATGCCCAGATCTCCTGCATCCTGTTTATGCTATAAACAGTGCAGAATTCATCTCTGGTCCCCTCTGCAGACTTGCTGTATGAACACTGTTCAGAACTTCTCTCAAAAGGAAAGAAATCAGAAGCCCCAAGAAGTATGCCAGGCCAAGCAGCACATGGCACGAACAGGAGATGGAGGAGTTACCTGCTGTCCCAGTAAGGGATGTTGTGTTGATTCCAAAATTTGCATACAGACACAGACCTACCTCTTAGAGAGATTGTTGAATATCTTATTTTAAGATTATTTTATGATTTCTGGATACACATCATGCTACCTTATGCTGTGGCCGTTAGTGAAGGGTCACTATTTTAATGCAAAGAATATGATTCTTTTAGACCATTAGAAAATACTCCCAGGTGAGCTGGGTCTGTGAGAGATGGAAGTGGTTTAAATATGTAGTCTTGTACCCATGTATGCTTCTGTGAACAAAATATCCTAAACCAGAACAGTCATACAATCAGCTGGTATAAGCTATCCAAATTCCCTTGACTTCAGTTGCAATATATTTTCTGTTTTCTTGCTCAGTGTTTGCTCCCAGTAGAATTCTATTGCATTCAATTAACTTTAAAATAGAACTAGCTATTCCTTTTATTTCCAAGGTCCTCAGTTCTTTGTTGGCAAACTTTTACACCGGCAAGCCCTTCATGCTGAAGACATGAGTCTTTATTAGACTCAAGGTACTACAGAGTAATTTTATGAACACTTTAAATGCAAGAAAATTGTACTATAAGCAGATAACTGTAGTTATACCAGACAGCATTCCTCAAGACGGTAGAGCTGGACAGTACAGTCAGAAGCCAGAAATTTTAGAAATCACTTCATTTAAAGGAATTAGTGATGGAATTCCATATTTCCTCCCACACACAGAAGTCATCTTCCTTGAGCATAGCAGGGGGTCAAAGAATAAGAGACTGTATCCTAATTCTTGCCATTGCACTGTCCTTCCCACCTGTCTACCTTCTGCAGTCACCATAGTACCATGAAAATCAGCTGGAAGGGGAACATGCAGGAACTGGCTTCCCTTTTTGCTTTATTTGTTGTCAAATCAAGGTTATTTTCCTCTTCCAGTTTGGTATATGGTATTGATTGATAAAAGAGCAGATTAACACAAAGTGTAATGTATTCTTCATTCATAGGAAATAAGACTGAAAATTACCAAACCTAAGATTAGTTTTAATGTCAGTCTAGTAGCTCCTAAAGTCTTTTACTGGAGCCTTAATCATGGTGATGATATTGAAAATAGTTTACTAAGAATTTTGAGATAATGTGGGAGTGCTTAAGCAGCTGTCCCTGATATTAAAGCTGACCTTTTCTAAACAAGGAAGCACTCAGATCAAATACTGAGGCTTTACTTGAGCAATTTCAGTGAGAGCTCTTCATTACTGATATGCTGGAGAGACAGAGGCAGCTTTTCCCCTTCCTATTACTGACTGCAGTGAATCCCAGATAAGCAAGGGACACTCACATCAGCTCCTCTTGTAAAAGCACAGCAGGTATCACTGAGTGGCAGATGCATTTCTTGGATGTTGCATTTTACTGGGAGGCAAATGTGTGCCCACGGCTGCTCCTTGTCTTTGCACACTAAACAGTCTTGAAAGGGCAAAAGTGGAACTTGCTCCTCTGTACCCAGTCACTGAACATAAGATAGTCATGATTTGCTGGCATCTGACTGTCTCCTAGATGGCACTTGAGAGGATACTCAGCCACAGCACAGAAGTGTCCAAAAACCTGCATAAGCCTTCTGTCCTTCCTGCTTTGGTTTCTTCACTCGGTTCTTTTGCAGAGGAGTCTGAAGTTCATACCTGCGAATCAGCTGCTCGAGTCCTCTGCAAGTGTTTTTGAAATGAGGTCTATCAATCTTTTCACAACCATTTCTTACAATAAATCTTTCTTCAGGGAAAGTAAAATAAATGGTGTCTAGAACAGTAAACACTCGCAGAGGTCTGAAGCAACCTCACAACATTTATTTCTGGAGATGCATGTAAGATCCAGAGAACAAATGAAAAATTTTAGTCAGACATTAATTACAGTTTTATGTCAATAAAAGTTTGCACAGTTCATTTCTCTATTAAAACAGTAAATACTGCTGAAAAGTGCTGTAACTGCACGGAGTACACTGCTGTATCAGCTCTCCCAAGAGAGGCCAAAACAGAATTCAGACCTGAGAACAAGCTTCAGTTTGTGCCTTCAGTGGCTCTGCTGCCTGCAGAGCATTGGCTCCTGCTCCACATGCTGCCTGGGACAGGAAGGTGTTGGCAGGATGGCACGAGGTTAAGCATTCTCTACAGGCTGAAAGTACCTTGTTGAATGACCTGTTGTAGGCTTGGAACCAGTCATTCTCCCTGCTTTGCTATTGTATTAACCCAGTCCACTGTCTTATGCAGGAAGCAGTCTTACTATATAGTCCTGGTTCTGACGCGCAGAATAACCAAAAATGCATGGTATGACAGGAAAATTGGCCACATGCCCACAAATCTTATTTCTAACACATAAAGCAATAATTTCTAATGTCTTTCCACTTCCGTTAAATTTACCATCACTCTCTACCTTTAACAGTGAATACAGTTCTTGTACCTCAGAGATATTAATCGTAAAAGATTATCTTAATAACAGGTATCACCAAGGAGGTAACATTACTCAAAGGACAGGATATCATGCAGAAAGAGAGTCATTAATGGTATTTCCCATTTTGGAGAAGAGATGATTGAGGAGAAGTCACAAATGGCATTGAAAAAGGGAGCCAGAAATAACAGTTCCCATCAAACCAAGGCAGCAGGTGTAAATATATATGTATATGCATACAAATAGAATGCAAATCCACGCATCTACACTGCAGAACTTACTGCTATAATAAACAGAATTGTTCAGTATGATTGCTCTTGCCTTTTAAATTGTTTTGTTTTAATAGTAAATAATGAGCAAAGTTGTGGGAAAATAATTACAGCCCTGCAAAGCAATTTTATAGGCCCACTGCAGTTTTATGATATTGCAATAGTACAACTTTAACAGTTTATAAATGAAACAAAATGGGAATGAAGATTTTATGTATTTTGTAGTAAACATACACTGCTGAAACACTGGAAGTGTCTTTCACCGAAGAGGAATTAGAGATGTGTGCACGACTACGGGAGTATGATATAGTAAGCATCACAGAAACATGGTGGGATGGCTCCTACAACTGGAGTGTTGTAATGGAAGGTCACAGGCTCTTTAGAAAAGACAGGCCTGGCAGATGGGGGGTGAGTTGCTATTTATGTTAAGGATAGGCCGGAGAGTATGGAACCCGTCTGGGGACGGGTGAGCAGTCGACAGAGAGTTTGTGGGTCAGGGTTAAAGGGAGAGCAGCAATGGGGGACATTAGTGTGGGGATCTGTTACAGACTGCTTGATCAAGAGCAATCTGGGGATGAAGTGCTCTGTAGGCAGATAGGAACAGCCTCATGCTCACAGGCCCTTGTTCTCATGGGGGACTTCAACCACCCTGATATCTGTTGGAGGGAAGTTACGGCCCGGCACAAGCAATCCAGGAGGTTCCTCTACTGTGTGGAAGATAACTTCCTTCTGCAAGTAATAGAGGAGCTGACAAGGAGAGGTGCCATGCTTGACCTCGTGCTCACCAACAGGGAAGGGCTGGTTGGAAATGTGATGCTCCAGGGCAGCCTTGGATGCAGCAACCACGAGATGGTTGGGAGAGCTGGCTACCCTGAATTTGGAGAAGGTTGAGGTTCTTAATGACTTCTTTGCCCTGGTCTTCACTGGCAAAGTCTCTCGCTGCACCACCCAAGTCCTGAAAGGTGGATGCAGGGACTGTAAGAAGGAAGACCCTAGGCCCACTGTAGGAGAGGATCTGGTTCGAGACCATCTTAAAAACCTAAATGTACACAAGTCCATGGGACCTGACGACATCCATCCGTGGGTCCTGAAGGAGCTGGCGAATGAAGTTGCTAAGCCACTGGTCATCATACTTGAAAAATCACGGCAGTCAGGTGAAGTTCCTGACGACGGGAAAAAGGGAAATATAACCCCCATTTTCAAGAAGGGGAAAATGGATGACCCAGGGAATTACAGACCAGTCAGTCTCACCTCTGTGCCTGGCAAACTCTTGGAGCAGATTCTCCTGGAAGGCATGCTAAGGCACATGAAAAACAGCAAAGTGCTTGGTGACAGCCAGCATGGCTTAACTAAGGGGAAATCCTGCCTGACCAATGTGGTGGCCTTCTATGATGGGGCTACAAAACTGATGGACAGGGGCAGAGCAGTTGACGTCATCTACCTGGATTTGTGCAAAGCGTTCGACACTGTCTCACATGACATCTTTGTCTCTAAATTGGAGAGACATCAATTTGATGGGTGGACCACTCGGTGGATAAAGAACTGGCTGGATGGCTGCACGCAAAGGGTTGTGGTCAATGGCTCAATGTCTGGCTGGAGACCAGTAATGAGTGGTGTCCCTCAGGGATCGGTGTTGGGACCGATCTTGTTCAACATCTTTGTCGGTGACATGGACAGTGGGATTGAGTGCGCCCTCAGCAAGTTTGCTGATGACACCAAGCTGTGTGGTTTGGTTGATACGCCGGAGGGAAGGGATGCCATCCAGAGGGACCTCGACACGCTTGTGAGGTGGGCTGATGCCAACCTTATGAAGTTTAACCATGCCAAGTGCAAGGTCCTACACCTGGGTCGGAGCAATCCCAGGCATAGCTACAGGTTGGGCAGAGAAGAGATTCAGAGCAGCCCTGCAGAGAAGGACTTGGGGGTGTTGGTCAATGAGAAAATGAACATGAGCTGGCTTCAGTGTGCGCTCGCAGCCCAGAAAGCAACCGTATCCTGGGCTGCATCAAAACAGAGTGACCAGCAGCAGGTCGAAGGAGGTGATCCTGCCTCTCTACTCTGCTCTCGTGAGACCTCACTTGGAGCATTGTGTGCAGTTCTGGTGTCCTCAGCATAAAAAGGACATGGAACTGTTGGAACAAGTCCAGAGGAGGCCACGAGGATGATCAGGGGACTGGAGCACCTCCTGTATGGAGACAGGCTGAGAAAGTTCAGTCTGGAGAAGAGAAGGCTGCGTGGAGACCTCATAGCAGCCTTCCAGTATCTGAAGGGGGCCTACAAGGATGCTGGGGAGCAACTCTTCATCAGGGACTGTAGTGACAGGACAAGGGGTAACGAGTTCAAACTTAAACAGGGGAAGTTTAGATTGGATATAAGGAAGAAATTCTTTACTGAGAGGGTGGTGAGGCACTGGAATGGGTTGCCCAGGAAGGTTGTGTGTGCTCCATCCTTGGCAGTGTTCAAGGCCAGGTTGGATGAGGCCTTGGGTGGCATGGTTTTGTGTGAGGTGTCCCTGCCCATGGCATGGGGGTTGGAACTAGATGATCTTAAGGTGCTTTCCAACCCTAACTATTCTATGATTCTATGATTCTATGAATCAAACGAGATTTGAGCAACTTGTTTGGCTCAGGGAGCATGTTATACACTTACAGAAAGCCAAACCTGATCGCTTTTTAGATTTGCTTTAATGAACAAGCATACTCAAAATAGATGTTAGATCTAAGTGTGTGATCAGCTTTAAGAAAAAATTATGGAACTAGTGGCTAAGAGTCCGAAGGAAAATACTACAGCTGAGCTGCTCACCTTCTTGGGGAATTGCACATTGGTCCCATCCTCTACAGAAAAAATCAAGGTCCTGCAATGACTAGGCTTGCATGGCATCTGAAAACAAACTGCAACTGGAACAGAGCAGTAATAATCCAATAGTGACTCCTTTGTTAAGAAATCCCAATAACCAGAAAACTCTTTGAAATGATCAATTCCATTAAAAGCTTTAATGAGATTACAAAATTTAATTACTCTTCTGGGCTGCATTAATTTATAAAGGGTGGGTCCTCAATCTGAACATTTAATAGTTTCCAGAAATAGCAAATCCAATTTGAAAAGAAGCAGAATGATTTTTTTTTCTTTTTTTTTTAATTGAAATAATTGAGCACCACTATGAGCCCTTTGGGCAAGACTGCTCATGGTACTGCAGTGCCTAAAAAGGCTGATAATTCTTAGGTGTCTATTCTAATCGTCATATGCTCAAAGACCATTGAAATGTTCACCCTCTGTATGCTAATCACATGAAAAGAATGAACAGGACACATTTAGGCTGTTTCAGTCTTATAAATGTGATTTTACAAATTATACCACTAGAAATGATAAGTCGAAGTAATTTTTAATACACAGCAAGATGCATTTCTAACTAGATTAAGCAGCTGTTATCATTATTTTTCTGCACAGCAAGAGCAAATGTCTATAATAACTAGACCTTAAAGGAAAACGCAATCCCATTTGGTGCACATTGTATACATTTGATTTTATTCCCCAGTAGCATTCAGGAGGAAATAAAAAAGAAATAGATAAGGAAATTCTTTTGCAGCAGTACTTCAGACATGTATATTTGCAAAAGCATAAGGACATTAAAGACGTTAAAAAGAAGTCTTTAACAAGCAATAACAAAAGGATAACACTCAACTGCAACATTCAACTTCAGTGTCAATTTCTTCCCATCTAAGAGTGGCAAGGAGGTGCCAAAAAAAAAAAAAAAGGAATACAACAAGTACAACAACCCCTTCAGATAAATGTGGTAGGGAATACAAAGGTAGGCATTTACAGAAGAAGTTGAAAGTTTACTGCTGAAACAGAAAACTATCTGTTTCTTTGGATATTTTTTCCATGCCATGTTTAATTTTCATAGAATCATAGAACCATAGAATAGTTAGGGTTGGAAAGGACCTTAAGATCATCTAGTTCCAACCCCCTGCCATGGTCAGGGACACCTCCCACTAAACCATGGCACCCAAGGCTCTGTCTAGAAAGTCATGGTCATTTTGCTGAAATGCTGAGTATTCAATCAAAGGAAAGCTGTTTCAAGAAATACACCCAATGAGAACGACAAAACAATAGCCAAAGTGAGCTTGAAATACAGCATGGAAAGGTGAGAATGAAACATGAAGGCAGCTACTACTAACCAGCAGCAACATCCCGCAGGGCTCAATCCCACCTAGGCTGATTCTATGAAGATAAAAGTAATAAAACAACCATAGTAAAAAAATAAAGGCAAGAAGATTTGACGGTAATGAAATTTATTACATTAGCCAGCACATGAATCACCCAAAGGATTTATCAAATGAGGCTCTTTCCACAGAGTTTTCTGAATGTTTGGTTTCTGTAACACTGACAGGGTTATACTTCTCTGTGGTGGCTACAATAATTATAGACAGGAATTTATTTCTTATTAAATGAGGCAAGACTGTCCCCTTCACATCCCACTGTCCATGTGTGCCTGTTTTCAAGGGACAGCTGAAGTCCCACAGTGTGGTCCCTGCTTTCTTCTTCACTGACCACATGCGCTGCAGGACAGGGCAGGGCCATGGGCACCCCAGCACTGCCCTGAGGGGCACAGAACCTTCTGGGCACAGCTTTTCCACTACAGTCTGGGAGAGGGCAGTAAGTGCCTTAGTACCTTCTAGAAACCTCCTCTAGCAAGCAGATGGCTTTGTTCATCAAACTATGTATGGGAAACACAGACTGAGGCCCTTATCTTGCCAAAGTGATTTTTCTCCTCAAACCACACTGGAAAGGCAAGTTCATGGACATAATTTCAGAAACTTAGCTATAATCAACTGTTAACAGTTTCAAATACAATGCCTGATTAATGATACTGAAGTTATGCTACTGCACAATAGGATTTAGCCAGCTTCATATCACTGCTTGAAATGTGCTATTTCAGGAGTTCAGCATAGGCTAGTTTTGAGTACAGTAGTTAATCATGCAGTTGAACTTATTTCAATTGTTTTGCTGGTTGTGCAAAGATCTCTGCATTTGTGCAGGTCCAAGTTCCTTTCTCACAAGCACTGTGTCCCAGGGTGGGCAATGTTTGACGTATTCCAACTGTGAACACAGTAATCCAGAATCAATCTTATCAAACAGTAAATCCTGCTGTGAGACATTAAGGTACATCTGTCCAGCTGCAATCCTCTTACACAAGACATTCATTAGGGCAAGGGGGCAGTGCTTAGCACAAACAAGATCAAGGCCTGGTGACCTCACCCAAGTATAAATGCAGAGATGAAGCCTATGCTAAGAAGGTAAACTATACTATGTTCTATGACTTACAACTTTATAAACAGTTGCTATATGTTAGTTATATAGAACTGTTCTTCAAAAACTGGCCCAGGAAAATGTCTTCCTAAACCAGAAAATCCTTAAACAACCCAAAGAAATTTTTGAATGGATGGTTACTTTAAGTAGGTTAAACAATTACTGGGGTTCAAGCTGAAATAAGGGAAGTTCAGGTTACATCTTAGGCAGAAGCTCTTCCCTGTGAAGGTGCTGAGGCGCTGGCACAGGGTGCCCAGAGAAGCTGTGGCTGCCCCATCCCTGGCAGTGCTCAAGGCCAGGTTGGACACAGGGGCTTGGAGCAACCTGCTCTAGTGGAAGGTGTGCCTTCCCATGGCAGGGGTTGGAACTGAATGATCTTAAGGCCCTTTCCAACCTGAACCATTGTGTGATTCTATGGTTCTGCAACAAAGAACTGCCTGAACTGACTTCAATTTTATCTGCAATAAGACAATTTTTCACAGAACCTCCATAGAGCTTGTGACATCTGCATGCTGCCGCCCGCAACGGCCTGCACACTGCTGCAGCCCTGCACACAAGTACCCCCCCTTCCTTCCCTCCCCACAGTGTCAGAACCAAACACTGAAGTCTCATTACTTTGAAGTCTTCATTACTTTTCAAACCGATGCCATCAAATCCAGGCTCCCAAATATTACGAAACATAAATAATCAAAGCTAAATGTCAGCTGTCAACATAACAAACACTGCATGAGGCTCATTTACTGGAGAATGGAATTGAAAAGTTGATTCATAAACTACCTTTGCACTTCAGTGACCATAACCAGCACATCACAACAGGACCATGCTGAGCCCTGATGTGAGACGGAGAGCAAGAACCAAGGGCATCAGTGGACTGCTCACACCAGTCCCCAGCCCCCCTGGCCTGAATCACCCAAAGAATTTAGCAAATGAGGCTGTTTCCATAGAGTTTTCTGAATATTGCTTTCTGTAACACTAACAGGGTTATAATTCTCTGTGGTGGCTACAATAATTGTAGACAGGAATCCGTTTCTTATTAAATGAGGCAAGACTGTCCCTTTCACATCCTGCTGTCTGTGTGCGCCTGTTCCAGCAGTGTTACTGGAACCAGTGCTGAGCAGGACTGCCAGTAACAGCTCTGGAGACCTGTGCTTTGCACCTGCTCTGCCCCGTCTCTCAGCTGCCTGTATGAACAAGCAGTTCTGCTGTGTGCCCCTTCATAGTCTTGCACAAAATGAAAGGTAATACACCTTAAATGAAGCTTTGCAGGCTCTTTTTCAAGCCAAGATGGAAAAAAAAAATAAAGGAAAACAAAAGTGTAGAAAAACCATGGTGCAAACGATTCCTTTATGCCCAAAAGCACAGAAGTGCTTTAGGTTATAAAAGATCAAAAGTTGTAAAGATTAAAAATTGTAAAAGATTTCTTTAGGTTGTAAAAGATTAATCCTCAGCATGATGTTGAGGATCCCCTCTTTCAGCTGACTGTCCATATGCACTTCATATGAACAGAGGCAACGGAGACCCAACATGGCTTCATTTCAATAGTGTGACATGAGCAACAACAGATCTGTCAAATTTATTTCCTTTATATTTTCTATTCAACTCTGCCTATACTGATGATTCAATGATTCATTTCTCTAGAGAAATGAACGGGAAGCAGCCCCAGGAATCTCTGTTCCGACTCAATTCCCTTTGAGCCACCCAGGTAGGCGGCCTGGCACCCTGGCAATAGGCTGCCTTGTGAGCAAGGCCACATTCCAGCCAGGAGCGTGGTCACTGCCTTCTCTTTCCATCCTTTGACAGAGAATCAGAACGTTCACTTTTCCACCCAGATTTTTGAGGTTCTTTTCATCGCCAATTAGATGTTCTGCATTTCTCTGTGACTGAGCCCAAATTTAGACCCACTGCTGCAATAATGAAAGCTTGAAATTTACCATCCAGAACACTCCTGAACATCACAGCAATGACAGATGAAATCATATTGCTCAACACAAATATAGAAAAACGCATTTTTGGCATCAGAATAATTTGTTTCACACAGCAGACAGTAGAGACATTAAGGAAAACATGTATTTCATTAGTTATTGAGGGCTGACACTCATCAGCAACTTTATCTTTGAACAGGCCTTGTAAAAGGATAATAAAAAAGGCTCTCATTTTTTCACTTGCTCCAGCAGCACTAACCAGGCTATTTTATTGTATATGATAAGAGAGAATTTAGGAGGTCTGCCTTCTGCATGCACATGCTATTTTGTTTTCTTAATGTGTACACTTGATTTTCCACAGGATTTTTAAACTAAAACTATGCATTCACATTTACAGGCACTGAAGATTTTACTCACGTTTTATTTCAGACCTTCCATGTCACAGGTCAGTGTCCTGGCCACTAATCCTTCTCATCCCATCAGTCTCTAGTCCCACAATATGTAAATCAGTCACCATTCATTACCGCTGTCTCAGAGTCACTAGCCAGTTTGCGTTGTTCTTCACTTTCCATAAAATATCTTCAAATGCCCTATTTATCCCAGCTCAAAGATCACAAACCTTATTACTCATTACAAAACTTATTGCTGTCCACAGTTCTTGTTTTCTGCATAAATGCAATTCAATTACTCTTCAGTCTACATTTGAGAATTTTCACATAGAAATTCAGTTCCTGACCATCAGGTTATATATTTCTGAAGCCAGGGGACTACTTATGGACACATGGGAAATCTATTCAGTGATAAGTATCAGTTATCAAGTAAGCAATGATCAAACATCCTTCAGGAGAAAGCATTTCCTGCATGTTGTTGTACCCAGCTTGGGTCTGTGTCAACACCAGAAGGTTGAAGGTTGACCCATGTGGGGTGACGCTGCCAGGGCTGGGCATAGCTCACTGCAGGAGAGCTGCTCTTTGCCACTAGTGGGGATCATAGCAGCATCACAGATGCATCAGGATCATGGATTGTCCCAGCACCCTGACCAGCCGGAATGCTGGGCTGATCCAGCATAATGCTGCACCATGCCATGAGCACACCACTCATGGAAAACCAGCACCAGGACTGAATAGGAATGTTGTTTCAGAGATGTGATGGTTTTTCCATACCAAATACTTGTAACAATTGCATCTCCTAATCCATTTTCATCCGAAACCCAAGATCTTTAGGGATTTGAAGCTCTCTTAGCAGCCCAATGAAAATTTGATATTGAAAGAGTTTGTACATTTGTTTAGCCAGAATATTTTTACTCATATTTCATTGCTACTTACTTCCTGCAACTTCAGCTCAGTAAATGCATCGGAACTCGTCTCTCTCAGGAATTTCTGTTCCTCTGCTTAACCATCACTAAATAAATTTTATGGTTTGCTGTTATTAAACATCCGTAAGTGAAAGTGGAGCCACAGATACTCCTCCAAGGTATTCTGTGCCATAAAAACATATACAGTACACAGAAAAACCTTTAAGGTTAAAAAGCAGACTATAAATTCAGATATTTCTTCTTGCTTCCCACCATCATCCATAGAGCTTCACCAAGCTGGCCAGGGCCCACGACTCATGTTGGTTTTAGAGAGAACTAAGTGAAAATTTTCCACATTCTTTACTAGCATTCAACTGGTGATTTTTATCCCAGGAAAAAAGAGCATCAAAATACTGTCAAGGCTGCAAAATAATAATAATAATAATAATAAACCAGATTTCTATATACTCCACTTCTTACCTTAATTTTTGTACAGCTTTTTCTAATTACACTGCAACATCTCTCAGTATTTGTACTATTTTGTCAGTTTTTATACATTTAGATACAATCTTATCCGCTTGAATAAATCACCTTTTAAGTTCATTTTAAAAGCACTTATTCTGCAGTGTATGAATGAAACAATTTACATGAAGAATAAAATCCAGCTTCTGAAAACTAATTCTACCTTGTAAAATTTACATTTGAATCTCTTCTCTGTCATCCCCTTCAGCTGAGCACAGATAAGTGAGTTTTAGTGGCATTACAATAGCCTGCTGAGATCACCAAAGCAGTGAAGGGTTGAAGCTCAACAGGGAGAGCAGCACCTCAAAACTGAAATGGCAGACACATGGCCCATGAACCTCGGAGTGTGGTTGCTTGAAGTGCTGAGTGTGTGTTTATGAACCACATGATTCTATGCAACTAACTTTAAATCACCCAATCACATCCAACTTCAGGCTAACCTAAAATAAGAGATTAAAAAATACAGCTCAGAGGAAGACAGGAAGAAAGGGACATCAAGTTTACTCTTGCAGCATGTTTGTTTTCGCAGCAAGTAGACAACAACCACAGTCCTTTCAGCCTCTCTGAACTCAAACTCCAAACTTCAAAGGCAAAAAAAAGGGGGAAAAACACACCCCTGAATTACATTACAGGTAGTCATTAAAGCTCTTTTCAATGCACAGGATAGCAGCAGCAATTTTGCTTAGATGTACTGAACCATCAGTCTACCAGACACTATAGTTTCTTAATGCTCAATGTTAGTTGTTTTTAACTTGTGTCATTTCTTTTACAGCTACCAATGAAGTTATGCTTCATTATTTACTGTATTATTTTTCACTTAGTCAAAACTAGTCATAATATACAAAAGAACCACCAAAAAAAGGAAAAGTTTTCAATCTCTTCTACCCATCCTGCCACTATTTCAAGTTCCCAAGGCAGAAGGTGGGGAAATATGATAAAAAAAAAAGAAGACTTACAAGGACGTCATTTCTGAAATGATTGTCAAGCCAACTCAAAAAGAGAACTGGACACCTGCAGAGATGGAGGCACTGGTATGTTTTGAACAGAAGAACCTTAAAAGGGCACAGGTGTTTCAAGAATGTCAGATTCTTCATCTTCTACAAAGAAGAGAGAGAGGTGAAATGGTATGCTATTGGAATGCCCTACTCTGAGCTGGCAGTGGCCTCTATCGTGCTGTTTGTAAGATGTTTGCCCAGAAAGTGAAGAGAGTCATATACTGAGAAATTAACTCCTGATTGAATGGTAGGTCACATACGTGGTGCTGTTTAAAGACTGCTGGCAAACATTTATAGGTATTCTTGGCTTGTTGTTAGGCATCCTTACATCTGTACATGTTGGAAATACACTGATGCTGCTCTCAATAAATTATTGACCCTGTTTTACTGCTGCCATCTGTGTGGTGTATTATGAGATGTTTGTGAACTATACCAGTTCTTTCTTTTTCCTTACTTCAAGCATGATCCTGCATCTACTCCTCAGGCAAGACATCCTTACTAATATGAGAAATACAGGCTACAAAATTGTGTTTTTCTCTTCAGCGGATTAATCATGGTTCATCCTGGTTACACCTGGTGCAAATGCAAATTTCCACTTGTGAATTGAACCATTTTCCAGGGTTACATATGAAGCATTCAATATTTATTAACAAAGACATGACAGTTATTGCACTGATGGAGTTCGGCATTGGAGAATCTCATCCACAATAGCCAGCTTAGTTGATTTGCAGGCATGAGGTTGTACATGCTGCCCGTATTTAGATGGAAAGCGAGTTCACTATGCCACTGTCACTTATATTGGGAAGCCCATTACAGCTCAATAACCAAGTTTGACACCACTCTTGATGTACACCTGTATTCTATTCTGAACATCTACTTAATTTTCACACAGCATTAGCAGAGTCATGTACCTCTAAGCAGTCATTTGGAAGTCTTTATTGATACAGATTTGGTTATTAAAAGGGAGAAGCCAGACCCATGGGAGCCATGTTGTATGCACGGCTCCCAGGCACAGGCTTGAGACTGCTGGCAAAGCTTCGTTTCTAAGATTTGGAAGGAAGTCTTGTTAGAGCAGGTTCTTCTGTTTGAACACATCCAAAAAAAGTATTTTCTCTACCTATTTTTATCTACAGCAAGGATTCACTGGCCATGCCATTTTACTACCATAATTATACATTGTAATGGAATTAAGAGGACTCTGTGCACTAGGAGAAATATTTAACAGCTAATTCTCATATATTTTTTGGACACTGGAAGTGAAATTGGCTTTAACATAGCCTCTCAGTCTCACTTCATTGTGTCAAGGTTAAATAGAAAAAATAACATATTAATGCAAAAAAGATGACACCAGATTTGCACCCAAGAGTATTCTAATGAATACAGAAAAACCAATATAATCCCCAGTTTTAAAATTACATCCCCTGAAAATATAAGCTAAAGCTGCAGAAGTGTGCTCAGAGCAGACAGACCATGGAATGTGCTCAGCCTGCAGAAAGCACGCACACCAAACAGCATGAGGCATCCCTGCGAATGATTCTTCAGATTACAAACCAGTTTGGTGGCAAAAGCAGTACATAGCATTATCCAGCACACAGTACAGAGAACAGTAATGAATAATATCAATAATAAATAAAGTGTTCAGAAACAGGAATTGCCAGATGCAGACAGAACTGAGACACATTTAATAACATCATTAACATAAGCTGTATAGAGCCAAACTCCTCCAGCACAGATATTTCACCATGCCAGCAAGGAATTATGGATAGAAAGTAGCAGTTGTAATGTAAAGGCTGACACTAGATGCAACTCCTGTGCCTGCAAAAGGTAACCGACAAATCCATGCGTAGTTGAACATCATCAGCAGGGTCAGTTACCCTGCCTGGTTTGGTTCATTAGATCTTCTAGGGCAAGAATAAGTTCTAAAAAGAGTATGATGAGCACAGCTTACTATTGGGCCCATGGTCTATATTCAGATCAGTATTAAAAGAACCTCTGTAGTGCTTCAGACCATCTCAGGTCGCACACCAAGATTTGAAAAGGAAACAGGCTGAAACCTGTTGGATTCCCAAAAGGTATCCATTATAGAATTTGGGATCTGAATGTATATTAAAACATGGAGTAATGAGTAACCATACAACAGATATGTATTTCTCATCTATGTAATGTGAAGATGAAATAAAGCTATTATAATGAAGATGACTTCTCCCACATTATGAAGATGGTCATGTAGGACATTAGTTTGTGCAGGCAGTATGACAAAAGTGTGGTTTGCTCTTTCTACTTGTACTTCTTATAGGATATAGAACCACAAGAGGATTAGGTACCTGGCTTGTGTAAGAAGAGATTACCAAGGCCCCAATATGACCATAAAACATGGTTAACCTTTTTATTTTAATGATTTTACTTTGAATGAGTATGCATATAGGTGCATTAGCAATGGAGAGGAAAGCAATACGTTACTGCTACATGAAATATTTTTCCTGCACATATACTTATTTTTCTGGACTGCCTCAACAGTGGCTGATTCTGTCTCTAATAAAATGATAGAAAGTTAAAAAAAAAAACAACACCAAACAAATGTTAATGAACTTTTCCAGATAACATGCAGAAAAAAATGAGGAAAAGAAAACTGAAGTATTCATATTGTTCAACTTATTAACGATGTTCTTATGAATCCTGCACAAGAGTAGGGTCATTAGGAAATACGTACTGATTTCTGATGCAGTTTCTGAAAGACATCACTCTTCCCTGGAACCCACAGGGGAGCCCACTGCTCACACTGGTAAATGATTCACATCACACTGCTAATCACTGCCCAGACTCCATCTGCACAGTGTGGGCAGCTTCCCTGCACCTGCACCCGGAGGTACCCGCTCTGCACTGAAGCTACATGCTCATGCTAACTGACAGGCAAGGGAGGCACAAGGTTTAAACTCTGGGCTTTGTTTTCCCATGAGGTACTGAAGACATTTCTGCTCTGTGCAGCAAACCCCATTCAGTCACTGCTGAAAGCAAGATGCAGCTGTCTGTAGAACATAGGTGCCTTGTGGCCTCCTTGAAGTTCTTCCTTTAGGGCTGGGAAGCCCAAGGCCGAAAACACCACTGCATCACTGAATCCTGCATCTTTCTGGTAGCCACAGTAGGTACAAGGTATCCCAGCTGGTTTATGTTTCAGTATTGTATTTCTGTAATTGTTTTTAGTTTTGACAAGCTGTCAGCTGGCTGAAGAGCAAAGTCCTGTGGTGCAGCCCAGTAAACATGCCCATGAGTCCGCCTGCAGTTATTTTGGGGGTTCACAGGCTTTTGGACTGAGGAGACCTGTGGTTGCCAGTCAGGACATTCATCCACTGCCTTAACGGTCTAGGCACAGTTTAGTGGCAATAAGCATGACAGCCCTATGTCTTATAATGTTATTACTGCATAGCTTAGCACTGCCATTACAGTTTAGGGTCTGTTGCTGTTACTGTTGAAACAGCACTTTTCAGAGGGCTGATAACTTTGCTATGTCAAATTGCACCAGGCTAAATCTCAAAATATAAATTGTCATTCCTCTGCTCTTTCAAAGGAATCAACCTCCCAATCAAATGACAGGTTATGTTCCAGTTTCACAGTACATCTGTGTCTGATGTGTTACTTAGGTGCTTTCAGGCATGGTTCTGCCCTCTCCATAGCAGACAAAAATATCCCTGCAGATGCCATGTTCCATGTCTGCTGCTGACCCACACCACTCTGCACCTGCGGAGGTAGTCCAAAGATTACTTCTGCAATTTACAGGCCTACACAAACACTGCAACTTTTGGCTCAGGTCAAAAATACTTCATTGAACGTCTATTTTTGTGCAGCTTGCCAACATACAGAAGAATGGGCTTCTCTTGCATTTCCAAAAAAACCCCAATGAATAAACAAACAAACAAAACCACCTGCTCCCCCCAAACCAAACCAAGCCAAACCAAAAAAAACCAACCAAACAAAAAAAACCCACCACCAAACCCTCCCACCCAAAACAGAACAAGAGTCAGCAAGCTCTGCCTTGGAATTACAAAGAAACATGAAAAGTATTTGTGAGTTAACAGCAATAATTTCACCTGAATTTTAACGTGCCATTTATAACCTCACACTGAACCAATACTGCATTTTCCTAAGTGTTTTTGCTTTAGCAAATGCTGACCTGTCAGGGAGGATGAATGTGTTCAGTTCCCAGATCTGGGTAAAATTCCTGAAGTCAGAGACCTTCATCATGGCCCCGGCAGTCCCCTGTGCCGAGCGTGGTTCCAGCTCTTTACTCCCAGGCAGGGAGGCCCAGCGCTTGCAGCGCTGGCACTGTGTCTTGCAGAGGCGACTCCAAAGGAGCTACAAGCTGTTAACAGATGAAAGTGAGTAGGACAAAATCCAACAGGCTCCAGAGTTGTGACCTTTAGTTTGGGTCTTAAAGTCAGCAAGCACCCCTGGGGGCTCCGGACAAACGGCAGTTTTCAGGGATTCCAGGTGATGGATATTGTTATGCTGTGTGTTTGCACTGGGTTTAGGGGATAGTTCGATGAGCTTATTGCTTCTGTGCTCTAAGAGACTAAGATGCCATAGAGCTTCACATTCAAGATATTTCATCATAAACCAAAGTAAGTAAAACTGCAAAGCAAGTAAGGAAAAAAATAGCTAATGCTAAGCTTGAAGGTATAAAAAATGGAAACTGTTAACGTTACCAGTTAACATGTAGACTGCCTATACAATGGGATGCCATAAATTCCCACACCTCAGGTACAATAATTCCTTTTAATCTCTCATTGTATCACTGCCAAAAGACTCGCTCTCTGCTGTGCACCATTTCAAGGAACATTTGAGCACTCTTTGGTTTCCAGAAAGCATTGGTGCACATGAATGGCATCAGCCAACATATTTCTCTTTGTATCCCACCTCAACCATAGTTAGTTGCTCAGCACAGAACCTCTCCAAGCCACAGCACAGGCAGCTATTCAATGCATTCCGAGCATTATTCAAAAGGAAGGGTACCAATCTAAGGGCCCTAGTAAATACAGTGTTGTTAATGGAACGAGGCAATTTCCTATAACTCTATTGTTAAACTCTGCATAACGCACCCATGATTTCAGCTCCAGCCTGACTGGAAACAGAACTTTGCTTTTCCTATATGCGGTGATCTGAGCTCATTAGGCCGATGAGTGATCTGAGATGTTTTCCAAACTGTTTTGTTTTGTGCCTGTTATTTTTTGGCACTTCAACGAACGTGCTATTCTGAGTAGGTTTTAGCTACAATTTCAAACTAATTGGACTTTCACATCATGGAGTTTCTTGGTGAATGTTTTATCGTAAAATCTCACAGCAGTTTAAAAGATAAATGATTTGCAAAAGGGTTTTCTTATTAGCAACAAGCACATCAAACTGTACTTCTCAGTTTTGCACTAGTTTGAGTTGTATATACAGATGATTTTATTATTCAAACCAACCAAACAAAACCCCAAAACAAACAACCCCCCCAAACTTATAAAACCCAAATAAAAACAAAACCAAAAACCCAACCAAGAAAAACCAAGCCAAAACCAAACTAGTAGAAACTTCAGGAATTTCAAATGAGTATCAAATTAACTCCTTTGCACCCACAGTAAGAGTGTTCACAACACAAGTATCTCAGTGGGTCACAAGCATCATGGGTCATGTGCTCAGGATATTCCTCAGCTTCATCAGCTTCACTGGGATTGCTCTTACTGATGTAAGCAAGATCAAAACCTGACAAAAAAATTTAGGCTGGCTTTGGTTCCAGTTCAGAGCTTTGCTTTCTAAAACATTTGTTCCATTTTGGGCAATAATGATAATAGGTTTTATAGCAGATCATTACTGCGACTAATTTGTACTTACACAAATAATTCTGAATTAGAAGAACACTTGCTTACAGTACTCTCTCCCATCTGGAGAAGACCAGAAGCACCACACCAGCTGTCTGGGTGCTGCCATAAATTTGGTGCTATTTAATCACTGAATGCTTATTCTTTTCTCTCCTGATGACAAATGGTCCAATGGAAACTGATATGTTTCCCATAAACTTACATCACGGGTTTCTGAGTTATTGAACAGGCAAATCACATTCATTTGGCAAAGAAGTAAGCAAAATAACTAGTCAGTGCACATTAATATCTCCATATTAATCAATGCATATAAACTACCTAGTTCAGAAAGCTTTCTTTTCTTCCATTCCCCTCCAAGCTCACAATTACTACTTCTAACCTGCCTGAAATCACTCTGGGGCAAAACTGTTGGGACAAAACAATCCCTTTAGGTCTCATCACTTCCCAACACCTCACCCCGCTCCCCCCAAAAAAAAATCCCGACACACCAGCACTGCTAAGACAATATTTGACAAGCTCAGTTTAAAAATGATGAAAATGGGCTGCAATAATTAAGCATCTTTCTGGCTTTTTGTTCAGCATTTTTTTTTTGCTTGTTTTCTTGGACATTTAATTTAATTTTTATTAATTTTTCTCTTGGTAGAAAAATAGGAAGAAATGAGCAAATGCTGCCTCACATCCTTGATTTAGAATAAATATAAATTAAAAAAATGACTATGTAAAGTATTTTTACCACACAAACCACTACCCCAAAACAACTACACTTAAAAAAGAATACATTAGCTTAGGGTTTTTTTCCATGCTTAAAGATAATCACCACCACCACAAAACCCCACATTGGATTGTGGAAAAATAATAGTTTCGAATTACACAAGCTTAAAACAAGTAAGCTGTACAAACAATATGGGATGCTTTTCTAAAGCACTTCAGAAAATGACTGTTATTAAGCCTGCAGTCTTAGAGACTGTAATTCAGGCACTGCACTTCCAACCACACAGCTCAGGTCAAAAAGTACCAAATCAAGCTGACAGAAAGGAAGCTGATGAATTCTTACATAATTTTACCTCACAGACACAGATGAACAAGAAGAGATGCTTGTATACAATGCATCTGTGCTACTGTTGCTGATGCTTTTATTGCTTTTCAGCATGGTTAAGCCAAGACTAGCTTATCAGAGGACTTTTGCTACAATATGACCAAAATATTGCTGCTAGACCAGTTTTATCCTTCTAAATTAAGCCTGAATTTTGTATTGGATTTATTCCAAGGTGTGTAAGCAGAAAATACCTAGGACTGCTGAAAGATAAGCTACCCTTGCTTCCATTTCCTGAAAAATGGATTTCCCTAAAATATGCTTACACACACAGAGTTGATCTGCTGCTCCTGTCACCTACATTAGTGCTTCTCAGGTAAAAACACATCCCACTTCAAATCTGTACCAATCAGTGTATGATAGTTAATTGCTCAGTCATGTAGTGTGTACAGCTGTAGACAAATAATGTCTGTTTCAGCTTCCCAAGGCTTGTTTTAAGTATGTTCCTGTGGGTCCTTCCACAATTCCCCCTGCTCTGTCCCTTAGCCAGACACACATCTCTCTCTGTGTTCTGAACCAATTTGTTCTATTTTTGTTACCACTTAAGATTTAAAGTAATGATGAACCTTCTGTCCTTGGTTTCCAGACAGCTGAAAATCTGGGTCTGGATCTTTCATCTGCCTCACACATACCCACGTGACTGCACTGAGCCCCACTGCTTGCTGATGGGGTCCCAATAAGAGCAAGTTTCTACAGATACGCATCCAACTGCAAAAATCAGCATCTGTGTTTGCAGCACACATGTACTGTCGATATTTATGATCCACAAATCTGTCAACATCAATATAACCTACAAGAGCTAATAATTTTAATAGAAACATTCACACATCTGTTAGATACTTCAAAGTGCTTATAGATTACTGGGTACAGTATATCTTCATTCATTTATGTTTGCTGGACTCAAGACATTTTACATCAGAAAATCATCAATAAAAGCACAGACTTGCTAGAAATTTAATGCAGCACCATAAAGGGCCAATATTCTAAAATTTTTTCCTTGGGTATTTTTGAAAAATCCCACTATTCAAAAATATTCCTCCACTATGTAAATATTCCTATTAGGAAGAAGACTTGGGAATTCATATGCATCAGGCTCTCTGACAACAAAATTTCCACTTCAATGAAGAAAATAAACCCCAAACCCTCAAAGCCAGCTAAAAGAAGAAAATATACATCTTTTAACCCTCCATGGCAATTCGAATTTGTAGGTAGGACATCAGTGCTTACAGTTGAAAATCTACTTTAAGTCTCACATTTTCTTTGCAAAAGCAGAAACGAGCTACTACAGTCTGTGTGGTGCAATGAAGGTTAATTGTGAGATGTTTCGCTTTTATCTTACAACTGTTATGCAGATTAGCTTATTGAATGGCCAGCTGGAAAGTCTACCAACAGTTGTGAGGCATCAGTTCAAAATGAGGGAGGAGACTGCTCGAAGCTGGATATTAGGATTATGCACTGGCAGTACCGCATTGGTAGTACCACACTGGCGAAGGGATAGGTATAACCCAGGTTTCAAAGTCAACCAGTTGCCATTAAATCCTTCTCCCCTGAGGTCAGCACAGTGACACTAAAGGAACAGAGAACGCTGCACACATGCAGATGGGGCTGACTCCAACTTCAACATTGCAAGAGGGTTACCTCTGTGCGTAATTTACTCTCATGGCATGACCAGGGTGAGTTTGCCTCTTTTGTTTTAACTAAGAACTTTAAAATAACCCTGGCAGGACGGGACCTCTGGGGGCTACATGAAGGAGGGCTGGTGTTGAAATTGGACCAAGCAATAGGAATGTGGGGTCTGCACATTCCCAGGACCCCATCCCTGTGTTTGACCATCCTCAGGTGCAGAACCTTTTCCTGATACCTAGTTGACTGCCCTTGCCAAAACTTGCATCTTGACTCTTGTCCCTTTGGTGCACACCCCCGAAAGGAGTCTGGCTCCACCTTCTCTTCAGCCCCTCATTTCCCTTTCCGTGAAGGGCAAAACTGCTTTCCTTCAAGTGACACTTTCATAATCAAAAAGTTGTATGCCTTTTATAGCTAATGGATTATCAGGCTAATTAAGGAAGTCCTTTACAGACTGTGACATTTACTTGGGGCAATGATACTCAAACACCCCAAAACCAAACAAGAACAGAGATTCCCAGATCAAGACAAAATAGATTCAAACACATTGGGAAACGCCTGCTCTAGGGAGCAATGACTTGATCCTTACGTGTAACGAGCGGTCTTCAACCCCACCAAAGCTAACCACAGTCACAGGCGAGCAGAGGTCTAAAGGTGAAATACATGGCTGTCTAGTACACTAAGCTGTTCACTAAACTATCATATAATTACATGGGAAAACTACAACAGAGCAAAACAGTTAATTTTTTGGGTGAGATTATGTCTCACTGTTGCCCTACAATTGGCAATAATATTGGTGCTTTCTGCAAACATCATTAGCACTCCAGAAATAATCAGACACGGGACAAACATGTACACCAGCAGCCATAGCTTCACCACTATTTAAGTTATTACTAAGCAAACCCTTTTGAGAATACAAGTAGCCAAAGAACAAAATCAAGGTTAAACAGTGCAGAATTTCTTTGTAATTATTATTTCATAGAACTAATTTATCTGTAATTTTAATTACTCACAGAAAGGGAATTCACCAATTTCTTTCCAACAGGAGAACAGTCTGCCAGCAAACTTGGAGCTAAAGATTTTATCTCAAAGAGGCTTAAAGACTAAATAATGTGCAATTTAACTATAACCCAATTCCAAGAGAATTGTGTTTGTGTAGCATTTTCTATCAGTTTATGTGAGCATGGGCCAGCTGAGAACAAATAAGGCATGAGCTGCATACCAGAGTCCTAATTAACCACACATACTACAACGAGCAGCGTCACTGCACTAAACAAGTCAACATGCAAATTATTCTTCTGTCATGCCAGTGCTACAGAGACAACAGAATTTGGAAGCACGGCAGAACCAAGGCCTCTTCCTAATTAGGTAATCTAATTTGTTTTCATAAGTGTTTGTGTAATAATAGCACGTAAATGCTAGACCCAGTCTACTCTGTTGCTCTTGACATTGTAGAAATGAAAGAATGAATGGCACAGGCTTTGTGCTTATGAAGAAGTAAATGTCTATTCCCAAGATCTTTCATGAGCTTTACAGACATATTCAGACATCAGGAGTGCTTTTCATTCAAATTCCTTCCCTTGCTCACATAACCAGACATGCCCCTGAACTGAACATGAAAGATATTTTAAAATTATTTTTCCAGCTCTACAAGTTTATACACTACAGTTCAATACAAATTATTTAAAAAGTAAGCAACAGCACTTTTTGTAGAAGAAATGGAACAAACAGGAATTGCTACACTTAAGGGAAGTATCTAAGAATTTAGAATATCATGTGCAAAACATCGTGTCTTCCTGAAATCAAACCTGTACATACTGCTCTGCATCCAGAAAAACAGAATACCACAGCATATACTGAAAATGGAACCTCAACCATACTCCTACCTCAAAGGCAGGGCTGCAGACTACATCTGGATTATGAGGATAAACCGACTAGGATTTCATTACTCCCTTTGCTGGAATGAAAGAATGGCTGCATGGGACAAGGGCAGGGAAGCAGGCAGCAGTACTCAGCAATCACTGGCTCTTCTGCATCCTGCAGGAGTATGCTGACCCATGCCTAGATCAACAACACAAACTAATTCAGCACCAAGAAGTAGCTGGTAATGCTATAGAAGGGTTATAGCCATCAAGCTGAATAAAAACCTGCATACAGCTGCTCACAGCAGGGGGGGATCAAAGCAAAGATGTGACACCCTGCAGCAGCAGATGAGTCCTATAGAAACAGAGGGCAATCAGAAATCCTGCTTAGCTTTAATGCTTGTGTTATTCTTTCTTCAAAGGGAAAAAATAACTGCAGAAAAAGAATATGGAACTACACAGCAGCGTTAAAAGTTCCCTTAGTTAAAAAAAAAATCCAAGTGGCATGGTTAGGGCCACGACACAACTATAAGGAACTCCAAAACTTATGCTCACCATCAATGAAAACCAAATGCAGCCCAAGACAGAGAGTTCTACTGGGGAGGCAAGTCAGTTATATAAATACAATAAGCATTTTGGGTGTCATTTATCAGCCTAGCCGTCCATCTAACCCCTTGTCATGGTTTAAGCCCAGCCAGTAACTCAGAAACACGCAGCCACTCGCTCACTCCCTCCTTTCTTCCTCCCCCTGCTGCCAGAGGGATGGGGAGGAGAATCGAAAGAATGGAACTCCCATGGGTTGAGATAAGAGCAGTCCAGTAACTAAGGTATAACACAAAACCACTGCTGCTACCACCAATAATAATAATGATAAGGAAAATAACAAGGGAAGAGAATACAACCGCTCACCACCCGCTAACAGATACCCAGCCCAACCCAAACAGTGATCTAGCCCTTCTGGGTAACTGCCCCCTGTTTATATAGTGGGCATGATGTGCTGTGGTATGGAATACCCCTTTGGCTAGTTTGGGTCAGGTGTCCTGTCTCTGCTTCCTCCCTGGCAGAGCATGAGACTCAGAAAGTCCTTGATTGGAGTAAACATTGCTGAGCAACAACTAAAAACATCGGTGTTATCAACACTGTTCCCAGGCTGAAAGTCAAAACCACAGCACTGCACCAGCTACTAAGAAGGAGAAGAATGACTGCTACTGCTGAACCCAGGACATCCCTTGAGTCTGATGGTCTGTTCTGGCTGGCAGGGTTGCTTCCTCTAGAGCATCCCAGAAACCAAGTACTGGCTGTCTGCATGTGTCTGCTTCTACTCTTTTTCTCCTGGACCGCAGAGGCTCCTTATGAAGTGCCATGAGCACAAAGTAGCTATAGCTGGGTACAGAAGGCCTACAGATCTAATTCCATTTCACTGCAGCTGAAAGCAGAATAGTGACACAAGAGGTTTGCACTGTAGCCAGTTGTGTTCTTTTAAAATTTCGAGTAGTGAGAAGCAGCCAGATGCAGGGATTATCTAGATAGCTGGGTGAAAACATTATATGAGATCTTGTACAAATATCATAAATACTTGTGACAGACAAAAGCCCTTTCTGCAACACTGAATATAGAGTGGTCTGAAAAACTACAATGGAGAAGTTAGATCAGCCCATTACAGATTACAAAAGCAGCAGATGCGTAAATTATAGACAAGAAGAGCAACAACAGAAATCAGTGACTACTGATTACTTACCATAATCATATCTGGTTTGAGCCACTTCAGAGCAAAGAGGGTATTCCCTTCACTCAAGGAACGTATTTGTAAAAGCTAGTAACTCTTAGCAATCCAGAAATGGTGGGCAGGACAAATAAGCTAAACAATACCAGTACCCTTCTAGCACTTACACAGCTCAGGTCATGTACTGAGAAAAACCTGCTTCCACACTGAGGAAGAACTAGAAACTGGGAAGTAAGGTCAAAGTTTAACAGTTACTACCACGCTAACAAACCCCAAGTACTTTAATCCTCATGTGACAGGGATGCAGTGGGCACCCAGCAGAAGCCCAGGGATGGTCATGGAAACTTCTACCAGCTGGCAGGAACTGAGGACATCATGACCTGCACTTTCTAAGTTACTGCTGAAGAGCTCCCAGCTGAGCTACATTAATAAAGTGTACCCTAATTAAACCACATACTTCACATCTCAACCTCCCACTTGTCTGGGAAGATCAATGCAAACCAAGGCAACCCGAGTGGGAATCATTAAATGCATCTGTGAACCATGCCAGATCAACAAACAATTAGACACACAATGTGCCATTCAGTACAACAAACCAGCCTTATGGTTATGATCCTATTGGCTTAGCTTTCCTCAAGTGTACTTCCAATTAATTATAAAGTATTTATACACAAACAGTGTCATCTCTAACCACCCACTTTAAACACTATTAACAGGGTCAATAGTCTAATTTCTACAAGTAAACAACACAGCCTTGCTCCTGCCAGGGAAGTCTTACCCACTGAAACTTTGTGTGCCATTCAGCAGGTACATAATTATATCAATACAGTTATAACTCCTGAAAGATGTGGATGGGAAATACATGTAAACACACTCACAAGGATAATAAGGTTCCCCCCAAACCAGTGATTAGCACATTTCAATGAATACCAAAAAGAGATAAGACTCCATGATATTTGGAATCCCACTATTTAAAGTTTAACAGACAGAATACACGAGCTGCGGCTTCGCACTCGGGTACCTCAGCATCGTTTGCCAGATTCAGCGCTGACAGGCGCCCACTCCCCGCGGGGGTGAAGCATTTGTGGAGCGCGACCTCTGCTGGGCTGGGAGCTGGCCCGGGCAGGTACAGCATGGCCGTGGGAGCAGAGCAGCACCCGCACACGCAGCAGGTGGAAAAAAGGGTCTTTGTGAAATAAATATTTGTGTTTGATATATGGGAAAGAAGAGCTTTCAGGAGCTGGACAAGCATTAATAAGAACAGAATGAAGCAGTATCATCCGTGTATCCCAGCTAAGGCTTGCATGCACATTTGTCCATTTCTGTGAAAGCACTGACATGTTCAGAAAGAAAACAAACCAAAAACTCCAAACCCTCCCAACTGATCTAGATAAGTCTAAAACATTACCAGAAACGGACCAGGTGGAGTTCTTGGTCTGCGGTACCAAAAGTAAGACATTTAATTTTACTTGCATACTTTCTACTTTGTTTCTTTGCTTTTTGTTTTCCACAGGGCCTTAATCTCTCTTGCTGGCATAGATCATTTATCAAAACCTATTTGTTGACGAGAAGAGTAATAGTAATTTTGGTTCAATCCAAGCAGTTTTGGTTGCTGGATGTGGTTATTTGGTTTGCAATATTAAAATAAATAAATAAATAAAAATTCCACAGATGCATACCTTAGCACTGCCCCGAAAAATCCAGATCATTTTAAGTGATTTTGGACCATATGCAAATTCACGCAGTCTCAACTCCTAAAATCAAATTCAGGTTTCTGTTTAATCAGAAAAGCAGTCAATTCAATACAGATACTATAGGAAGATACATTAGGATGATGTAACACCACTATTCCAGTATCAAATATTTACTTTAATCGGTACTGCTTGGTAATAAAAATAGTGTATTATAAATTAATGGAGCTATCAATCTGAAGTCACTATTTGGTGCAAAAGGAGCTGCCAAAGACAATAATGTTACAAGTGAAGAACCAGAGGGATTTTTTTTCACCCCAGGTTTATTTCCTGTACTTAATGAAGTTCACTGAGAGTTTTCCTGTGAAACAGTTTGTGTCAGAAACTCATTTTGTGATTCTTGAAAGTTGGGTGTTTGTCTATCTGCCTTATCTTACTTTCAGTGACTTTACATCACGTTCAACATCTGCATAACCCTTTTTTTGTTTGTTTTAAATAACTAACAGAGGCTGGATCAAACAATAAGCAGGAATGAGGTGCACTCTTCCCAGAACAGGCAGCTGTGTAGTCTATTGGCTACACAGTATAAGGATTTGAAATTGTGTTTTTCACTTCCACCTGACTGCCCTCAACCATCCGTCTGCACTTGGTCTGGCAGGACAATTTTCCCACAAAACCTCCCTTCGTAATAAAAGCTTTAAAGAATCAGCCCAGTGCTATTTATATCACATGATTTCCAACTCTCATGTATCTACAGGATGTAGAAATCTGTCCAATAGCTCCTAATTATTTCCTCTCTTGGTGAATCTTTCTTACAGAAGAAGCTACAAGGAGCTCAAAACAAAACACATCAGTGTCTGGGGTTCAGCAGTAGCAGTCATTTTCCCCCTTCTTAGTAGCTGTTGCAGTGCAGTGCAGTGCTGTGCTGTGTTTTTGACTTTAGTGGGAGCAAGGGGGAGGAAGAAGGGAGCGAGTGAGTGAGCGGCTGCATGGTTCTGGGTTACCACCTGGGCTTAAAGCACGACAACCAGTTTCAAAGCTCTGTCAGGTCTGCAACCTTGCACCTTACTTGCTTTCACAAATTCCTAAGATTTTTTTGAAGCTGAGAAATTTTCAATTTGATAACTGCTGTCCTCCCATTGTTACGTTTCTGGAAGCTCATACATGTTAGAACTTGCTAAATGGTGTTCTTGGCCATGCTAGAAAATCATAGCAATTTCATCTTCCTGCAAACTAATGAGTATAGAAGATGCTGTATCAAAATCAGAATAACCAGGCTGACTGAAGTCACTCATACACAGACAACTCCTATCTCAGAGTCTTTTCTTGAAGCTATCAGTACAACTGCGTATTTCAGGAATAACAACTCAAATCAAATAAAGCAGCTGAGCTGATGCACAGTAACGCTGGTGTTACTGTTAACCACAGCAGGCACGAGATTCAAAACCAAAACCTGATTCACAACCTACAATGAACACAGCAGGAACAAATAATATATGCTACATGACTATATTTAGGCAATTTTTCATCTGTTACCATCACAACACTGTGGATACTAATGTTAATCACTGCGTAACTGCTTGCTTCCTTGCTTCCTTCCTTCATATTTTCTGCCCTATTTTTCTCCTCTCCCAAAATATCCAAAGAGATTAGTATGAACAAGATAAGTCTTATTAAAGAGTTAGAAGAGCAGAAATAGAAACTGAAGGTATCTTACTCACAACTGAAATGAAGAACTGTGAGGAGAGTCAGCTCCATCTACTGTATCACTGCTCAGAGCAATGGTAACACATGTACAGGGTAACACATGTACAGGGAAGTCAAGATAGAAACAATAAGTTTTTATGGTAAAAGCTACATTTAAATAGGTGTGCTCTGAAGGAAGAGAAACAGTAGGCTAGAAATGAAGACTGCCTGAAATTAATGGAAAACTTGCTCATGCCTGACACACCAGGAAGATATTTCAAGAGCTCTTTGCGCATTTGAGAACACAGCCCCAGAGCTCCACCAAGGTCAGCAGGATTTGAGCTGAACACTCTAGGAAAGGCAATCACTGAAGATTGCTATACTTACATGTTCTCAGGTTCCCTAACCTAACTTCTCCTATACTCCCATACACTGCTTTCAAGCTTGATATTTCAGGTGATGGGAGTCTGCTTTTAGTTTTTTTCTTCTGGTGGCAGACTGGGAACCACTACTCACTAGTTTCAGGCAAGAAGTAATTTTGAGATGCTCAGGACATTTTAATTAGGCCAACACTGTTTTATGCTTTGTATTGACTTTGCCCTTTTTTTTTTTTTTTTGCTATAAATTGATTAATTTGTTCCAGTTGAGGATATGAACCTATCATTGATTTCTACTAAGGGGAATGGTTGAAGGATGATACATATATTGCAACTTGCTGTTTTTCCAGAAAATGCCACTAGGGAAGAAATTTTCCATTTTCCCCAGGTTTTCCAGGTGAAACAACTGCAGCACAGTTGTTCACCACTACTGAAACTCTTCAGCTCTTACATGAAGGATGGTTAAGAGGAGGAAAGCCCAGCTAGTACTGACAATTCTACCAATATTTCCTTTACATCAATGCACTGGGCAGAGCTGTTATTGAACACAGTACCACAGAATGAACTACTAATATAGTAGATAAAGGCAACAGCTGTTACTCACATTTAGAAGTCCTGAAGATAGCAGTGCTAAGTAGCACTCAGTAACTTAGACGAGAGATGGAAGTCAAAAATCTTTTGAAGAACAGCTTCCAGACACATCCGAAATTCAGTGTACTCTGCACATGAAGATTTCATAATATTTTTGAGTTATCTGTTTTGCAAGAATATCTGGTTTTGAGATGGGATTTAACTCTTCGTGTAACAAAATCAGAGGGACCTGAAATATCCTTAGTTTTGCTAATTTGCAGAGCTCTCACATGGTGTTACAGCACAGGTTGAATGCAAGTTAACATTGACTGTTTATGACGTAGTCCGTGGGCTAATTTGCACAGAGTGTTTCATTAGGATTAACTTCAGCGAGCCAGACAATGAACTATGCCATGATCAGGAATATGCTACATGACATGCAGTGCAAACATATTGTTTATTTCTTCAGATCATATGAGTTGCAAAATAACTGCATCCCTAACCGAGACCATCAGAGTAAGGAATTGCCGTATTAATACCACACAACTATAACCTGTATTTTAGTCAGGAACTCCAAAGAACTGCAGACATTTGCTCTTGTAACAGGTGACAGATAATATTTTTTATGTCAGAGACTCATAGGCAAAAGTGATCTAACAGGAATTACACATGGTAATGGATCCCCATTTCATTCCTACTCCTACATCTCCTGTTTTCTCAAATCCATTTTTTTTTCTTTTGCAGCATCCTGTTTCCAGTTCCTCTACACCCTCACTGTATCATACTCAGCCTTAACCCACCAGTCTGACTGTTGTGACCTCCAACAGTCTGGGGAAAGAACACAAAAGGCAACACAAATACCATTTTCTCCCTATTCTGAGTCTCAACACAAAACTCCATTTTGAGGCTCCATCTATCATAAAAATTTAAAGTTTCCATCTAGTGATCCAACTAAAAGTAGTAGGGAAGAGAGGATAAAAAGAAAGGGATCCCCAGTGATGCTACTGAAAGCAGTAGTCCTCAAGGCAAGTTCTGTGGCTATTTGCATTTAGGACTCGCTCCCCTCTCTTTTCATACACAGACAAATAAAGAGACTGAACTGTAATTTTCTTTTTTCTCACTAGGCAGAATTTAGCTGAATGGAGCATCAGTGACAAAGCAACTAAGCTTAGTAACTGAAAGCTCTCCCACATCACATTGTCTAAGGTTAACTGGTAAATCAACATATAGTTTTCTAACCAGGTGTTTTTCTTGCTTAACATACAGTTTGAGAAATTTCATTTCTGTCCCATAGTTTTGATAGCCGTTTATCAGGTTTGGATGAATGTGTTTTAATATGTTTGTGATTCCTTAGTGGGCAAGTGTTGATAATGAGGACAAAAAGGAGAGGAAGAAAATCCATCTATGTAAGACACCCTTAATATTCTCTTTTCAAAAAGTAGTTAGGGGTGAAACTCACAAACCTACAGCAGACACCGCAATTAACAACATGCTGAGAGGATGCTTGAGACAATCTGCCCAGAGTGGTCTTTCACAACCTGAAGGGCTGGAAGCTCTGTAAGGTCAACCTGGGCAGGTGAGTGTTTGTCCTACATGCGTTGCTGAAGCAGAGACTGCTCACTTACATCAAGTACCTTGAAGTGGACATTGACAAAGCCCAACTCTACCAACACAGATCAAAACTTCTGCATCACACTGAGTACTCCACTGCGCAGATCAGTTGCCCATACCCCTTGAAGCACTCTTGTCATGTATTCCATCAATGTCTGATTAATACTTGGAAATTAAAAATATAATGCAGCACTTCTAGAATTTTGAGTAATCACATCTTCCAGTTCAGAAATTGTTTTGCAATAGGTAGACCTCTGATCTGTGTGAAAATTCTGGATGACCTGTTGCACTGTTTTTACTGTTTCATTTAATTCTCCACTGAAAAAAAAAAAAAAAAGGAAAAAAGGAAAAAGGAAGAAAAAAATACAGCTGGGATTGGAAAGAATAAATTAAGAAAAAAACCAATGTCCTACAGTTATTCAGGAGTTACGCCACAGATTTCTTTAAATGTTTTTACCTTTATATTTTAATAATTATACTTTTCAAAAAATATTTTTAAACAGGGACATAAAGATTTGAAACCATGTGCATAATTTGCCCAGGCATGTCATGTGCATGACTCAGGTGAGCAGTCAAACAGAAGAGTAAACAAATTGGAAGCATTCCTCTAATAATGTTTGCCAGATCAAACATTGAAAAAATAGCACACAGGAAATAAGTTATTCCCAAACATGGTGTATGATCAATATTGCTTCAATAAGCATCTATACATGTTCTGACCCAACTGTTAAACATTGCAAAGGTTCCTTACTGAATGTCACATGAGAAGTTCCAAAATCTCAGCTGTCAAATTCTGAGAGAAAGAAGGGAAGGGAAAGGAAAGGAAAGGAAAGGAAAGGAAAGGAAAGGAAAGGAAAGGAAAGGAAAGGAAAGGAAAGGAAGGGAGGGGAGGGGAGGGGAGGGGAAGGGAAGGGAAGGGAAGGGAAGGGAAGGGAAGGGAAGGGAAGGGAAGGGAAGGGAAGGGAAGGGAAGGGAAGGGAAGGGAAGGGAAGGGAAGGGAAGGGAAGGGAAGGGAAGGGAAGGGAAGGGAAGGGAAGGGAAGGGAAGGGAAGGGAAGGGAAGGGAAGGGAAGGGAAGGGAAGGGAAGGGAAGGGAAGGGAAGGGAAGGGAAGGGAAGGGAAGGGAAGGGAAGGGAAGGGAAGGAAAGGAAAGGAAAGGAAAGGAAAGGAAAGGAAAGGAAAGGAAAGGAAAGGAAAGGAAAGGAAAGGAAAGGAAAGGAAAGGAAAGGAAAGGAAAGGAAAGGAAAGGAAAGGAAAGGAAAGGAAAGGAAAGGAAGTATACAGCATCAATGAGTCGATAAATACTATTTCACAGAATATCAGTGTATGAAATCTATAAAATGCGTCAGATCAGAGATCAAGAACCAGTGTCTTTAAGCTATAAACATACAGAACTCAGTTTGGAAAAATATGACTTTGGCAACCTCAGGGGCAGGAGAGAGACTTGAGCTGTGAATGTCTAAACCTCAGCATATTAAATGACTATGAGACAAAGATTTAATCCAAATGTTCACCAAACATGGAAGATACAAATTAGTATTTCTGTTTCAAAAACTATTGTCATCCATCTATCAAAACGTTACTTGTTCTAAGGTTTTGTTGAAACATTTTATTACTTCTAAGTAATGAGAGCAATGAAAATAGCATGAGAACTCCTGAACCTGTAAAAACCCCATCTAATTAACAGCAGAACTCTAAGTACAGAGTTACCCACAGCCCATTGATGGACAAGCATAGCTTTAGGCATGAACTGCAACTCACAAATCCTCTTAAATAAATTCTTCTACAAGCTAGGGAGCTCTGTCGCATAATGCGAACACCAAATTCAGAGCTCTGATTAAATGTCACATAAAAGTTAAGACTAGTTTCTGACAAGTATCAAGATATGTACGTCATCTTTAAAACACAGCTTAGCCTAATTTTTCTCCCATCGTCTCAATTTTTCTCCCTCTGTGACACACCACTGGTTTCAGAAGAGCTTTTTCATTTACATAAGCATATCCACAGTACATTTAGTCTATTTTCTTCAGTCTGTTCCCTGGGAATGCATATCAAAATTTGGGGTTTTCAGACATGCCTTTAGGGCATTGCACTGCTGACTGACCAGAGAGGCATCCTCTTTGAAGTTTGCCAACATTATTCAAAGTCAAAGGGGCACTAAGGGAGAGGAAAAGAGGGTTTAAATTCCTAAAAATAAACAAATGAGACCCTGTGTAAGGAAGGAAGCATTTTGTTAAGATAGTATGCTGGGCTCTTAAAGAACAAGGAAGATTCTTGGGGATTGCTCTGACTAATCCTTCTGTTGCCTATTGTACACTCAATGGACTAGTTCTGCCTGAAACGCCCTTTAGCTACCAACAGTGATGCTTTTCTTTCTGTTTCAAGTAACAGTGTGCTAAAATGTTTAAATTAGAGTCTGAAAGTTCATACAAGCATGGCAAGCATATACCACCTTTCTTCAAAAGGAAAGGAGAATGTTAAGACAAAGATCCTCTTACAGCGGCATTAACAAATACTCTGGAATCCACTGGGACCTCCACATCCCTTATGAGTCCAGCAAAAGCAGGCAGAAAAGAGGCAGGCTACCACTTCGCAGTACTAGTTACCCAATACTGCATTTTAAAGAGAAGCAAGAGACCTTCTCTTCTCCCCAAAACTTTCATTAGCTCTGACAAACAGGGAAGTTATTAACAGGTGGTATTTTGTTGGTCAAATCCTCTGAAATATACATTTAATTTTATTACTGCTGATGACACCAATAGTCAAAACGAAAACCGTGTACTTTACTGTGTCTCTTTTAGTTTCTGTAATAGACATATATTTTCCTTCTTCATAGCTCATAACTGAATCTGGTGTCTGTATAACTTTTATAAGAAACTATAAAATTCTCCTTCCACAAGCAAATCCAAGTGGCACTCACCTCCACAGCTTGGAAATAAAATGTCAACATATATGAGCATGGGCTCTCACACTGAGCATCTGTAAAATGCATTTTGCAGTGTTCTCCAATTTTTGGTCCGAAAACACATACTAGCTGCTAAGATTCTACCTAGCTCTCTGACACAAAGCCAGGATGATTCTATGGAGGATGTTGACAGTCAGGTAGGTGGTCCAGTCCTGCTCTGGAGACTTAGCTACACATCAGAACACTATGAATTCCGGAGTTTCTGATTTTTACATAGCGTCACATCACTTCCCACATATGATTTCTAGCTGAAAAATAGCTAGAATTGGCTCAAGGCTGGAAACTCAGCAAGTACTGAAACACCATCCCAACTGAAGTTGTGTACAGATGTGTAAATACTGTGGATGCAAACAAAAAATATCTTGAATTAAAAAGGAAAAACCAGCTTCAGCAACGTAAATACAGTCCTGTACTGTGTGTGCAGTCCCATCTCTACTGACAAGAAACCACTACAGAAAACTTCTCTAGGTGTTTGGTAACAGAAGTGCCCATGGAAAGGAAAATGAAAAACAAAATGAGTGCTTCCACCACTCATCCAAGAACAAAAAAAAAAAAAAAGTACGCACACTTGATTCTTGCTGTACAGATTGCATAGAGGCTTTCAAAGCTCTTTTGCACTACTTTTGCTCAGTGATCTGTCACAAGATATACATTCTTTCCTTTACTATGCTGTGCCTTTTACATCTTGCCTGTAAATTCAGTAAGAAAGATGTCAGAGGTAAAAATCACTGCTGAGGGCAACAAGGTATTGCTCAAGCACTGTTTGATTAGAAAACAGAACAGCAGAAACAACAATACACCAGAATTTTTATTGTTTCTTTTTTTTTTTTTCAAATCTGGAAGGCCACCCTTCCCCCTCTCTTTTTTTTTTTTTTTTTTTTTTTTTAATTGCTTTCCAATACAAAAGCTCATCCTAGAACATTGCAATCCTGGGATCAGCAGTAGGCAGCATCATACTTACTAGAAAGTTAGATCAGAGAGTGCCCAGATGTGCTGAAAAACTCTCTGACAGTAGTAACTCCAGCCAGACATGTTTCTTGCACTGCATAGGCTGCGAAGTTGGAACCAAATGCCCTCCATGCAGGTAAATATTAATCTACTGAGTCTAGGAATTCCCCTCCAACTGCTCATTAGTTTCTCCAATTAAACTTTCAATGATCTTTTGATCTCCACATGATTCCACCTTGTGAAAAGCTTGGGAAGTATCAAATAGGGAGCTTTGCCTGATTCTGCAGAAGGCACAGAACAGCTTCCAGAGGCACGGGCTGGTTTTCTTGCCTATTCCCTGCACTGGAGGGTAGGAACATAACCCAAAATTTCAGCCTCTCTAAGGGGATGCAGCAACCCTTTCACTTGGTCCAACTCTCACACCACTTGTATCACCATCACCTTTGCCAGAACACTGGCTCTTGCCAGCATAACCAGACAAATCATCACCAAATTCCTGCCCCTTACCTCATTCCAAGCTTCCTCTGATTCCTATACTCTCTACTCTCAGCAAGTTTGCTGATGACACCAAGCTGTGTGGTTCGGTTGATACACTGGAAGGAAGGGATGCCATCCAGAGGGACCTGGACACGCTTGTGAGGTGGGCTGATGCCAACCTGATGAAGTTTAACCATGCCAAGTGCAAGGTCTTACACCTGGGTCGGAGCAATCCCAGGCACAGCTACAGGTTGGGCAGAGAAGAGATTCAGAGCAGCCCTGCAGAGAAGGACTTGGGGGTGTTGGTCGATGAGAAAATGAACATGAGCCGGCTTCAGTGTGTGCTCGCAGCCCAGAAAGCAACCGTATCCTGGGCTGCACCAAGAGGAGCGTGACCAGCAGGTCAAAGGAGGTGATCCTGCCTCTCTACTCTGATCTCGTGAGACCTCACTTGGAGCATTGTGTGCAGTTCTGGTGTCCTCAACATAAAAAGAACATGGAACTGTTGGAACAAGTCCAGAGGAGGCCACAAGGATGATCAGGGGACTGGAGCACCTCCCGTATGGAGACAGGCTGAGAAAGTTGGGGCTGTTCAGCCTGGAGAAGAGAAGCTGCGTGGAGACCTCAGAGCGGCCTTCCAGTATCTGAAGGGGGCCTACAAGGATGCTGGGGAGCGACTCTTCATCAGGGACTGTAGTGACAGGACAAGGGGCAATGGGTTAAAATTTAAACAGGGGAAGTTTAGATTGGATATAAGGAAGAAATTCTTTACTGTGAGGGTGGTGAGGCACTGGGATGGGTTGCCCAGGGAGTGTGTGAGTGCCCCATCCTTGGCGGTGTTCAAGGCCAGGTTGGATGAGGCCTTAGGTGGCATGGTTTAGTGTGAGGAGTTCCTGCCCATGGCAGGGGTGTTGGAACTAGATGATCTCAACGTCCTTTCCAACCCTGACTATTCTATGATTCTATGATACTATTCAAGACCATGAAAAGAGACCCTAGATGCCAGACCAGCTTCTCAGTGGGTAAATCTTCTCTGTCTTAAATCTCACTATATAAACTCTTCCGTAGCAGCGCACTCAATAAAACAGGTCCCAAGGCTGGCCTGCTGATACTATTAAGATTTTATAGTGCTACTATCAACAATAAACCACTTTGTGCACAAGGAGTAGGCAGGCCAGAGTATGGACATTTAAAGCATGAGGTTTCCATAAACCCTAGTTCCAACACAAATGCCCAATCCCACAACTAAAGGATTAATTAGCTCAGTTTAGAGCAAATGGTTTTATTAGAACACTGTTTGCCTGAAGCTTTTCTGATGACTAAAAGAGCCTGAAAGTAGACTAAAACACAAGCTAGTCTAAACCTCCCCTGGTGCAGCTTGAGGCTGTTTGAAGCCTCATCTACAGTTTGTGAACACTTGCAGGGACGGTGCCTGCAGCCCTGCCCTGGGCAGCCTGTTCCAATGCCTGAGCACCCTCTGGGGAAGGAATTGTTCCTCAGCTCCATCTAAACCTGCCCTGGTGCAGCTTGAGGCCTTTTCCTCTTGTCCCATCCCTTGTTCCTTGGGAGCAGAGCCCAGCCCCTCCTGGCTCCATCCTCCTGTCAGGCAGTTGTAGGGAGCCATCAGGTCCCCCCTGAGCCTTCTCTTCTCCAGACTGAACCCCCCACATCCCTCAGCCGTTCCCCATCACACTGTGCTCCAGGCCCTGCACCAGCTCCATTCCCTTCTCTGGCCCCGCTCCAGCACCTCAATGTCTCTCCTGTAGTGAGGTGCCCAGAGCTGAACACAGGATTCGAGGTGCAGCCTCACCAGTGCCCAGTGCAGGGGCACAATCCCTGCCCTGGCCCTGCTGCCACACTGGTGCTGATCCAGGCCAGGATGCTGGTGGCTTCCTGGCTGCCTGGGCACAAGCTGCTCCTGTTCAGCTCCATCAATCTGCACCCCCAGCTCCTTTCCCATGAGCAGTTTCCAGCCGCTCTTCCTCAAGCCTGGAGCGTTGCATGGGGTTGTGGTGGCCCAAGTGCAGGACCCGGCACTTTGCCTTCTTGAACCTCATCCCATTGGCCAATGCCCATCGATCAAGCCTGTCCAGATCTCTCTGCAGAGCTTCCCTACCCTCCAGCAGATCAAAGCTCCCACCCGACTTGGTGTTGTCCATAAATTTATTGAGTATGCCCTTGATCCCCTCATCCAAATCATCAATGAAGATATTAAACAACACTGGCCCTAAAACTGAGCCCTGAGGGACACCCCTACTGACTGGTCACCAACTAGATGAGACACCATTTACCATCACTCTTTGGGCCCAGTCACCTCACCAGATTTCAACCCAGTGAAATATTCATTCCACCGCATTTCAGATTACAAAATGTATATACCTGGTTGAGCTAACAGACTGAATGAAACTCACTCCAGAAATTTCTTCTGGGGGGAGGTACTATTACTAATTATAGAATCCACTACTTAAAAATGGAGCATGTATATGAAGGCCATGTAATCCAACAGTAGTACATGCCTTTTAACACCTGCTCCACTGCTCTTGTCCCTCTGATGTAAGTGTACCTTTTTAATATCTATGCTACTCCTATACCTACATACAATCAATGTAAGAAGAATGTGACTATTCATCATGATATATATTTTTCAGATCTGTGACATGGAATTTATAAGCATGAAAGAAAACACAGTTTGCAAACTGCTAAGGTCAAATTAAAATATTTACATAACTTAACAAGCAGACCATATCATATTAAAACATTAACATGCAGACGCATTCTTTAAATTTGTATATGCAGCCAGTGCTCTGGCAATTATTTAGTGACAGAAGATTTCTGTTTTCCATGAATTACTGTGAAATGTTCTACATGAAAGAATAACATGTCTAATTTTACTCTGAAGATGAATGATTTGTCATGCAGAAATGTTCATTAGATTTAACTGTTACTAAAAAACGGGTAATAAATCATCATTTTGCATCAAATGAAGAAGCAGCACCTTCCTTAGTTTGGCTGTTCACTCATAACCATGATAAATAGACATTCCAGGACAGGTGAATTTTAACAAGCATCCAATACGTTTAGATTAATTAGATTTTGTTCTTTCTTACTCTGTGAATGAAAGGTTAGAGATGACAGTAACACAGTATATACAAGTATTCGCTGTTGCATTAAAAAGCTGTTTATTCTCACAAGGAGTCCTGCTGAAGTCAAATGGGACTTCACAGAAGTGCTGGTAGGAGAACATGGATGAGCAATTCAGAATGGTCACTACACCTGCCTTTGAGTTTGTACAGCTCTGCCAGCAATTCTCCATACAGGGAAATATGGACACCCAGAGCACACAGAGAACACAAATGCATCTAATATGTCTGAGCAGACTAATTTGTACAGCCAGATTAGCCCTGAGAGAGACCCACGTTTCAGCTTACCTGCGGGATCCGTCTCCACATGTTCTGTGAAATTAGATGTGAGTAAACCACAAAAAACACCCAGCACTACCACAGAGAGTATCATCAGCACTGTACAACTGCAGCAGCCAAGGAAGGGTAAGTATTTTCAACACACGGTTGCTCTACCTTCCAACAGGGGCTTTCTGATCTGGATATCAGCTGCTGCTACCTGATAGCAGAGATGTGATACTTGTTAGAAATCATTAATCCAGACTTTATGCATTCTGCTTACATACATGTATCAGTCCTGCTACAGAAACAGAAAAGACTATTATTTCCCTACTCAAAAAACATGTACATCTAAACATCACCATAAATTTTCAGCAGATCTACTTTATTTCATAATCCATTTCCAAATGGAGTGAGGAGAGTCCAAGGTGTCCCATATGCTCCATAGTATCTTTCAGAGTATAACTGAGTGAAAACTGACACCAGAACCCACTGTCTCAAAAAACCCTTGTTTGCATGCCCTGGAAAAAAATCTGTGGAAGTCCAAATGCTGTGAGCATCTCATGTAATGATCCAAACCCTAATATTTAAAGATTGGCCTTTAGCCAAAGCGTTCTATATTCATCCCTCTATATCCATGCATAATGGTTGTTTTAAGAAGTGCAGCAAAACTGAAACCTTTAGTGGCTTGCAACTAGATCAGACTGGAATGTTGGTTTTGTTTCAATGAAATAAGTGTGCCAAATACAGCTGAGACCTTGTTACCAAATTTCAGGCAGATGGAGCTTAAGGTTTTTAGAAAGACAAGAAAACTAATACAGGAAAAAAACAGCTTATTCCCTGAAAACAAATCATACCATCTTCTATGAATCTTTCCATTTCCAAGAAACAAAACAAGCATCCTGAAACAAACATACAGGTTGTTTTCACTGTGAAAGACTAAATTCTGTTTTCTATGCAAGTGAAACCAGAAAATTCTCATTTTACTCCTAGTGTGCAATGACCTTTGACCAGGACTCCTGATCACTACAACACATACTAGTTAAATAACAAAATGGAATGTTGGTTAACCTTATCAAGCAAGCTCCACTGAGCTATGTTTTAAAAGATGCATTTGACCAGCCCGGATAAAATGTGGAAGGGGCCCAGCACTGGTATGGGAATTGAATTATTTGCTTTGTTTGAGCTTTACTGAAGAAACTGGAATCTAACACCTCTTTCTTACCAGACGATCCGTCAGCACAGGAAGAGCAGAGTCAAACTACTGGCTTTGCTGACAAAATGTTCTGTGTATTAGTAGCAAGGAAGAAAAAACTAATATCATGCCAACAAATGTCCTGACTTGAAATCACTAGTCAACGAAAAGACTATCCTGGAATACTAATTATCCAACGGAAGAACAGAGATTGTCCTATTAAATACAGTGCTACATACTGAACAAATGTGAACAGAGCTAATTTAGGACTATGCCAAAGCAGCACACAAGCAAAATCCCCTAGGCACTAGTGAAGATTAACATGGTCAGCAGAGTCAGAAAATGTCCCAAACAGAAATGAAATGGAAGAGAAAGAGAAATAGAGAAGTTATTAAGGAACACTGATGAGGAATGCATTGTCCTGGACCACAAGGAAAAATCCGATTAAGCTTCACTTGGAATGAGAATGTGTTTAATCACTTACACAGATATATAATCACCACCTACCCCAGAACACTGTCTAGAGAAAAACATGCTGGAAGGAGGCCAGATACTGAAGTTCCTGGAAAGCACTGCATAACTTCTATTGCACATACAATATAAATATTATATAAATAAATAAAGAACAGGTCAGACACCATTCACATCATTTGCTTTTGAAATTAATTTCATATACGTACTTCAAGTTGTTTACAAAATTTACGTAATTTCAATATGAATTCAAAAATAATGAGTAAACACGGTGGACATGCAAAAGATTGAGTGCCTTAGGAACTTCGCCTTACAAAACTAGTGTCAGGGAACTCCACCACCTACAGTCCCACTGCTGTAGTACCCTCATATTTCCTTTTTGCACATACGCTGCATGATCCACACTGGCTGCCTAAAAATGCAGAGTAACAACCCTGACAGGTTGGATAGAGTTTCATGGTTCAGAGCTACACGTGCAGAAATCAGGACAATGAAAGTCATTCACATAATGGTTTAACATGGTTCAGTGGGTTCCTCACACAGAGGGTATCTTTCCCTCTCCTTCAGCTAGGGCTCTATCAATGGTATGCACACACGTATATATTAGCAATGATAAGCAATTAGGTATACTTTATAACGAAGACTATTAAATGATAATTGTGACTTCAGTTCAGCAAAGTAATATTGCTTTGCTAATTAAGAATACAACAGGCTTAGAGATTTCTTCTGAAGGGAATGCTGAGAAATTAAGCCCATGCTGTTGTCATTATAGTATTTAAAACTGCTGTCTTTACCAAGGACATGTTAGTTTATTTTATCTATGTTAATTACTACGGAGGTAAAAAATCAAACTGAGATCCTGCCCTTATGCAAGGCAGCTATATTATAAATAGGACATTTATGCTAGTCTAAATATTTCAGAGCACTTTTCAAGCCCAAATTATCTATAACAAAGTAGTTTCAGAAAAAATCTGGATCAAGGGCATTGGACTGTCCCTTAATGGTGAGAAGTTATGAGAAATTTCACAAATTAGGGAATTTCAGGGAATAGATTCATCTGATAGTTCTTCTGTATAATAAGGGCTAGAGCTTTTCTCCTCTAATTCCCTTCCACCCATAAATAAAAACCTTCCACCCAAACTCAACAAGGCTTTAGGCCTAACAGCAGCTTAACTGAGACTTCCACTAAAACTACAGGATATTTGCAAGTCAACAAGTTGAGTGGAAAGAGGACCAATAAACATTTCTATCCTGATGTCTCCCAATGCTGTCAGTTTAGCACCTCAAGCATGGACATGGGCTCACTGCTCAGACTCTGTCTGTGTTAACCTTCTTGGCACTCCCTCATGTTTGCTCTGTCATAAAACCAGAAAAATGTCCTGAAAAATCTCAGGGAGTGTTTCCCCAGCCCACAAAAGCTGCAGTGCAGGAGACAGGGCTCTGAGAACATCCCCCCGTCGGCCACCACAGGCAGAATTCTTACCAGCAGCGTTCTCCTCACATGAATACAGGTGGATTTCCCCATAAAGCTCCTCAATGCAGCCTTTTTCTTTTATGAAGGCATGTTCCAGAACACAGTAATAAGTCACATCCTGGGTATAATCAGAAGACACTATTTTCAATGAGGACATTAATAAGTACATTTCACATCGAGACAGTCTTTTCTAAAAAAAAAAAAAAAAAAAAAAAAAGCACATATCACTCCTCTTCCCAAAATAAGAATTTCCTTTTAGTGTTTCACCTTTGCCTTTTACACTCATACTAACACAGGCTTAGAAGAATCTGAAAGTCATAGAAACCTACAGCTTCCAATATCCCAAAAGAAAACAAGCTTTTGAGATACCTCAGTATATTAGGGCTAAGAAAAGGCACCAGCAAGATTTAAAGAATCTCATGCACTTGTCAGTTAATATAGCATCAAAGTTGTCTATTTATTCACATACACGAACTGTAGAGATGGGAAAAGGCATTTTGCTAATCTCAATTAAGCCAGTGTGAATCTGACAGCACAGATACTTGTGATTTACATCAATGTAAGTGCTATCAATACGTGATAAAGGGGATTTATTCTTGGTATGCTCAGATAATTCCCCAAATGTCAACTAATAAAAGTATATGTCTCCTTGAGGCTTCCATTACTAATGTTTCACTGTACTTTACATGAATTAGACTAAAAGCTTCTCTTTCAAACCTGTTCTGAGTAAATGCTCTCTTTCCCTCCATCACAAGAAGTAACAGATGGAAAAAACCCAGAGCATGTTTCCAGAGCCCAAGTTTTCAAGTACAAAAACCCCACCCCCAAATAAATAAAAAACCCAAACACCTCACTAGACTATTCTTGTATTCCCTTTGCAGCTTTTCTTGCACACTCAATTTAAAGTGGTTTTAAACTACATAAATCCAAAGGAAAAAATGCAAACCAAACATACAAACCCTGCATGTTCAACCCAACGCTCTCCACTCAGGTGCCTGTTCCACACCACTATGGCAGCTGGTAGCATTAATACCACGTTTTGTTCCCATTTGCTGTGGTGTCCTGTCCCCCAGCACACACACACACACTCCCACCCCTGGAAGCAGGCAGTTTGGGCAATTCAGCAATATTTGGATACATTTCTAGAACCTGGAGCCTGCTGAGTACAAACCAGAATAATGGATTACTCAGATGACAATAGGTGCATCTGCATGAGCGAATTTTTGACTGTAGTGACACGTGTTAAGTCAGGATCCATGAAGCAGAACAAAGCAATGGATTAGTCACCACAGCTTCAATTAATGGTTTCGGTTCCCAGTGGCAAATCAATGTTCATCAACTCTGACTTTCTTGTCAAAAGGAGGCAGGCAACACCATCTATAGCACTTAATTTATGGATCTTGTAAAATCTTGGAAGCAAGAATGGACAGAAAGAGCTGATTTTACCTCAGGACAACATATAAATTTTACTGAGCCCTCCTACTCCATCTTGAACAACTTTGGCTAGAAGGGTAGCATAATTCAGTATTGCTGAGTGCAGAGATAAGCTTTGGGCAATCATTATCTTATATCATGTTTACAAGCACTAAAACAAACCCATCAGCTTCCTCTTTGATTTGGACTAATGTCCACTAAACAATTTTAGTACAGTAAAACTAGGATACAAATAGCCTTAAAAAAAAGTTTTTAATGAAAGAAGCATTGCACACAGTACATTTCTATTTGTACGATGTCCCTACTGAACTCCATGGGATACTTGTCTAAAAGATACACATCAAAAATACAATTTTTCTGTGTCCTTGTGGTCAAATTTCTTTTCTTAGAAATTGTTTTTTTTTTTCTTATTCTCTCTTGGTTAGCACCAGTAGCATGCTAGCTTTGCTCTCCCATCTTTCCTTCAACCTTTATAATCTCTTAGATCCTTCATACAACCCTTTTTCCTGTTTTCATAATGGTGAAGAGATGTGCCTTAGGCAGTCATCACTTCCAGGTTGAAAGTTTACCAGTAGAGAAATGCTTGAGCTGGCAAGAGCAAGCCACATCTAGCATTAGATATATCCTTCAGCAGCCTTCTGAAATGGAGAGGGTGTGAGCCCCTGAGAACACAATGCATCCTGCTTAATAGGACCTTGGCTTGGACTCAGGCCTCAGAGGTGCTTGTGGCATCAGCAGTCAGCCGTGTCGAAATGCCAGTCCACTGCATAAAGCACACCGTGTTCTATGGGGTGCTCTCATTCTAAAGCAATTAATTGTTTGGGCTTTTTTTTTTTTTTTTTAATCTCCAGTGGCCCATACACACTAAGATAATACATTGCTGATCCAACAAAATAATGATCCCGGAGCTAGAAAAGTTCTTTTTGTTGCTCCATCCCTTCCTTAGACTTGGCTTAAAACCTTCATGTATCAGTATGTTTTATCTCCAAAGTACAAAAAGCGGAACAAACCCTAATCTGTTTTGAGCTTAGTTTGTTTGCCAAAATAATCTACTCCAACAGACTGAGCAGATCATGTCATCATTGACTGCAGTGACAGACCAGGACACAGACTGCACAGAGCCCTATAGGACAGTGCTTGTTGATCTTCGTAAAATCCACACAAAGTTCCTTGACTAATCTTTCCACGGTAATTTTTCAGGGATGTCATGCATAACGAACAGCAGCTACCCAAGTGTCTAATTGGAGTTTTTCCAAAATGTTTCCTGCTATTTATACCTGTTTCCTTTCTTGTTTTAGCCCATTACTGTTCATTGTGTCTGTACTGCGTACTGCAAATAATCTATATATTTTACTATAGCCTCTCAGATATGCCCTGGGCTATTGTCATACTGTGCACCCACTTTTCTTCTGGGCTTTACTAATTCTGTTCTCTTGATAATACTGTGTGACCTATAATTCATTGCTTAGGTGCATTTCATTACTCTGTACCGTTTCAATCAAACGGTTCTTACATTTCAATCCTCTTTAACAGCTCTCTACTCCAAACATTGCAATCTTGACTATAAAGTGTAGTACATCAATCCTGAAGGAATCTTACCTGTGCCAGAAAAGCTCACACAGCACAGGCAGAGTCCCTACAGTTCATGGATGATTTCAGTTTGCTTCTCAGTGATAATCAACAACTTCTTAGTTATAGAAAACAATGAACTTCTTAACAGAGGAGAAAGGCAAATTGATAACAAGAAGCTACTTTGCTACATAACAGTATCATGGTTCAGGTCCTGGGTCTGCAACCTCCACATGATGCCTGCAAAGTTGGGCTCTGGTCTGGAACTTTAGTTAAAAGTACTTTGAGAGTAAATGTGAAATAAATAAGGGTTATAGGGCATTCTGGGTTCAGCAGTAGCAGTCGTTTTTCTCCTTTTCAGTAGCTGGTGCAGTGCTGTGGTTTGGACTTTCAGCCTGGAAACAACACTGATAACATTGATGTTTTTAGTTGTTGCTCAGTAATGTTTACTCCAAGCAAGGACTTTCTGAGTCTCATGCTCTGCCAGGGAGGAGGGGAAGCTGGGAAGAAGCAGAGACAGGACACCTGACCCAAACTAGCCAAAGGGGTATTCCATACCACAGCATGTCACGCCCAATATAGAAACTGGGGGCAGTTACCCAGAAGGGCTAGGTCACTGCTCGGGTCGGGCTAGGTATTGGTCGGCGGGTGGTGAGTGGTTGTATTCTCTTCCCTTGTTATTTCTCTTATCATTATTATTATTGGTGGTAGCAGCAGTGGTTTTGTGTTCTACCTCAGTTATTGGACTGTTCTTATCTCAACCTGTGGGAGTCACATTCTTTCAATTCTCCTCCACATCCCTCAGGGAGCAGAGGGGAGGAAGGACGGAGGGAGTGAGTGAGCGGCTGCGTGTTTCTGAGTTACTGGCTGGGCTTAAACCACGACATAAAGGAAATGTTTTTTGATCTATGCATATTAAATAAGACTGAAGGATTTGCCTCCATTCTTTTCAGCTCAGTGCTTAAATTTGGTTTATAATGTACTTAAGATTTGAGCACATATCTAAAGCATGCGCTTAAATATACTGCTTAGTCAGACCATAGGGAAATATTCCTACTTGTATTAGAAATCATCCATTAGTCTGAGTCAGTATATATTATGCTAAGAGTATACAACTGCAGAACAGAATGGTGTTTCAGTTCCCTTTGCAATAAGAGAAATAACATAAGATAAAAAAAGATATATATATATATATATAAGGAAGTACAAGAAGATAATAAGAAATTCCATAAGTACTCATGTCATCTTAAAGTCTCCTAAAAAAGAAGTTGCCTACTTGGGGTTTTTAAATTGCTTTTCTATTGCAAGACAATCAGTAGCGACTGCTCCAATAACTCGTTTCTAAACCTCTACAGCAAGCATTTTCTAATTAATGAGAAATAGACCATCATCAGGACTGAAACTATCATTCACCCACTGGTGAAACATGTTAAATAGGAACTGCCCACAGGAGTTCCATATTCATAGATCTTAAATGATGTGGAAATGCATTTTAGGACAAATGTATACGAGACTTCGTATATATATATATGTATATATATAGTATATACATGTATATATATGTATATATATATGTATATATGTATATATATATATATATGGAGACATATTCCATAAAATAACATGGCAAGAAGACAATTATTGGACCACTATGTTTGCAAATTTGATCCTACAGAACTTAATAAAATCTGGAAGATTTGCCTCTCAGAAACCAGCACTCCTGTAGTTACTCAAAAATATGCTCAGAAAGGAAAAAACCTGAGCAAACAGAATACATTTATTAATCACAGAATCCCAGACTGGTTTGTGTTGGAAGGGACCTTAAAGCTCATCCAGTCCCAACCCCTGCCATGGGCAGGGACACCTTCCACTTGAGCAGGTTGCTCCAAGCCCCTGTGTTCAACCTGGCCTTGAACACTGCCAGGGATGGGGCAGCCACAGCTCCTCTGGGCACCCTGTGCCAGCGCCTCAACACCCTCCCAGGGAAGAACCTAAGTTGTAAACTAAGATGTGACCCGAACTTCCTCTGTTTCAGTTTGAACCCATCACTTTGTCCTATTGCTACAGTCCCTGATGAAGAATCGCTCTCCAGCATCCTTGTAGCCCCCTTCAGACACTGGAAGCTGCTCTGAGGTCTCCACACAGCTTCTCTTCTCCAGGCTGAACAGCCCCAGCTTTCTCTTTAAAACATCAAACTACCGAAGATGTATTCCTTTCCCCTTTACCCACATGGGAACACACTACTGAAACATTTCCTAATCATCTAAAAAACGATTTTGACCCGTGGGAACAGAAACTTCAGCCATTAAACCACAGAAAAGCGAGTGTGGCCACACAGAAACACACAGACCTTCTCAGCAGGAAGACCTGGGGAGCTGAATGGCCCAGCCCAGTCTTAGCATGAACCTGAACAATGGAGGCAGCCAAGTGGCACCACCCTCTGCCATGAACCTGGAAATGTTAATTTTCCAGCTATGATTTAAAGTTGCATTATTCTTACCCAATCTAGCACCTTCAGCAGCCCACAGTGCTGACCTCCAGGTTACCATCCATGCAAGTAAACTCCTTTCTAACATGTCGCCCATGATGCTTAAATCAGTCATTCACATCCACAACATTTATATTCCTAAAGTAACAGTATTCCTAAAATTCCTAAAGTAACAGTAATAATAATTCAGGTGGTGACAGACTTTTAATTAAAATCAGTATAGAAAGCTTGAGCTTTTAGCTGCTTCACTCTTTCTACTATCAAGACTTACTGGAGTGCAGCAGTTTGCTAAGATAAAGTTAAAACAGCCTGGAGCCAGCTGAGAGAGCTGAACCCAGATCTCTCCAGGTACAGGCACACAGCTAACTAGGGAAGCAGGAAGCATTTCTGTCAAGCTTTTGTCTTGGTTTTAAGGACATTTCTAAAGTTTGGTAACAGCTGAAGAACCAACAAAACCTCCGAGCAAGCCACTGTCTGATCTGCATCCTGGAAGATGAACTCTAGACCAGATCTGGAAATAATGAAGGAATATTGAGCAGAAGTGGAAACTAGCAAGTGTGGAAAATCTGAAGAGGGGCTGCATTTGGCTCTTGGCCAAAGGTGTCCTGGGTAGCAACACAGCCCAGCTCTAGACTTTCTTCTGGAAGGGTGTAAACTCTCACACATAACTGGAAGCACCATCTCAGTTGGAGGGTGGGGTAGGAAGGAAACCTGCCTGTCTTCGTATGGGAGGTGCTCCAGGCCTTGATAATCTTTGTGGCCTCCTCTAGGCTTGCTCCAACACCTCCATGTCCTTCTTACTCTTAGAACACCAGAACTGCACACTGTGCTCCAAATGAGGTCTCAAGAGGGCAGAGTAGAGGGGCAGGATAGAGAAGACCCAATATTTCAGTGATGCAAATAAACGCATCAGTATGAATGTGCCCATATATATAATCATGCACACAAACACATACTGAGATGGTATGTGAAGATATATCAGCTCTTGAACGTGACTGTGTTTCTATGTCATCATCAAAATCCATTTTGTCACCAGCACTGATGTTAACAAATCAGAGCAAGTCAAAGTCAGACCACATAACCTAGAAGGTCCCTTTTGACCTTAAGAAAAGAAAGTTAAGGAAAAAAAAAAAATCTATGAATGTTAGCTTTCTGTATTTATCAGACAGAGCTGCAATGTAAACGCAATGTTGCTATGTAAAGAAATGCATTCAGGCTGGACTTTAAAAAAATAACTCCATTATTCAAGGCACAATACCCCCTGCTCTAATAGGAGACATATACCTGCTCCGTGGCACATAAAAAGAATTTCCTGCAATATCCACCATGTTTCTCACTGTGAGATCTTATTACAGCCCTTGGAAGAGTTCTGTTGAACTATTTCAATTCTGTATCACAGCAATCAAAATACAATAAAATTGAAAGGCTACAGTCTATGGCAGGAACACACCAACAGTCTGAAGAAAATTTCAATAAATAACTTCCTTCATCTCCTGTGCTACGGAGAAAATCAAGAATACAAAAGACAACACTTGACAGATGTTTCTTAACACCAACTTGAAGAAAACCCTCTAAGGATGTGCTACCACACACCTAGGTGCCTGCTTCTACTGCTCCACTACTTTTACAGTGGAAAAGTTTTGGATTTTTAAGTACCTGCATTATATCTTCTTTCCTACAACTGAAGCTGATTACTTCTTGTTCCACCCTCAGAGAATACAGAAAACAAAAGACATCACAATCTTTATAGCATCTTTTACAGACTAGATATTTGTTACTGTGGTCTCCTTTATCTGCCTTTTATACCTAAAGCTAAATAATCTAATTCCTACAATCTTCCCTGAATTGTTACATCAGCTGAACTCCTCATTTCTATTTTCCCCTTTCATATTTCTTTCATTTTTGTATGTCTGTCTGACTGGGTGAAGCTCAGGATTGCACCCATGTTCTAGCTGAAGGCTCAAAAATCCCAGGGCAGACCAAGCAGTCTTCTCTCTCATGTAAGATACAAAACTCCAGTTAAGACATCCCAAATTAGCTGCTTTTTTTCTTTTTGGTAACAGCACTGCATTTTTGTGACGTATTCTATATATTCAGTTTACAGTATGCTACAACCATCAGATTTGCTTCTGCTGAACAGCTGTCAGGCCAAATTTTCTCTGTTGTCTGTGGATTTCCTTCCTTGCACTTACCTGTTTGGTGCCTGAATCCAGCTCTTCACCTTGAGATCATTTTGAGTTACACAGTATAAACAAAATTGCTGCTGACAGAAGACAATTTCATAAGTTTTATGGTTTCATTTGGGGAAAACATGTCAGCAGAGACAACAGCACGTGGAAATGCTTAGGAAGAACCAATGCCTGACCAGGGTGGCAGAATTAGTGGGGTGGATAAGACACAGAAGTAAGCTTACCTAAACAGGTATGTCAGCAGAACACAGGTTAAGATGCAGAAGATACTAAACAAGCTTCTATTTGGTGTGGGATCAAAGAAGAACATGGCAAAGGACTCATGGAGTCTCCTAATCCAGCTAAACAGTGGGGACCAAGTTTATGGAGCTCAACAAAAGGCCCAGGAGCAACACTAGTGAGAATAATTGCAGATCTGAATGAGAAGCAGTCCTTGTAAGCACAGGATGTGAAATAAGATTATTGTAAAAAAAAAAAAATTAGGTCACTGAATACATAGGTAGAAGGAAAGGACCAAAGGTGCAGGAGTAAAGAAACTGAGCAGGAGTAAAGAAACTGAGCTAGTACACATAAAAGCAGTCAAATAACCCATTACAAGTGCTCAGAGGGTTCGAGGGTGCCCACCACCCAGCAGGGAAGGAACCTAGCACAGGTCTGAGCAGCCAACCCAGACGCTGCTTATGGCCAGTCACGCACATGGAGATTACAAGGCCAGCCCATTCGCACTGGTGTTTTACCTTTGCAGGGTGCTTACAGTTGAAGTGATGTAAAACAAACCTGTTCAATGTATCCACACTTACGTAAAGAACACCTGTAATGAAACAAATAGGAACCTCCATAGCTGAGAATACTTTTGACTTTTAATATTTGTTAAGAAACACTTTACAGAACAGACCAGTGCTCCATAAACAGTCTTTTTATTGCAGTTATACTGCAGGACAAGTGGAGAACAAAATATGGAAACAACCAGGGGCTCTTAAGGGCATTGCAACTGTTATGTAAAAGAAAAAATGTAAATGGATTTTCTTGCTGCAGTACACATTTAGTAACAGAGATGTGTACTGAGGTAGAAAACTATTTGTCTCTGACTGCAACAGCTCTGTATTATTTTCCTCCTCTATGCCAGGGTGGTGACCTTTTGAATACAGCCTTAAAAAAAGCACTTTCCATAGAAATAGAGTATATCAGTCTAGAAAAATCTTAGTCAGTTACCTTATTATCGACCCCATAAAAGACAATAAGAAATTGATTACTGTTTAGAAAGACTCTCAAAATTAATTCATCAGACATGCATGCATATGTAGATGACTCTCTACAGACAAACACATACTAATTCACAGCATACATACTTTTTAAAAGAATATTACAATTTCCACATTTCAGCTTGATTTCTCAACACTGATATATTTGCTGTCATGACTATACCTAGAAAGAAAAGATGTTCTTTTAAACAAGAATTTACAGGAGATGGCATGCAAAAAACCTGCTGTTGAAACCTTCACCATTACCTCCAGCGACACATAGAATTTGACTCCTTTTGCAGAATTGAAGTGATTTAGTCTGCTAATCATAATTATATTGTAAGTCCTTATTAGGTCTTGGCAATGCACATCATCTGTCTTTAGCCCAAGACATTGTACTAGCTCTTTGTAAAAGAGAAGTCTCTAAAAGCTGATCCTGTTACTGTAAATGCACTTCAGTACACAAATAAAGTAGAACATCTTGTATAACCACTGTCTTGAGGTTCCCAATGAGCTTCTAGATGTCATGTATTATAATACAAACTTAATATAGTACAAGAAATAAATACCACCTTATCTTACTAATTTCCCCTGTATACTACCGTTCTGCTAGAAATGGCCAGCCAGCAGGATGTGGTGCAGTTGGTATTTAATGGAAGAACTCTGAAGCACTGCTTGCATCAGAAACAGTGCTCAAATACTGAGAGTTTCAAGACTTCTTTTTGCCCCTGTGAAAGATAAGGGTGAACACAAACTTTTTTCCATCACCAAGTGGAGTGCAATAATGATACCAGGCAGCTTCTCAGGTTCTTCTATTCGTTTGAGTTAGGTCTAAATTAAATGCTTCCAGTAGCAGGCATGCTTCAGAGGAATACTGAAGTGGCAACCTTTGGATAAGAACCTGAGCCTAAGCATGGCTCCCTCTACAGTGCCTGGCATTTATCATTACCATATCCTACCAAATTCTCTCCTGGTTAATTATGTTTTCATTTCCAAACATTCTCTCCACTGCTCCCTCACTGGACAGCACTCTGCTCCCCATTGTAGAGGGCTGTGTAATGTCCCTGGATTTGTAGCCTGTTCCTGTATTTCATTCCAGAATTAGCCACACCAAACATTGGGCTACAATAAAACTAGGAATTACAGAAATGTGAAATATTACTATTCTGTAGGATTACAGGTTTGGAAGTGGAGTGAAAAAATACAGCCACATTCAAGTGGCATATCAGACTAAATAAACCAAGATTAAACACAGTACAACAGATATTGAAGCTGCATAATCTGCATGTATCTGCACCTAAGCACAGGATGTGCCAAGTTTCTTTTGCTTGCTGCAGGGAAGTCAGAAGTCAGACAGTCCCTTAAGAAGTAAACTTGATGCAGCATAATTTGGTTATAGTAAAGGAATTAATAGGGGCACTGCTTCCTGATCATTAAATCCAATTTATCACAGCAGATACAGACCTATAAAAGAGTCAGTTTTCCAAATCAAATGTGTACACATAAGCAGAATTCCCACCTTGTAAGGACAGTGTACATTTTTCTAGGCATTGAAAGGTTCCCAGATCAATCAAATTGCCAAAGCAGGCGAATCAAGTTACAATTGACTCTAACCACTACTCCCTTATCCTGCTAAATATTTCACCTGCATCCAAGTCAGTCTCAAACTAAATGCAAATTTTTTTTTCTTCTCCATGTGAAGAACACCTCATCCCAAAATCACAGAAAATCACTTCCATTCAGAGGGCTACAATAGGAAGAAAAAGTGTAGTCAGTACATATGAAAGAAAAGCCTGACAACAGCCATATAGCAAGGTCTGAGTCAAACGGTCACAGAGAGCATTACTGTGACCGCGCTGGTTATAGAAGTGGGTGATGGAAACGCCATGGAGGGGTAGGTGCTCCTCAGTGTAAGCAGGCAGCCTAGGTAAGCTGACACCAAAGGAATTCAGTGTTAACTGAGTAAAGAGAAATGCAACTCCTTACATTTTAGCTCAGTGAAAAAGTCCTGCTTTCTGTTCCCTTCACCACGTTACTTTGTTGTGTTATCACCCATATTAAAAAGCAGAGAAAGAGCTAAATTCTCAAAGCCAATCACTAAATTTAGCTACTTCTTTTAACATGCCACATGCTTGCAGAGAGAGAAAAGTTTATAGTAATGACAGGTGGAAATAACTATAGCAAAGAGTAAACAAAGCCAGCAGCAGGCACAGCTCTCCCTCTTGACTCTGCCTCCAAAATCAGCTGCATCTACAAGGAGGAAATGCCAAACCACCCACATTCTGCCAATGTCTTTCGTGTACTTTGGCAGCCTCCAGCTCTTAACCTGCCAAGAAGGAAAGAGGAGAAACAGCACTGCTACACACATGTGGCAATGGTGTCTGTCAGAGAGGCTGGTGCACAGGGAAAGAGCAGACACCTTGGCCAGTCCCTGCAGGGTATAGCCACACTGCTGTTGCAGAGGTAAATCAAGCTTGCCGTGACCAACTCTAGCCTCAGGGTTTAATTGTGTCTGGAATCACGGGAAGGCTCTTCCATGGAAGTCACTCCTCCCTCTGGTTGCTGAGGGTTTCCCCAGAGCTGTTCCTGAGGTAATGTGTCCCTCTACATCCCAGGGGTGCCTCAGCCTGCTGAAGTCCTTCCCCAAGACCACATAGTGCCTGCCCACGACAGCATTGGCATACACAGATTTCCGGGATTCACGTCTCTGTAATGATGTGGTAAGAAGGTCAGAAAGTACCAGTTTTACCAAAACTTAACAATTAATAGTTAAAAAAAAAAAAAATGCTGAAAATTATGCAGCAAAAATTACTAAAAGGAAGCAATTTCATCATATTGTTTTGCTTCCTAGTTTAACTTTGGATGTTGAAGAGAACCAAATGAAAAGTCATTAGGCTTTGAAATAATCTGATACATTTTTTTACTTTCCTGGCCAAGGCCAACTCTGCATGAGAGAGCTCTGCCTTTAAAACCTAGAGGAGTTAATTTTCAATCTTGATAGCTGCTAAGATTAACCTTCTAAAATAAGAGATGTTGCTTTTTCCTGGCTAAGCTACTGATGCAACAGATCTAGTATGCGAATTACCCTTTTCATCTCCATGGAGAGGTAACTTTGGAGATTAATGGTGCCTTGTTAAGAATCAGGCTCAAATGCTTTTAGCACATGCATGTACAAGTAGCCATTCCACTTCTCTTCCATTTATGCAAAAATATGTACAATTGTTCAGGGAAATTATCCTAGTAAATAAAAGAACAGACACATAAGCAAAGAAAGGAACAACAGTGCATCAACACTGCATTCGTGTACCTTTTCTGTCTCTGCAGCACATCTCTTTCCTTTTGAAAGGCTGAGCACCTGTGATGCAGCTCCGGGGGAAACCAGGCTCCAAGCGGTCCCATTCATTCCCAGCATGATGATGGCAAGCACTGAGGTTTTCCATTTCCCTTCACGAAGCCAGCTGACATTTAGGAGGATGGAACGACAGTTTGAGCTGGTTTCTGTCTCTGCCTAGTGACTTGCATTCTCCCTGGGGTGCTGGTCCAGGAAGCTGCAGCAAGGGGCTCTTTTAAAGTGTAATAAGTGGAACTTTTCTGTTTCAAACACTGAGGTATCTCTGCAGGGCCACACCTGACTCCAGCCTTTGTCATCAGCAGGAATGCATATGGACAATGTTCGCAGCCCCGCCTGCAGGTCCTAATGAAATGTGTCATTTTGTCTTCTTGCAGACCATGAGTCTGACACACCAGGGAGAGCCAGAAGCACACAGATCAGCAAAGGAAAATATCTGGGGATCTGTGCTATGGCTCCTGCTGTATACAAATTCCAAGAATGGATACATGTAAAAGAAAAAGTGGTAGGATGTACATTTGATAGATGAGAAGAAGGGAACAAATACCTGTCACTTACCTAATTAGCAACTGGATGGGGCTGTTGTTCCAGAGATCTACAGCTGAAAAACCATTTTTATTGGTGTAAGAATTGCTTGTATTTCTGCATTACAAAAAGTAGTTCTAGCATGAAAAATTTCGGAAAAACTGGCACTTTCCCGCTGGAAGTGTCTGCACTGAAAGTAAAAGTATCATATATTTGTTTAACCATCTGGTTAAGAACGTAATATATAACATCCCTGAGACAATCATTAGAAAACTTAGTATTTCATGAGGTTCAGATGGCATTTAGAGCATAAGGGACAGACTGGCCACCTCTTCTCCAGGCAGGATGCAAGCAGGAGGGGAAAGCTCAGCAGGGATTAGCAGAATGCAAGTGTCACCTTCCCCAACTCTCAAATGCCTGCAGAGCTCCTGTGGGTCACCATAACTCAGTGACACCAGCTCCCTTAGCTGGGCGCTGAGGCAGACTCCAGCAACACTCAGACCAGCAGCAGGGAGACAGGGCTGTGTGGTGCAAGATTCAGCCCCTGCAGACAAAGCAAAAAAGTAAAAACCATTGCCACCATTGCCAGGCAGAATTTTAAGGGGATTTCGAAGGACAAAGCCATTTAACATTGTGCTTTGATGGCTCACATATACTGTGTAGAACTTAAGACACGTGGAAGTAGACTGGGGCCTATTATTCGAGACTAGGAGGAAAGTATTTGACCACACATAGCACCACCCCAAATCTTACAAGTGACACTGAGTCTGATGCATCACCAAACCCAACATCAACACTGAAAATAACCAGCAAATCCAACAACTTAAAGTAGGAAACTGCAGTCAACTGCACTTACAAGTTTCACTCTAATACAATCAGCAGGTATTGGCATATTGCAGCATAAACTGCAAAAGAATTATGCAGAAAGTTGCTGCATTTGCAGTGGCTCTCAGAGGAAAACTGAGATGTTAAATCCAACTGGTAGCATGGGAGTCTGTTCTAATTGATTCAACAAACTGTTTGAAAAGCTTCAGGGAAAGAAAGACTCCTTTGCTCTTACACTTCAGGTGCTACCTTCACCATTATTGTCCAGAACCTGTTGCATCATTCTATTAAAACAACATCAAAGGTGATTTTAAAAAATCCATCAGAAAATCCCCAAGCCAAATTCAGAAGAAAGTCTTCCTTCTGATTGCTTCTTTCCCAGATACATCTATCAATTGTCTGGAAAAAAATGGCCTTGCAATTCAACCCAAAACCTAGCAGCAAATCTTATCTAAATGCCACCAGACTTGGTTGCCCCACCAGGATAAAGACATATCAGGGGTCTTTCATGAAAATGGCCAACCACTTGCCCTCTTTAACAGAAGTACTAACATAAGCCAAAAGTACCACCCCATCAATTCTACTGCATCCACTTTTGTACACAGTAGTTCTTTTAAAGTAACCAGAGCCACAAGCCATAGGAATTATTAAAAAAAAACCAAACCCAAAGAACCCGAACGAGCACTTTATGGTGCACCTGAAAAGAAACAGGAGGCAACAGAAATCTGAATCCCACGTGTGAACCAGGTTTCTTGCAAGACACACTGCCTAATAAAAGGCTATCACTGTTGCCCTGGGTGGGTTCTCCCAGTGGCTCTCAGCTGTGGGCTCTGTCCCCAGTACAGCACGTTGCAGCATTACACCCTCATGACCTGGAACATGAGGCAACATCCATATCACCAGCACAAATGGCTTAAAAGCAATACCAACTGGAGGGAAAAGTGCACGTGCTGCCACCCAGCTCTGAGCGCTGAACAAGACTGCTCACACCCTGCATGTCTCTGACACAGAGGAGGTCAGAAACTCTCCCTGCCACTTAGCCTAGCTGCTGTTAGCATCCTGTCAGCTGCCTTGCTCAGCCAGCCTTCATCCAACTTGAAATGTCCTTCAGACACTACTTAAATCTAGGTTACCATCAAAGGCAGTTGATAAGTAACTGCTTGGAGTTTCAGTTTACTCTGTTTACTACATCTGCCAAAACCGCAATATTAGAAATGCAGTACTGACTTATATTCATCTAATAACTGCTCAGTCACTTAAAAATCTTTGTATGTACAAGATGGTTTACAGCTAAAGATTAATACAGAGCTATGCATAAAGTACACTAAATTATTTCCTCTGGTATTTTCTTCAGATATTAAGTGCAATCAAGAAAATACTTCCAAGATAAATTAGCATTTGACAGGAGTAAAAATTACTCTTGAATCATTAATAAAAAAGAAAGGTATTATTAAGAAAGAATTGCTTTCAAACCTTCTAATTATGACCAAGCAATTACTTCATATCCCTGAAATATTTTGGATCCACAGCAAGCTGTAAGAATGATCATTCTGCCAAGACAGTTATCTGCTGAAATCTGCGACATAATTACGGTCAGTGAAACTCCTAATCTTGAAAGACCTTAGATTTAATTCTTTACGCTATCAATCTCTCTCTCTGGATTTCTTCCATGTTACATTTGGCATGATTAACTGTAAGTGGAGAATAGGTCCACAGAATTATGTGCCTTCTGAACTGGGACACAGAAGGATTATTCAGTGCCTCATATAAGAGAAGCGTCTTCAGTGTTAACCTCTTGAGTGCTGGGATACAAGGCAGTGACAGAGACAACACCCATTTCGTGTGGCTTGCAAAACGCATAAGGTAGGCAGGGGATTGAGCAGATACCTGAAAGCACTGAAAATCCTACACACACTCCAAATTGCTGCCATTAAGTCTGTACTGGATGGTGGAGCAGTTTCTTCAGAAGAAGCAGGATAAGCCAAGCCAAGAAGAGCAATGTTTCTAACCATGTCATTGGGATCCAGCCACTGCAACCAGTGACAGAATAGTGAAGAAATGTCTGGATATAGGTGTGCTATCGCCAGTAAGACAGGCTGACCTTGTAGGCAGACCACATTTTCAAACACATCATATATATATAGATTCAAAACATTATTTTTGGAGGATATTGCTGGCAGCAAGGACTGAACACAACATCTGAGCTAAATTATCCAGATCTGGTAGCTCAAGTACTGTAGCAGACTCACAGCTCCATGTGGCTGGGCACCACAGGGAGAATGAACTACCACATCTTTACAACTTACTATCTGTAAACAATAAACACTATGAGAAGATGGCATGTGATGAATTATATTTCTAAACCCCATGGTTACAAACTAGAAGCCTGAAGCAGCATCTTTGGCTTGGGTAAATCAGTCTGGAATGCATATTTTGGGTACTCTTTAAGTATTTGTTTCAAAAGAAACAATTATAATTATTATTGTAATTATTATTATTATTGTTATTGTTATTCCCTGTGACTGAATTCTAGTGGGTTCTATTATTTCTCCATCTCATAAACACCATAAATTATCATATTTCTAGATTCAAAAAATCACTGTAAATAGTCCTCACATGTTTATTTCCTAATTTAAAATACCACATGGGTGAGTGAGTCTGAAAGTTTGACATTTTGTTCTAGTTGTAAAAAAGTGGTGTTTTTTTTTTGGTTTTTTTTTTTTTTGGAAATCACAGAGCATCTGCAATCTGCCCTGGATTGATTTGATATTGACAAATGCTAAATTATGAAACCCTACAGGCAAAAAGAGGTTTAACATAAAATGTAATTTAGTAGCTGCTATAAGTGTGTGCCAGTATGAACACACTCATTTTGGCAATCAGGCAGTAAAACAATCAATACTTAATATTATAACTAAAAAATATTGGCAAGTTACATCTTTCAGCCGTTACATACATTTAGGTAATTCCCATATTTATTTCTGATAGAAGAGAAAAAATTTATAAAGAAAGCTATATCAATACAAATATCCATTGAAGAAATTAATTTTACAGAACAATAAAATGTAGCATTTCTGAATTTTTCTCCCCAAAAGTAGAAATTGAGATCTTAGATACAGTACATAGTTCACTATTTTGCACCAGAATAAAAATTGGTTCATTTTTAGTAGGAAAGTTATGACCATTAACCTGCATAAGTATGTGGAAAGCTGTGTTATATATTCCTGTGAGAGGGAAAACAACCCACAAAACTTCGTATTACAGTGTTATGGGTCATTAATTTTTGAGAGCAACCATTTCTCTCTATTAAACCCCAACCTCTCGCCTTTCTCACTCCTCCCTTCAATTCGTCTAACATGTGATGTCCCTCATGTAAACCTCAACGGATTTATTGACAAAAATGTTCTGGACTATTGGTGAACTCTGTTATTTGCTGTGGGAGACTTTTTATTACCATGCAGGTGCTTATGGGGGAATTCCACTGTCTGGTGTGAAAGGGGAGTGAGCGGAAGTACAGTCTTCATTAAAATGGATCACATAACCAAGAATCAACCTCTACCTTATTCATCTGGATACTGATTTTTTTCCATTTCTGCTACACTGAGCTTATCACAGCAGAGTGTGCCAGCAGCTGTATCTATGATATTCAGATTCCTTATCGGAGCTGATGAAATGTCTCAGTAATTGTGTTGACTTTTTGTGTCCAAGTGACAAGAATAAAATGCATTGTCTGCACTCACCGCTTTGAACCACTGAAAGCTTTATGTTCACAGAAAACAATTAATTCCTTCTCCTTTCACACCTCAAAAGACACATTAGCTGGTTTTCCTTTACCATAAATTTAAATTGAATTTAATAGAAATTTCTTATTAACTTTTATTTACTTTTCCTACTAAAACCAAAACAAACCCCCAGCTGTTGATTCTTCACTGTTTTGAAATAATACTCTATATGCTTTTTTCCTTAGTTTCAACAAACAACTCTAAGGGGGGACTTTTGATTAAGAGTTAGTAATTCACTATCTAGTTGTTAAGTACTACAATTATTTTAGCTCTTGCTTGCAGAAACAGTAAGAGATCTGACAGATTCTAATTCTGGAAAAGAAGTCCCAACATTTCCAAGTATTCCTGTCTGGGCTGAAGCTCAATCCTGAGTTAGCTCATCAAATCAGCTAGCTAGAAGAGTAACAACCCTGACAAAGGAAAACCCTTGGATGGTCACAACAAGGTTCTCATTTAGAAACAGAAGAAAAACAAGGTGAGACTAAGAGCTGGGATTTTCCACAGAAGAGATCTTGTACAGGGAGATACACAGAAAAGCAGTGACTGTGGTTCTGCAACTCCAGACTGTGCATCACACATTCCTGTCTGGGAAGACCACAGCCACACTGGGGCCTCCCATCATATGCCGGCAGGACTGAATGCCATCAAAACCATCAGCTGTGCCTTCATGGAGGCATCAGCAATGCAGTACAGTGGCACCATTGTCAGTCACAAACAGGTTTAGATACACCATCAGTTTAGCCCTGTCAGACCACAGCTTGCTATTAGTTCATTTCCTTCCTGGAAACTTTGCCAGAAGAGTTTTCCATGATGCTACAGATGAATCCCAACAACAGCCCCAGCATTCAGCTAAGTGAGAAATCTTTCAACTACAATGCTGTCACTCCTGCAAGCTAAAGGCATATCCAAACTCTGGAGAATGAGGCAATCCTGGAATCTGGTTTTGGAATTGTCTGGTTGGCTGATTTGCTTGACATTAATCCAAGTCCAAAGGAAACCAATACCAATGTTCTCTAGTAAAGGCAGCAAAGTATATAACTGCCTGACAACTGTGGAGGCAGGAGCTTTAGGAGAGCTGTGCAAACACAGGCAAAGCCAATACCAGGTTGCACACCTTGGACTTCAAGGCTTATTTAAAAAACCAAACCAAACAACCAAAACACAAACAAAAACCCCAAACCAAACTACAGAAACACAACAGTGTTTGAATCTGCTAATTTGTAGAACCCACAATGAAGTCGAATCACAAAATCAAGCACTGCGAAGAAGCAGCCCATGCAGCCACACTCCCTCATCTTTCCATCGTTTGGCCAGACAGACCCATCCCTTTTCTTGCTCTAGCTCTTGTGTTCACTGGGTCAGAATTTAGAAAGCAAGAAGAATTTTCTTTATTGTTGCTGGGCTAGTCAGCTGAATAATTTCAAACCCATTCAATTAACATCAGAATAAACACAAGGCAGGCAGGAGTAATAGGAAGGAACAGGGCTTTTCTTCCAGTTTTGATACAGCTGTCAGACCATCCTAAGCTCTGTCATGTAACTTCACTCACCTTCAAATCATATAAACCCAGACACACTTCAGTGTTTTTCCAGTGCTTTCAGTCACTTTCTAAAACGGCTTTTTGTCACTAAAAGGCTCTTCATCACTGAATAGTGCTGGGGAAAGAGACTGAATGCAGGCATCCAGGTAGGTCTGTATGATAATAAGTGAGCGAGTTAAAGGTAAAATTTGCATCCAGACTCTGCACAGGAACAAGCTCTACATGATTGCTCCTGGTGGGAGCAGGGATTTTCCTCACTTCAAACCATGGCCTGTATGAAGGGTGCTAGTTTCAAACACTTTCACTCATTAGCTAGCTGGTCCTGAGTTCAGGCTGGATGGACAATATTCTGCAAATTAACAGCTCCCTTTTATGCTTCTGCTGGATGCCTTAGAAGTGGGTGCAAGCCATTGCCAAAAAAAACCCAAACCCAAAAACCAAACTCAAAATGAAAACCCCACATTTGGTGTCCCTTAACAGGTTAGGCTGCCCACAGAGACACTGGCAAGGCAAGAACAGCCCAGTCCCACCCAGGGAACAAAAGATGATGTAGCATTCGAATGTCATGTGGCGGATGCCAGAAAAAGGACAAGGTGGCTATAACCTTCTAACAAATTTAAGGTCTGCTAAGAAAACTCAAGACCTGTACCCAGTAGCTGCTTGAGAACAGGGCATCCAACAGCCATTCAGTGACACTGTGATTGACATGAGCATCATGACTGGCAGCAGAAAGCAAGTACTTCTCCCCCAAGAGAGGTCTGCATGTTGCTCCTGAGCATGACTTTGCTGAGCTCAGCTGCACCATCCTACCCAGCACAGCAAAAGAGAAGGAGGTCAGAGCCCCAGCAGTATTTTTGATCATATTTCTCTGCAGAGTTATCAAGTCCCACCTTTTAAATCATGGCACTGACAGCATAAGAGCTGATCATATTCATATTAATGACACACTTAGTGCTGCCACCAGCTCCTTCCTACAGAACAAGTGCCTCTAAACTCACAAGCCTTTTGCCATTGATCTGTTTGACCCTCAATGAACAGTTAGTTAAAAATTGTGCCACTAGGGTACCAAGATTCCAGCAAATTCCCTTCAGGCATACAGTGAGCGAAATTGCTGGAATAGTGCAGTGAACAGAGAAAAGCTTCAAGACTCCTGCTTGAATCAGCTTTGTAGCTACTTAACCAGGTCAGAAGGAAGCAACCACAAGAGCAGTTAGTTAGTCCTCAGTTCTGAGCTCATCACAGTGCTATCTTGACAAAGGTTTTGTTGACAAAGCAGAATAAATGGATGCCAATCGAAGTAGCTCTCTAAGAAATGTGTAAAGTTCCGATTCTTGTACCTGGTGGCCGCTATTTTACTACATGGTATACTGGAATCTACAAAAGTTTATAATCATTTTCAGAATACTCAGCTCTTGCTCACCTGCAAAAGACAAATTAATGAGTGTATGCTATACATATTCAGTAAAAGAATATTTCACCATGTCTATTTGTTATTCAGCAGAAAGGCTAGAATAGAAGTTTTCATGCTCTTCTCCTTAGCAACATGCTTTCCAGTGTCCCCTAAGCCTCATGTTCACACAACTCAGAGACAGGAGAAATCCTTAATCCCACCTCTGAGAACAGTTGGATGTATGGACTGCCACAGCACTCTTGTCCCACAATACTAAATCCAGAACAAGTCTGCCAAGTCAAAATGGTCATCCTTGAAAATGATACCATATAAAGTGTTCATCGTGGAAAGGACCACAATATAAATTCAGACATGTATATATCACTCATTGTACTCAAACAGAATAGAGGTATCTGCCCACTTAGCAGCAGAATTCGAAATGGTTACTACTGCATGACATATGGTAAGACATAGAATCATAGACTCAGTAAGGCTGGAAAAGACCTTTAAGCTCATCCAGTCCAACCATTGCACAGCACTGCCAAGGCCACCACTAACCCACGGCACTGAGGGCCTCATACACAGTTTGTGAAAACTTCCAGGGACAGTGCCTGCAGCCCTGCCCTGGGCAGCCTGTTCCAATGCCTCAGGACCCTTTGAGGAAGGAATTGTTCCTCAGCTCCATCTAAACCTGCCCTGGTGCAGCTTGAGGCCGTTTCCTCTTGTTCCATCCCTCGTTCCTTGAGAGCAGAGCCCAGCCCCTCCTGGCTCCATCCTCCTGTTATAACAGGGATTAAACTACATTCTGTTACTGAAAAGCTTGGGATGCGTTTTTAAGCTATAAAACATGACTGCTTACCTACAAAGCCTTAAGGTTTGCATTTTCAAGTGTCAATTCAGATTTTATGTCCTGTCATAAATCTAAGCCATTTGTTCAGCTGCATGGCCTCATGCGGATTTTAAAACATTTTTTTACGCAAGTGTCCAACACAGGGACTCCAGCTAGCCTGAAAGACAGGAGTTAAGTAACACTCATAATGAGGTCATGAGGGTTTTATAACTGTTTCAGTTACTCCTCCTTTGAATGAAACTATTAACGAATTATAAAATATTAAAATTTAAGCATTCAGCTCACCAGTTGCTGCAGTTGTCCAAATGACAACTTAGTATTCATCTACCGTCCTCCACAGTTTGCATGGAATTCAGGAGGTAATGTCAGACAGAGACCTAGAAAACTCAGAAAGTAAAGTGTTCTAAAAGCTTCAAGCAATTTATACACTACCATGCTGTACAGGTACTGCTGATAAAAATAATGCCAGATCAGTCTTTCAGCCAATATGAAGCCATACAACTGAATTGAGTATAAAAACGGAAGTCTTGGTATCTGACACTTAAATACTAGCCTGAGTTTGTCTCAGAAGATTAAAATCTAATGGACTGTCCTGATCATGCAGATGTCATGTGAGCCCAGTTCAAGCTTTGCTATAGGATTACTCATTTTCTCTTTTACATTGTTTTTCAGGCCTATCCTGGGAATCTGCTGTCCTGATATGAACTGCTGTTTGAGGAAACCACGTTTCAGTTCTCAGCTATAAGATAGTATTCATAGAATCACAGAATAGTTAGGGTTGGAAAGGACCTTAAGATCATCCAGTTCCAACCTCTTGCCATGGGCAGGGATGCCTTCCACTAGACCATGTCACCCAAGGCCCTGTCCAACCTGGCATTGAACACTGTCAGGGATGAAGTATTCACAACTTCTTTGGGCAAACTGTGCCAGCACCTCAGCACCATCACAGCAAAGAACTTCTTCCGTGTATATAACCTGAACTGTCCCTGTTTCAGTTTGAACCCATCACACCTTGTCCTATCACTCCAGTCCCTGATGAAGAGCCCCTCTCTAGCATCCTTGTAGGCCCCCTTCAGATACTGAAAGGCTGCTCTGAGGTCTCCACGCAGCTTCTCTTCTCCAGGCTGAACAGCCCCAACTTTCTCAGCCTATCTTCATACAGGAGGTGCTCCAGTCCCTGATCATCCTTGTGGCCCTCCTCTGGACTTGTTCCAACAGTTCCATGTCCTTTTTATGTTGAGGACACCAGAACTGCACACAGCACTCTAAGTGGGGTCTCACCAAGCAGAGCAGAGGGGCAGGATCACTTCCTTTGACCTGCTGGTCACGCTCCTTTTGATGCAGCCCAACACACAGGCATTGGTCCTACAAAATCTCTGAATGATGTCACACATTCTTGAACACCATTAATGGCACTTTAGAGGCTTGCTCACAGGCAGACAAAGAAAGAATCAAGATTAAGCCTTTTTTTCTGAATCAAAAGTGAGCAGAATCTTCAAATGCAATGGCAGCCAAGAATTGGAAGACTATTTCTGTTCAGTTTAATTTCAGTTGTTAATATATTCAGTATAAATATCTGATGTATCTAAAATAGTATAAAGAATTACCTAGTTGGTTTAGCATTTCTGTGAAATTTCTCAAGTCACAAACTGATAGAAGCCAAAAAAAAAAAAAGAGAGCAGTGGTAGGAAATGGGGAGATGGCAGAGAATAAAATAGTTTCTTTTGCCTCTTTATGTGTTGATCATACAGCTGGCCAGCATATAAGTCTCCTTAATGGATTTTCTCAATTGAACAAACCCTCATTTTGTTTAAAGTCTACCTGCAGAGGCACTGGTACGTAACTGTGGCACATTTGCTGACCAAGCAGGTTGATCAGCCTCAGTTAACTTCAGGTAAAAGAACTAAGGAAGACATGCAAAGAGGGAACTGACCCCAGACTGACACACAACTGTGCATAGGCTAAAGATACATTCTTCTTCATCTGTATCTGATGCTTTGACATTCCATTTCCATCACGTTTGGTATCTATGCTAGCTAGCTGCTATCAATGCACTCATGCTTTCAACTTACTTTCATGACAAACCTGCAATGAAACAAATGTCTGAGTAAGATAATACTATTAGGTATAGTGTATGGGAAAGTAGGTAGCCAGAAGATTAATTACTGTGTTTAAAAACAGATAAAGAACAGAAAGAACAAAATATAGGAATAAGCTTTCAAAAGTCTGGTGAAAAAACACTCCATTATAGGACTTCTGTGTATTCCATAATCATCAGTTTTCTGGGAAATGGAACAAACATTCAAATGCAATGAGGGTGCCAATGGCAGACAAATGTGAACATAAGTCCTTTTCAAACAATAATACAGCATATAAATCCTCAAGAGGAATATAGGCAAACGAACACTGAAACTTGGTGAAAGCCCATGCCAGCAAACTTATACCACGCACAGGAAAAAGAGCCAGTGTAGACTCCATTTGGATAATTTTAGGTTTTCCTATAATCTGTAATCATTCTGAAAGACTGCTGCAGTGGCACCAATTAAAAAAAAAACCAACAACAAAATAAGAGTGGCACCTCTGAAAATGTCACCAACTGGAGAAAGTAGTATTTCTTAAGGATTATATAGCAGATTTTGTGTCAACTAAAATATACTGCTGTACCCTCGGGGTACAGCATACTGATACTTCCAGATACCGAGCTGCTGTACATGTCCCTTGACACTCTATCAGGACAAGGCTAATGTACAGGCTAACCTGAACACTGGCTTCTCTACAAGTATGCCTAGACATGTTTTTAGGGACCTGGGGGTGACAACAGACATGGACCTGTTAGAATATGTTTTTACTGAGCCTACCCTCTCTTGGGCTTTTTATGGGTTGGTGGTTTTTTGGAGGGGGTTGAGTGGTTTTTGGTTTCAAAGATTAAGCAAACAAGCATCACAGAACCACTTGCATGTATATCAAATAAGACCACATGCTTGGCATTCTCATTTGACCACTTGGCATACCCACAGTATTGAAAATTTCCAAGAAGCCCATTTGTAATGCTGAAGTCACAAAGAAGTTTAAATGTATAAACCAGCACATGCTAAGTAAATTATATAAAAAGAAATAAAATCCAGTCATAGATGATGCACTCTGCCTCTCACAAGTGTACTTAAGTAAGATATTAAACTTCCTTTTATTTATAAAACGTATCAGGAATATTATGATTGGCCTAACGGAAATTAGCTATGACAGATTTTTATTTAAAAAGATAAAATTCACACTGCGGGGGAAATTATTTTATCTATGTCCTGGGTTCAGCAGTAGCAGTCATTTTTTCTCCTTCTTAGTAGCTGGTGCAGAGCTGTGTTTTTGACTTTCATCCTGGGAACAGCACTGATAACACTGATGGTTTTAGTTACTGCTCAAATGTTTAGTCTGACCAAGGACTTTCTCAGTCTATGCTCTGCCAGGGAGGAGGGGAAGACAGAAGGAAGCAGAGACAGGACACCTGACCCAAACTAGCCAAAGAGGTATTCCATACCACAGCATGTTATGCCCAGGAAGGGCGAGTTCACTGCTGGGTTGGGCTAGGAATCGGTTGGTGAGCGGTTGTATTCTCTTCCCTTGTTATTTCCCTTATCATTATTATTATTGGTGGTAGCAGCAGTGATTTGTGTTATACCTTAGTTACTGGACTGCTCTTATCTCAACCTGTGGGAGTTACATTCTTCCCATCCCTCCAGGAGCAGGGGGAAGAAAGGGAGGTGGGGGGGAGTAGACTGTGTGGTTCTGATTTATGGCCTGGGCTTAACCCACGACACTCTCTAATATTTTATTATTGAGATTCTGTAGAAACATCTAAGTCCAAATAAGGACAATTTGACCAATAATGGCAATCATGCTATTTTTCTGGTTCTACTTTAACTGTATTCAGACATCTGATATCAACAGAATGGGGTGGACACTCGATTTAAAAAGGAGATGCGGTTTAAAAGATTCATTAGAAGATTAAAGGTTGGTTTCCTTCTCAATGATTTTCAAGTCAACATAACAAACAAAAAAACAAACAAACAAATCTTACAAAAGCCTTTTGCCGATCTAAGAAACTTGTTTTTTCTTGGACAGAATCCAAATGCCCAAAAGTTGTGTGTCCCTGAGATAAACAGTGATGTAAAGGGAGTTATGAATTTTATTATGAGAATGTACTGAGGTATTGTCTAGGGGCAGCACTTAAGCACTAGCAAGTATTTCTGCCTCTAATTCCCGGTAACATTCACAGAGCTTGAAACTAGTACTTGCATAGAATATAAGATTTGATACCACGCACTTATTTGACCTGGAAATCAAGAGCCTAATCCACAATCCCAAGTCTTTATATACACAACCGGGCTCTTCAGTCATAGTGCACTGAAGCTATTTCTGTGCACTCAAGTTTTACCTAGAAGAGAATCCCGCTGACATTAAAGTTCTTTTGCACAATTTCACATACTACTTTGATTTTGAAAACTCATTTTGCTGTCATTTCATCTATTACCCCAAAACTTCTTTGGGACTTAAATCCTTCGCAAAAGCCAACCAGCTGGAAAAAGGATTTAATATCTTAAGAGTTACAGCCTGCCATGCCAGATGGTTTATATAGGGCATATATACAGGGCATCTATATTCCTCACCCTTCTGCAACAGTGTTTCTCTTTTCTGACATCCACCTCCTCCTTCACTAATATTACAACATCACTAGGCAGGGATCCAGAGAAGAGAAAAAAGGACTACTGTCCACTTCAAATTCATTGCCTGCTCATTGCACGTTACTTATTAAATGAAGCATAAATACACTCTCCACATAAGAACTTCTGAGGATTCCCCAAGCTATCTCTTGTGTAGATACGCAGTCCCTAAGAACCTGGCTGGTACTGGGCAAGAGAGAGGAGAGGGGCTGGGACATCACAGGGATGTTGCATAGATCAGAAACATGCAGTGCCACTACCTGCTGCAAGACAGAAGCACAGACAGCTTCCACGGGGCAGTGCACAGCCACCAGTATTTACTCGGTTTGGTTTGGATCATTAGCAGAGAAGTCACCTTCTCCCACGCACATCAGTCAGGGGCTATTGAGAGAGCACTTCACTGGGCACAGGACTGTACAATTCAGAGATAAAAGTGACCAAGTCCAGGCCTTTTCAGAGTAGAACTGCTTCTCAGACAGCTCCTACCTATGGCTTCTGCAGTTTAGTTTTAAAAGCCCCTGATAGTAACAAAGTATCTATTATTCTGCTTACCTTTCCCTTTTTATTAATTTCATCTTCATTCTCCTAATTATATTACCATGTACCACACTAATCGGTGTTCACACATGGCCAGGTCAGCGATGGTTGGTCAAATTTACTGTGTTACACACGTGGCACAATTTGGGATTCCTTAAAATTCCAGTTGTTAATTAAACATTGCCTACAAATGAGAAAATATAACCATGCTATTTCCACAGTTTTTTCCTTTTCCAATGGTTTGGGCTAAAGGAAAGACAGGATTTCAATTTGCATTTCCTTGTTCCCACCTTTTTCCCTGTCAATTAGCTCAGTCTACCACAGATGTGTTTAGGCACTGTCATAACAGAAAATCCTGATGAGCATGGAGAAGCCTTCCACTCACATCCCAAACACCACACACACTCCCTGGCATCTAGGATAAATGTACTGGCAGTTTTATTTGTGACACTGTTACCAGATAATGACAGTGCATTTCACTTAAGAAAAGAACAGCCAGCAAATTTTAGAAAAAACCCACATAAACATCTGCATTAAAGTCATGGTAATGCATCCTAAAATGAGCTGCAACAATTCTATGCTGTTAACATCTCCCTCACTACCATATAACTTTTTCACAAATTTAAGGTGTGATTGTGAGCTTATGTGGCAGATCTGCAATGCAGGGAATTGCCAGCAGCCTATTTTACAAGACAGGAGGCCAAGAGATGTAGCCAGAGTTATACGGACACCCTGCATGAGACCACAAATCAAGGGCTGACGAGCAGAGTGACATTAGGCTCTGCATGGACCAGCCACAGGGACGCACCAGCCCAGACAGACAGAGTGACCGCAACCCCCCCTCACACAGTAAGCTCCCCAGACTTCCACACTTTGATTTGAACACCTTTCTGAAAGCAACACATCCAGGAAACAAAGGAGCTCATCCTTATTAACATCACCAAACAATGCAGCAAGTAAACCTGAATACCTAAGGACAGAAAGAGCAGTGCCCAAGCAAATTCCAGCACCCAAATGCACGGAGTACTGCATTACACCACACATCACACCCCAACAGCAAGAAAAACGACAAAATACAGATTCAAAGGACTCTCCTCAGTGTCTGTGAGTACAGTTAAATTAATACTTCTGCTAATCACACACATTTCATGTACTCGCTTCCCTAGAACTATTTGCACAGCTCTGAACTGCCTGGGTGCTGGTCAAACATTTGAACACACAGAAACCAATCTTCTATTTTTTCAAAATTCTTGAGGGATTATTTAATAAACTACACCTAAGACTCAGTAATATACCGTCCAATCTTTTACATCATACAGCACCATTTTTATTGTGCATGCTGTATTTTTGGTTGGTTTTTTTTTCATTAAAGACAGCAATTGATGTTAGACATTGTTACAGTGGAGGAAATATTCACTTGTTTTACCTTCATGCAAATAAGATTTTCAAATATTAAAGAAATGTGAAATTTCTTTATAGAACTCTAATTACTACTAGTATTCACTGCCATTGAACTGTATGGAGAACAAAAAAGAAATAAACCAATTCACCTTCTTGATCATGTGCGTAAATCCACTATTAAAATTAAAATCAAGCTGTATAACATAAATATATTTCCCTTCAGGAAAAAAAAAATCAAAAACCAAACAAAAGAAAAAGCAAACACACACAAACCCAACATGCAAACAAATAAAAAAAATCCAGACAAGCAATCAAACAAAAACCCCAAACCAAATCAAACCAAACCAAAATAACCCTGGAGGTTGAGAGGCTGGATGAATTCTTTTAAAAGCATGTAAGAAAAGTGATAATGAAATTAATAAAAACATACTAATAAGCATACTGGCCTGTACTCCTCGACACAGGGAATACGTTAAAATCTGCACAGAACTGCATGGATCATTATATAGTTCTCATCCATACAGAATACTCTTGGTAAAATGGGATGCCAAGGAAAAGTACTATGCCTACTGGGACATGAAGGCAACCAGGCATTTAAGCCATTCAGTCACCCCATGAAGAAAGGTGGAACTGGCGATCCTTTTAACTTCAGTTCTGTAGCAGGATCCCAAGACGTAAACAAGGAAAGTTGTGTGAAGCAGATTTTGCCTCTTTAACTGCTCTAAGTTCACTTAACTCCCAAAAGAGATGGATACCAGGTATATGCATAAACGTGTGAATCTCGTGCAGTTAGGTATTTCTGGTACTTCTAGGGTGGCAAAACTGCCCTCAGCTACAGATTCTTATTTAATACAATGACTGCCAAACAAAGGGGACTTGATTTATTACAGATGATCTCACAACTCTGCTGGAGTGGGTTCTTGTGCTGTGGGTGTCATAGTTGACACAATAAAATCATATTTTCTTCTGAATCATCCACATTCAAAGCATGTTTTCTCCACTTCTGTAGGATGTGCCTATACACAAGAGCAGTTCCAAGTGTGAAGTTTGGTTTGGATGTCTCTGAAGTTCAGACCTGCCCTGAACATTCAGATTCATGACAGCTAATATTTGCTTGATATGTCCTGGTAAAATGACATAGTAGACTCAAATTCAAGGGTTTTTGAAAGTCTATTAGCCTTTGTGTTGCTCCATTCCTATTTTCAAGGCCCAGCCCATTCACTCATTTTTCTTGTGCAACAAGATAACAGTTCCTGACTTTCAACACATTGGGTTTGGTTGGGTTTGGTTTGTTTGTTTGGTTTTTTTTTTTTTTTTTTTAATGGCGATTTTCATTTTCAAATACAATCTATCACTTGTGTAGAACTGGCAACAGCACAGATGTAAAGCTAAAGGAAAATTATCAGACCACATAAACTTAATAATGTGGTGTTAGCAAGAACATTTAATTGATTTACAGTACAGCTCAATATATAATCACTATGCTAGCAGTAAAACTGTAAGGTAGCCCATCAGTTCTCACAGGGCTTCCCCCAGAGCTTCATTCACAGACCTGTCCTTCAGTGTTCACCACCCAGGTTTAAATCACTTGTTTCCCATTAAGCTGTGTACTATACACTTCAGGCCCATAAAACCAGACATTAATACTTCTATCAGCAAGGCTTCTGAAGTCAACTTTAATTACTATAGGCAAAAATCTTCTTAATCCTTGCAAACAAAAGTCACTAAAATACAGTGAATTCAGGAATAGTGTTAAAAAATGGAGGATGCTATGGTGAAATACCATAGAGTTTATTCCTCTTAGAAGGGAAGAACATTTAAGATCAATGTATTTTTAAAAATGTCACAAAAATTACATCTTTTTTCAAGCAAATTCAGATGGTGACTTGATAAATTTAAGAGCCTTTCAAGTTCATATGAAAAACAAAGTTAGACCATGGGGCTAAAACTGGCAGCAATATTTGCTAAGTGCGTGACATACACAAAATAATTGCATAAAATTATTTTTAGTATTTAGCCATTCAAATTTAATACCTCCATATAATGTAAGTATTGCATTACTTGATGTCACGTCGCTCACTCATATTGGAGCACGGCTTTGATTTACATGGCAAACTAAAATCTACCGACTGACGAAGTTCGTTTCAACTAATAAAAAAAGCAAACAGGACAGGATTAAACAACAATAGAACAGTTGCAAATCAAATGCTCTCTCCACCTCAGTGGAATACAAACAGCTGTTTCTTTGGGGGTTTAAAAACACACTATGATTTAAATCTCCTTAACAATTTTGACATAATGATTTTACAGCACTTTAAAATATTGCCTGCACATGAATCTGACAAGCAATGAAGAAAAAATGTTCCTAGTACCATTTCAAATTATATTTGTTGTGCCACACAAACAACAAACTTAGAATTTCACTTTTAAAGTAAGGCTATATCTGTAAAAGAGTATCAGGGAAGAGCAGTCTTTGAGGCTTATATCCCACTCTGACTGAGGCTCACATTTCTTTCACCTATATTCCCTTGTCCAGTGTTTAGCTGTTACTTATTTTTCCAGTGGGAACACTATCACAATAGCAAAAGCCCCCTTTTTATCAGCTGTGCTAACCAAAATGTGTTAAAAATCAATCACACAGAACCCTATCCCTCCAATGCTCATACAGTAGCATGTTTAGGATTCAACCTTGCAAATTATCCATCAGATAAGAATTTAGAAAAAGACTAACAATTGATGCTGTTGATAAGAACTTCTTTATCACATTACACAAGACAGAAAAATATAAACAAACACCTGTAAAAGTTTCTCTTATGTTACAAACTTTCCACTAGTCAGAGTTAAAATGAAACCCAAGGCAAACAAGCACTGTCAAGTTACCCCACGTGGCTGTGACCAGACCTCCTGTACTGCCCTGAGAGATCACTGGTGCTTGCCTTTCTTGGGACATTGTTCTGACTGTCTCCCACCCCGTAGTCCTTAAATCCACCTTAGTGGGTCTTGGTATATAACACCTAGAGAAATTCAGTAATTTATCACTTAATGAAAACAGAATTTTTATCACTTAAAACAACAGTTCATTGCAACAGCAGTGTGCTAAAGACAGTAAACCTTACAGAAAGAGGGAGGATAACGCTTATCGCAATACCTCTGAATTACAGAGGATGTACTGCATTAAAACCCACTGCTAGGTGGCATTTAGGAAATGCTAAGGAGAAAAATTGAAAGAGATAAAAGCCCATATCCTGGTATGAAGCTTAATGCAGAATTCCTGTAGATGCCAACAGACAATTCTTTATCAGTGTGGCAGGCTTGGGGCCAAAGGCAGACCTATTGAGGATACTTTGAAGATTACAGCAGATTTTGAGATTCCAAAATTAAAACACTTTACAGTAGTGACTACCACGAAAAGTTTGGTTACATTAATAAGCAAAAAACCTAGAGGTTGCAGTAAATAAAAACCACATTTCAGTAGCTGACAGACCTCTCTTACACTGTGTACTAGTGCAATGCCTGTATTTGTGCATGTATTTTGCTTTTTTCTTTTACATACAATTGTAGTTCCTGTTCCTTAAGAGCTTTGAAAATCTCTGGGAGTCTTAGAAAGTGTGAGTTATTGTTATTAACTGTGTTGTCTCATCAGGATTGAGACTGAAGGGTAACAACATCTTTCCACATGCCCCGTTCTACAACAGAAGTGTGTAGTTCTCTATTTCAGTAATTGCTTAGGGATGTTGAAGAACAGTTGTACTGAATACACACCTATTTACGGTATGTCAGTCAAAGCCCCTAAATACAATAACATTAAGCTCCAGCAACATGCTTGCACTTCTTAGTAAACACTCGTGGATGGATTTTGGAGGCTGTTCCTCTTTGTAGTAAAGAGTCAAGACTACACATGCTGTCACTGTTCACAAGAAATCAGATCTAAACAGCATGAGCTCCGTTTTAGAGCTTTGAAGAAAAAGCAACAGATCCTGAATCAGTTTATGCAATCATTTTGACACCACTGAAGTCTATAGTACACTGATGAGATAATTCACTTGTTCTATTCAGAATCCCAAAGCTTGGAGTAGCTCTTATATGATTTCACACGCTTTCCATCATCACCTTCCACCTTCAGCAAAATCATTTACTGCCTTTCACTCCAAAGGTTTATTAATTTGATCACAGGCAAAAGTTAGGTAGTATGTTCCACCAGTTAATGAAGTTTATAAAGCACTAGGGGATCTACTTGGATGAGAATCATCACAGAAATGCAAGACTTAATCAGACCAAAACCAGTCTCTAAAGCCACAGAGATGTAAAACTCATTTAGAATTTAGAAGGGATGGCTGAGCAAGCAGCCAAAACTGAAGAGCTGCATTATGAGACACAGCTGCAAAGACTTTTAACCTAAATTGAGGTTGGGCTTTTAAGGCTTAAGAAGAAAGTACTGTGAAATGCACCTGAGGTAAGTAGTTGGAAGGATGCATAAACACAATGGATGTGCTAATCACAAGAATTTACAAATGGGGGAGTGGGACGTTTCAGCAGAGAAAAAAAATTTTTGAAAAGATATTTAAACACTGAAACTCTATCAACATAATAAGCTAGGAATTGCAATAGAAGTGACAAGAATTGCAATAAAAGTGACAAGAATTGCAATAAAAGTGACAAAATTAGAGAGCTTTAAAGAGCACTGGCTAATCCAATGACAAATGAAAGAGTAACCTGCAAGGCAGTCTGAGCAGACTTATCAGACGTGTGGTTGTGCATTCTGAACTACCAGTCACATGCAGATTTAATAACAACATATCCACATGTATAATAGCATTCATTTGTCAATAAAGCACTTATATCCAAAAGGAGCAAAAGAATTCAAACAGTTTCCTGCACTTCAAGCTGACTCCACTGGTTTAGGTGGGGTTTTTTGGTCCTTAAATTGGGTGATGTAACAAGTGTTATTACAGTGCCATCTAGCGCGAATGAACCGGTCGATCGACACTGGCAGAGAGGGGAAATCTCTGCAGACCGCACCTCTGCCACTGCCTTTCCACGGGGGCCATGGTAGCCAGAGAGGCCATTTTGCTTCCCGCAGGGAGGTAGGGCATCTTGGACAGCAATCAGAAAAACATTTCCATTCTTGTTTTTTGGGGGAATTGTCGCTCTGAGTATCAATGCCATGCATATAGCATTTCTAAGTATCTGGATTGTGTGCTGGGCCACTTTCCTCTATCATAGTCACTCCTTCCTCAATTATTGAACTGAGAAGCGCTTTGTGCTGACAAACAGAAAATGCTCTGAACATGAGAAAATACAACTGATTTGCCCGAACAAGAAAAGGCAATGATCAGCTTAACGAGTAATAGTCTGTGAAATACTGACAATTCCCAATCCAGACAGAAAAGTACTTGGCCTCTGGAGAACTTAGCACCTGCAACTGCTCATAGATACAAGAAGCCCATTTCTCTCAAGATACCTTAAAAGTATTGTCAGGGTGGTCAATGCACCAGGTAACAAGCTGAGAAGAAAAGTAAGAGAAGGAGTGGTTAACTGTGAGTGTTGCAAATCATTGGAGGAGGAGATGCAAATTCCAGCTGCTCACAACGCTACAAAGAAAGCCTGGTTAGTTACTGCACATGCAGGTGACCTTGGGGCATCTCAATCAGATCCACAAGGGAAAACCATTAAGGAAGAGACACTCCAAAATGCTGGCTTCATTACAGAATTTTCTATGCCATCTTTTGTGAAGACAGATTTGGGTCCAAACTGAGAATTGTCTGCTGATAACTTTGCCATGACAAATTCGCATGTGAACCCTGGAGACAAAAATGAAGTTGTAAGACGCAGCTGCCATTCCACCTTCAGAACAGTTTTGTTCATTTAACTTCCTTCAGAATTATATAGTCTTGAATAAATTCTGTAGGAATATACAGAAAAGCATAAAACTTCCTTTAAAAATTGTGAGAACTGCTTTGTGACACATGGCTGTCCCTGATACTTCACATGGAAGAGCACTCAAAATGCGAGTCTTGAGCAAGTAGAGGAGGTGCAATACACTAAGAGTGCAGCAGAAACACTTTCTCCTAGCAGCACTGTATGAACAAGCTTGACTTTCTTGCTAGACGCACAGCTGCTTACTTTTTGATGTTAGAACTCTCCAGCCTGCTAAAGGCAATGAATCGGGCTTGCTTTACACAAAATGAGAAAATTCCTCTTGAAATCACAAACCACATGTCAGGAGCAGTAAACATGTCTTCTCTCATGCCCACACACAAACACGCACCATACATATGTCCACTTTATTTTGTAAGAGAAGTAATTGATACAGTTACTACCTGCCTAATAACCACAACACACGTAGACGTGGTTTTTCTATTGCTTTACTTCCTTAAGGTCTTCCATGGAATGATGATTCATAAAAATAATGTATGGGCCCCACACGGTTTCATTGGATGGTCTCAACGATCAGAAGTCAAAACAAAGAGAGGAGACATGTTTGTTTGGCTCCCTCTGACCCTGAGTGGTTCAGAGAATGGTTTGTCTGCTCAAACTACACTTGAAAAGATCCTTCCTGGAGGCAGGCAGGAACTCCAGCACTGTTGTTCTTCCCCAGCTCCTTCCACTTTGATATTCTATATTCCAAATCCTTTGCTTTGCCATTCATGGCTCCCTAGAGTCATATTACAATAGCTTTAATTAAAATACAAACCAAGTGAATAATAAAAACCAAGTGAATAAACCAAGTGAATAACATAATAATTTTAATTTTATAGTGTCAGTTTGTAATTGTAATGGGTATGTTGAAACAGAGAAGTCTCTTTATGAATTAATGGAAATGCATATTTAGAAGGACTTAAAACTGCCCATGATCAGCAATCTCATACACAAAAATAAGCGAGAGAGAACAACTTTTCTTGTTAGTGATACAAACCTCCAATAAAAATGATGAATTGCATGTCCTCCTGGCTGCAGCTCTCAAAATGGCCTGTTGCTCCACTGATTATCCTTAAGCAGAACTCTTGTGGACTTACTTATTTTGTAGAGGCCCTTCCATCTACATGTATCCATAATGCTGAAAAAAGGTTATTTTTACAAAAGAGTTGAATAGAAAATAAAAAGGAAAATGCCCAGTTAATATAGTTTGTTCCCTCCAATCTGTAACACCTCATCTTAAAAGAAGTAATATTTATATTTCAGGGATGTTTATTTACCGAAAGTAGATGCTTATTTTCCCTTCTGCATGTTGTTCATCATTCAGTGTGTGTTTCACAAAAGACACAGTGAAAAGCCTGTTGTAATGGAAGTGCTGGAATACAATTTTAACTGCAAAGATCGAATGAGTAGATCTAATCACACTTGGACTACCCCTCTGATAAGCAGAGGAAACTCAAGCATCATTAAGGAAACTGCTAAGTTTTTCCTGATGCCCACTCCAAACAAGTAGGAAATCCTTTTTGACAGCTGTTGTAAATAAAGAATACAGGGTTTATGGTTTTTTGTTATTTAAATGATGGCAGATGCAATAATCAATAGGGATTTGGACACATATTACAGAGTAGTATTTGCTGGCAGAGAGCATTTCCTAAAAGGGGGACCCACACCCATGCCAACTCTGTTACCAATCTTTTAAAGCAGCAATAGGAGGAAGCAGAACTACAGTGTCACTGCTACAGTCATGCCACATTTATCATTGTCAAAACCACTAGGTATTACTCTTCAAATAGCATGTACCACATTAAACTGAACTGTAAAAAGGAACACCACCTTTTCCTTCCACTTTATGCAAGAAAATTAGATGTAAGCAGAGAGTGGTATATGCAGGAATGAATGCAAATCTTGTCCGTTTCAGGGAAGATGTTTCTGAGCACTGGAAAAGGAACAGAGACTAAAAAAAAAAAAAAAAAAAAAAACCCACAAAAAACCCCCCACATTCCCTTCCCCCCAGAAACCAAGTGTTTTCCCACATATCCCAGAGCTACCAAGGCAAGAGCAGAGCTTCAGTCATGGCCCACTGCTCCCTTCACAGTGTCTCTTTGTGTACAAACGACTCAGATTCTGGGTTTGGTGATCTCTGCTTTCCATGGCAAAGCCATTTCTCCAGCTGCAAACACCAGCTGGTAATAGCGCACTAAGCAGTTTGACACAGCTAGAACTCCTGCCTGGATCTCCTGGGCATTGAAGTTGCACTGTCAGAGTTAGTCAGGTTTTTTCGTGATTTTAACTTAATTCTCAGTACGTGACAAGAACCTGTAAATGGTAATGATTAGAAAGCAGGAAGTACCCAGTAACTCTATTCCAGTCCTGAGATCACAAGCTTACTCCACACCCTGAAGATTTTAACAGCTTTCCCTTGGCATTTATGCCAAACTGTTAGGAAAGCATTTTCTGTTTTTGAAAGATGCAGCTCCTGCTAGACCTGGGCAAACAGAGTGGCCGGGCAGGGTGGCACTGGATTTGGGAACATGCACTTACACTCTGTAACTCCCCTCCATGAGGCTCCTCCCACACCAACTAAGCATATTCCGAGGCGATGTCACTACCAACAGCATTGTTCCTACCCACATCCTAAACCCTCTTTTTGGATTTGCAGCCCTTTAATAATGTCAGCACCCCCCACTGCACCTCCAAAGTTTTACAGAAATGGCTGTTTGCTCACATTGATGACTACATGGAGTAAGACTCCAATTCTGCAAACACTGTGCACTCGGTCTGAAGCACTCATGTTGTCCAACTGACTTCATTGAGCTGTAGGTTAGTCAAGTCTAAGGACTGAGGCTGAACACAAGGTGCATTGACTGGGTACTGCCATACAACAATACTTAGCATTGCTTTACTTACGGTGGCTGAACTTAACTAGACTTTTGTCCACAGGAACATCCACACCTCTTACATCAATTACTCTGAGCAAAACTATTCCATGCAGTGTCTGCTAAAATGATCCCTTCACAACCACTGATTTTGTGACTCTTGCAAAAAGTGTCTCAGTCCCCCAATCACTTTTATTTGGCAAGCAATTTGTAATACATAAAGGAAATAAATATACTTCAACAAATTTACCACCCTTCGCTTGCATATTGGTTTTGGTTGGGGTTTTTTTTGCTAAAAATCGTCCTCTTTCCAAAAGCAGTATGTGTTTGAAAAGCATAAATTGACTCTGGTTCCTGTTTTTAGCAGAGGGATGTATGTTAAGAAATAAAAATACAAGCAATTGTTCCTCCTGCTTGCTATTCATTGCTCAAATACTGAAAATCTCTTTATGAATAACCAGAATTGATGTTTTTGCCAGCAGCAATAATATTTACAGATTGTATGTTATATTAAAAAGGAAATTGAAAGTAAAGATGTGATTCCACTACAAGAGACACTAAAATATGCAGACTATCTCACCCTGCAAAGCCTGCTCACCTTTTGTCAAGATGTTTTGCTTAGTATTCATAAAGCTTTTGTATTATGTTGACTATTTAAATCAGTTATTATCTATCAAAGCGGGCTTCTGCAAACATTTGTGATATCAGAAAGAAACAAACAGCAAATTATTATAAAGAACAACAAAAACGTGGGATTTTTCATAAGCTAGAGAAAGTTTCTCCCATTCACCTAAGGATGTTTCTTGTGGGAAACAGAGAAAATGCTCTGAGAGTGAAGTACAGAACTAAACCAGCCAGTTTGATTCACTGCAGGCTTCGGTGTACTCAAGGAACTATGACAGGCTCCATCAGCATAGCAGCTTGTGCCAAATGCTGTCATTAAAAGTGACACAGAGCTGATCAGAGTGCAGACTGCCAAGGTACCACCAACACCAGTGAGCACAAAAGGAAACCTCATCTGAACAGATCTATCTTCATGATTTCCAACCTGGTGGAACTATAGTGCTTAATTCCCTCCCAATCATCTGTTAAAAATAGGTTAATTTTCCTTTAAAGAAGTCCTGAATTGATGAAAGAACAATGCATTCAGCACATAGCTCTTACTTGAAGATGAAGAAATACACTTCTAACCCAAGTATTTTACACCTCCACAGCCACTGAAAGTACAGCCAAAACTCGCAACTCATAAAACCCAAATGATATTTCCTTTTCTCCATATACAGAAATGTACCAAAATGTACCAAAGCACACCACAAAAAATAAAGCCAAACCTAGCAAGAACCTAGTTTGTTTTACATTATCAAAAACATCTGGTTTTAGATGCAGCTTGACCAAGTGAACAGGGGAGAGAATTCCAGAGTCAGACACCTGCGAGCATTGTATCAGTCAAGAGTGTCAGGAGAAACCAAGCCCCTTCCCAAAGGAAGGGAGGAATCAGTTCAGGAGATTGCTAAGAAGCCTTCACAGACTCACAAGAGAGAAAAGTAAGTATAAACCAGGCCCTTTTAAGCACATATTTTGAAATTATGGACTGCTGACAGACCACTTAACAGAATGTACACAGCAGATGTTACTAAAATACACCTCTGGATAACCAACTCCCCCACCCCAAAATACCTCAGCCTCATAGCACAGTGCAGTGAGTAAAAGAAATTCATTAGGAAAAAAAAAACCCAAACCTCAAACCAACCAACCAAACCCAAACCAAACAAAAAACTCCCACAAACTAGAAAAAAAAACCAAGAAAGCAGGACACGTGGAGAAAGAGGGAAGGTGTAGTCATTATTCACCACTCTGTATTTCATCCGAAAGACTGTTGAAAATTGAAAGTTAAAATAAAAATCCTAATGATGATGAATGCATGCAATAGGTGCCATGCACAAGTGGAGAGATGATGCCTTTAACAGGTTTTTTCATTATGGTTAGATTCAAAGCAGGCAATTACACAAACAAAAGGAAGTAAAACTCTGGAGAAAAACATTTCTGTCTCAAAGGAATGAAAATGAAGATGGAATTAATCATATGGCTCTGGAGAAATCAGAATTAAACAGTATTAATGACAAAAGATAAAAACAATAACTCAAGTGTATTTCAACTGTCACTTATACCCATTAATATTCTTTTCTCTCAAATTTTACATTTCTCATTTCTTTTCTTGATGAAATAGGGAAATGGCTTATGAGAAGGAATGGAAGACAAAGGGAGCAAATCAAATGGAATTGCAACAAGTAGGTAAATGCAAGCCATGCTCAGGCCAAGACAGCTCCCTGAGTGGACTCATATTACTACATAACTGAGGTACTGTGTCATGATTCTGGATAGGTTTACTAAGGAGTATATTCCCAAAGGCAAGCAGAGTATGCATAGATACCCAGAAAATATCATCAGAAATTGTCCAGTATGTCCATAATAACGAACTTGCCATGCTGCAAATGCAAAAATTTACATTTTTTACTGAAAACAAACTATTTTTTTTTCTTTAAGTATGCCTCAAAAATTCGTGTTTTCAGCAAACAATTCCAAAACTGGCATTGGCAGACTCATGCATCCCATGGCCATACTTGATAAACCAGACTGATGTCCAAGACCTTTTCAGCTGAGAAAACATCATTTTGCTCTAGCTGGACAGCAAAACACTGCACAAGGCAAATGGTAGGATACCTGCAGCCAGTGCAAGAAACAGGAGACCAACAGTAGAAAAATCATGCTACTTTTTTATAATACATCAGAAATAAAGAGTCAAACTGCCCTGAACTGGAGGGATAATTAAAATATCATCCAGAGCTGCACATTCACACCCCTCTTCATAGGAAATGGTTGACAACAATACTCCAGAAAAAATGCCATTCTGTTCCCGTCAGCATTTCTGACAATGCTGTTATGGAATTCTACCTTTGCCCTTTCAGTCCCTCAAGCAAGGTGTTCTGTCTCAAAATCAAGACAGACGACTGTACACACTTTGTCCCACCATCCGCCCTGCTGATACACCTGGACTTGTGCATCAGTAGCATGCATTCTGCACACCAGTTTGGCCCTTGTCCACATCCTGTCTTCAAATCCTGCTCTCATTACTCCTCCAATACCTCATCCACACGGATACATGTGACTGACCCTATTACCAGCTCCAGCCACTGCTCATCAAGTTATGCTGGTAAGTGGGACAGTTTGTGTGGCGCCATCTCCCTTCCACATGCTGCTCTCTGGCCCTTGCATTCCAATAAGATGCTTACCCACAGAAATGGTTCAATGGCCTTTCTCAAAGCTTACCTGGCATCCCCAATGACAGTGACGTGTATCTGGAAGAATGAGGATTTCCAGTACAGCCTGCGTAAAGACTGGACATTGTCCAAGAACAGTTCTTGCATCAGAGAACACAAGAAGTAGGAACAATTAGGAACAAGACCCCTAATTTAGGAATGTGTTTCTGTTTTATCAAACCCACTATCTGCTTTACAAATATATTACTCCCCTCCTACCAAGCTGCTGACCGATATATTCTGTTTCTTTTCACTGAAACTTAGTATCATGCTGTGTTTTCATGTTGAGATGAAAATTGGAAAATAGGTATTCAGGTTTATCCTGTCATCTTGACAATCTCTTTTTGCCTTGTGATATTTTAATCCGCTTTCCGTCCTTTCAACATTAACAACTTCTGACAAACTTTTTTTCACCCATGAAGATAACATCTTCATAAGTGACCCCACACTATGTCTGAGGCTTGCAACATGAATTTATTTCATCACTTTGTACTAAAAAGAAAGAAAATGAACCATTATTAAAAAAGGCTTTCCTCCCCTGCTTTTTAATTCTCCTAAGGAATAACAGTTTCTTTTACCTTTTCTTTCTGAACTACAGGTACAGTCTGATGCCTTCAAGCATAATATTTCAGCCCAAATGTATTCCTTAAATCAACAAAAATGAATTATATTACTACCAGCAGGAAGAATAAATTAAATAAAATGTATAATAATACCACTGTTAGACCTTTTTCTCTGTGCAAAACCCCTAATCACAGAATCCCAGACTGGTCTGTGTTGGAATGGACCTTAAAGCTCATCCAGTTCCAACCCCCTGCCACAGGCAGGAACACTTCCATGAGACCAAGCCCCACCCCACCTGGCCTTGAACACTGCCAGGGATGGGGCAGCCACAGCTTCTCTGGGCACCCTGTGCCAGCGCCTCAGCACCCTCACAGAGAAGAATTTCTTCCAATTTTTTTCTTACTAAAATTGAAGATTTTTTTGAATCGCAGCATTCCAACAGAAAAGAAAGAATCTATTTTCCCACAGAGAAAAGGCAGAGGATTCTCATTAACATTTTAAAGAATTGTATGACTTACAAAAAATAGTGGTCTTCCAGGACTAAAGAGTGAATTTCTTTCTTTACTCAAAGAATAAAACAAACTCAACTGTGGGAAAAGAGATGAGTGTTGTTTCACATGTACATTTCTGCTATCAGTGTGGTATTTTTAGGCATACGGAGTTTGTACACATCCTTGTCTCTGCTCAAAACATGAGTAAAGATTTGCATTTCTGATAACAGAGCTATCCAGAAGAAACAAGGCTGAGGACACACATTTAAATAAGACACTCAATATTCAGTAACAGTGTCTCCAGCAATTATTCTAGCTAAAACTGGGATTTGCATCTGTTCCTGTTGTTAAGTGGTTAGGATCACCTCCACATCCTTGCTTATAGAACTTGAACTATGTGCCATCAACCTTTCCCAGTTGACCTACAACCAAAGAAAAGCATCTTGATTCCGAATAAAGGTCGAACTGCAGTAGAAATTAGATAAATATTGTAGAAATTAACTCTTTAACGTTGCTGTTTCCATAGCATCAACAATCTAAACTGTGTGATAGCTGTGTATCCAATAGGAATTCATTATTTTAAGAAGCAACAGAGCTGCACTAGTGCCATGAATGGTATGCAGTCACAAGGTCTAGATCAGGTAGTAGTCCCAGGGGATACTTCCCTGTGCTCTCTCTGCCTCCAGATAATCTAAAGGGAGAGGGGTTTACGCATCTCCCAGAATTTATTTTTCCTTTGAAAAACAAGGATAGAGAACACAGAATAAAAGTAAGAAAAGCTTTCAGACTTACTTTCCTTCGCTTCTTTCTGCTTGAAGTCTACTCAATTACCTCACCTAGCCCCAGCCTCTAAGCACCTCCTGCTTTTTCATGCGCTAGCAAGACATATCGCAGATGAGGCACAGAAGGAAAGCAAGCTGCCCAAGCTGCCTTCAGGCCCACAGGGTTCTCAAACTCCAGCCTATGGGCACAACCAACAGGCCATCCCCTGTCTTTGCAATAGCCAAGAACCCAGAGCAGTTTTCAGACGTTCAGCTGAAGTTTCATTTCAGCACAGCTGATGTTGCCTACAAGAGAACTCCCCTTCTGCTGACAAACTCAGTCGATGGTGCTCTCCAGAGTCCAATGATAGCACGTCTGCGGACAGCCTAGAGACCTGGGCTGGGTCCCAGTGCACAGCATTCCCCACCCTGTGGCTACACAGGGCCTGGGATAGGCAAGAAATCAGGAAATACACCCTGGCCAAAATGAGATCAGTGGCAAATGCCTCTTCACTGGCATATCCCATTACCTCCCTCCTGCAGGCCTGCCTTCTGAGCACAAACACACCAGGGCAGGGGTAAACTATGGCAGTGGTGACAGGCTTTTCAAAGACCGTGGAAGCCTCTACTGATTTCAGATGATGTCACATACATCTTTTGTTTTTGTTTTTTTTTTTTTCCTCCCCTAGGATTTGAAACAGACAAAAAAGAAAAATTATTCCTTCTAATTTTTTAATGAGAATTGCCCACCTGCAGCAGGTGGAAGGCCACTGCCTGCAGGAGCTTTTTTGTTGGCTAAAAGCTCAGTTTATATAATTAGCACGGTAATTAGTGAGCTCTTTGCTATTAAAAGGAACTCATTACTACTAAATTTTGCTGATTGATCAATACTTATGAAGCAATTTAAAAAACGTAAAAAGCATTTTGTGAGCCACTTCAAATAAAATCTTCAGTGTGAATACTGAGAAAACATATCTGAGGGTTGTCTCTGACTAAACTCAACCTGTAATTCTCCAGCAGTTCAAGCAAATCTCTGCGGAATTAGAAAAGCCGTATGTTGTTCCCTGCTACTTGTCAGATTTCCTTCACAAGGGATGGAGCCTGGTGGGTCAAGTGAATATTCACCTCAGATTCTGTGATGCTTTCACAGGTGATCTCGCAATAGGAAAAAGCAACAAAAGTGGTTGTAGAGTCACTGGATTCCCCTGGATGACTCCAGACTTGCAGATGCTGCTCCCTTTCCTGAGGGCTCCTTGGAGGCTTGCCATGTCCATAAAGTCCTTTTAGTCACAGAATCATAGAATAGTTAGGGTTGGAAAGGACCTTAAGATCATCTAGTTCCAACCCCCCTGCCATGGGTAAGGACACCTAGTCACATGGATAGACAGCCTTATGAAAAGCAGTTTGAAAAGAGCATCACCTTTACCCAAAAGAAATTATTAGCATGGTGTGAAACTCGTATGGAATGAGTTACTGCCAAACTTCGTACTCTTTGCCAAGTTTTCTCTTGTTTCAAAAAAGAACTGGGAAATTAGCCAACAATTTCTAATACTGAAATGCAGGAGGAGAAAGAAGAACAAGGGAGAGATGACAAGAGGGTGGATATAGGTCAGCAGTTCAAAGAATTTCCCTTATTCAGGGAAATCTCAAGTGACTTTCTGCCTCCACTGAAGTCAACATAAAACTCAATGAGCTCAACAGCGCCAGTATATCAGCCTTGTCCTAAGCATTTCTAATAAACAGCCTGTTCCTTTCTCCCTGCCCAGCTCAGGTGCCACTTCACATCCAAGCAAGCTGCGCCTCTGAGGCTGCCCCATTCTTTCAGGCACTAAAATAACAAATAAATAAAAATGATTTGCCCATCACAGACCAATCCGGTATTTATGGGCTCCACAACAGCACGTAATTATTTTACAAACGGAAAGGACATCACCAGTCACTGAAGTGGGTACTTGTTTTGACAGGGATCATAACTAACTACGGCTAGCCCAATTCACCCAATATCAAAGTGGAGCTGACTTCAGTGAGAGCTGGGTAGGGCCCTAAAATCAAGCAGCATGGTCACACCTTGCTACAGTAGGAAGGGAATATGGATCTCAGTTCGGACACTGAGGACAACCAAGGTAGGTCACTGTCCTGGACGGCACAAGGACAATTCCATCGCTGTCCAGGTACTGCTGTGTAAATGGAACAGGCACTTCATGTGGACAAGTCACCTCCATGACTTACTCCACTGATCTCCATTCTCCACAGCCACACTCTTCTGCTGGCAGTCACACCACCACGTGCCATTTCACAGCAAGTGCTGTAAGAGAATGAATTTCAATATTTAAAGGTCTATTTCCCTACTCTATTCCTTCCTCTTTCCATATTTTGGAGAAGAGATGACTATGCTAGCTGAGCCTTTGCTCTTGTTTTTTCAGGGCATTAAGTATTTTTAAGCTATTTTTCCCTCCAGAAAAATGAGTGCTTCTAATATTCATTTTGCTTTAAGAAATTTATTCTCGCTTTCAAGCAGCGGAAACAACTCTTACTGAGTATTATTTTTATCCTTCTTGGAGATGGATGATTTATTTTTAATTGCTTCTTTAGGTCAGGATGCTGCTTACCAGTCTGCCTACACTTACCGTGTTCATTAATATAAGCTTTTTTAAAAAGTAGTACATCAAATCAGTTTTTTCTCCTGGAAAGGGAAGTCATGATAGATAGAGATCAATTATTAATCAACATTAACTGAAAGTATAAAAAAACCCAAGAAGCATCTAAGACTCAAGAGCTCTTGAGTGAATCACTTTATACCAGATGATACTTTTCCAGCAGAAACTCTCCTAGGAACTGAAGCACAAGAAGATGGAGGTCTAAGTCCTCAGAGCTACTTTATTTGTAGTTACAGACCAAAAAAAAAAAAAAACAACAAAAAAACAAAAAACAAACCAAGAAAAAATTAAAAATCAACAAACCAAAACACTTAGGATTTAAAAAAAAAAAAAAAAAAAAGAAAGAAACCAAGAGAAAGAAAAAGAACAAGAACAGTCTTCGAGGTTATATAGAGAAGTACATGAAAACAAGACCACAGCCAGCTCCTCCAGATATTAAACTCCTGCTAATCCAAATCCAGCTCTCCATTCCCTCAAAGTCAATCATAGACTTGTAGAGTAATAGAATGGTTTGGGGTGGAAATGACCTTAAGATGATCTAGTTCAAACCCAACGCCATGGCGATCAATTAATATATTGATAGAAGTATAGGATCCTAAGCACAGCAGAATGAATTGTATGATCTACAGAATTCAGCAAACACAAGTAAATATCCCCTTTGTTATTTCCTACAATTTAACAGATATGAAAAATGCACATGTAAATACCTCACTGCTTCTCAATCCTTTGTGTTTATTGCAGATCACAGGGGACAGCTCAAAACCATCCATAAATCGATTTGTAGTCAGTGTGTTGAAAAATAATCAAGTCAGAACTGCCTTGAAAATATGATCCTGTGTCCCTGCATTCCTGCCATTTTATGTAGAGCATAAAACTACCTTCTAACTCCAATAACACTACTTCTGTCTTTTTATCAGGTATTTCGGAAAGCACATTTGAACAGAATACTATAGCTAACACACTGCCACTGAGCTTCCTGCAGGGAATTCTCAGTATACACACAAGATACAGATACACACAGAAAAAAGAGCTACCATGAACACAAAGCCAGTGCCAGACCTCCTTGCTCTAGCCAGTACAACTAGTATTTAATGCTAGTAATTCATATCTCAGCAAGACACACATAGCTATCACTGACAAATATGCAGGCTCCAATAACACTGGATAAAATTATATTCATGCATTTACATAAACACTGCAAGCTTCACCCTTCACCTCTCTTCACAGATAACCCCACACTAACAGCATTCAACTGATTTATAACTCTGGCTGGAGAAATGCAAAAACGCTTCAGCAATTTCCATTTCCTCTGAAAGAGCTTTTGTTCGTAATCTACACTTCTATTCCCAGTAACATCCTCTGCTGGATTCATAGCGGGGTCTAGCAGTAACTGAGATCCACGTGCTTGCTCTCAATGTACTGCTCACTTCTCTTAACTGACATGCATTCCACAGAAATCTGTGACAGCCAAGACCACCACCTGACCTGTCCTGCCCACCATGTGCTCAGAGCTGAGCTTGGCACACTGAGAGCAGTACTGCACATTCAGTGACAAAGGAGGTACCTTCTGCTTGCATGAGCATGTGGTGGCATCATGTAATAAAACTACCATTTCCCAGATCTCCTGAAAACTGGACATGTCCTTCATCCACGGAGCCACGGAGCAGATGCTTTGCCCTGTTACATTTTGTTCAACTGCCACATCTGGATCTTCTGGTTCTTCTGTTGCTCCCTACATGATGTCTGTAATTTCTGTTAAAAACGTTTGGTATGAATCTGTAAATGACTTTGTATGACCTTGTACTTTTTACTACCAAGTTTCACCCTAACTTTTAAAGCTCTGATGTTCTTTTCACATTATATTCTGACTTTTTCCTAAGTAGAAAACACTTCCCGTATCTTCCCCCGCAGGTTTCACCCGTGTCTGCCTACTTCTTGCCTCACGTTGACACGTGGACTCTTCCACTGCATCACCTCGTCACGGCGCAGGTCGCCCCTGCCACCAGCTCCGGACACAACCCCCGGGTTTGCTGCCACCTGCGCCCTGCTGGCTGACGGCAAGGCCCGACCACGGGGCGCGAAGTACGGCCCAGCGGCAGCTGATGGCGACCGAGACACCGGGACAAGCCCTTGCCCTTGTCACCGTTTGTACGTGCCCCCACGCCAGGTTCCACAGCGGCGCACATCCCTGTGCACACACACGCACGTATGTACACACATGCAGTAGCGGCCGAAATGTTTCCACCCGCCGCCAACCAGCCCGCTCAGCCCTGGTGCAGTTCCCGTCCCCATCCCCACTGCTGCCCTCCTCACTCCTGTACCGCTGCCGTTCCAGCTGAACAACCACCCCACCCCTCAAAGCGGGCACGGGCACGGGCACAGCCCGATGCGTCCCGGCCGCGTCACGTGCACGAGCAATGGCCCCGCCCCTGCGCCGTGACGTATGATGCTGTCACCGACGGCGTGACGTTGGCGCGTGCGCGGAGTGCACTGCTGGCGGAAGGTCGCAGCGGTGACCGGTCGTGCAACTGACGCCATGTTGTCCGTGGCTGCTCGCGCCGGGCCCTTCGCGCCGTTCCTGTCCGCCGCGGCGCACGCCGTGCCCGGCCCGAGGAAGCCGTTGGCGGCGGCCGTGGCGCGTCAGGCCGAGAAGGTGCCGCTGGAGCTGAAGCGGCCACTGCTGTGCCGGGAGTCCCTGAGTGGACGGTCTGCCCGCGGGGTGCTCGTTGCCGGCGCCAGCCTCAACGGTGCGGGCCAGGGGCTAGGGCCGGGGAAGTCGCTCGGGGCGAGCGGGAACTGGGCGGAGCCGCAGCCCGGCGCGGGCCGAGGGCTTCGGCAGCACCGCACGGCGGCGATAGGTCTGCGCCCGGCGGGGGAAGAGGCTGCGGGGCGGGCCCGGGGGGGGAACGGAGCCGTGAGTTAATTCAGGGGTGACGGCGGGTCAGCGTTGGTCCGAGCTGACATCGCTGCGGGAACGCGCTCACGGCAGCGGCGTTCCATGCGCCGGCTCTCGGGTGGGTGTTTATCGTGCGCTTCGGAGAAACGTTCCGTTCGTTCAGTTTGATCGGAACACCCAAGCAGAGATGTCCAGCGAGAACACACGGAGCTGTTCTGGCGCACAGGACAGCTCGGGCCTTGCACTCGCTGAGCCGAACTATCACTCTTTTCGTTATTGGAACTCCTCCCCTCGCTGGAGCAGCGGTGAGAGGAGCACCAGCCAGGGGAATGTGGGGAGTCCTTGCAGCAGCGGTTCACTTGGTGTGTGTGTGTAGGGCTGGGACCTCACCTGGCCCTGCTTGCAAGGCCGAGAATTCTGCCAATCCATCACTAACATAGCTGGCATTTAGCCTTATTAGTGTTTATTAACACCAAACATGCTTTTTACAGAACATAAGGAACTTTTAAAAGTTAGTAATATTTTGCTTGTTACTAAATGTAAAATATTTTAAGTCTTGATACTAAAATAGGTTAGTATGGTTTACTCGCAGGATTTTGAATTCCAGTTTAATTCCTCTGCAGTTGAAATCCTACAGTAAATCCTACAAGTAACTGTGCTGAGTTACTTGTAAATAAATGTAAATATTTTCCCTATTGCATATAAATCCCTGAGAGTACTTAAAATACGAAGTACTTGAGGGAATGGTTTTTATTAACCTTTGATAGCTTTGTACCAACTGCTAGAAGACAATAAAAACTAACTAGTTCTTTTCAGACAACAGAGGTTGCACATTAGTGTCCTGAATTCAGCTGGACAGGCAGATAATGCATTCCATCTTTGGCTCACAGATTTTCCTTGGGGGAAGCAGCTCGCTTTTGCTGCAGAAGCTAAGGGAAGACTGCGAGGTTTAGCCCTCACACCTTGTTAGTTTAGCACCCAGCTTTGACACTTTAAAACTTTGGGAGTTGGATAGTTATTAGCTTTATCCTTAAATCCTTGTATGAAGTAAGTCTGGCAAGTAGAGGTCTGCAGGCTTACAAACTGTTTACTGAAGCAGTTAGTTCTGACACAGTTTAATATAAATGGGGATGTCTGATACTGTATATTTGATTTTAAAATGCTCAGCTTTGTGCTTTGGGTGATTTATGGCATAGAAGTTTCTTGAGTCAAAAGCACCAACATGTTAAGCTATGGATGTGCAAACTTCACTAAAGCAAATTTCTTCATACCAGTTTTTTTCCAGGGAAACATCTGACAGGAAAACAGGTCTGTCTTGTCTGCACATGGTATCCTACAGGAGTTTTTCCTTGAAATCTTCTGAAAAAATGGTTCCTTTTTAACCCAGAACTTCTCTCAGATTTGTCTGTGTCCTTATCGGGCTCTGTGTAATTTTCAAATAGGTAAAACAGTTTCAAAAATCACCTGTTCATCTACCAAAAATACCTTCTGGGAGCCATTTTCCTACAACTTCATTAGCGGAATCATACCCAGACTTTGGAATAGCTTCTACCCATTTCACAAAGGAAATTTAAAAGCTATAACTCAAAATACACTGTTGTATTTTTTACCTAAAAAGTTTGTAATTCTATATTCCTTCTCTTGCAGCACCTGCCACTGTTCGTTGCATCCATAACGATGTTGCAGTACCTGACTTCTCTGCCTATCGTCGCCAAGACGTGCTAGATCCCACCACATCTTCTCAAAGCAGCAGTGAATCTAGGAAAGGGTTTTCTTATCTGCTGACTGCAACAACATGTGTAGCAACTGCCTATGCTGCTAAGAATGTTGTTACCCAGTTTATTTCCAGCCTGAGTGCTTCTGCTGATGTGCTAGCACTGTCAAAGATTGAGATCAAGTTATCTGACATTCCAGAAGGCAAGAACATGGCTTTCAAGTGGAGAGGGAAGCCGCTTTTTGTGCGTCACAGAACCCAGGCAGAGATTGATCAGGAAGCTCAAGTTGATCTGGCTACCTTGAGGGATCCGCAGCATGACTTAGACAGAGTTAAGAAGCCAGAATGGGTCATACTCGTGGGTGTCTGCACCCATCTTGGTTGTGTGCCCATTGCCAACTCTGGGGATTTTGGCGGGTATTATTGCCCTTGCCATGGGTCCCACTATGATGCCTCTGGCAGAATCAGGAAAGGCCCTGCTCCCTACAACCTCGAGGTTCCCACTTACCAGTTTCTGGGTGAGGACATGGTGGTTGTGGGCTGAGTAACAATATGCTCACTCACCTTCATGTTCCCATGAATGTGCACTCAGAAGGGTTAACTGAAATTGTGGAGTTCTGTAAAACCATACTAGCTGTCTAGGTTCTCAACCAGACGATGTTTGAGTACTTCTGTGTTCAGTTTTAAATAAAAACTTGGAGTGAGCGCATGTTCCTGACTTACGGTAACGTGTGTTTATTTGTGTGTGGACTGGTGTGTCTAGTCAAGGAGATACCGCAGCAGAACAGAGTATGTTTATAGAGCCCTGCTGAAGGGCAGCTGACCCAGGACAGGCTGAACTACAAAGCCATTGCTTCCTGTTTTCATTATTTGTACTTTCTGTTGTTTTTACTGCATTATGGGAAGGAACATCTAAAAAAGATCTTTCTATGAACTTCTAACAGTTTGGAGTAAGTTTCAGTATAGAATCCTACTAGATGCAATCCTGTTCCTTCCAATATGTTTTTGTTTTCAAAGGAAGTGAAGGAAAAAATAATTAAAAACCTCCTCAGAAAGAACATTCATTTACATTGTTCAGAGGCAGCTTATAATTGTTTAGCTGGAATGACAGCCATGTTATTTTGTGATGATGTGGACAAAAATGGGAATGTCATGTTAAGAGTTACAGTTTTTATACTTGCAGATAAGGCTTAATCTTGCACATACCTAAACATCAGGTCAGTTATGTTTAGCTATGTGTTTGGGACACTGGGAGATATGCATCACTTTCCCAAATGCAGTAAATTGAGGAAGAAGTAAAAGGGGAAACCAGGTTTTACAAAGGGTGAAAATCAGATCTTAAGAACTCTTGGTTCTGGACTAATATCTAGGGTTAAACACAGCCAAAGAATGAGATGCCATCAGACTCACTGATTTGTGTGAATATTACCACTTCACATTGCCTGCAGGATAAGCCAAATGAAGGCCAAAACTTTGAAGCCTCTTTTACGTTGGAGCTAACTTGACAGCACAGAGAAACAATTGCAGCCCAAACCAGACCATTTAAACAGCGTTGGTCCTGCCAGTGCAAAGCTAGGCTATAAACTAACTTGTCTGCAGTGCAGAAGACCAAACAGGGTTTGCTGGCCCAAAAACCAAACCAAAAGACACCAGCCTATCCACTTCCTGTTTACTTCCCATTCTTCACTGCTGTTGTGCGAACACTTCTGTCTTGCACTTTATTAACGTGCTCCCTCCAGTTGCAAAACAGACAATAAAATCCTCAGAATTCCCTGGTCTGGAATGTTCAGCCGCACACAGCTCACATAAAGCTGTGCTGACAGTTGGGTTGACGCCCAGGTTTTCAATACGATTAATGAGAATATTGATACATTTGGGTGACCTGTTCTCAGGCAATTCAGCGACTGAGACCACAGATGACTACAGATCTCAGGTATATGTTTTACACTGCTCCATGAATTCAAGCTTTGCACCTTATCACTATGTCCACAAAAACATTCTTGAGAATTTTTTTATTGCTATAATGAATTGTGCTAAACCAGTACTGAAAGAGATGTTGCCAAACTTGTACCTAAGTAACTGGTATTTGTGCCTGTGGCTTTTATTGCATGGCTGATCTTTCTTCAAGTTTCCTGTTTCAAGGAAATAGCTCAGTAACTCCTGAAGTAGCATTAAAGCACTGCTTATCTCAGGTAGCTACTCTTACCTCATCATAAAGATGTTTTTCAGCCTACAGGCACATTATTTAGGCATAATGTTTGTTTCCATAACCATGAAGTAACTGCAGTACCAGTGCCCCCCGTAAGCAAGGAATGGCCGGGGCAGTGTCCAAGGTGACAACGGAAGCTGGAGCAGTTACCTCAGAGCTGGGCTCAGGTCACATGTGAAATCACTTGCACAGAAGCAGCTGGTGCTTAAATTGCACCCAATGTGTAATGAAGTATATATCAGAAGAGAGAATGAGCTTTATAAAGCTTGCATATGGTGGTGAACTGGGTAAAGCAGTAAACATTGATGACAAAAAGGATTAGAATTAAAAATATTATTGATTGATTGATAGATAATGCTCTACAAACCTACACTGTGGTGTGATAGGAGGTAATTTCTAGGTAGCAGGTCTGCAGAGAAGGATCTGGGGTTAAAGCAGATCACAAACTGCAGAAGAGTCCACAGGGCCATTGTGATAAAAAAGGGTGCCTGTTAGGATGAAGGCTTGTATGGAGAATGTGAAAACCCATCCTACCTCATCAATGGTAAAGCATTACCTGAAGATGACTTGTAACTCCAAGTGCTTTCTCAAAGAAAACTGTGGCCCAACTAGAGTAGTATCCAGAAGAGTGCAACAGCTATGCTTAAGTTTACATATGATGGAAGTAAAAGTGAAACAACTAGAAAAGGTGCAGGAGGTGTAATAATATTTTAAAAACTGTTTCAAAACATAAATAGATAAAAGTGAACTATTCTCTGTAAACTTTGGATATAAGTTAAGACATAATAGGCCTGAATTAGAACCAGAGACTTTGTTGGGAGGAAAATGAGTCTTTCCAACTGTAGAATCATAGAATCACAGAATAGTTAGGGTTGGAAAGGACCTTAAGATCATCTAGTTCCAACCCCCTGTCATGGGCAGGGACACCTCACACTAAACCATGTCACCTAAGGCCTCATCCAATCTGGCCTTAAACACTACCAGGGATGGAGCATTCACAACCTCCCTGGGCAACCCATTCCAGTGCCTCACCACCCTTACAGTAAAAAACTTCCTCCTTATATCCAATCTAAACTTCCCCTGTTTAAGTTTGAACCCGTTACCCCTTGTCCTATCACTACAGTCCCTGATGAAGAGTCCATCCCCAGCATCCTCATAGCCCCCCCTTCAGATACTGGAAGGCTGCTATGAGGTCTCCAAGCAGCCTTCTCTTCTCAGCTCAACAGCCCCAACTTTCTCAGCCTATATAATAGTTCAAGATTGGATACCTGAAAAGAGATGTGGAACGTCCCCACTGGAAGCTGGGAAGAACACTTGTCAGCAGCAGCTCAGGCTGCACCTTCGGAGCTGGCTTCCAGCTGTACAGCTCTGAACCTGTGAAAATAGACAATGGATGGTTGTATCATTTTTAATGCATCATATTATAGCTTTGAAGATTAAAATCTGTGGGGTTTAAATTATCTGTGCCAAAGTAAGTGCACCCTGAACAGTAATGAACCACAATTCCCTGAGTGCCAAAGCCCCACAGCCTTGGTACCTTTGGGGGATGGTTAGAAACCTATTAAGAAAAATCTCTGGAATCTATGACTGCATTTCTTCCCATCATGTTCATGGTATTTAAGTCACTTTTCTTTCCATTTATCTTCCACAAAGCTCAAAGGCACCAGAAATTGTCTCATTCTGTGGGTTTTGGCTGTCTTCATCCATCAGTAGTCTATCATCAGTATGTTTCTCCTGGCTTGAGATACAATCTATGAACATCTTTGGCAGCTTCTTGTGTGCTGCTTTTTTGCTGTCTATCCAAGTGAGCTTTAAGGGAATTTGGTTTAGCTGATTTGTATTTGTTTGAACAATACAAACCAGCTTTCTCAATTTTTTTCTGTAATTAGTTTTATCAGTACCACTTTGTTCTTCATGAGAGAAAATAATCCAAATATTGCACAGAATTTGGTTTCTTTCTTTAGACTTGGCTGCAAATCCCTTCTGTTTCCTGTGCAGCTTTTGGAAACTTCTACATTTATCTGTTGATATTTCTATTTTGAAATAAATTGCAACAATTAAATAATGTTGAAGTCCTTGACTAGAATTATCTTTAGCGACTCATTTAACTACTGTTTATAAAACCACTTTCATCTAAGGATCTTAATGATGACTGCTATTACCATTATCTGCTGAACTGCATCTCCACTGCATCACAGTGTATTCCCGAATGGCACCCTGCTTTGAAGTCTTTAAACTCCAGAACAAAGCCATTGCTTAGAGATGTTTCTGACACCTAATTGTAGTTTTTGACAAAACTCTTCCGTCTCACTCTCTGAGAACACAAATCACAGTGTTTTCGTTATTCTTGGTTCATATTTTATTGAGGCCAATAAAGCTTGTCACTCACTTATCTCCAGTGATGTCCTTCAGTGCCTCACGGAAACCCCTCTTTATGCAGCATCATTCATTTCATTTATGTACTAATCTTTGATACATCCAGCTCATTCTTCCAAGTGGTTATACTTGTCCATAATATTTTTCAGATTTATTGGTTTGAAGTCACATTTTCTTTCACTGCTCAAAACTCTGCTCTTTTAAAGACAGATTTAAAGGAGCAGAGGAGAATTTTCTGGTTTCAGGTGATGCACATCTGCCACAACACAGACACTGTTCAGCCACTGGTTAAATCTTGCCAGTGCACCATTCAGATCACCTCCCAAAGTAACAACAAATAAAAGGGCAAAGTAAGAATAAAAAGCATACAAACAAACCATCAAACAACAAACAAAAAGCAAAAGAAAGGAAATAAGAATTCCAAAAGCATTGCTTCAGAATGTGGGCAAGGCAGGAAAACAAAGGCAGTGTAACGAGTGGAACAGAAATTCATAGAAGGTCCACTTTTGCAGACAATGCTGCGGGCTCGGTCTCTGGGTAAAAAGAAGCCAATAGGACTGTGGGATGTGGGACTTCAATCTATTGTGGGGCAGCAGATGGGACTGTGAACGCAGTGCAAGAACATCTCCAGCCTGGCCTGCTTCCCGTGCTCCTGCCAAAGTGTTTCCTGCTGGACGATACTGTAGGCAGGGTGGGCCAGCCATGGCCCCAGGCAGTACATATATACTGTGAGGAGAGCAAGGAACTCGTGCCATTGGTAATTATCTGTCTCAGGGCAAGTATCTGCCCTTCGTTTTATGATACCTGTGATGAAGCAACACACTTCTGTAGATCTATGTAGGGCTGTTTGAATACAGCACCTATGTAGAGCAGCTAACAGTTACCAGTAGCATTATCGTTATTAGCATTACTGTAGAGAAGATTTCAGCATACAAATGTTTATAGAGCCAAGGTTTGTACAGACTGATCTCACATTGCACCTCCTACACTAAAATACTCCACTGAGTAGAACAATAATTCTAAGATACACTGAATTCAGAGGTTTGAATAGCAACTGTAATGGCTCCCTTAGAGCTAAGCCAATTCCAGAGCAAATATATAGCTGTCGTGGTTTAAGCCCAGGCCGTAAATCAGAACCACGAAGTCCACTTCCCCCCCCACCTTTCTTTCCTCCGCTTCTGAAGGGACGGGGAGGAGAATCAAAAGAATGCAACTCCCACAGGTTGAGATAAGAACAGTTTAATAACTAAGGTATAACACAAATCACTACTGCTACCACCAATAGTAATAATGATAAAGGAAATAACAAGGAAGAGAATACAACCGCTCACCAACCGGTACCTCGCCCCCACCCCGCAGTGATCCAGCCCTTCCGGGCCACTCTCAGTTCTACATCCCGGGCATGACGTGCTGTGGTATGGAATACCTCTTCGGCTAGTTTGGGTCAGGTGTCCTGTCCCTGCTTTCTCCCACCTTCTCCTCCTCCCTGGCAGAGCATGAGACTCACAAAGTCCTTGGTCAGTCTAAACATCGCTGTTATCAGCTCTGTTCCCAGGCCGAAAGTCAAAAACACAGTGCTGCAACAGCTACTAAGAAGGAGGAAAAATGACTGCTACTGCTGAACCCAGGACAACAGCTTACGTTTCATCTCCCAAATGAGACAGAAAAAGGCCAGTAAGAACATTCCTCATAAGCAGAAACGTTTAAAACTTGAATATAGACTTATTAAACTTGCATATATTTTAGGTTATTGGTACTTGGCTGTTCTGTAATGAAAACTATGGCCAATAAATAATCTCTGGGCAAGATACAGCTGATCTTTGATATACCCAACAGCTATGAAGAGTGTCAGCATAGGATACTCTTTGGGTTTGCATCAATTCACTTTGTGCTCTTTGGCTAGTGTTCTGATCCCTGCTACCCCACCTAGCACAGGTAGCAGTATCCCAAACATCACAAACTTCTCTGATGTTTTCTAAATTTTATCTGCAGTCATGAGATCAGCTTGTATCCATCAGTGGCTCCAAAGCACTCCTTTAGCAGGCTGTCACGACTACAGCCAGCAGGTAGCCCCTAGTACCTAGAAAATAACACACTCATTTGCTTAATAACATTTGTTGCTAATGTTACATACTGATACACACAGACTAAGTCAATGTGTTATGGAAGTTGCTTATGAAAAGGACTGAACAAGCTCTGGAGCAATCCTGGAGTTCAGCATGGGCGTGCAGGTTAAGTGGGAATGAGACTCCATCGGGCATCCCCTTCCCTGGTCACAGGCAGAATGTCAGTCACAAGGAGGTCACCGCAGGGCTCGGGGCAGCTCGGAGCACCGCTCCTGCAGCACTCCAGCTCTGTCAACATGCGCAGCAGGATCCCGTGGGCGTGGAGGCTCGGAAGGAAGCTGTGGAGCTGTGCTGGAAGTGGCTGTGCCAGTGCCCAGCACGAAGCAAGATAGTGTGGAATGGAAGCTAATGAGGGAGACAGGCAAAGACCTCCCCTGCCCTGAAAGTTGGGTAGCTGTTTTGCCATGCCATATTAAATACAAACAGGAAAGCCAGTGAGCGTAGTTATTATGTATCTGCTTGTCTAAGGAGCTTTAAACATTAAAATAACATAATAAAATGAACAATAAAGAGACGTTTCCCTGCCCTGGATAATTTCGGTGTGCAGCTCCCCAGTGTTGTGATGACAACTCATTCACGTCAATAAACTACATGCGTAGAGGAAGCAAACCAAAAAACCCTAACCAACTCCATTTAATACCAAATAAGCAAACAAAAACCAGCTAAAAAAAGACCCAAACTGGCAAAATAACTTAAAGACCATAATGATGCAACAAACCCAATCTCAGTGTGCCATTTTGAGATAGCAGGCAAAAATGTAAAGAAAGCACACCACTGCCTGATCAGGAGCACATCTGACAGGAGTGCTGAACTTCCAATAGCACTAATAATCCATTTATTCTCCAATATTCTTGAATTTACAGCCTGAATGAGCAGATCCTTTGGAAAATGTAGAAAGCTTTGTATAGGGCACTAACTATAAAACCATAGAACTATAAAAACCCTATAAAATCTATAAAACAAGAATATGAGAGATCTGCTGAAATGGAAAGACACACACACCTCTGACAGCCAGACCTCTGCGCTTGCTCTCCCAACCCATCCTGAGGAGCTGCCTTCAGCATCAAAGCACTATGCACTCCATGCTGGTTTCTCTTCTTTTCATGTACTTTTGCATCCCTATGTCACCAGACCTGAGGAAAGTGAGACCTCATCTCTCATTTCAAATGAGACCTCATTTGTCTCATTATGACAAATACTGGGAAATGCTTAAAAAATAAAGCCCAATTGAGGAATACCGTATGTATGTCACTGCCAGAGAACAGTAGAAAAGGGAGCAGTTTTTTAAGCTTAGTTAAAAGGAAGACAAACACTGAAGACTTTTTCCATGCATGTAGAATAATATTAGCTATTTAATAGTGTCAGTACTGAGATTTCAAATGAATTAAGACATGCAATTGTGCTTTCTTTTATTGGGCAAAAGGCAAAATGTTCTCTAAATCACTTGTTTGGGTAGCATCCGTTTGCTGGAACCAAGACACTGACCTTGCACAGTGTGATTATCCATGGCCAAAACAAATATCCTGGATTTATACTAAGCTGGGTGCCAGCTCTAGTCTGTAAGCACGTGTGTGCGTCTGTTTATGCACATACCTGCAGTCAGAGAAGCCACGTAGCACCAGCACTGCTTGTGTTACACACTCACTGAGGAGTAAGTGTGCAAACAGTAATTCCCAGGTAGAGGACCCAGGACCACGTTTGTCTGTACTATGGGATTGCTGCCCAGACCTGCTCCGGCACGTGGATCACACCCTGACCAGCCACACTTCACACTTCCATTCTGTTTCCATTGTACCCTGTATTTTTTTCCCTGGATATAATTAGAGTTAATCACATTTCAAAGTACCAAGATAATTATCTCCATGTCAAATTAGTTATTTCCAAATGAAAGACTAGTCCTGTTTAATATTTTCCATATTGAAAGCAAAGCAGTGATCCCCAGATCTTTCATGGCATTTCTTTATGAACGTCAGGTCACGATAAGCTGCTTTCTGAACCACTGCTTGAATGCAATTTGTTTTACATAGCTTTGCATAATAAAGTAGCATTTTAGATAACTTATTCAAAGGGCAGATACTAATTCTCTAAAGATTTCATTAAGTCACTCTTTTCATGTTAAATTAATGTGCCAAGTTAATTTTGGAATAAACAAACCAAGATATTTAATTGCTTTGTGATAAATATGTACTGCTTGCTTAGAATTTTATCGTGTAGTTTTACATCTTAAAACTCCATTTATTTCTGTATGTCTCAAGAGATTTAAATTTATATATTTATTAGTACACACAATAAGATGTATTTAATAAACTGGTAACTCCATGTGCATATCAGACATAATTTTCTCTTTAATAAATGTTTTGCATCCAGTGTTTTCCTAAAAGATGAATAAATGGCAGAAGAGGTTTTCTTGGAAGAAGTCACTTCGGAATGAGCTGACAGGGACAAAGTGAAGGACACTGATAATCTCTGACAAAGGGGACCACCGGTATTTCTTAGTGGTATGAAAATTTGATGACCAGTTGCACCTGAGCAACACAAATCACAGAATCATAGAATAGTTAGGGTTGGAAAGGACCTTAAGATCATCCAGTTCCAACCCCCCTGCCATGGGCAGGGACACTTCACACTAAACCATGTCATCCAAGGCTCTGTCCAACCTGGCCTTGAACACAGCCAGGGATGGAGCATTCACAACTTCCCTGGGCAACCCATTCCAGTGCCTCACCACCCTCTCAGTAAAGAATTTCCTCCTTATATCCAATCTAAACTTCCCCTGTTTAAGTTTTAACCCGTTGCCCCTTGTCCTGTCACTACAGTCCCTGATGAAGAGTCCCTTCCCAGCATCCCTTGTTCTCAGCCACACTAAGGGCCAAGACAGCACTTCTGAAATTTATTATGCTTTTGAATACACAATTTTGAGGGTCATTGTCACAGACTGCTGAAAATGCTCTTTGGGAATCTAGACTTGCTTGTTTGGCCAGGAGATTGTATTTCATATGCAAGATTTGCTGCTATTGCCCATCATAATATAATCAACTCCTGTCATTATCATTGGTCTGTTCATTCTCCTGTACACACTGTGCTGTCCTCAGGTTCAATCAGAAGAGATTTACTGTAGGAAAGACTTAATTTTCTTGCTTGCTCTCCTCCCAGACAGCACATACGTAGAAGTATGTAGGTGGGATACAACATTTTAATGGTTTCCTAGCCCTATACTAGTAGGAAGCTTCTGGAAAAGTCTTAAACTGATGCCCAGCTATTGTGTCCCATATTAATACCTAGCTTCATACCACATGAACAGCCAATGTTTCACTGCAAGGGAAACAAGTGGGAAAAGGAGGGCATGGCTGCCAGAGGCAGCAGCCCAGGGCAAAGAAACACTCAGTGCTCCCACCAGCAGTCATCCCATGGAGAGGGCTGCTGTGAGATGGCCAATGGCTGAGCACGCTGCCATCCCAGTGAGGGGGGAATTTGGTGCTCTAAGTACCTTCCTCCCTGCATTTACAGCTGCCCGGGCACCTTTTCATAGTACCAGAAGCACTCCAGGGGTTAGCTAATGCATTGGAACCACCTTTCTGATAAGCCAATGTAAATAAGTACAGCAATAGATCAATAATCATTATGCCATTCCATGGTGTGGAAGGAGATCAATCCATTGTGCTGATGCAAAACCAACGCACATTATAATACTCTATGAAGGTGCATTTCTGTGTAGAGAATGTAAAGTGTTTTATACCTTGATAGGAGAGGTAAAAATGACAGCATTCGCTACCCACCAAATGCAGTCGGTATCACATGACAACTGTTAGGGTAGGTGTATTAGCAAGGACTCTGTCAGCAGACAACATGCCTCGTGAGGAAGATGGAGGTGTTATTGAATCATAGTGCACATGCAGAGCGAGGCATTACACTGTGACAGGCTGATGTTCCCAGGAAAATACAGTGGTTTAAACAGACCTTTAATTATCTAATTTCCTTACTCAAGTGTGCAAAGCTCTACCCAAAAAAGCATCTCCTTCCACAGCACCTTTCTCCCATCTGGCTGATAGCTCCTATTTGATACTCTATTGCCACCAGAAAAACTAAGTGCGTTAATAAAAAATTAGTTGTATTAACAGATGGCTTGTTTTTAAGTTCCTGTAGTAAAAATCAAAATTGTGCTTGTGAAGTTACACCAACATGTTAATGGTTCTACTTTTTTGGTACTTATTTGGTGTATTTGTCCAGTAAAATCAGCTTCTTCCTTTAATTAATCACATTTTATATTTTTATTGCTTTTGCATAAAGCCCAAAAGTAGCAACAGGGAACACATTACTGAGCCATTACATACTTCCCAGATGACTGAAAGCTCTTTGTTTCACCACAGTGCTCTAAAGAAGGAGAATATGATGGTGATTATTAATATTAACAATCACTTAGTATTGTGCTTTTGCACTGACTGTCCCCGAGTGGCTTCCACCAGCTCTGGGTTCCCCCCTTACCCTGCAGCTCCACCTCTGCTGGCAGCTTGTTCCCCAGTCCCAGCAATGGGAACAGAAGCTAGATTTTGGCAAGACTCACCAAAAAAGCCAGGCCTCAGCTCAGTTCCAGAGTCCTTCGTCTTGAGCAAGTAAAGTATTAGGGGAAGATAACACCATACTCAGGCTTTGCACCTGATCCAACCAAAATGAGTACTGAAACGCAGGTACAAACCCAGTGCTGGTCTTGCCAGCCCCACAGAACATGAGGTCCAGAAAGGGTTTCATGAACACTGTGGGCAGTTATTCCAAAGTAACACACTGGCATGAAAGGAAGAAAGAAGAGACAAAGGATGGACAATATAATCCAGTTGTTTAAGGCGCTGAATCCCAAGGGGACAAAACCCCACACAGTCTACCTTAGTCCCAGGGACGCTTGAAGAAGTATTCCAGTGTGAGCTTCAAAACCTGAGCAAGCTTTGCAGGGCAGTGCCCACAGGTTTGTCACAGACCATCTCACCTTCATACCATTATTGGAAAAACAGTGCTTCCAAGAGTTTTCCTTCTCCATTGCTTCTTTCTACACCCAAGTAGGGGCACTAGCAACATTTCTCTCCGTTATAATCTCTATGTTTGGGATGGTTAACCAAAATCTTCTTACAGAATCTTGGGAGTTTTGGGGGTTGTCTGGTTGGTTTTTTTTGATTTTCCCATCCACCCTTACAGCCTCCCACACCCACCACTAAGTGTCCCAAAACAAGGATCTGCTTCCCATTACATCCCCCGCAATTCCTTTCACCTTCCCACCAGCAGTGTGAATATTTGGACAAAAGCAAGAACAGTGTGTTTTCCATCCCATCATAGAATCATAGAATAGTTAGGGTTGGAAAGGACCTTAAGATCATCTAGTTCCAGCCCCCCTGCCATGGGCAGGGACACCTCACACTAAACCATGCCACCTAAGGCCTCACCCAACCTGTCCTTGAACACCGCCAAGGATGGAGCATTCACAACCTCCCTGAGCAACCCATTCCAGTGCCTCACCACCCTAACAGTAAAGAACTTCTTCCTTATATCCAATCTAAACTTCCCCTGTTTAAGTTTTAACCCATTACCCCTTGTCCTATCACTACAGTCCCTAATGAATAGTCCATCCCCAGCATCCCTATAGTCCCCCTTCAGATACTGGAAGGCTGCTCTGAGGTCTCCACGCAGCCTTCTCTTCTCCAGGCTGAACAGCCCCAACTTTCTCAGCCTGTCTTCATACGCGAGGTGCTCCAGTCCCCGATCATCCTCGTGGCCCTCCTCTGGACTTGTTCCAACAGTTCCATGTCCTTTTTATGTTGAGGATACCAGAACTGCACACAATACTCCAAGTGAGGTCTCACGAGATCAGAGTAGAGGGGCAGGATCACCTCCTTCAACCTGCTAGTCGCACTCCTTTTGATGCAGACCAGGATACAGTTGCCTTTCTGGGCTGCGAGCACACTGAAGCCAGCTCATGTTCATTTTCTCATTGACCAATGCCCCCAAGTCCTTCTCTGCAGGGCTGCTCTGAATCTCTTCTCTGCCCAACCTGTAGCCGTGCCTGGGATTACTCTGACCCAGGTGTAGGACCTTGCACTTGGCATGGTTAAACTTCGTAAGGTTGGCATCAGCCCACCTCACAAGCGTGTCAAGGTCCCTCCTGATGGCATCCCTTCCCTCCAGCGTATCAACCGAACCACACAGCTTGGTGTCATCGGCAAACTTGCTGAGGGCGCACTCAATCCCACTGTCCATGTCACCGACAAAGATGTTGAACAAGACTGGTCCCAACACTGATTCCTGAGGGACACCACTCGTTACCGGTCTCCAGCCGGACATCGAGCCATTGACCACAACTCTATGCGTGTGGCCATCCAGCCAGCTCTTTATCCACTGAGTGGTCCACCCTTCAAGTTGATGTCTCTCCAATTTAGAGACAAGGATGTCATGTGGGCTGACTGGGAGACATAACAGAAGTAAAAGGAAGGGAAATTATTTCAGTCAAATTGTTAGGACTTGCTTTTGGTTAAAAAGAAAACCTCTAAAAATGTATCAATTACAATTTAATTTCCTTTGTTATCATTTAAAATTCCATCCAATTAAGGTTATCTTTTCAATGTACCTCAACAAACTTCCTATAGAGCAAGATTCCCTCCCATTTATGTTTCCGGTTTCTTAATGCTGCTGCTCTATTGATTAGTAAAATTCAGCTCTAGTTGCACTTTTACAAAGTAGAGTGAATATATTACAGTGGAGCTAGGAGGAAGCCAAACATCAATTATTAATATAACAGAGCTGGCCTTTACCATATCTCTATTATTTACCATGGGGAGTTTAGGAACCTGCAGAATAATATTTATTCTCATAAATTAACCACTTCAAAATATTTGTTTCCATTCAGAAAAACAACCAGTCTCATTAAATACACTTTCAGAAGTGCAAACAAGCCCTCAGTGTCTCAGGGCACTTGGAAGCCCAGCACGCTGTCTCAGGAGGCAGTCCGCAGATCCTTCACAAGAGCAAGCCCTGCTGGCTGCTGCCTGGGTCAGCTTCAGCACAGGGGCTGCGGCTGCTCCTTCAGTCCCTGCTGTCACTGCCGGGCTGTTCTAGCCTCGCAGGCAAGCAGCAGCACACCTTCACTAAGAGAAGAACAGGTATTTCCTCAGCTCGATTTTTGCTGTGCACACAGCAATTCACCAAGTCCTGCTTCCCCACCCTATTCAAGGAAGCACCGTGGCCATGTCTGCCTGTCTCCCTCACTGCTGGCTCTCTCGTTCTTGCCTGTGCATCTTGTGCGTCTTTGCTCCAGCAACCTGACTTTCCATTAGCAGCAGTTAATACTGACACAGTTGTATCTGACCTTATGGCCTATGACTCTGGCCGAGGATTCTGCAATATTGATTTTTTATTTTTTTTTTTTTCTTTTTTATATATATATTGCAAAGCCAGGAAAAAATTAAATGATTCCTCTGACCTTTGTCTCTTCTCTTTGGATACTTCACTTGCCCAAAGAACAGAGTCACCCTTTCTCTGCCACTAGTTTGGTCACCTGCTGAATGATCTGGCTTGGTGCAGAGTCTGCCTGGCCAAAGCACAGGGGCTGGCAGTGACCCACCAAGAACTTCATCTGAAGAGTGGCTTTCAGAACTGTCCCCAGGCAGACAGCATCAGCCACAATTCCCTTTCAGTATTTAACTGCTACTCTGAAGGCAGCTCACATGCTGCATGGATTCTGTGCTTGTTTTTTAGGCAGAGGTGAATTTCCTCCAGTGAATAAATCCTATGCTTAAAAGCTGTTGTTCTCAAAAATATTCACCAAAGCTATTTCTGTAAATTTCCACTGTATCATAATCAAGAACTGATTGGACAATAATTAATTAGCCATTTGCAGCTGAGCTGGAGGCATTCATCATCTTTCCAAAAGCATGCCTATCATCGTCTGTAACATCCACCCAGGATTTTGGCTCTGAGTGAGAAAAAACATTTAACATGTTGGCTGCTAAAAGTTAGTGGATTTGCTACAGAACCATGAAATGTGAATTCTGTTGTGATGCTCCTGTGAGAGTACAGCCCTAGCATTTCCCACTGTGGTACAGTCCCTCATCAAAAAGCCTGGAGGGGATCCAATTAAATCTGTGCTCATTCAGCTGCAAGAGTTCAGTGCTCTTCTCTGTCTGATTAGAGGAAATCAGCCCATTGTACCCATTAGGCTTCTTTTATCTTCTCCTGCAATACATATATGTTTTTATTTCTTTCCAGTTCTTTGGAAGTAATTTTGGTGCAGTAGTAGCTTAGTAATTGTGTACTTGTGATAAAAACCTAGGGCCGGATTGTACATAAAAAAGAAAACAAGACACTCTTCCTCCTTTGATTTACTGAGAATCGTAGAATCAAGTAGGTTGGAAAAGACCTTTAAAATCAAGTCCAACTGTTTACTTAGGAACCAACACAATCCTTGGATATGAGGAATCTCATCAAGGAGGAGCAAGGAAGACTGACAGCTCTGGCTCGGGTAGGCCCCTCTCCCTAGACGTGCAAAGCAGAAGGCTCAGGCACCTCTGAGCCTTCCAGCTCGCTGGGCCACCTCACATCCCAACCCTTCATGTTGCTACATGTGCTGCAGGCAGGACCCTGGAGCGGATGGTTCAGAAACAGAGCTTTCCAGAGCATAGCCCCTCCTGTGCAGGTAGAACTGTGCTGCTTGTTCCTTGGTGTGAATCTGGCTGTGCAGAAGCCCAAGGGACCTGGCCTGACCACCGAGCAGCATCAGCAAGCACTCTTCCCTTGGTGTGTGCCTCAACCCTGGGTCATCTGCAAATCTTAGCATTGGCAATTTTATATTGACTTCACAATTATCTGTAAAAATGCCGAATAATAACACTAATTCACTGAAACACCCACTTGTTGATCCCTCATTAACAAGTATTTGTCATCATCTAAGAGTCTGGCAGTTCTTAAAGCACTTACACTTCTTTATCAATGTTGCACAGTGCCAGTTTTCATAAGGAATCAAAGCTTAAGCCATCAGTCTATGTATGTCAATCCATCTCTTCACATGTTTTTTAATTTCCTGACCAATTTCACAGATATTTTATAGTGCTAGAGACCTGAAACACTGTAATCCTACCATTTCATGAAAATCAGTAATAAAACTGAATAAGGTCGTCTAAAAAAACTCACAAAGAACAACATGGTTTGAGGATGAATTCTTTAACCACCAGAGAAATCCCACAAGGATCAGACTCAAGACAATGATTTCACAGGCAAGCTGGTCACACTGGCTGATCAACTGGAGTGTTGAGCAGTGCTAAGCCAGCAGTTATCAACTGGATATTGAGATAACTACACAGGCACTTTGTACATAAAGAAAAAAAACATAATGTAAACCCATCAACAATGAAGATCAGTCAGCCAGAGGTTCTCTTAGTCAAATCCATGTGTTCATGTATTCCCTCTCTATTACTGCTCCCCTCATATGAGGCATCATTGACTTGATCTGGACATAAGCTCTCAATACAGTTTTCCTTTCCCCCCCCCCCCCCGATTTTTCCCATAAGCCTTGAGGTATTACACAAATGTATCTGTTTAGTGAAAATTTTCCATTTTCTTTCAAGAAATGGAGATGAAATCATCTCATGAGGAAAACAAAAGAAGAAATACTTTAGTCTTAACCTGAAAAGTGATGAAAGAATAGTGGAACACCCATGATTTTATTTATTTTTAAAAAGGAAACTAAAAAGAAGAACAAAAAATCCCCAAAATTTGTTTTTATTAAGCTGCTACTTAGCACAGAATTAAGCTGTTACTTAAGCACAGAACCTCTCAAGACACCCATGAATATTCACTTTTTCACATAATGAAAACAGCCTTCACTGCACTGCGTCACTAGCAGCCTGGTATATCTTGAACAGATATAATATTCTTAATAGCAAATTTCTCCTCCCAAATTAAGTGCTCCTATGAATAGTTATCTACATTCAAATAAGAATGTGTCTCATCTCCAAAAAGAATTCACAAACCTTAATGGCAACTTCAGACAATTCGATAGGTTTCTATTTCCCTCAAGTAAACAATTTCATATTAGCTTGTGAATGTTATTATCTGTCCCTAAACTTTCCAGACACTGACCATGTTGTTCCATTTTTAATAGCTCACCTATGAATTTTCTCATTAAACATTTTTGATGTGGTGTAAGCTTTGGTATCAGCTTGAGAATGACTTTTGCCTGTTTGCGTATCAGTGAGCTGCAACTTACCTAGAGACATTTTATACTGACCTAAATTATGAAAAAGGCCTTACAGAGCTCTACTTACTGCTATTATCATACAATCATAGAATCATAGAATAGTTAGGGTTGGAAAGGACCTTACGATCCTCTAGTTCCAACCCCCCTGCCATGGGCAGGGACACCCCACACTAAACCATGCCACCCAAGCCCTCATCCAACCTGTCCTTGAACACCGCCAAGGATGGAACATTCACAACCTCCCTGAGCAACCCATTCCATTGCATCACCACCATAACAGTAAAGAATATCTTCCTTATATCCAATCTAAACTTCTCCTGTTTGTTTGAACCCATTACCCCTTGTCCTGTCACTACAGTCCCTAATGAATAGTCCATCCCCAGCATCCCTATAGTGCCCCTTCAGATACTGGAAGCTGCTCTGAGGTCTCCACGCAGCCTTCTCTTCTCCAGGCTGAACAGCCCCAACTTTCTCAGCCTATCTTCATACGGGAGGTGCTCCAGTCCCCGATCATCCTCGTGGCCCTCCTCTGGACTTGTTCCAACAGTTCCATGTCCTTTTTATGTTGAAGACACCAGAACTGCACACAATACTCCAAGTGAGGTCTCACGAGATCAGAGTAGAGGGGCAGGATCACCTCCTTCGACCTGCTGGTCACGCTCCTTTTGATGCGGACCAGGATACAGTTGGCTTTCTGGGCTGCGAGCACACACTGAAGCTGGCTCGTGTTCATTTTCTCATCGACCAACACCCCCAAGTCCTTCTCTGCAGGGCTGCTCTGGATCTCTGCTATCCCCAACCTGTAGCCGTGCCTGGGATTGCTCCGACCCAGGTGTAGGACCTTGCACTTGGCATGGTTAAACTTCATAAGGTTGGCATCAGCCCACCTCACAAGCGTGTCGAGGTCCCTCTGGATGACATCCCTTCCTTCCAGCGTATCAACCGAACCACACAGCTTGGTGTCATCGGCAAACTTGCTGAGGGTGCACTCAATCCCACTGTCCATGTCACCGACAAAGATGTTGAACAAGACTGGTCCCAACACTGATTCCTGAGGGACACCACTTGTTACTGGTCTCCAGCCGGACATCGAGCCATTGAGCACAACCCTTTGCATGCAGCCATCCAGCCAGTTCTTTATCCATTGAGTGGTCCCTCCATCAAGTTGATGTCTCTCCAATTTAGAGACAAGGATGTTGTGTGGGACAGTGTCAGACGCACAAATCCAGGTAGATGACATCAACTGCTCTGCCCCTGGCCATCAGTTTCGTAGCCCCATCATAGAAGGCCACCAAATTTTTCAGGCAGGATTTCCACTTAGTGAAGCCATGCTGGCTGTCACCAAGCACCTCCTTGTGTTTCATGTGCCTTAGCATGCCTTCCAGGAGAATCTGCTCCAAGATGTTGCCAGGCACAGAGGTGAGACTGACTGCTCTGTAATTCCCTGGGTCATCCATTTTTCCTTTCTTAAAAATGGGGGTTATCTTTCCCTTTTTCCAGTCATCGGGAACTTCACCTGACTGCCATGATTTTTCAAATATTATGGCTAGTGGCTTAGCAACTTCATTCACCATCTCCTTCAGGACCTGTGGATGGATGTCGTCAGGTCCCATGGACTTGTGTACGTTTAGGTTTTTAAGATGGTCTCGAACCAGATCCTCTCCTATAGTGGGCCTAAGGTCTTCATTCGTACAGTCCCTGCATCCACCTTCCAAGACCTGGGTGGTGCAGTAAGAGCATTTGCCAGTGATGACTTAGGCAAAGGAGTGATTAAGAACCTCAGCCTTCCCAAATCCAGGGTAATTATATACCAGGTGTCTGAGAAAAACTTATTAAGTACATGAAAGACGCAACAATAGGAGTATCTGAAGTGCATAGAGCCTCAAACTGCTCTGACACAGGAAATGGTGGGTAACCATGTAGACAGGCAGGTTTCCTTCCTACCCCACCCTCCAACTGAGATGGTGCTTCCAGTTATGTGTGAGAGTTTATACCCTTCCAGAAGAAAGTCTAGAGCTGGGCTGTGTTGCTACCCAGGACACCTTTGGCCAAGAGCCAAATGCAGCCCCTCTTCAGATTTTCCACACTTGCTAGTTTCCACTTCTGCTCAATATTCCTTCATTATTTCCAGATCTGGTCTAGAGTTCATCTTCCAGGATGCAGATCAGACAGTGGCTTGCTCAGAGGTTTTGTTGGTTCTTCAGCTGTTACCAAACTTTAGAAATGTCCTTAAAACCAAGACAAAAGCTTGACAGAAATGCTTCCTGCTTCCCTAGTTAGCTGTATGCCTGTACCTGGAGAGATCTGGGTTCAGCTCTCTCAGCTGGCTCCAGGCTGTTTTAACTTTATCTTAGCAAACTGCTGCACTCCAGTAAGTCTTGATAGTAGAAAGAGTGAAGCAGCTAAAAGCTCAAGCTTTCTATACTGATTTTAATTAAAAGTCTGTCACCACCTGAATTATTATTACTGTTACTTTAGGAATTTTAGGAATACTGTTACTTTAGGAATATAAATGTTGTGGATATGAATGACTGATTTAAGCATCATGGGCGACATGTTAGAAAGGAGTTTACTTGCATGGATGGTAACCTAGAGGTCAGCACTGTGGGCTGCTGAAGGTGCTAGATTGGGTAAGAATAATGCAACTTTAAATCATAGCTGGAAAATTAACATTTCCAGGTTCATGGCAGAGGGTGGTGCCACTTGGCTGCCTCCATTGTTCAGGTTCATGCTAAGACTGGGCTGGGCCATTCAGCTCCCCAGGTCTTCCTGCTGAGAAGGTCTGTGTGTTTCTGTGTGGCCACACTCGCTTTTCTGTGGTTTAATGGCTGAAGTTTCTGTTCCCACGGGTCAAAATCGTTTTTTAGATGATTAGGAAATGTTTCAGTAGTGTGTTCCCATGTGGGTAAAGGGGAAAGGAATACATCTTCGGTAGTTTGATGTTTTAAAGAGAAAGCTGGGGCTGTTCAGCCTGGAGAAGAGAAGCTGTGTGGAGACCTCAGAGCAGCTTCCAGTGTCTGAAGGGGGCTACAAGGATGCTGGAGAGCGATTCTTCATCAGGGACTGTAGCAATAGGACAAAGTGATGGGTTCAAACTGAAACAGAGGAAGTTCGGGTCACATCTTAGTTTACAACTTAGGTTCTTCCCTGGGAGGGTGCTGAGGCGCTGGCACAGGGTGCCCAGAGGAGCTGTGGCTGCCCCATCCCTGGCAGTGTTCAAGGCCAGGTTGAACACAGGGGCTTGGAGCAACCTGCTCTAGTGGAAGGGGTCCCTGCCCATGGCAGGGGTTGGAGCTGGATGAGCTTTAAGGTCCCTTCCAACACAAACCAGTCTGGGATTCATTGATTCTGCAAATTAAATTGCAGCATAAAGTATTATAGTAAAGAAGCCTGGCAGTCGTGATCTTAGCCAAAATGCCTGGAACAGGTCTGACTTGCACTGTGCCTTTTGGGCCACTGGGAAAAAGAAATTTAGAGATTGCTTCCATTTGTAAGAGGAGCTGTGACAATGCCGTATAGTTCCGTAATTATCTGCTGCTTAGCTATGGAAGCAACAGATGCGCTGTTCCTGCCTCTGAAGCCCATGGCCTTGCCCATGGCAGTTCCATGGTTCCTCACCCAAGTGTTCCCTTCCTGGGCCCACACTTGCTCTGTCTCACCTGCCTCCCCTCTGAGCTCACTCTCCTACAAACACACCTCAGCACAATGAAAGCCAGAGAAAGCTTCACGCTTCATGTGTACACCACAGCCACGCTTGTTTGAAACACCTGAACTCATCTATTATTACTTTCAGGCTAAGAAAACTGTGTTTAGAAAAAATAGAGTAAGTCTTGACCTCCCACAGCTGGCCCTGTCCAGTGCATCTGATCAACTGGTCTGACAGCCACACATGCACATACTGCAGTGTTACTCCACAACTTCAGCTTAATGTGAATCATGAGATCATTTCCAGATACTTAGAAAGTGACAGATACTCTCAGTCTTCAGCTAAGAGCCTCTTTCAATGAGTATTAAATTACTGTCCGTTCTCTTTTCTATAAACAGCTCCAGACCTTGCTAAGCCCTCAAAGTCACCACAGTGCTAAGGACCTTCATGAAGACCCTCATGTGTAAATTGGTGCCATGGCCTGTACTGCATCAAGCATCTTCAACCTGATCTAGATGAAGGTGTCCCTGCTCATTGCAGGGTAGTCAGACCAGATGAGCTTTGAAGGTCCCTTGAGTAAATTATTTTTTCATAGTGTCAGCATATGACAAGAAGCAGCAATACAGGGCCCAGTCCTAGGTTCCAGTACAGAAAAGGTGAATCACCAGTTTGCAAAACATTAGACCTATTTGATTTTTAAGGAGGAAAGTCACAGATTCTGCCTTTAGCCTAGTGTTTAGCAGGGTTTCTGTCACAGGCTCAGCAGGTAACCCTGCACTGCATAGCTAAGGTGGACTTATGACAAGCAGCAGAAGGGGAAGGGGTGGAAGGAATGTTGTGCTGCTCCTCCAGACTAATCTGGTCGGATTCTTTCTCAGGATCAGGTTGAATATAAAACCTTGTCTGGGTTTACAATATAGTTAATCCATTGCTGCCTCCTGGCTCCATCCTCCTGTCAGGCAGTTGTAGGGAGTGATAAGGTCCCCCCTGAGCCTTCCCTTCTCCAGACTGAACCCCCCACATCCCTCAGCCATTCCCCATCACACTGTGCTCCAGGCCCTGCACCAGCTCCATTCCCTTCTCTGGCCTCGCTCCAGCACCTCAATGTCTCTCCTGTAGTGAGGGGCCCAGAGCTGAACACAGGATTCGAGGTGCAGCCTCACCAGTGCCCAGTGGAGGGGCACAATCCCTGCCCTGGCCCTGCTGCCACACTGGTGCTGATACAGGCCAGGATGCTGGTGGCTTCCTGGCTGCCTGGGCACAAGCTGCTCATGTTCAGCTCCATCAATCTGCACCCCCAGCTCCTTTCCCATGAGCAGTTTCCAGCCGCTCTTCCCCAAGCCTGGAGCGTTGCAGGGGGTTGTGGTGGCCCCAGCACAGGACCTGGCACTTTGCTTTCTTGGACCTCATCCCATTGGCCGCAGCCCATGGATCCAGCCTGTCCAGATACTTGTGGGCCCCTGTGACAGCCAAAAGAATCAGAATGGGATTTTTCATCTGTGTCCAGCTCTCCTGTTCATTTTGGCTTTGTCAAACATTTTAGGAGGTAAGGGCTGGGTCTGCTCAGAGAACCACTGGTTTCTTAATCCCTCTAGGAGTCAGCCGAGATCTGAGGGCACATCTGTCCCTTCTACCCTCAGCTCTCCCAGTTCTCCATGTGGAGTCACAAACTAGCATATATAACTGCATGAGTATCTATAGGTTTCATAAAAATATCCATCGGCTTCCATTTGGGATTTTTCTTTTCTTCCGCTGACCACTCTCCCCTCCCTCTAGCCACCCCCTGCTAAGCCAGCAGCTCCTGCAGAGGGAAAGGGTTAGCTCTGGCAATTGTGTCTCTTCAACAGCACTTAAAAACATGGCAAAAATGCTTGGGAAAATATGGAAGAAGTGTTTACAGTAGCTGCATATCATAAGAGAGATTTATAGGCTTATTGTGACAAAGCTGCTTTATACACTGCTCTCTAAAACTCCATATCCAGAGTCTGCAGGATGTTGGTTTTCACATTTCCTTCACCATTAACCTTTTTGTTTTGTTGTTTAAATCAGCAATTCCCCAACATTTCTGAACTAGCAATTCAGTTTAAAAATATGTTACCCTGGAAACACCTTCAAATGGACAGCATGATTGCAGGGGCTATTGTCAGCAATGCTGGGAAGCATTCCTAAGAGCCTGGAAAACTAAAATGTACATGTCAGGCGTAAGTACGCAACTGGGCACTCATCACTGATTACAGTTTCCATTCCTGATGCACTTTGATTGGACTCAGGGACCTTATTCACAATAGGAAAGTCTTTACCCCTGAACATTGCAAGCAGGGAGGAGGAAAATTAAACCATCATTTTGACACTGGCTCTAACACCAGCTCTCACCCTTCCACCGTCTGACCCATCGAGAAACAGAAGGGGCAGCACTCTTCTTTCCTACTCATGATGGCCATGATTCCTCCCTTTAGCAACCAGATATCAATTCCTAATGTCTATAAGAAGTCTGAGGTCTGTCTGCTGACTGCAGGATCATAATCTTAGATTTTTCTTCAGCTGATTGAACTGGTTAAACCATTTGCAAACATTCTTTGCACTAGGATTTGAAACAAGGGAATTGAGGTTGCTGTAACACATAGAATCACAGAATCATAGAATAGTTAGGGTTGGAAAGGACCTTAAGATCATCTAGTTCCAACACCCCTGCCATGGGCAGGGACACCTCCCACCCAAGGCTCTGTCCAACCTGGCCTTGAACACCACCAGGGATGGAGCATTCACAACTTCATTGGGCAACCCATTCCAGTGCCTCACCACCCTCTCAGTAAAGAATTTCTTCCTTATATCCAATCTAAACTTCCCCTGTTTAAGTTTGAACCTGTTACCGCTTGTCCTGTCACTACAGTCCCTAATGAAGAGTCCATCCCCTGCATCCTTGTAAGGTAAAAGCCATAGATGATACATTTTGACAAAGAGAGTTAAATTCAGGAGCAGTTTAATAATTTAATTTCAATCTGCTTGTCGTGGTTTAAACCCAGCCAGGCAGTTCATTCACTCAGTCCCCCCTCTTTCCTTCCCCCGCTCCCGGAGGGATGGGGAGGAGAATCGAAAGAATGCAACTCCCATGGGCTGAGATAAGAACAGTCCACTAACTAAGGTATAACACAAATCACTACTACTACCACCAATAATAATAATTATAAAGGAAATAACAAGGGAAGAGAATACAACACCTCACAACCCATCGACCAATACCTCACCCCCACCCAGCAGTGAACTAGCCCTTCCGGGTAACTCCCGCTTACATCCTGGGCATGACGTGCTGTGATACGGAATACCTCTTTGTCTAGTTTGGGTCAGGTGTCCTGTCCCTGCTTCCTCTCAGCTTCCCCTCCTCCCTGGCAGAGCATGAGACTCAGAAAGTCCTTGATCAGAGTAAACATTCTGACCAACAACTAAAAGCATCGGTGTTATCAGCGCTGTTCCCAGGCTGAAAGTCAAAACCACAGCACTGCACCAGCTACTAAGAAGGAGAAAAATGACTGCTACTGCTGAACCCAGGACACTGCTCAAGTGAAAAAGAGGGTAAAGATCAAAATTTTCAAAATTTTGAGCTGAACTGACAGACTGAAACCACTCTACTCCAAAGTTTCATTTGCATTTGCCTAGCAAAAAATTGCATCAAAATTTGCTCAGCTAGAAAGACCTTTGATATTGGCCTTTTTCTATAGAGAAAGGCAGTCCTTTGCGTGACACAGGCATTTTGAGCAACAGACAAAATGACATCATAAAAAAAAAAATCCAGCTAGAATAAATTCCTTGCTTCCATAAATGATAACAGGCCACAATACAGTTGCCGAAAGAAAGACTGTTTCTGTTTCTAAGGAGGATACCGAAGGTCTGTATTTGCTGTCCTGGCATTTGCAAAAATTTCTGTCTATCACATCCCTCGTGTCTTCAGTGCTGTGAGGACACTGCAGGTTACAGAGAGCAGTGTCATGGGTTCAGCAGTAGCAGTCAGTTTTTTCTCCTTCTTAGTAGCTGTTGCAGCACTGTGTTTTTGACTTTTGGCCTGGGAACAAAAGCTGATAACACTGATGTTTAGACTGACCAAGGACTTTGTGAGTCTCATGCTCTGCCAGGGAGGAGGAGGGGCCGGGAGGAAGCAGGGACAGGACACCTGACCCAGACTGGCCAAGGAGGTATTCCATACCACAGCACGTCATGCCAGGGGATGTAACTGGGAGCTACCCGGAAGGGCATGTCCCCTTTTCTGTCGGGCTGTCTTTTCTGGCGGGCGGTATCGTATTCTCTTCCCTTGTTATTTCTCTTGTCGTTGTTATTATTGGTGGTAGCAGTAGTGATTTGTGTTATACCTTAGTTACTGGACTGTCCTTATCTCAACCCGTGGGAGCTGCATTCTTTTGATTCTCCTCCCCGTCCCTCCAGAAGCAGAGGGAAGAAAGTTGGGGGGGGGGGGGCAGTAGACTGCGTGGTTCTAATTTACAGCCTGGGCTTAAACCACGACAGTTCTATTTTGGCGCCCAACGTGGGGCACGAAGGGTTGAGATAACGACAGATCTGACCGGAGTGTGTCTAATCGTATTTGTGATAAGCATTCAGTGTTTTGGATTAATAGTCACTTGTCACAATGCTGATTTATTGGCTCTCAAAGTTGTTGTTTTTGATCTCACAGTCTCAATATGCCGTAGGTTACTTAGAGCCGGTATTTGCTGTGTTAGTGTTTTTCAAGTGTGGGGCTTGGGCTAAGGTTATTGTCTCATTGTATTTTATGGTAATGACTTGTAATACAATAGAAAAATTGATCATGAAACTGGTCTGACTTATGTTCCCAGTGTGGTCACCACCTTTATACTTTGGGAGGTATATAATACAAATGCTTAGCAACTATACATCTTTTTTCTCCTTCCTGGGTGGTCAACCTATGAAGGAGACATTCTTTTACCCTCCCAGTGCCCCTCCCAGACTGTTTACAGCATCGTTTGAGAGTTTTGAAGTTTTTGAGTGGCCTTTTAATATTGTTGAGACCTGTTTGCTGATTGTGATGGGGGTCACCATGTTGGCACGCATACAGAGTGTGTTTTGTCCACAACCATTACATCTGATCTCAAGAGTTAAGCAGAGTCGGGTTTGGGCCTTGTCTGGGGTTAGACGACAAAATAGGGAGACTGAGAGATTTTCCCCGAGGCTGGACAGCCATGAGTGGCAGGGTGTGTGGGATAGTATGGGCAAGTATCTAGGTCAGTGGGCCCCTCCAGTGTTTTGGAACTTCACCACCGAACAAGTGCAAAATCCAGAAGAATTAGTAAAACACTTAAATGAGGTGTGCTGTCATCCTGGTCATACCAGAGAGGGACAAATCATGTCAACGTGCTGGGGCTTGGCCTATGCTTACCGGGCCTTGTTCAACACTATCCAGCACCTTCAAAAGGAAAGAAATGTCCCTGGATCTGAGGGCGAAGCAACAGACAGCGCAGCTACTCCAGCTCCGAGCACAGCAGCTACACCACCCCTAGCGACAAGTACAGCCACTACTCAAACTTCGACTGCAACAGACAGTGCAGCTACCCCAGCGACAAGTACAGCCGCTACTCAAACTTCAACTGCAACAGACAGCGAAGCTACCCCAGCCCCAACCACAGCAGCTACACCACCCCCAGCGACAAGTACAGTTGCTACTCAAATCACAGTGATAATGACTGCAGCTAAACCAGAGGACCAATTCGTACCAATATCGATTGCCCCCGTACGCAAGAGAAAAAGCAAAAAAGAGGCAAGAAGGGTGAAGCAAGATGAAGAAACAATGTATTCACCACCCGGGCCACCATCTGATCAGGAGTCATCATCCCATGACGAAGAAGAAGGAGAAGAAGAGGTGACTTCTTGACCTCGGACCTCAACCGAGCTACGGAATATGCGAAAAGATTTTACCTGTCAACCAGGGGAGCACATCATCACCTGGTTGCTACGATGCTGGGACAATGGGGCCGATGGTCACGAACTAGGAGGTATGGAAGCCAAGCAGCTGGGATCACTTGCTAGAGAAGGGGGAATTGACAAAGCAATTGCAAGAGAGAAAAAGTCCCTCAGTCTTTGGAGGCGGCTCTTGGCAGCTGTGAAAGAAAGGTTTCCATACAAGGATGATGTTACGAGTCGTTCGGCCAAGTGGACTACTTTAGACAAAGGCATCCAGTCTCTGAGGGAATCAGCCATCGTAGAGATGATCTATCACACCAAACCGAATAACGGAGATATACCCATAGACCCAGATGAAGTCGAATGTACACGACCCATGTGGCGAAAACTTACACGGAATGCACCGTCATCATATGCCCATTCATTGGCAACAGTAACCTGGGGTGACATAGTAACACCAACAGTGGATGAAATGATTCACAAACTCCGAGAGTTCGAAGACAATCTCACCCCTTCCATCATCTCAGCTGTGGAAAAACTGTCCCAGGATGTCAAACAATTGAGGGACGATCTATCTGATTTATCCAGCTCCTCACGTGTACCAACATACGTCTCAGCTGTTAACAAAAGACGTCCTATTGTTCAAGACAGAAGATATAGAAGGCAAACACCACGGGCCACCCCATGGTTTTACCTGCGGGATCATGGAGAAGACATGACGAAGTGGGATGGAAAACCTACTTCAGCTTTGGAGGAACGGGTGCATGAATTGAAAATAGGAACAAGGGTCAAGACTAATCATCCCATGAGAGCTGCGGCTTCAGTCTCTGGTGAGCAGGTTCCCAGATGGAGCGGAAGAGCTGATTTTACTCCAGCTCCTGTGATAACGAAGAATAATCCCTTTCAACACGACTTAGGTGTCCAACGTTGTGATGACTGTTAGAGGGACCCTGCCTCCAGCCAGGTGGAGGTAGGGGACAATCGGATTTACTGGACTGTGTGGGTCAGATGGCCTGGCACATCAGTCCCGCAGAAGTATAAAGCTCTCGTAGATACCGGTGCACAGTGTACCCTGATGCCGTCAAGCTGTCAAGGGGTGGAACCCATCTATATCTCTGGAGTGACAGGAGGATCCCAAGAGTTGACTGTACTGGAGGCTGAGATCAGCCTGACTGGAAGGAAATGGCAAAAGCACCCCATTGTGACTGGTCCAGAGGCTCCATGCATCCTCAGCATAGATTACCTCAGGAGAGGGTACTTCAAAGACCCAAAAGGGTACCGATGGGCTTTTGGTATTGCTGCTTTGGAGACTGAGGAAAATGAACAGCTGTCCACCTTGCCTGGTCTCTCAGAGGATCCCTCTGTTGTGGGGTTGCTGAAGGTCGAAGAACAGCAAGTGCCAATCGCAAACACAACAGTGCACTGGCGGCAGTATCGCACCAACCGAGACTCCCTGATTCCCATCCATAAACTGATCCGTAGTCTGGAGAGTCAGGAAGTGATCAGCAAGACCCGCTCACCCTTTAATAGCCCCATATGGCCAGTGCGAAAGTCTAATGGAGAGTGGAGACTAACAGTAGACTATCGTGGCCTGAATGAAGTCACACCACCATTGAGTGCTGCCGTACCGGACATGCTAGAACTTCAGTATGAACTGGAGTCAAAGGCAGCCAAGTGGTATGCCACGATTGATATTGCCAATGCATTCTTCTCAATTCCTTTGGCAGCAGAGTGCAGGCCACAGTTTGCTTTTACTTGGAGGGGCGTCCAGTACACTTGGAACCGACAGCCCCAGGGGTGGAAACACAGCCCTACCATCTGCCATGGACTGATCCAGAATGCACTGGAACAGGGGCAAGCTCCAGAACACCTGCAGTACATTGATGACATTATTGTGTGGGGTGATACAGCGGAAGAAGTCTTTGAGAAAGGGAGGAAAATAATCCAAATCCTGCTGAAAGCTGGTTTTGCCATAAAACGGAGTAAGGTCAAGGGACCTGCACAGGAGATTCAATTTTTGGGAATAAAATGGCAAGATGGACGTCGCCAGATCCCTACAGATGTGATCAACAAAATAATAGCAATGTCTCCACCAACTAATAAGAAAGAAACACAAGCTTTCTTGAGTGCTGTGGGGTTCTGGAGAATGTACATCCCAAATTACAGTTCGATTGTAAGCCCTCTCTATCATGTAACCCGGAAGAAGAATGATTTTAAATGGGGCCCTGAGCAACAACAAGCCTTTGAGCAAATTAAACGTGAGATAGTTCATGCAGTAGCCCTTGGACCAGTCCAGAATGGGCCAGATGTAAAAAATGTACTGTACACCGCAGCCAGGGAGAATGGTCCTACCTGGAGCCTCTGGCAGAAAGCTCCAGGGGAGACTCGAGGTCGCCCCCTTGGCTTTTGGAGTCGGGGATACAAAGGATCTGAGGCCAGCTATACCCCAACTGAGAAAGAGATACTGGCAGCCTATGAAGGGGTTCGAGCTGCTTCGGAGGTGATTGGCACTGAAGCACAGCTCCTCCTGGCATCCAGGTTGCCCGTTCTGGGCTGGATGTTCAAAGGCAGGGTCTCCTCTACACATCATGCAACCGATGCGACATGGAGTAAATGGGCTGCACTAATTACACAACGAGCTCGAATAGGAAATCCCAGTCGTCCAGGCATTCTAGAAGTCATCATGGACTGGCCAGAGGGTAAAGATTTTGGAATGTCACCAGAGGAGGAGGTGATGCGTGCTGAAGAGGCCCCACCATATAATAAACTATCAGAAAGTGAAAAGCAGTATGCCTTGTTTACTGATGGGTCCTGCCGTATTGTGGGAAAGCATCGGAGATGGAAGGCAGCCGTATGGAGTCCTCAACGACAAGTTGCAGAAACTGCTGAAGGAGAGGGTGAATCGAGTCAGTTTGCCGAGGTGAAAGCCATCCAGCTGGTCCTGGACATTGCTGAACGAGAAAAGTGGCCAGTACTTTATCTCTATACTGACTCATGGATGGTGGCAAATGCCCTGTGGGGGTGGTTGCAGCAATGGAAGCAGAGCAACTGGCAACGCAGAGGTAAACCCATCTGGGCTGCTGCACTGTGGCAAGATATCGCTGCCCGGGTGCAGAACCTGGTGGTGAAGGTACGCCATGTAGACGCCCATGTACCCAAGAGTCGGGCCACTGAGGAACACCAGAACAACCAACAAGTGGATAAAGCTGCTAAGATTGAAGTGGCTCAGATGGACTTAGATTGGCAACATAAAGGTGAATTATTTTTGGCCCGGTGGGCCCATGACACTTCGGGTCATCAGGGCAGAGATGCAACATACAGATGGGCCCGTGATCAAGGGGTGGACTTAACAATGAACACTATTGCCCAGGTTATTCATGAGTGTGAAACACGTGCTGCAATTAAACAAGCCAAACAGTTAAAGCCTCTTTGGTATGGAGGACGATGGCTGAAGTATAAATATGGGGAGGCCTGGCAAATTGATTATATCACACTCCCACCAACCCGCCACGGCAAGCGCCATGTGCTTACCATGGTGGAAGCAACCACCGGATGGCTGGAAACATACGCTGTGCCCCATGCCACTGCCCGGAACACTATCCTGGGCCTTGAGAACCAGATTTTGTGGCGACATGACACCCCAGAGAGAATTGAATCAGACAATGGGACTCATTTCCGGAATAACCTTATAGACACTTGGGCCAAAGAGCATGGCATTGAGTGGGTATATCACATCCCCTACCATGCACCAGCCTCTGGGAAAATCGAACGGTATAATGGGCTGTTAAAAACTACACTGAGAGCAATGGGTGGGGGAACTTTCAAGCATTGGGATACACACTTACCAAAGGCCACCTGGTTGGTCAACACCAGAGGATCTGCCAACAGGGCTGGCCCAGCACAGTCAGAACTTTTACATATTGTAGAGGGGGACAAAGTTCCTGTGGTGCACATGAAGAATTTGCTGGGGAAGACAGTCTGGGTTATTCCTGCTTCAGGTAAAGGCAAACCCACTCGTGGGATTGCTTTTGCTCAGGGACCTGGATATACTTGGTGGGTAATGCGGGAAGATGGGGAAGTCCGATGCGTACCTCAAGGGGATTTGATTTTAGGGGAAAACAGACAATGAACTCAATTGTACGCTGTTGCCTGCTATAGCCCATCAACTAGAAGTCTGCAGGGCACCAGCGATTGGCTCTGACTTCCCTCCGACCATCATCCCAACAGAGAATGAACTTTGATAGAACCGGACGAGTTCTACAGTAAAGGAATGATCAGCATCAGCAGGCAACGATCCAACACTGCACGCAGCTTCTTCTGCCCTGAAAGACTGTTCCAAGAGATGGAGCCCAACATCATGAACCGAATGGACTCAGTAGCTTTATAGGAATTGGTCCGTGCGCTAAGCTAACAGTGCACCGAGATGAGAGTGAGGGTATATGGAAAATGTGGGATCTGAGCATGACGTGAATGGTATGGAACACGGGGTGGATACTGTCCTGGGTTCAGCAGTAGCAGTCAGTTTTTTCTCCTTCTTAGTAGCTGTTGCAGCACTGTGTTTTTGACTTTTGGCCTGGGAACAAAAGCTGATAACTCTGATGTTTAGACTGACCAAGGACTTTGTGAGTCTCATGCTCTGCCAGGGAGGAGGAGGGGCCGGGAGGAAGCAGGGACAGGACACCTGACCCAGACTGGCCAAGGAGGTGTTCCATACCACAGCACGTCATGCCAGGGGATGTAACTGGGAGCTACCCGGAAGGGCACGTCCCCTTTTCTGTCGGGCTGTCTTTTCTGGCGGGCGGTATCGTATTCTCTTCCCTTGTTATTTCTCTTGTCGTTGTTATTATTGGTGGTAACAGTAGTGATTTGTGTTATACCTTAGTTACTGGACTGTCCTTATCTCAACCCGTGGGAGCTGCATTCTTTTGATTCTCCTCCCCGTCCCTCCAGAAGCGGAGGGAAGAAAGGTGGGGGGGGGGCAGTAGACTGCGTGGTTCTGATTTACAGCCTGGGCTTAAACCACGACAAGCAGTTACAGTGAAATAGTGTTAATAAACAAAAAGCCATACGGAATCAGTCATCACAATTTACATGATAACACAGGTAGGATCTCACTGGTAAACTACAGTGAGAAAAAATTGTTTATTTGGGTTAACCCTAGTTAAGCCATATAGAATTTTAAATATATCCCAGTGGTCTTTTTTACAGACAAGCTGAATGTGACCTGAATAGGAGAAGGCTGATTTCAAACCCAGCTGAGCCCATTCACAAGGAGGGGTAACAAAATTCCAAGCCAGCAGTCAAGAAACAAACCAATTTGAAGTTTTCCTTCACACTTTTGTCTCCATGAGATGTGCTACCACTGTGCAACCCAACTGCTAAGAGTATTTAGCAACACCAGGAAGTCGTCACTGACCAGTAAAGTAATTAAAACTCAGCACTACCCCAGCAATAACTGCCGCTTGCTACTGGCTAAACCAGGGAAGATGCTACAAAAAGAAATGCTGCACTACTCCAAAGCAGTGGAGGTGATAAGAGGAATGGCAATGTCTTTCAATGTGCTTTGCTATTAAACAACTGGGTGAGACCAATTCCTTTGCTTTTATGGAGCTGAAAACCACCTAAAACTGAATGAAGTGGAGCATCATTCTTTACCACAGCATTCATTGTTTCCCATGCTAATCCACTGGAAGAAAACAATCAGCCTGAGATGACCTAATGCACATCCAGCTTCATGAGAAGTTTCATTTTTCCTTTAAGTGCAAAGGAAAATAAACATCCGTAGAGAGGCTCTCCTTGAGCAGGGAATATGAGAACAAACTCTTTTCTCCCCTACTAGCTACCTTGGAATGGTTTAGCCCCAATGAAGAAGTGAGATGACTTGTAGAAATTATTGTTTTTATGGGTATAAACACTATGCAAAGAGAACTCAAGCCCAGGCTGCATTTAACTAATCCTGGTAAGTACACTGAGGAGATAAGGAGCTTTCCTTCCATGGATGTGAAATAGGAACTGTTCACGAAAAAAAATAAGGGAAAACTAACCACAACAACCATACAAACAGTAACGTAATCTGCAGACAAAGACAGCACGAAAGTGTGGAACAAAAGACTAGAAAGTACTTATTATTCCACCCCATCACGGTCAATGTGTAGGACACCAATTATGTATTTCCAATGGGTCCATGTCATGGTTTAAGCCCAGGCCGTAAATCAGAGCCACGAAGTCCACTTCCCCCCCCCACCTTTCTTCCCTCCGCTTCTGGAGGGACGGGGAGGAGAATCAAAAGAATTCAACTCCCACAGGTTGAGATAAGAACAGTTTAATAACTAAGGTATAACACAAATCACTACTGCTACCACTAATAGTAATAATGATAAAGGAAATAACAAGGAAGAGAATACAACCGCTCACCAACTGGTACCTCACCCCCACCCCGCAGTGATCCAGCCCTTCCGGGAACTCTCAGTTCTACATCCTGGGCATGACGTGCTGTGGTATGGAATACCTCTTTGGCTAGTTTGGATCAGGTGTCCTGTCCCTGCTTCCTCCCAGCTTCTCCTCCTCCCTGGCAGAGCATGAGACTCACAAAGTCCTTGGTCAGTCTAAACATCGCTGTTATCAGCTCCATTCCCAGGCCGAAAGTCAAAAACACAGTGCTGCAAAAGCTACTAAGAAGAAGAAAAACTGACTACTGCTACTGAACCCAGGACAGTCCACAAAAGAAGTTCATGCTTACATGGCTTCAGGCTACTACCAAAATAAGTTAAGTAACAGAAGTTAATTTTAAAGCTCCAACAATCAAAGCCAATGCCTGATGTGATGAGCTCTTGCAGATGGCACACAGCAACCCCCCCCACCCAGCACCTAGATAACATCAATACCAATGTGCAAGTCTGGTGCAGAATCTGTGCAAGTCTTGTGAAATGTCTGTGCAAGCCTACAAGGAATGGACAAGAGTGCATTGAGAAGATACACACAGCCTTCTATTTCTTTAAGCACTGTGTGGTTTTTTACACCTCATTTTTATCCTAAACATTTTTTACCTATTCCCATCTGATGTAGGTGTTCATAATCTAATCCAGGACTGTGTGGGTAGCTTTCTTTCCACCTCACCCCCCTCCCCACCTCTATTTCTCTATTTTCCGTTATTTCTGCCACATTAATTACAACAGCAATCGAAGACATGAACAGGTAATTTGTCAAACATCATATAGATTTTCCTTTTTCTTCCTGAAAACATATTCTTTACAGAATATAATATCAGATTAATACAGATATGGTATCCTTCATAAGTTACAACAGGTATTTACAACAGGCACCTCCAACAGCAGTACATTATTTTTACACAGTCTGCAACTAGTAGTTAAGAACAGCAGACAAGCTATTTCTATTCTACTTTAATAAGGCTGTGGCTTTATCTGAGCCTAGAGGTATCCTCTTTCCCTGCAAGCTGCCTACAACTCAGGACCTGACAGATACATGCCTTAGAAACTTTTTATAATTCCAGTAATTAAAAATAGTCACTCTAAAGGCAGCCAAGTGGGATTTGCAATGCCAGCATTTTAAAGTAATGTCTGAATGTGCTAAAAGCTTTGTCTCTTATCCATATCCTGAATAGCTGAACAACCAGCAAATAGATAGATTTTCTTAATTAATCCAACTTCCAACGAGATGTCATCAGTGCACTGCTACTTTACTAGATACAGTTTCAGTTTTCGTAACTAAAATCTTTGGACTCTCAGATGGCTTTCTAGTCCCACACTTCTGTATCTGGATATTGTGCTGAGCCATAAGGGGTATTCATGGCTATGTCCAAAGATCAGCTCAAACACTGGGTCAGCCCAGTGCAGAAACAGCAGCAGCAAAGCAAGCATGGAAAGAGGCCTGCTAACCCCACTCACAAGTTTTCAGACTTGGTCACTCCATTCCTCCCAGGTTACCTGATCCTGCTCTGACCTCTTGTACACCACCTTCCCACATTTGGTTTTGATTTTTTCCAGGAGCTTATTGATCATTCATGCAGCCTCCTGCCACTCTTGCTTGGCATCAGGATAAACCACTCAAGCTTGGAGATAGATACAGATCCTTGAAAAACAACTACTGCCCTGGACCTTTCTCCTCTCCTAGGTTGTATCCCATAGGACTCTTCCAAGCAGGTGCCTGAACAGGCCAAAATCTGCTCACTTGAAGTCCAAGGTTGGAATCCTACTATTGCCTTTGTCCACTGTGTCTGGATCCTGAACTGGACCCACTCACAGTCACTGCAGCCAAGGCTGCCCACAACCTTCACATCCCCAACCAGTTCTTCTGTCTGAACATATCAGGTCCAGCAGAGCATCTCCTTCCATTGGTTCCTCACTCAGCTGTGGCCAGGGTCTGCAAAAGTGAGGCTTTTCCAGTTGTCTGAAGATGACTTCATCTGCCACTTCTTCCTGATGAGGTAGTGTGTACCAGACAACCACCATGGTGTCACCCCATGTTGATCTGCCTCTGATCCGTAAGCCCTCTGCTGGCTCATTATCTTTCCCAGGCAGAGTTTCAGGGTCTCCAGCTGCTGTCGCACAGAGAGGGCAGCTCTCCTCCTCTCCTCTTGGCCTGTCCTTACTCTCCTAGATTCTGTGTCCATCCCTTGCAGCAAAATTTACACAACTAAGTTAGTAACGACACCACCAAAACATCTGCCTAAAGATGAGATGGAAAGCTAAAATAGTGGGATTTGGTAAATTATAATCCAAACAAATTGTTTGAAGTGTTAAAAGAATTATCTAATACTTGACCTGGCTAATGACTCACGCAGCCTCACACTAACCTTGAGAGGTGTCTTTGGAATACCATGGAAGTTACTGCTGCCAAACCTGTTACTGGAGCACACTGTAAATAAAGCTAGCTGAGTAGCATTAAAAGAAAAAGTAAAGTTCACCCCTCAAGTGTCTGAGTAAGGCCTTTCTTTATTATCGTTATTGACACAAAAGCAAACAAGTGTTAAGCATGGAATCGCATACCAGGAACGCTGAGTATGCAGTCCATGCAGACTTGTGAATGTTCGTGATTTGCAAAGGATAACAGGGGGAAAAGGAGCTCACAAAGGGACTGCCCCTATTACTTACTAGTTACTCATTCCACTTCTTTCCTCCTGCAGACATGAGCAATTGCAGCAGTTTGGTCATGCCTCCCTGAGTTCCTAAGTGCACCACACTCATGAGCTCACTTTGTTTTCAAGAAAAGTTCCCCACTTCCACGTGTATTCAGGTGACCCCCATGCTCTCTTCTAATGAGCTGTGCAGAAAACCAGACATTTATCCTAATTAAAGGACAAGGAAAAGCATGTAAGCATGTCCCATGCCTTAATTATAGATGCCATTTTGCAGCTATCTCTCCATTTCTAATTGTGTGAACACTCACAGAGAAAATTCACAGGTTCTGTAAATGTTTTTTTTTAATCTGATCCTCTAAGCAGGGTCAAACTCTGAAAGACAAAGAAAGGAACCCAAAAGCTCTCCTGCTTTTCTCAGCCAGTGACTTGTAATCGAGGCAGTAAAAAAGCAGTAACAGGATGAAATGTCACCTCTGAGAGGAGCTTTTGCCAGTTTATGTTCTGCTGCAAGTGCTTTTTTAGACCATTCTGGTGTCAGAGAACTGACATTTTCTAAAGAAAAAGAACACTTTATCAGCACTTTTTTTTAACCAGTTCTTTCTCTAGCATTGAAGAAAATAATCCCAGGCTATAAAAGCAGGCCCAGAGATAAAACCTCATTTCCCATTGCAGGTTCCTATGCATAAACCAGCAGATACAACACAGACCAAAGCAGTTGCATTGCCTACTGATATTTCCCTCAGAAGAGGTTATTATTCATGCCCTAACTAGCCCAAGAAGCATCCCTCTGAAAATGATGAAGTATTTTTCATCAAGTTTTATTTCATGCACTTGAAAGAGCACAGCAGTGAATACCTCGCACGCTGAGACCAAGCATGAAACAGCAATGCTGTGTGTGGTTCATGTGGAGCCGCCCTGCTCCACATCATGAGCAGCTTTAAATGATTCCAAAATTGAATTCAAAATGATCAAATTACCAAAGTCAGCTTTTGTGGGTACACATGAGCCATAGATACATACCAGGAATGCACTGAATAGGGAGAACTCGGATCCTGCACCATGAATTTATTTTCTTGCCTGGCTCAGCCCCCAGGCAGGTCACTGTGCAGCTGCTCAAATCCTGGGGACAGCGGATCCCTTCGCCACTGTGGGCAGCAATGGCACCTTAGAGCCTCCGTGAAACCATGGCTGGAAAATATAATGGAATACAGGACAATGCTGAGGAAGGGGGAAATGGAGAAGTGACATGGGCCACGGGCTTCAGGAGCTGCTGGGTGCACACAGCAGGACTGGGAGCTGCTGGGAGGACCCACTGTGCCGCACTTTCCCAGCATGCTCATGTCTGGCATCACTGAGGCATAATTATTCACAGAAAAAAGAAAATCAAACTTCTGCTGAACTGAAACCTTTCCAGAGCAATGTAATGTTACTGTTATTGATTTATCTGTTTAAAGTAATGCCAGGATTTTGTCATTAATATTTGATTAGTATTTTTAAACCCTTACAAGAATTGCACAGACCATAAAAAGGTGTTACAGTAAAGCACCACAGGCAGAACAGCATTATCCTAAACCACAGGGGATGATGATTGAAACCATCTTCTACATGTTCAGGCTTTCACAAGTGTGATGACACCACTTCGGTGCCAGAACCTCACTTCTGAGCACACATGGATTAAAAAATGAGATTAAATAAAAAAGTTAAGTGTCAGGGAAAAAAAAATAATCTAAAATTACTGATATTCATACAATAAAGAGTAGTATGTGTGTTTCATTAGTCAAAGTAAATTCAACACAGAATGCACTGAGGATTTACACATTTTAGCAGGACTTAACACAGTGAAAGTCTTACACATAGAATGTAGTGTTATAAACTAAAAGCTCTGTCTTGTTTCTTCAAATTCTAAGAAAAATAGAACTTGGGGTCCTTTAAAAGGTGCAAATTACCCCAAACATATTTAGTATTCTGAAAACATAACTCACAACAAGAGCAGTCGTGCTTTTAGAACCAAGGAGAAGATCTATGAAGAAATCTCATCAATGAATTTATGCAAGGCTTTATATATAAACAGTATTAAAATGCATTGGTTCTTCAGAGTAAAAAGTAAGCTAAAAATAGCATCAGGAGAATAACGCAGCCCAGAAAGCTTGTTAGCAACCTATCTGCACTAATAACCTGGAGGAAAATTCAAGTTGCCAGCAAAACTGTCCGAAGAGTCAGTAAATGAGCCTGGATAACTTTGATGGGGAAGAATCTCCCTTAGTCTGACATCTGACACCTGGGCCACCACCCCAGAGTATTATGGGAGACATTACTGTGAGGATCTGTTACAGACCGCCTGATCAAGAGGAATCTGTGGATGAAGGCCTCTATAGACAGATAGGAACAGCCACACGTTCACCTTGTCCTCATGGGGGACTTCAACCACCATGATATCTGTTGGAGGGATGGTACAGCCCAGCACAAGCAATCCAGGAGGTTGCTTGATTGTGTGGAAGACAACTTCCTTCTGCAAGTAATAGAGGAGCCAACAAGGAGAGGTGCCATGCTTGACCTTGTGCTCACCAACAGGGAAGGGCTGGTTGGAAACGTGACAATCCAGGGCAGCCTTGGTTGCAGTGACCACGAGATGGTCGAATTTGAGATCCTCAGCACAGTGAGAAGAGCGTGCAGCAAGCTCACTGCCCTGGACTTCAAGAGAGCAGACTTTGGCCTCTTCAGGAACCTGCTTAGTAAGGTTCCATGGGATACAGCCCTAGGGGGCAGGGGGGCCCAAAGACTGTTGGTTGATATTCAAGGATCACCTGCTCCAAGCTCAGGAGTGTTGCATCCCAACTAGAAGGAAGTGCAGCAGGAGGGCCAGGAGACCTCGTTGGATGGATAAGGAGCTGCTCAGGAAAATTCAAAGGAAAAAAGAGGCTTATAAAAGGTGGAGGCAGGGACAGGCAGCCTGGGAAGAATACAGGGATGCTGTCCGGGAAGCTAGGGAGCAGGTTAGGAAAGCTAAGGCCCAGTTACAATTAAACTCGCCTAGGGATGTTAAAGGTAACAGAAAGGGATTCTACAGGTACATTGCAAATAGAAGACAGATCATGGACAATGCGGGCCCCCTCCGGAAGCTGTCAGGAGAAGGTTGAGTTTCTTAATGACTTCTTTGCCCTGGTCTTCACTGGCAAAGTCTCTGACTGCACCACCCAAGTCTTGGAAGGCGGACGCAGGGACTGTGAGAATAAAGACCCTAGGCCCACTATAGGAGAGGATCTGGTTTGAAACCATCTTAAAAACCTAAACGTACACAAGTCCATGGGACCTGATGAAATCCATCCATGGGTCCTGAAGGAGATGGCGAATGAAGTTGCTAAGCCACTGGCCATCGTATTTGAAAAATCATGGCAGTCAGGTGAAGTTCCTGACAATGGAAAAAGGGAAATATAGCCCCCATTTTCAAGAAGGGGAAAATGGATGACCTGGGGAATTACAGTCCAGTCAGTCTCACCTCTGTGCCTGGCAAAATCTTGGAGCAGATTCTCCTGGAAGGCATGCTAAGGCACATGAAAAAACAAGGAGGTGCTTGGTGACAGCCAGCATGGCTTCACTAAGGGGAAATCCTACCTGATCAATTTGGTGGCCTTCTATGATGGGGCTACGAAACTGATGGCCAGGGGCAGAGCAGTTGATGTTATCTACCTGGACTTGTGCAAAGCATTCAACACTGTCTCACACGACATCCTTGTCTCTAAATTGAAGAGACATCAATTTGATGGGTGGACCACTCGGTGGATAAAGAACTGGCTGGATGGCCGCACGCAAAGAGTCGTGGTCAATGGCTCGATGTCCAGCTGGAGACCGGTAACGAGTGGTGTCCCTCAGGGATCGGTGTTGGGACCGGTCTTGTTCAACATCTTTGTCGGTGATGTGGACAGTGGGATTGAGTGCGCCCTCAGCAAGTTTGCTGATGACACCAAGCTGTGTGGTTCGGTTGATACGCTGGAAGGAAGGGATGTCATCCAGAGGGACCTTGACATGCTTGTGAGGTGGGCTGATGCCAACCTTATGAAGTTTAACCATGCCAAGTGCAAGGTCCTACACCTGGGTCGGAGCAATCCCAGGCACGGCTACAGGTTGGGCAGAGAAGAGATTCAGAGCAGCCCTGCAGAGAAGGACTTGGGGGTGTTGGTCGATGAGAAAATGAACATGAGCCGGCTTCAGTGTGCGCTTGCAGCCCAGAAAGCAACCGTATCCTGGGCTGCATCAAAAGGAGCGTGACCAGCAGGTCAAAGGAGGTGATCCTGCCCCTCTACTCTGATCTCGTGAGACCTTACTTGGAGTATTGTGTGCAGTTCTGGTGTCTGCAACATAAAAAGGACATGGAACTGTTGGAACAAGTCCAGAGGAGGGCCACGAGGATGATCAGGGGACTGGAGCACCTCGCGTATGAAGACAGGCTGAGAAAGTTGGGGCTGTTCAGCCTGGAGAAGAGAAGGCTGCATCGAGACCTCATAGCAGCATTCCAGTGTCTGAAGAAGGCCTATAAGGATGGTGGGGAGAGACTGTTCACTAGGGACTCTAGTGATAGGACAAGGGGTAATGGGTTCAAACTTAAAGAGGGGAAGTTTAGATTGGATATAAGGAAGAAGTTCTTTACTGTTAGGGTGGTGAGGCACTGGAATGGGTTGCCCAGTGAAGTTGTGAATGCTGCATCCCTGGTGGTGTTCAAGGCCAGGTTGAACAGAGCCTAGGTTGGGAGGTGTCCCTGCCCATGGCAGGGGTGTTGGAACTAGATGATCTTAAGGTCCTTTCCAACTCTAACTATTCTATGATTCTATGATTAAGTTTGATAGAGCAGAAGGTGTTCAAACTTTCAGCTCTGTTATGAAAATCATGTATAAATACCCTATTTTTTACTTATAGAACATGTATAAGCTTTGTATTAACTTCAGACAGAGATGGTATTGCTACCTAGACTCAAAGTAGCCTGAGTCATCCTAACATGCAATTCAATATTGCAAAGTTTAGAACTTCAGTTGACTGAAGTTTTTCATCCTGGATATCTGGTGCAGTCTTTGCTTTCTGAAAATTTTCAGGTATGAGTTTTGGAAATATCTGAAGTGAATTTAGGCAAGAAATACATTATCTATGGTGAAAATGGTCACAACATTTCTGTTGAGATTTTCTAGGCCAGTATACCTGGTATCTCTTGCAGGACCTTGAATTTGGCTAAAAGCGATATCCTGGTCTCTGGGCAGTTGCTTTCTCTCTGAACTTCTCCCAGACATGGCCAAATTCTAAGCACCCCTGTGAATCCTCAGCTTTTGCCTTCACAGCATTCATTATACATGGAAACCAGGAAGATTCACACTTACTGCATTTTCTAAATCAATAGCTTGAGGAATAATTTATGAAAAGCTAATATAGAAACAAAACACTGTATTAAAAATTGAGTTATCACCAGAGATTAGGGCAGGACTAAGGGAATTTAAGACCAACTAATTGAGCCCCAAGTAGATCACCCTGCAAGTACTCCTGAAGTATACAACAGACCCTGCCCCATGAATAATGAACAAGGGCTGGCAGATATACTATAAGGTCTTGCCAAGTTTAACAATTCTCATGTCTCACAGAGGTTACAAAGCACACAGCTTCCAGATGACAAGCTGCAGACTCTGAGGTGGGATAGAATTTCCCATTAAAAAGTAACTGTGGTAGTTTGAGTCATTTCTCAGGTTCAGGGTCAATCCCTGTCTCCCCCCGGACATTCACAGCTTGTGCAATGTCAATAGGAACTGAGTTTTAAGCTACGTAAACCCATCACATTATTGTCTGTTATCATAAAGCATGAGTCTGGTATTATATTCACAGTAAAAATAAGAATAAACTCCTTTGAAGTCAGTGGAATCAAAACCCTAACCACTAAGAACAGAATTAGGTCCTACACTTCAGGTGCCCTACCATGTGCACAGAAGTGAAGAACTGATATCATCATATGTGTTTAAAAAAAAAAAAAAGCCAGCTTGAAGAATTATGCTGCCAAGAAAGGCATGTTAACAAAGTAATGAAAGACTTTTCTATAAAATTCTATTTAGCAGAAAAAGGAAGGAAGAAAAGACAGGCACATTTGTAGTGCTATGATCATTCATGGCCAGGAAAATGCAAACTGAAGCAGGAGAGATTCTTTGTAGCTCATATGAAATACAGCATCACCCAGGACAGATGTTTCCTTGTAGGACAGCAGTGGAAGTGTCTTTTAACAATTCTGATCAAGAAGTGCTCTAGTTAGTATGCAAGATGGCCATGATAATAAATTAGATGAATAATATTGGGTTTGTCAGGACTTGGATAATATCTAACCACAATACATCTGTCTCAGTGCACTCTTTATTATTGAGTAAAGGACAGATAGAACAGCACAAAACTTCTCTACAGAGCCTTTATGCTCAGATAATGGTGACTTCATGTAAATTATGGCACATATTACAAAAGTAAATACTGTGCCTCTTTTAATTATCACTCACTACACACGTGTAGCATCCTGAAGAGCTTTAAGGAGAGGGTTGTTAAAAAAGATTGTGCAAGTTAAAGAATAAGATACACAATCTGAGATTATAAAGAATTGAGGAATGAGCTCCTCATTGTGCATCTTATGGCAGTTTTGCAGAAGAAGCAGCAAGATTTAGAGTCAGCCTACTTCTAGGTAATGGATGGAGAAAGAGGTTGAGGGAGTGACAGAGTGACACAAAGGCATCAAATTGTTCAGTGAGTTCTTTCCCTGCTATTTTTCCCTGCTCAATGTCTGTCCAGGTTGATGAATAGCAGAGTGCAGAGCATCTTCTCTATTGCTACTGCATTCTAGATTTCTACCATTTTAGATCTCAGCATTTTGACTTGTTTCTTTCCTACGGCCTTACAGGTTTGCCTCGAAGAAAGACCATTTCCAAAGAATTCTAGATGATGTTTTGTTCTAAATAATTTTGCTGCTAATGAATATCATTTTGCTTTAATATATGCTTAAGTACCCTAATATCGCATATGCTCATTGCTTTATTGTTCATAGAGGAAAACCCAAATTAATGATCAACATGTTTGATTTAACAGCCCAGATGTTTGGTGCAGAGGGCTGAAAAATAGGAGATATGAAGCAACAAAAAAACCCTCAAGGTAGTTCTGCCATGGATTTGTGCAATAGAAACTGTTGCACATCTCCCAGTGTACAGTAATTGATACTGTAAACTACTGGACTGGAAAACTGGTGTTAAAAACATGTAATCAACCTTCTGAACTCTATAAATCCCGAGATGCGAGATGCAATTCTACTTCCTCAGCTCGTGTATGACTGGTCAGTCTAGACTTCAGCCTCAGAAAATGGAGCTGAACAAATTGCAGACAACTGTTTAGAATTTCATCATTCCATACATGTGGCATAAACTCTTCCTGGATTCTAAGTCTTTTGACAGTTTATAGACCATGCAATGACATGAGAACTGCAGATTCCAATAATTCCCCATTAACTCAGAAGTATTGAATAGTGAGATCTAACAGATTCTTACATTAAAAAAAAAAAAAATATCATAGTTTTGGCTTTTGATTCATCTACTCAATCCAATTCAATCTGCATTTCTTCTGTTTACTGATAGGTTGTGATGATGCTTTGTATAAGAAATATTAAAGCACCTACCAGGTTGAATTGCTGCATTTTTTCCCCTCTGTACATGCACTCTGCCATGGAATTCTTTTGCATCCATGGTTAAATCATACCAGGTAATTTAGTATTTGGCATAAATAGGAAAAAGAACTAATAACACACATACTTTACTGATCCGTAAGATACTATCCCATCGCAATAGATCTAAACACTTGCCATTAAACACTTGGCATTCTTCTTCAATATACTTCAATTGATAAAATCCTCGAACTAATGACTGACTGTAATTTGATGTTTGAATACATTTGTGCAATAATTAAATCTACTATCATTTCAGAAGATCATCTAAAAAATGAAAGGAAAAAAGGAAAAAAAATTCCTTTTTTTCATGCTAAAGTTCTAAAATTGACTTGAGACATGATTCCCAGTTAGGATTCTGAACAGCAGTTCCTCAGCAATTAAAACTGATGCCAAATATTGATTAAAAGGTACAGTGGTTTGGGTTTTACTTTTTCTTGGGATTCTCCCCATGACATCAGTAGATACTGAACCTGGCCCTAGCAGAGCAACCGCCCTACCAAGGTGAGCACATGTCACCCCATGCAACACCTTTGCCCTTCTCAAGCACCAACTGCTCCAGGAGGCAATGGCTGAGGCAGCATTTCCAGCACAGTGAGCTGGCTTCTTGAGATGTTCTGAGGTTCTGGAAAAATGTTATGGACTCACAGGTAGACAAAGAAAAGAAGAACCAGATTGTCTCAGGAGTTTCACCTGACCCTCAAATCTGTAACAAACTATATTTTGCTTCAGCTCCCTATAGCTCTCACTATTAACTTAGCAATAAACAGATCATCAGATCAATAGCCCTTGGCAGCATTTTATTACCAATTTAAAAAGAAGCTGCTTGAAGATAGCTGTTTGTAGAGTATGAATTTCTGGTTCCAATATTGATCCCTAGGCAGACCCACTCCAAGAAGTTTTAATCTACATCCAGATCCTCTTAATTCTAAAATGGTTGCCTTGAAAATATTGCACTTGGTGCAAATCTGTGACAGGAACTAACTTTTGATGAAGATTCTTGCAAAGGTCTCTTTCATTTAACCTAAGGCTATTTTACTACTATCAAAACCTTGCATCATCTCAGCCAAACACAACTTGCTGAGCTGAAAAAGCCTTTCTATCTAAAGACAGAGCTATGTTCAGTGTGACAGGTTTCTGGGGCAGTAGAGGAAAAATGACAATATCCTATAAAGATCAGTGCTTTAAGATAGAGTTCATTCAGTAACTCAGTATTAATGTGTAAAGGGTGTTCCCAACTTAGTGCGCGGAGTAAAAAACTTGTTCTCTGCCTTCAGATCCCAGCTCCCCCCAAGCTGCCAGATTTTTTTTATAGCATAACTTCCTGGCCAGATGACTGCTGCTTATTAAGCTCACCAAGATTTCTGCTAAGCAGGTAGGACATTACTGCCCAGTCACAATGCTGGACAACTAACTGTGATGCTTGTAGGCGTGCTTTTCTTTTTCATGCATGCGTCGTAACATCTCTCCATGTTTGTTTAATGTATAGGAAAAATACCTCTTCAGACCATGCCACAAACAACTGTGACTAGATCAGACAGGATTCGTTCAGATGCTGCTCACGTTTTCTTCCAAACTCTACAGATCGTAACTTCAAAATGTATATTAAAGATTTATGTCCACGTATGAAGTTATAAGAACTTACTTATGAATAGTTGCATAATAAAATAAAAATGTTCTGGACATTTGCTACTTTATTTAAGGGAAAGCTGTGAATTAAAACTATGAATTTTAATTATTTTTGAGAATGTGAGGTGCATATAAAATGAAAATGAAAAAACTCCCACCAATTCGTAGAATCATAGAATCATAGAACAGTTAGGGTTGGAAAGGACCTTAAGATCATCTAGTTCCAACCCCCTTGCCATGGGCAGGGACACCTCACACTAAACCATGCCACCCAAGGCCTCATCCAACCTGGCCTTGAACACCACCAAGGATGGAGCATTCACAACCTCCCTGGGCAACCCATTCCAGTGCCTCACCACCCTCTCAGTAAAGAATTTCTTCCTTATATCCAATCTAAACTTCCCCTCTTTAAGTTTTAACCCGTTAACCTCTTGTTCTATCAATACCGTTCCTGATAAATAGTTCATCCCCACCATCCTTGTAGGCCCCCTTCAGATACTGGAATGCTGCTCTGAGGTCTCCACGCAGCCTTCTCTTCTCCAGGCTGAACAGCCCCAACTTTCCCAGCCTGTGTTCATACGGGAGGTGCTCCAGTCCCCGATCATCCTCGTGGCCCTCCTCTGGACTTGTTCCAACAGTTCCGTGTCCTTCCTATGTTGAGGACACCAGAACTGCACACAATACTCCAAGTGAGGTCTCACGAGATCAGAGTAGAGGGGCAGGATCACCTCCTTCGACCTGCTGGTCACGCTTCTTTTGATGCGGCCCAGGATACAGTTGGCTTTCTGGGCTGCGAGCACACACTGCTGGCTCGTGTTCATTTTCTCATCGACCAACACCCCCAAGTCCTTCTCCGCAGGGCTGCTCTGAATCTGTTCTCTGCCCAACCTGTAGCCGTGCCTGGGATTGCTGTGACCCAGGTGTAGGACCTTGCACTTGGCATGGTTAAACTTCATAAGGTTGGCATCAGCCCACCTCACAAGCATGTCAAGGTCCCTCTGGATGGCATCCCTTCCTTCTAGCATATCAACCGAACCACACAGCTTGGTGTCATCGGCAAACTTGCTGAAGACGCACTCAATCCCACTGTCCACATCACCGACAAAGATGTTGAACAAGACCGGTCCCAACACCGATCCCTGAGGGACACCATTCATTATCGGTCTCCAGCCGGACATCGAGCCATTGACAACAACTCTTTGCATGCGGCCATCCAGCCAGTTCTTTATCCACCGAGTGGTCCACCCTTCAAATTGATGTTTCTCCAATTTAGAGACAAGGATGTCTTGTGGGACAGCGTTGAACGCTTTGCAAAGTCCAGGTAGATGATGTTTCAGAACTAGGAAACTTCCAAAAAGTCAGTTTACTCCTCTAACAGGGCTTACACAACTTTATTCTTACATCAATACGACCTCTTAATGGATGAATATAGAAGATGGTAAAACAAAATTCAATCCTTTTATGCTGCCAAGGTGATTACAGGGGCTAATATATTCCGTATCTCAGATGGTCCACAAGAAGGGTGAGCATGTAAACACTACATTCCTACTACATTCCTACATCACCCCGTGGTTCTCAGAGGGCACCCTAAATGAGGGTCCATGAGTTCCACCAATACATAAGGGCTGTAACCTGACAACCTGGGCCTGGATCTGTAAGAGGATCTCTGTGCATTGACTGCCTCCCTGACATAGCCCATCACAGGCTGGTCAGTGGCCAGCATGCACACAAACTTCAAAGAAACACCCGTTATGCAGCTTACAGACAATAAGAGCTCTCCAGTAGAATTAGATCGTGTTATCTGTTAATATAAAAAATAAAAAAATCTGTATTTGCTATTTTACATGAGCAACTTACTAAGACCAGGAAGGTTTCCTCCACTGAATTAAGCTTATATATTGGTGAATGGACAAATGAGCCTTGACAATAAAGGCATCCTCTCATGTTATCAGCTGAACTTCATTATACTGCTGCATCATGGGTCACAATTACCTTTTTTATCCCTAGGATGTAACTAGTCCTTTCAGCAGTAATTCATTTTGCCAGTTTGGCCATAAAGCCAGGTTTAAGCATGCCTTTTACAGATAGCTGGTTACATGAATTTATTTTCCTTCAAGCAGAAAACAGTACTTTATATCCTATCTTCTCTGCCATGAACTGTGTTAGTGCATATGCTAACTAGCAACTCAGTACGCTAAGTCTGCATTTAGCTCATAATGACTGCAGATTTGCTGCAAGAGACTTGTAGAATGATAAGGGATGAAGTATGGCATGTCTTACCAGCCATCAGCTTTTAGTATACACACATAACTTCAAATGAAGCATATACTTTAGTCAGGAATGGTTAGGAAGGACTAACAGGAATTAAGTCAGCACACGTAACAGCACCTATATCATCTTAAATTTAGTACATGTAAAACATCAAGCAATTTTCTGGGTTGAAATCTGGCCAGATGGCCAAGCCCAGACAGTGGTGGCGTCACATCTAGTTGGTGACTGGTCACTAGCAGTGTCCCTCTGGGCTCAGTGTTATAACCAGTGTTGTTTATATCTTCACTGATGATCTGGATGAGGGGATCGAGAGCACCCTCAGTAAATCTGCAGATGATACCAAATTGGGTGGGAGTGCTGATTTGCTGAAGAATAGGGTGGCTATGCAGAGGGATCTGAACAGTGTTTTCAAACAAAATCCGTAACATCACTACCCGTTATGATGTTTGACTGATGATGTTGGGCTCACATAAGAATAATAGACAGCACCCTAGAGTGGCCCATATCATACATAAAAACAAACAAACAAACAAACAAAGGGTTTGCGGGTCATTACCTCAGAAGAATAGATCCCACAAACCAGCAGATAGTGGAACCAGTGCAATTTCCACAATCCAAAGGGCACTGCCAAAGAATATTTGAAGTGATGTAAAATTGTGATTACTGAAATGATGAGAAAAACAAAGGAAAAAGCAAAAGGATATTAAACCCAATTCCACTGCATACAAGTAAATGTGCTACATGTTGATAAGCAAGACTAAGATTTCAAGCTAGTTTCTCCAGAAAAAAGCTTAGAAAGTATCTGCCAAGAACTGCTGCTTCTCTACAAGAAAAATGTAGTTTTGCTTAAAAGATGTCTTTTTCCTATCTTGAGTTTCAGTTTTATTTCTGTTTCTCAATAGTTAGAATTAATTTTTATAAAACGCTTATTTGGATACCAGCAAAAAAAGCAGTTTTGCGACTGGCAGCTTTTTAAAACCAGGAGTAGTTACCTGCCACAAACTCAATGTAACAGGATGATATTACTTTCTTTTTTATTTTCAATGTCACCTTCTCTATAGGATAATGCTTAATAAGAAGCTTGAGTACATGCCTTTCATTGTGGACCTGCACTGGTAAAAGTCATTTAAATATTGTGAGGGCTATTTTAATATACAATTGATGTAATGAATGTGAGGCTTAGAAGGAAGTTCTTTTGAATTGAGGGCAAGAAGATAACTGAAGTCATAGACATACTTAAAGCACATCCTGCAGATTGTAAATATTTCTGTCCTCAATAACATGTAGCAATTTAGTTTTAACCAAGCTTCTCAGGTAGCGTGATCTTAATAATGTTTTCTTACAGCATGAAGATTAGCTGTTTGCTGAGGTCTCTAGAAAGCAGGATGTAAGAATGACCCAATATAGATTTAAATTAACTAGAGAGGAATTCCACCAATGATAATCTGTGGGTTTAATTATTCTTGTCTCTTCTCAAATGAACTCTGTGCATTTTTCAGCCTATTATAACAATTTTCTTTATAATTACAATTTAATAAGCCTAGTGCCATAGCAGCAGTGCATAAAACTACCATGCAAAATGCTTTGGTTCCAACTACACTCCTGGGTTTTCATTAATGGCATTCACAGCTTGAGATTTTACACTTAGATGGAGGGTAAGAAAATATATTCCCCCTGCTTGCCTTTTTTTTTTTTTTTTTAATAATCTTGAGAAGATCCATTCCAGGCATTCCAGAGCCATTTGCTGTTTGCTCCTGGCTGCAGTAGAACACTGATTGAGGCTGGAAAATGTCTGTGAACACCGGCCTGACCCCATGCTGCAGGCCCTTGGGCATGCAGAAGGGACCATCACGTTCTAACTACTGCCTGAGTTTTGAGTCCTCTCCCTTCAGCAGCAGGGATGAGAAGTGACACAATGACCCATGAGAGCCATGCACCAGCTACACAGAAAACAATTCACAAGCAATTCTTGTACAAAAAGCTTCTCCTAGAGCTTGCCATAAGATATGCCCAACCCATACAGAAAATGGGCACTCAACATCCATGACCAAACACTCTTTTACCCATGGTTTTGTTCTCAAGTATGTTGCTGTTCCTAAGGAACCCTGTTATGTATTTTGTATAGATTATTACAATTTGTCAGTTTTTAAACTCATTTACTCTTCAATCCAGTTTAACGTCACTGTGCCAATTCAGAAGGACTAAAATTAACCCACAGATTTTACTCTCATTACTTGAATATAAATCAACACCAGAGTTCAGTCTCATGGAACTTTGGTTTCTGTGAGACTTCCCACATTCAAGTTTTCTTTGGAAGTAAAAATGTTACTACAGTTTACCTACTTTGCAGGTAAAGCCAAGGATTGATCATGAAAGTCACCATCTATAGAATGCTTTTAAAAAAAATAATTCTGACTCTTTGCAGATATTGCATGTTTAAATACATGCTTCTTGTCTTTACATTTAAATCTTATCTGCATTTTTAAAATGACACTGCAATTTGCTTTTCCCAGATGTATCACTCTTAATCCTAACAGCTACCCAGCTTTTTTACATTTCTATTATTACTATTTAAAGTTCAGAAGACTTCTAATTGTTCCAAATTACATATTCAAATTAGCCTCTCATGAGTTCAAATTAACATGCCATAGACATTTTATTTAATTTGGTTCCTGAAATGTCACCAATTTGCTTTTAATATATTAATTAGCACAAATTCGCAAATTTTTAAGATAGAATAAACTCCTCTATGTGAACACTCCTTTTCAAATGCATCCAAAGTCACTCGCAGCCCAGTGCTGTGTTCTGCATACACAAGACATGCTTCTGCTGGTTTTTTAACATTTGCTGATGCTGAGGCACTCGCTTGCTGCCTTGAAAAAACTAAGAAATTCAAAGCAACCTTGGAGATTCTCTGTCTGGTGGAGATAACGCCTCAGACTCATGTGTTTGGGGGGGTTGTTGGCTTTTTTTTTAATGTTTTATTCACATTGAGAGGGTTGAAAAGATTAAAGAGGTAGCTAATTTCTTTTGTGAAATTATCTTATTTAATTAAAACATTTAATGTTGGAATTTTGTTTTCTCCTGTTATAAGTTTACCTGCCATGGGAAGAACCACACAGTATTTCCTACCTTCTTCGCACTCCTCTCTTGCCCTGAGAGAGCCCCTGAAAGATCTTCAGTGCAGAAGGAGAACTCAAGGGGCTGCCACTCACCCACCTTGGTAGTTAAAAACTCATACTTGCAAGACCGGAAACATCTGCCTGTCTGCTTTTTAAAGTTTCATCTGTTATTACTGGAATCTGCAGTCTCTCAGAACCTATCCAAGAACCAGGCTCTGGCACTGCTCTAACACAGCTTTGCACTTCCCCAGGTCCATCAAACACAAGTTCATCAGGTCACTAACTCTTGGATCTAACCCTCCACAGCTGCAAACAGGGCTCTGGAGGGCTGGTACCTTGTGGTGAGAACCACACTACAAGTGTGGTTCTCTGTGGAACAGTAGCTGTTGGCGGGGACACCCTTCCAGCTCCTTAGGTCTTGGCTTAAATGTGTTGCCCTCAATTCAGTAACTCTTCAAATCTCCTTCCAGAGGTTTTGCTCATAACGTGACATGTCTCCAATAGACATTTCTCCAACATTAACTTGCATACAAGTAACACATTTACTCCTAAGAAGTTCCTCATTTATAGTATCAACGGAAGTATGCACAACTTTAGAAACCTTGCGTACCTTAAAAAGACATCTTAGTTCAAGGAAAAATTTTCAAGTGTTCAAATATCTTGCATTTCAGGGCAGGATAAGAAATACAAGCAAACCGCAGCCAGTATTCCCATTTCTTCTAGTGGTGGATCCTAACAAAAAGGGTGCTCTGGTGAGACCTCACTTGGAGTATTGTGTGCAGTTCTGGTGTCCTCAACATAGGAAGGACATGGAACTGTTGGAACAAGTCCAGAGGAGGGCCACAAGGATGATCAGGGGACCGGAGCACCTCCTATATGAAGACAGGCTGAGAAAGTTAGGGCTGTTCAGCCTGGAGAAGAGAAGGCTGCGTGGAGACCTGAGAGCAGCCTTTCAGTATCTGAAGGGGGCTTATAAGGATGGTGGGGATGGACTATTTATCAGGGACTGTAGTGACAGGACAAGGGGTAATGGGTTCAAACTTAAAGAGGGGAAGTTTAGATTGCATATAAGGAAGAAGTTCTTTACTGTTAGGGTGGTGAGGCACTGGAATGGGTTGCCTAGGGAAGCTGTGAATGCTCCATCCCTGGCGGTGTTCAAGGCCAGGTTGGAGAGAGCCTTGGGTAATATGGTTTAGTGTGAGATGTCCCTGTCCATGGCAGAGGGGTTGGAACTAGATGATCTTAAGGTCCTTTCCAACCCTAACTATTCTATGATTCTATGATGTGCTCAGTGCGGTGGGTGAGGGGCAGTGTGGAACACACAGCCTGCAGCCAGAGCGATACCCATGTCAGCTGCTGCTCCTCAAATAGAAAATCAGAAGGTTATCTTTAACACTCAGAAAAATGGCTCAAGTGGAAAAACATACTTCCCTGCCCATTGCAGGACTACATTCCTTGAGTCACTGTCTTTTTGGGACAGGTTGTTTTCTGAAAAATCTCATCCATGGGATCAACTCCCAGTCCCAGGATAACCCGCTTTGTTTCCACCGCACACCTCCTTTGCAGGCAGTGTTGAGGAAACTTCTACAAGACTGAATCATTCAAAAGTTTTGAGAACGGAAAAAAATAAATAAAATAGAAATCCATCGAGTGGAGATAATACCACAGTTGAAATTGAACATAGTGTTTGTATTTATCTCTTTCACTGTTTCAAAATGTGGTTTGTGTCTTTCACTATCTACAGTCTATATTACAAACTAGATGAAAAGTAAGACTAGAAACAGAACAGAAAACTTTTCAAAAGAAACAGTTTTCTATCAAATACAAAGCCACTGGGTTCAAATCCATCTTTGGTATCTATCTTTTGATAGTTCCAGGCTGGAATGATTCGAACTTCCACAAAATTCTCTTCAGCTCCTCTGCAGACTTGTTCTCCACTCACTAGTGAGGATTCTCTAAAATAGTTCAGAAAGATGAAAGGTGCAGGATCCTAAAGAACAAATCATTTTCTCATCATTGGAAAGAAAGCCCTTTGCAGGACAGCAGCAGAACAAGCCATAAATATATATCATTATAATATACACCATTTCCACTACAGAAACAGATTTTCATTCATCAGTATTACCACATTTCCATAAAATCTAGAGAGGAAAACCTAGCTCAGAATGAATCTGCCTGAAGAGCCTCCCTTAAACTTTTGTTAGCAACTTGGCATTAAACATTTTTATTAACTCATTATTCCCAAACTCAAGAGCAATTAAGAAATGGAACTACTCTGACAGGCATTCAGAACAGAATAGACTGTTTCAGCTGGAAGGGACCTGCAAGGATCATCTGGTCCAACTGCCTGACCACTTCAGGGCTGACTCAGTTAAAGCCTGTCATTAAGGGCACTGTCCAAATGCATTGTGTCTTCAAGCACTCATGCACACAGATACACAGCAGCACTGACAATATAGCACTTGCAGTAAAAATATACTATATGTATTCCTATAACATTGCTTTTTTGAAGTCAGCTGAACAACAATAAGCCTTTTCAACCTTGACTTTCAGCAGACAGGTAATAGCAGTTAATCTGCAGTAGCAAAGCTGACACTGATTATAAAATGATGCATATCTGATGGTCATTTTATTTCTTATTACAGTCTATGTTTAAAATTAAATTTTCCCCTAGAAACTAAATTAGTTTAAGATCTTTCTCCTTGGACTACTTTTGGATCTGGTATTGCTATGAAATATGATGCAATTCCCATTTAAACACATTTAGCAGAAGCCGCAGGCACCTTCTCCCTAGGACCAGGAGAGGCTGGAAAGGAGCCTGTAAGCTTCTTACTCCTGATCCTGAGCCCCAGCCCTGCACTGTTAATGTTTCCTGGGCTGGGACATGAAAATCCTTGCTTTATTCAGTCACACATACTCACCGGCAGCACTTGACTTTGAATCTGGATAAACAAAAATTGAGAGATCTCAAACTTCAGTGACTTTGTTGTGTTCATATCTTCACATATTTACTAAATATATGATGCTTTGCACTACAACAACACAAGAACAAAGTGCTCAAGACATCAATTCCTTTCATTTGTAATACCTTTGCTGAGTGACAGAGACTGCAGCTGCTGCTTCCGTACCTCATATGGCTGCGTAGAGGGGATCTGCAAGGGGGAAAAGTTAATCTACCTATCATACTTTAAACTAATAAAGGATTAGTTTTCCCCTAGATCCATGAAAGCTGCAGCTTGAATTCTAATACCTAGCAAAATATTTGCCATGTACCACATGGCCCATCTGGAGCTCTCCAAGAGAAATTCACCTTCAGTCAGAGCCTCAAGAAAAACAGAATCTCCACTGCACATGGTGCTATTTGTTTGCTCTTCCCATACTTAAATGTTTATCAAGTGAACTTTGCTTGTTATTTACTATAACAGCATATAACCAGCTTGATTTACAATAAACCACTTTCAGTACTAATTCCCCAAACTTGGCAAACCCCCAGCACTGGGTAGAACTCTCCTCCTCCTTGTGCTGGATTCAAGCCAGACTAATGCAGTGGTGTCTGATTTACACCAGCAGATAGCTCTGAGCATGCAGAAAAGTTGGTTCAGTTGATCTAAAGACATTGTCAAATCACGAGAAGCAGCTTCTGCAGACTTCCACATGTCCTCTCATTCAATCCAGGTTTAGATGAGCCTAATCCACTGGAATTAGCATTTTCTGTGTGATTTCTCCTACCAACAATACAGCACCATGTCACAAATTCATAGTTATGTGGTTCAGTGAGAAGGCATGGAAAGGAAAATGATGGAGCTTTGGGAAGAGCAGTGCAGTTCTGAGAAAAGCAGATGCAGTGCAGCTCTTGCTGCACAAGAGACCTCTGTGTGAGCTGGAGAATTCATCTCTGTTTGCTTCAGAGCTGAACAGTGAGTCTGTCCCTTCCATTGATTAAACAAAAAGGGGGGGTGGTGGGGCGGTGTCCTTAATAGCCTGTATATGAAACACAGTTATCCTGATCAGCTTGATTTCATATCGTTGCTTTTGATTTATACAAGGTGATTTTTTCCATTCTCATCATGCATCCTCTTTAGTCACAGATTTAATTAAGATTAGGAAAATGAAAAGGTACTGAGAATTAGTCAGATTTCTGAGACAGCATCTGTAACTATTACTCATTCAGGACCAGCCAGCAAAGATCATGCATATAGCACGTTCTGAGGGCAGGGTATATATACCATATGGTAATTTCTGATTAATGGAATACATGTAATTTTGTACTGGACAGATGCCAAATATGATTAATAATTTTTTTGTAATCTCATGGGTCCCTTGTCTGGGCTCAGTTTGTGAAAGCTACAGGTCTGCAGAATGCTTTGATCAGCTGGCAGAGACCTGAACACATAAAACATGTTTCACTTTCTTCTTAATGAAAGCTACTTAACACAAGATCAGGTATAGCCATGGAAAAGCAACAGGAAAGCCATCACAAATTCATGTTGAAAGAAGAAATAGTAGAGAAACAGTCAGAAAAGAAACCCAGAGCCATAAATAAACTGTAATGTGTTGGATTCTTGTGTGAACAGAGCCCTTCCACCACTGCTGCTCACCTCTTCTCTGCTTCCAACAACGTTTTCCAGGGCCCCATCAAATTATACACGTGTGCCCCACACTGGCCACAGAGCTTCTGTCGTTGCCTGTCCTCACCTGTAGTGGAACAACAACCCAAAGTGTCCCCTGGGGTATCGTGTTCACATGAAAACTCTAACATCTCCATTTACAAGGACTTGTACTACAAGAAAGCAACGGTCCTTTAATGCTTGGGTGAACATGGCCATGAGCGCACCAGCTGAAAAGGTCACTTCACTTGTTAAAATCCAGTGAGGAAAACTTTGGGGGTAAATTAATGGAAATACTGAAGATCAAAAACTAGAATTCAGTCATCTATGAAGTTTAACAAGAGTAAAGAATTTAATTGTAAGTGGTCATCCTGTTGATAGTCTGCATTAATTAAGTGATTGTCCTGCAGGAGGCCTAAGATGACGCTTGATCAGTGTATGTGAATGGCTACAGATACATATAAGGACATGGCAAAGTAGTGAACAAACAAACATAAAAATGTAAACGTCTACCGCTTTTGAAAATACATTGACAAAATTTTATCTGGCAAAATCTGTGCCAGTTTTACATCCAAATTACTCACAAGCATGTTTTCATACAGTGGTACACCTTATTGCTATTTCCCTGCTCTGCTCCTCCTTCCACACCCTGACAAAAAGAACATAAAATGGAATTTAAACTCACAGCAGACGTTTGAGACAGACACTGTAATCTGAGCTGCAAACCCACAAATGAGTAACAACAGATATCCCAGCACACTTGACAGCCAACCAGAAACAACCTGCAGCGAACGCAGATGTGTTAACATGGGGTTTAAGCACAATGATAACACATGTGCAGGTTAGAGACATTTAAATCCTTCTTAAAGTGCCAAAGAGAAATACTCTCAGGAAAACCAATTATATATTCAAAGCAGGCTGCTTAGCTGAGCACTGAAATCTGAAAATAGAGGTCTCACGGTACAGTTTGATGAACGAGGGGGAGCTGCACCACGCAACCTGACACTGAGAGAAACACTGGTGGCCACAGGAGCCCTCGTACTGTGCAGCCCTGCTGCTCACTCCCCAGAAACACAAAGAATCGAAGGTTTGTATTTTCTTCATCTACAGTGTTCTGTAATGACTTTCTAGACTCAAACTACAACAAGGCTTTGTAATCTACATACCTGACATAAGAAGTGATTTTCCCCTAACCCTGTACACAAACACATTCCTCACTGTGAGCAATGGTGGCATCAACCTTTTCCCAGAGAGAAATTTCAAACTGAAAAACTGCAAGTCTTCTGTGGAGAAATTTAATACACAGGCCTTATGCTGTATTTGTGCTTGTAACATTCCTGAAAGTCATGACAGAGACACCTGCCCATTTCACCAGTAGGAATGAGAGTCCAAAATTAAGGAAATGAAATTAAAAAAACCCAACAGACACTCATTTAGAGTGATGCTTGTGAGAATTGCACTAGTGCCCACCAGTACTGTCAAATGCTGAGGTGAGCAGCTCGAGAGAGGACGCCTTCAACACGGGAGCGGGGCGAAGCTCAGCGTCCAGGAGCCTCAACTCAAAGCGGCAACAGCCACCGAGGGAGCCTCAAGTCCTCGACAGGACTTGCCCAGCAGCCGGCAGCTCCGCTGAGGCGAGCAGGGACTCACAGGGGGCGGAGCCAGGAGGAGCGGCACCAGCCCTGAGGGGTTAAAAACCTGCCCCGGGAGCGGGGAGAACAGGGCGGGTTGAGGCAGCTCGCGCGGGCAGGCGGGCGGGATGGCGAGCACTCGCCTCGCGATCAGGGCCCGGTCTGGGAGCTCTGCTCTGGCTGCCCCGGCGGTGGTCAGCGTAGGCACCCAGACAGAGCCGATGAGAGGGGAGGCTCCGTGCAGAGCTCGGAGTGCAGAGAGTGCCTGCACCGGTCTGGTGAGGGAACGGTGCCAAATGGCGGGGCTGCACTCGGTGCTCCCTGATGGAGGTCCTGCTGCAGGAGGGGCTGAGCTGCGGGATGCTTTTAATAGGCTGCAAGATGTCAGGGAAGCTGAGAGGAAGCAGCGCTGCTTGCTCCAGGCCCAAACCGCGCAGGGGCCTCAAGCGTCCATCATAGCTCATGGAGGAGAGGAGGAGGCTGTTAACCCAGGAAGCTGGGAAATAGTAACATTAAAAAAACACCAGAAAAAGGAGGAAAAGGACAATTAAAAGCAAAGGGCTTCCTCCTAAATCTGTTGTCCCCACCCAGAACCGCTTTGCTATCCTGCAGGGGGCTGATGAGGAAATGCACTCACACCATGAACAACTGGCTGGTGGATTGGTAAAGAAGATCTCTACTGGCGCTGCGAGGGAAAAGAGGCAGGTCGTAGTGGTAGGGGACTCTACTTTGAAAGGGACAGAAGAACTCATCTGTCAGCCTGACCCAGTCTCAAGGGAGGTGTGTTACCTACCTGCGGCACGGATCAGGGATGTCGCAGACAGGCTGCCTTCTCTGGTAAATCCCACTGACTATTACCCACTTCTAGTGATCCATGTGGGTGCTAGTGATATGGATAGCAGTAGCCCTCAGAACATAAAGAAGGACTACAGAGCCCTGGGAGAGGTGGTTAGGGGCTCTGGAGCTCACATTGTCTTTTTGTCAATTCTCCAGGATAAAGGGGAGTACCTTAAAAAGGCTAGGAGGATTGGCCAGGTTAATAAATGGTTAGAAGAGTGGTACCATAGTCAGGGGTTTGGGTATTTAGAACATGGGACTCAATTTAGGAGGCCAGGACTACTGGGGGCTGGTGGAGCTGTTCTGACAAAGAAGGGGAACAGCGATTTTGTTAGGAGTCTTGCCAGGCTGGACAAGAAAGCTTTAAACAAGGAGGATTGCCCAAGTTAATAAATGGTTAAAAGGATGGTGCCATAGTCAGGGGTTTGGGTGTTTTGAATACGGGACCCAAGTTAGTAGGCCAGGTCTACTGGGGGCTGGTGGAGCTGATCTGACAAAGAAGGGGAAGAGCGGTTTTGGTAGGAGGCTTGCCAGGCTGGTCAAGGTTTCTTTAAACTATATGTGTTGGGGGAGGGGGGCATCGTTTCATCCCAACACACCCAGTAAGTTGCCAGCACCTACAATAAATGCTCGGAGCGATGCAGAGATATTCCAGCCGCTCCAGCCAATGAGCCAGCTTCATTTGGAGCTATGCTCAGATGCCTCTCTACAAACACACGTAGCATGGGAAACAAACAAGAGGAATTAGAGATGTGTGCATGACTACGGGAGTATGATATAGTAGGCATCACAGAAACATGGTGGGATGGCTCCTACGACTGGAGTGTTGGAATGGAAAGTTACAGGCTCTTTAGAAAAGACAGGCCTGGCAGATGGGGGGGTGAGTTGCTATTTATGTTAGGGATAGGCTGGAGAGTATGGAACTCTGTCTGGGGATGGGTGAGCAGTCGACAGAGAGTTTGTGGGTCAAGGTTAAAGGGAGAGCAGCGACGGAGGACATTAGTGTGGGGATCTGTTACAGACTGCCTGATCAAGAGGAATCTGTGGATGAAGTGCTCTGTAGGCAGATAGGAACAGCCTCATGCTCACAGGCCCTTGTTCTCATGGGAGACTTCAACCACCTTGACATCTGTTGGAGTGAAGGTACAGCCCAACACAAGCAATCCAGGAGGTTCCTCAATTGTGTGGAAGACAACTTCCTTCTGCAAGTAACAGAGGAGCCAACAAAGAAAGGTGCCATGCTTGACCTCGTGCTCACCAACAGGGTAGCGCTGGTGGGAAATGTGACAATCCAGGGCAGCCTTGGTTGCAGTGACCACGAGATGGTCGAATTCGAGATGCTCAGGACAGTGAGAAGAGCGTGCAGCAAGCTCACTGCCCTGGACTTCAAGAGAGCAGCAGACTTTGGCCTCTTCAGGAACCTGTTCAGTAAGGTTCCATGGGATACAGCCCTAGAGGGCAGAGGGGCCCAAGACTGCTGGTTAATATTCAAGGATCACCTGCTCCAAGCTCAGGAGTGTTGCATCCCAACTAGAAGGAAGTGCAGCAGGAGGGCGAGGAGACCTCGTTGGATGGATAAGGAGCTGCTCAGGAAACTTCGAGGGAAAAAGAGGCTTATAGAAGGTGGAAGCCTGGGAAGAATACAGGGATGCTGTTCAGGAAGCTAGGGAGCAGGTTAGGAAAGCTAAGGCCCAGTTAGAATTGAACTTGGCTAGAGAAGTTAAGGATAATAGGAAGGGATTCTATAAGTACGTAGTGAGTAAAAGGCAGACTAGGGGCAATGTAGGCCCCCTTTGGAAGACATCGGGAGAACTGACTACCCTGAATTTGGAGAAGGTTGAGGTTCTTAATGACTTCTTTGCCTCGGTCTTCACTGGCAAAGTCTCTGACCGCACCACCCAAGTCTTGGAAGGTGAATGCAGGGACTGTGAGAATGAAGACCTTAGGCCCACTGTAGGAGAGGATCTGGTTCGAGATCATCTTAAAAACCTAAATGTACACAAGTCCATGGGACCTGATGAAATCCATCCGTGGGTCCTGAAGGAGCTGGCAAATGAAGCTGCTAAGCCACTGGCCATCGTATTTGAAAAATCATGGCAGTCAGGTGAAGTTCCCGACGACTGGAAAAAGGGAAAGATAACCCCCATTTTCAAGAAGGGGAAAATGGATGACCTGGGGAATTACAGTCCAGTCAGTCTCACCTCTGTGCCTGGCAAACTGTTGGAGCAGATTCTCCTGGAAAGCATGCTAAGGCACATGAAAAACAAGGAGGTGGTTGGTGACAGCCAGCATGGCTTCACTAAGGGAAAATCCTGCCTGACCAATTTGGTGGCCTTCTATGATGGGGCTACGGATCTGATGGCCAGGGGCAGAGCAGTTGATGTCATCTACCTAGACTTGTACAAAGTATTTTACACTGTCCCACATGACATCCTTGTCTCTAAATTGGAGAGACATCAATTTGAAGGGTGGACCACTCGGTGGATAAAGAACTGGCTGGATGGCCGCATGCAAAGAGTTGTGGTCAATGGCTCGATGTCCGGCTGGAGACCGATAATGAATGGTGTCCCTCAGGGATCGGTGTTGGGACCGGTCTTGTTCAACATCTTTGTCGGTGATGTGGACAGTGGGATTGAGTGCGTCTTCAGCAAGTTTGCCGATGACACCAAGCTGTGTGGTTCGGTTGATACGCTGGAAGGAAGGGATGTCATCCAGAGGGACCTCGACACGCTTGTGAGGTGGGCTGATGCCAACCTTATGAAGTTTAACCATGCCAAGTGCAAGGTCCTACACCTGGGTCACAGCAATCCCAGGCACGGCTACAGGTTGGGCAGAGAACAGATTCAGAGCAGCCCTGCGGAGAAGGACTTGGGGGTGTTGGTCGATGAGAAAATGAACATAAGCCGGCTTTAGTGTGCGCTTGCAGCCCAGAAAGCAACCGTATCCTGGGCTGCATCAAAAGGAGCGTGACCAGCAGGTCGAAGGATGTGATCCTGCCCCTCTACTCTGCTCTTGTGAGACCTCACTTGGAGCATTGTGTGCAGTTCTGGTGTCCTCAACATAAAAAGGACATGGAGCTGTTGGAACAAGTCCAGAGGAGGGCCACGAGGATGATCAGGGGACTGGAGCACCTCCCGTATGAACACAGGCTGAGGCTGTTCAGCCTGGAGAAGAGAAGGCTGCGTGGAGACCTGAGAGCAGCCTTCCAGTATCTGAAGGGAGCCTACAAGGATGGTGGGGATGGACTATTCATCAGGAACTGTACTGATAGAACAAGAGGTTAACGGGTTAAAACTTAAACAGGGGAAGTTTAGATTGGATATAAGGAAGAAATTCTTTACTGAGAGGGTGGTGAGGCACTGTGATGGGTTGCCCAGGGATGTTGTGAATGCTCCATCCTTGGCGGTGTTCAAGGCCAGGTTGGATGAGGTGGCATGGTTTAGTGTGGGGTGTCCCTGCCCATGGCATGGGGGCTGGAACTAGATGATCTTAAGGTCCTTTCCAATGCTAACTATTCTATGATTCTATGTGTTGGGGGAGAGGTGCATCATTCCATCCCAACACACCCAGTCAGTTGCCAACACCTATAATAAATGCTTGGAGCAATGTAGAGATGTTCCAGCTGCCCCAGCCAATGAGCCGGCTTCATTTGGAGCTCGGCTCAGATGTCTCCATACAAATGCTCGTAGCATGGGGAACAAAAACCAGTAATTAGAGATGTGTGCACATCTAATAATAGGTATCACAGAAACATGAGATGGCTTCTATGACTGGAGTGTTGGAACAGAAGGTCACAGGCTCTTTAGAAAAGACAGGCCTGGCAGATGGGGGGTGAGTTGCTATTTATGTTAGGGATAGGCTGGAGAGTATGGAACTGTGTCTGGGGACAGGTGAGCAGTCGACAGAGAGTTTGTGGGTCAAGGTTAAAGGGAGAGCAGCGACGGAGGACATTAGTGTGGGGATCTGTTACAGACCGCCTGATCAAAAGGAATCTGTGGATGAGACACTCAATAGACAGATAGGAAAAGCCTTAGGCTCACAGGCACTTGTCTTCATGGGAGACTTTGACCACCCTGATATCTGTTGGAGGGATGGTACAGCCCGGGACAAGCAATCCAGAAGGTTCCTCAATTGTGTGGAAGACAACTTCCTTCTGCAAGTAACAGAGGAGCCAACAAGGAGAGGTGCCGTGCTTGACCTCGTGCTCACCAACAGGGTAGAGCTGTTTGGAAATGTGATGCTCCAGGGCAGCCTTGGTTGCAGCGATCATGAGATGGTCGAATTCGAGATGCTCAGGACAGTGAGAAGAGCGTGCAGCAAGCTCACTGCCCTGGACTTCAAGAGAGCAGCAGACTTTGGCCTCTTCAGGAACCTGTTCAGTAAGGTTCCATGGGATGTAGCCCTAGGGGGCAGGGGGGCCCAAGACTGTTGGTTGATATTCAAGGATCACCTGCTCCAAGCTCAGGAGTGTTGCATCCCAACTAGAAGGAAGTGCAGCAGGAGGGCCAGGAGACCTCGTTGGATGGATAAGGAGCTGCTCAGGAAACTTGGAGGAGAAAAAAGAGGCTTATAAAAGGTGGAAGTAAGGACAGGCAGCCTGGGAAGAATACAGGGATGTTGTCTGAGAAGCTAGGGAGCAGGTTAGGAAAGCTAAGGCCCAGTTAGAATTAAACTCGCCTAGGGATGTTAAAGATAACAGGAAGGGATTCTATAGGTACATAGCAAATAAAAGACAGACCAGGGACAATGTGGGTCCTCTCCAGAAGCTATCAGGAGAACTGGCTACCCTGGATTTGGAGAAGGCTGAGGTTCTTAATGACTTCTTTGCCTCAGCCTTCACTGGCAAATGCTCTGACCGCACCACCCAAGCCTTGGCAGGAAGACACAGGGACTGTGAGAATGAAGACCTTAGGCCCACTGTAGGAGAGGATCTGGTTCAAGATCATCTTAAGAGCTTGAATGTGCAGAAGTCCATGGGACCTGATGAAATCCATCCGCGGGTCCTGAAGGAGCTGGCAAATGAAGTTGCTAAGCCACTGGCCATCGTATTTGAAAAATCATGGCAGTCAGGTGAAGTTCCCGATGACTGGAAAAAGGGAAAGATAACCCCCATTTTCAAGAAGAGGAAAATGGATGACCTGGGGAATTATAGTCCAGTCAGTCTCACCTCTGTGCCTGGCAAACTGTTGGAGCAGATTCTCCTGGAAAGCATGCTAAGGCACATGAAAAACAAGGAGGTGGTTGGTGACAGCCAGCATGGCTTCACTAAGTGGAAATCCTGCCTGACCAATTTGGTAGCCTTCTATAATGGGGCTACGGATCTGATGGCCAGGGGCAGAGCAGTTGACGTCATCTACCTAGACTTGTGCAAAGTGTCTGACACTGTCTCACACAACATCCTTGTCTCTAAATTGGAGAGACATCAATTTGATGGGTGGACCACTCAGTAGATAAACAACTGGTTGGATGGCTGCAAGCAAAGAGTTGTAGTCAATGGCTCAATGTCTGGCTGGAGACCGGTAATGAGTGGTGTCCCTCAGGGATTGGTGTTGGGACCGATCTTGTTCAACATCTTTGTCGGTGATGTGGACAGTGGGATTGAGTACACCCCACATTGAGTGGAGGGAAGGAATGCCATCCAGAGGGACCTTGACATGCTTGTGAGGTGGGCTGATGCTAACCTTATGAAGTTTAACCATGCCAAGTACAAGGTCCTACACCTGGGTCGCAGTAATCCCAGGCACAGATACAGGTTGGGCAGAGAAGAGATTCAGAGCAGCGCTGCGGAGAAGGACTTGGGGGTGTTCGTCGATGAGAAAATGAACATGAGCCGGCTTCAGTGTGTGCTCGCAGCCCAGAAAGCCAACCGTATCCTGGGCTGCATCAAAAGGAGCGTGACCAGCAGGGCGAAAGAGGTGATCCTGCCCCTCTACTCTGATCTCGTGAGACCTCACTTGGAGTATTGTGTGCAGTTCTGGTGTCCTCAACATAGGAAGGACATGGAACTGTTGGAACAAGTCCAGAGGAGGGCCACGAGGATGATCAGGGGACTGGAGCACCTCCCGTATGAAGACAGGCTGAGAAAGTTGGGGCTGTTCAGCCTGGAGAAGAGAAGGCTGCGTGGAGACCTCATAGCAGCCTTCCGGTATCTGAAGGGGGACTATAGGGATGCTGGGGATGGACTATTCATTAGGGACTGTAGTGATAGAACAAGGGGTAACTGGTTCAAATTTAAACAGAGGATGTTTAGATTATATATAAGGAAGAAATTCTTTACTGTTATGGTGGGGAGGCACTGGAATGGGTTGCTCAGGGAGGCTGTGAATGCTCCATCCTTGGAGGTGTTCAAGGCCAGGTTGGAGAGAGCCTTGGGTGACATGATTTAGTGTGAAATGTCCCTGCGCATGGCAGGGGGGCTGGAACTAGATGATCTTAAGGTCCTTTCCAACCCTAACTATTCTATGATTCTATGATTCTGCATCTGCAGCCTTAAGGGTTGCAGAAAACCCATATATTCTGTGGCCAGAGCACAGAATTAAAATTCATAGCACGTGTTGAATGGTAAATTAACGCACATATTTTTGTATTATAAGTTTTCAAAACTGCCTCCAAATAAATATAAGTAAATATGAATTGTATAAATTAAGTATAGTTTCACTTTATTGTAATCTCATAACTACAGTGTCTGAAGACACATTAATAGGTGAAAGCTGCTTGTTCTTGTGTTCATGCGTAACAGTTCAATACAAAAGACAGCACCCTATGCAACAAGAGGTCTCTGTCTTTGAGCAAGTTATGTCTCTACTGCAGTGCTGTGCAGTGCTAATTCCCCCTCAGCAATGTTAATAACTACACTGCTGCTAAATCTGCAGGAAAAGGTTACACCTTCGCATACCAGTGTGCCATCTTGTTAAGAGATTGGGCAGTCTGAACTTTCCAGAGAAGAGAGAAAACAAGCATTAAAGTTTAGATACGGAATGGAAACATCTGAAAAGCTTTGGACGGAGAACAGCAGTTTCTATGAACAGACAGAGGAACAGAAAAAAAGGTATAAGCAGACTCTGTACATATCAAAACTATCCACCAAGTAACTTCAGGAGACTTTCATATTTCTGCCAGCACTGTGAAACACTTTTTCTGATTTTATTTCCAAAAATTTTGGCAAGTTAAGAATCAAGACTGATTCACAGCCTTTGTATTTCCTTTTCATACACATTTTCCTGATAATTTGTTTGAAGGTGACCGTTCAATCTGTCGTAGTATTTTGTACAGAGAGGATAAATTATAAGAGTAAGTGACATAGTAAGACTTCAACAACACTGCTCAAGAGGAGCCAGTCTCATCAGTGGGCAGTTTCACTCTGTAACATTTCTGAGGGTGTAATTAACACCTACTCTGGAAGAGGCAGATCCTGAGTTTGTTACACTGCCAATTCTGTAAGCAGAGAGGCATCCATGAGACCTGTCTGCTATTCAGCATTGTGCCCCAATGTTTTTTCCAGGCTACTGTGCTCAGAGCTAAGGAGTCTGACAGGTCTGAGTTTGCTGCCCAACACCAATTTATCAGCACTGAACAAAACAAGCCAGTGCATAGCTCACATGTTGGCTTACACCAGAACCTCAAACTTATCACCTCCTACATCTACCATGAGTAGTATCACCCTCTAGCCAGCCAGGCTTCTTCCACAGGTACTGCACATTTTTTACTGACAAAACCAAGGGATTGCAGGGAGATTAGATTATATTACATTCCCTTTCCACCAAAAAAGGGCTCTTGACTATCTATCTGGATTAAATCTATCTATTAAAACAGTGTCGAGTGTCACAGAATCAATGAAAATGTTATGCAACAGAAAATTCCCAAGAAAAGCTGCATTTCTGTTTCTGCTTTTAAACTCTCAGAATTCCCCTTTTTGGTCCTCCTGGACAGGTTACATCCATTTTTGCTCTCAGAATAAATTGCTCACACTATTTCAGGAAACATACCACAGTGTTCTTGCTGCTGCCAGTGCTTTCCTGGGTCCTGCCCCGCTCAGCCCCACACACCTGGTCAGCAGCACGGGAAGCACCAGGAAGTTCCACTGTCCTTTCAGTTCCTGTCACACTCCCCTTGGGAGCTCCCTGCTCCAAGTGCAAATTGGTTCTCAGTCAAGCTCTACAAAACCATCTCTTGCTTGCACTTCTCAACCTGTCTTGTCAATGCCACGCTTTTTGATTATTCACAATATAATTCCACCTCCTTCTGCAATTATCATCTTCTCTATTAATCTAGTTTTAATGGTTGAAGGTCTTCCTGCAGCATACTGCTACCTAGATGCCCTTTCTTTAAGCTTGGCAACCACATGTATTTGTCCAATGCAAATACTTTTCCCAGGATTTACAAATCTCTGACAATACTCTTCGTACCCAGCCTTGGGTTACAGAAAAGAAACTTCTCCCTGTTCTGTTTAAATTTAATATTTGGTGATCCCCTGAGGAAGCCCTTTGATGTGTCTTTGGCTTTTATTTTTGCTAGAGGCCCAGACTCAGAATGAAGCCTTGCCGGCGATCTACCACAGCACAAGCAGCAGGAAAATAGAAGTGCTCAGTGGAGGTGTCAGCTTGGGCACCTGTACCCACAGGCTGTTCAATACTCAAGCTTGAGGTGCAGTTCTCCCAGGGCAGCACATAATCAGGAAGGGAAATAGCCTAGGTGATGGACTGAAACAAGATAAATTTTTGCCGGCCTCCTTAGAAAAAAGATTCTGCTCTGGGATTATGTTTATGTTGATACTGAATTTAATATGCAAAAGATCTTAATGTCATATTTTATCATTTTTGTAACAATTTAGCAAATCTATAAAGGTGAGACCAGTCTGCTATCAACAGGGAGAAAACGCTGTCACTTGAACAGGGACAGGAGAATTGGCACCTGGCGTGTCAGACAGTCAAGCACATCGCCCAGCAGAAGCAGCGCTGGGAAATGAAGGCTTCAGGGACTTCCCAGCCATCTAACCATGCATGTGCTCCTGCTAACAGACCAGAAATCTTAGTTCTGAATGACACTGCTATCACAGAAAACATGCACGTTTCTACAGCATCGTGTATACCAGACAGCAGGGAGAAAATGGAACAGACAGCTATTAAAGGCTTCCTTGGAACCATCATAAATATCCATTTTTACTTTTGGCTTAAAATTTCTCTAGCTGTACTATCAGGAATGATTTATCTTCTTTCATTTTTCACGTTACCTGTAAATAGTTTATTCCCACTAGTGTTACTGTAAGAACCATTTGTCACCATTTGTAAGAGGAGGGAGCCTGGCTAATTCCTGGATGCAGAAACCAAGATGAATTGCCCATCTCACCCTGCAAAAACCCCTTATAATCAGTCAAGCCCTTTCTTCTGAATTAAAACAGTATTTTGAAAACCAACAGGTACCTCCAACTTGGTTTTCTCTTCATATTCTGATATTTAGGATGATATGTGCCACTGTATTTGCTACTAATTACAATGCAAGTTTGTAGAAAAGCAACTTACTTTAAAAAGTTTCATAAAGTATTGAAGTACATGGAAAAAATACTAGAACACAGCAGTACATAGTTAAACATTAAATATATTAATATATCCTAATAATAAATGTCAACTAGCAATTTAACTTGACTATCCCCCCTTCTCCTTTTTAATTGACTCACCTTGCAGTGTGCAAACTTGTTCTAAAAGAGCATCTTTCTTAAATGCCACTGGATTCATTCCCAGCTGGAGTCACCCACATGTATCACCGTACATCACACACTGATTAAGAAAGATTTTATATGTAAGACACAAATGATAAATTAATGCATAAGGATCAACAGTCTTGGAGACCTTACTAGTAAGAACCCTGCTTAAGCAATATATTTTAAAGGCTGAAAAATGCTCAATGGTCAATGCTGAGTGTCGAGGCTTCCCTCAGCACTGAAAAACTTAAAACTGGATAGTAAGAAGTTATTAAAATGAGCCTTTTTAAGGCTCAATCTATTACTAATTGGTAATGACCAGCCTGCAGAACTTCATTTGTGACACCAGTAGTACAGAAATCATAACGCTAGTTAATAACCTGAAAGAACTTCGCTACTAAAATACTGAATCATTTCTTTAATATTAAACAGTACATTTACTCTGTAAATGATGAACCAGTATTTCAGCAGAATGCACAGTGTCAGCCAGCCAAGACTTTTGCTTAGTAAAAAAAGAACAGAAATCACTGTGAATCCCAGAGTCCTTTCTCCTACAAAGCTCTCTTTGAGGTCAATGGGAAACTTGGCTATTAAAGAATGCTGAACTCTGAGCTCACACAGTACAAATCATAGTTGGTTTTGAAAATAACCTCCCATTCTAGGTCTGGAGAGATTTCAGATCAGGAAAAACAGGACATCCTTTTCATATTATCCTTTCTCGGAAGTCACAATACCTGAAAGGTTCTGACTCAGGCTGGCAAACCGTCTCAGCCCCCTCATTCACTGGTCTTGTTTATCACCTACTTATTTCTTCTTGTAGGATTGTCCTGGGTTCAGGATATATAAGGAGTAACAAAGACCATGAATCTACTTCATGCAGTGAAAGTGAAGCAGCATTTATCATTAGGCACATCAAGCACAGTAAAAAGGAATACTGTCAGTAAGTTTAATGTGCTTTTCTAAATTGAAGCAAACTGTAAGTGATAATGAAAAAGGAGAGAATGAAAACTGAACAACTTGTTTTTATCAGTCAGGATATTTTGGGTGAGCAATGTCTAAAACTAGAGTGACAAAAAAGCTCCAATAAAAAAAAAAAACAACAACACAAAACAACTGATATCACAGAAATATTCTGACAGAGGAGATCTAGTGGTCAGTACTCACAAAAAAAAAATTACTTTTTTTTATAGTATATTTTAGTACAGGCTAAGACCCAGCACAACAGAGATTGTCACCTGTATTTGAATACAAAACCTGGTTGACTTGAACTTTAAAAAAATACAGACAACTGAATCTCACTGGATTTGAAGTGCTGAATTCAGTGACATAGGGAGGAATGATGCTGCTGAGTTAGACTTTACATGGCTCCTGCACATGAAAGCAAGATCAGTCCACTTCCAAGGCAACCTCTTCCCATTCTGGACATTCTGACACCTCCATGGCTCTTCACAGTCAGCATCCTCACAGAGAGCCTCAAGGACACAATTCCATACACCTGGGGCAAGAGCAAACAGAGGTGTGATTGAGACAGCATTTTACAAGGTAAACATTTCTCCATTGAGTAAACCCTACTCTTCTCAAGAAAACCTGTTTTAGGAGGCTTGGAAACCAATCATTTTGATTTTTAAACAGAAAGAAAGTGTCTGAAGCTGAGGAGCTGGGCCAGTAGGTTCTGGCAAGGAGGTATTTAGTGTATCATCTGAGAAGGAAGGAGGTATCTACAATGCTTGAGAAAATCCATCACTCAAGCATAAGATTCTGCCATGACACTGAAGATGTATTGGAGCTGCTAAGCATACTTACTGAGCCTGCATATGAGTCCAAATGTACATTTCATTCTTATGAATAGCATGTTCAAAAATATTACTTCCAAACTCCAGTTGTGTTTTCCTACTACTTTTGCTTACTAGTTTTCTGTATCATTAAAACAGCAGACTGCAACTCTTACATAGCTAAAAAGCTGTACTTGACCACAATATTAAAATTACTCTAGGTTTGTTGTATTAAATTTACTTCAGATCAAATAGCCATTCTATTTCCACATTCAATTTGTCTTGAGTCTTTTCCTTTAATTTTTTTTTCCCTTTCTAAAATTTTTAGTTCTAAGTCAGTCCTCCATTCTACAGGCAATTTTATAGCTTTAGAAAATTGTCCTATGGTCTCATTCCCATTCTGCTCAAAATATTAACTTTTACTTAACATGGTATGATAGAGCAATTTAACAACTGATCCCCTTCTAACAGTTAGCAATAGATGATTAATCTTAGTCCAATGAGGTCTGAAGTGTCCCTGAGCTCATCAGTCAATCCTTCCTAGACACGTAAACTAGGGCTGGGAGTATATGAAGTAAATGCTTCAAACAAAATTAAGGCTGGCCAGAACATTTTATGCTTCCATCAAATCCAAGTAGTTTACTTTCAGTTTAGAGAAAGATCAAGTACAAAGTCAGAGTTGTTCTAAGCTGTCAGACCAGGCCTAGCAGTACTAGAATGAAATGCCAGCATCACCTTACAGTCACATAATGGGCATGGCTTATGCCTATGTGCTTTGCTCCATCAGTCTCCACTCATGCAGCTGGGGTTTCCTCGAGGCTCCTACTGCCCTCCCAGAAGGAGAGGGATTTCATTACTCTCTTTTGCACATTCGCATACAAGTGTGATTTCAAACAGATGCAAAAAACCCTCCCATGCCCTACAGATGGGATGGCTCCCCCAGCATGAAATAGGTCTTTGCTCCCCTCTTTCATGGATGATTCCATTCACAGTCTCCCTGGGCAACCCATTCCAGTGCCTCACCACCCTCTCAGTAAAGAATTTCTTCCTTATATCCAATCTAAACTTCCCCTCTTTAAGTTTGAACCCATTACCCCTTGTCCTGTCACTACAGTCCCTGATGAATAGTCCCTCCCCAGCATCCTTGTAGGCCCCCTTCAGATACTGGAAGGCTGCTGTGAGGTCTCCATGCAGCCTTCTCTTCTCCAGGCTAAACAGCCCCAACTTTCTCAGCCTGTGTTCATACGGGAGGTGCTCCAGTCCCCTGATCATCCTCGTGGCCCTCCTCTGGACTTGTTCCAACAGTTCCATGTCCTTCCTATGTTGAGGACACCAGAACTGCACACAATGCTCCAAGTGAGGTCTCACGAGATCAGAGTAGAGGGGCAGGATCACCTCCTTCGACCTGCTGGTCACGCTCCTTTTGATGCAGCCCAGGATACGGTTGGCTTTCTGGGCTGCGAGCACACACTGAAGCCGGCTCATGTTCATTTTCTCATCGACCAACACCTCCAAGTCCTTCTCCACAGGGCTGCTCTGAATCTCTTCTCTGCCCAACCTGTAGCTGTGCCTGGGATTGCTCCGACCCAGGTGTAGGACCTTGCACTTGGCATGGTTAAACTTCATAAGGTTAGCATCAGCCCACCTCACAAGCATGTCGAGGTCTCTCTGGATGGCTCCAACACTCACAGCCCTCACATTACAGAAAACACACTACCTCAGCCCTCCTGCGCTCCTGTGGCCGTCCCTTGTACCTGACCCTGGCAGAGCTGGCCCAGGGCATGTGGCAGCAGCCAGGCCTGTGTCAGGCTGGGACTCGCCAGAAACACAGCCAGACATGTTCCCGCTGACATACCACAGGCAGCACCCCACACAAGGGCAGCCTTTACCTCGAGTTTCGATGAACACTCAAAAGGAGATTTGCATTTTTTAAGACATATTCATGAACTTCCTTACTTTTGCCCTGCAACCATTTGAGACTTCACGCAAAATACTCCGAAAAGTAAAGTTTAGTTTAAAGTATACCCTCAAATATCAACTTTAACAACTGCACTGATTGTAATTCATTAGGGGCAAATTACTTCCTGAGAAATACAAGGAGATACAAATACAGCATCGTGTGGTTTGTGCTCCCTACACAGTGAGTTACGGTGCTTTGAGAAATGATGGTGAAATGAGAACAGTGAGGATAACATTATTTATGGAATGAAAATATAGGCAATTTTAGATGCAATGTACTTTTTTTTCCTGCATCTGATAGCATTTTGAGCTGACATCTTCCAGATACTGAAGATGAAAAGGGATTTTTACCTTTTTGTGAAAAAAAAAAAAAATAGTGTGCATGTTTTCCAATTAGGTGTAAGCCAGGACAGAATTGAGGGATTAGATAATGCAGCATGTCTGAGGGTCTGCCCTGGGGAGTGGGCTGTGGGTAGAAACCATCAGGTGGTTAAACCCGGAATGTCTCTGGCTGTAGCAAAGATCATGCCACATCATAGTTTAATGTTTTAGTTGAAACTTAGGGTGGAGGTTGATGTTGTCTTACTCGGTAGCTGGACAGCCCATCGTGCTGGTGCTGGTTGTGGCCTTCTGAAGCCCATTAGATTATTTCTATAATCCTTTCCAGTGCATTCATTTGTCATGGACAAGGGGTAACGGGTTAAAACTTAAACAGGAGAAGTTTAGATTGGATATAAGGAAGAAATTCTTTACTGAGAGGGTGGTGAGGCACTGGAATGGGTTGCCCAGGGAGGTTGTGAGTGCTCCATCCTTGGCGGTGTTCAAGGCCAGGTTGGATGAGGCCTTGGGTGGCATGGTTTAGTGTGAGGTGTCCCTACCCATGGCAGGGGGGTTGGAACTAGATGATCTCAAGGTCCTTTCCAACCCTAACTATTCTATGATTCTATGATATTGCCCATTTTGGTTCCTTAAACAAAACCACCATGAAGTTAAAATGTGTTCTGCGTAGTTTGTGTGGTTCTATATGATCTTGAGCTGACTGGCTTTGTCTTGCACACAGACCTGCACAGGTGTGCCCCTTGCGTTGTCCCAGGGTGAGCTGCTGGTTTCAGCAATCAGCCTCATGCAAAAGGCTCTGGGATGGAAAGGATGCCCCTGCTTTCATCCTCAATAGGGAAAAGATTCTTTTTTTTTCCTCGGAAAAAAACTTGTGTCACATTTTTGTTTTAAATTATAAAGATTAATCCTGAGGTTTGACTTCAGCTGGAAGGTTGAAAGGCGAGACTCGGGTTCAACAGCACACATGTAGTCTGGTTTTACGTCTTCAGGGGAAAAAAAAAATAAGTGCAGCATCCCTGCCTTCAGCTCCACAGGCAGCCCTGGAACATCACAACTGAGCAGTGGAAAACACCGAGGACTTCAAAAACCCCCAGCAGTGGGTGCCCAGTGACACCATCTTGTTAAGCCTGTCGCTTCTGTATGCTCTTCAGAATATATGCAACTAAAAGCCTACTGTTGAATATTAAATACAGTTAAAAAATTATACTACTCACATTATGTAACTACTTTAACTCAGTCAACCCCAGTATAAACAAGTCTTCCAAATAGATACCACCATGCTGCAGAAAGCACTGCTTTGGTTATTAATGAATGTGTTGACCCTTATTTTAAATGCTGATCCATAACACTTGCAGCTTTATGCTTGCCATAATTTCCTACTCCTCCTTCAGCCACCTCCATAAAGAATTTTATTGACTATATCAGTAAGCAGTAATCTCCATTCTAATAACCACTTTCAAATTTCAGAACACTTCTCATGCCCCAGGTATAACTGATTTTGCTCCCTAAGCATCTGTATCAAACACTCAGTCTTGTCCTTAAAAAGGATGGGGTTGGATGAGCAAATGTCCTCTTAACACTCAGCAGAAGCCAGCTCAGCAAGCACTACATGCTTCAGAAATTATTTTTCCATTTATAGTAACTACAAGTAAATGTTACCTGTAAGAAATTTCATGAGGTTACCTCACAGCCAAAGAAAATATTTCTGTGGTGCACATGGCACGTTAGACTGCTCTCCACAATGTTTGCTTACATATCTAATCACACAAGAAACTAAGTTCTACTGAACTCAATCGGATTTTACATGGACTGGTTGTTAAAGGAACCAGACTTACTCTAAAAGCAAGAAGGAGGGAGTTAAATGAGTGTGTTTAACATGCAGAAGTTTTAAACTCTGTCAAGAATGATTTTGGCATTCAGCAACCTGATTTTGGAAATCTCTTTGTCTCCCTGAGCCTATCAAGCTAAGCTGGTTTTGAACAAAACTGTGTCAGCTTGACAGTCTTGACAATGCTGCTCTGACTCTCTCCAGCGTCTCATTCCTCATCATCCATTCAGAAACTTCACAACATTAAACTCAAAGAAAACAAGACTTCAGCAACAGTTAATATATTCACAAAACGGTACAACAACAATGTCTAAACCCAATTAACTACCCCAGGAGTGGCAGGCAAGAAGTCTGTAAACCACGTATACATCTTGCCACACATGTTCCACAGACACCAAACAGAATATATTGCTCAAAGAATAGTTAGCAGAGTCTTGTGGGGCTGGAAGATAAAGGCATCATTTTCACTGCCAGATTCTCTCTCACAGTTTCATAATTTTTATAATAAAAGATTATATATATATAGATTATGAAATAATTAATCTCAGTACTTATCAAAGTATACATATAGGATACTGTTATGGTTTAAGCCCAGCTGGTAACTCAGAACCACAAAGCTGCTCGCTCACTCCCCGACTTCTTCCTCCCACAGCTCCTGGAGGAGAATCGAAAGAATGTAACTCCCACTGGCTGAGATAAGAACAGTTCAGTAACTAAGGTATAACACAAACCACTACTGCTACCAGCAGTAATAATAATGATAATGCAAATAACAAGGGAAGAGAATACAACCACTCACCACCCACCAACTGATACCCAGCCAGACCCTAGCAGTGATCTAGTCATTCCGGGTAACTGCCCCCTGTTTATATACTGGGCATGACGTGCTGTGGTATGGAACACCACTTTGGTTAGTTTGGGTCAGGTGTCTTGTCTCTGCTTCCTCCCAACTTCCCCTCCTCCCTGGCAGAGCATGAGACTCAGAAAGTCCTTGGTCAGACTAAACATTACTGAGCAACAAATAAAACCATCAGTGTTATCAGCGCTGTTCCCAGGCTGAAAGTCAAAACCACAGCACTGCACCAGCTACTAAGAAGGAGAAAAATGACTGCTACTGCTGAACCCAAGACAGATACTATATATAGGATACTATACTATAAAATATAGTATTCTATACTCTTATATATAGGATACTATTTGTTTCCTAAAGACAACAGGTCAAACTTTAAAATTCCACTTTTCTCAGGGTCTGCGAAGCTAGTCAAAGGTTTCCAGGAATTCCAAGCAAGCCAAGCTCAAATGAGCACACTAATCTGTGAGCATGAGGAGGACATACAAAAGAGACTGGAGCTCTTTGCCATCTTCCGTGACTCTTCTGAGGGACAAAGCAGATAGGCAGTGATCCCCTGGAAAACAAACAAGTGCCAGGGAACATCGCTTTGCTGACAACTGAGTAAATGGAAGTTTATTTCTCGTATTTCATGGAAATATTAAGATCTAATAAAATATACTCAAAAAAACCTGAAACTTTTTTTTATTATTATTGTCATAAGCTGTAAAAGTGGTGTATTCCTCAAATGGTTCCTGCATTATCATCTACCAGATAAAACTACTCAGTCACCTATGGATGCAGCATTAGTGAAAAAAGCAAGGGAGGACAGGTATATTGAAACAATGGACTGCATTTGGTGGCCTCTAACTTCTATGCTTATTTATAACAAAACCCAATAATGTACCACATGGTTAATTAAAAATACACTGCCCAGAGTGAACAAAAACCAACAACATGCTACAGTCTATTAAATGAAATGATGATTCTGACTCAATTGCTTTGTAGACCACTGAATTAGAAAGTGGGGAGAAAAGATTTATCACAGGGGACATTTGAGATCATTAGCAAAAGTTTAATTATTGAAAGGTTTTATCTCTGAAGGCCAAGTCTGTTGCTGTACTTATGTGGGCTTCTGGTTTTTTCCTGCATTATTACGAACAGCCATCACCAATCCCACCCCCACCTGACCCCCTTCAAGTCTTTTATGCCCTTTTAACCACCTTCATGAGATGAATGTTATCCTCTGTGCTCTCAATTCAGAAAGCACATAACTATATCTTAAGTCTCACTGGCACAAGTCCTCAGCTGGTATATATCACACATACAGAGCTTCAGCGTCCACCTCAGTGGAACTCAAGTGCATTTTCAGTGGATTACTGAGCCAGGTTATTAAAAAGAAATTAAAAAAAAAAGTTCCTTAAACTGTTACGGAGTGTTGACACTCTAGAAATGAATATTTGCATGTGGAATTTCATTATGATGATTTTTCATGCAATATGAACATCCAGTGCTATATATATGTGTTCTGTGCACCAGGAAGCACAGCAGGACAATTTTTCAGTCTAAGGTAACACAGCACTTCCTCAAAGACAGTTAAATGACCTTGTGGTTAGGCAATCCTTCAACTGGTGTTCTCATTTCATAGCCAAAGCCATTAGGACAACACAAAACTGGTTTCAGGAAAGCACATTAGTTAATTATAAACCAATCTCAGACAAAACAAAAGGAGAATATTTGATTTATTCTAATTGTTTATAGCTATTATGATATTGTGGTCTGCAGAAAACTATGAGATTTTACAGTAACAGCAATAATATGGGATTTCGACTTCTGCCTTTCCTTGTCAGTAATTTTCTAATAATTCACCTACAGCTACTACTGACAAGAACTGGTCATAGTTTCATGCTTGATGCTGCTCATGTTGATGTCAACAACCTCCATTAGGTGAAATATAAAGGTCCCAACAATTTGTGAACAACCGGAAATTCCAGTTTCACACCAGCTTTCACCAGCAGGTCTGTAAAAGCTGCTCACATGAATTAAGGTTGCAGATCCCCATCCAAAACTTAGAGACACACTGACATGACATGCTTTTCAACCAGTTTCACTGTTTCTTTCTGCACTCCACTGGACTTGCTTTTCTTGCCTTCTTACTACAACTTTAAACCACAAGCTCCTTGGGTCAGAGCTGTCACTCATTCTGTTTTCCAACTGCATGGAAAAATGGGGCTCAACTTGTTCACGATCACAGTGTAAGTGCTAAATAAATTATGAAAGCAGTACACTATATTCCAAACTGGATTTGTCTATTTCACAATATCAACATAGTGATCTTTTCAGCAGAAAATGTTTTTAGGTTTTGCATTTACTCAGAACCTACCACAGTAGATTCCTGGGATAAAATTTGGTCTCCTATGCTCAGGTTTAAAACATCTAGTCATTTCCATTAATTTCTGTCACTGTTCTGGATTGCTTCTAGGATCCTGCTTTAATGGGTACAGCTACCCATTCAAATAACAGCTGATTGCATCTTCAGTTTTTAAATCTCACTGTGGAGAAATAGCTATTTATTTCTTGTCACTGCATTTCCCATGCAATATGACGACTTTCTTTATTCACAGGGTTTCACTACACTCATCAAAACGTTTATTCTTACCACAGAAAAGACCAAGCATACCTAAAGAGTTATTGCAGGCACCACAGCAGATTCACTACAAGTCAGGTTTGACATACTCATTTCTAGTACAGCACATATTGCTTGTCAATAGCTTATAGCATCTTTCTCTAATTTCCAGTTTCTGCAGGCAAACAGATTTCTGCATTAGGGCTTCACTATACTAGAAGAAACTCCAGCATAATGTCTTTTTCCAAGTCTTCTTCATAGAAAGAATGACCAATTCTTGCTTAGCTTTCTCCATTGCTTCCCCAAAATAACGACCCCAGATCTAGCATAAGTTATACAGTTTCTGCCAAAGTCATCCAAGGTCAACAATTTTTTGGTTTGGTGTTTTTTAAATGCTTTGATTTTCATTTAGATTGGGGAACATGGGAAACCTGGGGAGCTCTGAATTAAACCAAGTGGTTGTGACTGAGCTGCTGTGTCACTGTGGCTGCTCCTCTTGCTCACATCTCCTGCAGCACAGCTCTTTATCCACCACTGGCTGCTGAGCACCCTCAGTAGGGTTAGCAGAAGGGAAAGAACCTACAAGCCTATTTAGGTATGTGCTCGATAGTCCAGCTTTTATTACAGAGGATAATTTTTCCAAAGTAATTATAGCAAAGAAGATTGATACAGCTTGTTACTATAGCAATGTTTCCTGGGTTCAGCTCTAACAGTTGTTTTTCTCCTTCTTAGTAGCTGGTGCAGTGCTGTGTTTGAGATTTAGACTGAGAAAAATACTGATAACACACTGATGGTTTTAGTTGTTGCTACATAATGCTTACTCTGACCAAGGACTTTTTCAGTCTCATGCTCTGCCAGGGAGGAGATGCATGGGAAGCCAGGGGGAGCAGAGACAGGACACCTGACCTAAACTAACCAAAGGGGTATTTCCTCCCACAGCACATCATGCCCAGTATAGAAACTAGGGGGAGTTACCTGGGAGGCCCACATCACTGCTTGGGCTGGGCTAGGTATCGATCAGTGAGTGGTGAGCAACAGTACTGTGCACCACTTGTGTTTTTTGTTTTCTTTGTCTTTTCCCCTTTTAGAATCAAAGAATCATAGAATCATAGAATGGTTTGGGTTTGAAAGGACCTTAAGATCATCAAGTTCCAACATCCTTCCATGAGGAGGGAAACTTCACACTAAATCATGTCACCCAAGGCTCTCTCCAACCTGGCCTTGAACACCGCCAGGGATGGAGCATTCACAACTTCCTTGGGCAACCCATTCCAGTGCCTCACCACCCTCTCAGTAAAGAATTTCTTCCTTATATCCAATCTAAACTTCCCCTCTTTAAGTTTGAACCCATTACCCCTTGTCCTGTCACTGCAGTCCCTAATGAATAGTCCATCCCCAGCATCCTTGTAGGCCCCCTTCAGATACTGGAAGGCTGCTGTGAGGTCTCCATGCAGTCTTCTCTTCTCCAGGCTAAACAGCCCCAACTTTCTCAGCCTGTGTTCATACAGGAGGTGCTCCAGTCCCCTGATCATCCTTGTGGCCCTCCTCTGGACTTGTTCCAACAGTTCCATGTCCTTCCTATGTTGAGGACACCAGAACTACACACAATGCTCCAAGTGAGGTCTCACGAGATCAGAGTAGAGGGGCAGGATCACCTCCTTCGACCTGCTGGTCACGCTCCTTTTGATGCAGCCCAGGATACGGTTGGCTTTCTGGGCTGCGAGCGCACACTGAAGCTGGCTCATGTTCATTTTCTCATCGACCAACACCCCCAAGTCCTTCTCCGCAGGGCTGCTCTGAATCTCTTCTCTGCTCAACCTGTAGCTGTGCCTGGGATTGCTCCGACCCAGGTGTAGGACCTTGCACTTGGCATGGTTAAACTTCATAAGGTTGGCATCAGCCCACCTCACAAGCATGTCAAGGTCCCTCTGGATGACATCCCTTCCCTCCGGCGTATCAACCAAACCACACAGCTTGGTGTCATCAGCAAACTTGCTGAGGGCGCACTCAATCCCAGTGTCCACGTCACCAACAAAGATGTTGAACAAGACCGGTCCCAACACCAATGCCTGAGGGACACCACTTGCTACTGGTATCCAGATGGACGTTGAGCCATTGACCACAACCCTTTGCGTGCGGCCATCCAGCCAGTTCTTTATCCACTGAGTGGTCCACCTATCAAATTGATGTCTCTCCAATTTAGAGAAAAGGATATCGTGTGAGACAGTGTCAAATGCTTTGCACAAGTCAAGGTAGATGACATTAACTGCTCTACCCATGTCCATCTAGTCCAGCCCCCCTGCAAGAGCAGGGTAACCTAGAGTACATCACACAAGAACTTGTCCAGCCGAGCCTTGAATATCTCCAACATAGGAGACTCCACAACCCCCCTGGGCAACCTGTTCCAGTGCTCTGTCACTCTCACAGTAAAGAAGTTTTTCCTGATGTTCACATGGAAGCTCTTATGCTGCAGTTTACACCCATTACCCCTTGTCCTATCACTGGACATCACTGAGAAAAGCCTAGCTCCATCATCCTGACACTCATCCTTTACATATTTGTAAACATTGATGAGGTCACCCCTCAGTCTCCTCCAAGCTAAAGAGACCCAGCTCCCTCAGCCTCTCCTCATAAGGGAGATGTTCCACTCCCTTAATCATCTTGTGGCTCTGGGCTGGACTCTTTCAAGCAATTCCCTGTCCTTGAACTGAGGGGCTGGGTCATCCATTTTCCTCTTCTTGAAAATGGGGGTTACATTTCCCTTTTTCCAGTCGTCGGGAACTTCACCTGACTGCCATGATCTTTCAAATATGATGGCCAGTGGCTTAGCAACTTCATTCGCCATCTCCTTCAGGACCCGCGGATGGATTTCTTCAGGTCCCATGGACTTGTGTATGCTCAGGTTCTTAAGACAATGTTGAACCAGACCCTCTCCTACAGTGGGCCTAAGGTCTTCATTCTCACAGCCTCTGCATCTGCCTTCCAAGGCTTGGGTGGCGTGGTCAGAGCATTTTGCCAATGAAGACTGAGGCAAAGAAATCATTAAGAACCTCAGCCTTCTCCAAATCCAGGGTAGCCAGTTCTCCTGGAGAGGGCTCACGCTGTCCCTAGTCTGTCCTTTATTTGCTATGTACCTATAGAATCCCTTCCTGTTATCTTTAACATCCCTAGGCGAGTTTAATTCTAACTGGGCCTTAGCTTTCCTAACCTGCTCCCTAGCTTCTCAGACAACATCCCTGTATTCTTCCCAGGCTGCCTGTCCTTACTTCCACCTTTTATAAGCCTCTTTTTTCTCCTCCAAGTTTCCTGAGCAGCTCCTTATCCATCCAACGAGGTCTCCTCGCCCTCCTGCTGCACTTCCTTCTAGTTGGGATGCAACACTCCTGAGCTTGGAGCAGGTGATCATTGAATATCAACCAACAGTCTTGGCCCCCCTGCCCTCTAGGGCCACATCCCATGGAACCTTACTGAACAGGTTCCTGAAGAGGCCAAAGTCTGCTCTCTTGAAGTCCAGGGCAGTGAGCTTGCTGCACGCTCTTCTCACTGTCCTGAGCATCTCGAATTCGACCATCTCATGATCGCTGCAACCAAGGCTGCCCTGGAGCATCACATTTCCAACCAGCCCTTCCCTGTTGGTGAGCACGAGGTCAAGCATGGCACCTCTCCTTGTCAGCTCCTCTATTACTTGCAGAAGGAAGTTGTCTTCCACACAGTCGAGGAACCTCTGGATTGCTTGTGCCGGGCCGTACCATCCCTCCAACAGATATCAGGGTGGTTGAAGTCCCCCATGAGAACAAAGGTCTGCGAGTGTGAGTCTGTTCCTATCTGTCTATAGAGGCCTTCATCCACAGAGGCCTCTTGATCAGGCGGTCTGTAACAGATCCCCACAGTAATGTCTCCCATCGCTGTTCTCCCTTTAACCCTGACCCACAAACTCTCTGTCGACTGCTCACCTGTCCCCAGACAGAGTTCCATACTCTCCAGCCTATCCCTAACATAAATAGCAACTCACCCCCCCATCTGCCAGGCCTGTCTTTTCTAAAGAGCCTGTGACCTTCTGTTCCAACACTCCAGTCATAGGAGCCATCCCACCATGTTTCTGTGATACCAGTTATATCATATCCCCGTAGACGTGCACACATCTCTAATTCCTCGTGTTTGTTCCCCAACAATACAGTTTTATATTCTTTCCCCTTGTTATTTCCTTTATCGTTATTATTCAATAATAATTCAATAATAATAATAATTCAAACTTAAACAGGGGAAGTTTAGATCGGATATAAGGAAGAAATTCTTTACTGAGAGGGTGGTGAGGCACTGGAATGGGTTGCCCAGGGAGACTGTGAATGCTCCATCCTTGGCGGTGTTCAAGTCGGGGTTGGATGAGGCCTTGTGTGGCATGGTTTAGTGTGAGGTGTCCCTGCCCATGGCAGGGGGGTTGGAACTAGATGATCTCAAGGTCCTTTCCAACCCTAACTATTCTATGATTCTATGATTATTATTGGTGGTAGCAGTGGTAGTTTTCATAGAATCAACCTGGACAGAGTGCCTTATGGTACATTAGTTACTGGGCTGTTCTTATGTCAGTCCATGGGATTTACGTTCTTTCGATTCTCCTTCCCGTCCCTCTGGGAGCGGGGCGAGGAAAAAGTGGGGGAATGAGCGAGCGGCTGCATGTTTCTGAGTTACCAGCTGGGCTTAAAACATAACAGCTGCAGAAGAGCTGATATTCTTCACTGAAGTTTTTCTACTCCTCCAATGGCAGGGGTTAGCTCCAACTTCAGGTTCTTCAGTTGGAGGCCAGTCTCTAAGCAGCCCATCATTCCCAGGCACAGCAGGGTGCAGGAGTGACCTTTTCCCATACTTCCTTTCTTCATTCCCCACCGGGCTGGAAACAGTCTTTCAACACAGAGGTCTGGGGCAAGGGTAACTTGGAGAGAACTTGCATCACCTTTCATCAGCCCACAAAACAGTACTTAGGAAGCACTTGGAATTAGCAGCTGCCCAAAGAAACTAATTTATTTTATTTGCTTTTTCATCCTCCACAAATGGGCACACTTGGCTTTTATTTAGGTAGAAAGCATGGAGTGTTATAGGAAGGTGGGCAATTGGAACTGTCATATGCAGTCCTAAGTATATGCAACAGCTGTTAGGCAAGAAGAGGAGATAGGAAAAGAAATTAAGAGCAAAGTCGTCTCATCAGTTATTAGAATATTTATGTCAAGCAGTATGTCTTTCATATGCAAGCTACTTAAATACATTCTGATCCCCTGTAAGCTAGCATTTCCACATTTAGTCTGTATATTATTATGCTGTGGGTGAACACGTGTACATAATACAACCAGACATCTAAACAGGAAGCACACTATTTAATTTCAGGCATTACAACAGGAAAGGTGCAAGATGTGAAGCCAGCACTGTGCAGCCCTAGGATAGGAAGAACACTAGAAAACTGTTATTGACTATCCCACTTAGAGAGTGAAGACATCTGGATCTGTTTAGTACATATCTTCAGAGTTCTACAGAACGTATTTCAAGAACATAGAACAGCCTCATTCCTTCATTACCTAAAATATGCCCTGGATCCAAGTCTAGAGGAAGGTGTCCCTGCCCATGGCAGGGGGTTGGAACCAGATGATCTCTAATGTCGCTTCCAACCTAAACCGATCTGTGATTCTATGACACTGGCACTTTCCTCCTTTTAGATACAATCACTTTCTGTTTTTCCCCATAGCAGGGAACATTCACTTTCTCCCTCAGATCCTCAAAGCACGTTTGAACTGGCTTTTCTTTCTCTAGCATTTGGGAAATGCAAATACATTATGATGTCTGGCCATTGCCAGTCATTGATCAGCGCTGAGAAGCAGACTTGGCACAACTTAATATCTGCAGGAAACAAAGGTCATAATTTCAATTACAATCCTCATTATTTACTATGATTAAATGAATTTGTTAATAATGCCAAAGCTCAAGCTGTTTAACATAACTAATTATGCAAGTAACAGATTATTGCAGCCGTTAACACTGCATTGCTTCTCAGACTTCTGCTATTTTGCATTTCAGTTAGCTGTTTCTATGGCAGACTTTTAGCAAGTACAAGCAAAGCAGGGGAACTGGTAGCATCTGAAACACTTGCCAGTGGAAGTAAACACACCATACAGAACGTGGATATATAGCACAAGCCAAGGCAGGATTTTTCTTTTCCACAAACGAACAACAAAACACTTACTCATGGTATGATGACAAACAAGTAGTTTTGAAATACAATGTTCTGCTAATAGACAAATCAGAGAACAAAATGTTTTATATAGAGGAGGTAAGAATGCAATCCCAGCTGCCCTCTCCTATTGGTTTCGGCACGCAGATACTTCAGTCCATAGCCCTAAAAGATGATCAATTCCTTACGACTTCAAATACAGTTATAGTATTTATTGCATAAAGCAAAGGAAATTAGTCATTTTGTTGTTGTTTTGATACTATGAATTAGTTAGCATAGGAAAGCCAAAATACCCTTAAGCTGAATGACTTCAAGGGCCACAGAAACCAATTCTTGCTGAAGCCCAGCACTAATGCCAACCGCTGCCCTCCTCCCCACTCTATCCTGAGGGATACAAGGGAGACAAAGGCCCTCAGGCACTTGGAGCATGCTGGCCAGGGAGCACAGCTGAGAGCACAGAAGAGCTGAGGCAGCTGCTCCTCGCAGTGCACGTCAGGGCAGGCTGCTGCACGCACTGGGCAGGGCTGCCAGGAGACACTGCTGGCCAAAGACCATTGTGAACATGGATGTCATCTAAGCGTTCTGGAGATACCAGTCCAGGCTCAGAAAACAGGCTATAAGCTCTTCAGGGCAGGGACCATCTGTCTGTACTCCACTTAGGATGGAGGGCTCCTTCTTTTTCACTGAGTTGTTAGGGCACTGCTGCAGTAAAGCATGCTAAGTAAACACAAAAATCATACTTTCAGTGCTTGAAAACCGATCACTTGAACTGCAGAGTGCCAGGCAGGCAAAGACTAGCAATGCAGGCACACTGTGCTCCCCAAATACAGCATGCACAGCTTAGTGCACTGTTGCTCTCAAAACTACCCACTGACCTGCATCTTTCAGGGCTGCAGCACACTGTTTGTTTTAGCACATTTTCTTTTATGTATGTAAAGGGAGAAAACCAGTAAGTAACTCCCCCAAGTATAAGCAAGACATTAAACCCCATTAAATGTCAGAGAAAAAGTGCAACTTCTGTTAGGAATATCTTCTTGTAGTTTTTTGGTTCCCTGACAATCCATAGAGGCAGACTAAGTATTCAAACTGTACAAAGACAGTGCTCCAGAAGAAAATCCTAAACCTAAAAGCCACTAAACAGAGTCACAAGGATGAGAAATTTGGAGGTCCTTAATTAAACCCTTATGTTGCTTGAGATAAGCACCTTTCCTACCCTTTCTTACACCTTTTTTCTTTGGCTCAGAATTTTTTTCAACTTCTATGGTCTCTTGTTTGGCAAGTGACTTGATGGCAAAGCTTCTGCTGACACACAAAAAAACCTGACTGGTCACTATATCTCATCTTCCTCTAGGGAGGGAGACCCACAGTTATTCAGCAAACCCTGCATAACCTCTGTTCTGCCTTCGACCTTCAATAAATGGTTGGATTAGTTGGGAGATCAAAAAAGTTAAAAAAGAATAGTTCAAATGAGGAAAATCATTAAGTTCTAATTATACCATGGTTTTGCAAAGAACACACTGGAGCCGGTAATTTTTCATTGATAGGGCAATGAACAATCCACAAACCATAGCTGTGTCTTTCCCAACAATTAATTACAATTCTAGGAATTACCTACAAAATATGTTTCCTCAAAGTACCCTTTGGTTCTCCCGTGGAGCCACAGAGGAGTTTTTCAGCTATGAAGCACATGAGACAAGAATATAGTTGCTGTGTATTTCTAAAAACCAGAAGGATGGCAACACTGAACCAGATATTATAGTTTCCATCCTGGCTGCAATTCAAGTGGTAGAGTTCAAGACTGCACAGCACAGCACAGGACACCTTCTAGCATTGATTCACACAGGCTCCATTCCTCCTGCCTGATGAATTTTGAAACTTCATTTATCAGAGATTTGTGTTTTAGAAGTGAACATGAGCCGATCTGGCAACTGCAGCCTAGCCTTACACTGAGGAAAGCATCTTGAAACTGAACCAGAAAACTTTTAAAGGCTAGAACATGCTGATCACCTATAAGCCAAGGGTTCATCTGTACTTAGCAATAATGTAGTAAAGAAGTGTCCTGCATTCAGCTGTAGCAGTTATTGTCCTCTTTCCCAAAAGCTGGTGCAGAGCTGTGTTTTCAACTTTCAGCCTGAAAACGCTGATAACACCGATGTTTTTAGTTGTTGCTAAGTAACGTTTACTCCAATCAAAGACTTTTCAGTCTCATGCTCTGCCAGTGAGGAGGGCATGGAAAGCTGGGAGGAAGCAGAGACAGGATACCTGACCCAAAGTAGCCAAAGGGGTATTCCATACCACAGCATGTCACGTCCAGTACAGAAACTGGGGGGATTTACCTCGGAGGCCCAGATTACTGCTTCGGTCGGGCTGGGTATCGGTCAGTGAGTGGTGAGCAATAGTATTGTGCATCACTTGTGTTTATTGTTTTCTTTGTGTTTTCCCCTTTGTCCTGGTTTAGCAGTAGCAGTCATTTTTTCTACTGGTGCAGTGCTGTGTTTTGACTTTCGACCTGGGAATAATACTGATAAAGCCGATGTTTTCAGTTGTGGGTCAGAATGTTTTCCCTGACCAAGGACTTTGTGAGTCTCATGCTCTGCCAGGGAGGAGGAGAAGCCAGGAGGAAGCAGGGACAGGACGCCTGACCCAAACTAGCCAAAGAGGTATTCCATACGACAGCACGTCATGCCCAGGAGGTAGAACTGAGAGTGGCCCGGAAGGGCTGGAACACGGCAGGGTGGGGGCGAGGTACCAGTTGGTGAGCGGTTGTATTCTCTTCCTTGTTATTTCCTTTATCATTATTACTATTAGTGGTAGCAGTAGTGATTTGTGTTATACCTTAGTTATTAAACTGTTCTTATCTCAACCCGTGGGAGCTGCATTCTTTTGATTCTCCTCCCCGTCCCTCCAGAAGCGGGGGGAAGAAAGGTGGGGGGGGGAAGTGGACTTCGTGGTTCTGATTTACGGCCTGGGCTTAAACCACGACACCCTTTTAGTTTTATATTCTCTCCCCTTGTTATTTCCCTTATCTTTATTATTATTATTGGTGGTAGCAGTAGTAGTTTTGTGTTATACTTTAGTTACTGGACTGTTCTTTTCTCAACCCATGGGATTTACATACTTTAGATTCTCCTTCCCATCCCTCTGGGAGTGGGGGAGAAAGAAAGAGGGGAGTGAGCAAGCAGTTGTGTGGTTCTGAGTTACCGGCTGGGCTTAAACTACAACAAGAAGTTAAATGTCCTATTCTTGGTGCTGAACTAGAGGAATGAGAACTGGTGGATGCCTTGAGCAGCTCTGATAGATCATCCAGTTCCAACCCCCCTGCCATGGACAGGGACACCTCACACTAAACCATGTCACCCAAGGCCTCATCCAACCTGACCTTGAACACCACCAAGGATGGAACATTCACAACCTCCCTGGGCAACCCATCCCAGTGCGTCACCACCCTCTCAGTAAAGAATTTCTTCCTTATATCCAATCTAAACTTCCCCTCTTTAAGTTTGAACCCGTTACCCCTTGTCCTGTCACTACAGTCCCTGATGAAGAGTCCATCCCCAGCATCCTTGTAGGCCCCCTTCAGATACTGGAAGGCTGCTATGAGCTCTCCACGCAGCCTTCTCTTCTCCAGGCTGAACAGCCCCAACTTTCCCAGCCTGTCTTCATACGGGAGGTGCTCCAGTCCCCTGATCATCCTCGTGGCCCTCCTCTGGACTTGTTCCAACAGTTCCATGTCCTTTTTATGTTGAGGACACCAGAACTACACACAATGCTCTAAGTGAGGTCTCAGGAGAACAGCATCCTTGGGTCAGCCTGCCAGGAAAGAAGCTGCACAAGAAGGGCTGGGACAAGTTTTGGTGGGGCCTCCTCACATTCATTGAGGAGTTGTTTCTAAAACTCAGTGACTGAACTCGAAGGTACAATTAAGTACTAGGTTATTTTATTATCAAATATGCTTTCCCCACGGTGTTCCTGGGTTTGTCAGCAGCTCAAATATGTGCATAGCTACCTGCAGGTATGATGGCGCATGGTTATTTTCATCAGATAATGCTTCTACACCCATAACACTTCAAAAAAAAAATCTTGTTATAAATGTGTATTTATATTCAAAGTAAGACATATTTACTTATACTTAAACATATTAAGCAGAAATGAACGTGGGATATTTCCAAATACTGGATTGTTCTACAAAGCCTAGGCCACTTGTTTCAGCCTTAGGTGTTATGTTAGCCACAGTATTCTGAGACAATGGTGGAATTTCAAACTTTCCTGAAAAACCACCCTTCCAAGTATTCTGTACCCTTCAAATGAATGTGGTGTACACTTCTGTAATTTATAGCTGCTCTGGTTTAATCATTCATTTTAGGTTAGGTTGACAGACCTGAATTATTTTTGTCACTTGCTTTACAGAGCTGCACTGCACTACTTGTGCAGGCTATACAAACTCAAAGTAAAGCTCCGCTCCATGTCATTTTCTAATAAGATTCAAGATATACTCCATATATTTATGTTCCCTGATATTACAGATGGAACTGTTTGAAGATGCTGGCGTCCAGCTGTAAGGGTAGAAGAGTAACTAGAGGGAAGCACATTCCATAAATTCAAGCCAGCCAGCACAGCCTCCTGCCTGGCGCGAGGCATGGCTCCTGGCTCGCAGCATCACATGCAGCATTCTGTAAATGGGCTCAAAGGAAGAGAAAAAAAAGAAAAAAGAGATCAGCTCTTAAATGTCAGTTAGCTGGCAGCCAGCAAGAGGCTCAGATCTGCTGCACCTCGTATGAAACATGGCAAATTAGGCAAGGGAAGAGGGTAACTTTATTTATTGAATGTAAGAAACTAGAAGTGAAAACTGGAGGAAATAAATTTATTAATATGTGAACTGTGAGGTTGTTTCTTTGATTTGTTCCAAATGATCAGTGTAGGATGACAGTTAATAACTGCATATTGTTCACAAAAATATAGGGCTTAATAAAGGCCCATCTTCCATGTGCTGAAGTTCACTAAGAGTGGTAGTGGAAAAAATAAAACTCAGACCTTATTCAATAACTTTTCGTAGTGTTATGTGTACTTAAAACAAGCTCTGGAGGGTATAAGACAGACAAATGAACAGTTTTCCCCCCCAGATATGACTAGCCAGGAATGATGGCAGTACAACAAAAGGGAATCCAGCCAGCTTCTCTGTTTCAAATGCATGAACGGTTTATGAGGACATCTTAATCTTGTCAGAACAGTCAAACAGCTAACTCCAATCAAGCAAGGGCTCTGATGTACAGTGGGTCACACATTCTCAGTGGTGCGTTTCAGTACAGTGGTAGAATAGTCTTTTGTCAATTTGCTTTGTTGCAGCTGAAGTCTAAATTCAGCACGTTTAATAGCAAAAGAGAGAAAATTCAAACACTGTTGCCAGCTAGATGCCTTAGGGGACTTGAAATGACAGAAAATCAATTCATCCCTCAGAAAAAAAAATACTCCTGTAAGCTGCCTTCCTGTTTTGTTCCAAGTGAAGATAATACTGATGTTGATAACACCCACTAGGTCAACAATCTAATAATTTGTACCCAGTTGGAAATGGCACCTTAGCAAACAAAATGCTTTAAACTACCAGCTGACAAAACCATTACAAACTGCTGAGACCATTAATTTAAATTTAAGGCCTAGCATTACAGACCGAAAGGACCAAAATGCTCATGAAAAGCACCACAGAACTCCCTTCTATTAAGAATTCAGCTTGTATATACAAGCCCGTGGCTGTGAAAAATTTGACAGTTCTGATCTGGGACCATCTCTTTTTGCTTGCCCAGCAGCAAAAATTGTTCCAGCAAAACACAGGATCATCTCCCATTCTTCAGCATGGGAATTTCTACTTTTGATTCTTAATCTGAATAATTTCAGTCATTCCCAGGGGATTAGTATCAAACTGCTCTTTTGCAGAACACAGATTTCGCTTTATGCACTGCCTCCAATGTTTGAGACTGGTTGTACCCATCAGAGAGATCATCTCTAATGCTACTCACTTTGAGAAACTTTAAAAATTAGAATAAATGTTGAAATATTGTGGAATGAAATCAGAAAGTCACCTCACTCCCAACAGGTACAGGTGTACTTGAACTGTGTCTAAATTTACCAAAGTTGTTCCCCAACTTCCCACATACTTTTAAACTACATTCTCCCTTACTTAGACAATCCTTGTTATATACTCATTTCTTCTACTTACAAAAAACAACCCCAAATAACACTAATCTGCAGTTCAGTCAAAAAGTGAAGAAAATACAGAAAAAAAAATTAGAAAAAATATTTAAATAAGACACCGCGTTCATCCTGCCTCTAGTAGACAGTACTACAATTCTTCTTTCTAGAAGAGCTGTGTTACAATTTCATTGACTCTACTGTACCTATTTACAAAACAGTTTATATTGGTTGATGCTCTTTGGGCTCCATAACAACTTGCCTTAGATTGTCCCACCTAGTAGTTGAACCATTTGCAGGCAGACTCTTATTTGGCAAGATAAGCAGCAGAAAAACATTGTGTACCTGAAAGTTTTAAAGTAGGAACAACAGCAAAAATGAATACAATTAAGAAGAGTTTCCAAGGGGTTTAATTCTAATACTTCCTTTTGGTAGAAATGGTTGAATACAAGATAATTCAAATAAATCAAATAAACGGGTCCACTATTTCTTAAACACAGGAAGATTTGGTTTAGCGCCTTCCCTGTTGCTTTCCCAATGATGTTAAGGTTCCAGTTCTCCCTACACTGCCCATCAGAGGTCGTTCCTTAACACATAAAAGGTTCACTTTCCCGCAGAAAGCAAAGTGCCTAAATCAGTCCTAATCCTTTTGTATCACCTCCAGCACCTGCAGGGCTGGCACAGGAGTGTCAGGGGAAAGGTGCCCTGAGGAACTGATGCCATTGTATTCACCTGTGAAAAGCAAAAAGGAGATAATGTGAACATGAACAATAGCTTGTGAAAGGGAGAACAAAGACAGCAGAACTTAAAAGAAGTGGCAATGGAATTGTTCTCCTTCACTTCAGTCATGGTTACATACCTGATCTGAAGGATGCAGCCACATATTTCTTCACCCATTCTTACTTTAAATGAGAAGATTGTTTTGCTCTCCTAATTTAACTGGAGCCAAAATTATCACCTCTGTGATCAAGTGAAAGATGACAAATGATAGTGTTGGCAGAATCAATTGTTCTGTCCTCTCCATGAAAAAAGGTTCCATAATTCTGCATGGCCTTTCATTTTAGTTTACGGAGTTTGGTTGGGGGTTTGGGGGGCTACTTTTTTTTTTCTCTAAAGAATACATTTTTTACACTTTTCTTCAAACTTTCCAGCATGAGAAAGGCTACCATTTGCTGCAGTTTCATCCTTAAAAAAAATAAAATTGAAGCAAAAGAGAAAAACAAGACCAAAACCCCCCAAAAAGCCCAAAATCAATAACCCCACACCCCAATATATATACTTAAGAACTGATCTTACCATTTTCACTGAGACAATTGCAGGAAACAAGGATTAATAGAAGGATTTTTTTTTTTATAGACCTCTTAGACATTAGATCATTGACGATATTATTATTATTATTATAATTATTATCATTATTATTATTATCTTTCCAGTTCCGATTTTGCCTACAGGAAAAGAATAGTGGAAAGGAACAGCCTGCTGTTTAGTATCTCTGAACTCTAGAGTATTTCGTCTTCATCTTTTTAACATGTCCTTGCTACAGAAATCATGAGAGCAATTGGGAAAATACCACGCATATTTTCAGAGAAAATCCTTGTATTTTCTGCCAAGAGGCAGCGAAGTTCAAAATTAATTCTTAATTAAATTTTAGGCGACGTTGAGAGAGGTCAAGTATACCATTACTGTTACGAACACCAGTGGTTTTGTTCAGTTAGAAACCTACAAATATTTTTTAAGCCATCTTTCCTTGCATTTTGCAAGCTATTAATGAATCATTTTGTCATGTGTGGAATATTATTCATCTGAGGACCATCACATCATGAAAAGACATTAAATATGCTCTCATTATAGACACAGTGATTATTATAAATCCTTATTGTCAGGTCTTCAGATAAAACTTTAGGAGATGCATTTTATTAAACCATGCAGCAGGCAAAGTTTTCTCTGGAACCAAGAAGTGTAATCATGTAATGACAGTACTAGTATCTCCAGGTGAAATCAAAAATTCATTTTCAGATCCTTTTGATCATTTGGCATTGCGTGAGGATAAGTGTTGTCATTCCTGCCCTGCTTCCCCAGGTGCCCCTCCGTAATAGGTTTGAGGCCCTGGATCTTGATGGAGAGGTAAGTGAGGATGTGGTGCAAGGCCAGACTACAGGGTCACATAGGAAAAGGCGGTCGACTTCACGCCTCAAGACTGCCTCTGATAAGAAAGAAAGAAAGGTCATTGTTGTAGGCGATTCCCTTCTGAAAGGAACAGAGGGCCCGATATGCAGAGTTGACCCTCATCATAGGGAAGTGTGTAGTCTGCCTGGAGCCCAGATCAGGGATATCACCAAGGCACTCCCCAGCCTGGTGCACCCGACAGACTACTACCCACTGCTGGTCTTCCAGACAGGTGGGGGGGAAGCTGCTTCCCGCAGTCTGAGGGGGATGAAGAAAGACTACAGGGCCTTGGGGCGGATGGTGAAAGAGTCTGGGGCTCAAGTGATCTTCTCCTCACTTCTTCCATCTTCCGGTGATGATGTGGGACTGAATGGGAAAATTCAGTCTGTAAACGATTGGCTACGAGACTGGTGCTTTAGGCAGGGCTTTGGGTTCTTTGATAACAGCTGGTTTTATAAGGCTCCAGTCCGAATGATGGCACATGGGAAAGGTTTATCTCACCGAGGCAAAAGGATGCTGGGGCATGAATTAACAGGGCTCATTTGGAGAGCTTTAAACTAGATTCGAAGGGGGATGGGGTTGTAACTGGGCTTGCCCCAGTGGGGCAGCACTCTAGAACTGATGAAGACTGGGAGGCCTCCTATAATCCTAGGGTGAAATTGGTGAGCTCAGCTCGCTCCTTGAAATGCCTGTACACCAATGCATGCAGCATGGGAAATAAGCAGGAGGAGTTGGTGACCTGTGTTAAGTCAGGAGATTATGATCTGGTGGCAATTACAGAGACGTGGTGGGACAGCTCGCATGACTGGAATATAGTCATGGAGGGCTATGTCCTTTTCAGGAAAGACAGGCCAGACAGGCAGGGTGGTGGGGTTGCTCTTTATGTGCGAGAGCAGCTGCAATGTACTGAGTTCTGTCCAGGGGCAGGGGACGAGCGAGTTGAGAGTCTGTGGGTGAGAATTAAGGGGCAGGCTGGCAGGGGCGATACTGTTGTGGGTGTCTGTTACAGGCCACCAGATCAGGGTGAGGAAGTTGACGAGGCCTTCTACAAGCAGCTGAGAGCGGCCTCACAGTCACAGGCCGTGGTTGTCGTGGGAGATTTTAACTTCCCTGATGTTTGCTGGAAGGACTACACAGCAACCCAGCCACAGTCCAGGAGGTTCCTCCAGTGCATGGATGATAACTTCCTCATCCAAATGGTGGATCAGCCAACCAGGAGAGGAGCGCTGCTGGATCTCATCCTCACTAACAAGGAGGGGCTGGTCGAAGCAGTAAAGGTTGAGGGCTGCCTTGGTTGCAGCGACCACGAGATGGTGGAATTCAGGATCTTGTGTGGTAGGACCAGTGGAATAGCAAGTAGAATTGCAACCCTGGACTTTAGCAGGGCAAACTTTGGCCTTTTCAAGCAATTGCTAGGGGAAATCCCATGGGCAAGGCTGCTTGAAGGTAAAGGGGCCCAAGATAGTTGGTTGACATTCAAGAATTGCTTATTCCAAGCTCAAGAGCGGAGCATCCCGACATGTAGGAAGTCGAGGAAGAGGGCCAGGAGACCTGCGTGGCTAAATAAGGAACTGCTGGGTATGCTCAAGTGGAAGAGGAGAGTTTATAGATCATGGAAAGAGGGGCTGGCCACTCGGGAGGAATATAAGGCTGCTGCTAGAGGATGTAGGAAGGTAGCTAGGATGGCTAAGGCCTCCTTGGAATTAAATCTGGCGAGAGGGGTCAAGGACAACAGAAAGAGCTTTTTGAAATACATAGCTGATAAAACTAACACCAGAGGCAAGGTTGGCCCACTGGTGAACGGGATGGGTGCCCTGGTGACAGAAGATACAGAGATGGCAGAGTTATTGAATGACTTCTTTGTCTCAGTCTACACTGCCGGAGGCAGTCCTGAAGAGCCCTGTACCCCTGAGACCTCAGATGAAGTCAGGTCAACGGAGCAGTTTGCCTTAGTCGACGAGGAATGGGTTAGAGACCAGTTGATCAATCTGGACATCCATAAATCCATGGGTCCAGATGGGATGCACCCGCGGGTGCTGAGGGAACTGGCGGAAGTCATTGCTAGACCACTCTCCATCATCTTTACCAAGTCTTGGGGAATGGGAGAGGTGCCTGAGGACTGGAGGAAAGCAAATGTCACTCCAGTCTTCAAAAAGGGCAAGAAGGAGGACCCGGGTAACTATAGACCGGTCAGCCACACCTCCATCCCTGGGAAAGTGATGGAACACCTTATCCTTGATGCCATCTTAAGGCATGTCAAGGATAAGAGGGTTATGAGGGGCAGTCAACATGGCTTTACCAAGGGGAAGTCATGCTTGACCAACCTCATAGCCTTTTATGAGGAAATAACACGATGGATGGATGATGGCAGAGCGGTGGACGTGGTCTACCTTGACTTCAGCAAAGCATTTGACACAGTCTCCCACAGCATCCTCATAGCTAAATTGAGGAAGTGTGGCCTGGATGATCAGGTAGTGAGGTGGACTGCAAACTGGCTGAAGGAGAGAAGCCAGAGAGTTGTAGTCTATGGGGCGGAGTCTAGTTGGAGGCCTGTATCTAGTGGAGTGCCTCAAGGGTCAGTACTGGGACCAGTATTATTTAATATATTCATCAATGATTTAGATGAGGGAATTGAGTGTACTGTCAGCAAGTTTGCTGATGACACTAAGCTAGGAGGAGTGGCTGACACGCCAGAAGGCTGTGCTGCCATCCAGCGGGACCTGGACAGGCTGGAGAGTTGGGCAGAGAGTTGGGCAACTTGATGAAATATAACAAGGGAAAGTGTAGAGTCCTGCATCTGGGCAGGAACAACCCCAGGTTCCAGTATAGGTTGGGGAACGACCTGTTAGAAAGTAGTGTAGGGGAGAGGGACCTGGGGGTCCTAGTGGATGGCAGGATGACCATGAGCCAACACTGTGCCCTTGTGGCCAAGAAGGCCAATGGCATCCTAGGGTGTATTAGAAGGGGGGTGGTCAGTAGGTCGAGAGAGGTCCTCCTTCCCCTCTACTCTGCCCTGGTGAGACCGCATCTGAAATATTGTGTCCAGTTCTGGGCCCCTCAGTTCAAGAAGGACAGGGACCTGCTGGAGAGAGTCCAGCGCAGGGCAACTAAGATGATTAAGGGAGTGGAGCATCTCCCTTATGAGGAAAGGCTGAGGGAGCTGGGTCTCTCTAGTTTGGAGAAGAGGAGACTGCGGGGGGACCTTATTAGTGTATATAAATATATAAAGGGGGAGTGTCACGAGGATGGAGCCAGGCTCTTCTCAGTGGCAAACAATGATAGGACAAGGGGTAATGGGTATAAACTGGAACACAAGAGGTTCCACTTAAACTTGAGAAGAAACTTCTTCTCAGTGAGGGTGACGGAACACTGGAACAGGCTGCCCAGGGAGGTTGTGGAGTCTCCTTCTCTGGAGACATTCAAAACCCGCCTGGACACATTCCTGGGTAACCTTATCTAGGTGTTTCTGCTCTGGCAGGGGGATTGGACTAGATGATCTTTCGAGGTCCCTTCCAATCTCTAACATACTGTGATACTGTGATATATTAGAGGTTCTCATACATTAAAGACAGCAAAGAAAGAATCATGGTCTTTCATTAGGATTATCCAATTTTTTTATAAGCCATTGAAAGAACTCTTCTTTGTCCATTTTTCTATGAATTCATCTATTTGCATTTGAAGAGACTAACTTAAGCAGTACGTGTAGCAGGAGGCTGAGAGTAGAGCCTTTTTCTTCTCTGCAATCTTAGAGACCCTTGTAGTGCCCACAGCACCTCTTTCAGTCTTTGCTGTATTTAATCCCACACCACCTTCAGAGATTAAAGAAATAATATACTGTTGATGGGGTAGTGAAGCGCAGACCTCATGCAGCACACTGAGGCACTTTCTCTCTGGCATCAGAGCTGGGCATCTAAACACCTTCTGAGAGATGACTCTAAGTGGCCCAAGGTGACATAGGAACTCTACCAGGAAGCAGTATGTTGAATCCAGATCCCGTAAGTCCCAGGCTTGGGCTTCACCACTTCTCTAATCTGAAGCTTCACTCTGTTTCTAAAAATAAAAGTAATTTATGAAGGTCTTCTATCTTGATGTCTATTTCTCAGTATAGTTGTTGTCATTTAGGACCTGAAATACCAGAGTCAGTGATCACAGTGCAACACAGAAAAGAAAATTCTATTACATCAGTGCCAAAGTAATTTTAAATTCACTGCTCCATGACTGAGATCACAAGTCAAGGGCTGCCTGTGTGGGGAACAAGACTGGCTGTATCGTCAGAGTAAAAGAAACTACATTATTGGAGAGAAAACTGTGGTTGTTCCTTGAACCAAACTTCGAACTTTGGTGTTCACTCACAGCTGCTGTCCTGCTCCATCACATTCCCCCAGGAGAGAAATACCACATGGCTGCATGCAGCCTGCCCCATCTGCCAGCAGTGCTACTCGTGCTCCTACCTTTGAAGGTCATCCTTAAAAGCTGTGAAAAAAATACTGACATTGAACTACTGAAACTGACACTCCTAGACTTTTTAGGGCACCTTCCCGAGTTCTGTAAGGAAAAACAATATGCTTTCATTAAATTGGTTTTTAGGACTACTGTGTACCTTTATATGAAATCACTGCAAACAGCTGAAGCAGATTACTGAAGCTGGTAGCCATTTAGTTATTACTGCAACTGTAAAAAAACCTAGAACAGTGTCATTGATTATCCCAGTTAAAGAGTGCAGAAATCTGGATCTACTTAGTGCATATTTTCAGAGTTCTACGAACATATTTCAAGAACATAGAACAGCCACCAATTCTTGCATTACCTATAATATTCCCTGAATCCAGATAAATCCTGTGCAACCTGCTCTAGTGGAAGGTGTCTCTGCAGGGGTTTGGAAGTGGATGAGCTTTTAGGTCCCTTCCCACCCAAACTATTCTAGGATTCTATGATCCTTCCAACACTTGAGCCATTTTCTACCTCAGGCAATAACCTCAATAGCAAATTGAGTAAGATATGTAGATATGCTACTTGTCAGAAAGTGTAACATGACAGAAAGACAAACCTAGCCGCAACTGAAGGTTAACACTGGGGGAATGTACAGTGAAATCTTCAGAGTAGAGGCACTGCAGTGGTATTATTAAACTATCATTTTATGATACTATATTGCATTATTATATAATGATATATTTTAGATAATATGTACACTGTGTAGTAAATTGTCAAAATATTACTATATTAATATAATATTATTATGTTTTATTAGTAGTATATCATATCAGTAAAGTGGAAGAGTCCACCAAAATAGTAAAGAGGCAGAACAGAGAACAGTTAGATGCTTTAGCTTATTATTCTTACATCCACAAAGGTAAAATCTGAATGCTGTTCCTTTCACACCCTCGGAACTTCTCACTTTCCTCATACCACGGCCCGAGACATTGGACCTATTTCTTTTTGCAACGTAATAAGCAAGTCTTTGACTAAGGCTGAGCCGACTTTTCTTCTAGCAATTGTTAGGGTAACTCCCATCCTATAAATCTTTCTTAAATACAATCCAATGTAATATCCTATGAAAGAACTACCCAAATTTGCAACCCATAACTGCCTAACTTTGATGGTCTTAGGAAGTTATGTACAATCCTAAGACAAAATATTTGGATTTTCTTCTTAAAGTCTGTGCCAGAAATACAGCACCTTGACTCAGAATCTAATGCTCATTACAGTATATAAATGATCATGTTTGTGCATTGATTTTTCCTGGTGGACAAACTGAAGGTTATGTAGACTCAAGTTTGAGGTTTTTGCATCTCCTCCAAAACTTCAGAGTACAGTATTTGCCAAGGCATTCCAGAACAAATCACTGCTGACAGCAGTGGTTTACACCAGATGACCACCATTCCTTCAAACCTGAATTATTCCACAGTTCTATAAAACTGGCCATTATATTTCATAACAGATTGAGGAAGACTTTTTTAACTCACAAGCCTTACTAATACTCTGGAGTTGTTTTTTTGTGATGCCCTCCATCCCTCCCTCCCTAAGCCTACTATGTCTCTAGCAGATGAAAAGGGTGACCTTCAGTGCTGTACAGATCTTTAAGAAAACTAGATGCCACATTCACCTCATACTTACATATGTAAGTATATATGTACACCTAATTACCTGCACATGTAATATGTGGCATTTCATACCAAAAGCATTTATCTCATCAGGAGGCAACTGTATGCTCATCAGTGCAGCTGCAGTGGCTGCTCTGATCTTCACCAGAAAGAAAATTAAAACAATAAAAGCTGACTTAGAAGGAAGAGATGTAAAAATTAAGCCAATTAGCAGTATTATCATTAGTCTGAGGTCACTGTGGTATCTAGAGTGCAGGCACCAAAACAAAACCACCAAAACAAAAGGATGATCAGAGACGAGATTTAGCAAAGCAGAGACCAGAGCAAATAAGGTTTCCTAACCTGCAGAAAGCTATTTTTCAACCAACCTTTTTCTTTTAACTAAGCAGAAACTGCAACGACACATGTGAGAGATGCTCACAGAAAGGCCTGTCAGTTTAAGCAAAGCAAACTCAGAGTTGATGCCTTTTAACACAGCCCAACAGCATGCACTTGAAGGACAGCAGCCAGCCACATCCTATCTTCCCACATCTGTAAGTTGGCTGGCAAGCGCAGAAGATGCGCGTTGCAGATTTCCTTGTGGTGCACAGATAGAAGTGGCCAAAGATGTGTGGTTATTCTTATACATAAACCACACAATAATCCCATCTGCTTGCCACTAGGGGAAGCCTTACTTGAGACTAAAAATGCTCCATTTGCACAGCACAAAGTCTGCTCAGCCTGGGAAATGAAACATTTTAAAAGGTCTTACACTGTTCTAAAAATGCAGGTAATGATTTTCAGCTGTTCTTGCCTTCTTACCCCTCAGTTTTGTTCTCATGGATGAAAATGTCAGAAAGGAATAAAACAGTTCACCTGAAACAAACTTCCATAGTACCAGTTACAAAAATGAAGTAGAGGAGATGGATCATCCCTGACCCTTTTCTTCTAATAGCCCCAAAATCACTCATGTTCAGAGCAGAACACCTTTAGTTGAGGCTACATAAGAAAAGAAAGTTTCTGGACTGAGTGTATTTTGAGAGGGTTTATATGGCTCCAAATCTAATACTTTAGTCTAGTGACAATAAATACCTTCTTTAAAGAAAAGATGAATCTTTCTAACCTCAACAGAAGCATTACAAGAGTTCACATTCATGAGGATGAAACTGGAAGATGCTGTGAGGATAAAGCACCTTTATGGTTAGTTGCAAGTGGAGATCTGCCTGCTTCTTTGCTAGACCATCACCTCAAGACACAATCAAATACTCTGGAAAACATCCCGACCCCTACTGAGCTGCAGCTGAACTTTGAAGACCCACCTGTAGATCCATGGGAAAGGCACTCAGCTGTAACCTCTCCATTTCCATGCCGTGGAGGCTGACCTGCAGTGGATGAGGGCAGCGGCTCCTGCCAGTATGGCTGGTCTCAGGCCAGCCATGCCTCACTTCACCTTTCAGCTCCAAGAGCCACTCCCTTAGCCATATTCTAAGGAACTGTTTGCATGCTTAGGAGGCAAGCCACATTATTCCTGTAGTAGGAGGGACTCACTATCCTATGCCAAGGCTCCCTGTCAATGCACACTTTAGTTCTCCAACATCAGACATGAAAACAAAGATTAGAATAACTGCTTACTCTGTGGGGGGCTGCACTGAGAATCATAGAATCATAAAATAGTTAGGGTTGAAAAGGACCTTAAGATCATCTAGTTCCAACCCTCCTGCCATGGGCAGGGACACCTCACACTAAACCATGTCACCCAAGGCCCTCTCCAACCTGGCCTTGGACACCGCCAAGGATGGAGCATTCACAACCTCCCTGGGCAACCCATTCCAGTGCCTCACCACCATAACAGTAAAGAATTTCTTCCTTATATCCAACCTAAGCTTCCCCCGTTTAAGTTTGAACCCGTTAACCCTTGTCCTATCACTACAGTCCCTAATGAATAGTCCATCCCCAGCATCCCTATAGCCCCCCTTCAGATACTGGAAGACTGCCATGAGGTCTCCGCGCAGCCTTCTCTTCTCCAGGCTAAACAGCCCCAACTTTCTCAGCCTGTCTTCATACGGGAGGTGCTCCAGTCCCCTGATCATCCTCGTGGCCCTCCTCTGGACCCGTTCCAACAGCTCCATGTCCTTTTTATGCTGAGGACACCAGAACTGCACACAATACTCCAAGTGAGGTCTCATGAGAGCAGAGTAGAGGGGCAGGATCACCTCTTTCGCCCTGCTGGTCACGCTCCTTTTGATGCAGCCCAGGATACGGTTGCCTTTCTGGGCTGCGAGCACACTGAAGCCAGCTCATGTTCATTTTCTCATCGACCGACACCCCCAAGTCCTTCTGCACAGGGCTGCTCTGAATCTCTTCTCTGCCCAACCTGTAGCTGTGCCTGGGATTGCTCCGACCCAGGTGTAGGACCTTGCACTTGGCATGGTTAAACTTCATAAGGTTGGCATCAGCCCACCTCACAAGCATGTCAAGGTCCCTCTGGATGACATCCCTTTCCTCCAGCGTATCAACCAAACCACACAGCTTGGTGTCATCGGCAAAGTTGCTGAGGGCGCACTCAATCCCAGTGTCCACATCACCAACAAAGATGTTGAACAAGACCGGTCCCAACACCAATCCCTGAGGGACACCACTTGTTACCGGTCTCCAGCCAGACATCGAGCCATTGACCACAACTCTTTGAGTGCGGCCATCCAGCCAGTTCTTTATCCATTGAGTGGTCCCTCCATCAAATTGATTTCTCTCCAATTTAGAGACAAGGATGTCGTGTGGGACAGTGTCAGACACTTTGCACAAGTCTAGGTAGATGACGTCAACTGCTCTACCCATGTATCAGTTCCATAGCCCCATCATAGAAGGCCACCAAATTGGTCAGGCAGGATTTCCCCTTAGTGAAGCCATGCTGGCTGTCACTAAGCACTTTGTTTTTCATGTGCCTTAGCATGCCTTCCAGGAGAATCTGCTCCAAGATTTTGCCAGGCACAGAGGTGAGACTGACTGGTCTGTAATTCCCCGGGTCATCCATTTTCCCCTTCTTGAAAATGGGGGTTATCTTTCCCTTTTTCCAGTCATCGGGAACTTCACTCGACTGCCATGATTTTTCAAATATGATGGCCAGTGGCTTAGCAACTTCATTCGCCATCTCCTTCAGGACCTGTGGATGGATGTCGTCAGGTCCCATGGACTTCTGCACATTCAGGTTTTTAAGATGATCTTGAACCAGATCCTCTCCTACAGTGGGCCTAAGGTCTTCATTCTCACAGTCCCTGTGTCTTCCTGCCAAGGCTTGGGTGGTGTGGTCAGAGCATTTGCCAGTGAAGGCTGAGGCAAAGAAGTCATTAAGAACCTCAGCCTTCTCCAAATCCAGGGTAGCCAGTTCTCCTGATAGCTTCTGGAGAGGACCCACATTGTCCCTGGTCTGTCTTTTATTTGCTATGTACCTATAGAATCCCTTCCTGTTATCTTTAACATCCCTAGGCGAGTTTAATTCTAACTGGGCCTTAGCTTTCCTAACCTGCTCCCTAGCTTCTCAGACAACATCCCTGTATTCTTCCCAGGCTGCCTGTCCTTACTTCCACCTTTTATAAGCCTCTTTTTTCTCCTCCAAGTTTCCTGAGCAGCTCCTTATCCATCCAACGAGGTCTCCTGGCCCTCCTGCTGCACTTCCTTCTAGTTGGGATGCAACACTCCTGAGCTTGGAGCAGGTAATCATTGAATATCAACCAACAGTCTTGGCCCCCCTGCCCTCTAGGGCTACATCCCATGGAACCTTACTGAACAGGTTCCTGAAGAGGCCAAAGTCTGCTGCTCTCTTGAAGTCCAGAGCAGTGACCTTGCTGCACGCTCTTCTCACTGTCCTGAGCATCTCGAATTCAACCATCTCATGATCGCTGCAACCAAGGCTGCCCTGGAGCATCACATTTCCAACCAGCCCTTCCCTGTTGGTGAGCACGAGGTCAAGCACGGCACCTCTCCTTGTCAGCTCCTCTATTACTTGCAGAAGGAAGTTGTCTTCCACACAGTCGAGGAACCTCTGGATTGCTTGTGCCGGGCCTTACCATCCCTCCAACAGATATCAGTGTGGTTGAAGTCCCCCATGAGAACAAAGGTCTGCGAGTGTGAGTCTGTTCCTATCTGTCTATAGAGGCCTTCATCCACAGAGACCTCTTGACCAGGTGATCTGTAACAAATCACCACAGTAATGTACTCCGTCGCTGCTCTTCCTTTAACCCTGACCCACAAGCTCTCTGTTAACTCCTCACCCATCCCCAGACAGAGTTCCATACTTTCCAGCCTATCCCTAACATAAATAGCGACCCCCCTTCCCCATCTGCTGAGCCTGTCTTTTCTAAAGAGCCTGTGACCTTCTGTTCCAACACTCCAGTCATAGGAGCCATCCCACCCTGTTTCTGTGATGCCAATGATATCATATCCCTGTAGATGTGCACACATCTCTAATTCCTCGTGTTTGTTCCCTATACTATGGACATTTGTACAGAGGCATCTGAGCCAAGGTCCAAATGAAGCTGGCTCATTGGCTGAAGCGGCTGGATTATCTCTACATTGCTCCAAGCATTCATTCTTGGTGCTGGGAACTGACTGGAAGTGCTGGGATGGAATGATGCCCCCCTTCACCAAGTTTAAAGCTTTCTTGTCCAGCCTGGCAAGCCTCCTACCAAAACTGCTCTTCCCCTTCATTTTCAGACCAGCTTCACTAGCCTCCAGTAGACCTGGCCTCCTAAATTGAGTCCTGTGTTCTAAATACCCAAGCCCCTGACTATGTCACCACTTTATGAAAGCCTTCTCCTCCTGTGCCTCTAGAGGACACTTCTCCCATCACTTTCCTCAATTCAGATTGCGTTGCAAAACCTGGCACCCTCCCCAGGTTTTCCCCCACCTTCAACTCTCCACCATCTCCTTTATTTTTAAATAGAAAACACCCTTCCTTTCTCCCAGCTGACTCGATAACTGAATAGGGATGACTGAACCTGATAATGTCTCTGCTGTGTTGTGACTTACAAAACACCAGGAGACAGCAATTTGTGCTATTAATATGGAGAACAGTGGACCATATCCCTCCTTTGAGCAGCAAATTTAGAGGTTGCAGCTGGAAGCTCTTGCAGTTTCAACATGTTCCTTTATCTGCCTCTGTCCAGAGTTGCTGATGACAGCTAAGCCCTTGCATCCATCCCAGTAAATTACATGAGTTTAATCAAGTGGCTGTGTGATGTATCTGGTGACAGCAGACTTAGTTACCCTGCTGTGATAAAGGGTTGGTCAATGTACTATTACTCTTTCCTTTATTGGCTTTTCTTTCTTCACAGCAAGCATAATACTACAGTATCACAGACCAAATTTTTTACACTTGAGAACTCATCACCTCCTTCTTAATCCAAAGACAGTATTTCCTGCTTCAGCAGTAAAGGCGTTTGTTGTATCTTAAAATTCATGGGTTTCTAGCAGTCCTTTTCTTTCACAAGCCTGCATGATTACTGCACTGAACTTCAGATATTGGCCACCATGATTTGGAGACTTCTTCCTTATTTTTCTAATAGTTCAAAGCAATTGTCTTTTTTCAACAACAGTCAATGAATTCCTGCTCTGCAGTCTTCCAAAAAAAATAAAAAAATAAAAAAAAAATAAAAAAAAAAAACCAAAACAAAACAGTAATTTAGCCTTTTGTACCATTGCTTTCCAGACTTGTTTATTCTAGTTCTCAGTCCAAGACCAAGCTAACAATGTGAATACCAGTCATATAGCCATTCCACTGTCTTTGCCAGCAAACTTGGGGTCTGATAACTCAGAATGGCTCGTATTCAGTGATAACATGAGTCAAACACATTTTTGACAAGCTTCCGTAAATGTGTTCAAAAAAGTATTTTCTATGTAGATTCCCTTTTGAAAAGTTGTTCGTAGATGTTGAAGATTTTGATTTCAAAATGCCTCATGCGTCTGTTGATGCTGCTAGTAAATCACTTTGTTATACAGGCCACTCTCTTTGGCTGTAAAATGCCATATGATACCCAACAGCACAAGACAGGACATTGCCTGGGTTCTTTCATAGCTGTGTTTTGGGGTTTGGGTTTTTTTTTTAAGGTCTTCTATTCCAAGTCATGGGATATTACAAGAATGAAACCCTTTGGAGGAGAAGGTCAGACTTCAAATTAAAAAAGAGCCTGTGCTGTCTGTAGAACTTGCCCTACTGTTCAGTGCGCTGTTATATATAAGTATGCGTATCAAATCAAATTTAACCTTACATTTAAACAGTAATTGAAAGATCAGAAAAGCAAAATTCCCCTTCAAGCTTTTTGCTTTTACTGCCATTTTCCGTCTTACTAAGCAATGTCTTTACCATGATGTCATTTCTTCTAAGGTAGTAATTGCAAAAAATGCAGAAATCATTCATCTACAATGGAAGTTTGGAATGGGCACTAAACATTGTAGCTTACCTTTACATTTTAATTATAAACCAAAATGGCCCTTGTGGCATAAATATCGTCAAGTGAAATGGGAGTTCATGAATTTACGACCAGTGAGATACAGTTAAAAGGACCTCAAGAGGAGATGCCGTCATAATGGTATTTTAATAGAGCAGAACCGGCTAAAATTAACAGCTGCTCCCATACGTCTGGATAGAGAAGAGGCAGCTGATTTTGTTGTCTAAGTGATTAATCTTGAAGTATTCTCTCACATTTAATTATTAAGGAGCATATTAATGCTTATAACTGTGTCTTGACTTGTGTTGGGAAGTTCTTGGTTTGTTTCCAAGATCCTTCTCTCCCATATCTCATAAGAGCCATGCTATAAAATTCCAAAGCAGATCTCATGCCATAGAATACCAAGTCTGTAAACTCCTAAAGGGAAGACAGAGGAAAAGTGAAGTTTTCTGTTATGTGACCACCACAGCCCACAGGTCCTGAAACAATAAAGCCCAAGGAGAGAATCTCTGCAAAATGAAATGCAGCTGCAATATAATGACCAGGAGAAGGATTTGGGAGTTATTGCAGAGAAAACCCTAAAAGCTCTCATCAGAACGAGCCACAGCAACAGCGAGGAAGGTATTAAGGCCTTTGGATTATACCGACAGTAGCAGATGGAACAGGTAAAAGCAAAAATTCTACTTTTTTTTTTTTTTCCTTTAAAGAAATCAAACCAACAACCAGACTTCAACCAAAATTGATGCACATTGCACACCTCCTGCACAACACAGCGCATAGGAAATGTCACCATGTTCTTTATGCTAGTTTGAGGCCACCCATTACAGAGAAAAGCCTACCTAACACATCAGCTTCTGTGGTGTAACTTTGAGCCACATATTCGAGCTGTTTATGACCTCTGGTTTTGCTCTTTGAAATGAATAAACAGGACACGCGCTACACACCAGGTCACAGCCAAGCCTTATGCTAAGAACACTGGGCTGTCCATGCAGTTTTAAGCTGCAATACAACAGTAGGGCCACAAAAACATGAGAGTTTTAGGGATTACAGCTATAAACAGCAGGTTAACTGAAACAAAGCAAAGCTTTTATCTGAACTGCTGAAATAAAAACAAAACACAAGTTACAGATCTAATGACACCACTCTTTGAGACCTTGCGGACCATGTGTATCAAGAAAAGAAACAGCAGCAGCAAAGACTGCTGAAGTGCCAACCAAGCTTTCTTTTTGCTGAAGGAAACACTTTCCTTGTTGGTTACAGTTTTTCTATGCATTCTGTATTTGGACAAAATTGGCACTCTCTGTGTTTCCCTATTCTGCAGTACCACCTAGTGACATTGCAATGAAGGGGAATGGAACTGCACTGCTGCTAGTATTTTGGTGGTGCAATTACTGGACCAGATCTTCCAATTCCACTTTAACCCTTTCTTTCCTGGCTTGTTGAGCTCCATAAAAGAACACACTGATAGAAGATACAGCCTAGAAGAAATAAAACCATGCAAGAGCCCAGACACAGAGCTCTTTCTGCCTGCTGTCTGACTGGAGAAGAGATGATCTCACTGAACCTGCAGGTGTGAAACCTCTTTCATGAAACCAGCTCTGACATAAAATACAGCCATTACTAAGGCACTCATGTGAATCTACAGTCACTACCTATTGGGTAACTCTCTAACAGTGTCTTAAATGGGGGGGATGAGGGGAGAAATAACCTAATACACTGTGCCACTGATGAAGGTTCCCAAAGCTGATCCTCACTGAACCCACCCTCAGAAGCATTCCTGGGGAATCTAGACAGGAAGAAGGTATTTCTAAGCACATCCCAGTATCCTCCTGTGTACTGAATACAAATGTTCTTATCAGAGCATTAAAACAGTGACTTTTACTGAGAGTTAAGAGTCTCTATTTGTTAAAAAAAAATATTTTAGATATTGTTTCTACAGCACAAAATAAATACTTTATTTGTAGGCTGCCTTATCTCAGCTTTACTGGAGAGGTGAGAGAGACAAAGATAACGAGTTTTTACAATGTCTTAAAAGGTAAATAAAACATTAAACTATACAATAAAATCCTTTGTTGCAAAACTTTTAAACATGATTTTACACAAACCCCATCAATCTGGATTTAATAAGTGCCTTCCCCTACACACACCTAACTCTGCTCACAAAAGCTCACATCCTCAACCAGAACCTTCAATACCTATTCCTAAATACAATACCAAATACTGCATTTTGAAAAACCACCACACAAATGCATCTTTGAATAGGTTTTGGATCAGCTGTATTTGGTCAGGATGCAGGCTGTGTAGCTTAAAGACTTACTTTACATTATAATGATTCACACATTAAAAGTTGCAATTTAATGCAGAGAAATGTTACGTGCAACACCTACCCTAAAGACAGAAAATTTTCTGGAACGAACACTTGGATGCCATCTGATCCATAGCAAACTGGAATTACCAGCACTTTTTCCTTTATTTTTAATTTTCTTATAAACATATTCAAATCATTATAATCTTGGCAGATCAAGGAGGGTTTTGAAATAAGCTGCTATCACAGCCCATGCTGGACAACCAACGGAGACAGGTAAAACCATCACTTGTGCCAGTACAAAGTAATACGAAGCAGCGCCCCTTGGTGCATCCCCTGACTTCACCCAACTGCTTCAGAAGTGTCAGGACAGCTGCGCTCAGCGGGACCAGGCAGATGATATCAAAGTACTGCGGCAGGGACAAGACTTGATACCATGTATCATAAATCAGCGATACATCAGCCTTCTAGGCTTTCATCTGTTCTAGGCTCTCATCTGTTCTAGGCTCTTTGAAAACACACCACTTGCTATAAGGATACAGTACTAAGCTTGCCTAAGAATTATCTAATAAAGAATTGGACCTCAAATAAGAAGTTTCAGTAAATGCATGCCCGTAATTGTGGTGCTAAATCAGGTACAAAACTAGAGCACTGTCAGGAATTCTTGGCACAGCTTAATTTTGCGATCATTGCACCCAACAGAAGGCTTGCCATTGTCTTCAACAGGAGCAAAGAAATGGAATAATGTTAAATAAATAGCTTTTGAAACCATTACAAGCACATGCACTATGGTCTGGTTGACTAATGGGCTCCAGGAATTTAAATTTCAAAGCGAACCAAACCTACTCTGCAGCACCATCTAGTGATGCTGCCTAGATTTGACAATAATACACTGCAAAACAGGTTTTGACATTCATTGGACAATATATGTGTATTAATGCAAATTTATGTGTATTAATGCACTGCATGCAGCTCACATCGATCACTTGAGGGCTAGTTATAAACTTGAGATCACTTTAGAACCACTGTTAGAAAGACACCTGGAAAGACAATTTAACTTCATAATCCTTCTATGGGTTAAGTCAAAAATTGTGTCAGCAACATTAACTGAAAACAAACTCTGAAGTCATATAGTTAAGAAGCGGATGGCCAAAACAAGAGAAACTTCATCTAAACAAATTCCAATAACTTGTTGCACCAGCAATTATAGGAACACAGAAAAAGATGCCACTCAAGACTTCTGCAACTTCCATGTTATAGTTTGTCTACTACTACGCAACAGCACTTGTTACTGCTGTATTAAAATCACACAGTGCTACCTCAGAACAGCCTTCTATTGATGCAATTACACTACTCCAGTGACAGGTTTCTAGCAACTAATCATAAAGAGCAGTGGCAAACTGCTTTAACAGAATTCTCACTTCAGTTACTGCTGCTATTGCAGAAGACACTCTCAAAAGTCACACAGCAGGAGTTCAAGTGACTCTCAACAGGAGAAAGAAGACAGCAATGCAGTGCCTCTTGCCTGGCTAAATGAGACCCTAGCTTTGGACCACAACCCCACCTATCCTGCACATGAACTTCTGAAGAACCATCATGAACCAGGGAGATCTGGCAGCACTGAATCATTCTTAAGAAGGTTTAATTCACTATCTGAAGTATTAAGTTTTTATTCATTAACTGTTTATCTCTACTATTTTTAAGCTAATAGCTCTGTTTTCTTCTTGTTGGATGCTACACTGATTCTACTGATTTGAGACCTCAAAAAACATCAAGAATCTGGTCGAACAGGCTGGTTTTAAGCTAAAGCACTTCAGTTTGCTAGGTAATTTCACAACCTGCTTCAAATGGTGGATAGCACCAGAAAAACCAAAGCAAACCATTTACCAAAGCTAAGTGGAAAAGCTTGCGAGCTACACTACCTGACATTTTGTCTAGCTAACAAAAATAGTGTTAGTTTTCCCCTGCTTGCACTTTCCCCTCAGAATTTTGAGGAAAAAAGGAACACATGGAGCTGTAATGCACAGTTCATATTACATTAGCAGCCTGGAGAAAGTTCAAAGTATGTCTTCTTCACTTTCCAGGAAAGTCTGGAGATAAAGAAGAAATTATCATACCACACACACACACACAAATTAATCTATGAAGGGACCAAGGTCTAATACTGTTGTCTCCCCTCAACTTACCTGCTGCTATTAAAGTTTACTTAACAATAGATTCAGTCACTTTTATCCCTGATCTCATATTTGCATCAAATGTTATCTAACTATTATTATCTTACCATATTAAGTATTAAGCACAAGTTACCTAATGCAGCTTCTAGCTTTGCAGGTAGATGTTTCACAGCCAGAATAGATTTTTCCATCACTGAATCTCTTTCCCACCCCACCTGCAAAGACCTCAGATACAAGCAATTACCACATGTGACAAGCTTGAGCACACCAGCAGTGCAGCCCAGGCAGGGGGACAGGCACACATCTCCCAGCCCAGGTCCCACTCCGAGCCGGGGCTGTCAACCACTGCGTGCAGGCAACCAAGTCCAGCTGAGCCAGCACAAAGCACTGAGGACCTTAGCTCCACTGTGCTCCTCACAGCCCAGTCTCTCTCTGCCACTGCCAGTTGAAAGGACAGTACTACTCCTGTTACAGGCAGGGTATGATTCAAAAGGGCAGACAACAGTTTGTTTAAGCCAAGACCTTCTTCTTCATTGGGTTTGCTGGAGTGATTGAGTGGTGTAGAGGATGGTTTAAACCTGAAGAGAAGGGAGTGGGTAAAAAGACTGAAGAATAGCCACAGAAGTTCCTTTTCTCCAGAGGAAAAAAAAAATTCTGTTGAATGACAATTTTAACAGGGAGATGGTACCACCCAAGTGCTCAGTTGAGATCTGAACAACTTTAATGAATAAAATATGAGCAGTAGAAAGCATGTTTATACTCTCCTATGAAAGAGCTTATACAGAAATCATAAACAAACCATGGCAACGACAAAGCAACAACAATGATATTTCATTTATATCTGTCCTGGTTTAGCAGTAGCAGTCATTTTTTCTCCTTCTTAGTAGCTGGTGCAGTGCTGTGTTTTTGACTTTCGGCCTGGGAACAGCACTGATAACACTGATAACAGTTTTTAGTTACTGCTCAAATGCTTAGTCTGACCAAGAACTTTGTGAGTCTCATGCTCTGCCAGGGAGGAGGGGAAGCCAGGAGGAAGCAGGGACAGGACACCTGACCCAAACTAACCAAAGAGGTATTCCATACCACAGCACGTCATGCCCGGGATGTAATTGGGAGTTACCTGGAAGGGCTAGTTCACTTCTGGGTGGGGGCGAGGCATCGGTCAATGGGTCGTGAGGTGTTGTATTCTCTTCCCTTGTTATTTCCCTTATCATTATTATTATTGGTGGTAGCATCAGTGATTTGTGTTATACCTTAGTTACCGGACTGTTCTTATCTCAACCCGTGGGAGTTGCATTCTTTTGATTCTTCTCCGTGTCCCTCCAGGAGCGGGGGGAAGAAAGGGAGGAGGGGGGGAAGTAGACTGCGTGGTTCTAATTTACGGCCTAAACCACGACACTATCATGAAATTTGTAAATATTCATGACATTTTCCAGTCCACTTTGTTTTCGTTCTAATACTACTCAAGGCCCAAACGGTTTTTTTGAAGACAGCTGCATAAAAATAAAAGGAGTAAAGGTACAAAGGTCAATCTCATCACGCAAAATCCTTCTTAATTGTGAGTTTATGATATGATGGTTCTTTTTATGAAAAAAGATAATGCCAGAATTACAATCCATACACTTTAATCAACTACAAGAAGTTAATTCATTGTATAAGTGCCTTTGCGATTGCCACTATCTCTACAATTTTTATTTTTAAATGTGGCTGATATTTCCATATCATTGTACATGATGACAGAAGAAGCAGGCCACCATAATGAATTAGTTTATCAGGGAAGCAGCAGGTAGTTTCTGGATTGCCTTAGGGTAAACTGGTACCAGAAGTAGCTACTAGCTACTTCCTATATTATACACATTGCCTGGATATTATTATAACCTCGGTAATTTTAGCAGTTTATTTGAATGGCTATTTTGTCTTTTCTAATTTGCGTAGGGTATTTTCTCCTGATGGTACTCCTCCACTGAACATTACCATTCCATTGTATTAAGCATACCAATAATCTCATGTTACAAATGAGACTCAATTTATCTTCTCTTGCCATCAGCTATTTGCAAGAGGGAACACTACTGTTATCTGGTAAAGCTGCTGCTGCACTTCCATTCCACATTAAGGGTTTTGTTTCACTCTGAGGAATACAACAGTGCACTACATCAGACAGCCAGCTGGGAGGATGTGGGCAGTGTGTGGGAAATCACCACTCCACACGTCTGAGCCACTCAAAATCAAATCCTTCTGCAAATTTCAGTTTGCAAGGCATAGAACAGGAATAGCAGTAGGTATATGGATTCCCACCAAATTTCCAGCTAGTTCTTAGGGTTTTTAATTGCCCATGGAACTAACATTGCACAGTTTCTTCAAGCTTTGTAAAATCCTATATTCACACTGGGTAAAGGATGCTGAGCCAAGCTGGGGGCCAGGCACCAGCACAACTAGCTTGATTGGCTGTGCTGGGAGCTTGCACAAAGAGAGCTCTTCAAGCACTCACACTCAGCACAATCCTGTCGTTTGCGAGCAACTTCATCTGCCTGCTTGAGCTGATTTTATGAGAATGAGGTGTCAGAATTTTAATGGCCTGGGTATTCTCCAAGAGATAGCAAAGTGCTCTACTTTGACCTTTCTAGTGTTCCCAGTTGGACTAAATGGCAAATCTTATTTAGGGTGTTTTTTAAAAACCAAGAAAGGCCTGCAAATTACATTACTTCCACTTACAGTTTGACTCCATCTACAGTTCAAATTCCTCTTCCGAGTACTTGATAGTATCAAATGTCAGACCTGTTACGGTATTCAAAATACAGGACATCCTTTCTGGCTCCAGATCCTGTGTTATTTCCTCTACACTATCTGGAATTCAAGTAGATGGAGACAGTAAGTAAAACTGAAGTTATGTAAATCTACAGATGCAAGAAGAAGCCAGCCATATTCTGGCATCCATGCTGCTTTTAAATACTCAGGTTATCAACAAAAGCCTAAGAACAATTTTGGTTGGTTTCTGTTGTTCTGGATCTGTGACTTGATTCACCTGAGAGTTTATTTAAAATGTGATGAAGTCAGAACTTAAACAACACAGCCAGCCGGAGATGAGACAGAAATTAATTTACAACAGATTAAGTATAAAAGTAAGTATTTTCCCCTAAGAGTTCATTTTTCAATAGGAGGTTGTTTCAGAATCCAAGGAGTTGCAGCTGGTTAGAGGCTCAGAGCTGGGGAGGCCTATGTATTCACCTATCCTACTGATAGATTATATACCTGTGGACAACACTGCACAGCTACTTGACTGCAGGCCCCTGCACATCATTATCCAAAAGGGTAATAAAGCAGCACAGTGTTGGCTGCATGAAAACATGTGTAGTTTTTCCAGCAGCAAGTCCTCAAGATGGAGGTTGCAAGGCCTGTGCAGAATTTTGTGGCTACACAAACTATAAATCATACCATCCTCACAGAGTTACAGCAGATATTAATAGGAAGATGGCCATATTAAACCTGAAAAGGATGGGCTGAATAGTTTATGGGTTTAAGCCAGTTGCACTGTCTTCTTAAGCTACTGATAAATTTAATCTATATAAATACAAGTGTCATGATAAAGTCATAGTGTAGTACATTAGAAAGCACTTACTAGCCTGTTAGGGAACAGAGATGATTAAAATCAAGTTATGAGGTGAATAATGACACTGTCATCTTAGCTAATGCACTAGACAAAACCTTTCTGTCTCTATATAAAGCCTTAAGAAACCCTCATCTGCACCAGTGCAATTTAAACACTAATGACTTAAAGGAACACCAGAATCAGAACTGTGATTTTATCCTTACCAAAATAAAATGGTGTCGGTTATCTAAATACACATCAGGAATACCAGATCTCTACAGCCACGATTCACAGCTCTGCAGTACTTCAGAAAACTCTTATTTTCTTACTTTTATTTTGCTCTGACTTCACCCTTTCTCTCCAACCCTTGTCATTAAAACCCTTTATTAAGTTATGTCTTTCAAACATAGCACCTGAAAATCAAAATACTTTAAGATTGATACTGCATCCCCTTTCATTGCTATCCTAGTGATATTTGAAACAAAACTACTGTATTTTTAAAAATAAGTTGACTTGCAGCTTTTTGTTTTATCCTTCATTTCCTCAGGCAATATCACCAGCACCTTTCCAATGTGCTCCAAGATCACAACTACTGAAGTACAGGTTAGGTCAGATGAAAGAAAAATAACTAAAAACCCCCAGTTTTCTAAACTATTACAGCTTTCAAATATCCACATTTTGAAGCCCTAAGAAAATTAGGGTACTCCAAGTTTTCACTGTACAAGTTTTTCTTTCAAACAACATTAAAGCAGAACAATTACTTTATTTCACTTGTTAGTGCAAATGGGATGATTTCTTCCAGGTCAGCCCTAACTGTCCTTCTTTGAGACAGCAATTACTGAACAGCAAAATACCTTAAGGAAATGTAATACCTGTTAAACTCATTCCAGCCCTCCTTTCACTTCAAGGTAATAGGCTTCCTTTGTGAATATTTCTTTCTGCATGCTGTACCCTTTTTCACAATGCAAAAGTAGTCTAAAGTCACAGAAACATGCACAAATGTCCTTCGTGGAGTGTAACAAGTCACTGTCACTGATTGCAGCTCTGCTGCCATCACAGCCCTCATCCTGTATTATCAAAAGTGCCTTTGCTAGTAAGATTTTTTATTTATTACTCTAATAACTTAAGGGTTAAAAAAAATAATAATAAAAAAAGGCACTACATGGTGGTGAAACAAGAAGATGGTTTGTTTGGGGTATTTTGGCAAAGTCCCAAAATCTGCTGCATTCAGCATGTTCAGACACATCCTCTCCAAGTTTTTATCACTATAAACAACCACTTCCAACTCTTTCTCACCCCTTTACAAAATTTGGACAGTATAGCATAAGCTTCAGAAGGGTTTGCATCTTCAGATGGTGCTCTGCTGACAGACAGGGTACGCCACAAAGTGACCATACACTAGCTGTATAAAATGCAGATTTTATTAAACAAGCACACTAAAACCAATAAGAACACTAAAAGGAAGCACACTAATGTGAATTAGGTAAATCTCTCTCTATATATAGTGAATATGTACAATAAGGCAAATTAGAGATATAGGTATATAAGTAAAGTACCAAAGAAAGGCAGCAATGCATTAAATCATTACTGTATAGAGAGAACAGAGATTAAGATGATTAACATCACCAGTTGCCACTGAATTATCATCCAGGACCACACTTGCAGCTGGGAAGTCCTATTGCAGCTGATGCCAGGAGATTCAGGTAATTGGGAAAATTCCTACGCGGCGCATCCACCCGTAGGTGAGGCTTCTCCCATGGCCACAAGAGAGTCCCGCTTTTATACCCTTATCAAAACAACCCGGTTTACCCCAGATCTCTGATTGTTTACTTGTGGGACCGTGCAGTTTCTCGTGAGCTCACCGTTGTCCACTCTGAGAGCTTTGGCCAGGCGCCCCCGTGAGGCCAAGTATGAATGTCATAAAACAGCTTCACACCTATGTTTTCCTGCCTTTTTCTGACAGTCATGATGAACACAAACATATATACTCTGGCAAATACACTGTGGCAAACACCATCCTTTGTTATGTCTGTCAGTCATGAGAGCGAATCAACTCCCAGCTAGGTTCCCATCCATTACAGGTGGTCCTCCCTCACTGAGAGCAGGTCAAGAGCTTTCAAGACAAGTGACAAACTGGCCCTTGAAAGTTATATTAAAGCAAAAAGCCTTCTTGGCAGCAGCTCTAGGTCACTCAAGGGTAAAATTTGCTGCTGGCACTCTTTGATATGGATAGGCATGGCCCATATACTCAAGAGAAACTGAGTTATGGTACTATAAATATATGGCAAAGAGCATGTTTCTGACAAGCTGAAATTAAAAAAAAAAAAAAAAAAAAAAGAAACAAAAAAAACCCAAACCAACAAACCAGCATACACTTATTACCACCTTGATCTGACTATGGTTGCCATTTTAGACATTCAGGGTACCAGACCCTACAAAAGGGCAGAATTAGATAAGGCATTATTTCAAATATTCAAATATTTCAAATGCAATATTGTTCCACACAGCAAAGCTCACAAGGCCCTTGTGTATGGAGCACATGCTTCTGACAAATGAATCCTCCACACAGTTTGAAGTAGCATCTGTCTACATGCTCTACTGTGACATTATTTTCAGTATGTTCACGGGTTAAGTCCGAGCTGCATTTTCTCTCAACTATTATTTCCAGAAATAAAGCATTGAAGTAACCTGTGTAAAAGTTGCCTTTGGGTTGTAAATTTCAACTTATTATTAAACTCAAAGACCACTACATCACATTAGTACTTAAAGAACCTTTGACAACCATAAAAATCGCCACTAGAACAACTTGTCTCTTCTCAATGTTTCAAAGTGCATATCTATTTTACCAGTAAAGTTTCCCCAAGCCTGAACTACAGCATTTCAAGAAATCCCAATGATTGTATTATCCAAGAAAAATAATTATTTTAAAGGGCCTCTTTTGGCATCACTGCCATATAGGATTTCTTTATCCTCATGCTGGACAGACTACTGACTACATTGCAACTAGTAAAGTCTCAGCAATGGAAGAACATCTGCTTGCAGCACTATAAAGCCTTGCTTGTCAACCCTGGCAGTTGCACTGCTGGAAGAAAGCCACACCTTGAGGACAACTTTCTCCCATTTCTAAACAAACAAATCTGGCTTTTGCCTTTGAGAACCCCAGGATCACCATACTCCACTAAAGCATGGGTCCATTTGGAAGGGTTAGGATTTCATTCATATCATTTAGCAAACAAAATGGATGGGTGAAAGTAGGGGAGGGAGGAGGACACATTGCTGGAAACCACAGCTACATTACTGGAACTCTGATAATGTCAACAGCAGAATTAATGGCAACTTACCACTACTGAGTGCTTAATGATACCCTGTAATCTTATGAGAAGGCAAAATACTAGCCAGATTGTCCACTACTTTGTGCTTAGTTATTTGTTACTGATTAAACACTGCTAATCTAAGTTTAGTGCCACACCATATGCAAGGACTGCAGCAATGGAGAATAAAGACCATAGCACACACCTTCACAGTCCCTATTACTGCACCCCACCTATCTACTGTTAAGATCAAAGCAATTCACCACGTTTTGCAAGTAAGACTTGTGAAGTATTGATCACTTCCACTGCCTACTGTACATTTAAATAATGTAACCTATACGCAGGCCTTGGTAGAGGGCAGATCGTCTTGATACTTTATCATCTCCACAGCTATAGATTTTGCCATTATTACATTTGCCTTGTGTTACGCTGGACTAAGATTGTATTTTTGATTTATAGTAGCTGACAGGCAATTTATTCTGCTGTTTACTTCTTATAGTTGTTTAGGTGGGAGTAATATATAGAAAGAGATACTTGCCTAAGTCACTAGTATCTTCTATTGAGTGGTATATATTTTTCTTTAGAGAAAAAAGACATTTGGCAATTTGAACAAGGAAACAGTGCAGACTGCAGGAAACAGCAGCATCAGCACCATCTGCTAAGGGTGTTTGGTTATAGTATTGTAAACCCACAAAAGCCTTGATAGCACTGACTTTCCTTAAGGCAACTGTCCTGTCTCTCAGAGTTTAATTAGTCCTGTTAAGGTTAAGAGTAGTCACCCATGCACACAAAACCAGACTAAAAGACATTCAGGCAGCAGTTTAAAACCAGGGTTGGTGTTTAGTTTGACCCTGTCATCACGTGTCACGTTTCCCCACTTCCCATTTCATGAAGATTGTCTTTGTTTCTATTTCCATTTTAGCAGAATGTGAGCCCAAGCAGGTACGCAGTTTAACCAGAAAACACTACAGAAATCAGCCCTGCAGAAACAGCAGGATCACACGAAACAACGGGAGGGTCCAGTCCTGCCTGGACTAAGCAAAGAAGTGCCACAAGCTTGTAAACCAGGTGAGAAGGGGGTGTTTTTTTTCTTGTTCTCTAATTGCACAGATTATCATCAGATGCCACATAACTCAGTAAGATGCTTGTGTTTCCCATTAATAAACTGCCCATGTGGTTCCAAAGGACCACAGAGACTACAGCCCAGAATGAACTACTGCATTTTTTGCAAGAAACCCTATTGAGGCTTTTCATCTGCAGAAAATAGCAACTTTTACTATTTTATAAACATTTTTTCCTTCTAGCTGAAAGGGACAGTGGTGTTGTCAGACAGCTGTCAGCTTTCCTGTTCTTAAAAAAGCATTCCACTACAGACTTCAAGCATTCTGTTTATGCGATACGTGGATCCTTTCCCATTAGATAATCATTCACCTAACATGGCTGTCAGCTGCAATACTACAGTTCCTGTGAAAACGGAAGTACATGACTAGAAGTCCCCACATTTAGTTCCTAATGCACAGTCCGTACTTCAAAACTGCTTTTCAAAAGAAACTTAAAAAAAAAAAAAATCACAGGAGCACGAAGCAAAAGGAGTACAAAAAGGCAATGAAATGCCCTTAAAAAAAACCAACAAAACAAACCCACACCAAAAGCAACCATTGAGTTAAGTATTTGTATTGAAGTCAATCTGCTTCTTGTTCTACAGATATATACACTTACACTTGCTGGTGCAAATGAAAGATGTATTTGACAAGCAGAAGACTAATACAGCTAAATATGTGGTATATCATTGTAGGAGGAATAAACCAAATCACTGCTTAGAACTTCTCTGAAGGGTTTCAAAAACCTCCATGAAAAATTTGCTTCATATACTTGCGAGTGATTCATGCCTATCACACAGCTTAAATTTATAAAGGAGAAAAATAATACCTGACCAAGCTCTCAGAATCATAGAATCATAGAATAGTTAGGGTTGGAAAGGACCTTAAGATCATCTAGTTACAACCCCCCTGTCATGGGCAGGGACACCCCACACTAAACCATGTCACCCAAGGCTCTGTCCAACCTGGCCTTAAACACCGCCAAGGATGGAGCATTCAAAGCTTCCCTAGGCAACCCATTCCAGTGCCTCACCACCCTAACAGTAAAGAACTTTCTTATATCCAATCTAAACTTCCTCTGTTTAAGTTTTAACCCATTATCGCTTGTCCTGTCACTACAGTCCCTAATGAAGAGTCCATCCCCAGCATCCCTATAGCCCCCTTCAGATACTGGAAGGCTGCTATGAGCTCTCCACGCAGCCTTCTCTTCTCCAGGCTGAACAGCCCCAACTTTCTCAGCCTGTCTTCATACGGGAGGTGCTCCAGTCCCCTGATCATCCTTGTGGCCCTCCTCTGGACTTGTTCCAACAGCTCCATGTCCTTTTTATGTTGAGGACACCAGAACTGCACACAATACTCCAAGTGAGGTCTCACGAGAGCACCCTTTTTGTTAGGATTCACCACTAGCAGAAATGGGAATATCGGATACGGTTTGCTTGTATTTCTTATTCTGCCCTGAAACTCAAGATACTTGAACACTTGAAAATTTTTCCTTGAACTAAGATGTCTTTTTAAGGTATGCAAGGTTTCTGAAGTTGTGAAAACTTCCATTGATACTATAAATGAGGAACTTCTTAGGAGTAAATGTGTTATTTGTATGCAAGTTAATGTTGGAGAAATGTCTATTGGAGACATGTCACATTATGAGCAAAACCTCTGGAAGGAGCTTTTGAAGAGTTACTGAATTGAGGGCAACACCTTTAAGCCAAGACAGAAAGGTAGAGCTGTTGCTTCCAGCCCCTGTGACAGGGACCAGTTCCTCCCCACCCCAAGGGGCACAGTGGGAAAGACAGCAACAGCCTACAGTGGCACCAGCACGTTCAGAGACTGTGGCCAGAACCTACAGCAGCTTTTGCAGGAGCACAGGGTATTTAGGCACAGACAGAGCACCAGCTTGACTCCACTTCAACATTTCTCACCCCAAACTCCCAGCGATGGTGCAGATGTCTCCTTCCATGTGGACTGGCAGGCACCATGGGCCTCCTGCACATCCTGGTCCCTTCATGCTGCTGTGTTACAGAAGTCTGGCTTCAAAGCAGACACAAATCTCAGTCACAACCATTTTAAAACCTCTATTAGCTTCTTTTAAGTTTTCAAACTGCTGCCTTGGGTGTAGTTCTTATAACTAATACAGTGATTCTGAAAGACTGTATTCAGGAGAGTAAACTTCCTGTCTTGCTTTGCTGCAATGCAGGAAGAATAACAGTGCTGTTTCTGACCTACAGCAGGACATGTACTGCTGCTCCCAACCCTGTCTGTAAGGCCAAAGGTGACCTGGATTTTGACATTTGTCACCACTGTGCTTTATTCTGGCACCTCAAGAATGACAGGTGCACAGCCCAGGGCTTCAGCTGCCAGGACGAGGATGTCCCCAAGGTGTTACTGAATTTGAGTACAATTCTCCAAGAGCTCCAACCATCAGTAGTCTCAAGTTTTCAGTTAATCTTTTCAGGAACATGTGGTAATGGAAATGCACAATATACCCTCAGAGTTTCCAAAGACCATTGTGCTTTACTTAAAAGCAGAAGTGACAGCACGTAACGCAGTAACTGCACCTGAACCATGCATGTACTTCCCTCAGAGGGTATCAGATGAACTTTCCTCAACAAGCTGGTTCACCCGTGGAGCAATCAGTTCTGTAAATGTTTTTCTTTGATTAGAAAATCATCTGGACTTAATGATCTCCCTGTTCCTAGCCCTGCATCATACATCTCTTGAATTTCTAGCCTTTCTGCAGATAAAGAGATGAAAGATAGCTGAAAAGGTACAAATGCAGCAAAAGAACATAGGGCTCATCATCTCACATAGAACTAAAAGGTCACATAAGCCCATATTACCCTGAATACCACTCCTCCATACAGACAGGATTTACTTCTGGTCCTATAGACAAATTAATGAAAGGAGGAGGAGAACACTACCAGCCACAATACTGACATGTAATTACAGTCCCTCAAAGTATTTCCAGCCTAAGTTTCCTCATAAGTCACCACAAATCGCTAGGCATCAGAATGTTGTCCTGGTTTAGCAGCAGCAGTCACATTTTCTCCTTCATAGTAGCTGGTGCAGCGCTGTGGTTTTGACTTTCATCCTGGGAATAGTACTGATAAAACCGATGTTTTCAGTTGCTGGTCAGAATGTTTACTCTGATCAAGGACTTTGTGAGTCTCATGCTCTGCCAGGGAGGGGGGGAAGCCGGCAGGAAGCAGGAACAGGACACCTGACCCAAACTAGCCAAAGAGGTATTCCATACCACAGCACGTCATGCCCAGGATGTAAACTGAGAGTTACCTGGAAGGGCTAGTTCACTGCCAGGGTTGGGCAACGTATGGTGGTACTGTATTCTCTTCCCTTGTTATTTCCCTTATCATTATTATTGGTGGTAGCAGCAGTGATTGTGTGAGCAAAGATATGAATATTCTTTAACTAATGAGTGGTGGTCAGTACATGGCCCATAGAAACCAATCTAAATTCACAGATAAGAGTGGATTAACGCATCTTTTTAAATACTTAATATCAATATGGCTTTAAAGAGAAATCTAGTAGATAATTAGATCCAAAAAATCAAGGAAAATTGATGAAGCATAAAGGAAATAAACAGAAAAATCTATGCATTTCCAGCAACCAATAACCTCAAACTGAAGACCAGAACTAAATGAATAAAAAATGGAAAAATAATTCAGATAATATCTATGTTTTATGCTCTTCATGTCTCTGTGTCTCTGTAGTGTTTGTTTATACTGATCGCATTTACCAAAATATTTTTTTTTTTATTTCATGAGAGGTGTAATCTTTCCCTTGGAAGCAGCTGTATAGCTTTTTTAGCTGCTTGGGTTTAGATATGCAAAAGATATACTCAGCTAAAAAAGTTCAGATTTTGCTGAGCATTGACATTCTTTTACCACCCAGGAATATTGTTTTTCTAGCAGATGACCTATTTTCTTGTGAAAAAAATAGCCACTCTGGAAACAGAAAACAAAAAAAATGGTGATTCTTCTCCAATTTTTAAAATTTACATCAGTAGTATATTCTATACAAACATTTTGAGAGTTCTTCTATGTACAGGATAAATTAAAACCAACTGTAAGTATAGTATTACTGGCAGTGAGGATTACCTGATACCTGCTGCTGGTTAGCAGGAAGTGAATGAACCCACTTGAAACTCTGCAGAGATGAGACTGAAACTCTGAAATACTTAACCTTCACCTCTGCTGGCCATACCTTATGGCTTATGGACTGGTTTTGTGGCCATGTTTTAATGGAAGGGGCAGGAACCTTTCACAGGAGGCAAAGTGAAGCTCTTGAGACAGTAATAGAAATATTTCTAGTTAATATTAGTGGAGATGATATCATTTTACAGTCCTGGTGTAGCGTCAGTTATAGCATGAATTAGATGGATTAAAACCATCTCTTGCCTTTAATTTATCTGTGCAGCTACACAGGCCACTTACTTAACAGTTTTTTCAACGAATTTCCATCTTCTCAAGCCTAAAGCCTCATACACAACATCACATGCTATCAGACCACAGATATGACTTTCACTTTTGATCTAAGTGAAACCTGGGGTCAAAATATTTGCTAATTCTCTCACTTTGACTTTCAAAAGTGAATACAGTTCCATCAGCTGAGCTCACAGCACCACGAAGGCCTGATTCTGAGTACTTTCACCCACCCCAGATCCCCAGATAAGCACTAAAGGGATGCTGAGACTGCAGAAGCTATAACATAAAGGCAAATTCAAGGAATGTTTGCTGCTAAATAAGAAATTCCCCATGAAGAATTCAGCAGTGCCAGGCTGCTTTGCTGCGTGTATGAATGATGTGTGGTAAAGCTGGAAACCTCTCTTTGCCACAGCACATACAGAAGAATCTCTCAAATGTCAGTCAGTCAGTCAAATAAAGGAGGGAGCAGCACGGTAACTAAAAGGCATGTCCTTGGTTTTATGAAACAGGAGCATTTGATAACCTAATGGGACCATTATACATTGGGAAGCTGTTTCAAAGAGACAGAAAAAAAAAAGCAATGCTTTTTACACTGCATTGCCAAATTTAACTTTAAAAATTATGTAATTTTATTATGGCTCCATTTATATATAACTATATATAATCTGCTCTAAAGCATTTACAGTTTTTATGACTGTAAAGATTTATTGGCAATAATGTAATATATACTAAATAGTTTCTATAATACTTTGGTATAGATATTTTGCTCTAAGTCTTACCAACCTTCCCAAAAAAACTACTTTTAAAATACCTCAGTACACACCACTATTAATGTTTATTTTCTTTCTTTTTTTCGCAACCAGTTCCAATCTCCAAATTGTTTTTTCTCCCTAATTTAGTACCATCAGCATCAAACTGCAAATGTAAATCATGGCTGAGAACAAGCCTCTTTTTCACTGGCTAGAAAGGCTGGAGTTGTTCAAGTATCATATCTGGAGTGACAGACACAGCGTTCTTTCCTTTCCATGTGAGCATAACCGTAAACTCTTTGAGGGTATCTGGAAATATTTTCTCCAAAATTATGAAAAATTAGGACCTTATACTTTGAATATTTTTTTAATCAAATAGATCCCAATAAATAAAATAATAATGGATTAAAGAGGAAACAAAACCCCAGCAAAGATAATGCACTCACATAAGCAATGTAAGAGCTCCAGAGAAAAACAATGGGGAATTTACTAAGTAGAGGATACTTCTCCATGCCTACTAAAACAAAATTTTTATGACAGGATTTTCTTTTTATCATGCAAAACCACATTGTCTACCCAACCAAAGATGGAGTTCACTGGACAAAAGCGAGCTCAAAAACTGGGCTCTGAAAGACTGAAGCATAGGTAACAATACAGATCCTCTTGGCTTCAAACTTCTGCTCTAAGCTGTTACTCTATCACTCTGATCAGTTTCTAAGTCACACTTCTTGGGGGCAAAACAATCTACTTGAGCAAACCTTAGGCTGAGAGGCTGAGGGCTGCAGAAAAGAAGAGTCTAGTACTCAGAAATCCAGAGTCTCTCACTGCACAAGCATGTAAACCTGCTTTTGCAAAACAGCAAAGGCAACCAGGTCTGTTTTCTTAGGGATGCATTCAAGAACAACTGACAGAGACATAGATCACTTTTTACCCTGGAACTGAGAAGACAAATTACAACACACTATTATGCTGGAGCATCTTGGCTGACTGCAAGTAAGTGCCATAAGTAATCTCACCACGGCAGCAGAGTTCTGGGCTGGCTGATTCATACTTCTGCAGCTTGTCAACTGCTTCACACTGTCTCAGGTACATCTGCAGGGCAGGTGTGACATAACCTGTTATATCAGACCTCTCCAAAATGCTGCATTGTGCCATCAATGCTCTGGATGTCAGCAGTGACATATGAAGGTTTCAGTAAATATTTTTTTCTGGTTCACCTTAACCTGGGCTATAAACACGTTCAAAAAGCTGGCTGCAGGCAGCACTGAAAGACCCTCTCCAAGCACACCCTGACTTACTTTAGCAAGAGTTGTTGAGAGGAATGAAGGCATGGTTCAAACCAAGCTGTCCTAAAAAATCTCATAAAAAGAACAAACTGAACTGAGTGAACCCAGAAGTTTACAAAAATTGTGTATTATTATTATTATTAAGAATCCTTTTTCATCCAAACTTATTTTAAGGCCCAACTCAGTCGAGTGAAGCTGACAATAGCAATTAAATAGGATTAAAACCAGGGCAAAATTCATAACTGATAAATGCATAACACTGCGGCTTTCTGGGACTCAGAAGTCATTAAGCCCTGAAATATGTTGTGTTCACATGCACAGGAAAATTTAGCCTACAGAGAGTTCTGCTAAAATTCAGAAACAGATTATTTCTGTCTTGAAAGCCACTTTTTCAATAAAATTAAAAAACAAACACAATAAATCTCAGTGCCAATGCTAGATTTCTACTCTACAGTTACCAGTGTTTGCTCTGTATTCACATCTGTCTTGCTAGTTGTGTTACTAGATCCATCTAGGTCCCATGCAGCATTTCATACACTAAAACAGTGAGTGCTCTATTGTTGATGAATTTATGTAGTGTAATTACTTGTTATCCCATTCCCAAATCTTTCTTTGCTGTCATATATTTCAGGCCTGTCCAAGTGCTGAAACACCAAGCACTGCAAGAAAAAATGGCCAAGATGTGCTAGTCCAAAACTAGTAGTTGCTGTGACTGAAGACATTTGCTACACGTTCATCTGTTTTATGTGCTAACTCTCTTGTATCTTGGCTATTTATTAGCATACTTTCCCACACTGCTGCAGTTATCAAGTGCACCAAAGTAATTAATACAATAAGAATAGATGCCAATAAAGCCCTTCTGAAAAGGAAGAGGGAGAAATTCTTTGTGGATATTAAAAGTCTGAGAGGGGAACACCAGACAGATGGATTAATTTTTAGACACATTTGCCATATATTGCTGCTGGTCACATCAGTTGTGTAAGTTTCTTTGATATAGGTATGCCTGTGAAGAGAGTGCTGTGAACCTTGTGCTAGTAAGTGTACTATGAAGATGTACTGTCCAACAGAGTGACTCAGGAAGTAGCTTTTATTTAGAGGGGAGGGAGGGGAATTAAAAAAAAAAAAAGAAAAGAAAAGAAAAAAGAAAAAAAAAGAATAGATTTCTGAGTTTGGTTCAGGAGTTCTTCTCTGGAGGCATAATATAGTGCTTGAACTAATGACAATCCCTCCTTGAAGGTATCTCTCAGCAAGAAAGAGCTATAGTCTAAAACTCTAATGCTAGAAACACTGCCTTGGAGAAAGATATAATACAGTGATGAAAGACTGGGATTCATTTCTGCCACGTAAGAGAAATCCTACCACGACTAAACCAATGCTATTATAAATCTGGGAACATTTGTGCCCTAAAGACAGATCCTACTACAGCACCACATGCTAACACTACAATTGTGGAAATCTGAACATGACAGTAGAAATATAATAGCCTGAAAAGGAAGATTTCCTCCACTGAAAGCTAATCAAGGTTTGTGCCATTTAACAGTAATCACTACAACCTTCATCATCGACGTTCTTAGGGTTTCTGTTTCACAGTATGCTTTGTAACAGGCATTTCAACACCTAGCACTTCATCCTGCAGTGAAGGGTGGACTTTGAGACAGTTTTGTAAGCTGTGTTATCCCTTCTTTGAGGCAACTTTAGGAAATCATCCATCATGAAGGACGGGATGGCTAACTTGCTGCTAGCTGCAATTTAGACCTCTCTAGTAGGAGAAGGCTCTCCTCTAGAAATGATGAACACACAGGTCAGGATGATTTACACTAGATATCAGCAAGGAAGCTACCTTGATACCAGAACTAATGGCATCATTCATTTTCTAAATTGAGATACTATCTACAGAAAAGTAAGAACATCATCATTTTACCACAGCACATCAGTAAGTCACAGAATTGAAAAGACTATTGTAGGACAAAGGTTAGCCTTTAACAGACTCCAATTAAGTGATTTATATTAGAAAAAATATGTTAGAATAGTATAGTAATCATCTAATATGAATAAAATTGATAGCATCCTTGTGTACCTTGATGGTGTTTCTGAAAACTTACCTGTTCTATTGGTATTGCTTAGTTAATAAAAAATACTACTTCTTTTCTCAACCTTATCCTGTCACATCAATTCAATGAATAATCTGGAGTTGTATTTCCATTTTATATCAACCCTATGGCTGTACAGGACCCAAGACTCACAGACTTGAGTAGCAGTCTTGACAGTGGAAAATTGCTTGGGGTGCCTCTCAGACTGCTGAGACAGCAGAACCACTTCCTAGACACACAATTACAGTAGCCCATCCTCTTGTGGGCAGACCCATCCAGGCCAAATTGGAGCTACACCTCCATTGTGACCTCAGCGTGCATTTGACCACAGTAACTCTCTAGTGTACATTTTATTTACATATTTATATTCTTTACTTATTAGTTTTTTCAGATTAACTTCAAGAAAATGCATAAGATACTAAGCATTAGTGGCATTGTAATTAATGACAAACTATCAATCAAATAGATGTGGCAATTACAATGCTCTCTGGGACAAGGTGTTTAATGGAACAATTCAAAGTACATCAAAGGTATTTAATCCCTTGGAACTCATTTTACATCTGCTTTATTACAAATGAAATGTGAACACTTAATCATTGGTCTTGCTTTCATTATTCAGGAAATAGAGCTTATCATTATCTCCATAAAGCAGGAAAGTATTTAAACACTTTTCATTGTACGTATAGCAACAGAATATGGTTCACTATGGAAGTCCTGCAGGAGCCTAAAATACAGGCAGATCAGAAATGAAACTGCGAAGTAATGCAATTTTAAAAATTAGTATCATTTCCTGTCTAGGAAAACAAAACAAACCAAACCAAAACCAAAACCCCAAACAAACTGCCTCTTCAGTTTCAGGAAAACCAGCAGTCCTTGCCAGAAGAATAAATCAGACAGTAGGAGACAAAAACTATTACAGATTCACTGTATGAAAAAGTGACCTCATTGAATTGGCTTTAGCATTGTAGATGAATCCCCGGTGGCTCCAAACAGATCTAGTTTAGTCAACCTTATTGTCTTTCATGGGAGATATTATGAAACATGCTAGTTATAAAGGTCAGCACTGCAAGGTCAAAAAGCATGTGTTGTCACATCCTATGTACTGCATTTTTAAATGCAAACTAAACAAGGGGAAAATAAGGTAATAAGTCATCTACTGAGAAGCTAGGAACAGTTATATGAGAAAAGGCAGAGAAAAAAGCATGGGAAAGTAAAATGATTGATTCAGCTAACAACTGAAATCAGGAGAGCATAGATTCATGCCCCAGATGCTTCACATAGTTTGTTAGCTGCTGAAGCTGTGTTTTTAGAATGGTCTGCCTCATAAGAGCCTTTTCGAATACAGAAGTCATCGTAGATGATGGTGTTCAATACAGTAAAACCACCCATACTGCTTCATTTCCTCTCCAGTGTTATTTGCTGGACTGGCACTGTAAATCAGGCATGATCAAATTAGCCAAAGACTAACAGACCAATTGCCAAGATACAGCTGTGTGCTTTTAGATGATGAAGTCTGATGAGGAAAATCTTGACTTAGTCTCTGGTAGCATCTGCATCCTTATGCTGAAAGTGGTGCAATAATCCACCTAAACTAATGTCTTTCTCATTTTTAGCACCCTCCCTGCCTAGTGCCTACTGAGCCAATGCCCAGTATATCCGGAGTATTATCAACTGCCCTGAGAGAAAAGGAAAAAGAAATGGCAAAGTGAAAGAAAAGTGATATCCCTACTGTTCTAATAAAGAGATGGAAAACAAAAAAACTATGCCTTTATGTTGAGGAAAGGAGGGGAGAGAAAACAAGTTATTTCAATAATATAATGCAAAGTTTAATGAAGATGACAAAATGTGGTGTAACGGAAGACATATACTGTTTGGAAGAAAACTTTGCTCAGTTCTTATTGACAGAAATCTGCACCCACTTTGGCGTAATGGGATTCTCTTTGACAGCTACAATGTCCTCACTTTAAAACCACCCACCATTTGGAGAGGCTTGATGTATCTAACAGACACATCTCTGTTAAAAGTATTCATTAGAGAAGTTTCATCTGGCAAAATAAGGCTTTGGCAGTAATTTCCTTTTCCCATTTTTTCTCCAACTTGGGCAGGTATTTCAAGAAGATGCTATCTGAAGGTTCAGGCCCTGGGAGCTGGGCAATGAATGAAATTTGTGAAGGATGCAGAGAACCATTGCCCCTTGCTGGTCTTCAGAGACATACTGCATAAAGAAGCAGATCTTGACTAAGAACACAATTCCATGCCTCAAGACATGCATATGGACATGGCTGCTCCCAAGCTCTTGCTTCCTTTCCAGGTGATAAGCAGCCCACGCTACCTACATCTGGTGAAAGAACTGCTGCACAAGTACAATTAAAATGTGCATCTTCTTGTTCTGCAATGCCCAGTTCTATATTGCTTGTGCTGCATCAGACTCTTGTGGCAGAATCATTTGGACAATACAGGACACAACTGCACAGAGGTACAAGGGCCTATTTTTTCAGAACCTTCAAATCCTAAAGCACTCTTTGCTGTAAATAATGTTCATGATCTCAGACTTCCCAGGTATGAAGTTTGCGCACAGAATGTGCTCAGAGCTTGTTTCTCTATGTTCCCTTGTTGTTCTTGAAGGTTTATAAAGAGAAATGGGTATTTGAAACTGAAGAACAGCACATGTGGGCACATGAACAGTAGAAAAAACTTGAAAATGCTTCAGTGAATTTTTATGTGCCATGATACCTACCTGACTTTCTTGGAATTCTAAGCTAAGGCCACCTCAAGGACTTGTCACTGCTTTTTATGAAGGAAAAGACAAACTGCATAACAACACAGGACAATAGAAAAACTCTAAAAAGGAACCAGTCTAGTAGGAATTCAGTCAGCAATCCAAGTATAAAAATTACAATTGTTCAATTCAGTGAGGCCAGACATACACACTAACCTCAGGCTTGACAATCTGTCAGAAAACAATGCTAGTCTCCCATGCCATTTTGCATTTGGATATGAAATAAATCATGAAATGGTTTTTCAGCCCTGAAAAAGCTATTCTAAAGCTCTGAAAGAGCCAGAGTCCATTAATGGTAACATTTGTCTGAGAAAAAGAAAATGGATAGGTACAGGGGTTTCAGGGAAGAACTGCATTCCAGAAACACTTAAGCACATTGAAAAGTCTCCTCCACTGAGCTCTTGGTATATAATTGAAAGCATGACTTCTCAGCTCTTGTGGTACTTTCCGTCTTCAAAACAACCTATAAGAACTACATAATCCTTTACAACATCACAGTGAAGTACCCTTATGTCCATGTCCCAGTGAAAGTGAGTTGCCACACTCAGAGGTTTGACTCAAATGTGAGACTTTAATCCCTGGCTCTCAGTGCCTCCTTCCCACTGTCAAGAACATGCTTCTCTCCTTGGCTGTTTTAACAAGATTTAGATATTTGGAAAATATTGCTCAGTGATAACATGAACAGGTTACTTTGAAGAGTTAAGTATAAAGAATAAGAGAAGAAAGAAATTTATTATGCAGCAGAACTGTAAACTATTTAGTAACTAATCCTACTTCCTTTTTGACAGTGGTTAAAAGATTCCTGAGAATAAAACATCCTGATGCTAAAACCTTGCTTTCTTGTTTGAAGGCTTTGTTTCCCTGAGCTATTTCCAGAAGAGCAAGTCAACAGGCAGAATATCAATACTGCACAAGAATAACAGTGAATGGAGCCTGGAATGCAAACTGCAAAGTGAAAGGTGACTTCATATTAATACTGAGTCTTGTTCTTTCAGGGTTCAAATGGTTCATTTTTGCAAACATCACTGGCAATACGTGTACTGCCTACCACCACCCCCAGAGTTGAAGAAAATAAATTCAGAACTTGACAATTCTGTGTTTTTCCAAAGGGACCAGGTCAGACAGGCACTTACTGATGTTGCAATGCCTTATCAGACCCTGGAACATGAGGATCTTATTCACTCACAGCTAAACCTCAATAAGAGAATCTAAGAGTACCACAATCTCACTTTGAGAAAGAAAAAAACTAGAAAAAGGAATAGCATCTTCTGCAGCTGCCAAGTCAAGCACACCATTTCTAATCATTCAAATGCAAGCCATAAAATACCACATTAGAAACCAGAACAGTACCAGCACCACCTCCTGTATGCCCGACATTGCAAATACACAGGCAACACAGACATGCCTGTCATTTGTATACAGTCTCTAGAGGCTCCAGGAGTCTGGATCTGCACATCAGAAGCAGATTTATTGAACTGCAACTATGTGCTCTGCACAGTAAGAACCAATGAATCTTGTGTTGCATTGATTAAAATTGTAATTATACAATCTGTGTGAGCCAAGGAACAAGGAGTGATTTTTCACAGTGAAACACTTAGCAATTGGACAGACTCAAACTGTCTACCTCATGGCATTTGTAGCTGTTCTTTACATTGCCACACAAATCACAGGCATGTATTTTGACCCTCCTACACATAATGCACCCAAATAGGAAGCGATAAAACAAAAAAGGACATTGCTGGTTGAATTTAGAACAGCTTTTCAGGAAAAAAAAAACAATAGAGGCTAGGAACCCCTACCTTTTCACAAAATTTGATATGATATTCAGAATTAAAAATACCAAAAAAAATACAATTAAAAATTAAGTTACTTAAACTACACCAATATTCCATTTTTTACTACTATATATAAAAAGGAAAAGAGAGCGGGAAATGCAGACATAGAGATAGCAGAACTATCATAGAATATCTTCAAAGAGAGAAATCTCATCCACATGTCCTAACATAGAATAGTTAGGGTTGGAAAGGACCTTAAGATCATCTAGTTCCAACCCCTCTGCCATGGGCAGGGACACCTCACACTAAACCATGTCACCCAAGGCCTCATCCAACCTGGCCTTGAACACCGCCAAGGATGGAGCATTCACAACCTCCCTGGGCAACCCATTCCAGTGCCTCACCACCCTAACAGTAAAGAATTTCTTCCTTATATCCAATCTAAACTTCCCCTGTTTAACTTTGAACCCGTTACCCCTTGTCCATCACTACAGTCCCTGATGAAGAGTCCCTCCCCAGCATCCTTGTAGGCCCCCTTCAGATACTGGAAGGCCGCTCTGAGGTCTCCACGCAGCCTTCTCTTCTCCAGGCTGAACAGCCCCAACTTTCTCAGCCTGTCTTCATACGGGAGGTGCTCCAGTCCCCTGATCATCCTCGTGGCCCTCCTCTGGACTTGTTCCAACAGTTCCATGTCCTTTTTATGTTGCAGACACCAGAACTGCACACAATACTCCAAGTGAGGTCTCACAAGAGCAGAGTAGAGGGGCAGGATCACCTCCTTCGACCTGCTGGTCACGCCCCTTTTGATGCAGCCCAGGATACGGTTGCTTTCTGGGCTGCAAGTGCACACTGCAGCCAGCTCATGTTCATTTTCTCATCGACCAACACCCCCAAGTCCTTCTCCGCAGGGCTGCTCTGAATCTCTTCTCTGCCCAACCTGTAGCTGTGCCTGGGATTGCTGCGACTCAGCTGTAGGACCTTGCCCTTGGCATGGTTAAACTTCATAAGGTTGGCATCAGCCCACCTCACAAGCATGTCAAGGTCCCTCTGGATGGCATCCCTTCCTTCCAGCGTATCAACCAACCACACAGCTTGGTGTCATTGGCAAAGTTACTGAGAGCGCACTCAATCCCAGTGTCCACGTCACCGACAAAGATGTTGAACAAGACCGGTCCCAACACCAATCCCTGAGGGACATCACTCGTTACCGGTCTCCAGCTGGACATCGAGCCATTGACCGCAACTGTTTGCGTGCGGCCATCCAGCCAGTTCTTGATCCACCGAGTGGTCCACCCATCAAATTGATGTCTCTCCAATTTAGAGAAAAGGATGTCATGTGGGACAGTGTTGAACGCTTTGCACAAGTCCAGGTAGATGACATCAACTGCTCTGTCCCTGTCCATCAGTTTCATAGCCCCATCATAGAAGGCCACCAAATTGGTCAGGTAGGATTTCCCCTTAGTGAAGCCATGCTGGCTGTCACTAAGCACCTTGCTGTTTTTCATGTGCCTTAGCATGCCTTCCAGGAGAATCTGCTCCAAGAGTTTGCCAGGCACAGAGGTGAGACTGACTGGTCTGTAATTCCCTGGGTCATCCATTTTCCCCTTCCTGAAAATGGGGGTTATATTTCTCTTTTTCCAAGTTGTTGGTAACTTCTCCTGACTGCCATGATTTTTCAAATATGATGGCCAGTGGCTTAGCAACTTCATTCGCTAGCTCCTTCAGGACCCACGGATGGATGTCGCCAGGTCCCATGGACTTGTGTACGTTTAGGTTTTTAAGATGGTCTGGAAACAGATTCTCTCCTACAGTGGACCTAGGGTCTTCATTCTCACAGTCCCTGCATCTGCCTTCCAAGAGTTGGGTGGCGTAGTCAGAGACTTTGCCAGTGAAGACCGAGGCAAAGAACCCATTAAGAGCCTCAGCCTTCTCCAAATCCTGGGTAGCCAGTTCTCCCGATATCTTCCGGAGGGGGCCTACATTGTCCCTAGTCTGTCTTTTACTCGCTACGTACCTATAGAATCCCTTCCTATTATCCTTAACATCCCTAGACAAGTTCAATTCTAACTGGGCCTTAGCCTTCCTCACCTGGTCCCTAGCTTCTCAGACAACATCCCTGTATTCTTCCCAGGCCGCCTGTCCCTGCCTCCACCTTCTATAAGCCTCTTTTTTCTCCTCCAAGTTTCCTGAGCAGCTCCTTATCCATCCAACGAGGTCTCCTCGCCCTCCTGCTGTACTTCCTTCTAGTTGGGATGCAACACTCCTGAGCTTGGAGCAGGTGATCCTTGAATATTAACCAGCAGTCTTGGGCCCCCCTGCCCTCTAGGGCCACATCCCATAGAACCTTACTGAACAGGTTCCTGAAGAGGCCAAAGTCTGCTGCTCTCTTGAAGTCCAGGGCAGTGAGCTTGCTGCACGCTCTTCTCACTGTCCTGAGCATCTCGAATTCAACCATCTCATGATCGCTGCAACCAAGGCTGCCCTGGAGCATCACATTTCCAAACAGCTCTACCCTGTTGGTGAGCACGAGGTCAAGCATGGCACCTCTCCTTGTTGGCTCCTCTGTTACTTGCAGCAGGAAGTTGTCTTCCACACAGTCGAGGAACCTCCTGGATTGCTTGTGCTGGGCTGTACCATCCCTCCAACAGATGTCAGGGTGGTTGAAGTCTCCCATGAGAACAAGGGCGTGTGAGCGTGAGGCTTTTCCTATCTGCCTATAGAGCACTTCATCCACAGATTCCTCTTGATCAGGTGGTCTGTAACAGATCCTCACACTAATGTCCCCCATCGCTGCTCTCCCTTTAACCTTGACCCACAAACTCTTGTCGACTGCTCACCCATCCCCAGACAGAGTTCCATACTCTCCAGCCTATATGAAGCTATCAGGTTCATTTCAAAATCAGAATGGGGGAGGGGGTAAGGAAAGAGATCTGAATCACTCTCACTTATTTGTTTGTATTTATCTAAAAACAGAAAGCTGAAAACCCTTCCTCTCCATGCCTAAAAAGGCTTTCAGGCAATCAAAATCGCAGCAGTTTTAAAAGAGAGTTTAGAGTCTGTTTTATCATCCACTATGGTTCTGGAGAAAACATAAACCATGTATGCAAATAACTTGTGAAATAGCAAAACTTCTGTTAGATCTCTTCAAGAATTCTATTGTAGCTCATGGGCTCAGAATTGGGTGTCAATCTACATTGCTAGTGCTCAGAAAAATTTTGCACTATAGGAGAAAACCTGCAAGTATTTATCTTTGAGTGACACACACACCACAAAGTAAACCAATCAACCAACCAACCAAACAAACAAACAAAAAAACAAACAAAAAAAAACAAAGAAAAAACAAACAAACAAACAAACAAAAAAAAAGTGAATGAGGTAAAATAGACACTCAGAAAAAACAACCACATTTTCAACAGTTAGAAGGTTTTCTCAGTATTCACTCACAGAGCTACTGTGACATCTAGTATATTCCAACAAAACCCAGAATGGCTATTTTTTATCACTTCCTCTATTTCACAGTATTTGTCTAGATTTACATACAACTGAATGGAAGCCAAAACCATTTTTCAGAGTCTGACAAATGAAAAGTGCTTTCACAGAGATCTGACCATTCAAAAGCACAAAACTCAGACACAACAAAGTGAATTCTTTCAGTTAATATGCAATCTAATACCACAAAATATTTTTTAGGAAGTTTAGATTGGACATAAGGAGGAAGTTCTTTACTGACGGTGGTGAGGCACTGGAATGGGTTGCTCAGGGAAGCTGTGAATGCTCCATCCCTGGCGGTGTTCAAGGCCAGGTTGAACAGAGCCTTGAGTGACATGGTTTAGTGTGAGGTGTCCCTGCCCATGGCAGGGGGGTTGGAACTGGATGATCTTAAGGTCCTTTCCTACCCTAACTATTCTATGATTCTATAATAATTTCAGCAGGCACATGATCATGGGTTCCTGAAGCTAAGGCAGAGAGTTAGCCAAGTCGTCCAGTATGCTAGTGACAGAAACCCTTGCACAGTTTCTACCCAAAAGCCTTTAGGAGTACCTGCTACCATGTCAGACCTCAGTCTCTAATACTTCAAGTGGAGTCAACTCAGTATATTTTAAACTCTGTAGAGTGTTTAAGGGAAGGGAACATCATGGCACACAGCATCCCAGTAGATTACTTTTTCCTCAGAAAGCTGCTTAAGCACTGCTTCTCCTTAGAAAAGTTGTAGCTGGATGAAAAGTCAGGTTTCAGAGCAAAATCGACACTTTAAACTTGACCTTGCCACCAACAGATTCTGAAGTATAAAAGCCCGGTGCTCTGTGCTCTTGAGAGCCCTTCCATGCAGTGGAAGAGCAGAGCCACTGCATTGCTGTATCACTGAATCAATGTCAAGGTCATGTGTCTATTTGATAATCTCTGACAGGCTGCAAAAAACATTCCTTGAGACAAATGTATGACCATGGCTGGGGTCCGGTAATATTTATCAAGATGATAGCTAGTTCAGAAGAAGCAGAAACAAAGGCACACTTAGCTTTTTTAAATTTTGTATTAAAGGTTTGTTTTCTTCAGTTGAAACCTCCTCCTATTAAGTTACTGAGTATTAGGATCGGAATTGTCCTACCTGGGGGGTTGAACAAGGTTTCTTCCAGAACATGTTGGTTCAGCTCCTGGCATTTTCTGGTAACTTTCTTTGCCAAAGTGACACCAAGTAATCCTTGTTCTAGGAGTCAATTCTGGGCCAGCTGGAGGGCTGGCTGTTCTATAGGTTAACGTAAGATAAGGACATGCTGTAACTATAAAATAAAGCAACTGGCTGTGAAATATTATAGACAGCCAAACAGGTATTTGGTTTTGCTTATAAATATGTAGGAGCTGTTCTGTTTCCATTTACAGTTTCAGCTAATGGCCACAGGAGTTTTGCCAATTGGCTGTGTCAGGGATGTCTGTGCTCATTTGACTTTCCTAACCAAGTTTCTCCTAGAAATGCTTACTAGAAACACACTAAAAAGACAATTAAACAAACCCTAGATGCTTATAATCTGTTGCAATTATGAGTTTTCTGACTATAATGACAAAATGTTTATTGATATATAAACTGTTCTATAAGAGACTGATCAGTAATTCAAATACACAAATGGACCATTAGAAAGAGCTGCAATGAGTTTGCATCAGCCTTCAGCTCCAACATTCACTGCTGTCCTTTCAGATGCTCACTACAGTTACACTTTTACCTCCTCCTTCTGACAGCAACGTGAAAACAGAAAGGTCACTGGTGACTTTCTTTCACATCAATAAAAACAAAACTCAGTTTAACAGCAGAGGAAAATATGATAATAAGAAATGCCATCTACCACTCTCCAGTGCAGCCGTGGAAGCCTGCAGCAGGAATGAAGCGCTGGGGAAGAGATGCCTTCAGTCTTGCAGAACATTGTTTTTATCAGCAAATCACCACCAGCGTCCCCTTCTAGTAAAAAGCTTTGCATGCAACAGCAGAGACAAAAATTCTCACACTTAGGACAGTCAGTTGGATACACATCATGCAGTTCCAGAGGCTTATCCCAGAACGACTCCCAAACAGCTAAATGCACAGCTCCAGCCCTCTAAGTGCCATTCCCTGGAACTATGTGGTGCAGATAGGAAACATGGCTGCAGTCACTTTCCATGTCAGTCTTTTCTTCCTCCCTCCACCTTTTTTGGTTTTTGGGTTTTTTTTTTTTGCATTTAGGAGTGTCGTGGTTTAAGCCCAGGCCATAAATTAGAACCACACAGTCTACTTCTCCCCCCACCCCCCCCAGAGGGATGGGGAGGAGAATCAAAAGAATGTAACTCCCACGGGTTGGGATAAAAACAGTCCAGTAACTAAGGTATAACACAGATCACTACTGCTGCCACCAATAATAATAATGATAAGAGAAATAACAAGGGAAGAGAATATGATACCTCCCGCTGGAAAAGAGCCCAACAGAAAAGAGGACGTGCCCTTCCGGGTAGCTCCCAGTTACATCCCCCGGCATGACGTGCTGTGGTATGGAATACCTCTTTGGCTAGTTTGGGTCAGGTGTCCTGTCCCTGCTTCCTCCCGGCTTCTCCTCCTCCCTGGCAGAGCATGAGACTCACAAAGTCCTTGATCAGGGTAAACATTCTGACCAGCAACTGAAAACATCGGCTTTATCAGTATTATTCCCAGGCCGAAAGTCAAAACCACAGCACTGCACCAGCTACTAAGAAGGAGAAAAAGTGACTGCTGCTGCTGAACCCAGGACAAGGAGGAAGACAAGTGGGTCCTGAACTACTGGCAAGTATCTGTGAGAAGAAACAAACTGTAAAGCAATTTATAGCAAGTATTGATCATCTGGTTGAAATTCCAGGAAGTCAATCTGTGCTCAGTCTTCCCTAATGCACATTTAAACACCACACACTGACCAGGAAGGATCACCGAGCAGAGCTCTGATGGCCAATTGTCCTGGGTTCAGCAGCAGCAGTCACTTTTTCTCCTTCTTAGTAGCTGGTGCAGCGCTGTGGTTTTGACTTTCGGCCTGGGAATAATACTGATAAAACCGATGTTTTCAGTTGCTGGTCAGAATGTTTACTCTGATCAAGGACTTTGTGAGTCTCATGCTCTCCCAGGGAGGGGGGGAAGACGGGAGGAAGCAGGGACAGGACACCTGACCCAAACTAGCCAAAGAGGTATTCCATACCACAGCACGTCATGCCCAGGATATAACTGAGAGTTACCCGGAAGGGCTGGATCACGGCGGGGTGGGGGCAAGGTACCAGTCAGTGACTGGTTGTATTCTCTTCCCTTGTTATTTCCTTTATCATTATTATTGGTGGTAGCAGTAGTGGTTTGTGTTATACCTTAGTTATTAAACTGTTCTTATCACAATTTGTGGGAGTTGCATTCTTTCGATTCTCCTCCATGTCCCTCCAGGAGCGGGGGGAAGAAAGGGTTGGGAGGGGGGAGGGGAAGTAGACTGCGTGGTTCTAATTTACGGCCTAGGTTTAAACCACGATACCCATCTACACTGAGACTCACTGAATTGTGCACGTACCTGAGGGATCTCTGCATGAGCTGCAGCCAAAGTGGCCATACTTCAGCAGCAGTGGCTGCCTCAACACATTTTTGATCAACTTTCGTGGCCCATCCTGATGAACTCAATGTTATTTTTACGTAGTGAGCTTAAGATGCAGGTAACAGATGGACAAATGTGTACAGATGTCAGCAGGGTGTGTGCCTGCCTGTCTTGAAGCCACTTGTGTTGGGTGTCCATGTCCATGTCTGTGCTGGGGGGCTGCGGAGGGGCTCTGTGAGGAGAGGTCGGGGCTGCTCCACGCAGCACAGGGCTGGTTCCTGACGGTTCTGCAGCTGCCCCAGCACAAGACACAGCTGAGCCGTCAGCAGCACTGATGCTGCTGCTGGGAGAGGATTGAGACATGGCCATTGTGTGAGGGGAACTCGTGTGAGAACAGTGTGAGGGAGAGTGTGAGAACAGCGTGAGGGAAAATGTGAGAACAGCGTGAGGGCAAGTGTGAGAACAGCGTGAGGAACAGTGTGAGAACAGCATGAGGAACAGTGAAAACAGCGTGATGGGAAGTGTGAAAACAGTGTGAGGAACAGTGTGAGGGGAAAGCACAAGGAAAAAAGTGAGGGGAAAGTGTGAGGAAAAGTGTGCTATTTCTTAAAGGAATTGTCCTGTGGAGAGCACCTGCACTGAAGTTGGGGAAAAAATGTGTGAGGATGATGTGGCATCAGAGAGGAACTGCAATGAGCTGACCCACTGTCATGGTTTAAGCCCAGCTGCCACGCAGTCTCTGCCTCACCCCCCCCTTCCCCCCCAATTCCCTCCCCCCGGCTCCCAGAGGGATGGGGAGGAGAATGGAAAGAATGTAACTCCCACACGTTAAGATAAGAACAGTCCAGTAACTAAGGTATAACACAAACCACTGCTGCTACCACCAATAATAATAATGATAGGGGGAATAACAAGGGAAGAGAATACAACTGCCCACCACCCGCTGACCGATACAAAGCCCAACCTAGCAGTGATCTAGCCCTTCCAGCTAACTGCCCCCAGTTTCTATACTTGGCATGATGTGCTGTGGTATGGAATACCTCTTTGGCTAGTTTGGGTCAGGTGTTCTGTCTCTGCTTCCTCTTGACTTCCTCTCCTCCCTGGCAGAGCATGAGACTGAGAAAGTCCTTGGTCAGAGTAAACATTACTGAGCAGTAACTAAAAACATTGGTGTTGTCAGCACTATTCCCAGGCCGAAAGTAAAAAACACAGCGCTGCACCAGCTACTAAGACTGAGAAAAATGACTGCTACTGCTGAACCCAGGACACCCACCATTATTACCATCCCTGCCCTGGGTAGGCCAGAGGGTGAGGATCACCCCAGGTACAGTCTATACATTCTGTTGTCATTTCCCTTACCCATTGCTTCCAGAGAAAGAAGCAGACAGTTCTCACAGTAAAAGAAATGAGCCTACAAGTTTAGATAACAGGTAATACAAGTCATCCATTCTTGTAAAACCAAACCTCCCTCTACAGGCAAATACAGTCGATGGAATTATGATAGGTATCATCTTCCATCTAACTGATATTTAATTACTTCAAAAAGGCTGAATAAATTTGAAGGAGTATTAGATCTCTAAAATACGCTTCTTTTGTAGCTATTTCTTCACCACTAAAAAAAATTTATTAGTTTTCCTGCACGATATAGTTATGCACATATACACAAACTCCAGGCCACAATAAAATGAAACAAATTATACTGTAAAGTTTTACATAATATGCAAAAGCTACATTCCATCTCTAGCTGTTCATTAAATTTTATTGCCAAAATAGTTTTGCAATAGCCTTCAACTTCTAACATAAGAAACTAATCTTTCGTTTTTCTAAACCCCCTGACTCATGCTCGGTGACTGCCCTGGTTAAATGGGCACTAGGCAGAATACAGCCACTGTGGCTTCAATCTCTCTCCTACAGCACAGCCCTTTCATCTCCTGTATCTCACTGTTTGGTTTTGGCTATTCTGGATCAATGCTGGCAGCACTTCTTGGAAATCCACATTTGCCACTGCCCATTCAGCACACGTGCAACAGCTTTATTCTTCTGGACTGCATTCCAGTACCTGACATTTTTGTTGGTATTACGGGGTAACACAAGCCAGGACTGCTTTGTTGTTTTCACAGTACTGCCTTGTGAGTCAGAGATGCTATGGCCTTATTTCCAAAAGCTTCCCAATGCACCATGTAAGTTATGAAATTCTGTGCTATGAAATTCTAATCTATTTTGGCACAGAAACATACGTTTAAATTTATCAACCAGAAGGGTGAATAAATGCACTAAATTTCAACATAAGCATTGAAATAATTTTGAACACCTGATGGAAATTCAAACTTTAATGGCCATAAGACAGGCACCCACCGAAAACAAGAGACAGCATGATGTGTGTTGACGCGAGAGTCACGGACAACGCAGAGACAATCAATGTGATCAAGCGATTGCTGAATTTATTCACACACATCAAGAGTTTTTATAGTTTACAGAACTAGCTGATGTAACCAGTATAGATTCTGATTGGCTCAAAAGTGCAGTCCACACATTTTTGAAGCAGATAACTGGCTAGCTAAAATTATCCATTCGCTACTTTTCACACATATTTTGTAGTTTCACCATCCCGCTCCCACATCCTGTTAACCTTGAGCAAACACCAAGTTCCTTATTCTACTGCATGTAACTGTCCTTTAGTAACCTAAGGCTAGGCCTTGCAGCCTGCGTAACTTGAATTCAGACCTTGCAACTTAACTCAGAGTTTGGCTAAGACCAAACTGCTGGGATTGCTCACATGTCGATTGTTCAGCTGTATTCTTCATAACCACCATCTCCTAAGGCTAAGACGTCTGGGTTGGTCACGAAATGTCCGCCGTTCCTTAGCCAATCCACAGATGTATGAGGTGGTTTGATGCTGGGCACTGTTTGTGCATCAGCATCGACACCCACACAGAGCCAGTGGCACCACCATAGCAAACAGAATGTAAACATCAGGGTTAAGCCATCAGTGCGTCATTGTCACATATCCCACCGGCATGGCTAACTGCACCTTTTGGAGGAATTACATCTTATGCACTGAAAGTACCTGATAGTAGTTTAAATTGGATAGCATATGCCCCTCATTCCACCCCATTAGTGTGTAATGCCTTGTCTGATGAGTAGATATTTTACTCTTGCCAGAGGTAGCTTAATACTGTATAAAAGTAATTTTGTAACTCAAGTTGTGTATATTTCTATCCAAATCCAACAAACTACAAGAGCTGAGGAGAAAGGAGAGAGGGATCATGAAACATTTCACACATTACTAAACCACATACGTAAAAAAGTATTCGTGATGTGCAAAACCAGGGCAGGTTTTATATACATAGAATATCATCATTATATACTGTAAATTCTGGAACTTGACTGTTTCAGCTATAGATGTCAAGGACAATTGTTAATTTGTACAAAGTAGATAAATGAGGTGGAAACTAGTCAGAAGAGGTTTGTTTATCTGTTCTTTGGTGATATATTACTCGGCAATAATAAGATAGTAACTATGTGTTCTATCTGTCTGAGAATAACTTCCAGATCATTTCTCATTTTTACTTATCAGATCTGAAAGCACCTCCCAGTCTTTGAAGTTTAACAGAATTCAGACACAGTAATTAAGCCCAGCCAACTGGCAGCAGGGGATTTTAACAAGAAAGCAGCATCAAATTCCACCAGGTCTGTAATACATTACTTCCCTTAGCTGACTGTGTGCCTGTCATCTCCTGTCTCCTCTGAATTTAATGGGCACAAGTACCAGACTGTATTAAAAGAGTAAGTTTTCTTCGTACTGGGCAACTCCAAATGTGCACATGGTTTTAATTGCATTTTATTTCTTTAAAAACATGTGAAAATACTCATTGTCTTTTGTTAGTACATAGTAGGACAATCCAAGAAAACAAGTGTTTCAGAACACCCATAATATCACACTTTGATTTAGAAGACTGTCTGGCAAAACATGCCCTTACCAAACCACTACAACCTGCATGCTTGCTAGGACACAGGAGGATGGAAAAAGTTTTTAGAAGAAAAAATTCTTAACTGAAAAAACAGAGTTTAACCAAATAGCAGACGTGCTCCAGCAGAAATTCAGCTTCCAGGGCAAAGACAACTCAGAAATCACCACTCAGTTTACTTGCCCAAAGGCAAGGGCCTCTCCTTCTCCACCTTCTGACACTGACACAGTGTTAATGCTTGTTTCTTGCAGAACTCACAACAGTAGATCTGCCTTTGCCATTCAAAAGCCAAGCCCTTCAGAACTAGAGCAATGGCACAGAACACACAGTGCTCTGCTTTTTATCACTTATAAGCCACTGCTATTTGGTCTACCATAAAGATGCTTATTAAAAAAGCAGCTTACAGGCTAGAACAAGTCGATAAGAAACTGCTATTTCTGACAGCAGATTTATCGATAGAGGAAATGATAAAATAAATGAAGGGGGGAAAGAAGTTTGTTTAATCAAGCGGATGAGACTATATAGAAAAATGAATTTATGTTGTGATAAATGGCAGGAATGCGATTTAACAGAATTTATAAACCATACATACGGTCTTTCATAAACACATAAATGCAGGTAGAGGTCTAATAAAATCCTGTTTCCTCCCTGCCATCTCACATTTATAAATGCAAAAAGCACTGACAGCCAAGTAAAATTAATGCATTACTTGAAGAGTCCTTAAAAGAAAAGAAAGTGAATTATTAACATTTATATTGTCTGCCAGTGTGCTATAACTGCTTTTATAAAACATACATAAATTTTCAAGGCAGCATATTAAAGCATTGCTTGCAACAATGAGCAGCTGTTTCTGGAGTAAGTCACACAAGCAGACATAAGAAGCCATGGATTCACCTTGGACTTTTAGGATGTCCCATTACAAAAAGAAAGAATTTCACTCTCGTAGGTCACACTCCAATTTTGCAGATTCTTGAAAAATCAGAATTGCAGATGATTGTAGATATCCTATAAATGTTTTACTTTAGAATATGACATGATAAATGCATGGGATTTGAACAACGTGAAGAGTCACCTACCCTTTGTGAACTGCTAATAGCCATTTGTGAACCCTAAACTGAACACAGGTTAACCACCCTTACATCTTAGGGTGAGCAAAAGGCATATGTGCATTTTGGAAAATCAGATTTTTAAAAGCAGATATATAACATACAATTTACAGATCATATGCCAAAAATGAGGAAAGCAGAGTCTGGTTACTAACAAAACTATCAGGGTACAAATATTCTTTTCAAGGCAACAACAGATTATTTCTATAGGTTTATGTAAAAGTTACACAAGGCCGAACGTCTAAAAGTGGTGAATCTATTTCTCATTTTGCTAGGTTTTTCAATTCATTTATCTACAGCACAGCTCAGCTTCCCTCCCAGCTTGTGAGGTGGTCTGCCCCTAATGTTTCAATTTCATCTGGCTTTCCTAAAAGCAAAAACTGACAAGCCGTGCTTACCTCACAGCAGTGAGGGCTGAAGTGCTTCATGGGAATGCTGCTTCCCATCTGTCTTAGCCTAAGTGGCAAGTTCTTCAGAGTGCCTTAGTCATTCACAAATAATCCCAAGTGTCAGATGGGAAGGGATTCTCTCCTGCAAAACTAGAGCTATATAATGAAAATGCTGACAGTCTTCTAATTATTAGTGGCACAAGCAGGTGCTATTACAATAGATCTCTCTTTCCTAAACACAGATGACTCAAAAAACTAATTAGAAGCTTCATCAAAGCTCTCTAGGATCAAAGCTGGTCAAAAAGATTATATAGGACATGCTACTCCAACAGAATTTAAAATGAAGACAGTCATTTGTGTATATTTAAACACCTCACACTGGTAGCCAAGTGAGAATGCAGTACAATATTCATGCTGACATGAAAAGATACCACATAACATTACACTGTGGAAATATACACATAGTTTTACTATTTTATATCTGCCATTGAGAAAGGATGCTTTTCTGATAGAAATGCAGTATTACCAATGGAATTCTGTAATACACATGCTATGTAAAGCTCCCATCCTTATCCCAATAAATGGAAACATGCAGAGTGAAGTAAATGAGTCTAAAATACTAAAAAAAAAATCATATTTATTTAAAAGACTGTTGTTCACTTAAGATGATTGAACCCCAGCACTGCCAAGGCCACCACTAACCCGTATCACTAAGGGTTTGCCTACACACTTTGTGAACACTTGCAGGGATGGTGAGTCCAGCACTGCCCTGGGCAGCCTGTTCCAATGCCTCAGCACCCTTTGGGGAAGGATTTGTTCCTCAGCTCCATCTAAACCTGCCCTGGTGCAGCTTGAGGCCTTTTCCTCTTGTCCCATCCGTTGTTCCTTGGGAGCAGAGCCCAGCCCCTCCTGGCTCCATCCTCCTGTCAGGCAGTTGTAGGGAGTGATCAGGTCCCCTCTGAGCCTTCTCTTCTCCAGACTGAACCCCCCAGGTTCCTCAGCCGTTCCCCATCACACTGTGCTCCAGGCCCTGCACCAGCTCCAGTGCCCTTCTCTGGCCCCAATCCAGCACCTCAATGTCTCTCCTGTAGTGAGGTGCCCAGAGCTGAACACAGGATTCGAGGTGCAGCCTCACCAGTGCCCAGTGCAGGGGCAAAATCCCTGCCCTGGCCCTGCTGCCACACTGGTGCTGATCCAGGCCAGGATACTGGTGACTGACTGGGCACACTGATATGCAAGCCTACCTGTGTGGGAACTCCTCCAACTCTTTCAGTACATATTAAGCAGTAGCAATGGTGATTAAGCCACAAATATAAATGATCAAAAGGGATTTTCTATGCACAAGGTTTATGCCTACTCTGTTTTGCTGTACACATATTAATCAGCTGTTTTAAGGGTAAAGGTATACTCCAGTGCGAGCCAGTGCTCTACCTTTGTTTATATTCACATATAGGAAGAAAGGGAATCAAAGCTGGATTTGGGATACAACGTGAGAAGGGAACAGAAGTGCAGTGACCTGCTTACCTCTTACCATTTCCCTCTCCCTAGTTCTGCCCTGGCTGAGAACAGGAACAGGTTGCACAGCTGGAGTAAATTTGCCAGTCTTCTGTAGGAAACATTTCCCCCTCTAAATTGAGTCAGTGCTTGGTTCCAGAGTCAGCTAAAAGAGGCTGATGGCCAGAACTTGTGAAATACGATGATTTTGCTAACGTGAAAAAAATTACGACCAGCATGAATAGACATTTCTGTATTAAATTTTATCATCATCATTATGATGTTAAATTATGATGTTATGATTCTATGATTCGTCATCCCTAGTAGGGCCCCAGTGCTCTAAACTCAAACCTCAGAGTTTCCTCCCAACATCTGAGCAAATATTTTTTTTTAAATATTTTTTGCAAAGATGAGAATTAATTTTTTCTTACCATGATGCAGGGCAATTCTTTGAACAAGAAACCGACACCTCTAGCAAGGCAAGAGCCCCAACTGGCGGAAGTCATTGCTAGACCACTCTCCATCATCTTTACCAAGTCTTGGAAAATGGGAGAGGTGCCTGAGGACTGGAGGAAAGCAAATGTCACTCCAGTCTTCAAAAAGGGCAAGAAGGAGGACCCGGGTAACTATAGACCGGTCAGCCACACCTCCATCCCTGGGAAAGTGATGGAACACCTTATCCTTGATGCCATCTTAAGGCATGTCAAGGATAAGAGGGTTATGAGGGGCAGTCAACATGGCTTTACCAAGGGGAAGTCATGCTTGACCAACCTCATAGCCTTTTATGAGGAAATAACACGATGGATGGATGATGGCAGAGCGGTGGACGTGGTCTACCTTGACTTCAGCAAAGCATTTGACACAGTCTCCCACAGCATCCTCATAGCTAAACTGAGGAAGTGTGGTCTGGATGATCAGGTAGTGAGGTGGACTGCAAACTGGCTGAAGGAGAGAAGCCAGAGAGTTGTAGTCTATGGGGCGGAGTCTAGTTGGAGGCCTGTATCTAGTGGAGTGCCTCAAGGGTCAGTATTGGGACCAGTATTATTTAATATATTCATCAATGATTTAGATGAGGGAATTGAGTGTACTATCAGCAAGTTTGCTGATGACACTAAGCTAGGAGGAGTGGCTGACACACCAGAAGGCTGTGCTGCCATCCAGCGAGACCTGGACAGGCTGGAGAGTTGGGCAGGGAGTAACTTGATGAAATATAACAAGGGAAAGTGTAGAGTCCTGCATCTGGGCAGGAACAACCCCAGGTTCCAATATAGGTTGGGGAACGACCTGTTAGAGAGTAGTGTAGGGGAGAGGGACCTGGGGGTCCTAGTGGACGGCAGGATGACCATGAGCCAACACTGTGCCCTTGTGGCCAAGAAGGCCAATGGCATCCTGGGGTGTATTAGAAGGGGGGTGGTCAGTAGGTGGAGGGAGGTCCTCCTTCCCCTCTACTCCGCCCTGGTGAGACCGCATCTGAAATATTGTGTCCAGTTCTGGGCCCCTCAGTTCAAGAGGGACAGGGACCTGCTGGAGAGAGTCCAGCGCAGGGCAACTAAGATGATTAAGGGAGTGGAGCATCTCCCTTATGAGGAAAGGCTGAGGGAGCTGGGTCTCTCTAGTTTGGAGAAGAGGAGACTGCGGGGGGACCTTATTAGTGTATATAAATATATAAAGGGGGAGTGTCACGAGGATGGAGCCAGGCTCTTCTCAGTGGCAAACAATGATAGGACAAGGAGTAATGGGTATAAACTGGAACACAAGAAGTTCCACTTAAACTTGAGAAGAAACTTCTCAGTGAGAGTGACGGAACACTGGAACAGGCTGCCCAGGGGGGTTGTGGAGTCTCCTTCTCTGAAGACATTCAAAGCCTGCCTGGACACATTCCTGTGTAACCTTATCTAGGTATTCCTGCTCTGGCAGGGGGATTGGACTAGATGATCTTTTGAGGTCCCTTCCAATCTCTAACATACTGTGATACTGTGATATAGATTGCTTCAATAAAAACAGATGCTCTGGACTCCAGCTAAGATACTACTTTGTTGCCTGGGAACTCACAAAATAGTACCGTATTCTGAAAATTGACTTTTAAAAGAACATGGTAGTGATGAGCAATACAGCCACTGAGATTACAAAGTTAGGGAAAGAGATAATATTCATTGCACAATCCTCACATTATCAGAGGCCTTGAAGTTTGTTGTAAGTGTAAATTATGATTCTTTCCCCCACATAGCTCCTACATCTCAGTAGTGGGAGAATATGTCAAAAGAAAAATCTTCCAGAAAATTCTGATTGTGAGGACTTCAGACCCACATCCTGTTACATGTCCTTGTCTGACTGATAGATCAAGAACATGACGTGGCCCAGAGCTTTTACACATTTTTCTGCTCATATTGTAAATGATGTCCTGTGAAAAGGAAAAGAGACCTACAGTTTTTGTGGCTAAATCCTTAAAGAATATGATTAACTGAATAAAATACTAAAAATAGACGCTGGGATCATCTAACTTAAGCTTATGGAAAAGATTAAATAACGATGCAGTACAGGTACATTTTCCTATGGGAAAGTCAGAGCACTGAGTATCTGCACATTGTTGACAGTGGAATTTTAAGATGATTTTTCTATGAGATAGTCAAACTTACAAGGTAGAGAAATTTAAGAGGTTATTAACAGTGAGTCCGTGAGCATGTCTGAAGGAAAGTCATTAATAACATAAAATATTTGTCACAATAGCCTGATAAATGAGCTTTCATGCATCCTACTCAGGATTCACTGTGGCATTTCAATATGCCTTTTTTTAATTACCAAATGTAAATTAATTGACCTTCAGCATAACTTGAATGCTGGCTCATGATTCTTACACAAAGAAAGTTCATTCAGCAAAGTCAGTGGAAGAAATTTACAGTCATTTTGCTTCTAGTGCACAAGTCAGCAGAGGAAGTTAAAGCAATTTTCCACAGCACATTCTTGCCAACCAGCTGAGGTTACCTTACCTTTATTTGTAGTCTGTGCATGAATATTCTAGATACATATGGTCATCAGATGTGTAAATTAAAATTAATTTTATAGAGAATATCAAGAGGAAAATTTACAAAGAACCTATAAAAACAGTTGTACTTCATTTCATGGCAGTACACTTTCTTCTTTCGCCATGGTACATTCTTCATTAGGTGAAATTTATTTATCTTGCTCCATACTGTTTGTTCCTCTGCAACTGACATAGCTAAGGCAGAAACTGGTTTGATATCTTAGAGATTTTCACCATCAGAAGTTGCAACATAACACTTTAACACCAATAGCTGAGAATTCAACTATTTGAGTTCAGGTTGGATGAGGCCTTGGGTGACATGGTTTAGTGTGAGGTGTCTCTGCCCATGGCAGGGGGTTGGAACTAGATGATCTTAAGGTCCTTTCCAACCCTAACTATTCTATGATTCTATGATTCTATGAATTCAATTTTCGGTCAACCTGAAAAAAGCAACTTGTGTTTTCTCCATCCTTTCCACATAAGATATATTCCAGTCATCGCATTATTGATGCATGGACATACAATTATTTGCAAGGGATCCTTGTCTTCCCTCACTTCACACTAATTAGAATCATAGAATCATAGAATTGTTAGGGTTGGAAAGGACCTTAAGATCATCTAGTTCCAACACCCCTGTCATGGGCAGGGACACTTCATACTAAACCATGTTACCCAAGGCCTCATCCAACCTGGACTTGAACACCACCAAGGATGGAGCATTCACAACCTCCCTGGGCAACCCATTCCAGTGCCTCACCACCCTCACAGTAAAGAATTTCTTCCTTATATCCAATCTAAACTTCCCCTGTTTAACTTTGAACCCGTTACCCCTTGTCCTGTCACTACAGTCCCTGATGAAGAGTCCCTCCCCAGCATCCTTGTAGGCCCCCTTCAGATACTGGAAGGCTGCTTTGAGGTCTCCACGCAGCCTTCTCTTCTCCAGGCTGAACAGCCCCAACTTTCTCGCCTGTCTTCATACAGGAGGTGCTCCAGTCCCCTGATCATCCTTGTGGTCTCCTCTGGACTTGTTCCAACAGTTCCATGTCCTTTTTATATTGAGGACACCAGAACTGCACACAATATTCCAAGTGAGGTCTCACTTGATAATTCTATCAAGTAAGCTCACTGTGCCTGGTAAATTAATTTCTTCAGATGAAGGCAGGGTTCATCATACCAGCCACAGAGATATAAAGACAAATATCTTAGAAAATTATCTCCACCACGTCAGAACTTGCTTGTCTTCAAGAGCGAGCCATCTGGGTGGCCCTTCTGGCTCAGTGTACTGTTTCCACAAAGAGCTTCTCACTGTGTAAGTAATAAAAATTCTCCAAAATGGAAAGAGAAAACGGCAAATATTTAGGGGGAAGAAAACCAAACAAAAACAAACAAACAAACAAAAATCAAAAAAAACCCCAAACAAACAAACAAAAAAAAAAAACACGCCATGAAACCAAACAGGAAAGTCTAGAAGATTTTTTTTTTTATTATAGATGCTTACAGACAAATGTGTATAATATTAAATTAAAATAAACAGAAAAATAAGATAACTTCAGAAATGTCACTTTACATTCAGTAACTGTGGCCTATTTCCAGTGCTCTTGAAATACACTTTTCTAATTTGCTGGTGATATAAATTTGGATTTGGAACAAGGCCGTATATCTTGTCTTTATGAAGCAATTTTCTCATGCTCTGCATATATTGCAGCTGTAGTCCTGACAGTTTATATCTGAGTTTGATTATTATTTAATATTTATACAGTACTATATGGAATCTTCTGCATGAAGCTGCCACAACAATCATGACTAACATTGCTTATTTCTGCAACAAGACTTGTGCTTATTGTGAAACGTGAAACTTACTGGGAAAAAAGAGGCAGTTAGGGAGACACATCTGGAAAGGAAATGAGAACAGGGACCTGTCAACTGGAATTACAGCTGAAATGCAATACAAACCTGTCTATGTAATTCACACACGCCACTTTTTTTTTTCTTTTCTTTTTCCTTCCTTTTTTTTTTTTAAGAAATCTGCAGGCTTATATTCATGGTTCTTTTGATAAATATAATTTCTTAACAGTCTCCTCCTCTCTCAATGAATGAAGAGGCAGAAAACTACTGTAAGCAGTTTTCTTCTAAATAAGGTTTTTTTGTCTAGAGCTTCAACTCAAAATTATAGATTTTAATGAAACATGTAAACACAAGATCCCATTTCTCAGCAAAGTTTTATGACATGTGTGACATCTGAGCATCACTACATGACCTCACAAGATCCATTTCTTTTTTTGAAATCATTATGTAGTCTGTCATAGTCCCCAGTCTTCACTTGCCTAGTAATTTCAAAATGTTATGCAATGATATACTCTGAACTCCATTACTTTGTTTCTAATTACTCTGAGTTTACAGAGACTGGAATACAGTCCTTGAGGTGTATTAGTTTTTCCATATCACTCAAATTATAATAATTATTATAAAGTTTTCTGCAATTAAAAGGTAGAGTAGTGCATCATACCAGAACCACAGCTTTGTGACTTTTGCAACCTTTCAAAATATCATTTATTTTGTATATATTGTATGAAAAACGTTATTAAAAATGTTTCATTGTGGGTCCAGTGATAAAAATGTGCAAGTTTTGAAGGCAATATATTCCAAAGCGAATTGCATGTAGAAATATTAAATGTGTGTATTGGAATCATAGCATCAGGCAACCTTGATCCTGTGAGTAATTTTCCATTCTTTACAAGCTTGATTTTGCAAACTTTACTTTCTTTTAACATAATGAAAATATTTGCATATTCTTACATGCATGTAGCTACATATTTGCACACATATACTTGTTGAAAATATTATTAAACATTTTAAGGCATATGTGAAAGAACATATTGTTAAAATTCTTTGTTCTAAACATGGAAAATCAAGAATTAGTGTGGAGTTCAGTCAACTTAAAGTGCCTCTGAGAAATGCTTTCCACTTCATAGAGTGTTTTAAAAACATTAGTCTTTGCCCTGTAGAATGCACATTCTCAGAAGTTTTACTTCTATAAATCCCATTATCTGCATTCCTTCCAATAACATTTCTGCAGAAACAGCTGAAGTAAAGCAGACATTGACTGGCAGGGAACCTAAGCAGGTAGCCAGACTTGATTTTAAACTTTTCTTTTTGCTTTACAGCAAGGATCTTAATCCAGGATCTATAGGCATACAGGAATTTCAACACTACTACTTTAAGTTACTGGCTGTAAAATAGTTAAAAGGTATATTTTATAATATAAAGACCAATACTCCAAATACTCGGATCTGTTACTGTAGAAAGTTTAATTAAGTTTGCCAGAATCAATTGTATGATTAAAGGCACACCATACCAAACTCATACTCATTCTAGGTCAGCTGTACTTAATGAGAAAGAGAAGGTAATGATTAAGTACCATCAATATCAGCTTGATTTTTTGTTTAACTTATTAATAGTTAAGTAACCCTAACTATTCTGTGATTTTATGATTAGTGTTGCTGCTGCAGTGTGGGTGAAGCTGTTGTCACAGCAAGAAGTCTTTAAATATAATGGAGTAATAATATAGTGAATTAAGGCCAGTTTCTAAAGCAGCTTTGTATGTCCGATCTTGTTATTCTCATCTCTTGCTGTGAATATCACTGGGAAAGGTCACTTGAATCCAGCAGTTCACAGCATCATGAACTGCTGGCTCAGATAAAAGCATTAGGCTGTGGAGGATGACAATACGTTCTTCCTTCTCTAAGATACTAATCTAAGCTACATCTCCCGATCCCTACACAAGAATTGTGATTTGCTCAGCAAGGATAGCACTGACCACCATCAAAACATTTTGATAGGGGTGCAGAATCACAGAAAGCCTTTTAGTGAACCATGCAAATTCTACTGTTCACAGCAGATTTGTGTGCCCATGCAGTGTAGACAGAGACTGAGGATACTCACTACACCATAATATGCCATAAAAGTGAATGCTACGGAAAAACAACCTCCACACAACTACATCTGGCACTGATACCTGGAAGCTGCTAATTGGCAGCATCATACTTTCCATTACTGACATCACTTTGCAAACTGATGAGACGAATTGCTGTTTTCAGCTTGCTTTCTCTTTTTATTGTACTGTTGCTCTTGAAGTAACTCATGTTAACACCCTCTGCAGGGAAAGGCTGACAAAAACCCTGTCACAATGGGGAAAGCACACAGAACTGGCTTAGATGTAAGCATGACTTTGGGAAGGATGTTACACTTCTGCCACAGCTCCCCTCTGCAGACACAGTCATTCATCATTTAACAATACACAGGCTCTCTTGATTTCCACAATAATTTCTGGAAATGAGGCTCTGGTCACCCCTACATCTTTTAGGAGTGTAATTAAAGTGAACCATGCAGGAAATACTACTCATTTTCTGTATATTTTCCTGCAAAATAAAATATTTTAATGCAATATTTTACATGTGCATCAACATTCAAAATGCCATAAAAGAAACTTCAGGGTGTGATTCATCCTTGACAAGATTAAGCAGTGCTACAGTGCCTTTAAAATTTGGTTCTTCAGGAAAAAAAAAAAAAAAAACCAAAAAACAAACAACAAACAAAACATCCCCAAAAAAGCAGCTGACAGGCCACTAATAAAGTAAAAACTAAAATTCTTCATCAGATCTGTCAGTAGGTATGGTCTGTATGTGACTTGACTTAATCACTCTGTGTCCTATCTTTCCCAGTGGGTGGCCAAAAATACCAAGTTTCTGACCACTGGATGGGACCATCAGATAAAACTCAAAGTAGCAAATGTCATCAGTATGTAGTTACACAAAGGCAGTGAACTTGGTCAGAGAAATCAGAAATAATATGAAAATACACTGACCACTTCTGTTTGTTCACCCATATGGGGGATTGATTTGAATCAGCGCCTCAGAAGTCCAGTTAACATTCTCCCAGACTGTACAGTACCAAGCTTTAAGGCATAACACCATATTATATCGGGTAGGTACCTTTTGGAGAGAAAATCATACAGGGACAAGCCTTAAGGTAACTAAAATTCTGTTCTGCCTCTGAATACATCTTCAGGACAGTATTCAAACTCATTAGTCCATATATACTTCTCTGTTATGGAAGAGGAAAAATGGTCTATTTGTCTTGTAGTGCAAAACCCCACATTATACAGGGCTTTCAAATGACTGAAAAATTGAGTGCTAAAAACGGGAGGCATCTGCTGACAGCTGCAGTGCAAACTATTGCTGTTCCTTGAAGTTATTTGACAGAAACAAGCAATTTAAGCACTACTTCTCTATTTAGAATATTTTGTGCTTAGAAATGACTTTTTATTTCTCGTCTGCAGTAATGAAATACTTGAAATAGCCATACATGCACACACAAAAATTTATAGTAGTGCAGCTTTTAAGACTGCTGTTGCATTCAAGTGTTTTACTGAATTACCATGAAGTACTCAGACTTTTCTAATTCCAGCAATCTTAAAAGAAAACCTCTCTCTAGTGCCCTGTGCATCTTATTATTTTGTATGAGAACAGGTAAAATCTATTTGAGCCTGCTAAAGATGTATTTCTCAAAAGAGAAAATGAACTGCTTTGTTCCACTCATTTCTGTCTGCACAAGCATCCACTGGGATGACTCACTGCTTTTGTGTCGGTTTAGGGCACAGCAGTGCTTTATTACATCCTTCAGTGTGTTTGCATCATACGTTATAATCAAAACCTACAGTGGTTACAGACATTCATACGGTACCTCATTGACTATATGCCACAAGGTAATAACATTTTATATTATACCATAGGATCCCAAGCCTTTAAAAGCATTAGCAAGTTAAAATTATACGCTGACTTCGTGAACGAGCTAAAGACCACTTCAAGATAACTTTCTATACTGATGAAATTAAATCATTGTTTTATGAATAATGTTCTGCTTAGGGAAGAACAAACACTGGAATTAAAAAATATACTAAAATAGTTCAGCAGGATTATGTGATAATTCAATTCAAATCCGAACTGTAGAATTTTCCTAATGAGACCACTACTCTCAGAAAATGCTGTAAAATTGCTGATTTAGTAACTAATTTAACTGACAATAGCTAATATTATTTATTATGATAAACATCATTTTATGTCACTCTGATGAAAACCATTCAGAATACAATAAATGGCAAATGAGGTTTCATTTTGTTAATGAAATTCATTTCATAATACAATTTGTTCAGCTCTTATGCCTAGAAGATAAACCAGGCAACTGCAAAACTTCCTAAACAGTTATTCTTAAAAAGTTTGAGAAATGGCAGCCTCTATAGTTCAGCTTTTCTTAAAGTGTAAGCTTTTTACAACCAGAATTAGAGGGAAGTTTCACATTGACTTCACTGGAAACAGGATACTATTTTGTACATTGGTAACTATTTTTTCACAATTTATAAAAAAACCCCAAAACATCAACAAGACTTATGTCAGTTAGAATACAACACACACAAAATATAACCAGTTTTACCAGTCAAACCACAAGGTTCCTTTTAGTGTTGTTCTATCAATCATTGCTGTCAAAAAACCCCCATAAACAAGTAGGTCTTTCACCATATCCTGAACTTCACAAGCCTCCCAGATTCAGCAAGTTTTAAAAGCCTATTTGAGAAACATACTTTTCTTTTTGAAGTCTCAGCATCCAAATACAGAGCAGGGGATTGCTAGGGAAATGCACCAACCGTTCTTACTCTTCTAGTTATCAGCAGGGTACAAGCGGAAGAAGTTCCTTGTGAGGTACTGTGGTTAGAGATCAAACCATTCGTATGTTCACAGTACCTCTGGAAGCAGGCTGGACACCACTGAGTAATGGGGAAGGCAAAGAGTGTCATTTTGTACTTGCTGGATTCTGAACACCCTCTGATGTGAACCACTACCTGAGTATCATGCAGGTGGGAATAGCAGAAGCAGCTTTGAAGAATACGGGTATAAAACCTTGACTTGGAGGAGAACGACGTGTGATTTTATAGAACTGATGAAACTCAAGATAAAAAATTACTGCACCTCTCACAATATTTAATAAAAGTTGTTGAGACATATTTTCAAATCAGTATTGACTTTGACATTCACCATATGTATGCTCATGCACAGCTTTCCTCACTGTTTAACAGTGAAGAAACAGTGTAAAATTTCCCATAAGGCTTTACTAATTACACTAAAATAGAAGATGACAAATAGGATGAAGAGCTGACAGTTTTCCATAAGCACAACCCAGGCTCAGCATTCATCTTCAATCCAAACATGATGAAGGATCATCACAATGCTACAGAAAAGATCCCAAATGTACTAGAAAGTAATTTGAAAATGTTTCAATATATTTCCTTAATTTGTGTAAGCACAAATATACATAATAATGGAGATCTGCTAAATAAACTTAATGTAGATTTTGATGTTCTAAGTCAATAAAAGTTTGGATTTAGTAGGAAGCAAATCCAATCTAACATTAAGCCAAAACTAGAAAAAATTCCTTGCCAGTACTCTTTTCTGACACTTCTTTATGAAAGTCTGCATAATTTAAGGATATCTGGTATCAAGGTCAAGGAGGGTCAAGCCCTTATCGCTTGTAGGCACTCATGTTCCCAATGTCGACTGAAATGTAAGTGAAGAATTCAATGTCTGTGCTCCCTCATAGGATACCAAGTAGAATAATTTTTACCACAGGCATCACTGAGTACCAGAAAGGTGTGAGAACACAGGCATCACACAGTTAATTGGAGGAGAAAACTGTGGGGACCAGAGGTCTGTATGCACAGCAAGTATTCAATCTGAAAGCTGGTGTGCCACAACTAAATCACATGAATGTAAGTGGTTACACATAATTTGAAATAGCTGGGATTACTGTTGTGGTTTAAGCCCAGCCGGTAACCCAGAACCATAAAGGCGCTCCTGCACCCCCCGTCTTCCTCCCCCCACTCCTGGAAGCATGGGGAGGAAAATGGAAAGAATGTAACTCCCATGGGCTGAGATAAAAACAGTCCATAACTAAGGTACAACACAAACCACTGCTACTACCTCCAATAATAATAATGATAACAGAAATAATAAGGGGAGAGAATACAACCGCTCACCACCTGCCAACCGATACCCAGCCTGATCCAAGCAGTGATCTAACCATTCTGGGTAACTGCCCCCAGTTTATATAGTAGGCATGACATGACGTGGCATGGAATACCTCTTTGGCTAGTTTGGGTCAGGTGTCCTGTCTCTGCTTCCTCTTGACTTCCCCTCCTCCCTGGCAGAGCATGAGACTCAGAAAGTCCTTGGTCAGAGTAAACATTGCTGAGCAACAACTAAAAACATTGGTGTTATCAGCACTGTTCCCAGGCCAAAAGTCAAAAACACAGCGCTGCACCAGCTACTAAGACTGAGAAAAATGACTGCCACTGCTGAACTCAGGACAGATTACATTTATTCCAAAATACTTTGATCAAACCATTTCTTTAGAAAATTTCTTTGAAATTCCAGGAAGTCAATCTGTGCTCAGTCTTCCCTAATGTACATTTAAGCACCACACACTGACCCAGCAGAGCTCTGATGGCCAATTGTCCTGGGTTCAGCAGCAGCAGTCACTTTTTCTCCTTCTTAGTAGCTGGTGCAGCGCTGTGGTTTTGACTTTCGGCCTGAGAATACTACTGATAAAGCCGATGTTTTCAGTTGCTGGTCAGAATGTTTACCCTGACCAAGGACTTTGTGAGTCTCATGCTCTGCCAGGGAGGAGGAGAAGCCGGGAGGAAGCAGGGACAGGACAGCTGACCCAAACTAACCAAAGAGGTATTCCATACCACAGCATGTCATGCCGGGGGGATGTAACTGGGAGTGCCCCGGAAGGGTACATCCTCTTCTCTGTCAGGCTCATTTCTGGCGGGTGGTATCGTATTCTCTTCCCTTGTTATTTCCCGTATCATTATTATTACTGGTGGTAGCAGTAGTGATTTGTGTAATACCTTAGTTACTGGACTGTTTTTATCTCAATCCGTGGGAGTTACATTCTTTCAATTCTCTTCCCCATCACTCCGGGGGTGCGGGGGAGAGTAGAAACTGCATGGCTGACTTACCGACTGGCTTAAACCACGACAGTAGGGGACATTCAAAAGTCAGCAAAAGACCTTGGAATAAAAGTGAACTATTGATGACTGTCAGATAGGAAATGATCAGTATGGAAGGCCAGTAACTCAGTGAAAGCAGTATCACAATGAATCCATTTCCTTATTTCATATTGACCCTAAAAGAACTTCAAAGCTGCTGAACTCTACGCAGCAGAAGTGCCAGGAAACGAAATCATTTCAGGTATCTGGACTTCAAGTTTTATTTAGTAGATCACTGAATTGGAAAAGTAAAATTAGAATGATGTGAGCAGCAGAGTCTATATGAAACAGGAGAACCATAGAATCATAGAATAGTTAGGGTTGGAAAGGACCTTAAGATCATCTAGAATGACCTATTAATAGTGTGAGGGCTGTCTTAAGATTCTTTAAAGCAACATACTCATAGAATCATAGAATCACAGAATGGTTTGGGTTGGAAAGGACCTTAAAATCATGTGGTACCAACCCCCTGCCATGGGCAAGGACGCCTCACACTAGACCATGTCTCTCAAATGCATAGACAAATACAACCAAGTTTCTAGATACTGTAGATACATTTATCACTTCAATGACTGAAAAAAAAAACCCACCCAAAAACGCTAATTTTGGTTTAAGTCCCCCCATTAGAATGGCACTATTCACTTCCTGGTTACTTCAGAAACATGTACACAATACCATTACTTGCAGCTGTTCCCAACTGTCTGCTTCTGAGGTCCAAAGACTGTATAGTCATGGTGGGACAATCACAAAATATAAACTACCCTTCCACATACGCCTATTGTCAACCATCAGAAATGCTGGAAAAATAGAATCTTTAAAATTAATTCCTTCAACACAATAAAAGATTCCAAATAATAAAAAACAAAATCATTATCATTTTAGCCAGAATCAGTGGCAGAAATAATTCATTTTGCTGTTACTGCACAGAAACCCTCTCAGCAGTAGAGCTGCATGGGAGGGATTTGACCATATCACAAACGCTAGGTATTTCTGTTGTCAGATTCTATTACTTTTGGCAATGCTGCCAATATTACTATTACCTTTTATTAAACTAGGCCTTAGCTTGTTTTACTACTTAGAAGTTATACTCTGGTAACAAGGTTGTTTTTAACTGACCTTCATAAAAATGGACTATTACAGAGTATTAGGCAATTAGAAAATTATTACACTGTTCATTCTGTTATAATAATAATATAATAATAATGAGAAGTATAAAAATTATTACCTACTTTATTTATAAATCTATTTGACACTGGACAGAAGGTTTACTGAAAATGAATATATAAAACATAAAATAACTCAGCTTTGGACAACTCAGTAGTTTATTTTGTAATTTGTAACGTATAAGATCAAGTCTTGATGTTAATACTATCAGGGAAAAGAGCTCTCAACTGGCTTTTTATTTGGAAAAATTAGGATAAATAAAACAATTTATTTTAAGTAAATTAGAGACTCTAATAACACAAATAATCTTATTTAGCAAAATCAATAAAATCAGAACACGATCATATTAGGAAGCCACAGACGGGAATTTTTCCAGCATTATTAGTTCAGCTAACAGCTCTGTAACTCAGGGCACAAAGACTGCCTTGACTAGTTTTCAAAGAAAACAGTTTACTGACTTTTTTTCCCAGTATATCACTTTGAGTGCACAATTTTTCTTTTCATAAAGCCTAGAATGAATTTATGAAAGATTTACAATAATGATAAAGAAGCATTTTCCTCAGAACAGAGCAAAGCTAAAGGAATCCAAATGATACACGGAAGTGAACATCAATTAACCAGTTGTCTTACTCAGTAAGGCAGCAGACAGCTACCAAAACACACAGGACCACACTAATCATAGGGTTAACTTCAACTGTTTGGGATAGTAAGCACATCTCCTTCAGTGCTCCTTTCTAAGCTAACTTGAAGAGAAAACCCCCTCATTTTTTCCCTATACAACACCACTGTAATAAAGCAAGTTGCTATAGGGTATGTAAATAATACAAAGACACACACTAGTTTCGGATTTTCTGTTTGCTAAGGACAGGAGAACACAGTGTAATAGGATTTTAATTTACAGTTAAAAAGTAATGACCAGCAATGCAACTACTCCTTATGTAATGACAAAGTAATCAACTCCGTGCATTTTCTTTGTATTGTACACGTTGCCTATATTCTAGTTTTTAATATGAGACTACGATACCTGACTGTGAAATGCTTATATTTATATATAGAAAATATATACATATGATGTCCACTTTGTGCAAAATTTTCAAGTAAAATACTGTGGAATGCAGGATTTTCTCCCCAAAGACTGCAGTCTCTCCTTAAAGCAGTATCCTCTCAAATTACCTACATGCTTCTTAACTTTCCATTTGTTTTGTACATTACTGATGACTGGCTATTAAGTTCAGTATTTATAAACAAAACATTCCATGATACATACACAGTATTCATGTAGTTAAGTGCTTTCATTATTTTCCATCAAATGTAATTTTATTTTCATAAATTTCTTCACCATGCCCCCCACACCCAACCCATCAGCCTTGCACCACTTATTTAATGCACAGTGTCTGATCTTTGATATGTTCTTTATCTGGCCTGCCAAGACACAAGAGATAGAACTCACCCTTCAGCAGGTATGAACCTGTACTCAAACAGATAGAAATTGCAATACATCTTGAGATACTGAGGTCTTTAATTTAATGCATTCCAGTGACAGAGAGTATAAACAGTATCCTAAACCCCAGACTATTTTCCAACTCCTCCAGGTTGTAAATTTAATTTAATTTTTTAGAACAGATCCATTTTCAATTTGTAGCTCTGAGGAAGATGAGGAAGCCTTGGGAATGTATAATACTCTAACAGAAATGCATTAATGATTTATTCTTAAAACCCTTCTTCATTTTGATAAAGACTATAAAGAAATCATTTTAGAATTCCTCCAAAACTTCATCTGCCTTTATCAACAGATACTGTCCTGTCTTGAAGCACGATCTCAATTTTGAGTCAAAAAATTATAAAAACACTTGAAGACAGGACTGTGCAAACAGACCATACTGCTGGACACGGTATGCCTCTGACTGAAAGACAGGATGCTGCAGTGTGCTGAACCTTTGTGTTATCTATTGTTCTTAAATGGAAATCCAGATGGGAGTATTTCAAATGCAAAGAGATGAAATAGGAGAAGGAGGAGATAAGAAGGAAAGAACAGATCATAATTTGAACCTTATTATTCGTGTCCTCAGCAGTTCAGACAGAAATTAAATCTGGATAGTTTGGTAACATGCTTATATTTTAATGGGAAAAACACTGCTGAACTTCTGTGATTAATTCTCTTGTCAGACTACAAAAACAGAAAGATGAGGCTTCAAAAGAAGGTATTAGATATTCTTAATAAGCTTGCGCGTCAACATATTTTACATTTATTACATGAAGGATCCTTTTATACTTTATTCTGACTAAGTAGTACTGACAGCAGCAGAGATAACCACACTAAAGGCATACCTTTGCACTAATTTAAACCTTGACAACATCAGAAAGAGCATAGATTCAGGTGACACATATCAAACAGGCTCCAATCTCATTCATGCAATTTGCCCTGACAATTTTTTCCTATTTCCAATATGCAACTCAATTTCATTTGTTACAATTTCTTCATAGCATCAAGAAATTAAAGACTACTGATTATAAATTCATTCAATTACAGCATTTACTTAAAAACTAAATGAAGTTGAGAGGAACACTGCTAATCTACTACAAAATTCATAAAACTTTCAGCTGGACTATATATACTCTTAGGCATATATTAAACCTGCAAACATGGAAAATACCATTTGTGGCCAATTCAAGCTCAGTTGCTATATTAAAGCTGAAAATAAGTCTTAATCCTAGGTGAATTAATTCTCTTTGTTTAAAAGAAGATTGAATGTTCCACCTAACTTTACTGAATCAGTATTTTAGGATTTTAGTTCAAATTTTAGATTTTTTTTTCCCTTGAAATGGGTAAAAAAATTTCTTAGTGCCTTCTGCATAAGGCAATAAGGTTGCATTTACTACTGTTCCATTAGCATGACATCACTAGGAGCACTGCATATCAAAGTGGAATTTTTGTTGTTAGAGAACTGGATATATTGATTCCCCCCATGCTATGGTATAAATTAGTATCTCCATCAATGAATTGCCACTTCTATCAACTGCCAGGAATGACAGTAACAAGGATTAATAATGTGGTTAGCTTAAAATAAAAAAATAATAGTATAGCAAACAGAAGCAAACCCTAATTCTATAAATATCTGTAGTACTGACAGTCTGACACTGAGGTTATGGCTTGTTTCCTTAATAACACCAGTAGGTATATTAAGTGTCTACACTGTCAGCAATTGCTAATTGCTAAAATCTCTGATTTAGAGGGGTATTTAAAGCAAGGAACACAAATAACCAGATAATTAATCAGGCGTAGCAGGGCAGCTCTTGGTGCTGCTCATTATCTTTTACGAGGAAACAAACTTTATGTGGCTGTTTAGAAAAGCCACACACCAAAACACACATTTAGTGGCAATTATTTTATTTTTTTCTTGAACATTCCTCCTTTCCAAAGGACAGGAAACAGGAGAAGTATATATTCTCAAAGTCTGATCTTGTACTCACAGATGATAATGAAGACTTCCCTATTCTGAGCTCTTTAGGTTTTTTTCCAATCACTTCTAATATGAAAGGATATGACTACTGTAATTGTTCAGAGTTTCAGAAACAGATGCAATCAAATCTGTTCTGACAGTTAAGCTTTAATTTTCATAATAAATTCTTTAATGAACTGCCTTTCTGTACTAATAAATTTGAACTAGGAAGAATTAATGACTGAAGGGAATATAATTCTGACACTGGGACATTCAGGCATTGTCTTGGTCATGGCAGCAGGTGTCACACTGAAGTGACATGACCTGTATGCTGATTTACATGGGGAGACTTAAGAAATAGCTTCACAATACGGCTTTTGGACTGCAAATAAGTTGCCAATCACAAAAGTGAAGTTTTGGTGAAGTTACAGATAGACATAGTACAACAGATCAAAACAGAGAAAAAAACTAATGGTGTTCATTACTGGATTGCTGTACTTGTCTTTTGGCCTGAAAAGCTACCTGATGCTTAGAGCCATGCTGCATAATTTCCCTGGGGAGAGAGGAGGATTTGTCAATGAGCCTGACATTTCTTTTGTCCAGTTTTACTCATTCCAGAGAAAAGATGAAAAGACATCCTATTTCCCTGAGGAAAAAGTAGCAGAATCTATTTCCTCTACTGTATTTTTCAACTCTACCTGTCTCCTCCTGTGTCACAAGTGGAATTACCAGTTGGCTTTTCAAAAACTGGTTATTAATTTTTTACAATGGCCAAACTAAAGTACAGCGATAGCAAATGATAACAGAAGTGTCAGTTCTCCCACCAAAAAAAAATAAAAAAAAAAAAAAGACCCAAAATAATTATTTTGAAGAGACAAGAGTTGGAATATATCAGCTCACACAGGATAAAGGCTAAGTACCATCTTTTTCAATGTGGTATTTTTACTCCACACTCCTCGATTCTCCTATTCTTTAGGACTATTCCCTCTCAGTATTTTCCTTTCCAGTTCCTATCTGGAAGCCAGCAATCCTTTTTTCCTACTTTCTGATTCAAAAGCATTTATTACATTTGGTCTTCCTTCAAGACACACTTTTTTGATCACGACAGTTTTCTTTTCTTTTTGGCTGAACCAACCACACTCCTCATCTGCTCCACTGACAGCTGCATCTCTCCCTGCTCTCCCCGACTTCCAGCTCATCATCTGCCTTTTACCTGTGCTACCACAACCAGCAAATACTCCAACCTTTACTTTTAGAGTCTGTTCTTACAGAAGTCTCTCACTCTACTTGCCTTACTTTCTCCTGAATCTTCACTTTCTGCCTGTTGACTCTTCCTTCATCTCTTTTTACAACAAAAATGGACACATAATTGTATCAACTTTAGTATGTAAACACGAAGAAATAGGTACAGCTGACAACACCATTTCACAGCTCACAGTCCCAGAATCTCCTCGCTCAGAAGAGGAAATAAGTCAAGACTGAATAATCCTCAGCATGACTTTAATATTCTGTCATATAGAAACACACAGAAAAAGCTTTCTTCATCTTTTCCCCATGAAAAAAACAGTGTTCAGTGCTGAGAAATCTATCCAGATAGATAACCATCAGAAGACTGCTGAAGAACCTCAATCAAACTCTGCATGTGTGATACCTAAAGATACATTAGTTGAGCACATCTTCTGATCTGAAAAACATGCCACCACATTGTACTGATTGTTGAACAGTAAGAATGATACTTTTTCTATTTTGTTAGCTTGCTTCAATGACCTATTGATTGACCCAGCTGTTTTCCTGAAACATCTGGGGCACACAGATATGATACCAAACTATCTCACGGATACAGGATTAAAGCTGGAAGTTTCAAACTGACATTTCATTCAGTAAGATCTGAAAATAATGTGCACGTTTCCTTTGACAGAGGTATCACTGCAGCCCAGCAGTGTTGCAATGATGAACCTTAACAGGACTTGGGAGCCCTTCATGTGATTTTACCAATTACTACCTATGCTGAATTGGAGAGCTGATTATAAAGGGAGAGGCTGTTCGTGATCTTGAACAACTACTTATGTCACAGAACAGAAGAAAATGAGTGGTAAAGAGCTCAAGACCTTGATGCTCAGAGTATGCATAACTAAAACAGAAAGTAAATACTCAGACTCACCAATGTTATCAAGGAGGCCAATGGAGCCTATTGGCATCCTTTCAGCAGAGTGCTCTTCAGGAAGGAGCAGCTACCATGCACACAGTCATAACCAGCATACCTTCAAAAGAAAGTCAGGAAAAAGCTCATTAGTAAATTTTTCCTAGACAGAACTGGGACTTCCTGTAGCAATACATCACACTATGTTCTAACACAGTATGCTTACAATCTTATCTCATGTATCAGAGCTTTGTACTGCCAAAATGTTAGTCCTGTCTGAAATTTTTCATAACTTCGCCCTTACAGAGCAGGGTGGTCAGTTATTCAAACCAGCCTAACTCACATTTCCAGAGATGCTAAATGATTACTGTATAGCTTTTGACTGCTAATCATGGGGTTTATGTGAACACAGAATAGCAAGCTGTATCATGTACTGGTTTTGCAAAGCTCAAACCAACAAGGCCAGCTCCAGTATGAAATCCATTAGCAACAATATGAAGCCTTCAGAAAAACAAACAAACAAAAATTGTTTTTCAGAAAAATAAAATCACACAGTAAGCAAAATAAATTTAGGCAGAGACATTGCAAGGAGTTACAAAGAACTGGAGCAGCAGTCTAGAAAGGTTTAAGCGATTTGCCTCTGATTGGGTGGATGCAAAGGACATTCTGCTTATGGTGGCAGTTAGGATATTCTAGTTCATTCAGCTGTACAATCCTAGTTGATATATTTAATTTTAAGCTAGGTGTCTTTATTTCAAGAGGTGAATCACACCTTGAAGCAAAATCCTATAAAATAAAGCCATGAAATTTGCTTCCCTTCTAGATCAGTTCAAACAGCTGTTAAGCTTGTAGGATTTAAAGCAGTGCCTCAGTCTATGGACCTCAAACCTTGTAAAATATCCCTGCCACAGAAAACTGGCCAGTCATCTCTCTGTTTACTAGAAAGAGTTGCTCACAGGTTTACAACCTGGCAGCAAAGCTTCAGCTTCCTGCTTTTAGCCCCTGAGTTTTTTGTCAGGAGCATAGTATGAAATCTTGGAGTAATTCTTAGAACTCCTACTATCACTTAGGATTTTTCTGAATAAAATCAAAAAGTATGATCGTTGCTTAAGAGTACTAGTTATTTTAGTTCTTGCATTCTGATTCTCTGCAAAGTCTGTTCACCACATCTCTCTTTCTTTCTACCACTGAATCATCAACGGACAGTTCATTTGCATCTGTTCAGCACAAGGAGAAATAATTCCATTCTTAGGACACGTCTCGTGATCATTGCTTCCCCTCAATGTGTATTTGCCTACATAAACTACCAACTAATTTCACTGTGCTACAATATGTCACTCCATTCTTAAAGAATAAGTGATTGCTTTATAATCCTTAAAATCACAGGGCTTTGCAGTGAAGACCTTATAGCAACATACAAACAGGTCAGGTAGTAATTGCTTCAACACCTTTGTTGGCAACATGGACAGTGGGACTGACTGCACCCTCAGCAAGTTTGCCGATGACACCAAGCTGTGTGGTTGGTTGATACACTGGAAGGAAGGGGTGCCATCCAGAGGGACCTCGACACCCTTGTGAGGTGGACTGATGCCAACCTTATGAAGTTTAACCATGCCAAGTGCAAGGTCCTACAGCTGGGTCGCAGTAATCCCAGGCACAGCTACAGGTTGAGCAGAGAAGAGATTCAGAGCAGCCCTGCAGAGAAGGACTTGGGGGTCTTGGTCGATGAGAAAATGAACGTGAGCCGGCTTCAGTGTGCGCTCGCAGACCAGGAAGCCAACCGTATCCTGGGCTGCATCAAAAGGAGCGTGACCAGCAGGTCGAAGGAGGTGATCCTGCCCCTCTACTCTGATCTCGTGAGACCTCACTTGGAGCGTTGTGTGCAGTTCTGGTGTCCTCAACATAGAAAGGATGTGGAACTGTTGGAACAAGTCCAGAGGAGGGCCACGAGGATGATCAGGGGACTGGAGCACCTCCCGTATGAAGACAGGCTGAGAAAGTTGGGGCTGTTCAGCCTGGAGAAGAGAAGGCTGCGTGGAGACCTTGTAGCAACCTTCCAGTATCTGAAGGGGGCCTATAAGGATGCTGGGGATGGACTCTTCATTAGGGACTGTAGTGATGGGACAAGGGGTAACGGGTTCAAAGTTAAACAGGGGATGTTTAGATTGGATATAAGGAGGAAGTTCTTTACAGTAACGGTGGTGAGGCACTGGAATGGGTTGCCCAGGGAGGTTGTGAATGCTTCATCCCTGGCGGTGTTCAAGGCCAGGTTGGACAGAGCCTTGGGTGACATGTTTTAGTGTGAGGTGTCCTTTCCCATGACAGAGGGGTTGGAACTTGATGATCTTAAGGTCCTTTCCAACTCTAACTATTCTGTGATTCTATGATTCTACCTAATGTGATAAAAATGAAAACAAAGTCCACATTCTTCAACTTCTGACATTATTCAAACTTCATTATTTGTCAATTACACATGAAACTCAAAACTCTCATCCCAGTTAAAATTCCTATATTTGCTATAAGTTACTTTTAATGTGAATGCAACAAAATTGAAATAGAGGTCCAACTGGGCAAAATGCTAACCCAGAAACTCAGCAGCTCATGCTGCACCTTTATGAACAAAACAGTCCCTTCTTTCACAGCTAATAAAATGATAAAATAATGGTGATGACAAATATGCACATCGTTTATAACAACATAAATCAGTGAGAAAACTATCTCATTTACAGCTTGTCAGGAGGAAACCGTAACTAGTGGACGTGATGTAAAATACACATATAAAATAACCTTTTCTGTCACTCAAAAAATGCTGTTTACTATTGGACGTGGTGTCACATACAAGAATATGCCCAGTTTCACTGACAGCTCTACATGGGAAATATGAACAGAAACATTTCAAACAGACCTTAGTCCAACACTGTAAACCCCGTTTATTAATGCAAAAAGGAATAAATCCCCAAAATTCAGTAACAATACTAGAATATAAAGGCCTGGTGGAAAACAATTCCAGATGTGCCTTCTTAGTTCACAAACCCAGAACAGCCACTGAGATGGCTGACTGTGTTGCACTGACTGCATTTCCTTCCCCATGCTTGCAGCCACTTCACAAGTCTCAACTGTCCACAATCACCCACATGTACCGGAACTCAACGCCTGCTCACATAGCACCCACTTCGTCTCTCACAATTAAGTGACTATTCTTTGCCCCTACAATCCAAACTGCTTTAGAATAATAGAATCATAGAATAGTTAGGGTTGGAAAGGACCTTAAGATCATCAAGTTCCAACCCCTCTGTCATGGGAAAGGACACCTCACACTAAAACATGTCACCCAAGGCTCTGTCCAAACTGGCCATGAACACCACCGGGGATGGAGCATTCACAACCTCCCTGGGCAACCCATTCCAGTGCCTCACCACCCTCTCAGTAAAGAATTTCTTCCTTATATCCAATCTAAACTTCCCCTGTTTAACTTTGAACCCGTTACCCCTTGTCCCGTCACTACAGTCCCTAATGAAGAGTCCCTCCCCAGCATCCTTGTAGGCCCCCTTCAGATACTGGAAGGCCGCTCTGAGGTCTCCACGCAGCCTTCTCTTCTCCAGGCTGAACAGCCCCAACTTTCTCAGCCTGTCTTCATACGGGAGGTGCTCCAGTCCCCTGATCATCCTCGTGGCCCTCCTCTGGACTTGTTCCAACAGTTCCATGTCCTTTTTATGTTGAGGACACCAGAACTGCACACAATACTCCAAGTGAGGTCTCACGAGATCAGAGTAGAGGGGCAGGATCACCTCCTTCGACCTGCTGGTCACGCCCCTTTTGATGCAGCCCAGGATACGGTTGCTTTCTGGGCTGCGAGCGCACACTGCAGCCGGCTCACATTCATTTTCTCATTGACCAAGACCCCCAAGTCCTTCTCTGCAGGGCTGCTCTGAATCTCTTCTCTGCCCAACCTGTAGCTGTGCCTGGGATTGCTGCGACCCAGCTGTAGTTTCTGATAGTTCAGTTCATCTGTAAATATATCCATTTCCCCACAGTCATTGCAGTAGCCCATTTGTACTGTTGAAGGCATGACTAGGTTAGATGTATCTCTTGTCTATCAGATTTGCTGTCCCAGGACAAGGACAGAGTCTGTGTTTCAGTGATTCCCTAACAGCAAGCTGGTTAGCTGTTCTCAGTTCCACTACACAGGAGTACGTGACCTTTCAGTTCAATTATGTATGAGGTGGATACAGTCTGTAATACAGCTCTAGGATTAGAAGATGTCAGAAGTGAGTGGTACAGGTATATGTAAAATTGCACAATGAAGATTATACTAATAGTAATTCAATGGTGTTTACATTTGCTGCTTTACTGCAGTCTTCAGAAAGCGTTCTCTCATCTCATCATGTTATCTGCATCCCAGCTTACAGAACCATACAATCACCACTCTAGCTGCTACTCTTCCCTGACTTCTCCATAGACAACTCTAAAATGCACACTATATAAATGTTCTGATTATGTTTATTAAAATATGGCATAACTCTGACTGAAGATAATTTACACACTTTTGTCCCAAATCTTATTTATATTTAGATGGCTAAATAAAATATTTTTAGCCTAGAAAAGGAACCATTTGACCTTGGCAATGGACCTCACTGTCTGCAAACACACTTCTGCTTGGGTACAGCAACAGTAAGAGACAGAAGCAATGGCAACATGCTACAGTATTAGCTAACAGTAACATTAAAAAAAATTTAGACCCAAAAAAAGTAATTGTTATGATTGTATATTAAAAGATACAGCAGTGATATTAATTATCTGGACATCTTCAGGAAACAGAACTTGAAATTCATCTTCTAAGCCACATATTGTAAATATTAACAAATAAAAAATTGGAACTAATCTGAATATTTTGCATTTTTCTTTAAGAATCTTTTTCATGTGTAAAGTTTGTATATAGACAGACACTAACAAGCCCTTCTCTGCCTAATCATTCAGGACAGAAAGCGGCATTTGCAGGAGAATGTATTCAGTGTCTTCCGTGGTTAAGAACATCCATTTTAATAACTTCTTCTCTTGGAAATTTTTTATGCATTTACTGTTACAAAACATACTTTCTTTTATTAAATTTCTGATATGCAAAATCTTCTAGGAGCAGGCCAGTAATACGGTGTGGAATTAAATACATACCCCACTACACTTCTGCTTCTCTGGGCAGAATATAAAGTTGCAACCGAACCCTGGGATAACCATTGTGAAAGGGCTATATACATATAACTCCTTTTATACGTATCTATGTGTGTATATTTATCCCCACACAGAAACCCACGGTGTTTGTACTGCTAAATCCAAATACTTCAGTTCTTGTTGCAATAGAAATTTTACTTGCACAGATACACAGGTGATAACACAGTACCAGCTTCCTCCATCTGAGCAGCATGACACAAACTTTACCTTCCTGGTACTCTCAGTCACAAAGAAATACAAGATGTGAAATACAGATAATATGGCTTTTTACTTATTTCTGGAAAAGTATGTTCCCAAGTAATCCTCACAATGCCAAGAAATCCCCGCAGTTAGCAACAGATTCTAAACACATATAGTAACACAGCAACTTTTGTCCCACTTTCAGAAGTACAGTAAAATACAGTCTTGAAACCAGAAATTACTGAAAATTATAGTCTCAATTTTGAGGGCCAGATTCCCCTGCAATTCCTTCTTGTGACAAGCTAAAACATTCCTTCAAAAGGAAGCTTCAAATATGACTAAAATTTAGTTGCAGCTTAACAAAATAACTCTAAAAGGGATTGTTTGGAGATGAAGCAAAGACAGCTACTAAACAGAAGAAAAGTAAAGAAACCACTTTTCTAGAACAAGATAATCACAGAGAAACTTTCAGAATTGAGAAGAATGCTTGAGTCATGAGATCATTTGATGCAACTCACTTGCTCAGCTCGCTCAGGACTAGGTCTAATGCTAGAAATTAGTTGTATGTGCCACTGACCCACACCATAATTCTGCTCAAGTTGAAAAGTGAATGATAAAATAGTTTGGCAGCTTCTACTATCTTCTCAATTCTGACATAATTTGTGGCAGTATCTCAGACAGTAACTTACAAATGACAACCAACTTAAACTAAATTTTTTTATTTAGAAAAGCTTTCCAAAAGCTATTAAGAACCCCTATCCCTAAATAGAGGAGGACAAAACTTAAAGCTAACAATTTCTACAGTGTTCATCAAAAAAGGAACAAATTCTCCTATCCATTTACCCTACTTTTCAGCATAGATGCTATACAGTTTCTACTACACTAGACAGGATCAACAGTGTTAAAAACCAAGAATGAATCAAAACAAATCAACATAGTTCTAATCGATACTTACTGGGAAATGCTGGCAGTAAAATTCAGCAATGGTTTAATGGCAACTGTTCTGAGCTTTTCGTTTCATCTTTTCAACTGCAAGGTGTGAAACTGGTGCTTCAGATATTTCTGGTTATAATCAAAATTACACAGACTCATTCCTGAAATACACAAACAGCTAAGGAGATGGAGATAGTAATTAAAATTACAAGCTTCAAAGTTGTATATACAAAGTTGTATATGCTACAGCAAGAGAATGAGAAGTTAAATGGGAAATAGCCTGTAAACAGCAACATGAGATTTTCCATTTTAGCAACTGAATTCCCTCTTATATTGTGAGCCTATACTACAGGACACTGACCTTGGAAGTGGAGGAGGACAGTAGCCCAGGTACTCACTAGGAGGCAAAGAAAAATTAATGCTGAAGACCTGCACTACATGTTAAATTACATGCTGAACAATTTGCTTTACAGCACTTCCCAGCTGCAAAAGAGAAAAGTGAGTGCTTTGGCTTACTCAAGGAATAGCTCTGCAACCCATTTTTCTTAAGAATCACCCAAGGTATTCTACATTGTGCAAGCTGTCAGAGAAATTAAGGAACCTTAATCAACTAACTGCAAAGAGAAACAGCAAACACCAGGTACATAAATCCAAGTTCTTGTTCTATCACACAGACCTTTATCTCTGGCAAGTGACTTGCACTTGGATATTAGAGAGAACTGCTTTTCTTAATCACACAGGAAAGAAGTGAGGTGCTTCATTCCTACAGTAACAGAGCCAGAGAAAAACTTACTGCATGGTTTTATGCCTTTAACTTGGCATGTAGAAAATGAACAGTAATCAAACTTTGTAATGTTTTCATGCTGGCAGTAATATTCTTCAAGCAGTTACCACTCCTCACAAAGGAGTGATACTTAAATTTATCCACTACAGTTGAGGATCTTATAAAGATCAAGGGCCCCTTCTAAGGTCCCTTCTAGCTGGCAAAGCAGACATGTTCAGACAGCCTGACCAGAAGAGGTAAACCAGTAATGATAGCAAAAGAGGAAGGCTTAGCAATGTGCTAGCTGTGCAGTGTAAGCAATGGAAGTGTTCTGGCCACAGGGCTAAAAGCCTTCTGCTTTTATGGATCTTGTATGCTCTCCTACGCAAATACATGCTTCCCAAGGCACTGGTCTCTATTTTAAAGTCCACTATTGTATTTTAAAATGTCTTTTATAACCTTCTTTTGAAAACTACACCTTTAAACTTTTTTAATGTTTAAAATTTTGCTTTTTATATCACACTGCTATATAGGAATTTCATATTTTTATCACAATATACAGTTTCACTAGAACCTACATATGATAATAAATGCACTGCAGCAACATACAAATACACAGTTGTTTGCACATGTACATGAGCATGAGCTTGGGATTTTAATAGCTTTTCTGATTGCACTTATTATTCCCTGAAGTCTAACACTAAATGGAAGGAATCAGACAAGTGTTCACAAAGTGAAGATTGTGATTTGACCTTTCTTTAAGTACTTTACTGAGTTTGCCAGCCTTTAGAGACTCTGTTACAGAACATGAAGCCGTATATGTATTGAGCAAGGATGCTGCAACTTAAACTGCAGTTTATTTCAATCAATATATCTTTTTCGAAGCCAGGGATTCTCACGTAGTGCTCATCTGACAGCCTTTGATGTGAACAGCATTAATAAATGTTGACATTTGGGTTGATTGCTCTCCCTCTACAAGCACGGACTAGTCAAGCAGTAATCCCTTCATTCTTTCTATTGAGTTGCTGCTGTTCCTGTCCTGCTTGCTACCTCTTAGTTTTATCTGTAATTTTCAGAGCACCAAAACCACAGAATTAGAAAACTTGATACTAACAGGATGTATGATGTTATTAAGCACTGACAGAATCTGTAAAGCCTGTAACCACAATTAATACCAGTGCCACATGTGTCTTTCTAAATGTCTATGGCAGTGTTCAAGGCCAGGTTGGACAGAGCCTTGGGTTGCATGGTCTAGGATGAGATGTCCCTGCCCATGACAGGGGGGTTGGAACTGGATGATCTTAAGGTCCTTTCCAAACCTAACTATTCTATGATTCCACATGATAATTCTTAAACCATCCTACTTTCATTTCAGCATAGATAAGCCACACACTTTGGGGCTCATCTCAAAAGCTCCACACATGTAGTAACAAAGAGTGCACCCTCCTGAAAGCAGAACAAGGAATCGGACAAAAACACACTCCTAGTGTTTCAAAGGTCCACATGCCATTCAGATTGAACCAGATATGCTCTATGGCACACTGAAAAAAATAATCTGATGTACATAAACTAATGCATATAAATTAAAACCTTGCAAAGATTCTTCCCCAAAAGTCTGTTCAATTTTGTATAAAAAACCTGAAGTTGAAATCACAATGGCTTCAGTTTTCTGTTAAGATAGTGAAACACAGTCTTCACCTTGCCAGTTCTGCCTTTTTCAACATAATAATAGTGAGTGTTCTGCACTCTGATTTCCGCACCTAAACTGAAACAGGGATCTTGGTAAAACTTTCCCCTAAGACAACCTCAACACCATGTGGAAAGAAATTAAATAATCTCTGTATGCATGAAAAAATGTATGTATGAAAAAATGAACATGAGCCAGCAGTGTGCACTCGCAGCCCAGAAAGCCAACCGCATCCTGGGCTGCATCAAAAGGAGCGTGACCAGCAGGTCGAAGGAGGTGATCCTGCCCCTCTACTCTGATCTCGTGAGACCTCACTTGGAGCATTGTGTGCAGTTCTGGTGTCCTCAACATAAAAAGGACATGGAACTGTTGGAACAAGTCCAGAGGAGGGCCACGAGGATGATCAGGGGACTGGAGCACCTCCCATATGAAGATAGGCTGAGAAAGTTGGGGCTGTTCAGCCTGGAGAAGAGAAGGCTGCGTGGAGACCTTGTAGCAACCTTCCAGTATCTGAAGGGGGCCTACAAGGATGCTGGGGAGGGACTCTTCATTAGGGACTGTAGTGACAGGACAAGGGGTAACGGGTTCAAAGTTAAACAGGGGAAGTTTAGATTGGATATAAGGAAGAAATTCTTTACTGAGAGGGTGGTGAGGCACTGGAATGGGTTGCCCAGGGAGGTTGTGAATGCTCCATCCCTGGCGGTGTTCATGGCCAGTTTGGACAGAGCCTTGGGTGACGTGTTTTAGTGTGAGGTGTCCTTTCCCATGACAGAGGGGTTGGAACTTGATGATCTTAAGGTCCTTTCCAACCCTAACTATTCTGTGATTCTATGATTCTATGCACTCCATAATAATTTTTGTAAAGTTCAAAATTACATCCTCTCAGCTGAGCTGTAGCCTTATAAATTGAAATACCAATAGATGACTCCAGCTATCTTTCTTTATCTATACTTGAGATAAAAATAATTAAATATTTTCCATAGTGAATTTTTAGGATTAATCAAATTACATAGTAAGTTATTCAATGCATCTCCAACCACAGAGTTTTGTTAATGTCTGTGTCAGTGTGTGCTAGCATTATTTTAACTTACTAGTTGCCAGGAACATGATTATTTTATCATGCTGCTTTATCACTTTTGTTCAATAAAGAACTGCTTATTTATTGGAAGAAACAAAAGCCCATTTTTCCAAAAGGGGGCATCAAACAAAGATGACAGAGCATTTCCCCAGAAAACCCAAGTTTCTGTCATGTCAGCACTTCTCTCAGTTTTCTACTTTTTCTTAGAGCTACAAGATCAATATTTACTCAGGTTGTGTTTGGTTTCTTCCCTCTTTCTTTTCTGTTCCTGTTTTACAGAAACTTACATATGAGCTATGTCTGTATTAGCAAGAGAACAACTGTAAAGTGGACCTCAACAAACACCATCTGCACTTAGTTTATTTTGGATTAGTCTAGTTCCGCTTGTGGCTGCAATGATAACTCCACTTTCCTCTCCCCCCAAAAAAAAAAATTAAGGCAGAAACATAGATTGAACTGAAATAGGTAACTGCAAAACTACAGGTGGAAATATTAAAGTTTTAAATTATAAACAAATATTGTAACATAAACTATCAGGAGAGGATACTGGTGGTATCACGTAACGCTCACAGCCAGTGATTGCTACGCTGCTACACTGGGACCTGTGATAGAAAATCCGTGTGGAATTATCTACACATTCTAGTTACTGCAGTGTCGTGGTTTACGCCCAGCCAGCAACCCAGAACCATGCAGCTGCTCGTTCACTCCCCCCACTTCCTCCCCCCACTCTCCGAGGGATGGGGAGGAAAATTGAAAGAATGTAACTCCCACGGATATGGAACGGATTTATTTCAGGGGTCACAGACTACCCATTGGCACTCTAAGTGAGACATATACATAGTAACATAGCTGCTACTACATCATGTGTGATAAGCATTATGTGACTGAAATTATATGACTGAAACCAACCCATGGTTGAGATAAGAACAGTCCAGTAACTAAGATACAACACAAACCCACTACTGCTACCACCAATAATGGTAATGATAAGGGAAATAACAAGGGAAGAGAATGCAACTGCTCACCACCCGCCAACCGATACAAAGCCCAATCGAGCAGTGATCTAACCCTTCTGGGTAACTGCTCCCAGTTTATATACTGGGCATGATGTGCTGTGGTATGGAATACCCCTTTGGCTAGTTTGGGTCAGGTGTCCTGTCCCTGCTTCCTCTTGACTTCACCTCCTCCCTAGCACAGCATGAGACTGAGAAAGTCCTTGATCAGAGTAAATATTACTGAGCAACAACTAAGAACATCAGTGTTATCAGTGTTGTTCCCAGGCTGAAAGTCAGAAACACAGCACTGCACCAGCTACTAAGACTGAGAAAAATGACTGCTACTGCTGGACCCCGGACATGCAGCATATGCAAATTCCCAAATTATGCACTGGTGCATCTATGTGGGATGAACTACAATGGAAGCCAATTGGAGCCACCCCTTCCCCTGAGCTGTTCTGGACTGGCCATACCCTAAATACACATTAAGAGACCATCAATTAGTCGGTATTTTCTTTTTCATTTTTCAGCACTTCCCATCACTTTGGAGAAGAAACTTTGTACAGAAGAGAGTCAGCCAGGGATTCCAGTCACCAGTCTAGCTTATCACCAAACAGCCACAGTTGTGTTTACAGTCACTCTGCCACATCCTAGTATGTAACAACCTCATGACCCTCCTTCAGTCCCTCTACTCTGTACCATCTCTGTCTTACACACATTCCTGCCACATTCTCCAACAATTCAGAGTTCAAAAACTTCCAGGCTGAGACAGAAATTGAATATTTGTGTCTACATGTCCTTCATGGAGCCACAATACCCTGCTGGAGTTAGTTCTAAAACTTAGTTACATCCTGTGTGAAGAATTAATGCTTTTATTCGTTTTGAACACATCGCTGATAATTTCATTTTGATGCTTCCAGTTGTCAAATTATAAGAGACAGGGAACAATCAGTTCCTTTCAACCCTTCCTATATTACTTGTTATATCACTGACCTTTTTCTTATCCCTCTCCGCCATTTCTTTTCTAACATGAACAGTTCCAGCCTATTTAACCATTTCTCATATAGAAGCCATTCTATTCCCCTGTGCACTCTTGCTGCTTTCCTGTACACTTTGCTGATTCAATTAAATATTCTCAGACAAAGACAAGAAGCATACGTGGAATTAAAAATGAAAGCTCAACATGGACCTCTAGCATCACAAGAACATTTTCTGGTTTGTTCTTTATTCTTTTTCTAATGTTATTTTCTAATGTTATTGTCATGGTTTAAGACCAGCCGGCAACTTGGCACCAAGCAGCCCCTCACTCACTCCACCACTTCTCTCCTGCTCCCAGGGAGATAGGGAGGAGAACGGAAAGAAAGTAACTCCCATGGGCTGAGATAAGACCACCACTAATAATAATGATAAGCGAAATAAGAAGGGGAAAAGGAAAACAATAAACACAATTGATGCACAATTCAGTTGCTCACCACCTGCCGATCGGAGCAGTGATCTGGGCCTTCTGGGTGACTCTCATCAGTTTCTATACTGGGCATGACATGCTGAGGTGTGGAATACCCCTTGGGCTAGTCTGGGTCAGGTGCCCTGTCTGCTTCCTCCCAGCTTCCTGTGCCCCTCCTCACTGGCAGAGCATGAGACTGAAATGTCTTTGATCAGGGTAAGTACTACTGAGCAACAACTAAAACGTTGGTGTGTTCTCAGCACTGTTCTCAGACTAAATCCCAAACACAGCACTGCATCAGATACTAAGAAGGAGAAAAATAACTGTTACAGCCGAACCCAGGACAGTTATGTTTGGTTGCAGACCAGTACTTGACCAGAAATTCTAAAAAATGAAAACGTGTTCTTAGCACCAAAATCTCTTTCCTCAATGGCAATAGTTTGCCAAAAGCTTCTTATTGAGTTCACAAATTTAGAACTGGTTTTCCCCATGAATTATTTCACATTCTTCAATTCTGAATTTTGTCTACATCAATTAGAAAGCTGTCAGTCAACTTACTTTCACCAATGGCATGCACACACTACTGGTGGACTGGAGCACTGTTTCAGTAAAGCGCTCAGAGATGAGCTCTGAACAGCAATGAAAAGCACCACTGAACCATTCCAGGTGGGAGCTGCAACAGTGAATGAAATTAAAGTCATGTCATAGGTTGCCTGAATGCTCTTGTGTAAAGTCCACGACGCAGCCTTTGGGCCCAAACAGACAACTACTTCTCTGCTTGTATTGCCTTAATATATAAGATTCTGGCACAGGTGAAAAGAAATTTTGGAGGTATCTGGAGTACCATGCACATTTCCTGAAGCACAATAATCCTTTTCATACCTAGTCTTTCTGTGAACATGATTTTCCTTCTATCCAATCAGAATTTCCTTGTTGCATCATGTGTTACACAGTTAGTTTACTGGACTAGAGGAGAAACATCAGTTTCTTAGCCATGTACTGAGCTGTATGCTGAGGTTGTCATCCATCTGGAGGTAATCAAGATAGTCCTGATTTCATGAACATGTACTGACCATAGAAAGGGAAAGAAACATTGTCCTGACTGGGTGCATAATAAACAAATGTAAATTCTATCAGCAAATGGCCAACAATCTGCATACAGGCAGCAGGCAAATGTGGAAACATCTTGCTTCTAGTCTGTTGAGTCGCTTCTCTTGGTAATAAGGTACAGGAGATCATGAGGAGAGGATCTCTTCTACCAAGAGAAGACTTCATACCATTATCAAATCTCCCAATGTGAGATGCTAACAGAAGAGCTATAGTGACACTGCTTTCTTGAAGATGGTGTGCTTTAGTGCTTTATGTTGTCCTCAGCTCAAAAAAAAAAAAAAAAAAAAGACTTTCTATGTTGATTGCAATACAAAGAACCACAGACAATCTTCTACTGCAAGTAAATGTCAAAAGAACTGACACCACATTTGTATAAAGCCATGATTAATTATGGTTATTGCACAGTTATTATGGAGTTGAGTTCTGTTTTACTTTTCTGCTTATCTTTACTAAGAACTACAGGATTTGTGATTCAATAGAAACAGCCCTGAGAGAAATGCTTGCAAGAGCAAGGTGTGTCAAAAATGCATAATCGCTCTTCCATCCTGATGTCACAAAGGTGGCTTTAGATGCCTATTCTCTCCTTATTCCCCAAAATCCCACTGGAAATTTATATGAGTTTAATGCTTTGCACAAAAATCAATTTATACAAGCTCGGTAGAATTAATGATCATGAAAAATGCTAATTTAAATTCAGAACATATTTTTCAAGTAGTTTAAGAATGCTATAAAACCCAAGCTTCATTTTCCTGAGAAAATTTAGACTACAGCAAGGACCTGGATTTACCTAAGGCCCTGAAAAGTTACCTGTGGAGGCTTTGCCCATTAGAATCAAACAGTATCAGCAAAAAGCACCGATAAGAATTTAATTTCCAAATACTCAATGAATAATGTTTATCCCATTGCTTCTGCAGCAAATGTATACCCAATAAAGCATGCAAAGTTCTAAGAACTTGCTTATTAACAAGATCCAGTTCCCACTGGATTAGTCCTGTGCCTACCAACAGAGACATAGCAAGCCAAAGCTCAAAGTTATACTGGTATTAACCAGCTTTAATAAAATCATAGAGGTGCCTAACAATTTCTTTTAATAGATTTATACAAATATTCATATCCTATTACAATGTTATGTTATTTTTCCTTTTATGCTCTTCACTTGGACTCTTTCTTTTATGGCCTTTTCTCTTAAAAATAAAAGAAGATAATTATATACCTGTTCTGGTCAAATCACATGTTGGTTTTGGTTCATTGATTTTTGAGTTTGTTCGCTTGTCTGGGCAGGGGTTATGATTGACACTAAGTACATCATTAGAATTATCACAATTTTATCCACATTGTTTGTTTCTGGGTTTGGGACAAAAAAAGTCTCTGTATCTTTAAAAGATCTGCAGGTAAAACATCAGTTACGGCTTCTGGTACATAAAGTCTCCTTCTGACATACACAAAAGAATCTAAGACAAGATATCCAGAGATGATCCACTCAAAATGATCAGAACATGAAAAAGCCATTAGTTTGCATTAAAGTCATTCCAGAGTTAGAGTCAATGCAATCAGGGGGAACAGCCTGTATTTTTGACTCATCAATATCCATTTAGACCACCCACTGGCTCTTATTTATTTTTTTATCATTGGTTCTACATCCTTCCTGCCCGCATCATACAGCTAAATTCCTTCTAATATGACAGAGCCTTAAGGATTTATAGACATTTTTCAAGCTGCAAAAAATTGCTGTTCTTGTTAGGGTTCCAGGTGCAATCCGCTTTGGAAAAGTTATGAAAGAGATACTACCAACCTGATCCCTGGCTGCTCATGCAGAAATGAAGACACAGCATTTTTAGTTAAAATCAAAAATGTCAGAAATAGTAGAGAGTAAGGGAATGTATTAAGTTACAGATACAGACATTAATCAGAAAGGAGAAAAAATACTTTAAAAATCCATGTTTAAAATTTTTGCGTGTCTGTAAATCCTTAAATGTCTTCCTTACATAAGACATTATGGACAGCATTTAGAGACGTTTGCTAATGTTTTTATTACCTCCCAGTGAATAGTTTTTTTTTAAAGAGTACCACACAAGTATTTCTTAGGCTGACCTACCATTAAGAAGGAAAAAGCAGTAGCAGAAGCCATCAAAGGCTGAAGCCATTTCTACTTAGGAAAATAACACGGGTGCTGTCTAACAGCTTAGCATGTAATGACGCTATAGAAATAACCAAACCTGCCCTCCTCTGCTGAACAGGAGTGACTCTACTTGGGCTAGGCAATATTGTTTCTTTCCTATCACAATTTCAAAACTAAAGATGGCTGTACTCCAATGATTTATTCTGATCCCCACAGGCACTGTAGTTATTGTAATAAAGATAATGGTATAGTTAGCTAAAATAATTGCTGAAACATAACTTATTAATAGATAAAAGAGTCAAACAGGACAAAAGAAATGTTAGTTTCTATGGTAAATTTTTATATGGTAAACTCTTGTGCTGGTTATTATGGCAACTGGACCAAATAAAGGTACTCTGCTTGCATAATGGAAGGTATATACAAATGTGACTAAAAATGTAGCAGTTCTTTCAGCCGAGGCTCTAGTTGATACATTAGACACCCTGTACGCCTTCACCCTGACATGCTGTTATTTGGCACAGTTCGCAACATTCCCATTTTGTCTGTGAAAAGACATTTTAATTGAAAAATCATTTGCCCATAAAATTATAGTCATCAATTTACATTCTGCAAAGGGACTGCATTATGACCATAAAACAATTTGTAAGTGGATTAATTTTTCCCACTAAATCATTTTACATTATTCTGTGAACAGAATGATTAAAGCAGGTTAGCATTTTGATGGCAAAGTAATTATGTTGTTGTGCATTTCAGCCACACAGATACTTACAATAGCTGGTCTATTTATCTTGGTGACAGAACATCTATACTAAATGGGCAGAATACATTTTATTTACTTCATGCAATTCATCTAATTCACAAAATACTCTAAAGCTTCGTTTTTCTCATCAGGATAGCTCTATCTATTTATTTATTTAGCTTTCCTGTAGAACAACTATAATCTTGCATGTAAGTAAAAATCAGAATTTGTAAATTTTAAGAAAAAGTGAAAATAAATTATCTAGTAGGTCAGCTATACAGAGCTTACTTGTCTAAATCATGGAAAATCTACACAGTATGGCCTGCGCAAGAATCTTCTCTCTGGGACAAAGTTGCTCTTACTAATGACTTACAGAAGCGAAATGACAACTCAATACTGAAGGTATCAGTCACAGTGCTTCAGTATATCATAAAACACAACCTAAATTACAGCGTGGCAGTTGGCTTCCTTGCTGTGGTGTCCACCACTGACCACGTACATCGCTCCCCAACAAGCAGCAACTGTGCAGAGATGCATCACGACCCACAGAAATTTGTCTGGAAGTTACTCTTTCTCGTCACAGAGAACGCCCTAGCAGCCAGTGGACACTTACATAAAATCCTGCTGTAGTTTCACCTATTACTTCAGCAACACTGAAGAGCTTGTTCCTACTCCCAAATTCTGGACTGTGATCAGAATCCAGCTTTTGGTATTTGATCATCAATATATGCATGCCCACTTGACAACATACAAAGATACAGGTAACAGCTACAATAACTAACAGACAGTACTGGTAATTTTACATCTCAAACATCACCAGAGGACTACCTATTGTCCTGCAACTAAAAGGAATTCTATGACTATTGGATTCAGCTCAGCCTACTGTAGGTAAAGTCATTATACATACACCACGATAAGTTTGTATTATGAATGAAAACAAAGGCCACACCATATATTTGTTGACAAACACTAATACCTTCATCAATGGCATGGACAGCTTTCATACAGTGTCCCTTCTACTGTGATTAAGTGTAACTTACTTTTGACTAAAAGAAACAAACGAATAAGCATGGAAAATTTCTCCAACCACCCATACACAGGTGAGCTCTTGACCCAAGGAAAAAAGTACTTTTCCTTCTCCACAGGTTTGTTACATCAACCCAAAACTTGCTCACAAACACCAGTCCAAATTTTGTCAAGTTACTGAGGGGTCTGTAATGGGTTTGTTGTTTGGCTGGTGTTGGTGTTTTTGGGGAACTAATATGTTTAGATGAAGAACCATGCACCAATAGGTGGGCACGATAGCATATTTTTATTTGATGTTCAACTCATGTTTTTAAAATGAAGCAGTGTGGTTTAGCAATACCATTCCTGCTAAAAGAACTCATGGTCTGGTTTCTTTCTGCAACTGCACAGCCTTTATAAACTGACAGCATCATTACAGCTCTCCAAACACACTCCATTCACATTACATTACTGATCTAAAACCAGTCAACCAAAACACACAAAATAACCGCACAGAATACAAATGTTTCACCCGCAAAGTGGAATTCCAAGTAAATCACAGTTATATCCCAGATCTGAGTGACCACTCTTCAAAAACAACTTACTATAAAAACACAACAGCTGGAAAAAACAACACTTTTCCTTCATAGCATCGGCAATCAATTGCCCAGGTAAATAATTACTATACTTTCCAATTTCAGCATTATGTAGGCAACAATACATAGGCAGTTTAGAGATTTCTAACAAACTGGAATTAACAGACTTTGTTAAAAATACATGTCAATACCAAATAATTAAAATTATTTCTACTTAGGGGGATATAGCCTGAAGTAAAATTGTATGTTTATCTAAGTCCTAGTATAGTACATATCAGAAATAAATAGCGTAGTAATCCCTAGAAACTGGTTGAACACAGAACATGTATATTATCTTGCACACCAAATTTGGCCAGGCAATCATTATTTTAAGTATTACCTCTACTTGCTCTATTGCTTGGTATCTATGTGAACTTTCCTTCCTTAGACCCACCCAATACAATACATCTACCTGGGATGTGCACTAAAATGTGCACAAATCATACCCACTCTTGAGGTCCTGTTCACTGAGCCAACCGTTGGGCTATTGAAGGAGACTAAAATTATGACAGCACTCAGAAACTGAAAGTTAAGATACCTGTTAAGAACCAGGGGCTGCCTAAGAACTAGGGAAAGAAAAGTAAAGGAATTAACAAGTTGCCTTGTTGCTAATTAACAGGGGTCACAAAAGCATGTCAAGCATACGACTTTTAAAAACATTTATTTATTTAATTCCATCTGAAAAACAGTGGAAATTAAAGTGCATAGACATCATTGTAGAAGTTTCTATTAGCACCTCAGTCATTTCTAAATACCTTGGAAAAGTTGGCTGTGTTGCAGTGGCTTTTATGATGCTTGTTCCTAAGTGGCCATCTGAAAAGTAATTAATTTAGAAAGTCTACTCCACGACAAGTTTCTATCTTTATTTTGTCCACATGAGAACTATCCAAGATCCTAATAAAACCTCCACATCTATCCATTGAAAACAGAAGCTTCTTGCAAGGGTTTTTTAAAGCACTCTTTAAACACTCCACTGACTGTGATAACAGCCAGTTTAGTATCTAAGCACATCATTTTGGTTTGGGTTTTTTCTTCCAAGGCACTGTATATGGAAGCTCAAAATCCATTAACCAGCTGCAGAAAGCATAACAGAAGAAACAAGTAATTCTTGTGTCTGAAAAAAAGGAATAAAAATACGGCATTGTTTTCCACATTCTGGATAGTCAACCCTGGAGAATAAAGTACCATAGTTTGCTGGGAGCAATACACTTTGATCCTTTGTTTCATAACTTTTAATGGTTACCAGCCCAGGCAAAACCAAATGTAGAAGAATAAAGTATGTCACGTACCAAGACCCTCCATTCTGTCACCTGAATCATCCTCTTTGACACCAACCATGAAAGCCTGAGTGAGATTGCTGGGCTCAGAAAATTACCGTCTCCTACACGTAAGGTTGTTCAGTCAACAGGTAACAGAGGTTGTTCAGTCAACAGGTAACAGAATTTTTGTTTTGAAAAATATTATATTGAGAGCATGGAAAAACATGGATTCACTAGTCTGGGCATCCATATACTCCAAAAGTATATGAAATTATTTGAGGGGTACGGAATCCAAACAGGAATATACAGATGGACACAATTAAATTTTCACAAATCCCAACTGCTAATTTCCAAACACACATGTCTAGGCTTCCCCCCATCATGTCAAAGTTCAATTTAAGGTTTTATAATTCCCAGAATTATGCTTGTAATCAGGATTATGTAATGCAGCCCATAAAATTGTGAATCTTGATTTATTAGTGTTAAGTAAAACTTAATTAAACATGTATTTCCATTTAGGACAGAGTTTTGAAAATCCTCTTTCTTCCTCTGAGCATTTCTTTTAACAACAAGAAATCACATGACAAATTTGGGGGCATAAAATTAAGTTTGCCTTTGGATAACTTTTAACATCTGCTGCCTCAACGGGTCTGCTGTTTTGACGACCTCAGTGGCGATTCCATTTTGTCAGAATTGCATGTTCCAAGCTGGCTCATTAGAGGGGAAAATAAAAATGTAAAATAAAAGACAAACTTTGAAAACTTAAGGAAAGAATACTTCAACTCTCCTGTTATTTTGAAAGTGGAATCTGAAGTTCTCTCATTCTGCTATTGACTTGCTGTAGAAACTTCCTTGAGCAATTCATTTCAGAACTCTGTTCCTGATGTCTTTAGTAGGAGACATAAATGATGTTTGCCTTCACTACTATATCATTTTGAAATCCAACAAGCGTACACTGAATGACCGAACAGGATTTATAAATAATTACATAAATAAATGCCTGAGCTTTTTGTCATTATAATTATTTTCTTAGAAACCTACAGTTATATGAATCTAATTTGTGAAAATATTTCAAGGTACTCCATGGACACAATTTGTAGTTTTATATTTGTCTTGCAAACGAACAGCTCATCATATATCCCTTTGTTAATATTTCTAATAGGTTATCTTTGATTGTCCAACTACAATAAGCATCTGTCATGATGAAATCTTACAATCAAAGAATTATAGAATCGTAGAATAGTTAGGGTTGGAAGGGACCTTGAGATCATCTAGTTCCAACCCCCCTGCCATGGGCAGGGACACCCCACACTATACCATGTCACCCAAGGCCTCATCCAACCTGGCCTTGAACGCCGCCAAGGATGGAGCATTCACAACCTCCCTGGGCAACCCATTCCAGTGAAATCTTAATTGCCTCTTTTAAAATGTCAAAGAAACATTATAAATAAGAACAAAAGTGACAAGAGGCATTTTTAGATCATTTCTCTCCATCCCATCTGTTATGTTTTAACAACTCTACTCAACAAACTCTCCTATGCCTTCCTAGAATGTTCTTAAAATAATAATATCAGCAGTTCCTTTATGAAAGCTTTCGGTCAATATATAGATACTCAACTGATACAAAATATCTCACCTCCCAAGAAATCAATGGAGCTAAAGTAATTCACATCACTGAAAAAATATAGCCTACATGGTTTCAAAACATCTCCTGTTCTTGGTAGTCTATAATCCAACTGTGCCCCAATAAACCATACTGATGGAATATATGCATTTCTATATGATTTTGTAGATCAAGAAGGCCAGCACCAAGGAAGCTGGTAATAATACATAGGTACATATTATTATACCACTGGTACAATTTTTGCTTTGGAAGAAATGTGTTTTAATAAATATGAGGGAAGGGGACTATCAAGCCATGCCCCTGAACACCAAGTAAAGAAATATAAAGAAATTCAGCATGGAATACTTTCATGTAGATGCTCAAAAACTGCAAAATCACACTGATTTGGAGTGTATTCATTAAATCAATTATTGGATTACAAATAAAACAAACAGTGTTATGAGCTATGAAAAGCACAAATACACTTGGAGGCCTTAATGGGTAAATACAATTCTATACTGTAATAAAACCTAGCACAGATCTTTTTAGCCAGTGGTTCAGAGCACTCAGAAATGGTTGTGGAGAAGCATAAACAATGCAAAACCTTGTAATTGTGGTGTCAGTCATGGTGTTCACAACCAAGTACAAAATCATATCTTATTGATTTATTTCCATGGGTCTTTGGCAAGATAAAAAACTACAAAGCCAACTGCAGCAGCACAGTGTCCTCTGCTGGGGAAACCGACTTCTATTTCTTACCTGAACAGAAGAGGGGAAATCCCATGATTCTCATAACCAGAACTGAGCTAGTTCAACCAGTCGTTGCTGCAAAATCCCATTTATCACAACACAGAAATAAATAGCTGGAGACAGAAGACCATCCTGGAGATACTGCTTCAGTGACTTCTAACAATCCTGACTTGATTAATAGCTCAATAGCCACTAGTTAGATAATTCACCATAAGTGACCTTAAAACACTTTACTTTTTCATGCATACTGTCATTATTGAAAATGACCAGTTGAGTCATTTGTCAAAGTGAACTAAAAGGGCTCAGAGCACAAGTGTTCTTAATCTTTTTCTTTTTTCTTTTTTTTATAAGATGACAATTCAGCTGCAAAATTTAGCATCTGTAATTTAGAATGGAAGATGGTCTACAGCACAGGTCAATAGCTGTCTTCAATTACTGGATGTTATCAATTCAACTACAAACCTGAAGAAGCTGGAGATTTCCCTTCTAGGAAAATCAAGAAGATATCTCATTCTAAACTGAGGTACAAAGGGAAAAAAACACCTGCCCTCTCACAGCAACAGTGAACAGTGCAAAGGCATAAACTTGTAAATCTGATAAAAAAAGGATGCAACTATGCATCTCTCCAATATGAATCACATTTACATCTGAATGTTAAATGTAGCACTTGAGAGAAAAAACGAACAAACGCATAGAAAAATAATAAAGAAAATAACAGAAGCATCAAACACTAGCCACAACCTATAGTAAACAACAGCTTTCGTATACAAATGAAGTCACAAGACACATCCCTTATACACTGCTTCTGTGTTTTGCAACAAGAACAATAAGAACAAACTTTTTCAGATAATAAAAGTCTCATTTGCACAGAAATATTCCCTTATATTTAAGTCAGCTGAAAAAGTTAATTTTTTAATTACTTAACCAGTGTAACACTGAGGTAACCTCACAGCAGTCACACAACAAAGTGACATTAACTGTCTTCATGGACTTAATGTCTAGGTTTAGATTGGATACAAGGAAGAAATTCTTTACTGTTAGGGTGGTGAGGCACTGGAATGGGTTGCTCAGGGAGGCTGTGAATGATCCATCCCTGCCAGTGTTTAAGGCCAGGTTGAACAGAGCCTTGAGTGACATGGTTTAGTGTGAGGTGTCCCTGCCCATGGCAGGGGGGTTGGAACTAGATGATCTTAAGGTCCTTTCCAACCCTAACTATTCTATGATTCTATGATTCTATAATGTATCGCTGTGTACCAAATGTTCAATGCTGATACAGAGCAAACATCTTCAATTTTCACCATAAAAAAGCACTACATGCACTCATACTAAAACCTGAGTACATACTCAGAGTGGAAACAAACCTCTTAGTAGAAAAGGAATATGGTAAAAATCTTCCAAATACCTTATTTTCTTTTTTGGAGTTCTTTAATGAGCTTGTGGAAATAATAACCTAGGTTGTTGTATTTAGTTAAATCAGCAATCCTGCATCTTTTTTAAATCACCCTAGTTGCGGCTGTATGCAAACGGCAACTGAATGGCTAGAAACTGTCAATATGATTTGGAATTGCTAACCAGTAAACCAGTGTGGTTTTATCCACTTTTTGAATTCAGATGGACATAATCTATAGTGCCTCTTGAAAAATATTCCAATTTAGTCCCAAGTTTGTGGCACAACAAGAGCTTACTGATCTGGGGGTTTTCACATTAAAAATGATTAGCTGTCTTGAATGGGTTCTGCCAATGCAGACATGATTTTCATGAACAGGTTCCTTTTATGCATCATTTCAAATGAATTCTGCTGTGCATTATGCATAGTTTGGTGGAAAATGGAGGTGGAAAATGGAGGGAAGGCTGTGTTGGCAGAACAAGGAGAAAGTTCTAAGGCAGGTACTGACACACATCACAGGTCCAGCTGCTCCTAACAAATCAAAATTGCTAATGACACCACTGGAAAAAGAATGGCTCCATCATACTTTCCTGCTTGTAACAGTACAGAGATGTCAATGTTTTAATTATTCTGTAGTTCTTCAGAATGTTGATTCTTGTAGCTTACATCTAATGATGTTAAAACTAAACCTTATTTATTCCAAGAGTACATTAACTTTTCTAAGCTTTAGAACATGTCCTGTGTCTGCCTTCAGTCATGCCCATGTCTACATCATATAAAATTATACAAACATGAGGCACTTTTGATCAGAATAGGAACTTGATGGTCACAGGAGGAAGTACAACTAGAAAGTTCCGGGTCAAAGACATAGAGCTTTTCTTAGCTTCTGCCTGTAAGAGGGAGCTGTAGCAAAGCTAACGGGGAGCTCAGGACATAAAACTCAGAATGTAATTGCAAGAGTGATATTCTCTCACATGCTTACAGATCCAAAACTCCCTGACACTGCCATGTACAACTTCAGTGAACAGCACCAGGAACTACCAGTGCCTAAGAAAATTCTTTCTTTACAGAATACAAATGATACACTAGTCTGAAAAACGGTGAAGACCAGAAAATTGCCGTTTCAAAATGTCAACAATAAAATTGTCACATAAAGATCAGAAAGCCAAATTACAGCAACAGAAGGCTCACTGCATCACAGAGATGCAGTACAGCAAGAGAGTTTACTTTGTATTTGTGTTTTGGAACTGGCAGAGTGAAGGAATGCACTTACATGCGATCCGAGACAAAGGATCTACCCAAGACCAAGACATTCTTTTAGCTGTAATGTGCTTTTCAACAAGAATTTGAATTTTTGAAGTTTCAGTTTCATTTATGTAAAAGGGGGGATTCTACTGCTCTTTTTGAACCACTTCACCTTCCCTTTTAACATGTTTTAGATCCACAGAAAAAAATAATATCCCACACATTTTATTATGTGTTCAACTGAGTGTCTGAGTCACAGCTCTGATGAGCACAGCTCCATATGCACACTGGCCAGTTGCACATCTGTACACAACAGTCCAATTTTTTGCACCTAATCTTTTTTTACCTACATTTCAAAACTCTGTTCCCAGATTAGTTTCATTCGTTCAAAACATACTTTTCATGAAAAGAACCAACAACTCATCTTAACTATGACAGCATTCATGCAACTGAAAGTCAACTTGGTACATAGTTAAAAATCAAGCACAAGTGCCCATGTTTGTATATAAATGAAATACACTCAGGTAAGGATTAAGACGACTTTTTCCCTAAATTGGAAGCAAACATTGCTTCTCTGAATTAAATAGTAAATTTAAAGATGATATAAGAAAAAGATAATTCTATTTTGCCATTAATGGACATTCTGAGTAAGAGAAACATGTAGCAGGTAATCAGGTAGCCCAGCGAGATACAGCTCTAAGCAGCTATAAAGCATTTCTCAGAATTGTACTTAAGCCTAAGACCAACTTGACTATAGACAGTCAAGACAGTAGATGTGGTACAACAGATTTATTTCTTGTCTTTAAATATTCAAATAAATACTTTATCTACAGGTCTGCATGGAAATACAGAGAGAGCAGATAGAATAGAAAAAAAAAAAAAAAAAAAAGCAAACAAAAAAAACCCACCCCCAAAACAGGACACCAACACAGGCAGTTACTCATGTCACAATTACAAAAAATAGTGAATCTTTTCTAAAACGAAGTATCCCCTCTTGAAACCATGGTTGTATCTGTTCTGCTGAATGTAGACCTTTCTAAGGTGCTCCTCTGTAAAACGTTACTGGAAAATCCACTCATATCTATTCACAGTGATCATATTTATATTTTTATATATATATATAAAATATACAGAGCAAAGCACCTATTCACATGCAGTAACAACTGGACCTAATAGTATTTCACTTGTCTCCTCATCTTTTTTAAAAGCCAAGTGCCCTGCACATTTTTCCTCTTTTCTCTCACACAGGACCTATACCCAGCTCCTTTATCTCTCAGACATAACTCCCAGGAATGTAAAGAAGCAGAACAATTTAATGCCTTTTACCTATATGGTTTTTCTGCAATAATTCTCAGCTCACTAAAAATCTCCTTCAACTATATCACTGTATCTCTAATGTCAGATTATTTTAGGTCATCAAAGTCTAGAAGTATCTATAATTGTTCTGTTAGTGCATCAAGATATTCATTTTTTGGTATGAGGAGCAGCGAGGTGGGAGACCAAGACTTTGTGTGGCACAGATGATCAAGGGGATTGCTGTTTCAGCTGGAACAGATTCCATAGAAGTTTTATGTTTCCAGCTCTGCTAATGGAGTAAGAGTGTCATCACTCCTCTCTGCTGGTAATAATAAAGAAAACCTACCACAATCATTTCGTTAAATTCAAAGCACCACCAGTGTGATCTCCTAAGGCTGCCTCCTGAAGCTGGAAATAAATTATTTTTCCTCTTTATTTGCTATGCCAAGATACTGCAGCACATTCAGTTAACATTTGTCCCTGAAGCACATTATCCCTTCAGCAGTAATATGTGGGAGCAGCATAGTTGTAGTCTTTCAAATTAATCAGGAATAGGATTAATCATGCAAGCAATAGAAATTAAAAAGTAATATTTAAAAATAAAGTTAGAGCAGTAGCAAAGTATAATTAAAATATTCTTTCTAGCTGCAACTTCTATTGCCATCTTAACTCTGAGGTTACCAGTTACCTTCCTCTGGCTTTTAGTTTCTCATTTATAATGCATTACAGTATGAACCCGGCATATACTAAAGCCTAGCTAGAAATGCCAGAGTTTTTTCCCTATTCCCTCACTTTTTATCAAAATGCAAGAACTTCAAAGGGATTTTGATTTGCACATAAGATCTGAATTACTTCAGAGCTGCACATGGAGATGGACTATGGAGTGCTAGGGAGCAGCATTAAGAGAGTGAGGTAAGAACTGAAAGGCAGATAAGGGGAGTGTTGCTCCTGGTGAGAACTGACTATGAAAATTAAAGTAGAATTTTAGAGCACATTCAGAATGATGCCATGGGAGTACCTGCAGTAAACACAAGAAATCCGAACATGACACATAACACAACAGGATAGCAGGGGAAGGGAAGTGGCAAGGTGCACCAAGAACTCTGTCATTTCAGTGTGGAAGAATATTCATACTGCAGAATTCATATGTCAGTCACTTAGGACTGCTATAATTAGAAAAGTGTACTAGCATGCTTATTTCCTCCTCATCCTCACATGTGGTATCTCAATTTCAATCTCAAACATTGAATTTACTAAACTAAGGTTTATCAGTGAGTTATGCCAGGACCTCTCCAATTCCTCCAGCTGCAATTTCCTTCAGCTGTAATACAGTGAAAGGCAGCATGACATTGTTTGAAAAAGATGTGTAATGAACTACTGGCAGAAGAACAGCAAAGGAAATACCTATTTCATGTGCATATCATGAATCTCACTGTATGTATCTGTCAAGCACTGCTCAAAAGTTTTCATTTTTGTATCACTGGAAGCTGTTTTCTTACTGGAATCACAGTTTCACTATTTCCTGTAAGTACCATAAAAAATTAAGACTATATATAATAATCACAGAATCATAGAATCAGTGAGGTTGGAAAAGACCTTCAAGCTCATCCAGTCCAACCATTGCACAGCACTGCCAAGGCCACCACAAACCCGTATCACTAAGGGTTTGCCTGCACAGTTTGTGAACACTTGCAGGGACGGTGAGTCCAGCACTGCCTTGGGCAGCCTGTTCCAATGCCTCAGCACCCTTTGGGGAAGGAATTGTTCCTCAGCTCCATCTAAACCTGCCCTGGTACAGCTTGAGGCCAGTTCCTCTTGTCCCATCCCTTGTTCCTTGGGAGCAGAGCCCAGCCCCTCCTGGCTCCATCCTCCTGTCAGGCAGTTGTAGGGAGTGATAAGGTCCACCCTGAGCCTTCCCTTCTCCAGACTGAACCTCCCACATCCCTCAGCCATTCCCCATTACACTGTGCTCCAGGCCCTGCACCAGCTCCAGTGCCCTTCTCTGGCCCCACTCCAGCACCTCAATGTCTCTCCTGTAGTGAGGTGCCCAGAGCTGAACACAGGATTCGAGGTGCAGCCTCACCAGTGCCCAGTGCAGGGGCACAATCCCTGCCCTGGCCCTGCTGCCACACTGGTGCTGATCCTGGCCAGGATGCTGGTGGCTTCCTGGCTGCCTGGGCACAAGCTGCTCATGTTCAGCTCCATCAATCTGCACCCCCAGCTCCTTTCCCATGAGCAGTTTCCAGCCGCTCTTCCTCAAGCCTGGAGCGTTGCATGGGGTTGTGGTGGCCCAAGTGCAGGACCCGGCACTTTGCCTTCTTGAACCTCATCCCATTGGCCACTGCCCATCGATCAAGCCTGTCCAGATCCCACTGCAGAGCTTCCCTATCCTCCAGCAGATCAAAGCTCCCACCCAACTTGGTGTTGTCCACAAATTCATTGAGGACGCCCTTGATCCCCTCATCCAAATCATCAATGAAGATATTAAACAACACTGGCCCTAAAACTGAGCCTTGAAGGACACCACTAGTGACCGGTCTTAAGAGTAGCTGTGACACCATTTACCACCACTTTTTAGGTTCACTCATCCAGCCAGTTTCCAGCCCAGTGAAGAATCCTCATATTCAGGCCATGAGCAGCCAGTTTTTCCAGTAGAATGCTGTGGGAGACAGTGTCAAATGCTCTACTTAAATCCAAATAGACAATGTCTATAGGCTTTACCTCATCAACCGGGCGGGTCACCTTATCATGGAAGGAGATCAGGTTGGTCAAGCAGCACCTGCCCTTCATGAACCCATGCTGGCTGGGTCTGATCACTCTGTTTTCCCACACGTGCTTTATGATCTCACTTAGGATCAACTGCTCCATGACCTTCCTTGGCACTGAGGTCAGGTGGACAGGCTTATAATTCTCAGGGTCTTCCTTCCTGCCCTTTTTGTAGAGAGGCCAACCTCCAATCCCCTGGGACCTGCCCATGAGACCAGGACTGCTGATACATGATGGAGAGTGGCTTAGCAAACTTCTCTGCCAGCTCCTTCGGCATTCTTTGGCGTAACCCATCCAGCCCCATAAACGTACACACATACATCTAAGTGGAGCAGGATGTATGTCCTGGTCTTGTGGGCAGGTCCCAAGGGATTTCTAGCCATTTCTCTAACCATTTCTTCCTGAAATGAAGGGGACTTCAATCAGCAACCCATCTCTGCCATCCAGCTCAGGGGACTGAGTACCCTGAGAAAGGCTGGTGTGACTATTAAAGACTGAGTCAAAGGCAGCATTAAGTACCTCTGCCTTTTCCTCATTCTCAGTCACTAGGCTGCCCCAATGAGTCTATGCTGATTGGCTGTATTAAATTAAATTTGCTATGTTAAGTTCAAGGACAGTAATCATCAGTCTTTATTTTTACATCTACAGCCTCACTCCTATGGAAAAAACAGAGACTAATACTTTATTTCTGCATGATCACGTTGAAGAAGTAGGCAATTTCTTTCCTGGAATTTCATTTTCTCTTTCCACCCATTTGTTCTTCAGAACATCCTGTCTTCCTATCTTACCCACCCAGCATCTCCTAGTATCTAATGTTCCCTTCAAATACAAAAAGCCTTTATCTGTTTTACTGACAAGGGATTTTTTTCATACAAAGAAGATGCCAGATCAACATTATTTTGCTTTCCTACCACAAGGCCAAATGAAATCTCTTGAAAGTCAAAGCACAAAGTGGTTTATGAAGTTTGTAGTTTCAACCAGACAGTATACTCCTAGTTTAAAACGTATACTGCAATTCATAGAGTTTTAAAATACTAAAACCATTGCTCAATTAAGTTGCTATCACACTAAAAAAAGTAAGGACTCCAGCTTGCATGAATAAGAAGACACCAACAAGCTTCACATTAACATACAGGACATGAGCCTGTAGAAGTATGAAAATATTTCAGAGGTTCCCAGCAGCTTATTGAAGAGCTCAGTCAAGCACAGGTTTTATGCAACACTGCAGTCCTTCCGCACTTGGAGCACCTTCACATACAACAGAAATAAATTAAAAGCTAACTTCACACTCACACAAGCACAGTCAGCAGGATGCAACACTGATTATTCCCCCACATTCAGCACCTCTAAGACCGTATCTTGAGTGGTGGGTCTGTTCTGCGGCTCCCCCCTGGAGGAAAGCACTGAACAAACAAGTGAATCTAGCAGAGGGCCACCAATGCAACTGAGGTACACAGAGAGGCTGAAGGACGCAGGTTTGTACAGACTGAAGAAGTGAAGGCTAAGGATATCTGAATACAGCCTTCAATCAGCTAAAGGACTGAGGGCTTATTAAGAAGTCACAAGTCAGCCTCGGAGGGATACAACAAGAGGCAACAGTCACAATCTTCAAACAAACAAAATTCTAATTAGATAGGCTGGAAAAAATCTTCACCACAAGAGCAATCAAACCCTGGAAAATAGGTCCAGAGAGGTTATGGGATCTCCATCCCTGGAAACACTCATTTAAATAAGATCCTGAGCAAATTGATGTGACAAAGCTGCCCTTGCTCTGAGCAGGGAGTTGGATCAAACGACATCCAGAGGTGCCTTCCAAACTATTTATAAACAAAGGGTTTCTATACAGTTGCAACTATATTAAGATTCAAGAGAGAAACTAGAAACTCTAAATACAGCTCAAGTGAAGGTATCCCAAAGATTTTTGTGGATATAGTGAATTATTCTTCATGCAGATTGCGAAGTTTAGGACACAAAAAGTACCACTAAGAATATGGACAGCTTAGTTACTCAATAAATCCTACACCAACAGGTGGTAAAAGAATCCAAAGCACACTGCATTTTCAAGGAGGCACAGCTTAATGCCAAGAATTTTTCAGTACAGGCTAGCCATAACCCTTTGCAGAAACATTCCAGTGAGTTAGGCGTGGCAAATAAAAGGCACAGCAGACTGCTCCACAAAGTGTCTAAGGCACTATGGAAGGAAGGACGGCAGGCACTATGGAAGGCAGGAAGGCAGGCAGGAAGGAAGGACTTCATCTATACACATTTTTCAGAAACTTCTGAACAGCTTTTTATGTTGCTTTAAAAATGTTTAAATGAATCTGCAACTAATCCCTTTATAATACCAGGGAGTTTACGAAAGCTGAGTATTAATTATTATTAAACATGCACTGTTACAAAAGCAGTAAACCACAAAAAAACATTTCTATCAATACTGGTGCAGCTTATCTTTAATAAGATAACAAAAGAACAAAAAATACAGCAGCCATAAAGTCCCAAGTATTTAATATCTTTTTAAACATGAACAGTTATTACATGTCATGCCTGCTCTTCTTCACTTTAAGGGATGGATATAAGCCAAGTAACAACTGACAACAATTTAGATTATGATCACTGTAGACAGTGTTGGGAAAAGTGGTATTTTTTGCTTAGGAACCGGAATCACTATTTATAAAACTTCAAATGAGAAAGTTCATGTTCTAAAAGCAAATCCATACTCACAGTTATGCGGCGAAGATACATTTAGATCTTATGGTAGCAGAGATGTGAATTAACATTTTGATCAGTCCAGGACTACAAAGATACTAAGAGCTTCTGGTTTCAAAAATTCTCTCAGTAACAGTGGTGTAAACCCAAACACTTCACTAATTGTATGCAGTTAAACTAGATTCATGCCTATTTAACGAGCCAAAATATAGGCTAGGTTTGAACCAAAATATCAAGATGAATTTAAATACACAGAGTCACACTTACAAGAAAGGACATCCTCTCTGATTTAGCTTCTTCAATAGAATTTTTTAGTCAGTGGGTTGTGTGGCCAGTTCTCCTCTTCACGTATTTATTTTAGAACAAAATTAAATGAGACACACTGTATCAAAAGGTTAAACAGCATACAGAGAATAAAACAAAACATATATAATAGAATTTGGATACCAAAAACTGTGCTGAGTACAGACTAGTAAATTTGTTATAGCCCTCTATCACATGGTATATTACTTAAACTTACGAACCAGAGAAGAATTAAGCAATGCCAGTGTTACCGGGGGGGCGGATAAAGAATCTCCTATGGCATGGAGTGTCAACCCTGGCACTCGTTAGTTTGCACAAGTGGAGTCAGTTCACTTGTGCAATAGCACAAGTTCCACTCGTATTCCACTGCCCTGGCACAGCAGCACAGCAGATTGTTACCTATTCCAAAATGGAATCTTGCAGATAAATCCTTTGGAAAAGGAGTGCTCTCTTCCTTTGGGTCTTGGAAATTAGTCTTCACTGTACAAGTGATTCTTTTCCACACATGGAGATCTCCATACAACTTTTAAAGTGCCCTACAGGCCATCTCATTCTCAACAGCTTCTGCAGAGGCCTGAGCTGAGCCTGCACATGTAATGAGAACTTCCTTGCACCCACCAACATGCTACCAATCTCACAGGACCCTTACAGCATCTGAATCAGTTCTTCTCCCAGCTTCCAAAGAGAAGCTATCCTAAAAAGAAACTAACACAGTTCTCCCTCAAAAATCCAGATATAAACTCAAAGACTTTATAATGTAAGTATCTCTCCACTTTTCATTGTTTGAATAAATGGCTACAAGACAAGGGCTTTTGAGAGGCTGCTGATTAAAGTGCCCTTTATTCTTACAGCATAATTAAGTAATACTTGAATTTATAACTGTCTCAACGGAGTCCACATTCCTAAAGAAATTAGAAAATGGCACAGCCAGAAAGTCATCTAGTTAATACTACCTTTTAATTATCACAGCTAGCCTGCTTGGCACTCCTATTTGCAAGGTTTCATTTTATTCAAAGAAATTAAAGTGCAGATCAACTCACAAAACTCTTCTTATATGCATTGTCCAAATTCTATTAAACAAAATATAATTTAAAACCAGCATAGAGTGATAAATAGCCTGCTGTTTGGAATAACCTGTCAGTCTGTTCCAAATTATATATGTTTAGCTAACAGCTCGCTAATTAGCACTGGCTTCTGACTGCACAGCTCCTAAAATGTTTCCACTGGAAGTCACAAATTACTGTCTAATTATGTTGGCTACATATTCTGCATAAAACATAAATAAAATATCTGCCCATGCTATACAAACAAAATATGCTGCCATCACTGCATGACTACAAGATACACCATGGACACTCCAAGCCTTAGATTTGTTTTTCTTTTAATTAGAACACTGCAAAAGCACAACAGAAACTTTCTGCATTTAGTAAGATCATATTTGTTAAGACAGTGCAACACTTCTGAAATGCATTTTATTTGGAAAAACAAAGTAGAATGAACAACTCTCTTAATCTGCTGGAGTTCCCCTTTCAAATATGCATGTTGTCCTATTTCCATCTACAGTCCTTAGTAATTCTGCATGATGGATTACTGATCAGCAGTGATAGAGGAGATGAAAATACAATACAAGCAGGAAGCTGGCAAAGCAGTAGGACAGAGGTAGAGTGGAACACATCAGGGTTGCAGAGGAAGTGATGTAGAACCCAGAACATTATTGTGAACAGCCCGTTCAAGTCACTGAAACTTGAAACAGAACTGAAGAAAGCCTATCCAGAACCAGATGCTGAAACTTCTCTATCCCCGCAGTTAAACCAGAGCCAGCAGACAAACAAATATTCTGAAGCACCACAAACAAGTTGGTTAAGCAACTTCCCATAACCACATTTGTAAGCAAGATGAGTAGTGCAAATGCAATGACAAAACCAAATTGGGCAAGGGCAGACCAGCATTTGATAAAAACCAATAACAGGCTAGGTGCAGTATTCATTGTCTGTCTTCTCATCTTTTACATGCTAGATTCCACAGTCCTTTCTACTGCAAATAGTCCTGCTTGTTTCAACAGGCTAAATGGTTTTCCATGTGCCCACTCATATGAGACACTTTCAGCATTAAAAAGTGTCAAGCTTTTCCTTCAAGCCTTTCCCACTCAGTCTAAATTAATTTTTAGAGTATAAAGGCTGAATACTGGTTGAAGCACAGAAGCAAACCACAAACAGACTAAATTTCACTAACAGACCTAAGGAAAATTGTTGAGTCATTTACAGGTAATCCCACACGGACCTGCATCGTGGAATATGCTCAGCATGTGCAAGAAATTGGTCCTTCCCAGGACACTGCACAAATTAAAGCCAGCAACTCCATGAAGGGGCACATACTGAAGCTATGATTAGTGCAAGGCTTACATACCCAACTCCAGGAGTACACATACATGCTGTCATCAGAAGGTAACATTTTAAAAAGAACTCTTATTACAGCTGTCAACCTAAACTAAATCTTTCAAAGTGAGGTGGTATCCATTTCAATTCCATATTCATCTATTTCATCTGTATTCACAGAGAAGCAGACAAGCTAATCTTTTGTTTTAACTCACAGGACACACACTATTTCCACATGCTCAGGACTGCCTGGTACCCACAACTATTGACTGAACCAAGGAGCATCGACTATGCAATTTTCAAGAGAAGAAAATTCATCATTTGTGAAACTTTTAGCATAAAATCTCTTGGTTATGACCCAGGTCCTGCTAATCGTGCCCTGTGCACACAGACTGGTTGTGAATCCCATTGCAATACCTCATTTCAAAGAAGTCCCACAAACCATCATTAAAAAACGTTTCCTCCTGCAAGACAATTTTTAGTTAGGGTATTACATCCTTGTCTCTAAATTGGAGAGACATCAATTTGATAGGTGGACCACTCAGTGGATAAAGAACTGGCTGGATGGCCGCACGCAAACAGTTGCGGTCAATGGCTCAATGCCCAGCTGGAGACCAGTAAGAAGTGGTGTCCCTCAGGGATCGGTGTTGGGACCGATCTTGTTCAACATCTTTGTCGGTGATATGGACAGTGGGATTGAGTACGCCCTCAGCAAGTTTGCTGATGCCACCAAGCTGTGCAATTCAGTTGATAATGCTGGAGGGAAGGAATGCCATTCAGAGGGACCTTGACATGCTTGTGAGGTGGGCTGATGCCAACCTTATGAAGTTTAACCATGCCAAGGGCAAGGTCCTACACCTGGGTCGCAGCAATCCCAGGCACAGCTACAGGTTGGGCAGAAAAGAGATTCCGAGAAGCCCTGTGGAGAAGGGCTTCGGGGTATTGGTTGATGAGAAACTTAATATGAGCCAGCTTCAGTGTGCGCTCGCAGCCCAGAAAGCCAACCGTATCCTGGGCTGCATCAAAAGGAGCGTGACCAGCAGGTCGAAGGAGGTGATCCTGCCCCTCTACTCTGATCTCGTGAGACCTCACTTGGAGTATTGTGTGCAGTTCTGGTGTCCTCAACATAGAAAGGACATGGAACTGTTGGAACAAGTCCAGAGGAGGGCCACGAGGATGATAAGGGGACTGGAGCACCTCCCGTATGGAGACAGGCTGAGAAAGTTGGGGCTGTTCAACCTGGAGAAGAGAAGGGTGTGTGGAGACCTCATAGCAGCCTTCCAGTATCTGAAGGGGGCCTACAAGGATGCTGGGGAGCAACTCTTCATTAGGGACTGTAGTGACAGGACAAGGGGTAACGGGTTCAAAGTTAAACAGGGGAAGTTTAGATTGGATATAAGGAAGAAATTCTTTACTGAGAGGGTGGTGAGGCACTGGAATGGGTTGCCCAGGGAGGCTGTGAATGCTCCATCCTTGGCGGTGTTCAAGGCCAGGTTGGATGAGGCTTCGGGTGACATGGTTTAGTGTGAGATGTCGCTGCCCATGGCAGGGGGGTTAGAACTAGATGATCTTAAGGTCCTTTCCAACCCTAACTGTTCTATGACTCTATTCTATGATTATATGATTCTATTACTCAGCTGAGCCTTCAGTCTCAATACTCTTCTCAAGGTACTAAAATTAGGGTAAAACTGGCAGTCTTTTCTCAGTGCACCTACACCGACTGCCAGTGTATCTATCCTGGGAAAGCTAGAGCTGATAACAGCACACTCCAGTACCTACCCCCACACACACTCCTCTCCATTTCTTCTCTTGGAAACATTCAAGTGGTGTTTGGAATGTCTCTCAGTTAAAGACAGGCTTCTTATTTAAAAAGAGGTAATTTTTTTGATAAGGTTTTCAATAAAAGCATTACAGAAACTGCAATAAAACATCTACAACATTGTTATTTCATCCAAGCAGCAGTCATCAACAGAACTCTGAAATAACAAAAAAAAAAAAATCAGACTTCTACTTTTTTTATAAAATGCATGTCTCTAACTCATTCATGTAATGACCAGCATCTGCCTAATACATACAAAATACATTCACTATTATATATAATCCTTCTAGCACTTTTTGATCATTCATTCTTGGTTCGCAAAGTTTATTCTAAAACCTAATTTTGCCCATTGCTGCAGGCAGCCTAAGCCTAAGCAGTGTTCCTCTGCCTTCATGTAAGACATAACAATCTTGTACAGTTAGAAGCAGATCTGTATTAAAAAGAATTGGTGGGAGGAGGCAGGGAGGGACAGGCATACTCTGTTTAGAAAGAGAAGCAGTTCAAATAGTTTAGGTGTTACTTTCCCCATGAGCCAAAGGCTCATTAGATGTAGAGGGCTTCAGTTTCTTAAGAGATGATGTTAGTTCCTGATGCCTATTTAACAGCACCTCTTTGGAAAGCAAAAAATGATGAACAAGATTTTGTTTCAGAAATCTGACTGAAAATTCCAGTATTTACTTCCCATGGAGAATTCAATTTGAAGACTTAACTCTAGATTGAGGTAGGAAATAGATTGTTTTCCTGATTCTTACAGAATTTACCTCATAAAAGGGACTGTAACAGAAAGTCACATTCATTTGCTTGGCAGATTGGCCATCAACAGCATTAATCTAAGCAATCTGACTCTCCAGGAGGCTTAATTTTCATTAATTTAAAAAAGCCCATAAAAGGTTAAAATATTTGACATTGATGATTAATGCCATAAATTAAGGTTATGTTGGAAGGAGTATTACACACAGTGACATTAGCCTGTAACTAACTTTGTTTGCTAATACAATCTAGGATCTACTTGTGAATCCAGACTCTTGAAGATTAATGGAATAATACTGAGTATTACTATGTTGTCTTTTGCATTTATGCATGGGTAGGTCAAATAAAATGTCATTAAAATTTAACCTTGGCTGTTTAATAAGAAAAGCTATGGGGGAGGAAAGAAAATCATGACTAATCAATTTAGGAATGATAACAAATTATTTCTTTTCCATTCAATCCTGCAGGCTTCTATCTCAGCTGGCCTTCATGTTTGTAATAGTGCCTGTAAAAATATCATCTGAAAAATAACATTAATCTTATAATAACTTTTTACATTCTAATTGCTAAAAACAGCCGAAAAGAAAACCCTTTAATTCAACCCACATTAATTAAATGTTGGTATTGAATCTGTTCCTCATAACAAATTATGCTTATAAGAGATCATTAGTTGTTAACATTTTTAAAAGCAATACTTGACCTGTTTCAACATAAAAACAAATCCTTCAATGTTGTTCAGACTACTCAAATTATCCTATAAATGTCCTATAAAATTGTACCTAGTAATAACCTCATTTCATGTCTCACCCCCTTTCAGAAGGCATCATTTTCTCATAAGCAAAAGATAAAGCTTTTTATCTTTTTTTCTTGTCGTATCACCAACTCTTTACCAAAAAATCTTTCTGATATAACATCACTTACCAGCTGTTTAGATACCCTTTTCTTTGGTATCTCTCACCAGTGTTTGAATCCATGTTGTTCAGATGCAGCAGCAGTCCTGTGTGCAGAGCTTATTTATAGCCATGAATAGGGTCAGAGCAAGCCCTCAGCTCTCTGAATCCAGCCATCCTTCTCCTGCATGACCATAACCTGGCATCCACAAGCCCTCAGTGATGTAAACCAGGTCCAGTACGCCAGGCAGATTTTAAGCCTATTTGTAATGCAAACAGTGTATTCTCATTCAGCTTACCAGTCCTATATACCTGTTTGTTCTGAAAGACTCCAAAGCAACAGGTAACTCATTTCTTCCAGTCTAGATACAATGTCTGGCAGGGACCTACTCATACTGGCCAAGCAATGCCGTTTCAAAAATACAGAGCTCCTTGGAAATCCATTTATTTGGAATATTCCAATTTCCCTGATAGAAAGGGAATTCTTCCCCGAAGAAAATAGCTTATTGTAGTTAACAACTCTGCACTCCAGTTCAAAATGTGCAGAACAGAGCTGTTTCAGGCCCTGCCCCAATTTGCTCAATGGAAGGAAAGCATGGATGGAATGGATGAAAATGAATGGAAAGGAAGCTAGGTGATTTCCTGTCCTGTGCCAACAGAAATTAAAATATTAGTAACATTTACTGCATTCATCACTAACTTAAATAAACCAAATTACCTAAATAAACATACTTCCAAACCAAGCAGGAGATTATGCCATTTGCCATGCCTGTTTGAGACTACACTAGGAAAAATAACATAGTTCTCAGCTTATGCAGTTACTTCAAATATCTAATCCAGCAGTGAAACCCCCATCATATAATCTTGGTTATAAACTATTAAATAATAATTGAGTGTAAGTTGTTGTGAGTGCAATTGGACCATTAGAATGTAGTTTTTGCTCCTGTGGTTATTCAACTTCATCTTGAGTGGAAGTCTCTGAACAATTTCCTATTACCTTATAATGACTTTCAGTAAATGCTTATCTGAATCCAACAGATTGCTTCAGCATACTGTGCTGCATGAGAAGGAGCCAACTGAAGTGTCATCACCATGAACTAATTATTTATGGTTGAAAATGTTGAAGAGACTCTCGTAACTTGCTGAAGCATGAAATTTGCCCAGCCTTTAACTTGTTAGAGTCTAATGAGATTTCAAGTTATAACAGCAGTTCCCAATGCTTTCTCTCATACTGTTTTAATCAGATTTCCTTTTTTTTTTTAAATAGGCTTCTAAGAATATGTTGTATATTGCACACATCACTTCAAAAATAGTCCCCAACTGCTAATGAACCACAAAAAAGGCTCATGATTATTATGCAGCTTCCACAAGCAGTGACCGTTCAATGGATGCCATTTCCTAAGCTGTGCAGTGTGCTCAATAAATGTAGAAGGGTCCTTTTCCATCAAGTCCAATGTTTCCTTGTAATACAGTGTTTTACTTTTATCTCACATGATAATATAAAAAGATAATTTTACTAGATTTATTTATATGTCCAAGGCCAGCACACATCACAGGACAATGTCATAAGGAAAAAAACAAAACAAAGCCAACAACCAAAAAGATGGCTGTATGTTAAAAAATCCACGTATGTATCAGAAACTATTGTCCTACTTAAAATCTTTCCAGTTTTGGAGGGAAAACCTGGGGGGAAAACCCTGGGGCACAGCAGCTGCTTGCTGAATTCCTTCAAGGTGCAATATGAGCAAAGGATATGGTGCGCCCCAGACGCCATGCCAGAAGCGTTTCTTCACATTCAGCTGAATTCTCCTTCTCAGCTAAACAAAAAGTTCATGCTGCCAGAGAATTGCAGTAAACCAGGGAAAAATATGTATGAACCAATTCTTTCAAACATACCAACATAAACCAAGACTTCTAGATAAACCTTTTCAGAATACTTTTATTATCTGTGCAATACTGTAGAATGCTGAAAAGACCAGTAAAATCAATGGATGTGTCAATTACTGCATTTTTGAAGAAAGCTTGTTAATCCCCAAGTAGTGGCTTTGTTAACATCACCTCTCTGTCGATAGCTTTTTCAATAGAATACAGAAAAGGAAAAGGGTGGCATTTTTTCTTTCTAAAATAGTAATAATTGTTTTAAGAAAAGGAAAAGACACAACATGCTGCAGTTCAGGTCCTGGTTGCTAGAACTGCTTCTAGTTTTTCTTCTATGGTTCAGTTGAAAGTAGAGCTAGCAAATGGCCTTCAACAAAAAATGCAAATTTACAGAACACAGCACCGCATCCCTGTGTCGTGAAGTACACTGTGTTGGAACTGCTGAACCTTTCAGCCAGGCTTTCAAAAAAACAGAGAAGATACCATTAGAAGAAAGTCAGTATTAAAATGTCAAGTCTTACATTCTTCCAGGGGAAGTTTCACATAAGATGAAGTTGAATTCCCCTCTAAAAGCTGTCACATTCACAATGTATTCTACATTTACATTTCATAAAAAACTTACATCCATTTTAAGCTTCTTTACACAGAGAATTGTAAGAACTGAAACAGACCACCAAATTCTATTCATCATCTTCCTGTCCCTTTAGTTAAATTTCTTTAAATTTAAGGATGCATCTGGTTTGTTTAAGACTGATATTTATCTAACTTTAATATTAAAATAGCAGTTGTAGTAAAGTAGAGGGGGGAAAAAATTCTTAAAGATTCCATTACATGAAGTTACCACAGCTCCACTTGTTTCACTATTTTAATACTCCAGTAGTCATAACTAACAAAAGATGAAGTCTGTTCATACTTTTCCTATCATTAGCAGGTACAGCCTGCAAAGGCACATCTCTGTACCATAAGAGCCCAAGTCATAAACACAGACCTGAAGACCACTAACTTTGATTTCCTCAGTGTGCCACTACCACTGGAGCTATCCAGACCTTATCCAGGAGGCATTCTCACTCTTTTCATTTCCCACACTTCCCTTTCTAAGTTGAATGCTACCACTAAGGACCCAGGATACTGATACCTAGCAGTAAAGAGGTTTCTATCAAACTGTTGATATATCAACATTCAGAATGTACTACTTCTGGAAGTTCAAGTTTGCAAATAAGCCTGATTTATTGAGCTGATATTGATTTACCATGCCTTATATGCAACATTTTATAAACCTGTTCTGGGCTAATTACATACTCGGCTGATCCCCAAATGATTAATAAAGTTCTTGACTAATTTTCTGTCTCTTCTGAGCTGCCAGAGGGAGCGCAGAAAACTCACGTATATTGTATAACACAGATTTTCACATTAATCAGTAAAGCTTACAGCTGAAAGAGAAACTATGGCAGATTTTCAATCTCCTTTACTTTTACATTCCTAAAAAAAAATACAAAAAGACCCACAGATCAGGCTTTTCCTATCCTCTCGTTTTCCACATAAGGTTGGAAATTTGTTTGTATTGGCCTTTGTTTACACAACACTACTACTATGTCAGTATTTTAAGATTAATAAAAGTATGGCTTTCATTAAACGACTCAGAAACTATCACAGTGCCTTTGCAGACATGCCATCTAGAGCTGAAAGAAGTCCTCCCAGTTCTGTCAGTCTCTGTTCTTTCCTAAGCACTGGGGAAGTGGAGTTAGCATCACTTTCCTTTGCTCTTCTTACAAATAAAAATCATGCTGAAGGTGACCTTGCTGGGTTTTGTGTTTTATTTTGGTTTTAATTTCATAATGAATCAAAAAAGTAATCAGAAAAAAGATGCCCAGTGATTCAATTCTTTAGAGAGTGATTCAAATTCATTTGTCCCTTACAACACCAAAAAGGGGGAGGCTGAGGGGGTGGAAGCAAGCCATTATTAATTTAGGCAATTAAGAGTACTCTGAAAGCAATATCTAGTACATTACAAAACCTGTCTCTGGAGTGCTGCTTACAGACTATGGAAAGTTAATTTTAGAGCATTTCAAGTGAAGAAAGGTCATTTCTTAGATGTGCTTTATAGAATATCATAATTTGTAAATTGAAACCTAAATGAGGTGGTTTTTTGCAAATATGGAGTGAATTATTAACAGAACTAGAAACAAAATTAAAGACTTATTACATTTATCATGTAATTTAAAATTACATTATGTAGAGCAACATTTATAGTCTCTTCCTCTTACATATCGAAGAAGAATCCGTTTTTCTTCCTGAACATTACACAGAATAAAGTGCAGAAACAGAAACACCTAAGTGAAAACTTAGCATTTACTGGTGGTATTGATTCTCTGATAGTACACATTGCATAAGTGCAAAGGAAATGACATCATGTACAACTCTCTAAAATTGTATCAAGAAATACAGTCCAAGACAGACATAGTAGAGGCTTTTAAGCAAATATCCCCCACAGCAAAGTCAGAGAGATTATAATACAGTCACAAAGGCAAAGGGCTGTGATTAAGGTTTCAAATTCTTTCTGCAATAGACTTTCTATTACTATAAACAGTGCACAACCCCACATTTACATTCCTTGGTTTCTCATTCCTAAAAGAAGAGTAATCTTTTCCACACAAAGGTAGAAATGCATGTTGCTTTTAAAAAGAAGCTTCAGAAGCACATGAAATTTATCACTAAGTACAAAGCTGGTCCTCACAGTAGCGAACACATTTATGTGTTGTACTGTTGTTCAGCAAATGCACTATTAAATGCACTGGCACAATCCCTGTGGAAGATAAGGTAATGCTGTGAGGGAATATTCTCTGTCAAGGTAATATTCTTTGAGTTTTATACAAGTATTAAAAAAGTAAGAAAATATGATTGTGAAATTTCATGCATGTTCATTACAACACAGAAATTAAAAACTAGTACAGAACACTTTCCAAGTTCACTCATACAAATAATGCAGCTAGATTAGATAAAAAGCACAGGATTTGTATTTGTTTTTATTCTACATGTCTTCAACAACGCTCTAGGTCCCGCATTTGAAGCCCCCTCTCCGAAAATCATGGTAACCATAAAGAGTAATTATCACAAAACAGTCTTCAATGCAATAGGAAAACCATAGACAGAAATGCCAACAACTCAAAACACTAACGTACTCTAACCAAAATCACTTGACATAAGAAAAAAAAAGTGTAAGTTTGGAATAAAGATTTTTTTCAATCTAAGGGTTACAGGTAGATGTAGTAAAACAGATTACCACATTCTGTCAACATAGAAAACAGTGACAGACTCCAATTTGATAAAGCAAAACTATTTCATGGGACTAAACCTTACATTTCATAATAAAAAGTATATCATCTTTGTAGAAATACACTAAGAGGTAATGGTCCCAGTGAACTATATTTCCTATCTTGTCTGCCTGAACTGGGGTAACAATAGTCCACTGACATTGTGCAAAAAATTTATGTACAAACTAGAAATTTCTTCCCCTCACTCTCAAAGATATCAAGTATGGTGTCCTGGGTTCAGCAGCAGCAGTCACTTTTTCTCCTTCTTAGTAGCTGGTGCAGCGCTGTGTTCTGAAACAAAAAGGTTCTTATCATGGCTTAAACCACGACACATAGCTTTGAGAACAGCTAGGCATTCAGTGAAAGCATCACAGACTATTCCCTGAAATTGTTCTGACTTCTAGAAATTATAATTTAAAACGTACACTACATATCACCACAGACATATCACCACACAATCACGCGCACAGCTAACAGTGGGCCTTCACTGGTTACTTTGTAAAGTGTGCCTGTCTTTAGAACACAAGCTCAGTAAGACAGACAAAGAAGCTGCAAAGGAACAACTTGAACAAGCATTGTTACCACCCAAGAAAAAGGCACGCTTTTTCCCAGAGCAAGGATGTGGTGTTATAACCAACATCATGTTTGATTCCTGATGTTCTCCACAGAACCTGCTTTTGTACAGTCTTTGTAAATAAACTCAAGTGTATTGGAAATACTCTTTCTTCCTCCAACAGAAACAACAACCACTTATAGACAACACATTCAAAAGAAAGGGTCAGGATGCATTTATGGGCAATAGATAAGGACTAATAAGGTAAATTATTAACTGGAGCAGAAAAGCAGGTATGTAAGGAAAGAATAAAATTAAAAACATAGGCTGAGAGGGCAGAACAGGGAACACGTGGCTCAAGGTACTGGAAAAGCATAGATTTACAAATAAAATATGCTGAAATGGAAGACAGGTTGAAACTAAGGAATCTGAAGAATAAAACCTTCCTCAGCCACCCCTTAACCTGCTGACAGTGCTCTTCTAAATGCAGCCAGGATGCCAGTGACGATTTTTTGCTGCAAGAGAGCATTGCTGGCTCATGTTCTTGTCCACCAGGACTTCGCAGAGCTGCTTTCCAGCTCATGAAGTCTCAGACTATACATCAGTGAATGGCGCTATTCCTCACCATATGCAAGACTTTGCACTTCCCTTTGTTGCACTTGAGGAGGTTTGTCCATGCATTTCCACAACCTTTGGAGGTCATCTGTAATTCTGTACTAACACTGTGAATACTTTATGTTGAGTGACCATACCAAAGACTATGGTAAAGCCCAGAATAAATCCACAGCAAAATAGGTTGTATATACTTTTACCAGCAATACCTCAGCAAAGGAACACAGCAAGAGAATTGAGCTTTTTGTTGGCAACTTAAAAATAAGAGGAAAATACTTATGCACTCCTGAAGTGACTTACTTTGTTCTTGGAATTAATAGTTATTCAACTCTTACTTCTCTCTTGATTGTATCTAAGACTTGTTCTCAGGCCTTTATCAAGAACAGAATGTACCATTCTAGTAAACACAGCATGGGCAACAGCTGGAAGTCATAGTTCCTTTTTTTGAGACACAGCTTGCAAGATTATGCACTGGAGTGCCTCACAACATGTCTTTGTTTAAAAAGTAAACCATTTTGCCAGCCTTTGTCAGGAGTCATCTGAAGTATTCTCTATCTTGAGCAACAAAGGTTGAGTCAAATAATTGTTTTGTTTCATTTGGGCACAGCTAACTGCTTTAGTTCTTAGGCCACCGACTACAAAGCACATCACATTAGTCTATCCTATGACACCATGGTAAATCATAACTGTGCTTCATTTAAAACTAAGCAAACACTTTCTGTCTGTATCCTGGCTCTACTTCAGGTTAAGTACTACAACCTATGTCATCTGTTTCCCTATACAACCTACGTGAGCACAGCACTACAGGATTAGTAATTTAAGAAAATGCAAAACAAGTGGCATTTGGCACACACATGCAGTCACGTTTGATTTGCTTTAAGCAGACATTTCAGTACAATCTTTTCCACCCAGTGAACATGGCTATAAGTAACATTTAAAAAATAACCTTCTCCTCTAGGCAGCATCTTTTCAAATACTGCAGTACGCAAAGCATAAAAAAATCAGAATTAACAAAAGCCTCACAGCTGTCCTACACAACTGGTAGAAGCCACCTCCTCTTTGGACCATCTGCTGGAATTGTTGCTTAATAAAGATAAACCTGTTTTGCTAAAATGCTTGCCACACACAAAAATGAGTCTGCCAACTTAAAGGTAATCTTCCCAAGTGTTGTTCTAGCCTTCCTTCTGAAACCTGGAGCAGACAAGGTCACCAACATTACCACTTTAAATAACTGACTTCAAATATGTTTGTTTATCAAGAAAGGAATCAGACATTTTCACAAAACACTCTTGATTCTTTCTGCCTCAGTGTAAAATTACCGGAGTATTGGAGGTAGACTACTTAATGCAGGAGCAAAAACACTTCCATCTCTGCAGTGAAGAAAATAAATTACAGCAAATGTAGGAGCTTGAACTTGCACTTGTGTACCTGTGCATGGAAATACAGAATCACAAAATTCTTATTCTCATTCAGTTGCAGATGAGTTTTATGTTTATGTGTCTGTTCAGGACGTAATACTCTTAATCCAATTTAATTTCACTGAAGTCAATGGCATTAACTGTTGAATTATGCCAAATCACAACTGAAACTGTATTCAAGCTGGACACAGCTGTTTGTTTGCTTTTCCAGTAAAACCCATATTCAGCACATATTCTCTACATCACAGAAAGTATTTGTGAAACTTTAATACACCACATGCTTTTGGTTCAGGCAAAGATGAAATACACCCACAAACTTGGAGGAGATGCCTTCTCCTCAACTGCTCAGTTTGACTGAGTCATACCACATGACAGCAGTTCATCCGCTTGAAGGCCCCATCTTCCCCATTAACTTGTACTAACAACTATCAGTGGGACTCTACTGTGACCCAGATCAGGGAATGGGCTCAGATTAAATACAATTCTGCTCGAAAAATTAATTTTTTTCCCCCCTGTTGTTCAACAGGATGGTGAAACACTGGTATAGGTTGCCCAGAGAGGATGCCACATCCTCTGGAGACATTCAAGGTCAGGCTGTATTTGGTTCTGAGCAACCTGATCAGGTTGAGGGTGTCTCTGCTCATTGCAGGGGGGTTGGACTATATGACCTTTAAAAAGGTTCCTTCCAACCCAAACTTTTGTATGCTTCTATTTCAGGCCAGCTACATTGCTCAAAAAAGGGCCCTAAGTAATCATGAGAAGCAGAGCACCTGTTGCAACGTTTAGAGATCATGTAGACTTTACCAATTTCATTCCTTGAAATTGCAGTGCATCATAGAATTATAGAATCACAGAACAGTCAAGGTTGGAAAGGACCTTAAGATCATCAAGTTCCAAACCCCCTGCCATGGGCAGGGACACCCCACACTAAGTCATGCCACCCAAGGCCTCATCCAACCTGGCCTTGAACACCGCCAGGGATGAAGCATTCACAACTTTCCTGGGCAACTCATTCCAGTGCCTCATCCACTTCATCTGAAACACTTTAAACTGCTGATTAGCCAGACTTCTAGAAATGGTTTGAAATAGGCACTGGCTTGTGCAAACCACAGCACTGAACCTCTCTTCTCACCATAGTTACAGTAGTGTGAAAGATAAGAACTCTTAAACTACCTCACCAATCTACACATGCAAGGAATTTATCACTTACCAACTTGACTCAAAACTTACTTGAGAATGTAAACACTGGAAAACTTGCAAAAAACCAGAACAAGTATCTTCTTAAAAATCTCCTAATATAGAAACTAAAATATGAGTTATTAACAGTAACAAACTTTTTTACCAAGTAAATAAAACAAGAAAAGGTAGGACTAAGGACAGTTTTAAAGCAAAGTTATTTAAAACAAGGCAAAATGAAAATAGGGATAGTTCTTTCTAGCATATCTCTGAAGCCAGTGAAGCATAGGACTTGCTGACAACAGACTGGGATACATCTTTCTCCAAAATAAACAAGCAAGTCTTCCCCTTCCCTGATATATTAAATAAAATGAAAAACAATCTCGATTGGAGCATTTGAATAGCTGAAAAATCCAGAGCACAGTTCTCTCAGAATGATAAAAAAACTCAGATGCTACTATTTTTCCTTTAGAATTTCTATAAAGCACTGAAAATTTCTGCCTTTGGATCTTCTAAAAATCCAACTTTATTGCATGACAGGTATCTGTAATATCTAATTTTCAGGAGGTTAACAAATTGGCTTTTTAAATCTTTGCTAATAGTAAGTTCATGAAATGTACTGTCTTCTGGTAACTTAGATTTAGACAGAAACAGGCTTCTTCTTTTCCTGAATAAATACACGTATCAGGTTTTTCCACAGCTACTCATTAATTTATAAACTCAAACCACAGCGTTATCAGAATTTTTCCACATACCTAAATAACAGCTCACAGATTTTTAGTATTGTCTTTTCCAAATATTATACCGTAAAGGTATGCATAAGCCTAGGCACAATCCCAACAGATTCTCCTTCAACCATTTCGGTTAGTTATGAGTTACAAGAAACATTTATAAAGGAAACCGTAGGACTGCTCATAAGGTGTTGGTTTCTGAAGTGGGAACTACACGCACAAAGAAGTACAATGAATCACAAAAGATCACAGAAGCTAATTAGCCACCTGCAATTTGTGGTATGTTGCCTCAGACCCCACTGAAACATATTTTTTCATATTGTGAAAAACATATTTCACAGTATGTTAAACACAAGTTTGAATTTCTGACTTTCAGTATAAACGTGCATAAAACAAAGCAAACCAAACCAAAACCAAAAGAACAGAGTACACTCCCCCGAATGAAGTAACTTGTACTCTTCATTAACCCCATTATGTGCAATATCATTTCATCACCCTCACACTCCCTGCAGCTGCAGCAGTATGGCAAGCACAAGTTACAAAAAAAAAGCTCATTTACATACGGCTTCTGGCCTTGTTCACTAAAAAATTTGCTACAACAAATTACAGTGCCAAAAAAAAGTTCATTAAATTTTTATATCAGATTGCTATGTTACCCTTCACTCCCTGGGCAACCATCCCTTCTCCTGTTGTTAGCTTTCAGTCCTTTAGGCTCAAATATTTTCAAGCGCAGAAGCAGACCAATTATAAAAAAGAAAGTTATTTGCTTACTAGTATAAAATGAAGCAAACAACCATCATTAATTCACATTTACCAAAAATATAGCTCAATTACCATGTCACACTAGACTGCTGAATAGCATGATATTTCCGCATGCATTTAATTCAGTACTGGTATTTGTGCTGAGGCAACAACAGCAATTAAATGTACTGAAAAGGGGTATTAAGCACATTTTCCACCATTTGTGTGTCCGTTATAGTGATAATCTTCTTCCTTAACAAAAAAAGGAACACCTAGCCCATTTATCCACTGGTGTTAATGTTTCAGAAGATTTAAAAATCCTTTGATGTCCACAAAGGTTAAAGCAGTTATTAGCTTCACTTTAACCCACAGTTCTGTAGGGTATTTTCAAGGAACAGTCATTTGAAGAATTGAATAACATGAAAGTCATATTCTCATACATTCATCAACTATGTGTTAAAAGGTAGATAAAAAAAAATAAGCTTTGTCTGTTTAAGAAGGGTAAACTGAATAGTGTTTGTTACTAAGAAAAAAAAACCAATTTAACACATTTTCTAAAATCTGTTCTCAATTTTTTAATTGGGTTTGAAATATTTTATTTGTAAGCACTTCTAAATACCACCCATAGCCAGTATTTCACCATGCATCTCAAGCAGCACTTTAGATATTACATATGCCTGGAACAAAGTCAAGGGTAGAGTAACCTATTTCACATCTTCTTAGCTATAATTGCACAGCCTTTAATGCCAGAAATAGTTTGAAATTTAAAACTATTTCAAATTTGCGCAGCCCAAAACCAATGTAGATGAACAAAATCAACAGCAGGTACTACTTAAACACCTAAAGCTGTCTTCTAAATGTCCAAACACTAGCTACGGAATTGCAATTTACTTTCTGCTGCTAGCTGAGTGAGGCAGCTCTTTTATCCAGAACCTGTCAGTCTCCTAAATCAATTAGTCAGTTCAATGGTCCATAACCAAGCTACTTTCTACAATTACTGACACTGATTTCCATCTCATTCACAATGGGCAAAGCTCTGGCCTTATGTAAGACCCAATATTCTTTCGTTACCCATGTGTTACATGAGGGCTGAATTCCTATAAGGATTTCTAATCAGAAATCCATGTCATTGACACGTCTCAGCTTTCAACAAGCTAATTATGGTATATTAACAAACAACATTTAGAGGGGCTATTCTGATGTGTTGTTTTGAGAAGGTTATTTTTTTGGGGTTTTATGAAGGCTCCTTTCCAAATTTATAACATTAATGAAGCAAAATTATCTGAAACATGCTATGTCACTTAAATAATGAATATTTAACCCATATGCACAAGTTCCATTGACTTTAATGAAAGCTCTACGCAGTGAGAATGGCACAGAACACTAAAGAGCAGAAGAAACAAAACTTAAGTAGAATTATGACATTTATTGCTATAACTTGACACAAAACCAATTCTTCATCATTATCCCACTGAACCGAGCTTTTGCTCACTCCTGAGTATCCAAGGCCCACTAATGTATTTTTAAACATGTTCTTTTCAAACAATCCTGCTGATTTAGTGGAAAAACACAGTAGTTACGCACAATAGATGTCCCAACACTGACAGAAGCATGATACTTTGACTCGCTGAAAAGAGAAGTACTCACTAGTCAAAGACAAGGCAGAACATGGTTCAATTGAACAATGGGGCCTTTTTGTTGTATTCATAACACTTCTTATCACAAGCATCTTCATGGGTTCTTCTGAAATGTCAGTTTAATTTATGAAAGCAGGGTCTACATGTTGTGGTTTAAGCCCAGTCAGCCATGCAGCTCGCTTGCTCATTCCCCCCCTTCCTCCCCCCCACTTCCAGAGGGATGAGAATCGAAAGTATGTAACTCCCACAGGTTGAGATAAGAACAGTCCAGTAACTAAGGTATAACACAAATCACTACTGCTACTACCAATAATAATAAGGATAAGGTAAATAACAAGGGAAGAGAATACAACCGCTCACCGCTTGCCAACCAGTACCCAGCCCTACCGATCAGTGATCTAACCCTTCATTTTCCACCATATAAACTGTATGTTTATATAGTGGGCATGACGTGCTGTGGTATGGAATACCTCTTCAGCTAGTTTGGGTCAGGTGTTCTGTCTCTGCTTCCTCCTGGCTTCCCCTCCTCCCTGGCAGAGCATGAGACTCAGAAAGTCCTTGGTCAGAGTAAACATTACTGAGCAACAACTAAAAACATCGGTGTTATCAGCACTGTTCCCAGGCCGAAAGTCAAAAACACAGCACTGCACCAGCTACTAAGAAGGAGAAAAAAATTACTGCTACAGCTGAACCCAGGACACCACAGAATAAGGTTAAAAGGGCTAAGATTTTAGCTTCAGATTGAAACATTATCTTAACCTACTGCCACCACCCCCCCCAAAACAATCATTTCTGAGGTACCACAGTGAAATAAAACATGACTGGAAGTAGCAATCACCTTACATTGCTGTGCTCCAATCAAAATTTCTCCTCATTCTTTCTGACAAACCGTGCATCACATTTATTTCAAATGGCTAACTGACATGTTTCCAGAAAAGTTGTAGCATATACCAGTGATCCTCCATAGGCACTTAATCCACAAAATGTTCAACCTGCTACAGAATCAGATTTATTTGTAGAATGTAAGAGAGTCAACTGAGTCACATTTATCACTTGTAGCCCTGAAAGTCTTGAGTTTTATAGATCAAGACACCATGACTATTCCTTGGAATGTTAAAGTATCAATGTCAGCTCTACTCAAATAACAGCTGTTCTCATTAGATTATAAAGTATTTTTTAAGAACACTTTAATACTACATTGTTATAAAGACTGGCGGTCTTCTGATTAAGATTAAAATGAGCTATTTTATTACTGAAACCTCATAAAACACTGCATCTGAAAACCTTTACTGTTTGTAACACCAGAAGCCTTTCATTCTAAAGAACGGCATATTTGTGCATTACCTCTTAAACTGGTCGCATGTTGCAAGCTTTTGTCCATTTAAGAGTATGCCCACTGAAGAATTTCAACAACTTTGAGTTGCATGTTAGGATTCACAGCACATCTACAGTTTTTCATGGGCAGTACACTTGATACCATTTGATTTCAAAGCTGCTTGCTACAAATCCTCTGCAATCAGGTTGTGCTTGTTATTAATATCCTTAATCTGACCTCAGAGAGGAAATCTAGTGCTGTGTGATTTTGTCAAACAGACTGAACAGCAATCAGCAACCATATCTGATGGATTATGTTGTTTATACACTATCTACAGTGAGCAAGGAACACAAAAACATGTACAGCCTCATGCCTGTGTGTTACTATGCATGCAGGTACTGGAGTTGAGTCCATTTGTATTCTCACCATTATGTTGTTTGCAACAAGATCAGCTGAAAAGAAATAGCATTCTGGGAAAAGGGACATACTGCCCCTCTAATGAAATTTTCACAGGTTTTATTAGGTAAACATGAAACATGCTACTATTTGCATATACTATGCAGTAAACAGTAATTCCAAGCACTGTTACATGGATTGTTTTCTTCTGCATATTTGAGTCCAGGAGCTTCCTGGATCGTAGGGAAAATGACAACAGTTTCTATTCTCCTTCTGGAAGATGTCACTCCTCACTGCTACTCACCCCTTCAAATTAAGATCACTTCAATTAAGCCACCATTACAGCTGTAATTCTGAGATCATGTAACTAGAAGTCAGTACTGTAGTACTAACCTAAGTGAATTCCCCTTCCATGGAATTCATCCTGACATCTGTTCCACACATCCCCCTCCCTTTTTGTCTTTTTTTAATGTATAGCCAAAGGCAAGCTTCTATGTATACACGCAAGTCTTGTCCCTGGGGGCCCCAGTGCCTATAGAATTCCTTTCCTTTGTGCACAAAGGGCACATTATATTATTGAGGTTCTGACAGTACAGAGAACTGTCTGCTCTGCTAAACAGCACAAATTTAGCACACACACATCCCGAAGAAAACAAAAAAAAAACCCACAAACTTTGTCAGTAGAAGTTAAATGAAATTTCATAGCATGGACTTTTCAAACAATGTGAATCTGCTGAAAACAATAGAACAATAAACTGAAATGCTGACAGAGATAATAAAGAACACGTAAGTTTCACTTTGCACAAACACACCTTAGATTACTTACACTACTTCCTCAAAATACGGGATATACTGGTGATGGATGAACTGGAAGACAGCTAAGCAGCCCCAGATGTTTACAAAGCAGTAACTTCATGCATATACACCTTAGCAGTTTTGGTTCACTGTGAATCACTATCTCTAGCTGATTTTGCCAAATTATTTTTCAGCTTCTACTTGAAGAAACTCTTACTAGAGACCATTACATTTAATTCATAGCTACATAATATGTGAATAAAGAGTGCTGAGTTAGGAGATGATTAACTATGCCCACTGAAAACTCTTAGTTGAAGAACCAGAGAAGGAAAAAAACCATGAATCAACGAAGTAGCACAGAGAAAACAAGTAAAACATTAGCTATTAAGCATGAGATTACACAGTGCAGGACTAGAACGTGAACCAAAGATCAAAATCAGGCTCAGGAATTTTACTGCATAGATCTGGTAGTATGGTGTATTACCCTGACTGAATTTGGTGAATAAATAACTAGATCTCGTAAAAAAAAAAACAAACTGGAAAGGGTCAATCATGTTGGTAGGCTACAAGAAATTATTATTGTTAATCAGCATATCCACACCCTGAGATTAATGCAAGCAATAAAATCTCACTCTTTAAAAATTTCTTTCAAAGCCCCTTTTCAGAAGTTTTGCTTTCCACTGACACTCTGAAACATCTATTAGCTGGGAACTTTAAAAACAACACAGTAATTTTCATATGTTGCCTGTTGATTTTGTTCAACCACTTAAGCAGGTGTGTTCAGCTGCATTTGATGTGTTCACTTCTACTGATCTCTGGAGGCCATGAAGTCAGGAAGGTAAAAAATAGCTGTTTTACTCTGTCATTTAAATTTATTTAACAACAGACTTTTACTATGTTCTTCTTGCTGTTTCACCTAACTCTAATGGCTATTTTCGTGTTTTACTAGGGAAAAAAAAAAAAAAACGGTTAAAAATAGCACTAGAAGGAACAGCAAATTTGGGAGAGGGGAAGGAAACTAATAATCTAATATGAATGCAAGTAAGTCTTAAAAATGCATACAGCTGCAAATACTATGTCCACCATGCTAATAGCACCAATAATTAAATACTGCATGGCAAAAACAGTAGTAGGTTCCCAGGCCTGACTCATGATCATTTAATCCAACTGCTTACAGACTTCAGACCAGAGATCCTGCAATTAATTCCTGCATCTGCACTACTTCTTTTACTTGAGCTCTACAGAACTAAAAAGTTTGTTATGGAAAAGCAGAAACTTTCTTCTGAGTTTTTTTTTCTAAACATTGCATTTGAGATGGAATTTCGTTCATCAGTTTCTCACTATCAATCAGGCTTATGGTCACTTTTACAGCATGATGCCATGAGAATCAGATTTATCACATATTTCAGAACACATTATGTTTCCTAAAGATGAAAAATACACAAATCTTTAAACATGATGGAAGGATTATAGGATTATTTGTCAAAAATTAACTCAGCAAATTTATAAATTTCTATTAAAGCAAACGCAAACCTGTAAAAATGTCTGTACATTTCATTTTTACTGGATACTGTTTCAATTAAAACTTTCCTAGCAAATTTAGCACACTGGAGTTTAACTTCTTGTCAGCTAACAGAGGTTTTCATTTATGAAAAAGCATCTTCACCATCAGAATTCTTTGCATTATGGAACTTGTATCATTTTCTGGTGAATATTAAAGTTAGTTCAATTCCACAGAATTGCTAAACTCATAGAATCATAGAATAGTTAGGGTTGAAAAGGACCTTAAGATCATCTAGTTCCAACCCCCCTGCCATGGGCAGGAACACCCCACACTAAACCATGTCACCCAAGGCCTCATCCAACCTGGCCTTGAACACCGCCAAGGATGGAGCATTCACAAGCTCCCTGGGCAACCCATTCCAGTGCCTCACCACCCTCTCAGTAAAGAATTTCTTCCATATATCCAATCTAAACTTCCCCTGTTTAACTTTGAACCCGTTACCCCTTGTCCTGTCACTACAGTCCCTGATGAAGAGTCCCTCCCCAGCATCCTTGTAGGCCCCCTTCAGATACTGGAAGGCTGCTATGAGGTCTCCACACACCCTTCTCTTCTCCAGGCTGAACAGCCCCAACTTTCTCAGCCTGTCTTCACACGGGAGGTGCTCCAGTCCCCTGATCATCCTCGTGGCCCTCCTCTGGACTTGTTCCAACAGTTCCATGTCCTTTTTATGTTGAGGACACCAGAACTGCACACAATGCTCCAAGTGAGGTCTCACGAGATCAGAGTAGAGGGGCAGGATCACCTCCTTCGACCTGCTGGTCACGCTCCTTTTGATGCAGCCCAGGATACGGTTGGCTTTCTGGGCTGCGAGTGCACACTGCCAGCTCATGTTCATTTTCTCATTGACCAAGACCCCCAAGTCCTTCTCTGCAGGGCTGCTCTGAATCTCTTCTCTGCCCAACCTGTAGCTGTGCCTGGGATTGCTCCGACCCAGGTGTAGGACCTTGCACTTGGCATGGTTAAACTTCATAAGGTTGGCATCAGCCCACCTCACAAGCATGTCAAGGTCCCTCTGAATGGCATCCCTTCCCTCCAGCATATCAACTGAACCACACAGCTTGGTGTCATCAGCAAACTTGCTCAGGGCGCACTCAATCCCACTGTCCATGTCACCGAGAAAGATGTTGAACAAGACCGGTCCCAACACCAGTCCCTGAGGGACACCACTCGTTACTGGTCTCCAGCCGGACATCGAGCCATTGACCACAACTGTTTGCGTGTGGCCATCCAGCCAGTTCTTTATCCACTGAGTGGTCCACCCTTCAAATCAATGTCTCTCCAATTTAGAGACAAGGATGTCATGTGGGACAGTGTCGAACGCTTTGCACAAGTCCAGGTAGTTGACGTCAACTGCTCTACCCCTGTCCATTAGTTCTGTAGCCCCATCATAGAAGGCCACTGAATTGGTCAGGCAGGATTTCCCCCTAGTGAAGCCCTTACTTCATGGAAAGAGAGTTTTCCATCCCCAAAGCTAATACAGACTGGATATAAGGAAGAAATTCTTTACTGTAAGGGTGGTGAGGCACTGGAATGGATTGCCCATGGAAGTTGTGAAGGCTCCATCCCTGGCAGTGTTCAAGGTCAGGTTGGACAGAGCCTTGGGTGACACAGTTTAGTGAGAGGTGTCCCTGCCCATGGCAGGGGGGTTGGAACTAAAGGACCTTAAGGTCCTTTCTAACCCTAACTATTCTATGATTCTATGATTTAGCACAAGACTAGTGAATATCAACGCATAAGCATATTCTACATATTTGCCCTTTGCTTTATTCCGTCTTCCTGAAGTTCGCTGTCATCTGTAGTATAGAAATACCTGCTGAGAACGAGTAATATGTGCCAGCAAACAAACTGGACCACAGCGATGACTGTTTGAGTCCTTTAAGCTAAAAAGAAAAAAATCCTTTTGAGTGGCAGGAGTGACAGAGACAGGGCAGCTCAACCTCAGGAAGTGCAGCATGCCTGTGAAGCAAGGCCTTGAACCAAAAGGATTCACACGCAGTTACTGTGATATAACAGTATGTGTTGAATATATGTGTATATTCAAATTTTCATTTACAATATATGCATACACACGCATGTATATGCTTCCTTTTTAGTGAATATTTTGAATTTAGACACACTTGTCAAAAGCCAACAGTTATATTTAACTCTGTCAGTGAGTCTGAATAAGAACTACCAGATGCATAAAAAAAGTCACTGTCACCATTGTGTTATGCTGAAAATCATGCAACATCCCTTTAAAGGTAAAAGGTTCTGAAAAAAAATCTCTAGTGCAAACTGATGGAAAATAGAAAACAAGCATATGATCCTTAATTCACAGAAAAAATAAATAGATGCAAGTGTGCATTCCTACCTTCAGTGACCCGCAATATATCAACATCTACTACACAATTAAAACCACACTGATTCGTATAAAGATTTGGTTTCTACCCTTAATCACAGTTGCTCAAGCTTTGTCTTCAAAACTGAAGGATTCTTTCATTCCTTCCTAAGACCACAATTCTAACAAAAGTTTGATTTTGTAAGATTTTTTTCTGGTGTCTGAAAAACAAACAACAGCAAAAATACAAGCACATGTTGCATGGTACTTACAGGAGATGAAAATGATGAGGTTTTCCTAAAGATATCAGAGAAATGTGCAAAAACATAGTAAGAGCCAGGAGTTGTGTAAATTTTGGAGCCAGGATAAGCCCAGGTGTTGTACCAGATCCTTTGACTTGAACTTTCTACACAAAATTAGATACAGCAAGATGCAAAAAATACTTACGCAAATTATTACATGACAGTGATGGTCCTTACATAAAGTATTTCATATAGTTACAGCAGGGTGCAGATATGTTCCTGAAAGTCAAAGCATCACTTAAATCCAGTCTTCAGCAACCCTGTAACCACAGGCCATGGAGAAGAAGAAATTCAAGCACAACTTTTTTCTTGTTTATGTATTTATAAAAAGAATCCAATGTTCTGAAAGTTGAAAGCCCAAGCATTTTCTCTAATGCCAGCTGCAACTACAATACAGATTTTGAGAAATCATGGATTTCTAGGTACCAGCTATCATGCACCTCTGAAGAGGTGAAGCAGAAACTAACCAGAGCAGCAGAAAGGCATACTTGAATGACTGTAAATGCAAGCAGCTTCCATGATTTGACTCTTAAGTTCCTAGAAAGTCTTAAATACCTGTTCCGAGGACTGTACTTAAGAGACAGAGCCTGACTGGACCCTCAGACTTTAGAAACAAACTCACCCACTGACTAAACTGTGACATGGTCCAGTTTCAAGCACTTAGTCAAAAGCACTTTGACTTTAAATAAATATATTTTGAGTGGCATTACCTGCAGCACCCAACAGGACCTCTTTCCTGATACTGACAAATACAAGAGTAACACACCCCTTGTAGCTCCCCAAGGAGGTGAATGGTATGGTACACTGCATGCTTGCAAAGTAGCAGATAGACAACATTGGTACACCTTTGATTCATCCTGTTGGTTAATAAAGCATAACCTGATGTTCAAGTTACCACTTCATTTTCTAACCAGTTAATAGAGATCTCCAACATTAAAATTCTCTTGCTAGCAAGCACATTGTAGATTTATCACAATAACAGAACTTACTTTTCTTAATTTGTTTCCTTTTTCGTGGTAGAGTGCACAAATACAAGTTTAGGAAGCAGCAGAAGGATTCTTTTCTGTTTCAAGTTATTGATCAGAAATAAGCATGGCTCAATATGATTCAGTCTCAAAATCACGCATTATTTTGAATGGCTGATGAAGTTCTTCATAGAAAAAATAAAAATAATCAGTAATTGCATGACATCATACCTTAACTCCGATCCTATTTCCCCATTTGCCTTCAACCACGTAGCATTCAAGACTATAACAGTACCCCTTCTAATATTTACTCATCACTACAGCAATGTCAGACCACTCTGTATCATTTAAAAATGTAATGAAGTTCTAACAGTATTGCTAGTTAAACTATTCACAGAAGTTTACTATGATTTTTCATTTTTGCTTCCATTGCAGTGTTTCTCTTCCACATTAATCATGCATATCATACAAATGGAAGTTCTTTCATTAAAGCTCATTAGTAAACCAGGGTCTCTGTCACTTGCATTCTTACAGGTTGACTGGAGGAAAGCAAATGTCGCTCCAGTGTTCAAAAAGGGCAAGAAGGAGGACCCGGGTAACTATAGACAGGTCAGCCTCACCTCCATCCCTGGAAAACTGATGGAACACCTTATCCTTGGTGCCATCTCAAGGCATATCAAGGATAAGAGGGTCATTAGGGGCAGTCAGCATGGCTTCACCAAGGGGAAGTCATGCTTGACCAACCTCATAGCCTTTTATGAAGATATAACAAGGTGGTTGGATTATGGCAGAGCAGTGGATGTGGTCTACCTTGACTTCAGTGAAGCGTTTGACACAGTCTCCCACACCATCCTCACGGCTAAACTGAGGAAGTGTGGACTGGATGGTCGGGTGGTGAGGTGGACTGCGAACTGGCTGAAGGACAGAAGCCAGAGAGTTGTGGTCAATGGGGCGGAGTCTAGTTGAAGGCCAGTATCTAGTGGGGTGCCTCAGGGATCAGTGCTGGGGCCAGTATTATTCAATATCTTCATGAATGACCTGGATGAGGGAATTGAGTGTACTATCAGCAAGTTTGCTGATGACACTAAGCTGGGAAGAGTGGTTGACACGCCAGAAGGCTGTGCTGCCATCCAGCGAGACCTGGACTGGCTGGAGAGTTGGGCTGTGAAAAATGGGATGAAACATAACAAGGGGAAGTGTAGAGTGTTACATCTGGGCAGGAACAACCCCAGGTTCCAGTACAGGTTGGGGAATAACCTGTTAGAGAGCAGTGAAGGGGAAAGGGACCTGGGGGTCCTGGTTGATAGGAGGATGACCATGAGCCAGCGCTGTGCCCTTGTGGCCAGGAAGGCCAATGGCATCCTGGGGTGTATTAGAAGGGGGGTGGTCAGTAGGTCAAGAGAGGTTCTCCTTCCTCTCTACTCTGCCCTGGTGAGACCACACCTGGAATATTGTGTCCAGTTCTAGGCCCCTCAGTTCAAAAAGGACAGGGAACTGTTGGAGAGAGTCCAACGCAGGGAGACGAAGATGATTAAGGGAGTGGAGCATCTCCCTTATGAGGAAAGACTGAGGGAGCTGGGTCTCTTTAGTTTGGAAAAGAGGAGACTGAGGGGTGACCTCATTAATGTTTATAAATATATAAAGGGGGAGTGTCACGAGGATGGAGCCAGGCTCTTCTCAATGGCAAACAATGATAGGACAAGGGGTAGTGGGTACAAACTGGAACACAAGAGGTTCCACTTAAACTTGAGAAGAAACTTCTTCTCAGTGAGGGTGACGGAACACTGGAACAGGCTGCCCAGGGAGGTTGTGGAGTCTCCTTCTCTGGAGACATTCAAAACCCGCCTGGACACATTCCTGTGTGACCTTATCTAGGTATTCCTGCTCTGGCAGGGGGATTGGACTAGATGATCTTTTGAGGTCCCTTCCAATTCCTGATGTTCTGTGATTCTGTGATTCTGTGACTGTTCTCTCTTACGGGCTGTACTGGTTTAGCAGTAGCAGTCATTTTAAACCATGACAAGGAGTCACTAGTCTCCCTGTATATTTTACCTGATACCCTTCAAAAGCTATCAGAGCATGAACTTAGACGAGTTATGAATACAGGAAACAGGAAAACCTTCTCTCATATCCCCTAGCCAACAGCTCTTTTACAAAAACTGGTCAGTTGGCCTCATTCTCATGTCTTCACCGCAAGACAATAATAAGTAATACCTTACTATTGGACAGGAAGGAAATTCCTTCATACAAGTTAAAGCCTGTCTACACACAGATTTTGCCCAACTGTAACTCATCTAGAAATGAGAATAAGAAAAACCTCAAGCCTTAATACAAGTTTATCTTCACAACCCAACACCAGCACAAATAGAGAAGAATACCGAGAGCCTGCGTGCAAATATAGTTGTCACTTTATCCACAGGACAATAGTGCTACCTAAGGAAGGATGATGTACCTCAAGCATGCTTGTTCAGTAGAATTAATAACATGACATGGAGATACACAGAACCTTATGTTCCTCTTAGATACAAACACAGCTACTACTTAAACACATTGAAAAAAGCGATTTCTGCATTCATCCTGACACAGTAGTCTTCAGCCACCACCGAAATAAGGTAACTTTCAACTGTCCTAGATTAGGGCTCAGTTTAGAGAGCTTTGCACTCCACAGAATTCCTTGCTACTTCAACAAACAAGGAGATTTGGGTATCTTCATTGCTGAAAACTGGAAAGATGCCCACGTTTTCCTAAGACGCACTACAATGTCTGTCTTGACTATTTTATTCTCCTGACTGATGACGCCTTCAGGGAGACTCTTTCCAGAAAACTACACCAAATACAGTCTCTCCCATAGACACACCAGAGGACTTGCATAAGCTGCTTATGCAAATGACTAAACTGGAGACAGTTCTACACAGACCACTAGTATCAGTTATAAACTGAAATGCAGAGAACTAAGGCACAATAGGAACCCTTCTGTTTTCATGACATGTGGTTTAAACTAGTCCAGTACTTTCCAACAGCCTCTAATTCAGTAGACAATCTTACAGCCAAACTATCTCATCAAAACTTATTATTATGGCTCCTGCATGTCTTCTCACTAAATATTGGCAAGTACCAATTGCACTGTAAATGATTTCACAGAACATCTTTTGAAAATGTTGAGACTCAAAGTGATCCAACAGTGAATTCCAGAGGTCTGGGTTTTTTAACCCAATACACAATACTAGAAGATTCATCAACTACATATGAACAGAATAAAAAAAAAAAAGGAAGTTGTATTCGTTTTAATAGTGTTTTAACTTGAAACCTGAAACGACTCACTAAACTGGTAATCTCTCATAACCTCACAAAGGACAAGCAATTTCCAAGTGTTTCCAAGCAATTTCCAATTCAGCATCCAAAACGATTTACTGTTCCTGTAGCAACATACATTTCTAGACCTCTATGTTTATTTCAACTGTGAATCCTAACACTGCACGAGTACACTTTCACATATATATAGAGTTGGAGTAACATCACTCCCACAGAAGGCAACAAAGAGATTCAGTACTGAAAACAGAGTTTCACTGGTGTCATCAATACATTTAGTGTACATGTGTACAGCCCAACCTTTTTCTGATTTCTAGGTGCTACGTCATGAAACAGCAGTAATAATCAACACACTGATCACTATGCATACACATGCTTGCAGTACATGTGCACGTGAGCATAGTTCTGGTGAAACGGTAATTTGAAGGTTATCATCTCATTCAAGAGTGAACATAGCAATCTTTAGCAGTAAATTGCTTAACGCCAGTCATGTTTCTTTGTGTTTTGCCCTTAGGTGCAGATATGGTTAGCTGTTAGTTTTATACCAGAGTGCCTTCTAGTGGTTAAGTAGCTACAAACCTCAACTTAAAATAGAAATCCTACTAAGTATCAAGCAATTATTTAGTAAATTAGTCTACATAAAAATATATCTATAGAGGTCTTATTGGAAATACCTGTTTCATGTCAGACCCACAGTTCTCCATGGTAATGCTGTTTATAAAAATAGAAACATAATTTAGGAATGGAAAAATACTACTTACCAAACAAACAAGTGAGGCAACAACTACTATAGACTGCTCAGCTTTAGGAATATACACTGGCAAAAGCTCTGACTGCACCACCCAAGTCTTGGAAGGCGGATGCAGGGACTGTGAGAATGAAGACCCTAGGCCCACTGTAGAAGAGGATCTGGCTCGAGACCATCTTAAAAACCTAAACGTACACAAGTCCATGGGACATGACGAAATCCATCCGCGGGTCCTGAAGGAGCTGGCTAATGAAGTTGCTAAGCCACTGGCCATAATATTTGAAAAAGCATGACAGTCAGGTGAAGCTCCTGATGCCCGGAAAAAGGGAAATATGACCCCTATTTTTAAGAAAGGAAAAATGGATGACCCGGGGAATTACAGACCAGTCAGTCTCACCTCTGTGCCTGGCAAAATCTTGGAGCAGATTCTCCTGGAAAGCATGCTAAGGCACATGAAAAAAAACAAGCTGTTTAGTGACAGCCAGCATGGCTTCACTAAGGGGAAATCCTCCTGACCAATTCAGTGGCCTTCTATTATGGGGTTACGAAACTGATGGACAGGGGCAGAGCAGTTGATGTCATCTACCTGGACTTGTGCAAAGCGTTTGACACTGTCCCACACGACCTCCTTGTCTCTAAATTGGAGAGACATCAATTTGACAGATGGACCACTCAGTGGATAAAGCACTGGCTGAATGGCCACATGCAAACAGTTGTGGTCAATGGCTCGATGTCCGGCTGGAGACCAGTAACGAATGGTGTCCCTCAGGGATTGGTGTTGGGACCGGTCTTGTTCAACATCTTTCTCGGTGACATGGACAGTGGGATTGAGTGCGCCCTGAGCAAGTTTGCTGATGACACCAAGCTGTGTGGTTCAGTTGATATGCTGGAGGGAAGGGATGCCATCCAGAGGGACCTCAACACGCTTGTGAGGTGGACTGATGCCAACCTTATGAAGTTTAACCATGCCAAGTGCAAGGTCCTACACCTGGGTTGGAGCAATCCCAGGCACAGCTACAGGTTGGGCAGAGAAGAGATTCAGAGCAGCCCTGCAGAGAAGGACTTGGGGGTCTTGGTCAATGAGAAAATGAACATGAGCTGGCAGTGTGCACTCGCAGCCCAGAAAGCCAACCGTATCCTGGGCTGCATCAAAAGGAGCGTGACCAGCAGGTCGAAGGAGGTGATCCTGCCCCTCTACTCTGATCTCGTGAGACCTCACTTGGAGTATTGTGTGCAGTTCTGGTGTCCTCAACATAGAAAGGATGTGGAACTGTTGGAACAAGTCCAGAGGAGGGCCACGAGGATGATCAGGGGACTGGAGCACCTCCCGTGTGAAGACAGGCTGAGAAAGTTGGGGCTTTTCAGCCTGGAGAAGAGAAGGCTGCGTGGAGTGCTCATAGCAGCCTTCTGTAGGGATTGGTGCATGGACGGGAGGTTGCCAGGAGGGACAGGAACCAGCTGACCCTGGGGAGGTGCTTAGGCAGCAGATATAAGGAATTCTAACTGCGCAATAAATCGTTGCTGACCCGCATTCCGTGAATGCTCTATGTCTCAGCCCTAGTTGGGAGGGAACTAGTGCTTCCGTCCCTCACCACACGAGTAGCAAGAAACTACACCTTCCAGTATCTGAAGGGGGCCTACAAGGACGCTGGGGAGGGGATTCCTCATCAGGGACTGTAGTGATGGGACAAGGGGTAACAGGTTCAAAGTTAAACAGGGGAAAGTTTAGATTGGATATAAGGAAGAAATTTTTTACTGTGAGGGTGGTGAGGCACTGGAATGGTTTGCCCAAGGAGGTTGTGAATGCTCCATCCTTGGCGGTGTTCAAGGCCAGGTTGGACGAAGCCTTGAGTGACATGGTTTAGTGTGAGGTGTCCCTGCCCATGGCAGGGGTGTTGGAACTAGATGATCTTAAGGTCCTTTCCAATCCTAACTGTTCTATGATTCTACGATTCTATACTTGACCTGGATGCAGGTTTACACCAAATGGTAAAAATAGCAATGTCGTAAGTTAATTTCATTGAACAATTCTATGAGAAGTATTTATCAGAATGATTTTAGCCATATAAGCCACATGTGCAAACTTTAAAAATCGACCCATATAAAAAAAAAAAAAAAAAAAGGTACAGAACTGTATGTTTGGATCTGCTTAGAAATAGCTTTCAGCAGCCACCTATAACCACAGCTGCTCAACATCTGGTACACCAACACCACTGCATTGAACCCAACCACACAAATTTTAGATAAAAAAATCTCTACTGGTGGGGTACACATGTAATGCTGGCTATTCATCTTATCTAAACATCCACCTAAACTCCCGATCATGTAGGTCTTTCCTAGGAAAAGGAAGTGTAAAGCAGTGAATGGATACTGCTGGCTCCTATTCAGAAACCCTGTCTAGGGAGATGCTCATCGGGAAGGTGAAAACCACAGACCAGCAGCCCCTGCTTGCAGGAACAAGTCCAGGCTTCTACGCTTCTGCCGCACTACTCAATGAGTTTGTTCCACCCCTCCTGCGCTCCCCTCAGCACAAGTGCGCAGGCACGCGGCGTGTGTGCGCTCCCCCTGCGGCCTCATGCGTCCCGCCACAGTGCGCTCCAGGGGCCGGGAACCTTCTGGAAGCTGCACGGGGCTGCCTCAACGGCCGCTTTCCCCAGCATGCGCCCGCGAGGGACTACCGTTTCGTTTGCTGCGAGTCCACGGAGCTCCTCGGGAAGCGGTGCCCAGAACGGAACGAAATACTTTCACTTCACCGGCATGCGGGGCCACAAGAGCCGCGCCCTGCAGGCCCTGTTTGTGAGCCCCAGTCTGGCAACGCCGGTCCCAGAGACTCTGCTCTCCGTCGCCTCGGCAGCAGCGGCGGGACAGGCTGCGCACCGTGGCCGAGTGAGCCCTGAGGGACTTGCCTGCAGTCTGCTCGCCAGCACTGCAGAGGTGACAACGATGTGTCTCATGGGGCAGCAGAAACCCAGTGCAGTTCTCTTTTTCTTTAAAGACATTTTCACTGGCTAGGTTATCATGCCTGCGTTGGAAATGAATCCTAGGTCACACTGTCTGCTCTCTTCTACTTCAGCAATATTTGTGTGTATAGGCCTGGGCCTCAGCAACATCTTGTGGGAGCTGAACCGTTTTTATCACCCAGTTCATTCTCCACAGCTAGTCCTCTGTTCTCTAAAAGCACTTCCTAGTGAATTCATAAATGGAAGAGGCCTTCAATGTGTGAAGGTTCCTGCATCCCTGTCTTGACATACGTAGTTCTGCATGTATGACAATACTTAACATTTTCAGGTTAGCATTGATTAGTATACAAAAACAGGGGACATGTCTAATACATGACCGTACCTGCGATACCATTTTGTACAATCCATCCTGTTAATGAGAATTACCTTCTCACTCCACAGTAATCTGTGTCCTGGTGGACATAGATTATGTATCGCTCATATAATGGGATATTACGTATCCCATTATATATCCCTTCTAAGTAGACAAATTCTGCCAGTATGAGTTTTATATACCAACACCTGAGCCAGTGCTTTAGTAATAGAAGAATAATTCTTTAATCTGTTTTAGGTTCTTTTTTTCTTTCAATATATTTGTAGTCTACAGTGTAATACCTATTTCTTATTTCAAGGAACAGAAGCCAATATTAGCCGTTCGGGAAGCTTGAATGGTTGTATTCAACATGAGTTATAAGACAGATTTCTTAAAGCTTCCCTGTGACAGACAGAAGAACAAGAGATGCCCTACATATAAATGGTCATTATATACTTCTCCATTCCCACCTCTTTGCTGGTGCCAGGTAGTTCAGACACATGAGCTGTTTGTACCAAGTTCCCATTTGTAAGACAGGAACATTAGTTACCATATTTAGCATATCAGTGAAGAGAACAGATAAGTGATGTTTTCAAAACACTTTAAAGTTAAAACAGGAGTATTACATATTTTCCCTTTTCTCTGCCTTCAGCTTTACTAGAAATTTTTCCTTCTATGTGCTGGTTACGACTTTTAGCTTTTCCAGAGGTTCTTTGCTAGACTCAGAAGTTTGTCTTTTATAACCTTGGTAATCCTCTTGTGAGCTCCTATTCTTTAATCTAGAAAAAGATTGTAGTAGATCCATTCCATTCTGCAAACAGTTTTGTAGAAATAGGATTTGCAGGATCAGCTGTTTTGTAGAAATGCTAATTCCTTAATATATACTGTATGTGGATCATCAAGAGACAGTTTTGCCTCTTTCATAATTTCATTGTTGATGTATTTGATGTCAGTAAAGACACCTTTTTACTGATACCAGCTCCCAAGGGTGGGAGCTCTTAATTTAAATAGATATGCTGCCAACACATTGTTGGGATTGACTTCTGTTTGATACTTTGTGTAATGGTAGACATGCAAGAACAAGGCAGTATTGTTCTGGATCACACTCTGGCAGTAGAAACTTTGAAGAGTGTAGTAGCATTTTGGGAACATTTCATTTCAAATCCAAACCTGTTTTCCAAAGATGTTTGTTTTCTGAGTTGATTCAAACGCATATAGAACCTTTGCTTCATCATTATGCTCCGCACTGCTGCTGGAGTGTTCAAATGGCCAAAGTGCAGAAAACAACCAGCAAAAGGAGCTGTTCAGAGCTAATCTATACCTGTACAGAGACAATGCCAGACACAGGCAACTGAAATCTTAAACACTTGGAAATCATAAGATTGACTTCGTGACATCAGTGCTTTTTAAAATGGTACATAATGGTTCTTTGGCATCTTAGTTTTGGTACTTTAGAGGTGTGAAAGACAGTATCCTTTCCTGCTGTTCGCCCACAGTCAGTGCAAATTAGGTTATATTCTAAAAAGAGGTCATGCAGATTGATGGTTCGCCCTACTGTCCTGGGAGTGACAAGAAATTGTCAGGAAAGAGAAGAAAAGAATGGACCTTCCCTGAGAGCATGTCGTGGTTTAAGCCCAAGCTGTAAATCAGAACCACACAGTCTACTGCCCCCCCACCCCCCACCCCTTCCTTCCCTCCGCTTCTGGAGGGACAGGGAGGAGAATCAAAAGAATGCAGCTCCCACGGGTTGAGATAAGGACAGTCCAGCAACTAAGGTATAACACAAATCACCACTGCCGCCACCAACAATAACAACGACAAGAGAAATAACAAGGGAAGAGAATACGATACCGCCCGCCTGCCGGAAAAGACAGCCCGACCGAAAAGGGAACGTGCCCTTCCGGGTAGCTCCCAGTTACATCCCCTGGCATGACGTGCTGTGGTATGGAACACCTCCTTGGCCAGTCTGGGTCAGGTGTCCTGTCCCCGCTTCCTCCCGGCCCCTCCTCCTCCCTGGCAGAGCATGAGACTCACAAAGTCCTTGGTCAGTTTAAACATCAGTATTATCAGGTTTTTTTGTTCCCAGGCCAAAAGTCAAAAACACAGTGCTGCAACAGCTACTAAGAAGGAGAAAAAAACCTGACTGCCACTGCTGAACCCAGGACAGTATCCACCCCGTGTTCCATACCATTCACGTCATGCTCAGATCCCACATTTTCCATATACCCTCACTCTCATCTCGGTGCACTGTTAGCTTAGTGCACGGACCAATTCCTATAAAGCTACTGAGTCCATTCGGTTCATGATGTTGGGCTCCATCTCTTGGAACAGTCTTTCAGGGCAGAAGAAGCTGTGTGCAGTGTTGGATCGTTGCCTGCTGATGCTGATCATTCCTTTACTGTAGAACTTGTCTGGTTCTATCAAAGTTCATTCTCTGTTGGGATGATGGTCGGAGGGAAGTCAGAGCCAGTCGCTGGTGCCCTGCAGACTTCTAGTTGATGGGCTATAGCAGGCAACAGCGTACAATTGAGTTCATTGTCTGTTTTCCCCTAAAATCAAATCCCCTTGAGGTACGCATCAGACTTCCCCATCTTCCCGCATTACCCACCAAGTATATCCAGGTCCCTGAGCAAAAGCAATCCCACGAGTGGGTTTGCCTTTACCTGAAGCAGGAATAACCCAGACTGTCTTCCCCAGCAAATTCTTCATGTGCACCACAGGAACTTTGTCCCCCTCTACAATATGTGAAAGTTCTGACTGTGCTGGGCCAGCCCTGTTGGCAGATCCTCTGGTGTTGACCAACCAGGTGGCCTTTGGTAAGTGTGTATCCCAATGCTTGAAAGTTCCCCCACCCATTGCTCTCAGTGTAGTTTTTAACAGCCCATTATACCGTTCGATTTTCCCAGAGGCTGGTGCATGGTAGGGGATGTGATATACCCACTCAATGCCATGCTCTTTGGCCCAAGTGTCTATAAGGTTATTCCGGAAATGAGTCCCATTGTCTGATTCAATTCTTTCTGGGGTGCCATGTCGCCACAAAATCTGGTTCTCAAGGCCCAGGATAGTGTTCCGGGCAGTGGCATGGGACACAGCGTATGTTTCCAGCCATCCGGTGGTTGCTTCCACCATGGTAAGCACATGGCGCTTGCCGTGGCGGGTTGGTGGGAGTGTGATATAGTCAATTTGCCAGGCCTCCCCATATTTATACTTCAACCATCGTCCTCCATACCAAAGAGGCTTTAACCGTTTGGCTTGTTTAATTGCAGCACATGTTTCACACTCATGAATAACCCGGGCAATAGTGTCCATTGTTAAGCCCACCCCTTGATCACGGGCCCATCTGTATGTTGCATCTCTGCCCTGATGACCTGAAGTGTCATGGGCCCACCGGGCCAAAAATAATTCACCTTTATGTTGCCAATCTAAGTCCATCTGAGCCACTTCAATCTTAGCAGCTTTGTCCACTTGTTGGTTGTTCTGGTGTTCCTCAGTGGCCCGACTCTTGGGTACATGGGGGTCTACATGGCGTACCTTCACCACCAGGTTCTGCACCCGGGCAGCGATATCTTGCCACAGTGCAGCAGCCCAGATGGGTTTACCTCTGCGTTGCCAGTTGCTCTGCTTCCATTGCTGCAACCACCCCCACAGGGCATTTGCCACCATCCATGAGTCAGTATAGAGATAAAGTACTGGCCACTTTTCTCGTTCAGCAATGTCCAGGGCCAGCTGGATGGCTTTCACCTCGGCAAACTGACTCGATTCACCCTCTCCTTCAGCAGTTTCTGCAACTTGTTGTTGAGGACTCCATACAGCTGCCTTCCATCTCCGATGTTTTCCCACAATACGGCAGGACCCATCAGTAAACAAGGCATACTGCTTTTCACTTTCTGACAGTTTATTATATGGTGGGGCCTCTTCAGCACGCATCACCTCCTCCTCTGGTGACATTCCAAAATCTTTGCCCTCTGGCCAGTCCATGATGACTTCTAGAATGCCTGGACGACTGGGATTTCCTATTCGAGCTCGTTGTGTAATTAGTGCAGCCCATTTACTCTATGTCGCATCGGTTGCATGATGTGTAGAGGAGACCCTGCCTTTGAACATCCGGCCCAGAACGGGCAACCTGGGTGCCAGGAGGAGCTGTGCTTCAGTGCCAATCATCTCCGAAGCAGCTCGAACCCCTTCATAGGCTGCCAGTATCTCTCAGTTGGGGTATAGCTGGCCTCAGATCCTTTGTATCCCCGACTCCAAAAGCCGAGGGGTCGACCTCGAATCTCCCCTGGAGCTTTCTGCCAGAGGCTCCAGGTAGGACCATTCTCCCTGGCTGCGGTGTACAGTACATTTTTTACATCTGGCCCATTCCGGACTGGTCCAAGGGCTACTGCATGAACTATCTCACGTTTAATTTGCTCAAAGGCTTGTTGTTGCTCAGGGCCCCATTTAAAATCATTCTTCTTCCGGGTCACATGATAGAGAGGGCTTACAATCGAACTGTAATTTGGGACGTGCATTCTCCAGAACCCCACAGCACTCAAGAAAGCTTGTGTTTCTTTCTTATTAGTTGGTGGAGACATTGCTATTATTTTGTTGATCACATCTGTAGGGATCTGGCGACGTCCATCTTGCCATTTTATTCCCAAAAATTGAATCTCCTGTGCAGGTCCCTTGACCTTACTCCGTTTTATGGCAAAACCATCTTTCAGCAGGATTTGGATTATTTTCCTCCCTTTCTCAAAGACTTCTTCCGCTGTATCACCCCACACAATAATGTCATCAATGTACTGCAGGTGTTCTGGAGCTTGCCCCTGTTCCAGTGCATTCTGGATCAGTCCATGGCAGATGGTAGGGCTGTGTTTCCACCCCTGGGGCAGTCGGTTCCAAGTGTACTGGACGCCCCTCCAAGTAAAAGCAAACTGTGGCCTGCACTCTGCTGCCAAAGGAATTGAGAAGAATGCATTGGCAATATCAATCGTGGCATACCACTTGGCTGCCTTTGACTCCAGTTCATACTGAAGTTCTAGCATGTCCAGTACGGCAGCACTCAATGGTGGTGTGACTTCATTCAGGCCATGATAGTCTACTGTTAGTCTCCACTCTCCGTTAGACTTTCGCACTGGCCATATGGGGCTATTAAAGGGTGAGCGGGTCCTGCTGATCACTCCCTGACTCTCCAGACTACGGATCAGTTTATGGATGGGAATCAGGGAGTCTCGGTTGGTGCGATACTGCCGCCGGTGCACTGCTGTGGTCGTGATTGGCACTTGTTGTTCTTCGACCTTCAGCAACCCCACAACAGAGGGATCCTCTGAGAGACCAGGCAAGGTGGACAGCTGTTCATTTTCCTCAGTCTCCAAAGCAGCAATACCAAAAGCTCATCGGTACCCTTTTGGGTCTTTGAAGTACCCTCTCCTGAGGTAATCTATGCTGAGGATGCATGGAGCCTCTGGACCAGTCACAATGGGGTGCTTTTGCCATTTCCTTCCAGTCAGGCTGATCTCAGCCTCCAGTACAGTCAACTCTTGGGATCCTCCTGTCACTCCAGAGATATAGATGGGTTCCACCCCTTGACAGCTTGACGGCATCAGGGTACACTGTGCACCGGTATCTACGAGAGCTTTATACTTCTGCGGGACTGATGTGCCAGGCCATCTGACCCACACAGTCCAGTAAATCCGATTGTCCCCTACCTCCACCTGGCTGGAGGCAGGGTCCCTCTAACAGTCATCACAACGTTGGACACCTAAGTCGTGTTGAAAGGGATTATTCTTCGTTATCACAGGAGCTGGAGTAAAATCAGCTCTTCCGCTCCATCTGGGAACCTGCTCACCAGAGACTGAAGCCGCAGCTCTCATGGGATGATTAGTCTTGACCCTTGTTCCTATTTTCAATTCATGCACCCGTTCCTCCAAAGCTGAAGTAGGTTTTCCATCCCACTTCGTCATGTCTTCTCCATGATCCCGCAGGTAAAACCATGGGGTGGCCCGTGGTGTTTGCCTTCTATATCTTCTGTCTTGAACAATAGGGCGTCTTTTGTTAACAGCTGAGACGTATGTTGGTACACGTGAGGAGCTGGATAAATCAGATAGATCGTCCCTCAATTGTTTGACATCCTGGGACAGTTTTTCCACAGCTGAGATGATGGAAGGGGTGAGATTGTCTTCGAACTCTCGGAGTTTGTGAATCATTTCATCCACTGTTGGTGTTACTATGTCACCCCAAGTTACTGTTGCCAATGAATGGGCATATGATGATGGTGCATTCCGTGTAAGTTTTCGCCACATGGGTCGTGTACATTCGACTTCATCTGGGTCTATGGGTATATCTCTGTTATTCGGTTTGGTGTGATAGATCATCTCTACGATGGCTGATTCCCTCAGAGACTGGATGCCTTTGTCTAAAGTAGTCCACTTGGCCGAACGACTCGTAACATCATCCTTGTATGGAAACCTTTCTTTCACAGCTGCCAAGAGCCGCCTCCAAAGACTGAGGGACTTTTTCTCTCTTGCAATTGCTTTGTCAATTCCCCCTTCTCTAGCAAGTGATCCCAGCTGCTTGGCTTCCATACCTCCTAGTTCGTGACCATCGGCCCCATTGTCCCAGCATTGTAGCAACCAGGTGATGATGTGCTCCCCTGGTTGACAGGTAAAATCTTTTCACATATTCCGTAGCTCGGTTGAGGTCCGAGGTCGAGAAGTCACCTCTTCTTCTTCTTCTTCGTCATGGGATGATGACTCCTGATCAGATGGTGGCCCGGGTGGTGAATACATTGTTTCTTCATCTTGCTTCACCCTTCTTGCCTCTTTTTTGCTTTTTCTCTTGCGTATGGGGGCAATCGATATTGGTACGAATTGGTCCTCTGGTTTAGCTGCAGTCATTATCACTGTGCTTTGAGTAGCAACTGTACTTGTCACTGGGGGTGGTGTAGCTGCTGTGGTTGGGGCTGGGGTAGCTTCGCTGTCTGTTGCAGTTGAAGTTTGAGTAGTGGCTGTACTTGTCGCTGGGGTAGCTGCACTGTCTGTTGCAGTCGAAGTTTGAGTAGTGGCTGTACTTGTCGCTAGGGGTGATGTAGCTGCTGTGCTCGGAGCTGGAGTAGCTGCGCTGTCTGTTGCTTCGCCCTCAGATCCAGGGACATTTCTTTCCTTTTGAAGGTGCTGGATAGTGTTGAACAAGGCCCGGTAAGCATAGGCCAAGCCCCAGCACGTTGACATGATTTGTCCCTCTCTGGTATGACCAGGATGACAGCACACCTCATTTAAGTGTTTTACTAATTCTTCTGGATTTTGCACTTGTTCGGTGGTGAAGTTCCAAAACACTGGAGGGGCCCACTGACCTAGATACTTGCCCATACTATCCCACACACCCTGCCACTCATGGCTGTCCAGCCTCGGGGAAAATCTCTCGGTCCCCCTATTTTGTCGTCTAACCCCAGACAAGGCCCAAACCCGACTCTGCTTAACTCTTGAGATCAGACATAATGGTTGTGGACAAAACACACTCTGTATGCGTGCCAACATGGTGACCCCCATCACAATCAGCAAACAGGTCTCAACAATATTAAAAGGCCACTCAAAAACTTCAAAACTCTCAAACGATGCTGTAAACGGTCTGGGAGGGGCACTGGGAGGGTAAAAGAATGTCTCCTTCATAGGTTGACCACCCAGGAAGGAGAAAAAAGATGTATAGTTGCTAAGCATTTGTATTATATACCTCCCAAAGTATAAAGGTGGTGACCACATTGGGAACATAAGCCAGACCAGTTTCATGATCAATTTTTCTATTGTATTACAAGTCATTACCATAAAATACAATGAGACAATAACCTTAGCCCAAGCCCCACACTTGAAAAACACTAACACAGCAAATACCGGCTCTAAGTAACCTACGGCATATTGAGACTGTGAGATCAAAAACAACAACTTTGAGAGCCAGTAAATCAGCATTGTGACAAGTGACTATTAATCCAAAACACTGAATGCTTATCACAAATACGATTAGACACACTCCGATCAGATCTGTCGTTATCTCAACCCTTCGTGCCCCACGTTGGGCGCCAAATAAAACTGTCGTGGTTTAAGCCCAAGCTGTAAATCAGAACCACACAGTCTACTGCCCCCCCACCCCCCCCCACCTTCCTTCCCTCCGCTTCTGGAGGGACAGGGAGGAGAATCAAAAGAATGCAGCTCCCACGGGTTGAGATAAGGACAGTCCAGCAACTAAGGTATAACACAAATCACCACTGCCGCCACCAACAATAACAACGACAAGAGAAATAACAAGGGAAGAGAATACGATACCGCCCGCCTGCCGGAAAAGACAGCCTGACCGAAAAGGGAACGTGCCCTTCCGGGTAGCTCCCAGTTACATCCCCTGGCATGACGTGCTGTGGTATGGAACACCTCCTTGGCCAGTCTGGGTCAGGTGTCCTGTCCCCGCTTCCTCCCGGCCCCTCCTCCTCCCTGGCAGAGCATGAGACTCACAAAGTCCTTGGTCAGTCTAAACATCAGTATTATCAGGTTTTTTTTGTTCCCAGGCCAAAAGTCAAAAACACAGTGCTGCAACAGCTACTAAGAAGGAGAAAAAAACCTGACTGCCACTGCTGAACCCAGGACAGAGCAGCACCTTTCGTTGACGGGAACAGCCTCCTGCAGCTTACCTGCAGGTGAGCAGGAAAGGGCCAGGCAGTGAGGAGGGAGCCTGCAGCATGAGGGTGGACTGGGAAGTCCTGGTGAACAGAGGGCATGGGACACAGCAGGGCACTGAAGGGGCAGGACAGAAAAAGCCTTTTCTTAGCCACCTCATGTACGCATCAGTTTGTATTTCTTACTGTCGTGGTTTAAGCCCAGGCCATAATTCAGCCACGCAGCCCTCTTGCTCACTCCCTCCCTTTCTCCTCCCCCCCCCGCCCAAAGGTTGAGGAGAATCGAAAGAATGTAACTCCAATGGGTTGAGATAAGAAGAGTCCAGTAATTAAGATATAACACAAAACCACTACTGCTACCACCAATAATAATAATGATAAGGTGTAGAAGCGGAGGTCACGAACAACGCTGAGACAATCAATGTGATCAAGCAATTGCCAAAGTTTATTGTGTCGACACTGGGTTATATACCAGTCTTGTTCTTCCAGCTTACATCGTATCTTTGGATACAGCAATTCCACTGGCTAACATTCAAAAGTTAATTTGTGGCATATACTCAGATACAGCAATTCCATTGACTAACATTTAAAAGTTAACAAATGTTGGCTTGCTAAACATTACTTGCCGAACACAACTTTTCGACGTCCTGATTCTACAGTTTCACATCCTATTTCTAACTGTAAAACTTTACAACACCAGCAATCTTATTTCCTCAGACACTCTAATTATATGAAGGCCCAAGTTCTCTTCATTTTAACCACGGGAGTACGAGTTCTGTTCAAGACCTCTTGCCTCTGCTCACAGCTATAACAAACCTGCCCACAATAAGGGAAATAACAAGGGAAGAGAATACAGTACTACCTGTTGACACCCAGCCTGACCAAGCAGTGCACTCGCCCTTCTGGGTAACTCTCAGTTTTACCTCCCGGGCATGATGTGCTGTGATATGGAATACTCTTTGGCTAGTTTGGGTCAGGTGTGCTGTCTCTGATTCTTCCCAGCTTCCCCTCCTCCCTGGCAGAGCATGAGACTCACAGAGTCCTTGGTCAGACTAAACATTTGAGCAGTAACTAAAAACATCGGTGTTATCAGTGCTGTTCCCAGGCTGAAAGTCAAAAACACAGCACTGCACCAGCTATTAAGAAGGAGAGGAAATGACTGCTACTGCTGAACCCAGGACACTTATTAATGAGAAAAAAAGGTGTTAACTAAGGATGGGTCTGTGCTACAGAATACAGTGGGCAAAGGGAAATCATTCATTGCCAAAGTGCTATTTTCACTACATTTTACCCAAGTGATTAAATTTTCTTTTAAATTCCAGATAGCTCGTACTTGTGCGGTTTTTGTATATTCATGAAAAATGTTTGTAATTTAACAAAACAATTTCCTGACAAGGGTTCTTTGAAAAAAGAATTACTGTCAAATTCTACCAGAGTTTTTCATACGCTCTGCATATGTGGATAGTACTTCTAGCTGCATGCCATGATTAGTCAGATGGCAACAAAAGACAGCGAGAGTCTTGAGTTTTATTTTACTGAAGGAAGCAATCAAATGGTATACAACACTAAAATATCTTTAAAAAAAAAAAAATCACTTTCTGTAATTACGGAAATATAAACAGTATTTAAACAAGTGGGAAAGTTTCAGCTAGACAGTGAGTGGATTTGGCAAACACTTTGCTAGCACAAATAAAGTCTGTCTTTTCAGAGCGTCAGTGAAGAGGAACTTCATTGCTACAGCTGAAGGAATTCTAGAAATTCTGGACTGGGTGCTATGTGCATTTCTTACACCAATACGAAGGAAATGCTTTAGGTCAGTTAAAATAGAACACAATGTTGGCCTGCTGTACTGAAGTAACTGATGAATTCCCAGCTTTATGGGTCTGCTCTTTATCAACATCTTTTATTAAATTGCTTCATAAATAGTCTTGCCTCTGAAATGAGCAAAAGTTCATACTACTGCAGGAGTGAATTGACGGAATAAATACTCATTTCCAATTGCTGTCAGGTAGACAACAGTTAAGAAGAACAGTTAAGCTATAAAGGAGGAAGCTTAAAGCTTACTGGAGATAATTACATTCTTTACTGAATTTTAACTGAAGAAAATGGTTGTGCCACCTTTAACATGTTCATGGGTATGTTCAGCAGTAAAATAAATATCAGTAAAAGGTAATAATAGAGTAATCTGGACACAAAAATATGTAAGACAAATGGAAATTACCTGCTGAATCGAGTGCATGATACTGGATCATGAGTTCTTCCAGCTCCAAATTGAAACAGTGGGGCAGACTGTATTTCTGAAAGCAGTAATATTTTAGAAGTACCCTTTGCTACAGAATGGCCATAAGAATGTCCTGGTTTCTGTATCCTTGCTCTAATTCTCATCATCCTTCTTGTAGCTGGGAAGATATCCAACAAACTCTACATCCACGGCAAAATTAGTCAGTGTTATGTAGAATTAAATTTCAGTTCATTTTTCAAACTGGAAGAGGGTTAAGCCAATTTAAGCTTTCATGACATCAGCCCAGAGAGAAACACAAGATTAGTGAAGGCCAGGCTATCAATGGGCATCAAGGCTATAAAATACAGTGATACCTAATAGGATCCCTGTCTCACAGGATGTTTCTTCTTGTACTTTGTGATAATGTTATGCCTCTGTGCTTCTTTAGCCAGATCAGGTGGAATTTGTTGGCATCTTTCTAATTTGATTCAGGTGCTGTCTATATGTTAGGTGACAGTTTTGCCACTCAAGTATCAGTAAAATTTTTTTAAGACTCAGAATATCCTAATGAAAGTTTTTGTTGGGAAGTTCCCAGCCAAGTCTGTAAAGAGGGCTCAGGAAACTGATTTCTTCCCCCTAACCTCCCCACCCCCCTTGATGTAATGTGAACCTCTGACATCTCTGAAAATTTAAACTGAAAGCAAATATTATCTGTCTTTAATGCTTCCACTTTACAAAGACCTTGGAGCTTACTGTAGAAATGAGTTGGGTTTAGTAATATTCTATATTAGAAAATCTTTAAAGAAGTCACAAATGTCTGACCAATTACACCTGCAGTTGTGAAGCAAGGGTAGGATCTTGGTTTCAAACAACATGCAGTCATATTATAAACAATATTAATTAAAAAAATCATACAATCGGGGAGGCTATCAGCAAATCAGAAAATAATTGAATGAAGTATGGATTCATGTATGCAGGACAACTACAGAGAAAAGAAGTTTATGTTTTTCAGAGTAGTGGTCCTAGTTTCACGCTAATTGGACATACCAAGAGATTCTATTTCACTGGAGCATATTAAAATCTTGTTCTCTGTTCATATTCAGTTATTCTAAAAAGGTACTTCACACACCAGTAAGCCTAATTCATGACAACGCACCTTCAAAAATATTTTGATGTGATTGCTACCGCTGAAAACTAAAATTACTTGTGCTTGAAAGGGAGATGTAAAGGCAATGGAATTCTTTCTGCAGTGTCAGATACTCTTCATGATTCTCTTATCCCTTCAAAATTCTGTTATTTATGCTGAAATCTGAAAGCAGTCAGCCACAGGAAATTCTCACTGTTCTTTAAAAGCCAACACACAATTGGAAAGCAGAACGGAACACAAAGCATTTTCCTCTTGCAGAGTTTTTCATAATGCAGTTACACAAGCTTGTGCACCATATTTCATGAGCAGTATTTGACAATGCCGGAAAATACAATCATATGTAATTGCCAGAAGTAGAAGCTTTAGGAAGCATTTTACACAGAAATGTAGTCAATATTATAAAAACTTCTAAGATAATCTTCTTTCCTTCAGATGTTAGAGTTCATAGAAATCCATCATCTGCAAATTACTACTTACCTAAGTAACAGGTTTTGTAGGAAGAAATTCACAATCTTGCCTCAGCAGGGTTTTGGCATCTGGAATAGTAATTTGGCCTACAGGAAGTGTTAAACTAATTTATATTGCAGAGAACTAGTGACACAGAAATGAAAGTAGATGCAATATCCATAAAAAAGCTCTCATAATATTCAAACTTTTATTTTAAGTAATATTGTATATGAGGATGATCAGGGGCTGGAGCACCTCCTGTATGAAGAGAGGCTGAGAACATTGGGGCTGTTCAGCCTGGAGAAAAGAAACTGTGGGGAGACCACAGAGCAGCTTCCAGTGTCTGAAGGGGGCCTATAAAGATGCTGAGGAGGGACTCTTCATTAGGGACTGTAGTCCTAGGACAAGGGGTAATAGGTTAGAACTTAAACAGGGGAAGTTGAGATTAAATATAAGGGAGAAATTCTTTACTGTAAGGGTCGTGAGGCACAGGAACAGGTTGCTCACGGAAGTTGTGAATGCTCCATCCCTGACAGTGTTCAAGGCCGGGTTGGATAGAGCCTTAGAATCATAGAATAGTTAGGGTTGGAAAGGATATTAAGAACCCTAACCCTAACACTAGTCCCAACCTCCCTGCGGTGGGCAGGTGTCGTGGTTTAAGCACAGGCCGTAAATTAGAACCACGCAGTCTACTTCCCCCCACCCTTTCTTCCCTCCGCTTCTGGAGGGGCAGGGAGGAGAATCGAAAGAATGTAACTCCCAAGGGCTGAGATAAGAACAGTCCAGTAACTAAGGTATAACACAAATTACTACTGCTACCACCAATAATAATAATGATGAAGGAAAAAAACAAGGGAAGAGAATACAACTGCTCACCGACCGATACCTTGACCGCACCCCTCAGTGTTCTAGCTCTCCCAGGATCTCTCAGTTCTACATCCTGGGCATGATGTGCTGTGGTATGGAATACCTCTTTGGCTAGTTTGGGTCAGGTGTCCTGTCCCTGCTTCGTCCCGGCTTCCTCTCCTCCCTGGCAGAGCATGAGACTCACAAAGTCCTTGGTCACTATAAACATTCTGACCAGCAATTGAAAACATCAGTTTTATCAGTATTATCCCCAGGCCGAAAGTCAAAACACAGCACTGCACCAGCTACTAAGAAGGAGAAACCTGACTGCTGCTGCTGAACCCAGGACAGCAGGGACACCTCACACTAAACCATGCCACCCAGTGCTCTGTCCAACCTGGCCTTGAACACCACCAGGGATGGAGCATTCACAACTTCCCTGGGCAACCCATTCCAGCGATGACATGGTTTAGTGTGAGGTGTCCCTGCCCATAGCAGGGGGGTTGGAACTAGTGATCTTAAGGTCCCTTCCAACCCTAACTATTCTATGATTCTAAGGCTCCATCCAACCTGGCCTTGAACACCGTGAGGTATGGAGCATTCACAACTTCCCTGGGCAACCCATTCCAGCGATGACGTGGTTTAGTGTGAGGTGTCCCTGCCCATGGCAGGGGGGGTTGGAACTAGATAATCTTAAGGTCCTTTCCAACCCTAACTGTTCAATGATTCTAAGATTCTATCCTACTCAAAAAGACGACATTCAACATGATCAGCAGGTGAGTACCAGTGGGGCTGAGTGCAAAATTGTGATGTGAGGCAAAGCAGCCAGAAATTCCACTTACAAAGACAAATATATGTATCTTTGGTTTGTGAACAGACAAAATGTAGAAGTTTTAAAATTCTACCTACGTATTAATGGCCTAGATGTTTAGATTTGCATAAAGAGCCGGTTTGGGGCAGGTTTGCAAAGCCTCATTTTGAAGAGTTTAAAGATCAGAAAATATCTTTCTTTCTACAAACACATATCATACATCCAAACCACAAGAAAATACGCACTCAACCGCTGAAGGAAATCAACTGGGAAGAAAATTCCTATTTTGTTAATGCTGTTAAAGCATATTTGCTTTTGACCTTGGTGAAAGATATCCTCATGGGCGGGAATGAATGTTCTCAGTGCTGGTTTTTATCATCTTGCAAACTCTGTTACTCCGCAGAGTTCGTCCTGTGTCCATTTTCCATGATTGAATCGTGCAAACAGTCTCTCCCACAACAGATCTAAACCGTTCATCTGTGGGAACATGAGAGGCCACTTCTTTCCTAGACCCGTTTTGCATCCATCACTTTACAGGATGGTTTCCTCTGCTTTCTCTAACAAACTTATTCAAGTTTGTTCTTATTCAAGGCTGTGTGGAGTGGCTCCATAGAGATTTATGGACACTATGTGACAGATTGGCATCAAGGCATTCAGGATAATCGGCAACAGAGCTGAAGTACAGTATCTTTAATTATGAATTTCTGATTGCAGTTTATCTCTACTGACCCATGTGTCAGACTGCTGATCATAGCCCTAGCTCATATGGGGAAACCTTGTAGTGACAGGCAACCAATACAGTTAAATACAGTCAGCAAAAAGCTGTAAAGCAAAAGCTTTACAGCACCAAGCTGTATGGAACGCCACATCATCAGGCACTCCTGCAGCTAGACCATTCAAGAAAAGCCTCACTGAGTTTTTTCACTGCAGCTATTTATCGAATGTAACAAAAGTAAAAAACAAACAAACAAACAAACAACAAGGCAAACAAGCAACCGGCACAGAATGATTTTGCTAATTCCTTCAAGTTTTCAGTTATTGCTGTTCTCAGAAGGAACACAGAAATCCTAAAGACACCGTGGCTTGCCACACTTAGTGTAAAGCAAATAATTGCCCTTCAAATAGATTTTCAGGTTACTCAACCTCTATGCATACACCTTTTCTGTTTTGCTTTTGGAACGAAGTGGGAGGAATTTTATTTTTTTTCCTGGATGAGATTTCACAATTTTTAACCTTTCAGCAACCGCTGGGAGTAATAAAATGATGTTCAGCTCCCAAAGCCCAGGAATGGAGGTGAAAGAAAAGACATTGTCAGAATTGCTTTACTCTACATTTACTGCTGAAGGGAAGCAGGAAGACATGCATGGATGAGGAAATAGCATAATCCACACCTGACCCTGTAGAATTCCTCATGACTGGCAGAGAATCCATCTGTTTAGCGTAACACCGCACATTTGTCATTCTGTCAGTTATCACTAGAGATGTTCTTTATTCATGCTTTCATAATCCCCTGCATATACAAAATATTCATCTGTGTGTCTTCAGTAATTGTCACATTACCAAAGGGGAAAGCAGTTTCTCAGTAAAGCGCAACTAACTCCCACCTTACACATTACTCCACAAACTCCATGTAGCAAAGACCTAGCAGAGATGATTATGCATAAAACCAGAGAGCCTCGACAAATAAGAACAGGATACCTGTCAGCCGTCTTCACTTGGGTTGTCCCTGAGGTAAGCGACGCAGAGTGGATCAGGTATATTCCTATTTCCACAGAGAAAATACAGTTCACTGCTTTATTTTTGTGCTCTCAAACACTAGACACAGTTCCAGATTTTAAGCTCACAGAGTTATTTTCTTAGGAACACATGTTTATCTCCATCTGCAGGTTCAACATAAAACACTGTCCTGGGTTCAGCAGTGGCAGTCAGTTTTTTTTCTCCTTCTTAGTAGCTGTTGCAGCACTGTGTTTTTGACTTTTGGCTTGGGAACAAAAAACTGATAACACTGATGTTTAGACTGACCAAGGACTTTGTGAGTCTCATGCTCTGCCAGGAAGGAGGAGGGGCCGGGAGGAAGCGGGGACAGGACACCTGACCCAGACTGGCCAAGGAGGTGTTCCATACCACAGCATGTCATGCCAGGGGATGTAATTGGGAGCTACCCGGAAGGGCACGTTCCCTTTTCGGTCAGGCTGTCTTTTCCGGCAGGCAGGCGGTATCGTATTCTCTTCCCTTGTTATTTCTCTTGTCGTTGTTATTGTTGGTGGCGGCAGTGGTGATTTGTGTTATACCTTAGTTGCTGGACTGTCCTTATCTCAACCCGTGGGAGCTGCATTCTTTTGATTCTCCTCCCCGTCCCTCCAGAAGCCGAGGGAAGAAAGGTGGTGGGGGGGGGGCAGTAGACTGCGTGGTTCTGATTTACAGCTTGGGCTTAAACCACGACAACACCCACTGGTCTAATACGGAAGTTCTCCCTCCAACAGACCATGGTGCAAATATGCGAGTGTACACATTTCACTACGTATGGTGAAAACCTGTACTGAGAATGAAGAAACTACTGCAAAAGATGGTCAACTGCCAAGGGGGGTGGAAGAGTATTTCTAAAATGAAGCACTAGTGCTTCCCAAAGGAAACACTTCCAAAGCAGAAAGGCTCTTTAAAAGGGACTCTCAACTAATGCACAAATATTGAGTGCAAATCAGCCGCCTTCTGTCCTTACCCAACCTGGAACAGAGCCACAGTGGATAAATTTTATGCATACAGAACACAAACGCTATTAAAATCTGGCATAACATAGTGTTCACCAGCTGTTGCTCTACAAGGCGTTATCTCTGCAATTATAAATGAATACTGGCCAAATATAGCTGCATTTGGCCTAGGAACAAGGCATGGGTTCTCTAAGGCAGAGGAATATGTAGAATTCCATAAAACAACGGTTCTCTTATGAATGAGACAACACAAGCCTCCGGGGAGCCATAGGGCTTTTGAGGTCTTAAGTTTTTTCAAAGTGAAAACTAAACAGGGCTCTCTCCATCAGTGACTTCGCAATATACTCCAATAGTGATTCCAATGTGTTTCTCTGACAAAGAAAGGGAAAAGATGTACCAAGAGCCCCAGGCAGTAGGAATTTGAGAAGGAATTTGTACTGTTACTACCCTCACATCCTTTTTGGTGTGTTATAGTTGTAATGGTACATATTCTTCCTGTACCACCTTTGGCACATTACAGTGTAATACGGCAAGGAATGGAGGTGTTCTCAATGATTGCCACAACACTACAGGAGCTCTAAGGAAGACGTGGGAATGTTTACCACTGGTGTTGTACCACATGAGCAAAACATGCAAGAGGCACTGGGCAGCATTAGTCTTTCACTAAATCTCTGTCATGAGCTAAGCCTGGCTAGATATAAGAGCTTTAACCCAATATTGTTATTTATGAATCATGTTTACATTATATTCTTTTGCAGAAAAGGACATTTCTATGATTTTTTAGTGTTAGCTCTTCTTTCCTTTATATGTGTGCAGTTCAGATTATGATGAAGTCCTGCGCCCACATGGCACTCTGAGCTTGACTAAATTGATTACACTTAAAACAGACGGTTCTTTGACTGATCTTCTTTTCTTAAGTAAAGCTAATGCAGATAAACTGTCCGTAGAAAAAAGCTTTAAGTATCCACTGCAAGAGAAATCTTGTGTTAAACATTAGCAGTGGCATCACCATGTATCATTGTCATCATTTAACATGTTGTACTGTTTGACAATGTAATAAAAATAAAAATATATTTCAGTGCAAAAAAGACTGAAGTTTTAACTCTCTCACTTGCATTTCATAAGTGCAGTCTCACTGAGTGACAGTTCAGACCGCAGCAAGAAGCAATCCTTGGGCTGGCCACAAAGCCATACATTTGAAATTTCTTAACTCTTTTTCGATCATCATCCTGTTTTCTAAGCATATGCAAATACATAGCATTAAAAAGATGTGGAATATTAGAATTACTGTTAAGACATGACAAACTTGCATAGCAGAACATGGAATTTTTCACAACTACATGCCAAAACATTAAAAAAGAAACCCAAAGAATGAACATGCATTCACTATTGCACCACAGGACTTTAAAAAATACTTTCTTGGAGATGCAGATCAGAAACCTGAGAACAGCAGAAACATTACTGAAATCAACTGAAGGAAGAAGAAAATTCAGTGGTTATAATAAAAGAAGAATATTTTCTTAGTTACAGCAGCATAGCTGATAGTTTGATTTCAGAAACCTGACTGCTTAAGAATAAAAAGATAATAAAATCAGTTAATGCTAATGCGATCATGGCTCATTGGCTGCTTTACGTATTATAAGAATGTTCATCAAAATGCAAATTAAAATTAAATTTTTTAAAATTAATAAACATTAAAAATAAGCAACAGCCAGAAAACAAAAACAACCGTAAGCAAACAGGATCATTAAGCAATGAGAATACATTAATAGGGACAGATGAAGCTGATGCTGCTGAGGGCGTGAAGGAGTTAATTGCTGTAACATTCATGAAATAATTTGGATAACATCCCTAAAACCAGAATTCATTTTCATAGGGGAGTGCAACAGGGCAAATGAAACATGAGACAGTTTTATTATTCCATAACTCTCAGAATAGTTCAGTAATTAAAACAATGAAAAGTGGACATTGTCTCAGCTTCCAGTAAGAATAAGAAAAACGGGTGTTCCAAATTGGTCCTTTCCAATAGGAAATGCGATACACAGCAGAAACTAGAAGATGATAGTATTGCACTTAAAGCTGCTGAGAAATAAAAGCGCTGAGCTGCTGGCTAAAGTAGTTCTTCATGTCCTAGCATGGAGGACAAGATTTCTTGTGCAATTTCTCTTTTGAGACCTTGGTTATCCAGCTTCCAGGAAATTGGTTAAATAATTAAAACCAAAACAATGACTCATTGGTAACAGAGACAAGCAGCAGGGATGAGCCACACTCCCTTCAGGCCACCGTCAGCCACGGGAACTGTGTCAGAGTAACTACATAAAATCCAGCTGACAGGGTCCACTCAGCTCACAAACACCTTTGACAGAGTCCTTCAGCAAGAGCCTGTAAAGAGCCATAGGATAAAAAGCAAAATACTTGCTCAGAACCAGAAACGGCCCAGGGGATAGAAATTAAAGGAGGAATCACTGGTTTACTGTCACAATGGCTGAATAACAACATGAGTCTGTACAGAGCTGTTTTCTAAAGCAATATGACAGAAAATATGAAAGTTCATGGTATTTGGCCAACTTGTTTAAGAAAACAAAATGAAATACAAAACCAAATGGATCATCTGGATTAGAGTTGCAGGAAACATCCAGAAACAGGGATCTGTGGTTTTGTTAGGTAGATTTGACCATGTCCTGTACAGGGAAAAACTGTTGGGCCTGACCCGTAAGAGGCACAAGGGACCTTGGTCCCTTGATGTGGAATTAGACTACTCTTGCTGGAGATCCTGACAGGCTTTCTTCAATGGCCATGGCTAACATGGCTAACTCTGCTTCCAGACTGCAAGCATGCCATGTCTCTCACAGATTTATACACCTTAACTCCTAATAAAGGCAATATGTGACATGATCTATTGAGAGGTGTTCCTGCCCATGGCAGGGGGGTTGGAACTAGATGACCTTAAGGTCCTTTCCAGCCCTAGCTGTTCTATGATTCTATGGTTCATAATTTATCATAATCACAAGATTAATTGTAGGCAAACATTAGATTTTCTACTGCTGAAGATTATTACTGTTCTTTTTGTGAATGAGTAAGGTCATTCAGGAGGCATCTTTCACCTGCTGCTTGGCTTCTGAATCTCAGTGTTGAGGTGGATTTATTTGAAGGCCACAGGTTTGGAGTTTTAGGGTTTGGATTTGTTTTTTTAATAAAAAACTTCCCATGCACATTTCAGCATGAAAACTGTGCAGGTGTCTGTTCTCTGTACTGATTGCAGAACTTACAGAGAAGCATCCGCTGTAGCACAAATACTGCAGAATTATCTTTGGATTAACATTCTGTATTGTCATTATGCAATGGGTTGGGGTTTTTTCTAACCAGATAACTGTAATAATTTTAAATCATTCTAATGTACTATGATTAAATACTATGATTAAATGCAAGAGAAAATTAAGGTAAGAAAGACTATAACAGACCTCAGTGCTTCTGCAGCATCCCTTCTCTGTTGTGAGTACAGAAGGATGCACTTGTTATGGACGGGAAGAATTTGAAGCTTTCCATGGAATCTTGGAATATCAGAAAGATCAGGTATGAATTTGTGTGCAGTCAATGTAGCTTTTAATTACGTAAAGGAAAGCCACTTTGCACTGTATGCAGATGAGATGCCTAAGGAAATTACCACTTTTGGCAGCATCTGTTAGGGATTTTACAAGATGTTTTGTTCTAGTGGATGAACAGCAGCATTGCACAGCAGAAGACATGCCTTGTTCAGTTCTACTGTTACTAGGAAATCTTTTCCCAAGTAGAAACTTTAGTCACTGGGCCATAGGTGTGTGTCTAATTCCAGCTGGGTCCTTATGCAGAGCTAACCTACACACAAGAAAACATCTGAATTCATCATGTCCTCCCCTATTTTGTAGGAACTGTTCAGGCTACAAGGACTGTCCCATTTACGTGTCCCAAATTACCACTGATTTGGTGAAAAGCCATTAACAGCTTTGCAAAGTTGGTGGTGAAGTTCTTCCTCTTGCAGTGAACTGATGTTTTCCAGTAGATAAATATTTTCCAAGGAAGAAGGCTTAATGTACATCAATAATAAGTGTAGTCGTCCTTCATTCACTCTCATTCTTCCCCTCCATTGGAACCTGCCCCACACTTCATTGTATAGTCATTGGTGGAGGCATTGTTTCAGTTAGTGACAGTGACAGTGTGCGGATACGCTTTTCTCTTCTTTGCCATGATTTGAAAGGCCTGATTGTGTTGTAATGTATGAGACTGTCCAGCTTTACAGGTGACCGTACTTTGTATGTCTACACACTTTTCCTGATGTTTTCACCTTGATTTAGGGCATGTCTAAAAAAATAATTTTAAGGAGCAAGTTACAGGAGGAAAGGAGCACAAATGAAGCACCAGTGCTTGTGACATTATCCCTAGTCTTACACATGAAAATGGCTGAGGAAGCATTACAGCAGGGCACTCAGGAGTGATTTACACAAGGGACAAGCTGCACTTCCAAGGGCTGGTTTACATTGTCTGTGTAGAGGTGTTGCAGCAGCATGTGTCCCAGAAGGCCTCTCCCATACTGAACAAATCTAAACCAGCCTCTTTTGCCTGTTGCCATAGTTTCCAGCTGCTCTAAGTGCTTTGCAGAAATTTCAAGCCCAGGCTACTCAAATTGTTTATGTAATCATGTTTTATAGGCAGACAGATCTCTGCCTTCATAAAAAGAAGTCACTGTATCACAAGGGAGATGTGTGCTCTACTGGTTGTATTAGCAGAGCAGACATAATACATGACTCCAGCATGAATAAAGCAAAAGACTATGAATTTTTAACTGTTATAGTACATCATTACTGTATGACATACCTGTTCTAGGACATGAGATACATCATTCTGTCTTTAGGTCTGTCAGACAAGCTTATTAGTCAGCATCAAATTCACCTGTGAAACAGATGTATTCTATCTCATACAGTAAATACTTTTCAAAACTAAAAATATTTTTATCATAGAGTTTAAAGAAAATAAAAGCCCATTAGAGGAACATCTGAAATCTCAAGTAAAACCTTAGGAATGTCCTCAAGATACATAGTATTCAGTCAGAAATAACTTGTGTCTGTGGAGGGAATTTACAATCTGAAGTCCCCTGAGGATGCTTTATTTCCCTTTTAAAAAGTTGGATTGCTTGTAAAAAGGGATATGCTCAAAAGCTCTAGAACCTTCTGCCTAAATATAAGATGCAAAATAGGAAAGTCATAAGAATTCCCCTTCACCTTAAATGCAGTGTTAACCTATGGTCAGCACTGAGACTTAAAACAATGCACATTACAAAATAAAGCATCTAATGAAAGCCTTAATTACACACAAGCCTAGCGTTTTCATAGAATCATAGAATAGTTAGGGTTGGAAAGGACCTTAAGATCATCCAGTTCCAACACCCCTGCCATGGGCAGGGGCACCTTACACTAAAGCATGTCACTCAAGGCTTCGTCCAACCTAGCCTTGAACGCTGCCAGGGATTCAGCATTCACAACCTCCCTGGGCAACCCATTCCAGTACCTCACCACCCTAACAGTAAAGAACTTTCTCCTTATCCAATCTAAACTTCCCCTGTTTAAGTTTTAACCCGTTACCCCTTGTCCTGTCACTACAGTCCCTGATGAAGAGTCCCTCCCCAGCATCCTTGTAGGCCCCCTTCAGATACTGGAAGGCTGCTATGAGCACTCCACGCAGCCTTCTCTTCTCCAGGCTGAACAGTCCCAACTTTCTCAGCCTGTGTTCATACGGGAGATGCTCCAGTCCCCTGATCATCCTCGTGGCCCTCCTCTGGACTTGTTCCAACAGTTCCATGTCCTTTTTATGTTGAGGACACCAGAACTGCACACAATACTCCAAGGGAGGTCTCACGAGATCAGAGTAGAGGGGCAGGATCACCTCCTTCGACCTGCTGGTCACGCTCCTTTTGATGCAGCCCAGGATACAGTTGGCTTTCTGGGCTGCGAGCGAACACTGAAGCTGGCTCATGTTCATTTTCTCATCGACCAAGACCCCCAAGTCCTTCTCTGCAGGGCTGCTCTGAATCTCTTCTCTGCCCAACCTGTAGCTGTGCCTGGGATTGCTCCGACCCAGGTGTAGGACCTTGCACTTGGCATGGTTAAACTTCATAAGGTTGGCATCAGCCCACCTCACAAGCGTGTCGAGGTCCCTCTGGATGGCATCTCTTCCCTCCAGCATATCAACCAAACCACACAGCTTGGTGCCATTGGCAAAGTTGCTCAGGGTGCACTCAATCCCACTGTCCATGTCACCGAGAAAGATGTTGAACAAGACCGGTCCCAACACCAATCCCTGAGGGACACCACTCGTTACCGGTCTCCAGCCGGATATTGAGCCATTGACCACAACTCTTTGCATGCGGCCAGCCAGCCAGTTCTTTATCCACCAAGTGGTCCACCCATCAAATTGATGTCTCTCCAATTTAGAGACAAGGATGTTGTGTGGGACAGTGTCAGACGCTTTGCACAAGTCCAGGTAGATGATGTCAGCTGCTCTACCCCTGTCCATCAGTTTCGTAACCCCATAATAGAAGGCCACGATATTGGTCAGGCAGGATTTCCCCTTAGTGAAGCCATGCTGGCTGTCACCAACCACCTCCTTGTTTTTCATGTGCCTTAGCATGTCTTCCAGGAGAATCTGCTCCAAGATTTTGCCAGGCACAGAGGTGAGACTGACTGGTCTGTAATTCCCCAGGTCATGCTTTTTCCTCTTCTTGAAAATGGGGGTTATATTTCCCTTTTTCCAATCTTGGGGAACTGCACCTGACTGCCATGATTTTTCGAATGACTTCTGATGATTTAGTGGCATGATTTTGTTTCTATGGCTTTTCTTCCACTCTACTTTCCCCCGACCCCCACTGACACACTCCCCAGGTGAGAAGTTTACTGGAATTAAACTACTGCACAGGTCAGGAGGTGTTCTTGCTTCTTGAACTCGTCATAATTCACTAGCTGCCTCTGTTCCCCGTTTCATCAATTGAATCACACCCAACATCCATTGATGAACACAATAGTATGCATTGATTATGTCCATATTTGAGGAGGAAAATCAGCCTGATTTCAGCTGATTAAACTTCCTCCCAGTTGTTTGTTATTCTGGTCTGACTCTTCTGCCTGTCTCTTTAGTGAGGTGCTATGGGGATTCTCTTCAAATCTGTTTTCTTCTATTCTTTTTGAAAGCACCAATTCTTTCCCCTAGTCTATGTCACTAAGAGGTGAACATTGCCAGGAGAAAAAAAAAAAAAAAAGCAAAAAACAAAACCAAAACCAAAATACCCAAACAAACCTTCCCCCCCCTCCATTTTTTCTACTATGTTCCATTGCATTTGTAGCTTCTAAAATACTTTTAGAAGCTTTTTGCATGTATTTCTGTTAAAAGACCTGGGGATGTTTCATCCCTTCTAAGAAAACAAAATCTTTTCAATCATATATTCTTCAACCAGTACCTTACCAGGCTCTCTTCATCCTCAACACCTTGTATGTGGCTGTTTCTAGCACCCTGTGTTACGGTACTTTGAAGTGATGAGCTAGAAATGGACCTGACCTACTTGCAGAAGAAGCTGTGAAGACAAAGACTATACAATTTAAAACAAAAGCAAAAGGGTCAGCAGCATTCACCCTACTGCAGGATTGTTAATGCACAACAGGTAGGGAGGAAATACTGACAAATGCCAGAACATCTTGTAACCACATTCCACGACAGCTTTCTAAGGCATGCGGCTTGGCACGGTGTTTTCAAATTCTGTCAGCGGTTACTCATGAAGTGTCGCTATCGGTAGCATGTTTCTGATCACATGGCACCATCCTCCACTTATCAAACTTGTGCATCCTTAGAACTGGCTATGAAGGCTTGAAGATCAGAGATCACATTACTGTAACGCATGCAAGGGGTTTCTTTACTTCTGATTTTTGCATCCTGGTTATTCCTTTCCAGAGAAGAAAAATGTTTTCCTTGTATTCTGTTATTTTCCTTTTCTGCTTTGCAACTAATCTAGATGAAAATACTTGCCACCTTCTCCTAGTGTTTCTACTGAGTATTTACTGCAAGATCCTTCAACATACTGAGTATCAACATCCTGAGTATCAACATACTGGGTTTAAACTCCACCCTTTTGTTTCTCAGCTTCCTTTCCAAAGTAGGTGTCGTGGTTTAAGCCCAGGCCGTAAATCAGAACCACGAAGTCCACTTCCCCCCACCCCCCTTTCTTCCCTCCGCTCCTGGAGGGACGGGGAGGGGAATCAAAAGAATGCAGCTCCCATGGGTTGAGATAAGAACAGTTTAATAACTAAGGTATAATGCAAATCACTACTGCTACCACTAATAGTAATAATGATAAAGGAAATAACAAGCAAGAGAATACAACCGCTCACCAACCGGTACCCCACCCCCACCCTGCAGTGATCTAGCCCTTCCGGGAACTCTCCGTTCTACCTCCTGGGCATGACGTGCTGTGGTATGGAATACCTCTTTGGCTAGTTTGGGTCAGGTGTCCTGTCCCTGCTTCCTCCTGGCTTCTCCTCCCCCCTGGCAGAGCATGAGACTCACAAAGTCCTTGGTCAGGGTAAACATTCTGACCCCCAACTGAAAACATCGGCTTTATCCGTATTATTCCCAGGCCAAAAGTCAAAACACAGCACTGCACCCGTAGAAAAAATGACTGCTACTGCTAAACCAGGACAGTAGGATTTGATCTTCTTGTCTTCCAAATGGAGGAATCTGACAACTCTTTACTATGGATTTATTGTAATTTCAACTTCACCCTTAAGGCAGTTTTTTTATTTCTAACCTTTAAAGAGTATTCTTTCTTTTCAGTTTTTAAATGTGTTCTTTTCTGCCTATTTACTAATTTAAAAATCTAAGGTTTTTATCTTTATGTCATTGTATCAGTTTTTTCCCCATTAAGTTACTTATTAAGTTGATTTAAAAATTAAATACCCATTCACTCTATCCTTCTGTCCTGGGTTCGGCTGTAACAGTTACTTTCTTCCTTCTTAGTATCTGGTGCAGTGCTGTGTTTGAGATTTAGTCTGAGAATATTGCTGATAATGAACAGATGTTTCAGTTGTTGCTCAGTAGCACCCTGTTCAAGGAATTTTCAGTCTCGTGCTCTGCCAGTTAGGAGGGGCACAAGAAGAAGGGAGGAAGCAGAGACAGGACACCTGACCCAAAGTAACTAAAGGGATATTTCAGCCCACAGCACGTCATGCCCAGTATATAAACTGAGGGGAGTTGCCCAGAAGGTCAGATCACTGCTCGGGTCAGGCTGGGTATCAGTCAGTGGGTGGTGAGCAGTTGCATTTTCCATCACTTGTGTTTATTGTTTTTTCAGCAATCCAGCAGGTTCCTCAATTGTGTGGAAGACAACTTCCTTCTGCAAGTAATAGAGGAGCAGAAAAGGAGAGGTGCCATGCTTGACCTCGTGCTCACCAACAGGGAAGGGCTGGTTGGAAATGTGACGCTCCAGGGCAGCCTTGGTTGCAGTGACCACGAGATGGTCGAATTCGAGATCCTCGGGACAGTGAGAAGAGCGCGCAGCAAGCTCGCTGCCCTGGACTTCAAGAGAGCAGACTTTGGCCTCTTCAGGAGCCTGCTTAGTAAGGTTCCATGGGATATAACCCTAAAGGGCAGGGGGGCCCAAGACTCTTAGTTGTTATTCAAGGATCACCTGCTCCAAGCTCAGGAGTGTTGCATCCCAACTAGAAGGAAGTACAGCAGGAGGGCGAGGAGACCTCCTTGGATGGATAAGGAGCTGCTGAGGAAAATTCAAAGGAAAAAAGAGGCTTATAGAAGCTGGAAGCAGGGACAGGCGACCTGGGAAGAATACAGGGATGTTGTCCGGGAAGCTAGGGACCAGGTGAGGAAAGCTAAGGCCCAGTTAGAATTGAACTTGTCTAGGGATGTTAAGGATAACAGGAAGGATTCTATAGGTATGTAGCGAGTAAAAGACAGACTAGGGACAATGTAGGCCCCCTCCGGAAGATATCGGGAGAACTGGCTACCCACGATTTGGAGAAGGCTGAGGTTCTTAATGGGTTCTTTGCCTCGGTCTTCACTGGCAAAGGCTCTGACTGCACCACCCAAGTCTTGGAAGGCGGATGCAGGGACTGTGAGAATGAAGACCCTAGGCCCACTGGAGGAACGGATCTGGTTCGAGACCATCTTAAAAACCTAAACGTACACAAGTCTATGGGACATGACGAAATCCATCCGTGGGTCCTGAAGGAGCTGGCGAATGAAGTTGCTAAGCCACTGGCCATCATATTTGAAAAATCATGGCAGCCAGGAGAAGTTCCCAACAACTTGGAAAAAGGGAAATATAACCCCCATTTTCAGGAAGGGGAAAATGGATGACCTGGGGAATTACAGACCAGTCAGTCTCACCTCTGTGCCTGGCAAAATCTTGGAGCAGATTCTCCTGGAAGACATGCTAAGGCACATGAAAAACAAGGAGGTGGTTGGTGACAGCCAGCATGGCTTCACTAAGGGGAAATCCGGCCTGACCAATATCGTGGCCTTCTATTATGGGGTTACGAAACCGATGGACAGGGGAAGAGCAGTTGATGTCATCTACCTGGACTTGTGCAAAGTGTTCGACACTGTCCCACACAACATCCTTGTCTCTAAATTGGAGAGACATCAATTTGATGGGTGGACCACTTGGTGGATAAAGAACTGGCTGGATGGCCGCATGCAAAGAGTTGTGGTCAATGGCTCAATATCCGGCTGGAGACCGGTAACGAGTGGTGTCCCTCAGGGATCTGTGTTGGGACCGGTCTTGTTCAACATCTTTCTCGGTGACATGGACAGTGGGATTGAGTGCGCCCTGAGCAACTTTGCCAATGGCACCAAGCTGTGTGGTTTGGTTGATATGCTGGAGGGAAGAGATGCCATCCAGAGGGACCTCGACACGCTTGTGAGGTGGGCTGATGCCAACCTTATGAAGTTTAACCATGCCAAGTGCAAGGTCCTACACCTGGGTCGGAGCAATCCCAGGCACAGCTACAGGTTGGGCAGAGAAGAGATTCAGAGCAGCCCTGCAGAGAAGGACTTGGGGGTCTTGGTCAATGAGAAAATGAACATGAGCCAGCTTCAGTGTTCACTCGCAGCCCAGAAAGCAACCGTATCCTGGGCTGCATCAAAAGGGGCGTGACCAGCAGGTCGAAGGAGGTGATCCTGCCCCTCTACTCTGATCTCGTGAGACCTCACTTGGAGTATTGTGTGCAGTTCTGGTGTCCTCAACATAAAAAGGACATGGAACTGTTGGAACAAGTCCAGAGGAGGGCCACAAGGATGATCAGGGGACTGGAGCATCTCCCGTATGAACACAGGCTGAGAAAGTTGGGGCTTTTCAGCCTGGAGAAGAGAAGGCTGCGTGGAGATCTCATAGCAGCCTTCCAGTATCTGAAGGGGGCCTACAAGGATGCTGGGGAGGGACTCTTCATCAGGGACTGTAGTGACAGGACAAGAGGTAACGGGTTAAAACTTAAACAGGGGAAGTTTAGATTGGATATAAGGAGGAAGTTCTTTACTGTAAGGGCGGTGAGGCACTGGAATGGGTTGCCCAGGGAGGTTGTGAATGCTCCATCCTTGGCGGTGTTCAAGGCCAGGTTGGATGAGGCCTTGGGTGGCATGGTTTAGTGTAAGGTGTCCCTGCCCATGGCAGGGGGGGTTGGAACTAGATGATCTTAAGGTCCTTTCCAACCCTAGCTATTCTATAATTCTATGATTCCCCTTCTCTTTTCAGTTTTATATTCTCTCCCCTTGTTATTTCCCTTTATCATTATTATTATTGGTGGTAGCAGTAGTAATTTGTGTTATACCTTAGTTACTGGACTGCTGTTATCTCAACCTGTGTTCGTTGCATTCTTTCGATTCTCCTTCTCCCCATCCCACTAGGAGCAGGAGGGAAGGGCAGAGCATCGCAGGCAGCTGCGTGGTTCTGAGTTACCGGCTGGGCCTAAGGCTGACCACCTTCAGGTGTAATTTTTGAAGTGCTTTACTCGCTTTATCTGAAACCTGTGCTCCTAAGTAATTCAGGAACTTGACTCCAATGCAATCACATTTAAGAAAAGCAACATGATGAATGAAGGCCAGACTGCTCTTTCCAGTAATGACCAATAGCAGAAGCATAAAGAAAAACAATTAGCAATTTTATACAACTTTTCATAGAAACAGAATTATTGCAATTGCAGAACTAGGAGTATATTTCCTTGTTAAAAGATACAGCTTATATCAACCTGGTTATCCAGCCTATAATGTAACTATATTCTAAGAAGAATCCAAACACCATCTGAAAGAAAGTGGATTCTGAGAATGCTTTCCCCATTAGGGAAACAGGGAATCCCCTATTTCTGGAATTAGTTTGGGAAGAAAAACGGTAAATTTCACCATAACATAGGGCCCTTATACATGATATTGGTCTCATCAAGGTTTCTGTCACAGCACTTACATACTATAATATACATTTATAGGACTGAAAGATAATTTCCTCTATGCCTTAACTATAATTTCCCTATAACATCAGTCTCAGACAACTTTTCCCAATAATATAGCAATACAGACAAAGAAAATTCTGTACAGCACTGGCAAAATAGTTATTGGTTTGTTCAAATTACTTCCAGTCAGTGAAGGAAGATCAAAGTTATATTGCATTGAAATGTGGGAATTGATTTGTCATTAGGAGTAAAAATACAAGTAGTTCACATACCTAATGGAAAAAAACAAAATCAATGTTCATCTTTGTGGGAGGGTTTTGGCAAATTGTTTATTGATTTGAAATAAATTGCAATTTAAAAATTCAAAGAGGTTAATTGACTGAATCACTTAACTACTATTCAGCAGACAGCAGGAGTAAGCCTGGTATGCACAGTCAAAGAGACAAAAATTATCATAACAGAATGTCCATGAATAAACAGATACACTGAAATAACAACCTAAATCTGGTTAATTCAGCTGCTCTCCCTGAATTTAATTATTCTAATTAAAATCATCAAGCATCTACTGTGAGATGATTACAGGCTTGCTTCTTCATATCCAAACGAAAACACAAAGCTTCACAACTGAAAAACAATCTATTGCTACAGGATACAGCACCAAAAAAGACATAAAAAGCATGACTGTCTTATGAACCCCTAAGAACAGAGATGGATTACTGGAATACAAGACAGCCACAATGGAACGCTGGGTACGCGAGACAGTCACGTGCTTTACAGCATGTTTCTACTAAATCAGGTAGCACAAAGGAAGGACTTTGAAGACCAGGAAAGCAGTAAGATGCAAGACAAACGCCTTCACACCTCCTGTCATCCCATTTTAAGGCCAAAAGATTTTTCCTTTTTATCCCCATATTTCAGTCAGGCTAAACAGAAAGATCTTACGTGCATTAAAAAAAAGGACAAAAATAATCAGGAGTTCTGTCTGCTCCCAGCGTCAAACATACAAAAAATTCACACATGAAGATGTATTGTCCCCCCATAGGATATCCAATTAGTACAAACTGTAGCAAAAAGTAATTGCAGATGGGTTCAAACCTAAAAAATGGTTTTGAAACATCCTGGAGAGAAAACAGAATGTGAATCTCATTTTTGAAAGTATTTCTAGAAGTACTTGTCTCAAAACAACCAAGTCCAAAAATCCAGAAGCTTTTAGGTAGAAGAATGTTAACTCTAGGAAAAGCATTGCAACATCTTCACCCTATACAGTGAAAAAAAAGCATGTCAAGTCTCCTTCTTATGTACATGCATTGTGCTTTCAAATACTAATTTCTGTATTTCTGTAATCTGCTCCCAGGCCCTAAGGACAGTAAGAATTATTATCTGCTCCTATTACAAAGTGTATAAACCATGAAAAACTGAAAGACATCTTTGAACAGAAGAGTAAGGCAACACCACTACATCATGTATCTGAAGGGGGCCTACAAGGATGCTGGGCAGGGACACTTCATCAGGGACTGTAGTGGCAGGACAAGGGGTAACGGGTTCAAACTAAAACAGGGGAAGTTTAGATTGGATATAAGGAAGAAATTCTTTACTGAGGGGGTGGTGAGGCACTGGAATGGGTTGCCCAGGGAGGTTGTGAATGCTCCATCCTTGGCAGTGTTCAAGGCCAGGTTGGATGAGGCCTTGGGTGACATGGTTTAGTGTGGGGTGTCCCTGCCCATGGCAGGGGGGTTGGAACTAGATGATCTTAATGTCCTTTCCAACCCTAACTATTCTATGATTCTATGATATCAGAATAGAATAAAAAAGTATTTGCAGGCTGCAGAGGGTGTTATGGCACAGACAGCTTGATGTGCAGTTACACCACATCCACACTGACAGAAGCGTAAGGAGGAAATACTCAGGTATTGGAAATACCTTCCGAGTCATGAAACACCACTGATAGCTGAAATATCATTATGATACCAATATTCCAGTCACAATCTCATTTGTTTCAGAACCAAACAGGGTTGGAAAGCCTTAGAAGCACTGAGCATTAGGCCACCTCATTTCAGAGAAAGGTACACTGCCAGCCAAACATAAACTTTAACCTGCAGTGCTTTTCTTCCAAACTGCAGCAGCACATCAGTGAAGAGATTTCCTTTAAAAATAGCTGCATAGGGTGACTTTATGAGGACTAAGAATGTGCTAATGTGATAAATTACATAAAATTAATTAATAACTTGTGACAAACATACTCCACACTATTAAATAATCTCACCACACCTGGGGAGAAGCGTTTGAACAAAAGAGCATGTTTTAAGCTTTTGAAGGAAAAATCTAAAAGACTCTTTGAGGACTCTCAAGTAAAGTGATATTTCTGTTAGACTACTGCCTTCAAGGTTTAATTTTCAGCTGTGAGATTTAAAGTGCATCATACAGCACAAGTGACTCAACCTGCAAACCATGACATGCTAGTGGACCTACTACAGCAGCAGTCAATCACAGGAGTCAGTCAAGATCACCTCTGAACAAGCATGACAAAAGCCAAAATTAGTCTGAACACTAACATTCCTGAATGAGCCACAGGAATAAAAGCATTTGTGAAAAGGAGGGAAGGATAACTACTGCTGCTAGATTTGGGTGATCAATTCACTAGTAAACTAAGAAATCTGCCTGTGGGCATAAGGAGGAACTGAACCAAGGAGCTGTCTGAAAGTTAATCTGAGAAATCAGCACCTCCAGCCTATTCCTGTGCACATGACATCAAAACGTGAATTGCTGAGTTGCATCAGTATCTATTAATAAAGTGCCCTGTTATACATTTCAATTACATGAGCATTGTCTTCCAAGGCATGTGTAGTATTACAAGTATTTGGACAGTGATGTTAGGAGTTGCACTCAAGTGGTATCTACTGGACACATACATTCATTTCTGTTTCCTCCGTTTCCTCTCCTTCCCCATCATTCAGAGCTTAGTTCCTTGAGATTCAAGTCTCATCAAGAGTTTAACCACAATTTTATATGCAGTTCCTGCACAAAGGAAATGACTGGAAGTTGTACTAGCAGCCTCATCTTTTCACATTCTGCTCCTTGACGTATTGACAGCCTGCGCAGTAGAATCACTGTTGGCATCTGGCACAGGAACAGGCAAAATAATAAAAATGGTGGTAATAAAAGCGTAAGAGTTACATTTTTATCACTGCCTTCACAAAATGTAAAGTTGAAATTTAAAATACTGGGATCAGAGGCCATCAAGAGATAAAACAAGCCTAAAATGCAGCGCAAGGGAAAGACATGCTACCTACACATCACAAAGGCAGCTCACTCAGGAGAATTAGTTTTGAAAAGATGACAGAACAACAACATTTTTAGCCCCAGTTCTTTAATAAGGATTTTACTCAGGAAATAAAGGCAAAACATCAAAGCATGAAAACATGGCAAGTGACTTGATGAATAGCTTAAGATACTAAACTACTGCAGGCACTGGCATTTGACTTTCACTTGACGCAGGTATTTCTTCATACTCACTAAGTGGCAAACATTCATGGTTTCTACACTTTGAGGTACTGCAGCAGCATTTATGTTCATCAAAATGCAAAGCTTAGTTCTGAAGTCAAGTTTCCCAAGGGCAAATTCAGCAGCAGTGGACTGGGAAAGCTGCATGGAATTCTGTGCTTCACACAGTGGGAAAAAAAAAAATGCCTATGAGTTACTCCTTTCTCTTTTCCTTTCTATCAGCTGTTCACACTAAAACAAGGCATGTACTGAAGAGCATTCTGATTGTTATCTCCATTTAAGAATGGCTAGAGTGAAGAATCTGGATCAGGCTCTTCTCATCTGCTTCTAGGCAACACATTCCATCCTTTCCAGTGAAAGCATAAACTTGCTAAGCTGCTTTCACAAGTTATTCCAAAGCCAATGCACTGGCAAGATGCTTTTCTCCCTCTTAACACTGTATATGATTCTGTTTCGTAAGACAACCTGAATCACTTGGGAGTTACCTATGATGTATGTTTTCTTACATACATTTTACACACCAGTTCAAACCCTGCCCTACAACTCTTGAAGACAGAAATGGACTTTTGAAGAAGGCATGTAAATTCGTAATTAAAACTCAGAGAGGCCCTGAAAAGGGAGAGCCCTCAGTCAGAGTCCTTCCAATTTTCCTGTCAAGTAAGAGCTAATAATGTGCAGCAGCAAGCCAGTGAAGTGCCTGTGTTTTACTGAATGTTCCACAGCTCTGGCCTAGTAAGACTGCAGTGGAAAGTCACTTTAAGAATTTCCCATTCATTTCCAAAACCTCAGCTGCTACAAGTTGCATATGGTTTTAAAAGTTTCAGAATGCAAAAGTACAGTATGTATACCACTAAGAGACATCCATTTTGATTTCTCCCTGTTCAGATTAATGGAGTTCCATTAGATGCTGTTTTTCCTAAGGAAAAGGTGCACAGGCATTGGTAGCTGTTGAAAGTAAACAGCTGGGCACAGGAAGATATGGAAGACTGAATGATGTTACACTTCCAAATCCTAGTTTTTTCTAGGCAGTCCTTCAAGTATGAAGCTTGGCAGTCAACCATTACAGTCGTAACGAAGACCATTTCACTAGCTTCTGTTCAATGCAGAAAATTAAGGAGTATGTCCATTATCTTACAGGAGTCAGCTGCAGACTAGTGATGCTTTAAAAAAATATGAAGACATATCAATAATGCTGCACATCTGTTGTCCACTCTTCCATGATGAACCCTATCTATACTGTATCTATATTTCTTTCTTTGCAGGTTTTATTTGGGTTTTTTGAGGGTTTTTTTGTACAATGAGAAGTTAAATACACCAAAGAAATTAATCAGAGCCAGCAAAGCCGCAGCATCTGTAGGTTAGCAGAACACATGCACAGTCTCCATGCTAGAGTTCTGTTTCCTACATTATCCATACTTGCAGCAAGGAAACAGAGTTCCCACATACTATACACATATACTATTAATAAATATTTGTGACATTTTAGTAACATTATAGAAGGCTAATGGAACAGATTAACTCCTTGGAAAGCAGCAGTGAAAACAAGAGCTTATGCTAACCTCTTATTGCAATGCCATTAGGAGTCAGGACAGAAAAGAAAGGTACCAAAACTTCCTTTACGATTCCATTTGAACTGATTGCCCACAATAGAAACAAACATTTCCTGTGACATTAAGTTGTCATCAGCTTGTGTAATTCCCAGTTCACTCAGTCTTCTCTTCACCAGCTGGCTCTTCTTTTCAGAAGTAACCATGAGTTCATGTGCGATTTTGTAATTGCTTTCAGTTTGTTCAGAAATCTCAGCTTGCTCATAAAGCTCCAACTCATCAGTTAAACATTCAGGTGGCAGTTCTTGCCTGAAGCCCTCTACACAGGCTGTCCCATTGCCTGACTGGATAGGCTGAGTATTCCCTAGGTCAGGAAACAATAAGAATGTCATCAACAATCATGCAAAACTGCAAAATAATTTTAAATTCCTGGAATTAAGTTTTCTTCAGTCTTCACATTTTCATCTCATCCCACTCACTTTCTGGATAGCTAGTTAGTGACAGCCACCTATTCCAAATACAGTGTAAGATGCTTGAGGAAAAGGTTTCCTTTTGAGATGACATCAAGTTGCCAAGTGATATAAGACATATAAGATAGTATGAAAAATACAGTGGCCACATTCTATTTCCTGCAGAGAAAAAAAAAAAAAAAAAAAAAAAGTGCTGGAAGCACAACTCAGGTCTAATGCACAAAAAAAAAACCCTGAAAAAACCCAACAAAAGCAGAGAATTATCATGAACCAGAAGGACTGTAAAAGAAACCATTTCTGCTTGCTGGCTGCTCACACTCTTGTTTCCGTATGACCTGAGGAGGTCCATCAGTCATACAGGCTCTGCTTAGCAGGGAGCACAGATCAGGTACATAAGGACTTTTTGGTGAAAGTGCACACATGCCGTGAAGCACAGACATCCAAAGTGCTTCTCGGCAGCAAGTTTATCCTTCAAGAAATTCCAGTGTTCTGAAACTTACGAACATTCATTTCAGCTAAATCAATGTAGATTTCATTAGAAAATTTAAGACAATTATGAATTAGGCAATCAAAAAACCTGGGTATACTGGATTTACTAGCTTCAGGAGTTTCTTATTGAAAGAAAAAAATACCTTTTGCTCTCTCTGCTGAAGCATCCTTCACATCAGAGGGCATTGCTGGTCTAACCAGGACCACACCGCATCCTTCATTATTATGGATCATATTATTGACCATGGTTATCTTGGGGATGTCATGGTGTTCACCTAAGAAGTTCTATAGCAAAGAAATGGAAATCCAACATGTTATGTACAGCTAAAGGGATGCAAAATTTTTAAGTTTTAGGTAGAATAAGTTCTATGCATTGGCTAGAATTTTATTTGCCTATGCAGGTGAAATTATAAAAGACATTTTCTTTCTGCAAATAAGAAACAAGTATACTGCTTTGGTGGACAAGTACCATTATCATCATGTGTGACATATAAAAGTTCTAACATAAGGCAGCAAGGTTATAAAGGCAGCCTAAACACAAATTATTTGCATTACCTTTAGCAGCTATAAGCTTTAGAAGTAGTACATTCTGCCTTGAACTTACCTTTATGAGTATTCCCTCCTTGCAGTGGTGTATGCCGTTGCCCAACAGGGTGCACGTACTACCTGGATATATTGCCACACCAGCACTCTACAAGATGAAATTGGTAGCAGTTTACAAGTAGTTCAGACATTTCCAATTAACTAGACAGCTCTATTGCAGATCTTTTTGTTCATCTAGCAATTTGTGCAATGCAAAATTGTGTTACCACTCCAGCTTCACAGCTTTGCTAACCAACTTAAGCAGCATACTCAAGTTTGAGGCCTCATGCATAACATTATAGCTATCAGTCCATAAAAGTTCTGGTAAAGAGTAACTGCATAACTGCGCATTACACTTGTGTTCTTCACTTATGCACCTCAACACTCAAAGCACCATCGTTCTTTGAAATGTCCTAATCAGAGTTCATGTCTGTTCTCTACCATCCCTGTGTAAGAATTAATGGACAAGGTTTCCAAAGAGGGCATTTCATTTGCAGAACAAATGAAAGGTTTAATGAGAAAATTTCTGGGCAGAGAAGAAGATCACATCATTAAATGACATGAATCAGTCCAGCAATGCAGCAACTATAATGTTACAGATATACCCTGTTATTACAGAATTTTCATATCATCACACGCAACTCAGCATGAGACACTTCACTAGATACTATTGGAGGCTACAAGATCCCTGGGACCAATCTCCTTAAACTCAGTAACGTGTAGTTGTCCCAGATGAGTTTGCAAAGGTTCTCTCAAGAGCAACACAAGTCACCTCGCTATAGACAATTATTTCCAAGCAGAAACCTTTATTTTAATTTGGGAAAACAGCCACAGTTAAGATTTTTGTACCTTGGCACCATACAGATCTGAGTTTTTCATTAACAGCTCAGCTGAAGTTTGTACTGTTACACCTGCAGTTTCACACTGTAACACACAATTCTTCAGGGTTGTTTTCCCATGACGGACATCTACATACACAAAAAAGAAATATTGTTAAATTAATCAGTTATGCAAAAGTAAACCCTTCCTACACATAGATGGACTTGTAGCATTTTTGCAGTGTGATAAAATTACTATTTTAAATCTTATCCACTTCAGGTCCACATGCATGGTGTGAGCCTATGCTATTTTTTTAGTATAAGCCAGAGCCCTGTTGCAAGGAAGCATGAGTCAAGAATTTCTTTGGGGTTCTTTGGCTTTTTTTTGTTTGTTTGTTTGTTGTTTTTTGTTTTGTTTTTTTTTGTTTTGTTTTTTTTTTTTTGGTTGTTGTTTTTTTTTTGTTTTTTGTTTTTTGTTTTTTGTTTTTTGTTGTTGAAAGTGGCAGCAACTATTCTTTTCTGATTTAATAAGATACTGAATACACACATACAGGTGACAAAAAAAAAACATTTTAACACCTTTAAAACCAGATGTCTGTGGAGGCAGAATTTTAATTGGCACCTTCTGCAAAGACAGAAGGACCATTGCCAATAAATTAACTGGATACAACATAGGGTTATTTCAGCCTCAGTTTGACTGTGCTGTCAGCAAAGTTCTACACAAGTTCTAGAGCATATGCCATTCCTCAATGGAGAGGGTTCTTTTGTGGAAAGAGAAATTATTTCCTCTTCCAGGTTGCCTGACAGAGGCTGTGCAGCAGTCAGAGCCAGGCAGCCTTAACAGCAGAAAAATGATCCAGTCAAATGACCTTACCCAAGTATAAGAATAAAACACATGAACCACAATAGCTTAAAAATGCAAAAACTAGATCTTATTTTGAACTCCATTATGAGCAAGTTAAAAAAAAAAAGAGGGGGGGAAGCCTGGATATTTATAGGGCTCCTCTCTACAGTATTTTGTTAAAACCACTTAACTCCAACACTGTGTCCCAGCTTTAATTCTAAGAGCAAATTATGAAAGAGTCACAAAGAGCTCAAGATACTTTTATACTTACTTAAAATCCCCTCCACAGCATCATGTTGCACTAACTTCAAACTGGAGATCCTTATATTGTTTCCTGTACAGTCAACAAAGTTGTCTCCTTTCCCTCGTTTTTCTATCACAATATCATCTGGCAGGCCATAGCCTTGAAGCAGAGGTGAAAGATTCAAGTTTGATGAATAATTGGTTATAGTCAGGTGCTAAATTACAGACATTTAAATATGGAGGTTACAGTGCTGAGGTCTAATATCTTGAATATGATTTTGCACCCAGTGGCCAGGCTACACTATACATCCCCTCTGAACCAAGGTACAGGTACTCAGAACTCAAAAGTTACCTTACTTGAATGACAAGCTGTAAAATGTAAAGTTATTTTAGGCAGCTGAACAACAGGGTAAGTGGGCTCAAATTTGCCAAGGCCAAAGTTCTCACTCCCAAAATTTACAGCTCAGCAGGGTGATGCAGTAGCCAAGGACACTGACACCTGCAGTCCACTTGCAAAGTGCAGACATTCAGAAGAGCAGGCAGAGGTCCCAGAGAGCAAGGAGGCATAAAAGCAGTCACCACCATGACACAAGGCAGGCAAGTGCAAAGGACTTGATATTGTTAGTAAGCTTCACTGAACTTCCATATTTAAGTGAAACTTGGGTCAAAATTTAATGTTCCTGTGTTAATGGGCTTCCAGATTAATTCAGATCAGAAAAGAAAGTTTCAAACATATGCCAACATTGATTTACAAAACCGTCCACAGTTGTCAGCATTCAACCACTTACAAGGAAATTTATGAGCATGTAAAGCTCTTATTGCTTGTCACTGACAAGAATCATGATAGCGAAAGCAATAATGCAACATTTATTAAAGCAGCACGAGTCCTGTCATTTTCTGAGAGCACACACAAACTCAGATAAGAAGTGCCTGAGCAGGATGCTAGCTTTTAACGAAGTACATACTCAGACTCAGCAACCCAGCCACAGTCCAGGAGGTTCCTCCAGTGTATGGATGATAACTTCCTCATCCAAATGGTGGATGAGCCAAGCAGGAGAGGAGCGCTGCTGGATCTCATCCTCACTAACAAGGAGGGGCTGGTCGAAGCAGTAAAGGTTGAGGGCTGCCTTGGTTGCAGCGACCACGAGATGGTGGAATTCAGGATCTTGTGTGGTAGGGCCAGTACAATAGCAAGTAGAATTGCAACCCTGGACTTCAGCAGGGCAAACTTTGGCCTTTTCAAGCAATTGCTAGGGGAAATCCCATGGGCAAGGCTGCTTGAAGGTAAAGGGGCCCAAGATAGTTGGTTGGCATTCAAGGATTGCTTATTCCAAGCTCAAGATCAGAGCATCCCGACACGTAGGAAGTCAAGGAAGAGGGCCAGGAGACCTGCGTGGCTAAATAAGGAACTGCTGGGTATGCTCAAGTGGAAGAGCAGAGTTTATAGGTCATGGAAGGAAGGGCTGGCCACTTGGGAGGAATATAAGGCTGCTGCTAGAGGATGTAGGAAGGCAGCTAGGATGGCTAAGGCCTCCTTAGAATTAAATCTGGCAAGAGGGGTCAAGGACAACAGAAAGAGCTTTTTCAAATACATAGCTGATAAAACTAACACCAGAGACAATGTAGGCCCACTGGTGAACGGGATGGGTGCCCTGGTGACAGAAGATACAGAGATGGCAGAGTTATTGAATGACTTCTTTGTCTCTGTCTACTCTGCCGGAGGCAGTCCTGAAGAGCCCTGTACCCCTGAGACCTCAGATGAAGTCAGGTCAACGGAGCAGTTTGCCTTAGTCGATGACGAATGGGTTAGAGACCAGCTGAGCAATCTGGGCATCCATAAATCCATGGGTCCAGATGGGATGCACCCGCGGGTGCTGAGGGAACTGGCGGAAGTCATTGCTAGACCACTCTCCATCATCTTTACCAAGTCTTGGGAAACGGGTGAGGTGCCTGAGGACTGGAGGAAAGCAAATGTCACTCCAGTCTTCAAAAAGGGCAAGAAGGAGGACCCGGGTAACTATAGACCAGTCAGCCTCACCTCCATCCCTGGGAAAGTGATGGAACACCTTATCCTTGGTGCCATCTTAAGGCATGTCAAGGATAAGAGGGTTATGAGGGGCAGCCAACATGGCTTTACCAAGGGGAAGTCATGCTTGACCAACCTCATAGCCTTTTATGAGGAAATAACATTGTGGATGGATGACGGCAGAGCGGTGGATGTGGTCTACCTTGACTTCAGCAAAGCATTTGACACAGTCTCCCACAGCATCCTCATAGCTAAACTGAGGAATTGTGGTCTGGATGATCAGGTGGTGAGGTGGACTGGGAACTGGCTGAAGGAGAGAAGCCAGAGAGTTGTAGTCTATGGGGCGGAGTCTAGTTGGAGGCCTGTATCTAGTGGAGTGCCTCAAGGGTCAGTATTGGGACCAGTATTATTTAATATATTCATCAACGATTTAGATGAGGGAATTGAGTGTACTATCAGCAAGTTTGCTGATGACACTAAGCTGGGAGGAGTGGCTGACACGCCAGAAGGCTGTGCTGCCATCCAGCGAGACCTGGACAGGCTGGAGAGTTGGGCAGGGAGAAACTTGATGAAATATAACAAGGGGAAGTGTAGAGTCCTGCATCTGGGCAGGAACAACCCCAGGTTCCAATATAGGTTGGGGAACGACCTGTTAGAGAGCAGCGTAGGGGAGAGGGACCTGGGGGTCCTAGTGGATGGCAGGATGACCATGAGCCAACACTGTGCCCTTGTGGCCAAGAAGGCCAATGGCATCCTGGGGTGTATTAGAAGGGGGGTGGTCAGTAGGTCGAGAGAGGTCCTCCTTCCCCTCTACTCTGCCCTGGTGAGACCGCATCTGGAATATTGTGTCCAGTTCTGGGCCCCTCAGTTCAAGAAGGACAAGGACCTGCTGGAGAGAGTCCAGCGCAGGGCAACTAAGATGATTAAGGGAGTGGAGCATCTCCCTTATGAGGAAAGACTGAGGGAGCTGGGTTTCTATAGTTTGGAGAAGAGGAGACTGCGGGGGGACCTTATTAGTGTATATAAATATATAAAGGGGGAGTGTCATGAGGATGGAGCCAGGCTCTTCTCAATGGCAAACAATGATAGGACAAGGGGTAATGGGTATAAACTGGAACACAAGAGGTTCCACTTAAACTTGAGAAGAAACTTCTTCTCAGTGAGGGTGACAGATCACTGGAACAGGCTGCCCAGGGAGGTTGTGGAGTCTCCTTCTCTGGAGACATTCAAAACCTGCCTGGACACATTCCTGTGTGACCTTATCTAGGTGTTCCTGCTCTGGCAGGGGGATTGGACTAGATGATCTTTTGAGGTCCCTTCCAATCTCTAACATACTGTGATACTGTGAAATACTGTAATGTGCAAGTAGAAAGCTTCAAAAGAAAAGCTTTTGAACAAGAGTTGGCAGAAAGTTTTAAAGACAGCAGATTTAATGCAAATTTAAATGACTGACATACACTGTACTACTAAGAAATCTTTTCCTACTGCTACTGATTTATGGTAGCCCCTGGGGAGGTGGCATGGGGCAGTTTACTCCCAGTACGTAAAGAGAGAACACTACAGGACAGCAAATGGCACATACAGTTTAACTTCACACAGAAGGAGGTTATTATCCAGGGAAAGAGTTTTGGGAATAATTGTCCTACAGACTACTTGCAGTTTTTCCTAATGGCATGGTTTAAGCCCAGCCAGTAACTCAAAACCATGCAACTGCTAGCTTATTCCCACTCCTTTTACCCCGCCTCCACTGCCAGGGGAATGGGGAGGAGAATCAAAAGAATGCAAGTCCCATGGGTTGAGATAAGAACAGTCTGGTGACTAAGGTATAATACAAAACCACTACTACTACTGCTAATAAGAGAAACAACAAGGGGAAAGAATATAAAACTAAGAGGGAAAAGGGAAAAAAGAAAACCAACAAACAATAAACACTAGTGATGCACAAACAATTGCTCACCACCTGCCAACCGATACCCAGCCCAACCCAAGCAGTGACTTCGCCCTGCCGGCTAACTGACCCCAGTTTCTATACTGGGCAAGACGTGCTGTGGTATGGAATACCCCTTTGGCTATTTTGGGTCAGGAGTCCTGTCTCTGCTTCCTCCTGGCTTCTTGTGCCCCTCCTCACTGGCAGAGCATGAGACTGAAAGTCCTTGATTGGGGTAAGCATTACTTAGCAGCAGCTAGAAACATCAGTTTGTTATCAGCACTGTTCTCATACTGAAAGTAAAAAACACAGCACTGCACCAGCTACTAAGGAGAAAAATAACTGTTACAGCTGAACCCAGGACACCTGGCCATGTTTTGGCTTGCTTTACACTTCACCTCTGAAGTAGCAGCTCTAGTAGTAAAAAGGAAGCTGTGAGAAGATAAGAGGAGAAAAGTCACCTGCTGTCAGTGGTGCTCAATACACAAGGTGGTCATGGCTGTGTGCTGTTAAGTTGGGTGACTGCCCAGGGGCTAACAGCAATAATCATCCAGTAACACTAACAAGCGTTAAATGGGCTAATGCTGCAAGTTCCCATCCAGGTTGAACAACAACTATACAAGCAGAAGGAAAGTCCTTAGGTGCCTTTGCTACACATTTTTGTCAAGTGTTAAAGTTAACTTTACTGTGATTTCCTGCAGTTGCTACTGCTTTTACCTTTCAACCTTAGGACTGACTTGCACAGTAGCTGGAAAAAAAAGTAAAAGATCCACTAAGCAAAGGGATGTTGTATCTTTGATGAGTAACTTTTTCAGCCCCAGAAAGCCACCCAAATGGCCAGCTGCTCAGATTAGTGTCAGCAGCATTATTCTTCATGCTCCTACTTCAAACCGTTTTGGCTGCTCCTATTGCTATCAAAACTTCTCTAACACAAGTCCATGTAAGATTAAACACCCTGGCAAGTACTCATTATTCAAAGTGATTCATACTAAAGATACATACACATATGCCTTGCTCCTTAAAACAGAGCAGCATATTCTTTAATAGGTGTGCTATTGCAGCATTTGTATTACTGCATTCTCAGAGCTAGAAAAGCAGTGAATACCACCTCAGAATTTTAGAACAATGTCACTCTTGCAGATAAATAAAGCACTTCAGTGCAATCCTTTATCCTACAGGTGCATTGTGTATCAGCATGCATATCTATATAAATCAAACATACACAAGAGGACAAGAAAGAAAATGACACCCATAAAACAAGGAGGGCAAGAAAAATCAAATCCAGAACAGCAGGAAATTAAACTCCCAGCCTTCTTCTCATTAAGAACTTTTGACAAAACAAAAATGCAGCTAAGCATCTGAACAGCTGCACAAGCCCCAGTGATACACTGAGTATTACACTGCAGATTGTGCATGCCTAAAGCAGAGGAATTATACTGAGATATCAGGAACTTTGAGGAAGAGATGCAACTTATCCTAAGCAAGACAGAAGTATTTAAACCAAAAATTTTGCAAGAAAAATGTGATCACATATTCTGTGTCTGTTTGAACAGCAAAAATAAATCCACAGCTCCCTCTTCTACCCATGTGCTTCACATAATGTAGATTCAAATTGGCAGCCTCTCCTCACATTGCTGACAGGAAGTAAGTGCCATAAATAGCACTTGGCTCTTGCCCTCTGTATTCACCAGTACTATACTGTCAGGGAGTCTCAGACTACACCTCTGACGCACATTAAGACATAAAAAAAGAATTACTTTTAAGTTACAGGTTCTAAAAACTGAAGCCTCTCAGAATGACTTTTCTGCTTCCGAGATTAAAAAAGAAAACATCAAATCCCCTATGTTTCTTTTGAATTTTCTGTATTATATATATAAACAGGATTTATTCAGACTAATGGTTAGCAGGAAATTACTAATTTGCTATTAATCAGCAAAATTCGCAGTTTATTTGCAGAAGTAACTACAGCTAATGTAATAGCTTACTCCATCCTGCATTAGCCATGGCTCTACAAACAGAAATAGAACGCTTTAAAGGAAAAAAAAACAAAAATGCTCCCACCAGTCTCCACAGAAAGTAAATCTTTCTGCAAAGCTTGTTCAAGACATTGTTTACTTTAAGGACCTTTATGCTATCAAACCTTTTACCTTCTAGTTCAACTGAATCAGCAATGTAGAACACATCATCTACAACATAATGACCAGGACAGATGATGACTCTGTCTCCTTCATAACAAGCATTTACAGCTGCCAGTGGATCATTGTGAAACTGTAAAAGACAAACAACATAATCAGCTCCTGAAAATGCTATAAAAATGGATGTGTTTATGCCCTTAAAAAGCTTGCTTTTCAATTAAAAGTTGCTGGCCTTGCTTAAAAGAAACCCCTTTTAATGCACCAATAATACAGAATTTCTACTTTGAGTTTAAGAATCATATCACATTCTGGGCAAAAACAGGCTTAAAACATTCCTTCAATATTTGTGTCATGTCCATTCCCTCATGAGAAAACTGGGACAGAGACACAAATTGAAGAGCATATGCATCAGAAAGCGAACCTCAATATGGCCTTTGGTTTCAAGCCAGCTTTTGAATTGTGCCTTAAGTGACTTACCATGAATTACTAAAGAAACAGACAACAGAAGGTAAAGAAAACTCAACCACTGGATTTGAACTGGTTTGAACACTGACATAACCCTTTACTCCTGCTGCAAGTCACCCCAAAACACAGTTCAGATATTACAGGAGTAAATATGGGGTCCAGACAGACTTTTTCTTGCCCAGAGAGGGCAGGCTGATACCCTTCACAATTACTATTGGGGATTCTGTACTGAAGGATTACAAACAGTACAGAAGAAGTGCACATTTATTGCTTCCCAGCAAATTCCAGGGTAAGCACAAGAAGAGCACTTTCAATTGTCAAGTCAGAAAATCTCATTTATAGCCCAAAAATTAATCTAGGACCTTCTCTGTGGCTCCATTGCAGCCATCTGTAAGTCATGAACTTGATCAGAATACAGCAAGCAATTTCGTTTGGGCCCAAGGAATCCAAACAGTTAACTGCTAAAGTGGTAAGTCCTGTCTGAATTCACTGGAACTAGACTGCTTTAAAATAAATGTATCTCCTACTCAGAACTAAAACAAGAGAATGACATTCCTTCCTTGAAATTCTAGGTCATTATCAGCAACACCAGAAGAAACTGGTATTTCAGAATTATATGTAAGTATTATACCTTAGCATGTTTCATTGTAGAATTATTACAGGTTTATCTCATTTCGTACACACAGGAAGGAAATTGCTTGTATAGAGTACTCAGCAGACAAATGAAGTAAAAGAAATTATTTGTATCATCCAGTCTTACCACTTACAGTTAAAATTATACTGCTTTTTTTGAACTGACAAAAAACAACACTACAAATGTAGTATCTTGCACATAAATTAACTTACTCTTCCTTATTGTTTCTCAAGCAGAAAAAAAACCCAACTTATTAGCAGTCAGACAAGTCCTGCTGCTGTACCTGTATTTCTTGTTCTTCACCACAAGATTCAGGGCAAAGTTTGTCCCTTATCAATGACTGCAGCATACTTGCCACCATGGTTGAGGACACAACATGAGTGATCTTGGCACCCGTTGGTCTCAATCCTTTAGCTTGGAGACTGCTGTATTTTTGGTAACCACACACATACCTAAAACAAGAGCAGCGAAGCAGTCATTGTTTTATTAAAGACTGTCCATGTATAGTTTCCCAGATGGCCCTCCTCATTGCATAAACCCACCAAGTACCTCAGCAGAGGATTCTCAATTAGTTTTAGCTTTCGTTTTAAGTGCTCTATTTTCTCATACAATTTTAGTCCTTCCACCATGGAGACATTTTCTACTTCCGAGTCCAAATCACTGCTTGATAGGCGGTTCCTCACATCTAAAAACTTGCTGTAAAGCTCTTCACATTGAGACAAGTTGTTCTGGTAATTGGCCACAAGCGCAGAAGGCACACGGTGTTCAAGGATGTCATAATGCCTGCAGTTCAGAGCTAGTGCTCAATTATTTCACATTAACAATTTTTAAACACAGAACATGAGAAAAATTTTTAAACACATCATCATTTTTAAGTATATCAGTACTTCAGTCTAGATTCTCTGCAGTCTATATCAACACTGCTAAATAGTTTCTGAAAGCAGCAAAACCAAAAATATGGACACAAATAAATTACTTCCTAAAGACTTGGCCATCCACCTTGAAAGATTATACAAAAATATCAGAAAGTCATGGTAAAACAAAGGCATAAGCACAGCTCTAAAAAATGGTAAGAACTTATAAGGTAATTATATATAAAAATTACTCTTTTAAGCACGTAATAGAAAAATTGAAAAAATCATGTCTGAAATCAAAGAAAAATCCTATAATGTAAAGTCTCTATTGGCAGGAATCTAAACTACCTGAACAAAACTGCCGAATGAGAATAAGAAAGGCTTTATCAGCACCAGATGAAGATGGGAAGGCACTGCATAGCAAAATCTGCACCATCCCAAGGGTAACCTCTGCAAATGAAACTGCAAGTCAGACAATGCCAGCCCACAGCTGTATTGCCAAGGCCAAAAGATGAGGACATCTGCTAGCTAGACAGTGCCAAGAGCTTCAGAGCCAATCATGTAGGACCAATCACAGTCACTACAAAAAAGCTGGACATCAATTAATGACACAAATAAAACAAGATTTAATTATCTCGCACCATTTTTGTAGGGAACCAAATGAACACAGTATACATAACTCTATTTGAGAGCCTGTGTAAAATAAGAGCAAAGATGTTCCCTCAACTTTCAGAGATTCTTTAAAGGGTGCACTTAAAGCATGCTCCAAAGAGCAAGAAAATTTGTAGTCACAGCAGTCAGTATCTATACAGGGTGAACAAAAACACAGAGCCTCACAAAATTTTGGCAATGGGGTTATTAGAAACAGTGTAAGTCAATGCAGCATGATTAACAGCAGATTATTTTATAGCAATACAGAAATATAAAATATCGGAAGGAAACAATTTTGTACACAATTTGTTCTACATTTTTAGAGTATGCACTATGAAAGTGCATAAAACTAACTTGATTTTTCAAGCTTTAGTTACACAGTTCATACAGCTTAACTAACGTGCAGTGTAAAGCTACTGTCTGTTCTCAATAAAACAGTGCACACCAGACCCCCGAAAAGTTTAAAGCATACTGTTTCAATGCACTGAAGGTTAACATTATTCTTGAGCTGAAGCATCAGAGAATAAGAAAGTATAGCATTCACTTTTCTACTTGAAGACTTTTTTTAAACATTTTGGATTCTTGCTAAAATGGCTGTAAGGCCACACAGTCTTTTCCATATGTAACACTTACTCCTCATTTGCATGATCTCAGAAAAACACAGGCACATCCCAGTCCTGTTTGAAAGAGTCACGTTGTGTCCGGTTTTAAAGAGAGGCCTCCAGCCACCTTCCTAATGTGGAGAATTGTTCTCATTTTCTTTGTAAAGTACATGCTATATGCTATATTCTAAATAGCACTTCAGGGTAGGTTGCAAATATTCACTGATTTAGTTCCCCAGCATCATGGCAATATCAAACCTGTATCTGAATGACACACAAACTTCAGATACTCATGGTGCTAAGTTATGATAAGAAGAGTAACTCATGAAAGAAAAGATATAGCATCAAATCTCGGGAGAAAACCTACAATAAAAGTCACTTACAATTATTCTTTCCAGGTATATTTTATGCTTTGGTTATTTGGTACCCTCAAAACTATAACCAGATCATGTCCTTAGGCACTGCTTCAGTTCCGCATGACAGGACAGCATTTAAAACCCACCTATGGAAAACCTAATGCTGACTAATCCCACTAGGGAAGGCAATGCACACATTCCTCCTTCAGCATGACCGATTCACAATTTTGGTTTACATTCAATTCCATTCCAGTTCTTCCTCTACACCCAGAGGCATCAGAGCATCCCCTGCTAGTATTACAGTTCACATCCACATGAAGGAGGCTATGGTTGGGTCTGGAGTGCCATCTGATGGAAGGTCAAAGATTATAGAGAAAAACAAGAGGGTTCAGTCTCACCTCTCTGCCTGGCAAAATCTTGGAGCAGATTCTCCTGGAAGACATGCTAAGGCACATGAAAAACAAGGAGGTGGTTGGTGACAGCCAGCATGGCTTCACTAAGGGGAAATCCGGCCTGACCAATTTCGTGGCCTTCTATGATGGGGTTACGAAACCAATGGACAGCGGTAGAGCAGTTGACATCATCTACCTGGACTTGTGCAAAGCGTTCGACACTGTCCCACATGACATCCTTGTCTCTAAATTGGAGGGACATCAATTTGAAGGGTGGACCACTCAGTGGATAAAGAACTGGCTGGATGGCCGCACGCAAAGAGTTGTGGTCAATGGCTTGATGTCTGGCTAGAGACCGGTAACGAGTGGTGTCCCTCAGGGATCGGCGTTGGGACCAGTCTTGTTCAACATCTTTCTCAGTGACATGGACAGTGGGATTGAGTGCGCCCTGAGCAACTTTGCCAATGACACCAAGCTGTGTGGTTCAGTTGATACGCTGGAGGGAACGGATGCCATCCAGAGGGACCTTGACACCCTTGTGAGGTGGGCTGATGCCAACCTTATGAAGTTTAACCATGCCAAGTGCAAGGTCCTACACCTGGGTCGGAGCAATCCCAGGCACAGCTACAGGTTGAGCGGAGAAGAGATTCAGAGCAGCCCTGCAGAGAAGGACTTGGGGGTCTTGGTCGATGAGAAAATGAACATGAGCCAGCAGTGCGCACTCGCAGCCCAGAAAGCCAACCGTATCCTGGGCTGCATCAAGAGGAGCGTGACCAGCAGGTCAAAGGAGGTGATCCTGCCCCTCTACTCTGATCTCGTGAGACCTCACTTGGAGTATTGTGTGCAGTTCTGGTGTCCTCAACATAAAAAGGACATGGAACAAGTCCAGAGGAGGGCCACGAGGATGATCAGGGGACTGGAGCACCTCCCGTGTGAAGACAGGCTGAGAAAGTTGGGGCTGTTCAGCCTGGAGAAGAGAAGGGTGTGTGGAGACCTCATAGCAGCCTTCCAGTATCTGAAGGGGGCCTACAAGGATGCTGGGGATGGACTATTCATCAGGGACTGTAGTGACAGGACAAGAGGTAACGGGTTAAAACTTAAACAGGGGAAGTTCAGATTGAATATAAGGAAGAAATTCCTTACTGAGAGGGTGGTGAGGCACTGGAATGGGTTGCCCAGGGAGGTTGTGAGTGCTCCATCCTTGGCGGTGTTCAAGGCCAGGTTGGATGAGGCCTTGGGTGGCATAGTTTAGTGTAAGGTGTCCCTGTCCATGGCAGGGGTGTTGGAACTAGATGATCTTGATGTCCTTTCCAACCCTAACTATTCTATGATTCTATGATTCAGAAATCAAGTGGCAGTCTGAGCTGCACCCTTTTTCCATAAAAGGTTTTGACTGTCAGAAGTGAATGCTGTTAGAATTTGTTCAAATTTACCAGTAAGAAAGGTTTTTAAAAATCTAGCTGTGTCACTATTCCTACACAAACCTTCCTTGTTGTTCTATCCAGATAATATCAAAGGTTTTGCACTTACAATTTCAGTCGAGGCTCAACACATCGCACAAAGTAATCAAAATCATCATCCTCTTCCTCATCCCAGGTCCTCCAGATGTACTGGTAGAAGAACCTTTGAAGCAAAGTAAGCATTTAATCACACAAAGGAGATCACATTTACCTGAGCAGGGAGAACAGCACTGACAATGCAAATGTAACCAGTCTGAGAATTCATCTCAAAGCATCACTTTTCTCCAATTCCATGTTACTGTAAAATATTTAGCACACACAAATTCTCTGTTGTCTACCTGCATAAAGAGTTTTATTTTGTGCATTAGAGTTGAAAATCCTTAAAAAGCCCAAGTTCCATTTTCATCAAGACAGTGACCAGCTAAAAGCTGGATTTGGAAGTTGTTTGGTTTTGGGCTGGCATCCTTCAGCTAAACTTTCTTTTTGGCAATGAGCTTGTCACCTCCATCATTCAAGCTTAGATCTCTAATACGGAGTACCTCTCAGCAGAATGTGTCCTCCGCTTTTTCACCCACCACTTCTGAAATGGCCCATTTTCTAGACAGGAAGTTCATTCCCCCTATTTCAGCTGTTTTATCCATCTACTGCCTATTTGTACACAGTATTTAGTATATGAAAGCAAGGGAGATGGAAAAGAGACAGAGGTGATAAAGAAAGGAAAGGAAGATAGAAGACATGAACACTTGAAAAATAAAGAGAAAATTCAGGGGAGGAGGCAGAAAAGCAAAAAAGAGAAAGAATAGAACAGAAAAGAAACTATCCACCAAAATCTTATAGAAAAGAAAGGAACGCTGCACTAGAGCCAGCAAGGTGATACAGTCCAAGGAAATCTTGGTGAAGAGAAGGAAAACACAAATTATTTTCTTCCAAGCTTTTGACACAGCAAGCAGACGGACAATAAGCTGCAGCCAAACATACCTGGTTATTGTGTGATTACCTGCAGCTGCAGAGGACACCACAGATTTTTCTTTGTGAGCAATCTTCACACAGTACCAGTCACCAGTTTTACTTTGGAAAGCTTAGCTTGTGGAGCTGCCAGCATGACCACAAGAACTCAGGGCACCACCCACTGGATACTATCAGAGTGTCATTGTTCAAGACAAAAATTAAACTTTGGGTGTTTTCCTACCTGACATGCTCTACAGCTAGTGCTGTGTTGTCAAACTCTCCTGACTCGTCATACACAACCCACAGCTCCTGCAGTAGTATCTTACGCTCCTTCAGCTCCAAGAGCTCTTGCACGCACTCCAAGGTAAAGGTGCTGTCCCGCGACTCACACAGGAAAGGCTCACTGAGTTGCACAACTGCTTTCAGAGCTGAATACTCCACATCAACAACCTGTTAGAACAAATAGTTATTAAGATTTCTCAGAACCTTAGATACAGCTGAGGAGGGCTAACATGACATGCCTATGTCAGCAGCCTGTACTCATCAAATATGTAACGGAAATGACAGTTTGAACATCCAAGGTTTGCAAAAAGATGTATGACTTGGACACTGAGATACCTAGAAAAGAAATATCCCAAACCAGCAGTCCTCAGTGGGTCTGTGACAGCACAATGTGGAAGAGCAATTGTCAGTACTAAGGTGGGCTAAAAGAAAGAATTTTACTGATTAAAAAAAAAAAAACAAAACAAAACCCTGAGAAATTATCAGAGCCTGATATTTGAAAAGATTACATTGCATCAGCCAGCTCTGGACCAAGTATTTATTCCCTCTGTACCCAGAGTTCTACCTCACAGCTCGCTCACACTGACTTGGTGTTCCCCTTTCAGTTTCAAACAAGGACCCTTAAAAAAAATTCCCACTGCTCTAGCCATCATTAGCAATTAGATATGAAAACACCACTATTTTCTATCAGCTTCTAAACTTATAAGTGATCTGTTAGAGGTAAATTATGTTAGTTGGAGACAATGCCTAAGCATTGTCTCTCACTGAGCAACTGCATTCTATTTACCTCAAGAAGGACCTCAAACACATTAGTGCGCCAGACTGCCTGCCATCCAGATGGTTCAAGGACCTTCTCCAGGTACTCAGCTGTGAATTCTTTCACTTCAGAAACTTTGCAGTCAGCTAAAGAAATTGAAGACAGCAATTTATGCAAAGCAAGAAAAGTCATTCAGCTCACCAGAAAATGAAAGTCAGCACAGTTGAAGTCTTTCTCTTTCACATCTGAAGTTTGAATTCATTCTGTTTTGTTCATGATAACCAGCAGCATTTTTGCTGTGTGTCTCTCAGAAAGCTGGAGAGACATCCGTTTTCTGCTTCTCTAGAGGATGAGATTCAGTACTCAAACTTCTGGGTACTGAAGGTTTCAGTGACAGTGGTATTAAACAGCTAGCCTGTGCCTTACTACACGCAGAAAAAGTACAAGTAAGATCATTTAAAACAAGGCACAGAATCCAGTATTAGCACTTCTGCTTTTCAGAGTTTATTTACTTATACTGAAACCATTGCCTCCTGATCCATCAGCAATAGCAGCATAAGCGATCACAGAACACTACATCTTTGCTAAGCCAAATTAAGATCACCTTACAGTTTAATACAGAATTGACTCCACTTAAACTAGATTATTTAATAAGTCACTACAAGAAACCTGACTGCATATTCTCTTTCTAAGAAATTACTTACCCAAGATATAATCCTGGTAAGCTTTAAATCGCTCATAAAACAGAAGATGATTGGTGTGAAAAATATCCGGAAAAAGCACATTCCCATTTGGCACAGTCCTTCCTAAAGCAGTCCCTGGTTTATCGCCACTGCCATAATCACTGCCGGAATCATCATCTTCCTGGAGCAGATCTGGGGAGAGGAGTGGGAACAAAGCAAAGCCCACACACTGTCAATTCAATGCAATCATCAGTCACTGCATTCCAACAGAATTCCTTTTCAGATCAAGATCTATCATGAACCTGCTTTCTACAACGTTTTAAATTATCCTTAGTTACTTGTTCTCTTCTTCCGGATGGCTACCCTGTATGAGAAAACGATTTCCCTTTTTGCTGCCACATGGCTGAGCTGCAGCTACATGCTAGCTTACTTGGTGACATGGTTTAGTGGGAGGTGTCCCTGACCATGGCAGGGGGGTTGGAACTAGATGATCCTAAGGTCCTTTCCAACCCTAACTATTCTATGATTCTATAAAATCCTTTAGGTAATACGTTACCATGCATGTACATATTATGCCTTGCTAGTACACTGCACACTTGCCTGCATCAGCCAGACATGGTATCAGTCAATAATCCAACTGCTTTTGAAGCACGTATAAAACCAGCTAATCCTATACGCAACTGATCCAAAACAATGCACAGGATTACTGTGAGCAAAGAGCAAAACATACACAAGATGCATGATAAAACAGCAGACGCAAGTCTCAGCTAAAGATGTGACTTCACAGATCCCCTTCAGTCTTCTCCTGTTCTTCAGCGCAGGCATTGATTTTGCATTCTAATAAATTAACAAATAACATGGAAATTCCAAGGAACATATTCAGTCAGAAGGGGAAGTGTTGTAATTTTTAGCCCACTTAAATGGACATTGCTGAACCTGTTCTTTGAAGGTTACTAGGCAATGATAGCATCCCTTTAGAGTCCTCCAGAAAGTGTCTTCACTTGTGTTCCCATTACAAACCCAGTCGTGGTTGGTCTTACGGTATCCCTCAGTCCTGGTCATCCCTAAATTCAGAAAATAGCATGGAAATGACTGCAGTAAACCAACGGCAATGATGATGTATCACAGTATCACACTATGTTAGAGATTGGAAGGGACCTCAAAAGATCATCTAGTCCAATCCCCCTGCCAGAGCAGGAACACCTAGATAAGGTCACACAGGAATGTGTCCAGGCAGGTTTTGAATGTCTCCAGAGAAGGAGACTCCACAACCTCCCTGGGCAGCCTGTTCCAGTGTTCCGTCACCCTCACTGAAAAGAAGTTTCTTCTCAAGTTAAAGTGGAACCTCTTGTGTTCCAGTTTATACCCATTACCCCTTGTCCTATCATTGTTTGCCATTGAGAAGAGCCTGGCTCCATCCTCATGACACTCCCCCTTTATATATTTATATACACTAATAAGGTCCCCCCGCAGTCTCCTCTTCTCCAAACTATAGAGACCCAGCTCCCTCAGTCTTTCCTCATAAGGGAGATGCTCCACTCCCTTAATCATCTTAGTTGCCCTGCGCTGGACTCTCTCCAGCAGGTCCCTGTCCTTCTTGAACTGAGGGGCCCAGAACTGGACACAATATTCCAGGTGCGGTCTCACCAGGGCAGAGTAGAGGGGAAGGAGGACCTCTCTCGACCTACTGACCACCCCCCTTCTAATACACCCCAGGATGCCATTGGCCTTCTTGGCCACAAGGGCACAGTGTTGGCTCATGGTCATCCTGCCATCCACTAGGACCCCCAGGTCCCTCTCCCCTACGCTGCTCTCTAACAGGTCGTTCCCCAACCTATATTGGAACCTGGGGTTGTTCCTGCCCAGATGCAGGACTCTACACTTCCCCTTGTTATATTTCATCAAGTTTCTCCCTGCCCAACTCTCCAGTCTGTCCAGGTCTCGCTGGATGGCAGCACAGCCTTCTGGCATGTCAGCCACTCCTCCCAGCTTAGTGTCATCAGCAAACTTGCTGATAGTACACTCAATTCCCTCATCTAAATCATTGATGAATATATTAAATAATACTGGTCCCAGTACTGACCCTTGAGGCACTCCACTTGATACAGGCCTCCAACTAGACTCCGCCCCATAGACTACAACTCTCTGGCTTCTCTCCTTCAGCCAGTTCCCAGTCCACCTCACCACCTGATCATCCAGACCACACTTCCTCAATTTAGCTATGAGGATGCTGTGGGAGACTGTGTCAAATGCTTTGCTGAAGTCAAGGTAGACCACATCCACCGCTCTGCCATCATCCATCCACCATGTTATTTCCTCATAAAAGGCTAAGAGGTTGGTCAAGCATGACTTCCCCTTGGTAAAGCCATGTTGGCTGCCCCTCATAACCCTCTTATCCTTGACATGCCTTAAGATGGCACCAAGGATAAGGTGTTCCATCACTTTCCCAGGGTTGGAGGTGAGGCTGACCGGTCTATAGTTACCTGGGTCCTCCTTCTTGCCCTTTCTGAAGACTGGAGTGACATTTGCTTTCCTCCAGTCCTCAGGCACCTCACCCGTTTCCCAAGACTTGGTAAAGATGATGGAGAGTGGTCTAGCAATGACTTCCGCCAGTTCCCTCAGCACCCGCGGGTGCATCCCATCTGGACCCATGGATTTATGGATGCCCAGATTGCTCAGCTGGTCTCTAACCCATTCCTCATCAACTAAGGCAAACTGCTCCGTTGACCTGACTTCATCTGAGGTCTCAGGGGTACAGGGCTCTTCAGGACTGCCTCCGGCAGAGTAGACAGAGACAAAGAAGTCATTCAATAACTCTGCCATCTCTGTATCTTCTGTCACCAGGGCACCCATCCCGTTCACCAGTGGGCCTACATTGTCTCTGGTGTTAGTTTTATCAGCTATGTATTTCAAAAAGCTCTTTCTGCTGTCCTTGACCCCTCTTGCCAGATTTAATTCTAAGGAGGCCTTAGCCATCCTAGCTGCCTTCCTACATCCTCTAGCAGCAGCCTTATATTCCTCCCAAGTGGCCAGACCCTCCTTCCATGACCTGTAAACTCTGCTCTTCCACTTGAGCATACCCAGCAGTTCCTTATTTAGCCACGCAGGTCTCCTGGCCCTCTTCCTTGACTTCCTACGTGTCGGGATGCTCTGATCTTGAGCTTGGAATAAGCAATCCTTGAATGCCAACCAACTATCTTGGGCCCCTTTACCTTCAAGCAGCCTTGCCCATGGGATTTCCCCTAGCAATTGCTTGAAAAGGCCAAAGTTTGCCCTGCTGAAGTCCAGGGTTACAATTCTACTTGCTATTGTACTGGCCCTACCACACAAGATTCTGAATTCCACCATCTCGTGGTCGCTGCAACCAAGGCAGCCCTCAACCTTTACTGCTTCGACCAGCCCCTCCTTGTTAGTGAGGATGAGATCCAGCAGCGCTCCTCTCCTGCTTGGCTCATCCACCATTTGCATCAGAAAGCTATCATCCACACACTGGAGGAATGGGTGTGGTTTTTTCCTTTTCATTAATGCAACAGTTCAAGACACCCTCTTTGCCCATAACTTGATACTTTAACAATTCCTAGGCTTCTGCATTTTTGTTAACTACAGTATCTAGATGTAGACACGCAAAAGAAAAATATCACATTCTGTTTTTTAACTCATCCCTTACATTTCAAGGTGTCATGAAAGCTAGCAGTTTTGACCTCTAATTTGTTAAAAATTTTACATATTTGGAGCAAAACTCAATCAGCAAAACCTAATCAGAACCAGTGCATGAGCCATTTACAAGTGTTTAGGCAATGTAAATTTTCTTTGTAGCAGAAACACATAAATAAAGGAAAAGCTGACTTTCATCAAGTACGATTTATGAAATATTTTAAGTGCTTATTGTAGAACTATAGCTATCCCTCATATGCTGTAAATAAGGTTTTTTTCATACACACCCATAATCAAATCCAGGAACTACAATAGCCATACCCTGTACTAGAGCACAGCATACACTCCAGAACAAGCCATTTAATTCAGCTTGCGCTTTGTTTGCAAACTGCAAGCCTATAACTTCGCATCAATAATGACCTGGCACTGAGCAATGATATTCCCTAGATACTAAAAGCATCGATATCCCCATGCTGTGTTATTAAGGCAGAGGGCAGGGGTCTCTTCCAGGAAAGCGTTTTTCCTCTTGTCAGCTTTTCAAACGCACAGATGTTCCTGGACGCCGACACAAGTGTCTGTGGTTTGTACCCGAGACCCGCCCCAAGTTCACAACCGAAAAAAGACAGATCACTGTGTTCATGTCCGCAGACACCAGGTGTTCCCCTGCAGGGCACCGCTCCCAGCGCGGTCCCCGCCCCACGCACCAGCGGCCTCAAGCACTGGGAAGCGCCGAGCCGCCGTCTGGTTCGGCCCAGGGCACCGCAGCCCCCTCCCGCTCCGGGGCCAATGGGCACAGGAAGCAGAACAGCAGAGGCTGGTGCGCGGCAAACCCCTCCACGTCCGCTCTGGCTCCACAGCCCCCCGCCTCCGCGGCCGCCTCACGATCCGGCGCAGAACTCACTGCAGCTGCAGAGCCGCCCCGGGCAAACCGTGCGCCCCTGCCCACGGTGCCGGCGGCCCTCCCCGCGGCTCGCCGGTCCCTTCCCTATCGGCACCAGAACCTGGGCGCGGCCGGCCGCAGGCGGCCCCGCGCGGAACGTGTAAGCCCTCACCTGGCTTCGCCTCCCTGGCGCGCTCCTGCCGGGCAGCGCTGCCCGCGGCAGCGTCCCGGCCCTCCCGCTGCGGCGCCGCTGCACTCCCCGCCAGCCCCTGCTCCGCCATGCTGCGCGCGCGGCTCCGGCTGCGCCCGCCGGGATTTCAAACTGCGCCAACACCTCATCCTCCGTAACGTCACCGGCAGCGGCTGCTCTTATTGGCTAGCGGCAGCTGCGTGCGAGCCCAGCCGCAGCGGTAGGGCGGGGCCGCGCGCTGTTAAACGTCCAATAACGGCCGTCCTGCCCCAAACCCGCGTTCAGCGCGCGGGTCGGTCGCGGAGCTCGCGGGAGGCTGCCTGGGCTGCGGTCTCGCTTGCCTCCTGGCCCTGACCAGCTGCCATACGGAAGGCACATGAGCAGTTTCAACGTGCAGGGGTGTCCCGGCTGCATTTCTCAGTCCTTAGATTTCGCTTCCCGACCTCTCAGCATCGCCTGTTTCTGCATTGACATCTCACAACTAGTCTCGCAATCCAGCGCTTCTCTTCCCGCCGCTGTTTGCGTTTTGAGCTGTTAATACAAGTGCCAAGGACTGAAGTCAGAACGATGTGAGCAAAGTTGAGCAGCTGAAGGGGTTCATATTTAATATATTTAACCTAGTAGATCTTTAGCAAAGAGAAGGTGACTGCAGGACGGGAGGGAAGTAAAGAAAGGAAAACCCAAGCCGCTCCAGGGAGCATTCAGTGCCCAGGGGATCATTGTCCTGAAGCATTCATTTCTCCTGCAAATAATAGCTGGTTTTAATCGGCTTTTGGAACAACTGCTTCAGAACATAAACGGCCACGAGAGGGCTGCCTCAGGTTTAAACAGCTCCCACCTTAGAGTTTCTTCTTGTTCACTTCCCAAACATTAACAGCTTTCACAGTCGCAGGGCGGTGCCTACAGCAGTTTTCACGTCCGGAGCAGGCAACAGCCCTGTTCATCCCGACATCACACGAGTCTGAGTTGCCGCCGGTCCACTGAAATCAACCCTTGCCCATCATAACCCCAGAAGAAAAGAGTTTCTCAGTCCCCAGGCCTTGTCTGTAGTATGCCATCAGAACTTAACCATTGCACTGGCCATGCATGTCTAATACTGATGTAGTTTTCACCTATCATAATTAGATACAAAAGTACACTAAAACATAAATTTCTCCACAAAGCATATTTCTGGGGGAAGGTCAGCCTTGGAAGCAGAATGTGTCCATAAATGAAGTGACTCTAAACTGATTTAAGTAATTAAGAGTTGGAAGTTTGTCCCTACTAAACTTACAATGCCATGGAACATAGTGTTATATTTTAAGTGGTCTCCCCAATATTTAAAGAACAGAGTGACACAGTCATTCACAGCATTGAGATTCTGCAATAGGCAATTATAATTAATAAAATTATTAAAATTAATAAATATTAATATTAAATATTAATAATATGTATTTAATAATTAAATAATGTATTTATTTAATTATACTTTATTGAGTTCATGTAATTATTTATTTAATTATTTATTTAGAATATATAGATTATTTATTTATTGTTTGATTAATTATATATAATATTTATTTAATTAATAATATTTATTAATTATAATAATATAATTAAAATATAATAAATATTAATATTAAAATAGATAAAATTAATAAAATTAATAATTAATAAAAATACAAATACACATTTGTATATTCACACAGGGGAATTTCTCTGATATGAAAGAAACTCCACAGAACAAATAAGGGTTTTGAATCCACCCTCAGCAACACATACTAGCAAAATTGTCTTTCAGCTGTACACTGAGTCAGGAACAGGAGAGTAATGGTCAAAAAGAGAAAAAAAAAAAAAGTAAGAAATAGTCTAACAGAGAGGAAAGATAATGAAGAAGCAGCAATAAGAACCTTCACAATAGGAAAAGGAAGGAAAAGAGCATTTGGAAAGAAAAGTACTGGAAAACAGATATTCCACCAAGACGAAGAAGATCATCTTTCAGCATTTAGGCCTTATGGGATGTTCCTTGTCTTGTACTTTTTTCAGCACCTTGAATGCAAAGACTATCAGCATGAAAGGACACAAACAGCAAACACAACAGAGACAAAAACCGAGAAAGGCCAAATAAAAGGGCAGAAAAGCAGAATGCCAAAAATAGCCTGGAAGATGCATGAGAAGCCAAAGTGAGTCTCAAAAAATCAGAAAATGTTTTTGTGACTACAGGAGCACATGAACAAGCTTTTTTCCTGAACTCAGGAGCTAAGTAAAGGATTCAGTAAAAAGCATGAGGTGGCTACAGAAGAAAAGAAAAGGGGTAGCAAGTGAAGAGCAAGCAAAAAATCTCATTCCATAATATATTTTACAGGTCTGCTGTTACTCTTGCCTGTAAGTATAACAGTATGCATGGAGTAACTATATAACCACAGTAACTATATAATTATAAAGTTATAGGTATGTAGGTTCCCACTCAAGCTCCATTGTGGTCTGAAAAAAATCCACTATAGTTGGTTTCCTTCCCCTCATATTGGAAATAGAAACTCAGTCCTCTTATTGTTGGAAATTTTCCACTTTCCAGCTCGAATGTGCATGCATAATGCAGACCATCCATTATTTTCTTGAGCTTAAACAGTTCTTTTTCTCCCTCGATATTTATCCATCCAATTTGTTCTCGAACATAAACTAATGCTTTCCTGAAATCTTTTGGTAAATCATGGTCTGTCTGTCCTTTTGCACAGAAGGGTCTCCATTTCCCTCATCTCACTAGTTGCCTCATCTCACTTTTCTCAAAGCTTAATTTCTTGTGTAAGAGTGACCAGGTCTGTGTGAAGTGCAGGGGACTGGGAGTATTTTACATGGAACATTAACACTCCTGAGTTTGAAAGGAGGAAGAAAAAGTGGTTGCCCTCACACTGTATAATCAGCTCTCATACTTTCTAATGAAATCTCATTGCTATTGCTCTGGTCAATGAGATGGGTGCACTGCAGTCACCTAGATGCTTCTGAAATGCTTAGCCTTATCTAAAGTTAGGTTGCCTTTACCTTGAAATACTGAAACAGCGAGAAGTGCTGGTAGCAGAACTCTGACTTTTGAAAACTGAAATATACCTTCACTCAAAAACATGACAGGGCAGTTAAACAGTTTGTAAATCACAGAAGGCCATTAACTGCTTTACAGAAATAGATGCGAGTGCAGTATCTAAGGAAATGCAGAGAAGAACTTGTGTCTTGGCACTAAAAGATCATTTTATTTTGGTATTTAACTAGTTTAACTGAAGGAACACAATGGTAAAACAGATCCCAAATGTGGGATTTGGCCAGTCTGGGTGTCCTGACAACAGGCACATCAGAAGCAGTCAGATTACAGTAGCTTCAATGCAGGTGTCACACAGGCAGCAGTAAGAGTGTTTTGGCTCAAAGCCTGGTGGAAACCCACTGCCTGGCTAAGAGAAGCAGCCAGCCGTAAGGGATGCTAAAGCTGACGTGCAAGTCAGCCTACAACGCCCTGTGGAGCAGGGCTGAGCTGCACTGGAGAATTATTGCTGTGCGAAATTATGCTGAACTGTTGCATCAGCTCTCCTCAGCACCAGGAAGATGGCTGCCAGTTATTAGAGATATAAGTGTGCAGTTCACAGGGTCAGGACAGCCCTTCCTTTTATGTGTGAGCTTATGAAGAAAAAATACCCATCTACAGAAATGTATGTAGGAGAACAAACTTACTTACTTGACTCTGGACTAGAACTTCTTCATGTGCCATTCATTTCCCTGGAGCAATATCTGTTCATGCCAACTGAGAATTTGATTCCAAAATTAAAAACTCAAAGAAAAATAGCAGAGTGTTTTACACAGAGTTCCTATCCAAAGAAAAAATACCTTCATTCTAATTTGCTGCTGGAAGATAAAACCCTTAATATTTGTGGACATACATAGACTTCAGTTGAGACCAGAGGCTATTTCTGCTTTAAGATTTCTTAAAATAAGATCTTCTTTCTCATGTCTTATTACAAGGCAACCTTAAAATACACATGAAATCAAAAAATCAAATTATTTTGTTACATGTAATGAAAAAGAATTGTTAGTTAATTTAAGGCTTGCAAGCCAGAAAATGTTTATCAAATGTGGAGAATAAGCAGCTGAGACAAGCCAGCAGAGATGTGATAGTGATGGGAAAGAAACAACAAATATGCAGAAAAGACAAAAATAAAAATCTAAAAGAGACTGCTACAGAAGACAGTGAAACAAACATTGTGTGCTGTTTTCTTGTCACAAATTTTCTTGGTTGTCATGGCAACCACTTTAGTACCTCTAGGCCTCCATTTGCCTGCTATAAAATGGGGATTTTTTTTACTGCATGTTTTGTTACTTCATTTGCAAATACTTTTATGTCTGGGGTTGAACGGTGTCACATAACTGTTACTTACTTGGGTTATTAGCTGCAACTAATCTTTGACAAGATTCCATCAGTCTTTAGACTTCTTTTTATAGCTGTATAAACTGAAACCAATGTAAACCTAAATAAATTGAATCTACCCAGAGAAGCAATTAAACTTTTGAAAACCTGTATACTTCCATTCCCACAAAAATTCAAATCCTGGTATTTTTTATTAGATATTTTGAAGCTTCTCAACCAAATGTCTAAATTTATCAAAGATGGAGCCGTATCACTGAGATGAAGATATCTGACTTAGAATCATAGAATAGTTAGGGTTAGAAAGGACCTTAAGATCATCAACTTCTAATCTCCCTGCCATGGGCAGGGACACGTCCCACAAAACCATGTCACCCAAGGCTCTGTCCAACCTGGCCTTGAACACCGCCAAGGATGGAGCATTCACAACCTCCATGGGCAACCCATCCCAGTGCCTCACCACCCTCTCAGTAAAGAATTTCTTCCTTATATCCAATCTAAACTTCCTCTGTTTAAGTTTTAACCCGTTACCCCTTGTCCTGTCACTACAGTCCCTGATGAATAATCCATCCCCAGCATCCTTGTAGGCCCCCTTCAGATACTGGAAGGCTGCTATGAGGTCTCCACACACCCTTCTCTTCTCCAGGCTGAACAGCCCCAACTCTCTCAGCCTGTCTTCATATGGGAGGTGCTCCAGTCCCCTGATCATCCTTGTGGCCCTCCTCTGGACTTGTTCCAACAGTTCCATGTCCTTTTTATGTTGAGGACACCAGAACTGCACACAATACTCCAAGGGAGGTCTCACAAGATCAGAGTAGAGGGGCAGGATCACCTCCTTCGACCTGCTGGTCATGCTCCTTTTGATGCAGCCCAGGATACAGTTGGCTTTCTGGGCTGCGAGCGCACACTGAAGCTGGCTCATGTTCATTTTCTCATCGACCAACACCCCCAAGTCCTTCTCTGCAGGGCTGCTCTGAATCTCTTCTCTGCCCAACCTGTAGCTGTGCCTGGGATTGCTCCAACCCAGGTGTAGGACCTTGCACTTGGCATGGTTAAACTTCATAAGGTTGGCATCAGCCCACCTTACAAGCATGTCGAGGTCCCTCTGGATGGCATCCGTTCCCTCCGGCGTATCAACTGAACCACACAGCTTGGTGTCATCAGCAAACTTGCTCAGGGCGCACTCAATCCCACTGTCCATGTCACCGACAAAGATGTTGAACAAGACCAGTCCCAACGCCGATCCCTGAGGGACACCACTTGTTACTGGTCTCCAGTCGGACATCGAGCCATTGACCACAAATCTTTGCATGCGGCCATCCAGCCAGTTCTTTATCCACCGAGTGGTCCACGCATCAAATTGATGTCTCTCCAATGGAGAGAAAAGGATGTCGTGTGGGACAGTATCGAAGGCTTTGCACAAGTCCAGGTAGATGACGTCAACTGCTCTACCCCTGTCCATCAGTTTTGTAGCCCCATCATAGAAGGCCACCAAATTGGTTAGGCATAATTTCCCCTTAGTGAAGCCACGCTGGCTGTCACCAAGCACTTTGTTGTTTTTCGTGTGCCTTTGCATGCCTTCCAAGGAGAATCTGCTCCAAGATTTTGCCAGACTTCCAGAAGTTGGAAAAATAAGAGCTGGAAATCAGCTGTTCATATCACTGCTTCTCTTTATTAACAGAGGATGCTTTCTTAAGTGTTCTCTGCTGTGACTTGAATAGTTTTCAGAATCTTCTCAATATTGTCTTCTTCAGAAAGGTGCTGAGTGGCCTCAGAACTTGTCTAATGGCTACTTTATATTTTAAAATCTCAGTAATAGCATTCCTGATTTGTTTTTTCCTATTTATAGAACATTCTTTTCTTGCAGTTCACCTCAACAGCTTCCAAGATTCTTACTGCTTTGCCTGCTGAGCACTGAGGTTTTTACCTAGAAACATGCCTCGTATTGTTAACTCTTTAACTTCCAGAAATGCAAGTTTCACCTGACTGACCTTGCAAACTGAACCTTTGCTCTTCTTATCAAGGAGTTGCTAAAACAAATTTTAGTCTTTTCACTCACTGAAGAGGACGCTGCAGTTCTGTTTTCAAGTTCCACTGAAGAGCAGGCAAGGTGCTTCAGTAGGGGTAGAACTGAAAATTGAGTACAACTGAGGATTGATCTAATTCAGATGGGGTTTTTTGGTTGGTTGGTTGCTTGCTTGGTTGCTTGGTTTGTGTTTGGTTTGGTTTTCCTTTACTTGTTTCCTTATTTCACATATATTGAGATATATCTGCCTCTCAGCCATGCTTTCTGTCCTGGTTTAGCAGTAGCAGTCATTTTTTCTACTGGTGCAGTGCTGTGTTTTGACTTTTGGCCTGGGAATAATACTGATAAAGCTGATGTTTTCAGTTGCTGGTCAGAATGTTTACCCTGACCAAGGACTTTGTGAGTCTCATGCTCTGCCAGGGAGGAGGAGAAGCCAGGAGGAAGCAGGGACAGGACACCTGACCCAAACTAGCCAAAGAGGTATTCCATACCACAGCACATCATGCCCAGGATGTAGAAGTGAGAGTTCCCAGAAGGGCTGGATCACTGCGGGGTGGGGGCGAGGTACCGGTTGGTGAGCGGTTGTATTCTCTTGCTTGTTATTTCCTTTATCATTATTACTATTAGTGATAGCAGTAGTGATTTGCATTATACCTTAGTTATTAAACTGTTCTTATCTCAACCCGTGGGAGTTGCATTCTTTTGATTCTCCTCCCCGTCCCTCCAGAAGCGGAGGGAAGAAAGGTGGGGGGGGAAGTGGACTGCGTGGTTCTGATTTACGGCCTGGGCTTAAACCATGACACTTTCATATCAGGGAACGTTCAATCTAGATGCTGACTTATGGAAGGAATCTACATAATAATGGAAAATTAAAGTCTATGCAGATTACTCAACTAAAACACATCTACAACAGAAGTGCTATGCATCAAGCTCCATTAGTATTGGTAGGCCCCTTCTCCAGATACTCAGCTCTCTGCAAGAAGGCCTTATAAGAGTCAAGAAGCAGTCCTTTTCTAGATGTTTCACATTTGTCAAGAGCCCTAGAAGAACAGGCTAAGCCTTTACAAAAGGTGTTCCTCAACTAACTGCAGAGATACTATTGGAACATAGTCCATTACAAAATGTTTTCTTTCTTTGGAGACAATAGGTAGGCAGATTTTCCAACAGATGTTAAAATTGAAGTTGAGTGTTGATGGGAAATTGTAAACAGGCTTCAGCTTCATGACTAATACTGTGAAATTTATATATCAGGCATTTAACATTGCATAACAGAGTGAATGCTATATTTTGTCCTGTTACTATCAAAATTTTCACTGGAATTAGTAAGAATGGGCATCATGGCCATCACTGGCTTCTTAACTTTCTCTCCCTCTAGAGCTGCTGACCACATCTTTGAAAGAATAGCAAAGATGCAGTGATCAAAGGATGAAATCATGATTACTGCAGATGCAGAACATGAGCCATTAGCTATAATTGTGGCAGGCAGAAGGCATGCTAGAAAAGAAAGAAAACTGCTTGTGCTAGTGATTTCACATGAGCACTGCACTGCTTCATTCACTGTAAAGAAAACAAAATTACTAATGACACAAAAGAATGCAGCTGTTGGTGATGGTATATGTTCTTATGATTGACGCTTCCTCTGGTTTCAGTGAAAATTTTGAACATGGCTTTTTAAAAGTGATTCTCCTATAATTTCATGATAGTTCAAGTATTTAAAGTTCTTTTTTCCAAAAGACAGCTGCATCGTTATCTTGTCAGCTCATAATGGCTCTCAGGTCTTAAAAATTAACTGTTACAGTGTGTTGGAAAAGATATCAATTAGCACAAAGTCATTTCTGACAAACACTTGCCAGTGGGTTTATGATTATGTCTTAACAGATGGTAGTTTGAAAGGCTGGAGCTATCTAAAGTGTGCTACTTTGACTGATGGAACAGTAAAAGGCAGCCAGTTCATCTTGGAACTGTTGGAACAAGTCCAGAGGAGAGCCACAAGGATGATCAGGGGACTGGAGCACCTCCCGTATGAACACAGGCTGAGAAAGTTGAGGCTGTAGAGCCTGGAGAAGAGAAGGCTGCGTGCAGACCTCATAGCAGCCTTCCAGTATCTGAAGGGGGGCTACAGGAATGCTGGGGAGGGACTCTTCATTAGGGACTGTAGTGATAGGACAAGGGGTAACAGGTTCAAACTTAAACAGGGGAAGTTTAGATTGGATATAAGGAAGAAGTTCTTTACTGTGAGGGTGGTGAGGCACTGGAATGGGTTGCCCAGGGAAGTTGTGAATGCTCCATCCCTGACAGTGTTCAGGGCCAAGTTGAACAGGGAGATTGGAACTAGATGACCTTAAGGTCCTTTCCAACCCTAACTCTTCTATGATTCTATGATTCTATAAGCACAGGCACACTGGGCTTTAGCTGCTTTCCTGTTCTTGACTTGGGTTTCTGTGCTCTGCAGTCTGCTTAGCTATTTATACATAATCACAATAATTTTCCTACATACTACAGAATTATGCACATATAAGAATAATGCAACATATAACTACATATACAGTCAAATGATATAGTCAACTCTTTTTCTAATGGAATTCTTAAAATATTTTGGAATTTTAAAAATATGTTGAAGGCCTTTCAGGAAGAATTTTTCAGACAAAATGCAGATTTTTCTGCTCAGCACAGCAGATAATGGAGTGCATTCTAAGATCATGGTTTATAAACCAACAGAATATGTGACCCAGTGATCGCTAACAACAGCAATCTATTAAACTAGATAAGATTTGTCTGAATCTTACTTTTTATAGGTAGAATAGCATGTATCTTAGTATATAACATATACTAAACGTTGTTAGTAACAAATGACCAGGACAAAAGTTACTGTTTTGTCTGTATACCATAATTTGTGGCAAAAAGCAGTTAATAACACAAAATAGTGACACAGAGTAAATGGCAAATGCTATCACTGTTTTGTATAGCACTTTGAGACACTCAAACAACATTCGCCATAGCAGGATTGCTTCTTTTACAATATTTCCGTTATATTATAATTCAGAGCACCAAAATAATGGTGTAAACCAGATGTAAAGAAGTGATTGGCTTGAGCTTTTATGTTAAGCATTAGGAAAAAAGATACTGACATCCTTTTGGAAATTGCCTGGGAGGGATGAGAAGCTTCCAATGTTAGATGTTTTTAAGAAGAAATAGACAAGCATCTGTCACAAATCATAGAATCATCACAGAATCATAGAATAGTTAGGGTTGTAAAGGACCTTAAGATCATCTAGTTCCAACACCCTTGCCATGGGCAGGGACACCCCACACTAAACCATGTCACCCAAGGCCTCATCCAGCCTGGCCTTGAACACCGCCAAGGATGGAGCATTCACAACCTCCATGGGCAACCCATCCCAGTGCCTCACCACCCTCTCAGTAAAGAATTTCTTCCTTATATCCAATCTAAACTTCCTCTGTTTAAGTTTTAACCCGTTACCCCTTGTCCTGTCACTACAGTCCCTGATGAATAATCCATCCCCAGCATCCTTGTAGGCCCCCTTCAGATACTGGAAGGCTGCTATGAGGTCTCCACACACCCTTCTCTTCTCCAGGTTGAACAGCCCCAACTCTCTCAGCCTGTCTTCATATGGGAGGTGCTCCAGTCCCCTGATCATCCTTGTGGCCCTCCTCTGGACTTGTTCCAACAGTTCCACATCCTTTCTATGTTGAGGACACCAGAACTGCACACAATGCTCCAAGTGAGGTCTCACGAGAGCAGAGCAGGGGGGCAGGATCACCTCCTTTGACCTGCTGGTCACGCTCCTTTTGATGCAGCCCAGGATACGGTTGGCTTTCTGGGCTGCGAGCGCACACTGCCGGCTCATGTTCATTTTCTCATTGACCAACACCCCCAAGTCCTTCTCTGCAGGGCTGCTCTGAATCTCTTCTCTGCTCAACCTGTAGCTGTGCCTGGGATTGCTCCGACCCAGGTGTAGGACCTTGCACTTGGCATGGTTAAACTTCATAAGGTTGGCATCAGCCCACCTCAGAAGCATGTCAAGGTCCCTCTGAATGGAATCCCTTCCCTCCGGTGTATCAACTGAACCACACAGCTTGGTGCCATTGGCAAAGTTGCTCAGGGCACACTCAATCCCACTGTCCATGTCACCAACAAAGATGTCGAACAAGACCGGTCCCCACACTGATCCCTGAGGGACACAACTCGTTACCGGTCTCCAGCCGGACATCGAGCCATTGACCACAACTCTTTGCGTGCAGCCATCCAGCCAGTTCTTTATCCACCGAGTGGTCCACCCTTCAAATTGATGTTTCTCCAATTTAGAGACAAGGATGTTGTGTGGGACAGTGTCGAACACTTTGCACAAGTCCAGGTAGATGACATCAACTGCTCTGCCCCTGTCCATCAGTTTCATAGCCCCATCATAGAAGGCCACGAAATTGGTCAGGCAGGATTTCCCCTTAGTGAAGCCATGCTGGCTGTCACCAACCACCTCCTTGTTTTTCATGTGCCTTAGCATGTCTTCCAGGAGAATCTGCTCCAAGATTTTGCCAGGCACAGAGGTGAGACTGACTGGTCTGTAATTCCCCGGGGCATCCATTTTCCCCTTCTTGAAAATGGGGGTTATATTTCCCTTCTTCCAGTCATCGTGGTTATAAGTGATTATAAGTGGTTATAATGAGCTCATCTTCAGGCAGACAGCTGATGAAGCACAGCCCTACTTCCCACAACCCAGCATGCTATTTTTTGTAAACAGAGTATTGAAAGATGCTTCCATCAGACGAATGCTTTTTCATCCTTTGAAAGGTGATAGATGAAGGTAAACTTAACCTGTGATTGCAGGCATCTTAAGGGGAAAAAAGGGCATATCTACTTATGTATATGTAAGAGGTCCCAGACTTTTTTGTGCTTGCTTTCTGTTGAACCAGCTTGTGATGTTAAGTATAGCTTTCCAAAGACTGTTTTTTCCCCTCTTTCCCCATCTGCCACTATACACACAGAGCTGTTTCTGTCAGTGCTGAATGGAAAGTACAGGTGGAAAGAAAAGGCCCAGTCCTCAACATAAGAAGCGCAGCTAGGTGCTGTAGTGATTCACTGGTGTACTTCCTGACAGCACAGCATTATCATGGGAAGCTACAATTTTACTTTTAGGAATTCCAGGCTCCAAGGCCAGTGGGAATGCTTGGAGCAAGGAAGACATGCCATCAGTGGAAGAGGAACAGATCAGGGAACATCTAAATGGAGTGGACATACACAGGTCCATGGGATGTACTCAGAAATGCTGACAGCTGGCCAATATCACTGTAAGGCCACTTTTGATGATCTCTGAAGGGTCATGGGGATCAAGGAAAGTTTCAAGGAAGAAAGCAAATGACACTCCTATCTTCAAAAAGGGCAAGAAGAAGGATGCAGGGAACTGCAGGCCAATCAGCTTCCCTCAATGTCTGGGAAGGGGATAGAGCAAGTGATTCTGGAAGCCATTTTCAAACACATGAAAGACAAGAAAGTGATCTGGAATAGTCAGCATTAGGAGCAGGAAATTTTGCTTGACTAACCTGAAATAGTTACTAGCTCAGTGGGTGAGTGTATAGCACTGGATATTCTGACTTCAGCAAGGCCTTCATGCACTTCATTTTATTACATCCTTGTAGACAAACTGATGAAGTATGAACTAGATACGAGAACTGTGGATCAAAAACTGATAGAACTGCCTGGGTCAAAGGGTTGCTGACAGCAGTATGAGTCCAACTGGAGGCACTCATTAGTGGTGTACCCCACGGTTCAACAATGGGGCTGACATTGCTAACCTCTTCATTAAAAACCTGGATGACAGGACAGGCTGCACTCTCAGCAAGCCTGCAGATTATGCAAAGCCCAGCGAAGTGGCTGATAGATGGAAATGCCCATCCCATTATCTGCTTTAATCAAAAATTATTCTCTTGCTGACATGAGGGCAACTTCATTTAAACTAATATAAGAAAATATTACTCGGTTCATTAAAGTTCTATGAAAATAACAATATTAATAAATATTATTAGATAGATAAAACTCTTCATTATTGTCATGGTTTAAGCCCAGCTGTAACTTAGAACCACACAGCCTCTCTCTCACTCACCCCCCTTCCTCCCCCCCACTCCCAGAGGGATGGGGAGGAGAATCGAAAGAATGTAACTCCCACAGGTTGAGATATGAACAGTCCAGTAACTAAAGGACAGTTCCATGTCCTTTTTATTTTGAGGACACCAGAACTGCACACAATACTCCAAGGGAGGTCTCACAAGAGCAGAGTAGAGGGGCAGGATCACCTCCTTCGACCTGCTGGTCACGCTCCTTTTGATGCAGACCAGGATACAGTTGGTATTCTGGGCTGTGAGCACACACTGAAGCCGGCTCATGTTCATTTTCTCATCGACCAAGACCCCCAAGTGCTTCTCTGCAGGGCTGCTCTGAATCTCTTCTCTGCCCAACCTGTAGCTGTGCCTGGGATTGCCCTGACCCAGGTGTAGGACCTTGCACTTGGCATGGTTAAACTTCATAAGGCTGGCATCAGCCCACCTCACAAGTGTGTCAAGGTCCCTCTGGATGGCATTCTTTCCCTCCGGCGTATCAACTGAACCACACAGCTTGGTGTCATCAGCAAACTTCTTGAGGGTGCACTCAATCCCACTGTCCATGTCACCGACAAAGATATTGAACCCTGTTTTTCCCTGAGTCTATCAAACATTATTCTGTATGGAACACTGTTCTGTATGGAACATCATTCTGTATGGAACACTGTATAATACCAACATACAGCCAGGCTTTTCAAAATATATAATAGAACAAAATGAAATATCCCAAATATTCCACTGGTAATACTGAAATAAGATACTGTACTCATTACTTGTCAATTAGCCTGGTAAAAAAAAATTGTCACAACCACTTGCCAGAATTGATATGTACTTGAGGATGACATAAAACAGTAGCTCTTAATAAAAGCCCAGGACTGAATCTGGTTATTTTCAATGTTAATCACACTGCAATGCCACTTATATTGAGCTGTTGTACTGCATGGGAACCAAGTCCTGCAGAAACTTACATAGCCAAGACAAACAACACAAGGATAACGCATACAAGCAGGGCTGAAACAGCAAAACAGTAGCACAAATGCAAGCACAAGCAGTGAGTTTTAAGGTAAAACAACAAGGGGGGGGGTGTATATATGCATATAAATGTGCATGGAAAGACCTTAGTTAACCTAGGAAAAGACAACACGAAATCAGTAAAAGAACGGACTATAGCTGCCCCCAAAAGAAGCACAAGTGAAACAAACCCACTTCTTTCTTAAGCACTAGAAAGAAAAGTATAGCAAATATTATACTGTGAATAGAAGAGGAGGTTTTGGGGAAATTCTTACATGATAGATACTGTAAAACATACTTACATGATAGGCCTGTAGACACATGATATTTTCTTATATTCTACAGCCCACTGTAGGAGAGGATCTGGTTCGAGACCATCTTAAAAACCTAAACGTACACAAGTCCATGGGACCTGATGAAATCCATCCGCGGGTCCTGAAGGAGCTGGCAAATGAAGTTGCTAAGCCACTGGCCATCATATTTGAAAAATCATGGCAGTCAGGTGAAGTTCCCGATGACTGGAAAAAGGGAAATATAACCCCCATTTTCAAGAAGAGGAAAATGGATGACCCAGGGAATTACAGACCAGTCAGGCTCACCTCTGTGCCTGGCAAAATCTTGGAGCAGATTCTCCTGGAAGACATGCTAAGGCACATGAAAAACAAGGAGGTGGTTGGTGACAGCCAGCATGGCTTCACTAAGGGGAAATCCTGCCTGACCAATTTGGTGGCCTTCTATGATGGGGTTACGAAACTGATGGACAGGGGCAGAGCAGTTGATGTCATCTACCTGGACTTGTGCAAAGTGTTCGACACTGTCCCACATGACATCCTTTTCTCTAAATTGGAGAGATACCAATTTGATGGGTGGACCACTCGGTGGATAAAGAACTGGCTGGATGGCCGCACGCAAAGAGTTGTGGTCAATGGCTCAATGTCTGGCTGGAGACCGGTAACAAGTGGTGTCCTTCAGGGATCGGTGTTGGGACCGGTCTTGTTCAACATCTTTCTCGGTGACATGGACAGTGGGATTGAGTGTGCCCTGAGCAACTTTGCCAATGGCACCAAGCTGTGTGGTTCAGTTGATACGCCGGAGGGAACGGATGCCATCCAGAGGGACCTCAACACACTTGTGAGGTGGGCTGATGCCAACCTTATGAAGTTTAACCATGCCAAGTGCAAGGTCCTACACCTGGGTTGGAGCAATCCCAGGCACAGCTACAGGTTGGGCAGAGAAGAGATTCAGAGCAGCCTTGCAGAGAAGCACTTGGGGGTGTTGGTCAATGAGAAAATGAACATGAGCCGGCTTCAGTGTGCGCTCACAGCCCAGAAAGCCAACCGTATCCTGGGCTGCATCAAAAGGAGTGTGACCAGCAGGTCAAAGGAGGTGATCCTGCCCCTCTACTCTGCTCTCGTGAAACCTCACTTGGAGCATTGTGTGCAGTTCTGGTGTCCTCAACATAGAAAGGATGTGGAACTGTTGGAACAAGTCCAGAGGAGGGCCACAAGGATGATCAGGGGACTGGAGCACCTCCCGTATGAACACAGGCTGAGAGAGTTGGGGCTGTTCAGCCTGGAGAAGAGAAGGCTGCGTGGAGATCTCATAGCAGCCTTCCAGTATCTGAAGGGGGCCTACAAGGATGCTGGGGATGGATTATTCATCAGGGACTGTAGTGACAGGACAAGGGGTAACGGGTTAAAACTTAAACAGAGGAAGTTTAGATTGGATATAAGGAGGAAATTCTTTACTGAGAGGGTGGTGAGGCACTGGAATGGGTTGCCCAGGGAAGTTGTGAATGCTCCATCCCTGGTGGTGTTCAAGGCTAAGTTGGACGAAGCCTTGGGTGGCATAGTTTAGTGTGAGGTGTCCCTGCCCATGGCAGGGGTGTTGGAACTAGATGATCTTAAGGTCCTTTACAACCCTAACTATTCTATGATTCTATGATTATATTAATCTATTCTTTCTCAGGCTCTGGACGTCTCCACAAATAATTTATAAAAAAGAAGGCTCAGTCTGGCATCACTTCTTTCTTCTAAAGCATCCCCCTTCAATACATCTAGGTAGCATGGTTGTAAGTGTAACAAGCTACACAGTTATTTCAGAGCCATGAACTTTGTATATAACTGAGATCTTAAAGTACAAATACCTGCTCAGAAACAGGAAACCACACCCTAATTACTGCTTTGAAGAGCTTGGGCATGTTATTACTACCTAAAATTGACTTCATGTTGACTATATAACTACATATCTAATTCCTGTGCAATGAGCTAAAGTAGTCAGCAGCTCCAGTAAACAACAGTTCAATTGTTAGAACATACCACAAGTTCTTCAGCACTAATTTATGATGATACATAATTAATCACAAGAACACTAAGAAATACCATTTAATGAAAGACACAATGAATGCAATGTACTACTGAAGAACACTAAGAGCTTATGCTTCTAACACAACCTATCCCAAAATTCATTATACTTACACTAGCAATAACAGCCTGAGAAAGGTTCAGTTAATACCTAGATCTTGCCTTTTACTTCAGTAACAGCAGAATGTCCTCTTGCCCATGATGTTCGAATAGTCTTTTTTTTTTTTTCCTATAAATATATATAAAATGCCAGCTTGTGCTGTACCTTTGCTTGTGGCCTGTGCAGTGTTCAGGCATGCAGCTTTCTGTATTTAACACTGCATTTTACACTTGCCTGGCCTCCTTCTATTCAGTTCTCCAACAATGCATCTTTCATACTTGTATACCAGACACTGTTTATGTACATGTGCCCATTATCCATGTCACAGCAAGCTCCAGAATTTGTCGTATCAGTGCACTGGCCATCTAATGCAAACAACTGTGGATTTTAACCTTTTTCATAATGAAGAATTGGGTAGTTTCTAATCATACTGAACTGGTAAGCTTTGTTCAGAATTTGAGTAAGGGTTGTTTTGGTTTGGGTTGGGTTGGGTTTTGTTTGGTTGGGGTTTTTTAGTTTGTTTATTTGGTCTTTTGTTGTGGTTTTGTTGTTGTTGTTTGCATGGGTGTTTGGGATTTTTTTAGTGTAATTTTAAATAACAAACTGTGGTAGGGTAATTTGCAAAAAACTATGAGGCAGATATGTCTCAATTTCTTTGCTGCTAGAAATTGTACATTTCAAGTGTCCCATCATTTTTCTTGCAGTTTATTTTGCCTAGGAAATCTTTGCATAGCTACAGAAATATAAGCAGAACAATAAAATACCTTACCTACTCGATTCCTATTTATTTTGCCCTTAACTTAAAATGAAGTTGGTTACTAGAATAACTGTGAATATTATCTTAACAGACCTTACAATACACAGCAGAGAAACTTACTATCAGCTTGCCATGGAAATACCCTGCTGACTTGGGTTAAAGGAAGATGAAGAAAGCAGATGTCAGATGTGCTTGTTCCTGGGGAAGGCGGTAAAATTGTAGAAAAGAAGGTAGTGAGCAAATCCAAATGCCAGAAACACTGTTTCCCAGGACTTCAGTATCACTTAGGCTAGAAATATTGTTGCAGATTAGCAAGATTATATATCTGGACATTATTAGTGCAAACGAAAGAGGTGACAGGCCAGGGAGAAAAGGAACTTTCCAAGGATTAAGGAAGAAAGAATTAAGAATGAGAAATAGGCCATAGTCTGAGTACCTCTGTTTTTTTCAATGTCCTCATCACCAATACATTGTCAAGAGATATTTTTTGGAAGTCTGTCCAGCTCTGAGTGCAACCAGACAACATTTAGTCCTCTGTAATATATCTGCAGCCAAGAGACAAAATTGATGCTGGGAAAGTGAAGCTACCTAAGTGAAATACTGATACATCAAGTCGCCAGGATGGGAAGGATATGAATGCCAAACATGTTGCATTACTAAACTAGGTAATACAGGGTACTAATAATAATGGCTGAAACTGCTGAATGTATCCAGAAGGAACAAAAGGAAATAAAACTATTTGCAGTGCCTGTAACATATTTCATTATGATGTTTCTCAATGCTAATATAATTTTGGTGTAACTTAAAGGCAGTTGTCTATGGGATGACCGTTTCTGGTACCTTACTGCAGTCTAATTATCCAAGTTCATTAGTTAAATTATATTTCAAGTCTCTCATCTATACTCATCAAAATCATGAGTCTTACTTCTTGACAAATGGTTACTACAACAACAAAGACAGATGTAGAGGCGATGGCAGCCTCCTGCAGAACATGGTGCAGAAACAATCCTCCGAATCACCTTATTACCTCCTAGATACTGCATTCATGTTTACAAGTAAGCAAAACAGGACTTAATTAAGCAGCAAATAACACTGGAAGAGGATGGAAACCAGTTTATTGATGTCTAAACAGGTGAGAATGGGGCTCATCAAGAACTGAGGGGACAGCAGTCTGCTTTCTTTGTGCTGTTAACGACTTTAAGGTCTAGTCATGCCTTTACAAGTGCCTTAAAACCAGGATGGGATAATGTGGAGACATGGTTAGCAAGCAAAGGTCATGTTCCCATGTCTGAGCTTAATTAAGCACAGATTCTGTGAAAGTGAGAAAAAACACCAGTTGTGTACAGTTGCCAGCAGTGTAAAAACCCTGGAAGTTAACCAATAGAGATAGAAGACCAGCTGGCCAACATTGTAGCTAAAAATTGTCTGTGAACTAGGAGCAGAGACCTTGAGAGGAGGATGTGTATATGAGCAGGGGAAATCACCGAAATGCACCTGGAATGTACCCAATGCTGTATATGCCAACCAATCACTGCGGGAAGCTGTGTGTACGTGGCAGTTTGACACTATATATACCCATTATTTGAGCACAATAAACGGATCACTTTTATCAATCATATTGATTGTGCATGTGTTCCCTCCGTGCGCGATGACATATTGGCGCCCGAACAGGGACCAACAGAGGAACCCAGGTACCCGTAGTGGCTGGGAGAATTGCGCACGGAGCGGGAAAGCACCGGAGAAGCAGCATCCGGAGGGCTGAAAGAAGAAAAAATGCTCGGTTTTGCTGGTCGAAGATGCTGGGCAGAGAACGGGCAGTGAAAGAAGAAAAAAGAGGCCAATCCTGAAAGAGAAGAGGAGCCTAAGAAAAAAGAGGCCAATCCTGAAAGAAAAGAGGAGCCTAAGAAAAAAGAGGCCAATCCTGAAAGAGAAGAGGAGCCTATTATTAAAAAAAAGAAAAAAAAGAAGAATCGGACTACTAAGTAGTCCTAAGGTAAAGCCCGGAGAAGAGACAGAGGTCAATCCTGAAAGAGAATAGGAGCCTCTGAGCCTGGAGGAAGAAGAGGAGCCTCCGCCGCCTGCTAAGTTGGCCTGCTTGCTGGTGAGCTGCATTGGTACCAAAACTTAAAAAAGAGAGAGTAGTGAAAAATGGAAAGACAAGCGGCCTTTGATTTATTTAAGTGCTTCTTACAGAAGCGGGATCTAGGAAAAGGGCTTACTGCCCTCTTTGATTATGGAATGAGACGTGGGGTGCTATCGAGAAAGTTGTCTCCAGGAGAGGAGCTGCTGGAGCGGCTGCGGGACACCGAGGTGCTGCGAGTGGAGGAGCCGCGGGTGCAGACCTTTGCACGGGAGCTGTGGAAGAAAATGCCCCGGGAGGTGCAGCCAGAGCTCTCGGGCCGCGCGGCCGAGAGGGCAGCCCTGGAGCTGCAGCGAGACTGCCAGAAACCGCGGCAACGGCAACAGCAACGGCAAAAACGGCAGCCGCAGGAAAACGCGAAGTGGAGTCCTGGTAACACTCCCCTTTGTGCGACAGGGCGAGGGACAGGGGGGGTCCCCACAACGAGCGACAACAACCCTCAAAGCCTACCCTGGGGGAATCCTCCCTGCTGACGACAAACTGGCCCCTACAGAAAAGAAAAAAAAAAAAAAAAAAGTACCCTTATAGCCTTTTGAATATGTTATATGAATACTGTGGCAGGCTGGGGACTTGAAACCCCATATACAACTCATTTGATAGTCTCTTTGTTATCCACATGTACTAGAAGTTGGGAAATATATATCCATGTATATTTGTGTTTCTATTAGCCCTTGGAGACTTTTTAAGGATATTGCTGACCACTTCTTCCCATGTAGGCTGGCCACCTGCATCGGAATGAGTGTGCATTTTGATCAGTGTAAAAGCCCAAGGCTCATGCGATGTGGGGAGGCAGAGCCTCTGCGGGGACGCCTGCTAAAGTTGAGCCTGCAACCTCACGCTGCGATGATGCTGCTTGGAGCTGATTTTTGATTGTCTTCACAGGGTCCTTACGCTACGTTCCGTATGAGGGACTGTGTAGTGGAAGTAATGATTGTCTAGGCTTTGTGTTTTGAATATTGTAGTTGTATGGAGTGTGCTTGTGGGATCCCATGTGTGTGCGTGTGTGTGTGTGTTGAGGGCAGACAGTGTTCTATGTATTTTTTGTTGTTGGGTTTGTGTAAAAGTTTTAATGGGTAACAGATTAACATTTTGGACAAGAAAGGGTTAATGCAAAAGTGCTGTTGCTGGCAGGTATTTATGGCTGCTGCTAAACAGGCAGGCAGCTGTAGCTTCACATTCCTTTCCCATCAGAATGTCTTTGAATCACTCTAACCCAGCTCCTTCTCAGGAGCTGATAAGGGGTATGTTTGTATCCTCCTACCTACAGAGCCAGGGTGGCTACCTGCAAAGTTTGTTAACCCTTACCATAAGTTGGACAGACAAGTGGAGAAACCTGATACCTCAGCTATAGGAGCTGACAGTAAATACCCCGAGCAGAATGAGATAGAGGAAGAGAAAAATAAATGATTGCAGGACATCACTTGGGGGTAACTGAAAAGTAACAACTTGAATATGTGTGCTTGTAACGTAGCTATTATTGGAGGCTGTGATTTTGTGTGTAAAACCACCTATATTTACTAGCCAGTTACTAATGAGAAACTATACCTTGTACTGTGTGGATTTGTTACTTGTAAAAGAGATGTTAGAGCATGCAAATTTGCAGCAGCTACTAGAAAATGCTAAGACAAAAACTAGAAGGATTGTAATACAATGGTAGTGTAGAGGGTGGGAAAAAAAAAAAAAAAAAAAAAAAAAAAAGCCTTCTTCAACATGCAGCACAAGAAGCTGCACCAGTAGACCTGGACGAGAGCCTGAACATTTGGACTCTTATCAACCATAAACCTTGAAAGAAGTGAAAGGGACAAGTTGGGAAGAACCGGAGAAAGAACATCGGGTGGAACCGAAGAGAGAACAGCAAGGTAATTTCTGAGGACTGTAAATTTGATGCTTAAGACATGATAAAGAATGTGTAGTCAAGGGAAAGTGAAAGTTTCGATATAATGAGTAGTGATGGCAAAGAACTATGTTTAGAAATAATTGGTCAAGCAAAAGTGCATGGACAGTAATGTGATTAGCTGAGAAAGTGCGTGATCAATAAGATTGTTTCGTGACCAAAGGAACTAACCCACTACTAACCGCTAGGCAGAATACTATAAAAGCCTGTAAGCTCACTCAATAAGGGATTTTGTTTGTAGCCAGAAACGGAGTCAGTGCCTTAGCTGCCACAGGATCGGGCCTGGCAGGGGGTGCCGTCCCATATAAAGTCCCATATAATTGCCTATGTACAGTAGGTATCTTAGGCATGTTTATCCCTAATAGCACTATGATAATATACAAAAGAGGATTGTGTTCTTGAAGCTGTGATGACAAAGTAAATTTTTGGAACCTAGGTGAAATAATAGCTGCCTCATTTTTAGCTCCTAAAGTAGCTAGAGCTTAAGCTTTAGCAACATTAAATAAACCAGGCTGTTGACTTGCGAAACAGACAAATGCTACTATGCTTGCACTAAGCGGACTTTTAACTCATGTCGATAGTATTCGTCATGCCACCTTACAGAATAGAGCAGCAATCGATTTTTTGTTGTTGGCACAAGGACATGGTTGCACAGAGTTTGAAGGGATGTGCTGTATGAATTTGTCAGATCATTCGGAGTCAATTTATAAAAGTATACAACAATTAAGAGAAGGGGTCAAGCGACTAATAAGAGATGATGGTTTGGATTGGTTGACAAAACTCTTTAAAGGATGGGGAATTTCTGGATGGCTTAAAGATTTGCTTATGCAAGGTGCAACTATACTGTGTGCAGTAGTCTTATTTGTGTTAATAGCAAGTTGTATGCTGCGATGTGTGATATCAATGCTTAAGAAAAGTGTAGCGTCCGTCTAACTTGCTCAAAAAGAAAAAGGGGGAATTGTGGAGACATGGTTAGCAAGCAAAGGTCATGTTCCCATGTCTGAGCTTAATTAAGCACAGATTCTGTGAAAGTGAGAAAAAACACCAGTTGTGTACAGTTGCCAGCAGTGTAAAAACCCTGGAAGTTAACCAATAGAGATAGAAGACCAGCCGGCCAACATTGTAGCTAAAAATTGTCTGTGAACTAGGAGCAGAGACCTTGAGAGGAGGATGTGTATATGAGCAGGGGAAATCACCGAAATGCACCTGGAATGTACCCAATGCTGTATATGCCAACCAATCACTGCGGGAAGCTGTGTGTACGTGGCAGTTTGACACTATATATACCCATTATTTGAGCACAATAAACGGATCACTTTTATCAATCATATTGATTGTGCATGTGTTCCCTCCGTGCGCGACGACAGGATAACTATAGCCAGCTGTTGCTACCAATACCTGCTATCCCACAAGCATCATTCTGCACAGGACTGTATGATACTGAATGTTCCTTTAATAAAGAAAATAAAAGGTAGCATCAGTAAATAGTAGGTAACAGTGTGTACTCTAAAGAAGATGCCTTCCCACTGGCACAGATCAAATAGGTGTTTTTTCTCAACATGTGCAGGAACAAGAAGAATTAAAATATGATTTGCACCATATGAATTGCATCTCTGGTTCAAGACCATCTTAAAAACCTAAACGTACACAAGTCCATGAGACCCGATGAAATCCATCCACGGGTCCTGAAGGAGCTGGCTAATGAAGTTGCTAAGCCACTGGCCATCATATTTGAAAAATCATGGCAGTCAGGTGAAGTTCCCGATGACTGGAAGAAGGGAAATATAACCCCCATTTTCAAGAAGAGGAAAATGGATGACCCAGGGAATTACAGACCAGTCAGGCTCACCTCCGTGCCTGGCAAAATCTTGGAGCAGATTCTCCTGGAAGACATGCTAAGGCACATGAAAAACAAGGAGGTGGTTGGTGACAGCCAGCATGGCTTCACTAAGGGGAAATCCTGCCTGACCAATTTGGTGGCCTTCTATGATGGGGCTACAAAACTGATGGACAGGGGCAGAGCAGTTGACGTCATCTACCTGGACTTGTGCAAAGCATCTGACATTGTCCCACATGACATCCTTTTCTCTAAATTGGAGAGACATCAATTTGATGCGTGGACCACTCGGTGGATAAAGAACTGGCTGGATGGCCACATGCAAAGATTTGTGGTCAATGGCTCGATGTCCGACTGGAGACCAGTAACAAGTGGTGTCCCTCAGGGATCGGCGTTGGGACCGGTCTTGTTCAACATCTTTGTTGGTGACATGGACAGTGGGATTGAGTGCACCCTCAGCAAGTTTGCCGACGACACCAAGCTGTGTGGTTCAGTTGGTATGCTGGAGGGAAGGGATGCCATCCAGAGGGACCTCGACACGCTTGTAAGGTGGGCTGATGCCAACCTTATTAAGTTTAACCATGCCAAGTGCAAGGTCCTTCATCTGGGTCGGAGCAATCCCAGGCACAGCTACAGGTTGGGCAGAGAAGAGATTCAGAGCAGCCCTGCAGAGAAGGACTTGGGGGTGTTGGTCAATGAGAAAATGAACATGAGCCAGCTTCGGTGTGCACTTGCAGCTCAGAAAGCCAACTGTATCCTGGGCTGCGTCAAAAGGAGCGTGACCAGCAGGTCGAAGGAGGTGATCCTGCCCCTCTACTCTGATCTCGTGAGACCTCACTTGGAGTATTGTGTGCAGTTCAGGTGTCCTCAACATAAAAAGAACATGGAACTGTTGGAACAAGTCCAGAGGAGGGCCACAAGGATGATCAGGGGACTGGAGCACCTCCCGTATGAAGACAGGCTGAGAAAGTTGGGGCTATTCAGCCCGGAGAAGAGAAGGCAACGTGGAGATCTCATAGCAGCCTTCCAGTATCTGAAGGGGACCTATAAGGATGCTGGGGATGGATTATTCATCAGGGACTGTAGTGACAGGACAAGGGGTAATGGGTTAAAACTTAAACAGAGGAAGTTTAGATTGGATATAAGGAGGAAATTCTTTACTGTTAGGGTGGTGAGGCAGTGGAATGGGTTGCCCAGGGAAGTTGTGAATGCTCCATCCCTGGTGGTGTTCAAGGCTAGGTTGGACGAAACCTTGGGTGGCATGGTTTAGTGTGAGGTGTCCCTGCCCATGGCAGGGGTGTTGGATCTAGATGATCTTAAGGTCCCTTCCAACCCTAACTATTCTATGATTCTATATGCACGGAAAGATCTACAGAACATTAAACAAAATGAAGGGAAAGCAGTATGCAAGCAAAACCCTGGCTGGTAAAGGATATGAGGTTAAAAGGAAATTATCATAGCAGAATTTAGTTTTCCCTCTTAATTTTACTAGGATCACCTCTATCTGATAGCAGAATACAGTCATCCCAGTTATGGTAACCCCGTAACAGTTACCTGTTACAGTGGTAACGGGTTAAAACGTAAACAGGGGAAGTTTAGATTGGATATAAGGAAGAAATTCTTTACTGTAAGGGTGGTGAGGCACTGGAATGGGTTGCCCAGAGAACTTGTGAATGCTCTATCCCTGTTGGTGTTCAAGGCCAGGCTGGACAGAGCCTTGGGTGGCATGGTTCAGTGGGAGGCATCCCTGCTCATGGCAGGGGGTTTGGAACTAGATGATCTTAAGGTCCTTTCCAACCCTAACTATCTATGATTCAATGACAATATGATTTACCAGTTGAAAAAACCATGTGTATGTTTTCTCAGGCAGTCTTTTCCTGGCCAAGGAAGCTTTTTCTCTTTCAAATACAAATCACTCATAGCAAGAGAACTGTTGACAACAACCTATAAATATTAAATAGGGCTATTAGCAGGGAAATATCTTATTGTAAATTTGCAAAACTATCAGTGAATAGTTTCCCTTATGTAAGTGAAGGTTCCGTACACTTCACTGAAACATGCAAGAAATGCCCTTCAGTCTACCAGGCAGAAAACCTTAAGTAAAGCTTTGGTACCATACAGCTTGTGGCACACTGAGAGTTAACATGTAGATGAAATCCTACAAATAAAACAAGGTGTCTTTAAAAGGAACAAGCAGAGGAAGAAACATTATATACAGTATGTTATTTTGTAAAAACCAAAACAATTTAGCTTTGAGTTCTGATTCAGGAAAGATCCAAAGTGTGCTTACTACCTTCCTTAATCATACTTCAAAGAAGGTACTAGCTGAGAAGGTCTACTCCATCTTCCAGCCAGCTGGACTGTTCCCACTCTGTGGCTGCCCAAGTCAATTTGGAAGCTGAATGTGGCCTGTTCTGAGAAAAGTGTCATCTATCACTGGTATGGAAAATCATTCTGGTTTCCTGTCATTTATGTAGATTCACAGTATTCACAGTATGCTAGAGATTGGAAGGGACCTCAAAAGATCATCTAGTCCAATCCCCCTGCCAGAGCAGAAACAGCTAGATAAGGTTACCCAGGAATGTCTCCAGAGAAGGAGACTCCACAACCCCCCTGGGTAGCCTGTTCCAGTGTTCTGTCACCCTCACTGAAAAGAAGTTTCTTCTCAAGTTTAAGCGGAACCTCTTGTGTTCCAGTTTGTACCCATTACCCCTTGTCCTATCATTGTTTGCCATTGAGAAGAGCCTGGCTCCATCCTCGTGACACTCCCCCTTTATATATTTATATACACTAATAAGGTCCCCCCTCAGTCTCCTCTTCTCCAAACTATAGAGACCCAGCTCCCTCAGTCTTTCCTCATAAGGGAGATGCTCCACTCCCTTAATCATCTTAGTTGCCCTGCGCTGGACTCTCTCCAGCAGGTCCCTGTCCTTCTTGAACTGAGGGGCCCAGAACTGGACACAATATTCCAGGTGCGGTCTCACCAGGGCAGAGTAGAGGGGAAGGAGGACCTCTCTCGACCTACTGACCACCCCCCTTCTAATACACCCTAGGATGCCATTGGCCTTCTTGGCCACAAGGGCACAGTGTTGGCTCATAGTCATCCTGCCGTCCACTAGGACCCCCAGGTCCCTCTCCCCTATGCTGCTCTCTAACAGGTCGTTCCCCAACCTATACTGGAACCTGGGGTTGTTCCTGCCCAGATGCAGGACTCTACACTTTCCCTTGTTATATTTCACCAAGTTATTCCCTGCCCAACTCTCCAGCCTGTCCAGGTCTCGCTGGATGGCAGCACAGCCTTCTGGCGTGTCAGCCACTCCTCCCAGCTTAGTGTCATCAGCAAACTTGCTGATAGTACACTCAATTCCCTCATCTAAATCGTTGATGAATATATTAAATAATACTGGTCCCAATACTGACCCTTGAGGCACTCCACTTGATACAGGCCTCCAACTAGACTCCGCCCCATAGACTACAACTCTCTGGCTTCTCTCCTTCAGCCAGTTCACAGTCCACCTCACCACCTGATCATCCAGACCACACTTCCTCAATTTAGCTATGAGGATGCTGTGGGAGACTGTGTCAAATGCTTTGCTGAAGTCAAGGTAGACCACATCCACCGCTCTGCCATCATCCATCCACCATGTTATTTCCTCATAAAAGGCTATGAGGTTGGTCAAGCATGACTTCCCCTTGGTAAAGCCATGTTGGCTGCCCCTCATAACCCTCTTATCCTTGACATGCCTTAAGATGGCACCAAGGATAAGGTGTTCCATCACTTTCCCAGGGATGGAGGTGAGGCTGACCGGTCTATAGTTACCCGGGTCCTCCTTCTTGCCCTTTTTGAAGACTGGAGTGACATTTGCTTTCCTCCAGTCCTCAGGCACCTCTCCCGTTTCCCAAGACTTGGTAAAGATGATGGAGAGTGGTCTAGCAATGACTTCCGCCAGTTCCCTCAGCACCTGCGGGTGCATCCCATCTGGACCCATGGATTTATGGATGTCCAGATTGCTCAGCTGGTCTCTAACCCATTCCTCATCGACTAAGGCAAACTGCTCCGTTGACCTGACTTCATCTGAGGTCTCAGGGGTACAGGGCTCTTCAGGACTGCCTCCGGCAAAGTAGACAGAGACAAAGAAGTCATTCAGTAACTGTATCTTCTCTGTATCTTCTGTCACCAGGGCACCCATCCCGTTCATCAGTGGGCCTACATTGTCTCCGGTGTTAGTTTTATCTGCCATATATTTGAAAAAGCTCTCTCTGTTGTCCTTGACCCCTCTCGCCAGATTTAATTCTAAGGAGGCCTTAGCCATCCTAGCTGCCTTCCTACATCCTCTAGCAGCAGCCTTATATTCCTCCCAAGTGGCCAGACCCTCCTTCCATGACCTGTAAACTCTGCTCTTCCACTTGAGCATACCCAGCAGTTCCTTATTTAGCCACGCAGGTCTCCTGGCCCTCTTCCTTGACTTCCTACGTGTCGGGATGCTCTGATCTTGAGCTTGGAATAAGCAATCCTTGAATGCCAACCAACTATCTTGGGCCCCTTTACCTTCAAGCAGCCTTGCCCATGGGATTTCCTCTAGCAATTGCTTGAAAAGGCCAAAGTTTGCCCTGCTGAAGTCCAGGGTTGCAATTCTACTTGCTATTGTACTGGCCCTACCACACAAGATCCTGAATTCCACCATCTCGTGGTCGCTGCAACCAAGGCAGCCCTCAACCTTTACTGCTTCGACCAGCCCCTCCTTGTTAGTGAGGATGAGATCCAGCAGCACTCCTCTCCTGCTTGGCTCATCCACCATTTGCATGAGGAAGTTATCATCCATACACTGGAGGAACCTCCTGGACTGTGGCTGGGTTGCTGTGTAGTCCTTCCAGCAAACATCAGGGAAGTTAAAATCTCCCACAACAACCACGGCCTGTGACTGTGCGGCCGCTCTCAGCTGCCTGTAGAAGGCCTCGTCAACTTCCTCACCCTGATCTGGTGGCCTGTAACAGACACCCACAACAGTATCGCCCCTGCCAGCCTGCCCCTTAATTCTCACCCACAGACTCTCAACTCGCTCGTCATCTGTCCCTGGACAGAACTCAGTACATTGCGGCTGCTCTCGCACATAAAGAGCAACCCCACCACCCCGCCTGGCTGGCCTGTCTTTCCTGAAAAGGACATAGCCCTCCATGACTATATTCCAGTCATGCGAGCTGTCCCACCACGTCTCTGTAATTGCCACCAGATCATAATCTCCTGACTTAACACAGGTCTCCAACTCCTCCTGCTTATTTCCCATGCTGCACGCATTGGTGTATAGGCATTTCAAGGAGCGAGCTGAGCTCACCGATTTCACCCTAGGATTATAGGAGGCCTCCCAGTCTTCATCAATTCTAGAGTGCTGCCCCACTGGGGCAAGCCCAGCTACAACCCCATCCCCCTTCGAATCTAGTTTAAAGCTCTTCAAATGAGCCCTGCTAATTCATGCCCCAGCATCCTTTTGCCTCGGTGAGATAAACCTTTCCCACGTGCCATTGTCCGGACTGGTGCCTTATAAAACCAGCCGTTATCAAAGAATCCAAAGCCCTGCCTGCAGCACCAGTCTCGTAGCCAATCGTTTATGGACTGAATTTTCCCATTTAGTCCCACATCATCACTGGAAGATGGAAGGAGTGAGGAGAAGATCACTTGAGCCCCAGACCCTTTCACCATCTGCCCCAAGGCCCTGTAGTCTTTCTTCATCCCCCTCAGACTGCGGGAAGCAGCTTCCCCCCCACCTGTCTGGAAGACCAGCAGTGGGTAGTAGTCTGTCGGGTGCACCAGGCTGGGGAGCGCCTTGGTGATATCTCTGATCCGGGCTCCAGGCAGACTACACACTTCCCTATGATGAGGGTCAACTCTGCATATCGGGCCCTCTGTTCCTCTCAGAAGGGAATCGCCTACGACAATGACCTTTCTTTCTTTCTTATCAGAGGCAGTCTTGAGGTGCGAAGTCGACCGCCTTTTCCTATGTGACCTTGTAGTCTGGCCTTGCACCACATCCTCACTTACCTCTCCATCAAGATCCAGGGCCTCAAACCTATTACGGAGGGGCACCTGGGGAAGCAGGGCAGGAAGGGAGGAGGGTTGCCCACGACTCCAAACTGGAACTCGCTTCCAACCCTCATCGTCTTTTTGGTCCCCTACCTCTGCGCGACAGCTACAGGGCAGGGGCTGTCTCGGGCCATCCCCCTCTGTCTGAGAGGACAGGGGGTCCATCCCCTTTTGGGGGGTACGTCCCTGGAACCGTTCCTGCTGGCACGCCAGGGAGTTACTCCACCAGTCGGTCTCCCTTTCACACTCCCTTATGGTCCTCAGCGTCTCGACCTCCTCCTTCAGTTTTGCCACCAAGCTAAGCAGATCTTCTACCTGCTCACACCTCACGCAGGTGGAATGCTGGCCTCCCTCCCTCGGCAGCAGCAGGCTCTGGCACTCCCTGCAGCCAGAGACCTGAACAGCCACAGTTTGGGACGGGATCTCTGTCTGAGTTGCTACAGTCTCCTTACTGCAAGCTCTCTTTCTGGAGGCGACCATATTGGTCAGCAGTCTGGGACACCAGCAACAGGGTCCGCAACACGACCTGCTTGTTCCTCCCTGCGCCTGGTGGGCAGCAACATGTCGCTCTCAGAGGCTCTTCAAGGCAAGGGGCAGGGGTGGGTTGCCGTCACCGTGAGATCTACACACCACATATAGTAGAATCATGGGAAACTGCATGCTTCAGACCCCCATTTCAAAAATCACTAAAGGAAGTTTTATAGAAATGAAAACAATTACCACTAAAGAAATCAGAGAAAACAAAAACTAAAATTTCAGAACACATCAGTATTGCTATGCCTTGGAAAATGTTGCATTTTTTGTTATTTTCTTGGGATATTGTCAATTCCTCTTTATCAAATCTAATCGTGTCTCTTGCTTCCAGGGTTGGATAAAGATCAGGAACAAAATATGTTTGAATATTTGAAAATATGAGAACAGACCACTCAGACAATGAAACTGATGAGGTATAACTCTCTTCTATTTCCTGTGCTTAAGACCTTTTTCCCCCAATGTGTGCATGTACCTAGCTACCATAAAGTGTATTTTAAGTAAAGTGAAGCTCTTCTCCCAAGAATTAATGTTCTTAAAAAGAAGTCAACACAGTTCAGTAAAAAAGACAGTAACTCATGGGACATGACAAAATCCTTTTTCAGGGGAGGGAAAAAAAAAGCTTGAAATCCAGGTTTGTAAAACCTGCTGTCCTCAGAGTGCTGGCCATCTAATGCACACTTGGGTTTGCTGTCTGCAAGGGTCTCTCGACAGCACAAGTGCAGTCTTCAGCAGTAAGTCCTCGAAGTGCAGAGTTACAGACTGATGGTTCATGCTTTTAGGAACAGAATTCTGTTAAGAGTTGCAGTCATCATGCCTTGCCAAAGCAGCAGTAATAAAGGAGCATCAGAATGTATTAAATGCAATTATGGGACTTACTGAGAATCTCAAAATCTGCCAGGAGGTAATACACTACAAAAGCTGCTCCAAATACAGTACAAAAGCATACATGCTCCAAACTCACTGAGCTGCTGTGAAATTACCTTACATTAAAGGAGTTAAAGAATATAGTAATAATTTGTGAAAGAACAAATGAATCCTGCCACATTTTCCTGGTGATTGATATTTTTTTTTTTTGTCTCTCTTGGCTGCCTCTTTTATCTTTTATATTCCACAACACCACCAGATAGCAGTAATCATTAACAAGCTTGATCCTGCCCAAACTGGAGTGAACGGAACACTGCTAATTGTGTTCAAAGAGAAGTGAAAATGGGTCCCCAAATTAAGGAAGAATAATAATCATTGTGATAATAAGCTAAGGCTTCGGTGTTCCTGTCAATTGTGCTTTGTGTGGCTTTATTTATTTGCTTTAGGGAGATGATGATATGGGGGCATGTAAAAAGAGTATTTTGCTCACCCACATCAGACATGGCTGCTGCCATTTCTGACATAAACAGAGAGGTCATATCTTCAGCAGTGTAAATTGTCAAATCTCCCCTGTAAAGCTGCTGATTTATAGGGATTACCTGGCCTGGAATTTGTACTTCCAACACTGACACTGGGCTAATGCTTCTGTTGGGGAAGAGGGCACTGCTACCCTGAGAATACAGGCTCACCCTCAGCTGCATAACAGACAAGTTATTAAGCCATTCTTACTTGTCTCACCTGAGGTCCCTTTGAACAGATTTTTAGAAAGCTACCAAAACTGCCTCTATATTTGTTATTTCAAACTGCAAATTCATACTGATATTCTATAAAAGAGCTTACCGCATGTGAAACATTGGCTGAATTAAGATTATGTGAATCGCATGATAGGTTTTGAGCAAGTTCCGTTTTCTTTTTTAATGATAAAGGAGCTGTAATGAAGACAGCAAGTCTCAAACTGCTTAGTCTCTAGGGAACTCTCACGGGAGGGACGACAAAGCCTATCAGTGGTGACATATTTTAAGGCAGATGATACACTATGGGCCAAATAATAATAGTAAAGGTAGGCTGCATTTCCTCTCTTGAATTATCCTTCAGCTTCCACAGGCTTCAGCAGCCTCTGCAGCTCATTTGGGGGTTTGCTGTGTCCCACTCCTCCGCCTCAGCCCTGTCAGACATCTTGACAGAAGCTGGAAGACACCTTAGCCTGTTCCTGGCTGCTCACGTCGGGTTTCTGGAATAGACCTGACCCTGTCATAAAACTGGCTCTCCAACGTATTTCTTACAATGCACTTTAAAACATCATCTAAATCCACTGCCAGTCTTGGAAAGGGAGGTCTCAGAAATACCACGTTCCTCCAGGTTTTGTGGACAGGAGTGGCTAGGCACAGCAAAGACCTCCTATAGGTGCGGAGCGGCCGAGGTAACTGCAGTCCGGCCCATGGCGGGGGCTCGAGGCTGGAGATCACCAGAGGCACAAGATAGCTGCCCAGACCTTAGTGGGGCATGGCGGAAAGCAACCATCACCCAAGGGCCCTGTGGACCGTAGGACAGAGCGGCAGGTACGGTGTCGAGCACGAGGCACAGAAACAGGGCTGGCGACTGAGACTGCCCCACCAGCGACAGCACGTGAGGAGGGAACTGGGAGAGCCGTTGGGGGAAGGAGCCGCCGGCCACTGGGGAGCCGTGAGGAGGGGCACGCGGTCGCTGGAACCGCTACTGCGTGAGCTTCCAAGACGAGCTCGTGAGGGAGCCCACCGGCAGGAACCACCCCGACCGCACTCCGCAGGTTCGGCAAGTCCGCCGCCACCCCCAGCCCGCCACGCCGTGTCTGGCCCCTCCTTCCGCCGGCGCGGGCTGTGGCGGGGCCGTGGCAGGGGCATAGCCGCGCTGGGCAGCGGCCGGGTGCGGGGAGAAGTGCGGATATCCGCCGAGAGCCATGGGCCAGGACTTGCCGTGGCTCAACCACTCCGGCAGCCCACGGGCGGCGGGCAGCGCTTGTACGGGGGACGGGCAGCGCGGCGGGCCCTTCTCCGACGCCACCGCCGCGCTGCTGGCGGCGTTCATGGGGCTGCTGGTGCTGGTCACTGTGCTGGGCAATGCCCTGGTCATTGTAGCGTTCCTGGCGGACCGCAGCCTCCGTAACAAGGGCAACTTCTTCTTCCTTAACCTGGCCATCGCCGACCTCCTAGTGGGTATGTTCCGGGGCGCCGGGAGGGGCAGAGGGCACCGGCCCGCGGGGCTGCCAGTGTCACCGCCGAGCTCTGTCCGCAGGCGGCTTCTGCATCCCCCTCTACATCCCCTACGTGCTGACGGGCGAGTGGAGACTCGGCAGGGGCTTGTGTAAGCTGTGGCTGGTGGTGGACTACCTGGTGTGCACCGCCTCAGTCTTCAACATCGTCCTCATCAGCTTCGACAGGTTCATCTCGGTCACCAGAGCGGTAAGGGCTGTGCAGGGGTCCGGGGGCTAGGTGGGCTGTCCTGTCGAGCAGGAGGATTTGCTTCAGTCACCGGGCTCTCAGCCCCATCGCACCTCACCCCGCCCCAGCGGACGGGGGAATCAAGGCAGTTCCCCATGGTCCTGGAAATAGTCCTGGGAGTAATCAGCTTTGGCGCAAAAGACATTTGCTTCTCACTTTCACATTGGAAGACGTACTCTGCTTTACCAACAGGCACAGCCTTAGGTGCTGCTGTTTCAGCTGAGTACAAAAGAGGTTTCACTCTTCTACACATTCTTAGTTATTTTTCAGCCCACTGCCCCACCCACATTTCCTTAAAATGTTATTTTAGCTTCATTGGTCATTCTAAGTCACACTAAAAGACAATTACGCTTTTTGGCAAACAGCACAAAGAGGCTGCAAGATAATTTTAACAATTTATAGGCAACGATGTTTTACCAAGTTCTTTTTGAAGAGGGAAAAACGAACAGATTAATTCATAAAACAGTCAACACACAGAATTCCTTTATTTTTTAGGTTCTGAATTAGCCATGATTTTTGCTTTCATAAAACAAACTCATGACTATACCAGTAGTATAAACTGGATGGTTTCAGCAAGGAAAACTGGTTATAATAAATTATAATAATCAGCCACTTTTAAATACTTCAGATGAATCCCCATATAAAAATCCCTTCCCAGGCAAGAGTACAGAAGCTGTGAGTTGGGTTAGGGCAGTGTAAGAACATACAAACAGGAATTTATGAAGTTCTAAATTATTCACTATATCAATAAAAATGCTAATCTTCCTACAAGACTGCCCCTGAAATCATTCATAGCTTTCTTAGGGATTGCAAAATCAGACCTGATTCAGACAAACTCAGGATTCCTCATCTTTGTGGGTATTCTACCAGAACAGCATTGGCTTTGGAGAGTGGGATCCCCAGACTGGGGCAGTAAACATGAATCCTGTACAGAATTCAAGCTTGAGGACTTCATAACCCAAAACACTGTGTGGCCACATTAAAGCTGTGAAGACTGAATTCCCATTCACTATATGAATGTTGTCCAGTACACCAGGGAATTAGCCTATTGAGAAGATCATCTTGATTTTAAGATTCTACTAATGTTACTGCTCATATGATTTACTGACATAATTTTTTTGTTCCTCAGTTTATTTTCTAAATAAGGGAAATCAGTTACTCTTCCTGTAAAGCACTTTGTGGACCACAGCACTCATCTATACATCTTAATTGCAGAGAAGAGTTCTGCAAGCATTCAAAAAAGAAAGTCATAAAAGAATGAAACTAAGGATATCAAACAAAAGTAAAAGCTGTTTTTCTTTTTTTTAATTTTCTTTTTGTGGTTAATTTTCTTGTGGTGCTATTTTCACATTAAGATAAAAAAAGGCTATCTTTCTACAAAGCAGAAAGAAAAGAACTTGCTGCTTTTAGACATTGTGTAGATTGGTGTCACAGGTAATGCAACTGAATACATAAGCTACTGGTGACAACCACTTCTAGAAACAGCAGCAGTTTGCCTTGGAAAAGCCTTGGTTTTCCAGCTTTTAAGATGTGATGCACATTCTCAAAACATATCCAGCTGTCTTGATACTGTTTGTTGGAATTCCTGTTTCAGAAACAGCTTTTCCATGGTACTGGTAAGCTCGGTATAACCCCTCACCCCTAAACCAATATATTATCAACCCTCACAAGTCACTGAGGGGGCCATCTCCAGCCAGCCATGTTTGAGATACTAGTAATGTATGTGACTTCATTTCTCTCTCTCTCAGGTCAGTTACCGGGCTCAGAAGGGGATGACCAGAAATGCAGTGCTGAAGATGATCACTGTATGGATTGCTGCTTTTCTTCTCTATGGTCCGGCCATTCTGAGTTGGGAGCACATTGCCCAAAAGAGCATTCTCCCTGAAAGAGAATGTCATGCAGAGTTCTTCTACAACTGGTATTTCCTAATGATTGCCTCTACTATTGAATTCTTTACACCTTTCATCACTGTTACATACTTTAACTTAAGTATTTACCTCAACATCAGGAAACGAACATCCTTCAGGAAAGAAAATCTACCACCTGTTCAAGAGGAATGTGAAATGAGTTTCCTCGGGGAAAAAAGGGAACATGCAGTATTTTTTGTAAAACCTGCTGACAGACACAAACATGAGAAGAGAGCTAGCAGCCTGTCTCCCCCAAAAAAGGCTTCTAGCTTTAGCCAACATAAGTGTGGCAATTGGTCACTAAATTTGAATGTCAATCAAGATCTTCCACCACTCCAGGTGGAAGTCGAGACCAAGCCTCATAGGAGTGGTTTCTACAAAACTACAGAAGGCATATACAGCACTATCAGCAGAGTGGACATGGCTAACACCATGGCAAACAGATTTAGACTTTCCCGGGATAAGAGAGTAGCAAAGTCTTTAGCAATTATTGTATGTGTGTTTGGTTTGTGTTGGGCTCCATATACACTTTTGATGATCATCAGAGCAGCTTGCCATGGCCACTGTGTGCAGTATTCACTCTCATAGAGACCTCATTTTGGCTTCTGTGGGTGAATTCAGCCATTAACCCTGTTCTATACCCTCTGTGTCACATGAGCTTCAGGAGAGCCTTTATAAAACTCCTGTGTCCAGGAAAAGCCAAAATTCATCCTCATATTTTTATGTGAAAAGTGTGAAGTATCTTCCTTTCAGTGGGAGCATGAACTGGTTAATATTCATCTGCAAATATTATAATCATCCACATAGCTGGAGAAATCACAGCAATTAAGAGAAAGATAATTTCTCAAAGCCCTTTGGGAATTATGCCAACAGTATATTTTCTGGTAATGGTGCACTAGCATTACAGTGCTGAAAAGGGAATACAACATTTATGGCCAATCATAAGAGTTCAGTCTCTCTCACTTTTCATAATTGTAAATACTGTTGGTAAGGAATTTCATAAAGTCTTTACCTTGGACCTGTTACATTTTACCCCCAAACCCACTCTAAGACAGCAAGGGTCTCAGCTATTAAATGTAGGATGCTTTTCCCTTCACGTAGTGACAAGCCAGATGAGATCATGACCAATGCAAAAAACTAAATACTGGTGTCTAGGAAAAGCATGGAACAACAGGAACCAGACTGGTCAGGTTATTGGAGCAGCTGAGCAATTGTAGCAGGTAAGAGAGCACTGATTTCAGTGGAAAAGGTGACTAAGAAATTGTAGAACTAAGTTCAATAATAGGAATAAAAAAGGGGTTTCAGCTCTGGATAGAAGCTATGAGAATTGAGAGAGTTCATGCACTGGAAGAGTCTCACCATGAGTTTCCCACCTCAGCTATGATTTCCTCCCTGCCCCCTGTCTGGATCCTGCATTGGCAGGAATATACTCAAGTCAAGCATCTGCTCCTCCTCACAAGACTGACAGGTATTACTCTTCTATCTTTCGCTGTAAGTATTGAGTAAGCATGATTAGTCTGAGATCTATGTCAGACAGATCTTGCTACAGACACAGCTTTAGGTAAACTTCCCTTGAAGTAATTTTTACATTTCCAGTTAAACTTTTACTAGTTCTGAAAAAATGTTGTCTTCACCTACCCCATCCATTGGATCAAGTCACAGTGGGAAAAAAAAAGGTGAAGTGTCTAGACATTTTCAAAGTCATGCATCATGAACAGCACAATTTAGAAAAGTCTGTTAAACTTTATAGCGTTGCTATAGTGTGTTTGAAGATCAAGAACCAACAACTACATACTGCTCTTGCCATTTTGCCTCTACCACTAGAAAAGCTTGCACGGGTAGATCGCAGGTTTTGACTAGATTTGTCCTATAATAGGTATCAATTTGAACATTGCTAGTGATACAAGTTTGTTTCCACCATCATAAGCATTTTCTGCATAGCTGAACAGAATGCTTTACTGGCAGGTGATCGGTATTGAACAGCTGTAGTTGTCCATTGCCACAGCCGAAATGCTTATTAGTACAGTCAGTCTTAAAGTTTACAGACAGTATTTTGAAATCATTTACTTTGTAAAATTTCAATAAAAGCAATTATAACTGTGGATGAGTCATAGCCTTAAGTGGTACATGGGAAGAAGCACTAGCTACAACGTTTGGGTTACTGCAGTTGAAACCACCACAAAACTGTTATTCAAAGACAGTTCCTAAGTTACAAGGACCAACCTTGAGCTTTAAACAAACATGGTTAGCAAATACTGTACACTAGGAGGGCATATTGCTACTACATGAGTGGATCTACACAAACATGATCATCATGTTCTGCTAGGGATGTTTTATAATAAAACAACGAGCTTAACAGTTCTCTTAGGAGGAACATTATCCAGATACAGAGCAATATTAAGGTTTTTCAGCAGCATTAATTACACCACTTGGGCAAGTAAAGCCATTAGATCATCTACTCATTCCTCCTCCTCTCCAAGACAGACTTACACATCAGTAGATCAATGATCTACTAGGTCTAGTAGGTCTACTCCCTAATTCCTGTTTCTTAGGATCATATTTGCCTTTTTCATAAAACAGGTTACACTAAATTATTGGAGTATCATTCACTATCCAATCAAGCCAGCTCAATTTTCACAAGTGATCAACTTGAGAAACAAGGAAGTTCAATCAGTTAAACTTTAGAACACTACATTCAGTTAAGGTAAAACAAAATTTCAAAGCTTTCAGCAACTGGCATTAACTAACAGACCAGACCAGTTTTCACAGAAGTTGCCATTGGCAATTGTTCTACCACTCTTTCCTGTGGCTTTTCATGTAATTGCCACTCATTACTCTAGCACAGACCTAGAATCCAGTAGTTTTCTACCACTCTCAAGATATGTCATAAAAGCATTCTGAAATGTGAACACATCATCTCAGCATCAGTTGGAAAAATACTGTGTTTGAATGATAAACTTCCACATCAGAAACATAGCAGCTTCCCAGCTTGTCCAGGTTAACTATGCCTTGCTTTTTCTGTCCCTACAAAACAGAAGTTCTTTTGGTTTTATCAAAAGGTTCAACATTAACATTGGATTCAACAGTGGGCTCTGAAGAGACATGAAACAACATGCGTTAATAGCAACTTTATTGTTTCACTGGTGCAAAATCATGATACTGAATAAACTTGTGTAATGTGTTTCCCCTTAAATTTACAGTAATGAAGGTTATACATATCTATATAGATTGCAATTTCTCTATTTTTATACTATTTGGAACAAAGTTATCTTGATAAATATACCCTGTGCACAGTACTGGCCCTCACTGAATGTCACAGAGCCTTAATATGCAAAATATAACTTCTGGCTTTGAACATGGTGTTTTAAAATTCTCCAAACATGCATTAATATATTCTAGTTTTTAGGGAAAAATATTACACTTAGTCTTAACTTGCATTAAAAGAAAAGCACAAGCAGAATTTGACATACAATAATCCCAAAAATCTGATGCTCTGTGTAAGAATCAGACACAGTTTCAGATGACAGTCACTGCCAATTTAGAACTCTAGTGCTACAGAAGCAACAGTGAACAAACAGAAGAAAAATTAGAACCTGAAGAGCCTTACCATGTCACATGGATTTCAAAGAAAGTTTCAGCCATGCTAACTGACAAAACCTGCAGTTGCTAGTCCAACCTTTCAAATTGTAAAGAGTACGCCACGCAAGTGTTTGAAGTGCCAGACTGAACACATGAATGTTAACTTGACATTTCTGAAAGGCTCAACCTATGAATCTACCTTAAAAAGAAAAACAAATAAACCATATGGTATGTAAATGAAAAGAAGTAAGTACAGTGTGTATCCCCCTAAAGAACAAGACCTTCATAAATTGGCCCCTCAGATTCTGGTGATTCCCTCCTCAGACGCAAGTGCTCCAGTGTGTTGTGAAAGTGTTTGTTAATTTGTTCTGTTTCTTCGGTAGACTCAAGGTTTGGGAGATCTTCTCTTACCTTCTGTATCAGCTGATTCAAAACCTGAATTGTCACCTACAGGAGAACATAAACAGAAGCCATCAGCAAGACCCGCATAGAAGTGCATTGACATTGGCTGTAACAGACTTGTATCTAAACTGCCGGTATTTGGACAGTTCTTAGAAATATTGGCAAGGCTGTATGCAGACAAACTGTTGGAGACAGCCTTCTTTTGCTTCTCATAGGGCTACTCTGATTTCAGAGCTTTGTGGAAATTGCCCCATGCCAGCAAATGTAAAGAGTTTAATCAGTCATTAATCTGATAGATTTATGACTTTTACTACAGCATTTCTCTCCAGTTTATTCAACATAAATTGAAAAAGCTTTATATGAAAAAAGGATAATCAGACTGTTTGTGCGCTCTAATATAATGTTTCTTGTAGACGTCAGTCAGGATGGTAATACCAGATTTAAAGTAGTTCTTAGTGACTAAGTCACTGCCTAGGAAAGCACATTTGCCTAGTGAGTCCTGCAATACACAGACCACCACTGAATTCAAAGACTGTTTTTACATCTGCCAAGTGTTTTGAAATTCAAGATTTTATTTTCATGTCCATCAGATACTGCATCTCCTATACTAGAACACTACAGCAGGAGGCAGTTCAGTTGTTGTGAAGTCAGCAAATCCCAAAATCTCTTTAGACATTCTTTCAGAAGTACAGGGTATTCATCAACATCTGCTCTTGACCAAAAAATGACACTGGAAGGGGTGCTGATCTCTACTTGACCAAACAGCTTTTTCAAAAAGTTTATTAGTTATCTGCTAACAGCAAGTATATGCAACAACTGTCCCATATTGGAGATGCAGAATTTAAACTGGTAGATGAGATGTCATTATCTGTTTCTCAAAACTAAAGCTTACATCAACCATCTGATGCACTCAGCAGTGACCTTGAATCACTACTTGAAAGTAACGACTTTCTTTCCCTTATGTACATATTATGTACCTGTAAAGTTAGATGAGCAAGTAGTAAGATTTCAAGTCCTAGTAAGTTTTGATCTAATAAATATTTCTGGTATCTAAGTCCCACAATATTTAAATTCATAACTAAATGGAAAACGTTTGGTGTTTCCACCCATGTAAGAATGAAGCTTTATCCCAGATTTTACTACCATATCCAGAATTGGCTACTTTTACTGCCAGAACTTATGCCTCTTATAACTACAGAGCAAGTTGAAGACATATGATTTGGGGTATAAGCATGAATGAAGATCTTAAAGAAATCCTCTTTTAAAAAGATGCAATAGAGAGAGTGCATTTCCACTCACTGCCTCATTTTCCTTTTCATAAAAGTAGATGTATCTGTTCAGAATTTCTATGAAAAGCTGGACTTGCAGAGAGGGGTCCATGCACTGATTCGCTATCTTTAGAGCCTTCTTTAGGCATTCCATCACTCTTTTTCCTCCATGAAGCTAGAAGGAAAAAAAACAAAGATTAGAAGAAATAACAACCTTAGGGAGCTCCAGCATCTCTTCCCTTGGCACATTTCCTGGTGCTCCACTACAAACACAAAACTACGCAAACTCTGCAAACAAGCTGTCATTGAAAGCTTGCCTTGACAGTTTAAGTCTTGTTAAATCAGGCAAAACCATGAACAGTTGTTGACAGCCCTCGATAATGAGATGAATGAACTCAATCTTGTAATACATATACTAATGCATACTTTGAGAGACAGATTTCAAGTACTGCTCTTCGTAATTACAACAGTTTATGTCACCAGCCCTGAAGAATACACAATTATTTTTTTTACATTTAATTTCAAGAATGCGTATCTTTAATTTGGAAGTTTAGTAGTTCACATGTAACACATCTACAATAACAGACACATGCAAAATGCAGACTCTACTTTGACAGCCAGTCTCCAACTCCTCTCCAAAGTTTAAATGGTACTTCCACCCTTAAAATTGAATTGTCTCCATTTTGGTACGTATGCAGCTTACACTGCAGTGAGATTTAGAAACTTTATACATTAGAACACATTTCAACAAAGTCTACATCACTAAGTGATGTATCTACTTCAGAAGCAAGTGCCTTCAGAAGAAAGGCAGAGGAAAGAGAAGGAAGGCAGAGGTAGGATGTGTTACACTGCTGTCCCTTTATTCTTACCTCCTCTCCATTCTTGTCAGTATTTCGGCCAGACCAAAACAGATGGGCACAAGTGCTCACAGCCCGGCACTGGTCTGGCTTCTTAAGGAGCTTAGAGGCCGCCAATGCACACTGAGTCCTCAAAGGCTCATGGTTCTCCTCACTGAAGCACTTCATCCTCTCAAATGTCCCAATTATCAAGGTGATTGCAGCCAGCTGCGCTTTTGAATCACTAATTTCATCTTCATACAGAGAGAAGGCCTAGTCAAAGGAGAAAGCAAGACTCTTAATCACTGCTTTAGAACACATCAGCAAAAAAACCCAAATCACACGTGCCAGTGACAAGACAGTAAAGTGTCCAGTTTTACATTAGTTAAAAGCTTCAGGCAGGAAAACAGATCTTTCATTGAGAGTGTCAAAATTACGTTAAGTACACAGACTGGAAATAAATCTTCCATGAAATACTTCTTAAGTGGTCATAGTAAATGAACGCAATCCTACATATAACCTGAAGATTGAGTTTTTCCTCATTTCAAGCATCTGTTTGAATATGGAACCTCTGTAGCACTAGTAGTCCCTGGAGAGCATTTGGTTCTTTGAAACACACAGAACAGTAAAGCAGAAGTTGAGGGGTAGGTCAGTAACCAGAGTGGGTAAAAATCATTGGCACTGCTGCTACATGGATGAAGAGCCTTGAGAGAAAATATGAGACTAAAAGTCTTATGAATCTATGAACCATCTTGAATAGAAGGCACGTAACTGTCATGCTGCTCTCATCTTCAGAATTGTGCTATAAAAGCAACTGATAGAAGACAGTGAGGAAAGGCGGAGGTTATCAGCTACTTGGTTTAAGAATAAGCATTAGTAGCAGTATCAGAGGAAACATTAGGACAAATCTTGCAATGTGGATAACATTAAATACATTGGTTCTTTATCTGATGGGAAGGATGGCAATGTTTTTGCAACAAGTAAGGCTTAAGATCAAGAAACAGGCTGAAGTGGGTTTTCACACTCATAATCGGTTTCAATACAAGGATTTTAATTAGCAAAGCCCAGCATGACAGGTGTGAACAGTGCAAATTTTAGAGAACTTTCAAAGAGGGCTTGTGGTCAGGACAACACCTGCTTGACAGCAGGAGCTGTGACAGGCATGGAAGCAGTGAAGGAGCATTTTTATGTTGAGAAAGCTGCACTCCTCCAGTGAGCCAACTATGCGAGTAGGAGGCAGTGTTGCAACATACCACATGTTGTCAAACTGAGTATTCAAATCAGTAGCAACGGAGCTTAATTCCACAGCAGCCTGGGAAGCAAGAATTAAGATGAGGAGTTTCTACTTAGTAGCATTAGCTGTCAATCATTTCAAGATGTTTTAATTACACTGAATGGTTTAGTGTTCAGGAAACCTACCCAAGCCAACTTTAAGGTAGCACAGAACAATGAGTGTTATAGTTGGACACTCACCTGGGACATGAATTCATAGGCCACAGTTTCATGATTCTCAAAGCCAATCTCTCCTGCAGCCAGTGCTCCTTGTAGGAAGAGACGGAGAGGCAGCTCTGCCAGTTCTGCTTTGATGAGAGCACTGATGGTCTGATGAGCAAACGAGAAGATCTTCTGGCATTTCTTTTCCCATTTGTCATCCTAGAGAAGAGGAACAAGCCAAAGCTTGAACAAGACTATTTCTACAAAGAGAATCTAAATTGTAACAAGATCTGTCAAATGCTCATCTGTTTTCTGTTGCTAGGGCACTTACTGAAGCAGTATTGAGTGCCCTAGCAGTACTGTGTTGACCTCAGTGGGTGTTTACAAAAGTATTTCTTCCATTTACAAAAAGTTCATACCCATTTTTCCTACAAGCTCATAGAAACCTTCCTCACAAGTAATTGCAGTTACCACAGCCACGCTTAGAACATAGCTAATGAGGCTTTTGCTCAGTTAAACGGAGAAAAATTCTATTCAGTCTGGAGCATCAATCAGGAAGGCAAGAGAATTTTAAAACATTCATTTTGAGGAGTGTTTTAACAAACAGCATTTTAACTTATTTCCCCACAATATATCCTCCGAATAAGGGAAAGTAATATTTTAGCTAACTATTTCAATCAGAAAGTATTAAAGGGCCAAGATGGACCAGTGACTGTTTGAGTGTGCACTTTTGCAACTACTGTGTGAGCTAACTACAAAGAAACACTTGCTTTTAGAAACATTAAAATAGCATAGCTACAGAATTAGAAGTTGATGAATTTCAATATCTGGATTTAAACTGGTTTCATGCTGGCACTTCCAGTGTCCCAGCTCTCTGGTCTCCCCAGATAAAAACACATCAGTCACCTTCATGAATAAACACCTAGCCAATTTCTGCTTCACCATTCCTCAAGTGCTGAGGTAATTTAGTATGAATTGATAAAAATCCTCCATTAAGTTAGAAAGCTCTTTACTTTTACTTTAGTAAAAACCTGCCTCAAGAAAAAGCAAACAAAAAACTTAGCATTCTACCTTAAGTTTTAGCATACAGACATAGCCAGACAAAATGCATTTTTAAGAAAGCCCAAATGATGCAAGTACACAAGAGTACCTAGAGGTCAGCTTACCACTTTGGAGTTCTCTTTGTAGCGAAAAGCAAGCTGGTATGCAGCAAAAACCAATGGTGGCAGTGTAAAACGAATACGTTGGTTCCCACCTGCACCAAAGTGCTTTCGGGCAGTGTTGAGGATCTAGAATAGAAGCACTGTAAGCTTACAGCATTCTTGAAAATGTGTGTTATTCGTATCTGTAACTTAGTCTGCACTCTATAGTATCAGAACAACATAGTGGCAGCATCAGGCAGACTGCAGTATTTTGGGAGGACTACATACAAGTTGCTTTACTTGAATTAAATGTGTGCAGTTTGTATCATCTCCACAAACTTCTTGTTGGGCTATATTCATTCCAGATACATTTCAGACTGTGTAGGAAGATGGAAGTTGCCTGAGCTTCCATTTAATAATCAGATACATTCTGTCCTCAATGCAATGGAAGCTACAAAAGGACTATTTTTCCCTACAGTAGCCTGTAAGAACATAAAAGTAAGAAGCCAAGTTTCATGAAACTGAACACACAAGTCCGTAAAGCATCTCATACTCTGAGAGAGACTATAGCACTACATTCTGATAGCCACACCTGCAACTGTTGCCATTTCCCCCTGCTTTTAGGTTTTCATTATGCTCATTAATGCTTCTTTTATTGCATTTCTCAGTTTTAAGCACAAGCCACACATACAACATGAACATGATACTTCGCCTTTTGCCCTTGTTCTCAATGAGCAGAGAGAGACTAATGAGCTGTTTTACTCCTGGCTTCTCCCCTTCCCCTTATTTTGGGATTATTTCTATCCATTGATACAATTAGTCATGTATTCTCACAACCAGAATTCTTGGTAATAGCAAAAATCTCAGATATTGGAAATCATTCAATCCATTCAAGGCAAGCTAGACATTAGAATAACCTGACTTCCTTTCAAAGGGGATAACTCAGATGTACCATATTTCACACTAAAACTTCAGAAATCAAATTTCTGAGTTTAGATTAGAGTTAAAAGGTGAGATTTTTTATTTAAAGTGTCAGAACAATGATGACTAGGTTACTACAGCCAGGTATTATTACCTTGCTGTCTAGTCACAGCAGTCCATTACCACTTTGAAACAAGCACTAGAAGTGAAGCTCAGTGTCCAACCCTACATACATTTCTAGATTACCTGAATTGTAGTTACTAGAATTCATGTAAACAACATGAGTAAATAGAAATCTGTCATCACCTATTACTTGCTTTATTAGACACTTTGGCTTGTAATGCACTAAGGTGAATGAATTTGCATTTCAGACCTCTTCCATACTTTAAAATGAAATACTGTGAAAGAATTATGAAAATCCCATAGTCCTGGATTTTTCCTACTGTTCCTCTAATGCAGGAAAATCTGATACAAGCATTTGTAATGCTTATCAAAAAGTACAAACTAATACCGTTGCATCAAAACTGCCACCTTAAAGTCCTTATACTAGCATTAAACGTGTCACACAATGTTCTCTACCAAATATGTAGCGCCAGAGCAGTGATGCCCCAGCACACTGTGATGTCCCAGCTACACACTGACGTCCCAGACACTACAGTGATGTCCCAGCTACACTGAAGTCTTGTACAGTAAATAAAGGAAGAACTGACAATTCAGGGAACACGAGCATTTAGAAGCACTGATGGCCATACCAAGTATTGTTGGTCGGGGTCATCTGAATGCAAGAGATGAATAAATCTCCCCACAAGACTCTGCTCATCAGCAAAGTCCTCAGGGTCAGGATCTTCAGCAGGCTGATCCGGTTGATCCTGGATCAGTGTGGATACCAAATTCATGATAGCATCAACCTGTTAAAGGCAACAATAGCTCTGTTTAAACCAAAGCAGCCTATAAGCATAAGTTGAACTGAACTGGGAGCATCTTTACAGCCATTCACAGAGCTGATGAAGCATGAGCAAAGTCTGAGTTGGTGATGCTTTAGAAGGTATTAGCCTTACTCCCTGAAGTACCGTCCCTCCTAGCACAAGTGGGACAGCATGGCAGTACAGAGGAAATTCAGATTCCAAAACTACTATCCAGTCTTCTTCAGGTAATTTTAAGGGGGTTCAGGGTCTTTGTTCAAATTTAACAGAAACAGTGTCTAGGATGAGGTTAGGTAAGATGTGCAAAGACAAGATATTTAAGAACATGGGTGGACGAATTATCATGTGGGATAAAGCTCTGCTACTAAGATGGGAAGACAGAAGTACGCAGGCTAGGAAACAAAGCATGCCTTGCATGAAGTCTATGATTCTAAGTCACTCAGTATTTGTTTTCAAATCTTCAAACAGCAGTTCAAATTAACTTATGTCATACCTGTTCTTGGGATACAATTTCTGTGTTATAATCCAATACATTGCTAAGCACGTAACAACTCATGCTCTTCCTGGACTCATAATCAAAGTATTCAAAGAGTGGGTGAAAATGTTTTAGCTTCAGAACTGTAAGGATGTTGTTGTACGTATCAACAGGGATTTTCAAAAGTCTAGTCAGCTCCTTTGAAACAGCACTGCTTGTTGCAATACTAAAAAAAAACCATGCAAAACACAAAATTAATTAATAGTTCACACATGCAGACAGATTTAAAGTCTGTCTCAACACCAATTCTGATGTATAGCACAACATCTAAGCAACTTGCTGATAAGGAGAAAGAAAAAGGTATCAAACCAACTTTTATCTTGCTCTTTAGGACGTACAGTGGAAAATGCACACTTTAAGTTGCTGATGGCAGAAGCAGAGATTGTGGCTGCAAATTCAGCAAGGGAAGAACTCAGCTGCTGTAAAGGATGAACAGATAATGACTACACACTGCTTGGCATACACATCGTGTACTGTAGAGTGGGGCAGTAGTATTTATACATAGGTGAGCAAGTCCTGGTTAGTCAGTAGTGTATCATGATCCTCTATAGCTTGGACCAAAGGCACTAATTTTACACATCAGAGCATGTTTGCTATTTTGCTAAATATGAAACGTAGAAATCAAGATTTTGAAGTATTAATCACCACACCAAAGAGAATACAGGAGATATTTACTTACTGTTCTAGATTAAGTTTATTGAATATTTCCACAGTTGTCTCCAACACCTTATCAACATAGTCAACACGGTCTGGGTAGCATTTCATAGCCAAGTTAATGAGAGAAACTTGCAAAGACACCACATCCTCCGAGGGCATGTCCTGACGAGACTGAAATTTAAGACAGCACCGAGTGGATTGAAAAAAAGCACATAACTTGCAAAACCATCCCAAAACTGCATGCAAGAATACCCAGCATACCTGTATAACAGTAGCCACCTGCTGTGAAAATATGTCAAACAGTTTGATATCTGCTGGGATACCAGGTCCATCTTCGCGATGTGCAAATAAAGCTAACCTGGTAACACATAAAGGAAAGCAGCTTGGTCAGCAAAGTCTTTCAACTTCTCAGATGCAGGCGAGAAAGAGATACTGACAGGCAAAGCAAGTCCTTTGGTATATTTGCAAGCTCTATTACAAGCAAAAAGAAAATTAATGGAAGTCAGAAATCTCAAGAGCAACTGAGCTTGTTAAATATCAGTCCTGGAAAAGAGTGTTGACAGAGATGGCAAGCTAAAGAAAGAGCAAGAAGGATGTTTCATAATCCCATGTTTTTCAGCTAGGAGGAAATATTCTGTTCTAGTAGAGAAAGAAATATTCTACTCAGCTGATGGAAGAGCAAATATCCTGCATCTATTCAGTGATATTACTGAAGTCAGATATCCAGTAGCATTCTCTGCAAAACAGTCTCTACAGAAAAAACAGGAGAAATATGCTGACTTAACTATGCTTTGTCTCCAAAGACAGACCAACATGTTTGGTACTTCCAATGTTTGCAAAGAGCAAACTACAATGCAAATTTGAAGTGGAGAAGAATACTTTTTTTTTTTTTTTGGGGGGGGGGTACGACCAAAGCAAGATATCACTATCCAGCACGCATCCAAAGGATGCTGTAGACCTGTCTCTATCTGTAATAAGAGAAAGTCACTCCAACCACCATTTCTGCAAAAATCAGACACAACATAAGAAACACTACAGGAAGGCAAGCAACTTACCAGGGCTAGAGCATAAAAAAAGCTCAGCATTGCTGTCTTTGCTTTCTAATTGCTATGGAATTATTCTATACTGAATTACAGAAAGACCTACATACTAAATACAAAAGTATTTAGGAAAAAGCACCTGATTAAAATTTTTAAGTTACTAAACTTTAATTTTGAATGAACTTTGAGTCTGAAACAAAAAGGCAGGTAAGAAAAGGCTGAGGTGCCAGTTAGAAACAGACATTGAACTACTATTGTATTTCATTAGGGTGGTAACAAGAAGACTTTCTAAAGCCAGGAACAATCACTGCTTTTTCTCAAAGGGACAAGGCAGCTTTTCTCGGCAACAGCTCAGAAGGTAAGGCCAGCATGCTACAAAGTATGATAAATTGCAGGCAGACGGCAGCATAATTAAAAGCTGTGAATGGCTGAGTAAGGCAAGAAAGACCCCAAAGCAGCAAGGCTATTTGCAGAAAGACTGCATAATGGGAAAGCCCCATGGGAATAGGGACTACAGCTTCACAAGCTTCCTCAGCAGTCACAGATGTTCAATTATCCTATACCAGCTGAAATAAAGATGAGAAATGCCAAAAGGCACTACCCCTATGGGCAGATTCGCACCTGAACTACACAATACTGAAACACACAACAATTGCTCCTAACAACGCCAATCTAAACACAAGAACATCTTCCCTACATACACAGGACAGATCCATCCTCCAATATTTGCAGTAACACTACAGTCAAAAGCACAACTTGCCATAGTACAAAGATGATGAACATCACACCACCACATTTTTACCTTTGTCCTATAGCCAAATGAGAAAGCTCTGGAAGACACTATTAGCGGCCCAAAAAACACAGTAGTGGTAAGTCTAGGAGGACAGCAGGCTCAGTCTTAAGTCAGTTGCTTGCTGTTGTTTTAAACAGTGAAAACTTACTGTGGAGGTAATACCAAAGCTGTTTAAGTCCTCTAAGTAGACATGACTGCAAAAGCTACTTGAGGAAAACCTTGCAAGAATCACATTGCTAGGCACTAATGTAAGTAAGAAGCTAGAAAAAGGTTGTGACCTCTGTTGAAAGCAGTCACAAGACAGACAGTTTCAGAAATTAGACTGTTACAGGCAATGCCTTTGGGATTTGGAGGTTTTGTGGTTTGTTTGTTTTTTTTTCTTTTTAAAGCTAACTAAATTGTGAAAACCCTCACAAAACCACAACTGCAAAGTGCAGAAAAACAATGAATTCCTGTGAACATCTCTGGATGAAGGCAGAGCTGTTTCTCTGCCAAGTGCATAAATATTGAAAGTTACTCCAGTAAGACTGAAGTCCTTAACAAATAGATTTGATGTAACCTGAAGAAAACAAGCTACAGATTTGTTTTTACTGTAAGATCCTAAGTTATACCATTCATGCTTAGTATATACATGTTCCATCTCCAGACATTAGAGAAGACAAAGAAACAAAACCACAACAACTATACTCACTGTTGAATGTCAGTAGGATTCAATATCCCTATAGCAACTGAAGTCCATATATTGGTACATGGACCAAATACACAAAGGAACATACATTTGTGTGCAAATGCCTGGACAAAGCTTTTCTGAGGCTTCAAAAAGCCAGGAAAGTGCACTTCCTTTCCACACTACAAAAGTACAGGCATTCACTGATAATTTGCATTGCTTCCTTTCAGGATACAGATCAAAACTTCAGTTTGATCTTAAAGGTCTTTTCCAAACTAAACGATTCTATGGTTCCTCCCGCATATCTGAATTCAGTGCAAGCAGTCTTAAGCTGTATCTCCACAGGACAAACACTTCTGGGAGAACAGGCAGGAAGTTAGTGGTAAACTAAGAAATTAAGAAGGTAGTTTCATTTCCTACTAGCTCCTACTAGAGGTGTTATGTTATGCTCTTATCAAAATTGCAAGGTAAAGTATCCTTAATATGCGATTTAGCCATGAGGATTTTCAGGGTTTCAAGAGATACTTATGATTGATATGGCTGTCAAAGCAGAACACTGCTACCACTTTAGCTCAGAAACATGAAATTGGTCGATACTAAATGGGCTGTTTTCTGGCTTAATCTGTTTACAAGTTTTAATCAGTCCTTAAAGCAAGTTTCATTGGAAGCTGTAAAAGCAGAGTCCAGAGGGAAGAAGCTATGTTATTCACAGCCTTAATTACAGCTGATGGAAATACACAGAAACAGTGAAGTTACATGATATCAAAAATGGAAAATTTTCAAATGCTGGAAGAATTATCATCTCCTTGTGCACAACACAAACTTAATTTTGAGCCAATTTCCACCCCCATGGTCACTCACCTGTCAATTAAAGCAATAATTATGTTTTTCACATTCACATTTTGGTGCAGCTCAGCACAGGCTCTGAGAAATGGGTTCAGGGTTTGGAGATGAAATTCATCTGGAAAAACCTAAAGTTTTAGATCAATATAATAGTCATCATTAGTTACCAAAAAAATACATCAAATTGAATTTGCCAATTGTTACACAACAGTAAAATGCAAAAAAGTAATTCTAAAGCAGATAGCCACACAGTAAATATGGACTGGCCTACCAGTGCTTTAGAGCTCCCCAAGCTGACCATTACTGGGTAACTGCATGAAGCAAGAGGTGCAAGACAAACGGGTAACTTGGGGGACAAGCTGTCTATTATAATTCATACTGCAGGCACTGCAGCTCAGATGTTTACAAGCTTCTGCAGCAGAAGGAGCACAAAATCAATTCATTTCCACTTTGCTCATCTGTTAAAAAATATGGGATAAGGCACTAGGTAAGAGTAAGATTGATGAAGTTTTCCATTTCAGGAGGAAGAGATGAAAGCCTGAATCTGACTAAAAATAGAGGAATAAGTGTCCCTGTGTCCCATCACTGAAATTGAATTTAAGCAGCTCACCTGTATGATGCACTCCATGAGGTACTCCTGAGCTAAAGCATCTCTACAGTTTACAACTTGCTCCAATATTCCAGAAAGAACAATCTGGAATAGGAGAAAGAGTTTTGCAGTGATTTGACAATTACTTTCTAAGTTTATACTCAAAGTTGCACATTTAATCCAAGCAGACCTGTATTTCTAACATTTCTCAAACTTTCCTTACTTTTTCTGATAAAAAGTCCCAGTTTTCAGCAGTTCCATCCTTCAGAAGAAAAAAAAAAATCTCCTGGTCTCAGACATCTGTCCCTTTCACACATTGTACAATCTGCAAACTGATTTAGAACATCAGTGCTACTAGCTTTGCTGGCACATACTACTACTCGGTCTCAGCAGCACTGCTTAAAAATATTTTTCAGCAGCTATATGGTAGAACTTTCAAAGGACAAACTTCTAATTAATGTATTTGCTTGACTATCTTTTCATGCAGTAACAGTTCTCTTGAATGCTTTGGGAAGCATAGCTTCGTTTAAGTAGTAAAGTCTACCACAGAACTTCGTATGCGTACACATCCCTTCAAATCAACTCATTCTGTAAGTAAAATGGGAACCAAGAAGGAAAGTTTTAAAACTTCTTGTCAACATTACACACAAACTTAAAGGAAAAATGCGTGAGTCATCCTCAGCCTCACAACACGTTACACAGCTTTATTAGCCTTCCAACTTTTACTCAGGTGAAGAGTTTGAGAAGCACCAGGATTACTGAACTTTCCGCACAGCTGTAACACTTCAAGCTGCCTATCTGAAAGTCCAAACTGGTTTCATTTGAAAAAAGTAAAAGAAGTCAAAAAGCATGGACAGACATCCTACCTGCTTGTATCGTTCCACATTAACACCTTCCAATTGACTGAGGCGAACCAGGTTTGTTCCCACTAGGATCCTGAGTTCCTGCCTTTCTCGTTCCCTTTTCTCTCTGTCCCGACTATGGCCCTGGTGTTGCATTCGCACCCAAAGTTTGTTCATCTCAGCAAAGTTCAGCAGCACAAAATCCATTGAATCACTAATATCTCCAGTGGTTTCTTCACTGCAATTGAGGACAGGTTAGGAACAGGAAGTCTGTCAGAGGTATTCATCCCTCCTTCTGGTGAACATCCCATTTTAGGAAGGTAAGAGAGTATGGAAGAGTATAGTGGGCTCATAAGAAAGTTTCATACCCTCTCTTGTGAGAAACCTTAGTTCTGAAAGAGAATTCTGTTGTGTTTTAAGCCCAGGCAGTAACTCAGAACCATGCAGCCGCTTGCTCACTTCCCCTCTTCTTCCCTCCCCACCAGCTCCAAGAGGAATGAGGAGGAGAACTGACAGAATGTAAATCCCATGCGTTGAGATAAAAACAGTCCAGTAACTAAGGTATAACACAAAACCACTACTGCTACTGCAAATAATAATAACAATACGGGGAATAACAAGGGGAGAGAATACAAAACTAAAAGGGGAAAACAATAAGTGATGCACAATGCAATTGCTCACCACCTGCTAAACAATACCCAACCCAACCTGAGCAATGATCTGGGCCTCCTGGGTAGCTCCCCCCAGTTTCTATACTGGGCATGACGTACTGTGGTATGGAATACCCCTTTGGTTAGTTTGGGTCAGGTGTCCTATCTCTGCTTCCTCCCAGCTTCTCATGACCCTCCTCACTGGCAGAGCATAAGACTGAAAAGTCTTGATCAGAGTAAGCAACACTTAACAACAACTAAAAACATTGATGTGCTATCAGTATTGTTCTCAGACTAGAGCTGAAAACACAGCACTACACCAGCTACTAGGAAGAAGAAAAATAACTGCTACAGATAAACACAGGTTCATACCCTGCGTTGTGAGAAACCTTAGATCTGAAAGAGAATTCTTAATGGACAAAATACCCGTTAGAACTCTACAGACTTAACAGATCTGCTTATCACAAACCCAAAGAAAGTCATACAGAAAATTTAAATAGGTTATGTTTAAAACAATTTTTTAAAAATTCTTCCCTGTGAGGGTGCTGAGGCGCTGGCACAGGGTGCCCAGAGAAGCTGTGGCTGCCCCATCCCTGGCAGTGCTCAAGGCCAGGTTGGACACAGGGGCTTGGAGCAAACTGCTATAGTGGAAGGTGTCCCTGCTCATGGCAGGGGGTTGGAACTGGATGAACTTTAAGGTCCCTTCCCATCCAAACCAGTCTGGGATTCTATGATCTTACTCTGCTTGCTCGCCTTCGTCTGGTAAGATATTCCTGGTACACTGCAGGAGATAGTTCCTAAGAAACAGGCCTCTAAGAGGATGCTGTACTCCACGGCACATCTCCACCAGGTCTTTCAAAATATCTTTCCTGGACTGTGGAAATGACTTGACGTAGACAACACCCACTGTTATCAGGAGATATCTGCAAAAGGCACAGAATCAAACAATGAACTATAAATATCATACTTATAGGTAACAGTTCCTTTCTTCCATCCTGGCAGTATTACCAAAGCACAGAAAGCAACACAACATCATCTAGGTCCCATAATTCTGCATATTACATTAGCTTTCAACTCCTGTTTCCTTCTGCCAGAGAGCACAGAAAGTCTGAATAGCCACGTGGCCTCATCACAACACTTTGTGCATTGAATTTTTAAATGCTTAGCATACATCAAGTTCTGAATGCTCTCAGATTAGCTTGTCTGTACTTCCAGCACCCCACTAAATTGGAAAACATCTCCAATACATATAGATAAGTAATCTGTTATGGTGAAGCAATTAAGCCTCTTTCACACTTTAGTCTAGCAGGAGAGGTGTTATGCTCTTCAGAAATCCCCAGGCCTGTACTCATTCTTTCAGCATCTCTGTATTAAGTGAAACGTAGAAGGGACATGTAAGACACAAAGGACTGATGCTCCAGTGTACTGGAGTCCCCTTCAGCTTAAGAGAAAAAACTCACAACACTCAGGACTTTCACATATTCTGTTTAGAGGCCTCAAGCATCTGACACCTCTGTCTCCTGCATGGATGTGCACAGAACCTTCGTGAAAGCACCAGAAATGTTCATGAGGGATAGTAAGAGTCAACATCAAGCAGGCAAGAAGACAACTCAAATGATTATGCAGAAGGGTAAAGACATTGTCGTAGTCATTAGCCAAACTCCAGAAACTCCATGAGGACGCAGCCTTGTGTCTCCAAAGCCTCTTCCTGGCATGAACATAACGTCAGGAGTTAATAACTGCATTACCGAACAAAATCCGAGTCCTAAGTCTGACTGTCTAGATCTACTCCAGCCCAATGGTAATATATTTAAAGATAAGCCTTCCAATATCATCTGTAACATGCTAACACCAAAAGCACACACTTAGAACCACAAAGCTTTTTAAAATTAAGTCACAGAAATTTTCAGCTTCCTTCTCACATTTCTTACCCTCCAAGAGACAAACAGTTATGAAGCATCTGCTCTGTGTGAGAATCTAAGACTTGGATCCTCAGGTACAAGTTCATTAACAGATAATTGAAAATGTTAATAAATGTGTAATCAATCTTAGTGATCAGAAAGTGGTACTTTTGTGGTACTAATCTTCCATTAGTACTGTGGTACTCATCTTCCACTGACCAGCTCTTTACTCAAAAGCTAACTTTTTTCCAGTATCAATGTGCTTCCATCTTGGTCATGTGCAAAACAACACAATGGCAGGAAGAACTGACCTTCTAAAGCTGCACTCTTGGCCTATATCTCAGAAGTCTCACAGCAATCCTCTCCTAAGATATGCAGAAATACTGCTCACCATTGCAAACTACATTCTTTCTGTGAATTCACAGCAAGAATGCAGAGTCAATCATTATCTGCACCCAGAGTCCAACCACTATTAACTACTTTTAACACACGGTAACATACACACACTTACAGTCTTGGAATAATATTTCCAGCATACTGTACTAGCTCATAAAGGTCTGCCACTTTCCTTCCTTTGGCAAATTCATCTGTCAGGTAGACTTCCAAGTAGTGCAGCTCATCAGAAATTGCCATGTCTTTCTCATAGTTAAGGATTTTAATTTAAAGTATCTACAACAGATTTACATACTAATTTGCTCATTCACACCAAAAAGGAAAGATGCTGTACCAAATACAATCATGCCCAAGTAGGCAGTACTTCTGAAACAATAATCACTATTGGGATAAACATGCACAACTAACCCGAAGCCTTCAATTGTCAGTTTTAGCATATTAGAAAAGGGAAAAAACCCGTAAGTCAAAAGAGCAAGCAAATGAATGTGATTGAACAGCATATTTAAAGTAACTGCATACTATGTCTTTAGAAGAACATCATCCACATCTGGATAAAGCAGGATTTGAATATATTCACATTCTGTTCCTAAGTCACATAAACTTCTTCAGATACCACAGTATGCACAAGTAAACACACTGAGGAACTACATGTGATTAGAAGCTAATAAAATAATGAAGGGCAAAAAATAAGTTGGTTTTACAGATGTTGGGGCTAGCATAGTGCAAGCAGAGTTGTTTTACACAGCTGATATTTTTTATGAAACTAGACTACTGAAAGCTCCCAAAAGAAGACAGAAAATATATGGAAGACTTGCTTTATACCAAAGGGGAAAGACAAATTTACACAGTGAGCAAATATGTGTATCTTCTCCTACAATATATTCAGGTAACTAAATACTGAGGAAAAAAATGGTAGTAAACATGAGATAGAGGAGGTGCCATTGCACCAAAAAAGCAGACGAACATTTCACTCAGCACTTCAACTATTTGTTTTCAAAGGATACAGAGCTCATAATAGCTCTTTGGAGATAACATAGAAGTCCGCAGCTCACCAAGCATGTTGGAAGCATGTTTCAGAGCATCCATGAGCTTGTTTTTGTCCTATAGAAGAAGAGAGAATATTCTGTAAGAAATACCAGGCAACCACAGTATTTTAGAAAGCTACGCTTTTAGCCTTTTAAAAAGGCAGATGGAGAATACACGCTGCCAGCAGACCACTGTTGAATTGAATTCTTCTTTTCCTACTTCTTTCCCAACACCACCACCCTACTGAAAGCCACAGTTTATTAAGCTTCATATAACTTAGACTTATGATGCATATAATCACCTGGCAGCACAGGATACAAGGCAAACTTCTTAATCTACCACCTATATATACTTGGGTTACTTCTCTTCACAGTACTGGAAATTAGTATTGATTTATTGGTTTACTCCTAGCAGACAAGAAGCTTCATTGCATTTTAAAGTCACATTCTTACTAAGCATCTCTTCATCTGGAAAGACTGCACCTTCACAGCCTGTATGGCTTCATCCAGGAGTTTTTCCTGTTCATCCTGAGGAGACTGCTGTGTTATTGGCTGGAAGGAAAAAAAAACAACAACAACAACAACAAACAAACAAACAAAACCAAACAGAACTCAGTAATTTTTATGAAGCTGTTTATGACTTGATTCAAACCGGATTCCTGCAGCTTAGAATACAGTGCAAGCGACGCTGCAGTGTAATCACTCAAGAGTTATCAAACAGCTGTGTGATATGCAAGTGAGAGAGCTCCCAGGACTTCACAAAAACCTCAGGTCAGGGGTGAGATTGGTTAAGAGTAGCCTGTGAACACCACTGCTTCTTGGAGTGCACAGCCAAGGGGACAGAACAGTGTCAACTTGTCCCTTCTAACATTTAGAGGTCAAGAATCCAGCGCAAGATCTGACAAGAAAAATCTTCAAGAGAATGCAAAGACATCCCTATGCTGAGAGGAAGCACTGTTACTTTACAGAGAGCTTTGAAGCAAAGCCCAGATTGCACACACTGCAAGTGCACAGATGCTTTCCCATACTCACAATTCTCAATTACCTGCTGTCTGAGCCACAGGACTCTATTAAGGGCAAGCTTCAGATAAGCAAAGGATAAAGTACAGCCAGTGCTTTCTGGAAGGTAGAAGTGACTTACAAAAGGCAATAGAAAACTGAAAAGAAGCAACAACTCTTCATGTCCACTACTAATCCCAGTGACCTCCTCCTCTTACCTCTCCTCAAAGGCCTTCAACATCTTTTGCCTTTCCAAGGATTATATTGCATTTCCTTATGATTCAGAAAGTATCCTCTTTTTCACTATATCTCAGTAACAAGCTAGTAGGCTATGAGCTACATCATCCTAACATTCTTAAAACTAGCATTCTCAGTACCAACTCCTCCCACACAGCCCACGAGTGCAGTCCCCATAAATGTCTTCTGAGCACTGAGGTTAAAACTGAGGTCTTCATTAAAATAGAGAGGTTTAACTTATCAGAACTTCCAGGTTATAGAGCACTGCAGTCTCGGTACACCCCTGTTTTCTCCCATACTTAATTATATTCTTGTTCTGCAATTGGAATCTCCCTAAAGAGACACAGACAGTATTTCCCCCTTCTCCCCTGTACCCTTTTCCACATATAGATTGCCTCCATCACACCCAAATAGGAAGTGAAATTGCCCCTGAAGGTTTTCTATCACCCAGCTGGACAAAACCAAGGTTGATTCAACATTCGTGATAATCCTCCTTCAAGGAGGAAGTTACAGGAGATAAAGGTTCCTTCCAATGAACACTTCCGTGACTCAATGTGCCTCAGTAATATCCAAACCATGCACAATAACTAATTAATAAGTCTATTTAGTCAACAGAAAAAGCCACTTATGCTAATAAGAGTGACTGCACGTCTTACAAAGCTCTCTATAATTAATAACAAAGTGCAGCTCTTTCAAGAAAGAATTTAAGCATAAGGCAACAGTAGCATCCATGGCTAGATGACCCTACTCCCCAGGCCATCCAGCAGGTACAAACTCTTAGAAAACCTCCATCTGTGAAGCAAGAATGTTCTGTCAGCAAACTTCGCTGCAATTCCTAAGCTTTATTTATTCCACAACAGATCGGAATTTCAAAGAACAGAAGATGACAGTGCTGGGATTGGTGTGCAACAATATCAAAACATCTTGTAACAGACTTGCTGAATTATGCCTATGACAGAACATTTGTCACACTCTACCATACCCTGAACCGAACACTAGTGTTTTAGAGAAGATACATCACTACTAAGCTGAGTATCATATGCTGTAATCACATCAGATATCTCTACGTTAAAGCACAGCCAGAAACAGCACAGTAACATTGACACTAACCATGACTTCCCATGTCCCCTTTTTCTAATGGGCACTAAGCTTACACAGTCACCAGTCCTGCTCTGCCATCCCTGGTTGTCCACAGGGCTGAGTAGTGCTACGAAAGCTGTTTAGGCTGTAAAGCATCAAATAAGCCAGAAGACTAGTCCAGCTGATCCACACTTTACCATTCATGCTACAACCACATAAAACATTGCAAGCAGGACTGTGAGAAGGCAGCCTTTTGAGAGCAACACCAAGTTAAAGCATTTATTGAAACACCTATTTGCTACAGCCCCAAGAAGTAGTTGGCAGAGTACACGTGCATCGCTTTCCTTACTTTTGGTGTGAAAAACACTGGTTAAAGCATAATGGCTACTATGAGTTTGAGACTATGCTTTACATAATACCAATAATATTCTCATCAGAAATATCTAATTGAAGGTATACACTTTCTTATGCAACTTTAACCACTGCCTTTTACCAACAGCTAGGGAACTAACGGAGTTTCAGAGTCTTGCTTTCAGACCTAGCTTTCACATTTATACTGAACCAGTCAGCTTTGTATCAAATTCTGCCTGCATCAACAGAAGACATTGACAGTATTTCCATTTCTGCTCTATATTTGAGCAGCAAGGTCCCACACTGCATTCAACACTGGGACTGTACAAAGTACATTACTGAATTAATTGACAAGCATTTCCACAATACCACAAGCAATCAATTTTTTTCTTCTGTATCTCTTCAAGATTAAGACTAAAATCATACTTGTATCTGTTCCAGTGTAATGACTGAGAAGGTGACTGGTCTAAACAAAGATGTCTGTACTACAAAGGTACTGTACTTCACGTCTAAAGAAGATGGCACTGGCATTGTACAGCCACACAGGTAGTGAGATAACCTACCACTGCCACCAGCATATAAAAGAAGCAGTCAAAAGCGGTGTTTGTTAACAGCTTCACTTCCATATGAAGAGAAAACATCTTAAGAGCAGCAACACCGAACAAGTTCCAACTCTTTCTTACTTTTCAAAGTTTGAGTATTTATCAGCTTACCCTTTTCCTTCTACTTCAGAAAGCAAGCTACTTTCAGATTCAGAATGACAGAGGTTTCCACGCACGGTTATTATCAACTGACACACAAGATCACATCGAGATACACATACCCTGATAACACGCACCTGAAGTTTGAGGGAGTTATGGCAAAAAACAGCTGAAGGAAAGAGAACGCACATTAAAAGCCTACCAACCACAGTTGGCAGGACACACACCAAACTGGAAACTAGATCTTCTGTCAGGTACAATGCTGAATAAAGCTGGTTACATTCTCTATCTTCCACTTTAAATTAGGAACCTTATAACAAAACATGGCATTTTCAAGCGATATTTTATCAAAAAAATGCAACTGTGCTGTGGAGTCCAATGTCAACCTACAAACGAGAATCTGGAACATAAGCTTTCGAAGCAGATTTTGACACTGGAGAAAAGCAGCAGTACTCCACAATCACAGCACAATGTTCTGGCTTGTCAACGACATACTCAAGAAGGCATAAACTCCTGCATGAACACAAGATAAGCAATTTACAGGCTTTTCAAAATGCCTGAGCCTTACCCCTATTAGATATACTGCAAATGTTGAAGAACAAAGGAGAGTTGATGTGAACACAATTTTCTGCTTTACTTGGTCCCTAACCTTTTTTCCTCTGAGAAAAGGTTTACACCATGATAAGGAGAACTGCCTCATTAGCTGCACTATCAGCAGCTGTTGAGAGGAGCTGTTTTTTGGTGTGCGCTGTGTGGGGTTTTTTGTTCCTTTCAGGTTTGTTTCTTTGTTGTTTGGGTTTGTGGTTTGTTTTGGTTTCATTTTATTTTGGGGTGTTTTTTTTTGTTTGTTTGCTTGCTTGTTTGGTTGGGTTTGGTTTTGTTTCGTTTTTTTAAATGAAGGCTAGTGATCTACAAGTTGCCTTGGACTAGGAAAACAAGATTTATTTTTTTTTAACCTCAAACTAGCCTGGGAGAAGTCTACTGCATGGCTGATCAGAGTGGACAATACAAGCTATTTTGCAGATAACAATTAGAAAAGTGTATTACCACAGTAGCAAACATAATTCTGGACCATGCCTTTCTTCATAATAGCTTTAACATACATAATATTCTTCAACACAAAAAGTAAATATTACACCTATTGTGTAGAATTTTCTTATATACTAATAGCTCCTTGGGAAGACTTCATAAGCTCCATACTAAGTTTCACACTTAATTTAGCTGCACTCTGTAGATGGTTATTATTTGAGTCAATGTGTGACTAGTTACAATGCTCATTTCACTTACAATCTGGTAACTTTCAGTACTCAGAATTACATAGTATTGAAATACAGCAGAATTCGTAGCAAGCTTACGGAGCCTATCAAACAGCCTGAATTCTGGCTATACTGGTACGTTAAGTTGGATGCAGAGTATCAATAAAACAAGTGGAAGGTTTTACTTCTGTTCCATTCTAAAGCACATTTTCATCTAATCTCCAAATGATTAAATACTTTTCTTTAGATAACTCATGTGCTCACATCCTGTTCCACACATGACTTTTCCTTCTGTTTACTCACATGCTTTTGCTTAGTACCTGCAAGGTCCTACACCTGGATCGGAGCAATCCCAGGCACAGCTACAGGTTGGGCAGAGAAGAGATTCAGAGCAGCCCTCCAGAGAAGGACTTGGGGGTGGTGGCTGATGAGAAAATGAACATGAGCCGGCTTCAGTGTGCTCACAGCCTAGAAACCAACTGTGTGCTGCGCTGCATCAAAAGCAGCATGACCAGCTGGGCGGAGGAGGTGATCCTGCCCCTCTACTGTGCTCTCGTGACACCTCACTTGAGTATTGTGTGCAGTTCTGGTGTCCTCATCATAAAAAAGACATAGCACTGTTGGAACAAGTCCGGAGGAGGGCCACGAGGATGATCAGGGGCTGGAGCACCTCCCGTATGAAGACAGGCTGAGAAAGTTGGGGCTGTTCAGCCTGGAGAAGAGAAGGCTGTGTGGAGACCTCAGCGTAGCAGAGGATGCTGGGGATGGACTCTTCATCAGGGACTGTAGTGACAGGACAAGGGGTAATGGGTTCAAACTTAAACAGGGGAAGTTCAGGTTAGATATAAGGAAGAAGTTCTTTACTGAGAGGGTGGTGAGGCACTGGAATTGGCTGCCCAAGGAAGTTGTGAACACTCCATCCCTGGCAGTGTTCAAGGCCAGGTTAGACAGAGTCTTGGGTGACATGGTTTAGTGTGAGGTGTCCCTGCCCATGGCAGGGGGGTTGGAACTAGATGATCTTAAGGTCCTTTCCAACCCTAACTTTTTTATGATTCTATGATTCTACAATGAATGAGATTTATCCAAGGTTTTTCTGCCTCCTCCTAGCTGGCTATATTAGGGCTACTACCAACCAGTCACCCTTGAGATATTTAAAATTAACACCACCCAAGACAGAAGATGGGTTAGCTACAGAAGCAGATCAGGACAGCTGCCAGCCTACAGATGAAACCTCACTGCACACAAGCAATTCTGTAAAAATCACTGACCTACCTGGAAGGCACCAAAAATGCATAAGCATTTTATATCCCATAGGAAGTATTACTCTGCACTACTGAAGGCAACTCCAGAACTTTACATATAGGAGCTCGAAGATGAACCAGAGACAAGAAAATATTTTTCACGTATTTGAACTGCTACTTACTGCTGCAGGAAGCCATGAGACAGTAACAAGAATTAAGGGGCTGGACTTTGTCTTCAGGGGATGGTCAAGAAGAGCCAGCACCCTCTTAAAATCAGTCTTGTGAAAGGTACTTAAGCATCTACGTAGATTTGGCATTTCACATTACCTAATTTTTTTTTTTTCATTCATCTCTCAAGTAACATTCAGGTTTTGCCCCCTTCACCTCTAAAGGATGTAGTATTAAACTGATAACATACACATAATTTGAAAAAGAAAGTTTGTTCCAAAAGCCTAAGAACTGTGCAATTCCTGCTTTATAAAGCTTGCACTTAGTTTCTTCCCCACTGTCTACATACTATTGCTACTGTTTAAACTCCACACTTAGGTCAAATAATATGCTGCGACGGTTACAGCAAGTGCTGCTTAAAGTTTGATTGATTATTAAATGCTGCAGAAGACATACTAAACAGGCAGACTTTCAGTTTTACCAGGAAACTTGGTTGTCCCCTTATTTTTACTGGGAACCGAAAAGCATTTCTCAATAAAAGCTATTTCCATGCTGAAACTTCAGGTTTGCCTCTCTAATAAACACCATCATGTGCTCCAGAAAAAAAAATCATGTGCTCCAGAAGCTCTATGGAGATGGGCTCAGCAACGCAAAGCATCTTCTCTGCAGGAAAAGAAAGGATGTTCGCTAGGACAGTCTGAAACAGCAGCCCTGGAAGGTCGGGAGACGAACTGCCCCGGGGGGAGGCTGCGATGCGGACAAGGGGAACAAGTCTGCCAGCGCTGAAGAGGACACAGCCTGTGGCCGGCAGGAGCAGCATGCTACACCACACAACTCGGGCCACAGGTGCAGCAGCGGTTCCCCAGCCAATACACCGACCTCCCCTGCGGCCCCACAAGCAAACTCGGTGCAGCCCAGCACGGCAGTGACTGCTCTGACCCGGGCAGCGGCGGGCCACGGGCAGCCGTCACCACGGCGCGAATCGCTACCGCGGGCATCGCAGGCCCAGCCCTCACCTCAGCCTTTCCCGTGCCGGCCGGCGGCCTCCGGGCCCAACTCTGGCGCCCGTACAGGGCCAGGAGCGCCCTCACGGCCACCGAGCGCGGCCGCTGACGGCGCTCCCTAGCAGGAGCCCCCGGGGCCAGCCCGGCCCCGGGCGGACGGGCCTGCCCCTCGGCCACCGGCTGGCGAGGACCGGACCCCTCCCATTCGTGCACACGGCAGCGGCCGGGCCGCACCCAGTAGCCCCACCAACCCCGCCACCGCCTGCCGAGACCCGACCCGACCCGGCCCCGCCGCTCCTCACCATGGTCGTCCGCTGCCACAAACCACCCCCGCCAGCAGCACCCTGCAGAGCCCCGCACCGTCATGTGACTGCTCCACCCCACCTCGCCCTCCCCATTGGTTCTCTCCGAGGAAGTGGAGCGCTCCAGGGCGATTGGCGTAGGGGCCGATGATTGGCGGCGGGGCCAGCCAGTCCCCTGCCGGACGTTGCGGCACGTCAGGGGTCCGCGCGCTGTAGGGGGCGAGCGGGAGTGGTGGCGGCCGCATGGAGCAGGGAGAGGTGCGGCGGTTGGGTGCGCGGCTGGGCCTCACCCAGCCCGGCGTCATCAGGTACCGCGGGGGCATAACAGGAGCGGGGCTCGCCAGGGCCTGGCAGCGCTGTGCCGCTGGGCTCCTTCCCGGTCGGTCCCGGCCCCGGGCAGCCACAGCCACCTCGGCCTCCTTTGAGCTCCGATCGGTGTGAGGGAAGCCGCAGGCTTGAGGGTATGGCGGTCGATGGAGTCGCTGCCGCGGGCCCCGACTGCCAGTGATGAGGGAAGGGCGGCGTGAGCCTGGATCGCCGAGCTCTGCGTCTTCTCTCCCTTCCCCTTGAGCGCGCTGCAGCCGCGGTGCTGGGCTGGGCAAAACCGGGATCAGCCCCTGTCCTGTCGCTCTCATGGGCTTGCAGCTGGCTTGGGTGACGGCTTTGTACGGTGGGTGTTTTGCAGAAAAGCAGAAGAGTACCTGCGGCTGTCCCAGGTGAAATGCACGGGATTGATGGCTCAGATGACAGCTACAAGTGGTGCCGTGATGTGCCTGGACCTAGCAGCTAGCTTCATGAAACAGCCAGTTGACAAAGTAAGCTGCAATGTGTGACTTGGCTGGCTGGTGTGTTCTCTATAAGTGCACTGAAATCACTGTTCCGTTTAGTGTGTGTTGAGAGCAGGAAAGGGGTAGTAATGACAACTGACGTTATCCTAGACCAAGTAATGTGCTGCTAGACAGTGCTGGAGCTTTCACTACTCAGATTTTGAAAAAGGGCAAATTGAGCCCAGTCACATTGCAAGCTGAGTTTGCTATAATTTCAGCGGTTTTAGCGGAATAAATCCACAGCAAGGGTGTTAAATTTAAGATCTGTCCCATTTACTGTGGAAAGGAAGTAGTGGCTATAAGGAATCCCTCTCTGTAGTGGTACCTGTAAACCTCCATCTGCAGACCTGCAGGTAGATGGCAATCAGCTGCCAAAATAACGTCTGGTACAAGTTGTTTGTGACAGTCCAGTCACAGACAGAGGAGAATTTAATTGAAGCTGACCAATGAGGAGTAGCATGAAAGTATTTCTCATCTCTTCAAGTTGTCCAGATCTTGGTTACCTTTGTTTTTAACCAAATAAAAGGTTTGATAAAGGGCCATGACATAATATATGGAAAAGACAAGCCTTACTTCCAGGGAAACAGTTTAAAAATACCACTGAATTTAGAGATATGGCATTCCTAGGTTGTTAATCTTTCTGTATACAGTCAGACTTACATCATTCATTGCACAAATTTGTTTAATATAGCAGTTGAACTTTATGGCACTGTGTAGTTTCTTCTTAATCTATTTTGGTTGCCTGAATAAAATGTTGGGAGGAATCTTGATAATTCTTGTGGTTTATTTTCTTGAAAGAGCTGTTTCGTTAAACTCTCTGGCTTGAACAAGACTACCTACCAGAGCTCCATGAAGTCTTTGGAGTGTTTGCTAGAGGTGAACCCCAGACTGAGAATGCGAGACTTGGCTGTGCAGTTCTGTTGCACAGAGGCAGTGAACACTGCTTCAAAAATACTCCAGAGGTGAGGAAGCGCTCGTGAGCACACTGGTAACCACTAGTAAAATTGTTTGTTAGATGTGTAAGGATCTTGACAGTTGGAAGGGCCAGGTATCTCCTGCTGATGAGTGGTGAGGTCTTAGTACTGACAGTCCAGCCATTTGTCTAGGCCACATTTTAGAATGCATGTTAGAAAGACAGTCTGTGAATGTTAGCATTGTCTGAGTGAATCCCAAATCTTCAGTTGGGAATAGTTTAAAAATACAGGACTCTTAGACCCTGTATTTGTCCATACCATCACACTGTCTTCCATTGAACTTCTGGTCATGTCACAGTTGAGAAATAATGCTCAGTAGAAACAAATCTTCCCTTCTGGAGAAGCAAATATCTCAAAATGCACATTACTGTAACTGTAAGAACAATAGGTTCTTACACATCAGCAGAGATCCAACAGATTTAACTAAAACTTTGCACTCTGTAAAATGTACTTTAACAAGAGCAGTCACTGAAGAGCTCTGGTCTGGAGTGCTGTCATCTGAATTGCACTTGTTTAAATGCTGTTAGGTCAGTGAACAAAGGCTGGGTATGCCTGTCAGTGCTTAATACAAGCGAAACTAATATATAGCCTGGAGACAGGTGGACAATAAAAAATTACATTCTTCGGTGCTGCACATTCACTTTGTCCTTTTCCATATTTCCACATTTAAGTCTTCATATACACATATGTGTAATACACAGAGGAATCATAGAATCATAGAATAGTTAGGGTTGGAAAGGACCTTAAGATCATCTAGTTCCAACCCCCCTGCCATGGGCAGGGACACCCCACACTAAACCATGGCACCCAAGGCCTCATCCAACCTGGCCTTAAACACCACCAAGGATGGAGCATTCACAACCTCCATGGGCAACCCATTCCAGTGCCTCACCACCCTCTCAGTAAAGAATTTCTTCCTTATATCCAATCTAAACTTCCCCTGTTTAAGTTTTAACCTGTTACCCCTTGTCCTGTCACTACAGTTCCTGATGAATAGTCCCTCCCCAGCATCCTTGTAGGCCCCCTTCAGATACTGGAAGGCTGCTATGAGGTCTGCACGCAGCCTTCTCTTCTCCAGGCTGAACAGCCCTAACTTTCTCAGCCTGTCTCCAGTCCCCTGATCCTCCTCGTGGCCCTCCTCTGGACTTGTTCCAACAGTTCCATGTCCTTTTTATGTTGAGGACACCAGAACTGCACACAAGACTCCAAGTGAGGTCTCAAAGAAACTGTAATTCTATCCTCTGTTATAGGATGGATTAATACAAAGCAGCTCATTGTAACTTTCAGATGTAATGCAGAGATAAAGATGCTGTGTAGATGGGGAGCACAAGAATTAGATTTTACTTGCATGCCTTGATCCAGATCCCTAATTTAAAATACCTTTAATTCGAAAAGAGGAGGTGATCCCAATGGCCTTCTTTTCTCTATTCTCTTTTGCTCTTCTCATCCAGTGGTGGCTGTTCCTGCTTCACTGTGTTGCAAAGGACTAAGTGATCCAACAGGAGACCTGTTCAACTGCTGAGTACCACATGACAAATTAATGACAACAGCTTCATTGGAGGCAAGTGCATTATACAATTGTCACTCGTGTTGTTGTTCTTTAGGTATGAATCCAGCCTCTCTGAAGCACAGCAAATGGACCTTGATTTCTCAAAACCACTCTTTGTAGCGGCTGCACTATTGACTGCATGCAGGTGAGTAGAGCTTAAGGAATCTTTATGGGCTTAAATGCTTAGTGAGATACCAAACAGAAATAGCAGTTACAATATAAGCAGCTGATTCAGTCAGTATATCTGAAGGGTCTTGCTTAGCCCATCCTCCTGGAAATGGAGACAGCTGTAGCAAACCAGGTATTTCTTTACAGTATTTGCCTTTGGGAGAAAGCAGAAGTAATTGATGCTGTGATCATTCCATTAGCATGTATCCATGACAGTGGCTGAAAAACTTCTGTTAGAGTTTAGCACTTCACTTTCCTTCCTCTCAGCCTAACCAGCATAACTTAATCCCTTAGTAACATTTTTCAGATTTAGTGGTCTTGTGATTTAAGCCCAGCCAGTAACTCAGCACCATGCAGCTGCTCACTCACTGCCCCTCTTCTTCCCTCCAGCTTCTGGCAGGATGGGGAGGAGAATGGTAAGAATGTAAACCCCACGGGTTGAGATAAGAACAGTCCAAAAACTCAAGTATAGTACAAACCACTACTACTACCACTAATAATAATGATAAGGGAAATAACAAGGGGAGAGAATATAAAACTGAAAGGGGAAAAGGAAAAGAAAACAATAAACATAATTGATGCACAATGCAATTGTTCACCACCTGCTGACCTGAGCAGCAATCTGGGCCTTCTGGGTGACTCCTCCCACTTTCTGTACTTGGCATAACATGCTGAGGTATGGAATTCCGCTTTGGCTACTTTGGGTCAGGTGTCCTGTCTCTGGTTTTTCCATCTTCCCGTGCCTCTCCTCACTGGCAGAGCATGAGAGACTGAAATGTCCTTGATCATAGTAAGCGCTGCTGAGCAACAACTAAATAATTGGTGTGTTACCAGCATTGTTCTCAGACTAAATCCCAAACACAGCACTGCACCAAATAAGGAGAAAAATACCTGTTACAGTTGAACCCAGGGAAAGTGGGATTTTTTTTTTTCCCATTGCCAGGATAGATTTTGAGCGGGGCACAAAGCAAAAGGTTGCACAGCTTTTGGTGAGATGCTGCTTGTGGTGCAAGGATAGCAGCTAGCTTACTGCTGAGGACCAAGAAGGAGCCATGCTGAGGAAGAAAAAGCCCTAAGCCCCACACCATCACACCCTGAGGGTGCTCTAACCTTTGAGCAATGGATGTAATAGGTGTAGGCCTATATAATCTTGGAAGATATGTGTCAGGAGCACTTAACTCAGCCAACCCTTTGTAAGAGTTTTCTTGCATGCAGATGTCTTCCCTTTTCAGTATTACACCTTGTAAAAGCTGTTATTTGCACAGCTCCTGACAAATGTTCTTGTGACATAGGGGTTCCATTCAGCTTTTTGCAGTAGTAGGATTTTATTCAGGTTCCTTCAAAATCTGAAAAGTCACTTTTCCTAATAGAATTTCCTTATGTAACCTCAACTAACCCTGACTCTCAATTTCTGAGCTGTATTGATTACACGGTGGAGGGGTGTTTTTTTTAAGCAAATTTGGGACAGACAAGGATTAGATAGGACAAAAAAATAATCAGGCCCATCTTCATCATTCTCGCAGGCAGTGTTGGTATCGTAAATGTCTCCTCACCTGAGTAATAGTTGCTGGAGTTACAAAGATAACTTTCTCTTGTAGGTGTTTGAAGCTAAAAGTGGACAAAACTAAAATGTTGGCTGTATCTGGAGTGAAAAAAGCAATATTTGACCGACTCTGCAGTCAGCTGGAGAAGATGAACCAGCAGCTCAGCAGTAAGTTTTCAGCCTTATCCCTGTAATACAGCCCTTTCTCTAATTTCCACTGTCAATTTCATTCTGATCACCCACCTGTCCCCTGCCAGCCAAACCTACCAGCCCAGCCATTCCAAAATCTCCCACAGTCCCAGTCGCAGTCATTGTTTCTGGGGATGTTGCAACAGCTTAGCACGTGACAAGGCCAGAAATAAGTATTTTCCTCTCTTATCAAAATCTCAGTGTTCCTTATGTCCTCTTCTGTTCCAATTTATTTCTCTGCTTCTCCCATACTACCTGACCTTCTTAGATTCCTCCTTCTTGCTTGCTTTCTGCATCCTGTTAATTTGTATGCCGTGTTGCCATGTTAACATAAGCATCTTGATGCCTCTCTTGCTTTGACTCACTTCTGCATTTTCCTTCCCCCGCTACAGGATTAACAAGCCTAAGCCTTGCTTTCCTGGTACTAATTCATCCATTACCTGTCACCATCACTTCTCACCATTTGAACCTGCAGCTCTCTCCACTCCTTTTTGTGGAGGAGGAAGATTGAAATACGATACACGTCTTCCTGTCCTTGAATCTGCTCCTTCTTACTTGCCTCCTTTTTCCTTTCCCAGGCTTTCATTCCTACTCTCCCACAGACAGTGTGCCTGCTTTACCCTGTGTTCATGCTTCATATTGTGAAGTCTTCTAGAATGCTGCCTGAACCCAAACCAAAAGCTGCTGCTCTCTGCCTAGACATGGACATTTCCATAGTGCAGTGCCCTATAGAAACCCCAAAGCGTTACTCTACCACTGAGGTAGCTAATGACAGCTGAGAATTTGTGTGTCAGTTCAGGGAAGAATGTGCATCTGTATGTATGGACACCCCCTGCATGTTGTGGGCATCTGAAAAACAAAGTATGGAAATAGGATAGAAGGAGAAGAAATAACTAATAATCCTGCCTGAACAATGAAAGGTATCAGTGTGGGTTTGGGATATGAACATCGTGGATCACTGTGATTACAAATGCAGCAGAAATACTAGTTAAAGCAGCCAGTCAGTCTGTGCAACCCTTGAAGTGTGTTGGCATCTCTGCATGTACAGCTTGAGCATCCGTCTGGACCAGGGAATGCTCTGAATGGGAGACAGTACTTTTGGAGGGTGGCCCGGCTGTTAAAGAATTCTACCTAGAGCACCATCCTTGGGGCCCCAGACACCAAGCAGCTTTGTTCTTTTTTTTAGAAGATGTTCCAGTGGTTGCAGAGACACCTGAAAGCTTTCAAACCAGTCTGAAGCACTGCGAGAAAGAAGATGGTAAGTTGTGTTCAGCTATGAACTAAAGCTCACCTCACCAGTGCAGTTCTGAGCTATATTGCTGCTTAGTATTTTAGTTGTGCAATATGCCATAATACTCAGTTCACAGCAGCTTACTCCATTCTGCAGACCACTGGCTCATGAAAGGACAAAGAGAAGCAGCAGAAGGACAGTGGTGTTTATGCTGAGTAGTCCTAGTAGAATTCAGGACAGCTATTCCATTCAGACACAAAGGTGAAGAGGTGACTGTTCTGGCAGCTGAGGAGCAGCAAACCATCCACATAACACAGTGACAGACCCTGTGCTTGTGTCTGTCTGTACTTTTGCTCACTGCCATGGTTATTCCCAGCAACATACATATTGTCCATAGTGGCCTGTCGTGGACTTTCTCCTTCTCTTGTAGGATCTGAAGATGATGAGGAGATTCCATGTAAACGGCCAAAGACTGAAACAAAGCAAGACTATGAAGAATGGAAAAAGAAAATCCTGGAAAATGCTGCTAAGGCACAGGAGACAAGTAGGAGTACTGTCTGTAGCGCCACTTAGAAACGTACCTTCTGCTTGCTCAGAATTTTAACTCTCCCTCTGCTCTAACAAGAGACCTTGTAGCATATGAGTGATGGCTGTCTGGTAGCCAGCTTACTTATTAGATAGTTTTTAAGAATGTTATGTTTAGTAAATGACACCAGAATTGAGGCAATCTTACAGGGAACATGTCTGACTACTTGCCAGGCTGGTACCTGAGCAGCTATGGCATTGGGCGGTAGGACAGCCTCATTCTTTCACTGCAAGAAGTTTTAATGCTGTGAGTTCTAAGTTATACTCACCTGGGCCCCTGCCTGGAAGCAGTGAAAAAAAAAAGAGGGAGGGGACTAAGTGCCTTGTTAGTAGAGGAATTAAGACTGATGAATTTTTATTAGATTTTGTACTGTTGAAGAAACATTGTTTAGTCACTGAATTTGATTTAGTTTATATGGGACTGAAGTCTCTTGTGCTTGTAAGGGGTCCCAGATATTCCAAAAAACAATAAAAACCTCTTAGAACGCAAAATAAACACAAACAGGTGATGTCTTCACTTTAAAGCAGCACATAGCCAGGGGATAAGGATCTTGTCTGGTCAATACAGGTTTTCACATCTAGCAGTCATAAACTTAGGGAAGAGGCAAGTGCCCTGCCCTGTGGTCCTTAGAGGCAACTTCTGTGGTCCTACACGTTCATCCCAGCTACTCAAAATACAGTTTTGAAGGAAAAGCATTACTTTTAGCAGTACAGTTATGCCAGCAGGGCTGGCATAACTATAATGAAACAAATCAAAGTCTTCAGCCCATTTCTCTTGCTTTGTTGTTCAAAACAATCCAGAAAACCCAAGTGTCCGTAAGAAACAAGATAAATTATCTCATGTCTGAGCATTTAGATTTGAAACGCTGCCCCACCTGACCTTCTTCTCAGCAGTATTTTAATGGTTTGCCAAAGGCCTCACTGCTGTGCATCCTTCTGCTTACCTGGGTGGCACCACACCAGGACTGCAGTAGTTGATGCCATAACTACTTTAGATATTAGTGTATGGGCTAGTTTTTTGTCACAGTTACTGTTCCAGTCACTCACAGGTCACCTGTTGTTTGTCCTTTTAGGTTTTTGTAGACCCCAAAACAAAATGCATAGGATGTGGTGAAACACTCTATAAGGCTGCAGAGGTGGGTTCCCCTGTACTGCAGAACCATGGGATGGCTGCCAAATCTAATGAGATTTCTATTAGAAACAAAACAGCAATCCTGCTGGCCAGATGCACCTTTGTTTTGTAGAAAATGGAGAAGAAATACATACAAGACTGCAAAGAGCATCTGTGTTACTCTCTTAGAAAGGCAGAAAGAAGTACACAGTAATTGGAAAATTAAAACTTACCATTCTCCTTTCACTTCTCCTAATACATGAAAAAGAAGATCACTTGAAGCCAACTTTAACTAGCAAGAGCTAATTTCATTCCAGAGAAGAGTTATGAAATGTAACAGTAACTGTTGGGGGAATAGACTCCAAACTAATGCTCGATATGCAGAGAAAATATTGGATAATTAACCCACACCGAGTGAAAGCTGTAACAAAATATCTGGTGTTCAATGGCTGATGTAATATGTCGCAGAGAGTTCTCAGGATGGGATAAAATCCAGCCTACTACCATAAGCATTCTGCCATTAAGATCTTCTCAGAAATGTTTTTTGGGTTTTTTTGGTGGGAGGGATTAAACCAAAACTGAGGAATAGGCTTGTTCCACCTTAATGACATTTATTAGTATTAATTCAGAAATATACAAACCAATTAATGCAATCACATTTAGCATGCAGAACCACTGTGGGAGGAAAACTTGGACAAAAGTGGGCCTTCACAGAAGGTGATACACTGTCAAGATTATTACACTTGATTTTAATAATGATCTGTCTCAATTCTGGAAATGCTGAAGTCCAGAATTTAGGACTTTGCAAAGTGAGAAGCACTAGAGTGGAAAAGATAACTACAGTAGGGTAAGTCAGTTTTAAAACCTCTTCATTAGCAACCAGTACTTCTGCTAATTCAAGGGACATGCAAGCCCATAAAATTAAAGGGAACTTTACAGCGGTTTGATGCCTTTGCTGGAAAGCTGGTTTTAGTGCTATAGTTTCTCATTTTGGTAGGGAGTCCATCCAGCTCACACAGTGTTTTGCAGAATCTAGAACAGGAACAAAGGAAACCAGAGCCTTAATAAATAATGTTATACTTTTTAGCTGAGAGACTGCAAGTGGCTCCAGCTCTTTATGCATCAGGAAAAAGTTTAAAATACAAAAGAAGTTAGTATTGTGAAGAAAACATTTATTGTTCAGGAGCAAAGTGGGAGGGGAAAGGGCTTCAGCCTCCTAACTGGGCTGAAGGCAGATTCCAGCAGCACACCATGTCCCTGGCACTAAATAGCAATAAAACCTGTTTTGCACATCACACTGTATCAACATCTCAGACTTCATTAAAATTGTCAGAGAGAAAAATAAAATCCCCAAATTAATGGCTGCAGTTGAAGCCACTTACAAGTTTAAATACATGTAAAGGATATCTGGAGTCTTTTCTTTTCTGGACATGAGATCTTTTTTGCGTAGACCCAGGGGTCATTAGGTGATTTTGATTTGTGGCAGTTTCACCTATCTCCTTCCAAAAGTTCAGTCCATTCAGCTCAACTCAACCCACCATAAGAAACAGCAGCAATGGCCAACTGACTTAAGTTGCTTGAAACCAGGATTCCTCCTATTTCCTAACTATAGAGTTATAGGATACAACTATTTTTTTTTTAAAGAGAGAGTAGAATAAAAAAAGCCAACAAACCCAAACCATTCAACTCTGTGTAGTTGTACTGAATCATCAGCATGTTTTGGGGAAAAAAACAATCTTTCCGAAAAAATTACAGAAGAAAAGGATACTTGGTATCTTTTGTTCTACGTAACAAACACCAGAGGAAAAATTGTGCCACTGTTGTGGCAGTGCTCTTCAGTCATGAAGAGAGTCTTGAGAGATCACTTGTTCACTGTGAGAAACCAGAAGACTGACAAGGTGTTGTATGGTATGAACATCCCAACAACATTCTGAAGAATCAAAGCCTTCAGCAAGAAGTCAGCCCCAGTAACAGCCATGTTTTTCCATCACTACATACAACTAAAAACTTGTAAAAACAAAACAAGGTAACTTCTGCTTTTAGAAATAATTCCAGTACTTCTTCCTCGAGGCACTTCTGGAAGCTCTGCAGTACACACAATATTTGAGGACAGACCCGAAACCTTATATTAGAAAGCAAAGGGGTAGAAATTAGTGAAGATACTGAGTTCTTCCATGATTTCATGTCATGTCTTCCATGGCTCTGAGAGTAGTAGATGCTTCATACAAGCTCATGCAAGCTTGACAGACATAGTTTGAAATCTCTTCAGCCTGTTAGCAGCAGCCACTACATAAAAATGTTTCTGTGAACAGAACACAACAGTTCAAATGTGAGTACAGCTGAGGTAAAGGACCTATTCTGTAGCTGACAGATATGTCTCCCTGATAAATGAATTTACCTGTAGTGACCCACACCTTGTGTGGATTGCAGTGCAGAACAGCTGTGTACTGGGAGATGACCACTGCAGAACAAGACTCCTGGCACTGTGAGCTTCTGCAGCATTATTACAAATTGTATGGTGATATGTCTTTAGATTATGTATTTTTTAAAACACAAGTGCAGAAGTCTGCAACCAAACAGCTGGGCTGCAGGAGTAGAAAACGTGTAAGCCTCTGGTTTAGCTCCTTAGCAAGGAATTACAACTCTCCAGTGACAAAAGAAAAGGAAATGGTTCTCACTGAGTTTTCCTCACATTTCCACAGGCTTCTTTGTACCAGGAAAGATCACTATGTTCACCTTTCAGGATCCATTACTTACAGTAAAATAGAGACTCCAGTAAAAATCCTTTTCTATCAGTTCCTCATACAACATTTAGTTCTGAAGGAGCGTGAGGTGATCAGGCAGGTCCTGAGAGTTCTCTGGATGGGTTTAAGCCTAACTTTTTCTCTCTCCCACACTTCTACTAGCTGCAACAAGAGACAAAACTGCCTTATGTTGTGTCCCTACTCCATAGTGACAACAGAACAATGGAACTGTTGTCAGTGGAAAAATGTCTCCAATATCAAGTGAAGAACATTTAAAGCTAAGTAGTATCTGAAGTCTCTGAACTTGTAAAGAAAAAAGGTGTAAAACTCCGATAGGGAGTAAAAATTGAAACCAAACTTGCTAAAACTAGAATCAGTATAACTGTGCAGGAGAAAAACCCTTAATTTACCAGTGAAAATATACTTTCCAAACTCATATTTACAAGAAAGAAGCCTGTGGACAGCAGCGAGCCACCATACAAAAAAAAAAAAAAGGAGGGAATGGCTTTGCCTGTGTTGAGCTGATTTTCCCTCTGGAAGTAGATTTACCAGAGTTTGTCTATTTACCTTCCATTTTTTGTGAGCCATGTAACTCTGCAGCAACAACTGGGACTTCAGGCGAAGCTTGAACTTCTTGGCTTTAGCAGGTAGGTTGTTTAACCACTCGTGTTTCAGACACTGTGTTGCACTCATCCGGCAGCTGCGGAAGAGGAAATCTGCCATGTAAACCCAGCTGCCCTAGCTGCCATTGTTTCAGTGCCCTGTGCTCCGTAGCATTACTGATAAAGAAACTGCCTTAAATGGACTAACACAAGTGAGTGGCAATTCCTGCACTCTCTAGTTCAAGGGGTGAGTGGTGTGAAAAGCCTGCAGTGAGTTGATTCAGCTGTGGTTATATGCTGGATTTTGCCTTTTTATGGTTTGGATGTGTTTGGTTTTCTCATGTCTGAAAAAATCCCTTTGTGGTCTCTTGCTGGCAATATGGAGTCATAGAGTTTGGGTTGAAGGGACCTTAAGATCATCTAGTTCCAACCCCCTGCCATGGGTAGGGACATCTCCGTGTCACTCAAGACTCTGTCCAACCTGGCCTTGAATACTGCCAGGAATGGAGCATTTACCGCTTTTCCGGACAACCTGTGCCAGTGCTTCCCCACCCTCACAGGGAAGAACTTCTTCCTTATATCCAACCTGAATTCCCCTGCTGATGTTCTTTTTATGCTTTTCATATCACTTATTGTTCAAATGTGATTAGTACTAAAACTGATTTATCTGATTTAGATAATGACCTGGAATTTGTTAGTATCCTAAGCACTCCTTTGAATTCCCCTTGGACACACAATTTGTTTTACTGTATGACTCATTTCCTGGCTTAATTAGTATTATATCACTATCAGCAAGAGAAAAATATCTCTACTCACTCACCCAGCCCCATTGCCACAGTCTGACATCAATGTCATCCTCACTCTCCCCGGTTGTTTCACGTTGTGCAATCACTTTTTATTTCAGTGGAGCCAACACTGAGAAGCCACATGCAGTTAAGTCCCAAATGCTCCTTAATATCCACTAAATGCATGTAGAGTGCTTTAGAAGAGAACAATGTGCATTTTTGCAGCTGCAGCTTCCATTTATCCTCCATGACATTCCAGAGACATTTTTGCAATTTGTGTCAGGCTTGTGAGAATCCAAGGCAACAATAGAAACAGCTTTTGCTCAGAGAAGGAATACTAAAGACACATTTCTACACAGAAAAGTCCTCCCAGATTTCCTCTGATCTGCCTATATTGAGGCTATTGTGAAAAGCAGCTTTCTTTAGTCAAGGTACGTAGATATTTTCCTTTTAAATAGGGGCTTTTGAATCACTGAGGAACTGCTCACAAAGCACAGACACAGCATAAAAAGTGTCAGGTAGTGACTTCTCAGTGCTGCATGCAATCAACAGAGTTGGCTAGGAGAAATTTAATGATGTCATTAGGTGCTACTGTCCTCACAACTGGACAAAGGAGTACCTTTTCTCCTTCACGAGTAGTCTGGAAATAAAGTCTTTAGCTTCCTCCGATAGCTGTTCAAATGCTTCTGCATCAAAATCCCAGCTGCAATTGAGTACATAATTCATTGTCTCTGCATCAGTTTCTCCCAGGAATGGGGACAGGCCACTAAGCCTTAAAAAAAGAAAGAAGGAGAGGGAAATCCTTAGTTGTTAAAAGCAAGATGTGTTTTTCCTTCTGTTTTTTTCTTGTGTTTTTCCTACTGTGAATCCTCTGCTTTACAACTGTTGTTAGCTTACAGAGAGGAAAAGACTCTCAGCTATGGGGTGTTCCACTCAGTCCCTACCAAGATAAGCCAGTAGTCTGGAACAACACAGCATTGTAAATGTTAGTGTTACTCTCTAGCAGTTCACTCAGCTACATCAGAGAGCATTACTAATAGGGAGAGCCCAAAGGAAATTAATTCAGTCGGGATTTAGGCACATATATCAGTGCCTTCCCAGCTGGGACAGCTAGGGGGACTCAAGAGCTTTCCTGAATCAAGGCCCATATCCTTACGTGGCTTGAATTAAACGCAATTCTGACCTACAGCGTACTTTTTTCAATTAGCCTCTAGGCCCAGATTTATTGCTTCAGTCGTTTATTACTTCATTCAGTTGGGCTTTGGATCACACAAAAATTTAAACCAGAAATGTATCCAGTTTACAGAAAGCATCTGTGAAAGATTCTGGGATACAAAGTCAGCTCGTCAGAAGGCAGACAATTTGGACAGACAAGCTGTCCATGGCCACCATCCAGATACCAAAGAAAAGTTTTAGCCCTATTTGTGACATGACATTTTTTAGACCCACAGCGTAACACCCAACACTAATTCCTCTGTGCAGATGCACACCAAGTCCAAGCTACTAAAATGATCACATTGCAAATCTGAAAATAATCCATGTCCTCAAGAACACCATCAAAAATGAAAATTCTGACATGCTTCTGGCAACTTTTGTGAGTAAAAAGAGACCTGATCCATTTTACCATACTGAGTAAGGTGGTGAGAAGAACATGCACACATTTACCAAAAGGATTATTTGTTGTTTAGAGACTTAGTATGCACAGCAAGGTGCCTTTGCACTAAGGGCTGGGTTTTTAACAGAATGAGTTAGGAAGAGTCACAGGCAGATGGGCTCAGGGGCAGTCACATTCTTCCTCGGCAGAGCTCCCGCGCCTTTGGCAGAGCCCCCAGGGTTACTCACAACATGTACGTGATAACACCAACACTCCACATGTCTGTTGGGAAGGAAACAAAGTCATAGTTCACCACTTCAGGAGCCAAGAACTCTGGAGTTCCAAAATTAACCTTCAGTTTCTCACGAGGTTTGTACCTTTAACAGAAAGAGAGAAATCAGTTCTGAGAGCAGGCTGGGAAACGTATCTCATCTGTAAAAAATCAAGGCATGGCTTTTGGCATTGCAAGTACAGCAGAGCAATCACAGCAGACTTCACAGGCAATCAGGGCAGCATAACAGTCTTTAAAGAATGAACTGACTTCAGGTGAATATACCATCAGCTATACCCTTTGCCAGAGCAAAGCCAGAAGGAAGACAAAAGGCAGTAAAACCTGCAAAGGCCTGCCCACATACTGCTGGCAGCTTCACTCTCTGCCAGGCTTCACAAGACTCTTTTCAGCAGATATTGTCCAACATAAACCAAATAAAGCAGCTTCCACTGAAACAGGTTTGGAAAGCATTTGCTTTGGTGGGATGTACCCAGCTACAGCTCAGGGTAAAGGTCTGTATAACAGATGTGAGCACAACATAACCACTGAGTTGGGACTCTGAAGAGGATTACTTGGGCTTGGTGAAAAGTTTAACAGTGATGCAATACAGGGACAATATGATTCTGTTCTATTGCTTAAAAGGGAAAGACTATAAAACTGAACCAGCATTGACTATGGCTGATGTTACCTGGAGTTACATCTGTGTACAGACAGAACAAACCATTAAAGCATTGCTTTTACATCTTTTTTCCTGGAAGATCTGGTTTTCAAAACTGCTTTAGTAGAAGTTTGTATGTCTACGTCCCAATTAAAAAAAAAACCAAAAACCAAACAAACCCAAACCCAACCAAAAACCACTCTCAATGTGTCCATTTATTTTTAGGAAATACTTTTGAAGAAGTCCTTGGACAGATACATGCATACACATTGGTACATATATTGTATTGGGGGAGGGGGGCATCATTCCATCCCAGAATACCCAGTAAGTTGCCAACACCTATAATAAATGCTTGGAGCAATATAGAGATATTCCAGCTGCTCCAGCCAATGAGCCGGCTTCACTTGGAGCTCGGCTCAGATGCCTCTGTACAAACACCCGTAGCACGGGCAACAAACAAGAGGAATTAGAAATGTGTGCACGTCTACAGGGGTATGATACAATAAGCATCACAGAAACATGGTGGGATGGCTCCTACGTCTGGAGTGTTGGAATGGAAGGTTACAGGCTCTTTAGAAAAGACAGGCCCAGCAGATGGGGAGGGGGAGTTGCTATTTATGTCAGTGATAGGCTGGAGAGTATGGAACTCTGGGGATGCGTGATCAGTCAACAGAGACATGGTTAAAGGGACAACAGCGATGGGAGACATTACTGTGGGGATCTGCTACAGACCGCCTGATCAAGAGGAATCTGCGGATGAAGGCCTCTATAGGCAGATAGGAACAGCCTTGCACTCGCAGGCCCTTGTCCTCATGGGGGAATTCAACCACCCTGATATCTGTTGGAGCAATGGTACGGCCCGGCACAAGCAATCCAGGAGGTTCCTCGATTGTGTGGAAGATAACTTCCTTCTGCAAGTAATAGAGGAGCCAACAAGGAGAGGTGCCATGCTTGACCTCGTGCTCACCAACAGGGAAGGGCTGGTTGGAAAAGTGACGCTCCAGGGCAGCCTTGGATGCAGCGATCATGAGATGGTCGAATTCGAGATGCTCAGGACAGTGAGAAGAGCGTGCAGCAAGCTCACTGCCCTGGACTTCAAGAGAGCAGACTTTGGACTCTTCAGGAACCTGTTCAGTAAGGTTCCATGGGATATAGCCCTAGAGGGCAGGGGAGCCCAAGGCAGTTGGTTGATATTCAAGGATCACCTGCTCCAAGCTCAGGAGTGTTGCATCCCAACTAGAAGGAAGTGCAGCAGGAGGGGGAGGAGACCTCCTTGGATGGATAAGGAGCTGCTGAGGAAACTGTGAAGGAAAAAAGAGGCTTATAAAAGGTGGAAGCAAGGACAGGCGGCCTGGGAAGAATACAGGCATGTTGTCTGGGAAGCTAGGGAGCAGGTTAGGAAAGCTAACGCCCAGTTATAATTAAACCTGGCTAAGGATGTTAAAGATAACGGGAAGGGATTCTATAGGTAATAAAATAAAAGCAAAAAAAAATAAATGCAAATAAAAGACAGACTAGGGACAATGTGTGCCCTCTCCGGAAGCTATCGGGAGAACTGGCTATCCTGGATTTGGAGAAGGCTGAGGTTCTTAATGACTTCTTTGCCTCAGTCTTCACTGGCAAAGGCTCTGACCACACCACCCAAGTCTTGGAAGGAAGATACAGGGACTGTGAGAATGAAGGCCCTTGCCCCACTGTAGGAGAGGTGTATTTGGTGGCCTTCTATGATGGGGCTACAAAACTGATGAACAGGCCCAGAGCAGTTAATGTCATCTACCTGGACTTGTGCAAAGTGTTCGACACTGTCCCACACAACATCCTTGTCTCTAAATTGGAGAGACATCAATTTGATGGGTGGACCACTCGGTGGATAAAGAACTGGCTGGATGGCCGCACGCAAAGAGTTGTGGTCAATGGCTCGATGTCTGGCTGGAGACCGGTAACGAGTGGTGTCCCTCAGGGATCGGTGTTGGGACCGGTCTTGTTCAACATCTTTGTCAGTGACATGGACAGTGGGATTGAGTGTGCCCTCAGCAAGTTTGCCAATGACACCAAGCTGTGCGGTTCGTTTGATACGCTGGAGGGAAGGAATGCCATCCAGAGGGACCTCGACACGCTTGTGAGGTGGGCTGATGCCAACCTTATGAAGTTTAACCATGCCAAGTGCAAGGTCCTACACCTGGGTCGGGGCAATCCCAGGCACAGCTACAGGTTGGGCAGAGAAGAGATTCAGAGCAGCCCTGCAGAGAAGGACTTGGGTATGCTGCTCGATGAGAAAATGAACATGAGCCGGCAGTGGGCGCTCACAGCCCAGAAAGCCAACTGTATCCTGGGCTGCATCAAAAGGAGCGTGACCAGCAGGTCGAAGGAGGTGATCCTGCCCCTCTACTCTGATCTTGTGAGATCTCACTTGGGAGTATTGTGTGCAGTTCTGGTGTCCTCAACATAAAAAGGACATGGAGCTGTTGGAACAAGTCCAGAGGAGGGCCACAAGGATGATCAGGGGACTGGAGCACCTCCCGTATGAAGATAGGCTGAGAAAGTTGGGGCTGTTCAGCCTGGAGAAGTGAAGGCTGCGTGGAGACCTCATAGCAGCCTTCCAGTATCTGAAGAGGACCTTTAAGGATGCTGGGGAGGGACTCTTCATTATCCCTAGTGATAGGACAAGGGGTAATGGGTTCAAACTTAAACAGAGGAAGTTTAGATTAGATATAAGGAAGAAGGTTTTTACTGTTAGGGTGGTGAGGAGGCACTGGAATAGGTTGCCCAAGGAAGCTGTGAATGCTCCATCCCTGGCAGTGTTCAAGGCCAGACTGGATGGAGCCTTGGGTGACATGGTTTAGTGTGAGGTGTCCCTGCCCATGGGGGGGGTGGAACTAGATGATCTTTAAGGTCCTTTTCAACCCTAACTTTTTTATGATTCATGATATGTGCATGAATGTACCAGATTTGGGCTTAAGAAAAGCCTCAAAGGGTTTAGAAAAGAAATTGAGAAATGCTGTTATTCTTACTGTTATACTAACAGGAGTCATTCCTTTTTATTTTATGGGAATTGACTCATGCTTTGACAGCTTTCTTTTAACACAGTCATGTGAGCAAAGAAAAAGAATGAAGACAACTCCATATTTCTTGGAGGGTTTCACATGGGATGGCTCAAACATAATTGAAGGAAAAAAGCAACTTGTCTATGTAAAGAGTTTTGCAGAAAATCTCCACAAGTAGAACTTGCACAGTAAAACCCAGCAGTCAAGAAGTCAAAGAGCCTGTCTGGAGTCCCTGGAGTAAAAGCTTTACAAGGGGAATCACTTTGAGATAATTAGAACAGCAGTATAGCTTTATCCAACAGAAATGTTATTTGAAAGAGTAATTAGATAACTAATGCACACAGCAGAAAACTCACACCCACCGCAACATACTACTTAGTTCATTCACATAGCAGAATTATGTTAGAGCCACTAAAATGCATAAAGCCTCCCTAAGAACTATCAAAGTCACATCAGAGGTTTGTGGGGTTGCTTTGGTTTTGTTGTTTGTTTCTTTTTTTTAATTAAAAATTCACAACTGAACTCTCTTACCTCCTCGCTAATCCAAAGTCAATAATTTTAATTTGGTTTCCTGTGTGATTTACACATAATATATTTTCAGGCTACAAAAAGAAAAGAGGGTATTTTGAGTTAAATGTCTGTTTGTATACATGTATACAGTATAAACATGTCAGAATGTAGTGGTACTTTTTAGTATAATACTTTTCTTTCTATTCCTATCATGGGAGAGAAGGATTTGATTGGCATACAAAGTTAGTGACAGGTTTGTGTTTCAGCCTTCCATAAAGAAGTTTAACTTCTATTCCTGTACAACAATATTCCATAGATGACAAGGATTTTAAAATGGAAAGGCCCTTCTGTGTAAAATGGTAGAGTCAGTCAGACTGTTGAGGCTTACCCACTGGATGTATTCCCTAAGTATAAGAGTAACTCCTTAAAAAGCTTCATGAAACATGTCAAATGCATCCTTTGGTTTGCCCATGAAGGCAAAAACTTGTTTTTTTCCAATGAGAATAATTTTCAAGGTGGGAGTGGGGGACAACGATGTCAAAACTTATTGCAACTGCAGCACTGTCTACAGGCCAACCAGGTCTAGTATCATTGTGTAAGGCACTGTATAAACAAGCAGGAGAAAAACCAGTTCATATTTCTGTTTAAAAAGGCCAGTTATTAAGGGGCCATTCAGAAAACACTAGGAAGATGATATTTGAACACAGCTACAAGAGGCTAGGGGGAAGTTAAGGGAAGAATGAAGGCATTTCTAGCCAAAAAGGGTTTGAGGTTTGGGTTTTTTTCATTAATGACAAAAGAGCATTGTTTAATTTCACACAGAATTAAAGGCTTCTGATTTGAGAGAGGCAAAAGCACAGAATCCTGTTCTTTTCACTATTCTCAACAAGCAACTAAATAAACATTAAAAAAGCGCAATGAATCTCTAAAGCTCCATTCATCATGGCTGTTGAATTAAGTAAGTCTACTCCTTCATGACATAGTCCACAGATTTGGAGATTACTCTTGTAATTAGAGACTGTGGTGGTCTAAGTCATAGCATCGTTAAAGAGCAGAGAGTATGAACTACCGACCTTCAGATCCAAATGGAGAATATAATGCTGGTGCAGATAATGGACTCCTTCACAAATCTGCTTGGTAAATAGAATTGCATCCAACTCAGTCAGATTGTAGTTTTCATCTGTGATCCGGTCAAATAATTCACCACCATCAAGACTAAAATTTTGCCATAGAAAGGTGTTAAAACTCTGAAATTCCTTGTTAGCTCAAATAATTTCCAAGCTGGGAACTTAGGTGCCCTAATTCAGCCAGGGTCCTAACAGCACATCCAGCATAAAGTGTATCAGTAGTCTCAATGACTTCAAGCAAATTATTTCTGAGTGTGAAATTAAGTATCAATATAAATTAAAATTGAAAAGTTGTTGCTAATATCTGGGGGGCATATGTGTCAAACTCAAACCCAGATGACCCGGTGATCTGATGGGGACCTGAAGAACCTAATGGAAGTTCCAAAGTATCTATTATTTGATCATCTTAGAAGTCTACAAAAAATAAGTCTTCAATCTATAAAATTTACTAAATTAAACTGAGAATTAAGCTTAACTTAAAACAAAAGTGAACCATAGTGGAGCTCTGTTCATTAACAATCTTGTCATTTGGGTCATACTTTTGAGGATAGTTGCCTTTCTTATCATTGGTTTTAATCATCTTGTAGTCTTGCCAAACAATTTTTAACCTGAAGAAGTTACTTTTAAAACTTTTTTTTTTTTTTCTTCTGAAAGTGAATTCAACTCTCTGGCTGGGATACTACTCAAGTCTCCCTCACACCTCAGAATCATCATTCCCTATTTCCTCTAGTGACCTGAAAAAACCCAAACATATAACAATTCCTGAGATAATTTAAACTTACTATTCCATGATCAAGGTGATACTATTTTTGGCTTCAAAAGCATCATAAAGCTGGATCAGACTCACATGATTTATTTGATTCATGATATTAATTTCATTTTTTACTTCCTCCTGAAAAAATAAATTAACAAAAAATGAGCGAAATACACTCCTTAAATTCCAATATATTCAAATACAATAATTTGTAAACTCAATGACAGCTATACCACAGGTATCCTGTGGACAGATGTTTTAATTACAAACACAGGAGATGACAGTCATATAAAGGCCAAGCTTCTACTTATTAAGCCAGATTTTACAGTATTCAATTCTACCCAATGCTGATTGAGGGAAGTGGTGTTACGGTGCCTGCAACGAGGCAGGTTTAGAGTGTGCTCACTTGAGTTCACAGCAGCTCGGTTAGTTACCTTCTCTCTTGCTCCTTTCACTTTTATGATTTTGGCTGCCAGGTTCAGTCCAGTTGAAATCTCTGTGCACTTGTGAACTTGTCCAAACCGCCCACTGTGGGTACGAAGGAGATGGGAACACAGCTTAACACAGCTCACCAGAAACCATGCATGCAACTAGTCCTGTCGTCCGTTAAAAATAGCACAGTACAAAGTGAACAGCATCAGGTGGCCAGCAGCATGAATCTCCTTTTTCTCTCAGCTTATGAAGGATTAGTTTTATCTTTCCAGCCAGTTGTTCAGTGCTTACATTAAAATATTATGCCCCTTCTGTATTCCCACATTTCACTGTGGTATGATGACCCAATGGTATTCTTTTTTTGCTCTGTAACTGTACCCACTTCCTGTCCTTCAGTGATGCATTTGTGGGTATATTAACAAGGGTATTTCCATCCTCATCTCCTAACTTTTCAAATGATTTTAAGACCAGTAACTGCAGCCACTCCACAGACTTCATCTCTTACGCACTGTAAATTCTCCCCTCATGTCACCCAGACACATCAATGGCCCTTGGGATGATTTCTAAACTTTATCTTCTCTGCTATGGCATCATATTGCTTATATTATTAAGCTCTATTTGTACTTGGATCAACCCATAAATTAAACTTTGTCAGGTAAGTAAGGATACGAGAACACAAAGGCTGAAGCAGCTGCAAACTTCTTTTTGGTGAAAATTAAATATAAGGTCAAAATAATAACTGCTCCCTTAGTTTTCTTTAACGTGCAGTTCAGCAGGGTAAAAAAAATTTGGAATCTATTTTCAGATGCTCTGAGTGTGTTTGCCTGAAGGGCATGGGTTTTCCTCCTGACACCAGCTATGATCAGGATCGTTGTGCCAAATGCAAAACCAGTCATCCCAGATCACTGTTAGGGATCTGAAGCAGGACCTGGGGCAGAAACCAGTCACCTGAGGGACACCCCCCACATACTCCCCAGAAACTATGAAAGGTTGATACAAGGAACCCAGCACCTGCGATGGCCCAAAACGTATCAAGGATGAACCTGCTTGCTCCGGCTGCAGTGACCCTGTCACACCTCACCCACAAACCTTGGGGCTTTCTGAAGAAGAAAAGTCTAGCCCTCCAGCTCATTGCATTTCTCCATGCCTTAGCTACCAACAGCAGTGCAGCATTAGGGACAGGGATACTTACCCTCCCAGTACTTCATGCCGACACACCGAGTAGCATGTTGTCACCTCTGTTTGCTTGACACTCACCATGCGGTGTTCAAAAGGAGCTGGAGGAGAAGGACTGTCATCTAAAGAGGAGACAAGCTGGTCACTGCGATGTGCATATCACTGCACTCGATTCCATCTTCATCACACCAGCGATTTCTAACACAGGACACACACATCACCTTGCTGTGTTTGCTAAATGTAATAAGAATTCTCAACTGCTTTCTGTGCTCCCAGTATCCACAGCTCTACCAAACTATACCCTTGTGCTTCTCCTACCCTTGGCATCACTGTTCCTGAAGGGATGAGCCCTGTTTGTCAGCCTGGCATTACTCATACAGCCCTCGGTGCTTCTGTGGGGCTCTAAGAGAGCTACTCTGGTACTGACACAAACACAGACAAGCCAGCCTGCCACTGCTGCTAATACACTGCCAATGCAAACACTCAAACCACAACTTTATACTCAAGTGCACTCTCTCTCCCAGCTTTTCTTTTTGCTTTGTGTTCTCTACCATGCCAGCGTTATTATTTCTGCTTGAATTCGGACAAGCACTGAAGTATCTGGATAACATTAGGCGTGATTCCTTCACTATTTTTAGAGTGGCATGCAAGTAAAACGACCATTGCATTTGCAGGAGCTGCAAAAAGGGATGTGCTTCACGTGAGGGACTTTTACTGCTAAGACCCTCTTACAAATGAGGAATAAAGTGCCAGAGAACAGGATCGCACTTTCTGAATCTCAACCCTAGTTTTATAACACAGAAGCTGAATCAGTTAACCATGATGTATTAATGTCCAAGTTTTTCTGGGGTGAAGCTTCCATAAACACACTTTCGGTGTCTCCCATTCAAAACAATTTTACAATTAACCTCCAGATATCTTGGGCTGCAATTTAACATGTACTCATCTAATCTCCAGTCACTGCTGAGAAAGCCAGATTCAGGTCAGGACATCTACACATGGAAGTACATTCTGAGACATATATATGCTGCCTGGAGAGAGTACTCCCTGAAACTATGCAGCTGAGTGTTCACACAGTAATTGAGATCTACAGCCAGTAACACAGCAAAGACTCCAGCAAGATACTCCTCCCGCAATATTGTGCTGCTCTCTGGATCTCCAGTCCATAGCTGCTAAAGCATACCTGCTTCGCATATTTTACCTTAAGGAATAAATGCTTTAATCTAAAGAAAATGGATTTTTTCAAAATGGCTCTTACTTCTGGTCACACGTACACTTCATCCCATTTTATCTTAATGGAACCTCATTTTTTTTCCCCCAAAAAACGAACACTTTAAAAGGAAAACTACTGTTACAAGCATTTGTACAAAAGTTAATTCAGTTATTTACATAGTCAAAGATACCCATGGCAAAATGCTCTTGAACTGTAATACACAGGTGGTCTACTGAGCACTGCTCCAGCTGTTATTGTACATATAACACAAGAGTAGCACTAAATCCTCACTGTAGAAGTTTCTGAGAGTAACTACGAGTAACTTACCGATGATCGTTTCATCCTGAGTGGGCAGCTCTTTGGTAGCTTCCAGTGTCTCAGCCTTCTCTGGTGTCATTCCTGCACACTTGGATTCTCTCTTCTCAACACTGGCATCTGTTTGGGATTCTTCTGCTTTTGCTGTTTCTTGATGGATTTTCCCTCCTACACCCAGATCCTTCATAGAGTCATTTGCAGAGGTATTCTGTGAGGTCATGGGCTTGCATTTTAATTCTGACTTCTCTTCAACCTTTTTACCTGATTTGGGCTTGCTCAGTAATGGCTGTTGCTTTCCATTTTGATCTGTAGGTTCATTTTGCTTATCGACCGCTGTCATTTCTTGATTTGGATCAGTGCTAATGTTTTTAGGACTCTGTTGAAGTTTTAATTTGTTAGGCAGCTCTTCGACTCTTTCCACTTCTGCTGTTGTGGAGGGTGGGGATTTTACTTTGGGATCATTTAAGTTTCCTTCCTTGATCTTCTCAATCTTTTCTTTCATTTCAGTCATATGTACATTGATGGATATCCTGCAGAGCAAACAGTTGACATTTTATGCGGATGACTAGCCTTGCTTTCGTAACCTGTGGGGGGAGGGGAGGCGAGGGAGGGAAAGAAAAATCTGTAGCTCCCAAATTATAGATTTCTACAGCATTAGAAAAATCTAACTGTACCAATCCATTTACAAAATACAACACTAAGGGAAAAGCATCATAAAGTGTGCCGGTGTGTGTCCTCATCAGTGTGTATGTCTGCTTTCTGCTGAACACAAAATGTCTCACACTGAAAAGTGTTAATCCCGTGTTTGAAAGCTTACCCGCTTTATGTGACCATTACAGTTGGCCTAATAAAATGCCACTCGTCTGGGCTGACAGGGGGTAGTGATTCCTTTCACAAATTACAGGCTGATCATCTAAATGGCTGACTGCTCATATGGCTCTACAAATCCAGAGGTTTGCATCCATTCCAGTCCTCTTCCATCTGGCCGATCTGCGCACTCAAGACATCTGTGTTTGTGTCTTGTGATTGGACAGCATTTTTTTCATTGCTTTCTGTTAAAAATGTAACTCCCATAAACTCTCATTCCATCAATACTACTTTCTAGCCATTCTAGCTACTGCAAAAGTTTAATATTTTTTTTCATCTTCTGTTACCTAAGAAGAGTATGGATTAAAACCAGTTGCCTATTCTAAAACCCGAAGACATTCATGCCGCTTCCCTCTCCAGGCCAGTCTTTAGGGCTCATAAACCCCCTGTCCTATCCAAACCAACCAGCTGCTTCAGAACCTGCTGCCTCTCCGCAAGTTCACCACCACGATCGACAAGCACCAACTTCCACAGGTAACAGCAACTGTTCCCCCACTGCTTCCCAAACACCTTGAGCCATCCTCGGTGCACAGAACAGGCAGAGCCTCCAAGGCAGTGCTCTGGGATGGACTCAGAGCGCCTACAACTAGCAGCCAGAGCTTATATCCCACAGGGAAAACACGAGGGAGTCCCTGAGTCCCTCTGGGTTTATTACAACAACCAGTTTAGAAGTAATGCTGCCTATAAACTGCACACAAAGTTGTTCCTGAATGCTTGCAAAGAAGCCATAACAGTGAAGGATTCTATGCTCTAATGCCACATCCTGACACTCTACCTCTTAGGAGAAAAATATCCGTGTGACAAAAGTAATGCCATGTTCTTATCTGGGCTTCAGACACCAGTTTGTATACACGAACAATGGGGAAATTCCACACTCAAAGTGGCATACATATATATTTATGTGCATGTGTGAGTGTGTGTATCACTCCACCCCTACATTCACATGTATAAACAGCTCTATAGCCACCATCCCAGACAGAGAAGGCATGGCAGTTAAAATTTGCCACAGAATTTCCATCTGTTGGGGTCTGGTTGGTAGGGTTTCTGGTTGTGGGGTTTGGGTGTGGTGGTTTTTGTTGTTTTTGTTTTTTTTTTTTTTTTTTCTGTTATGTTGTTTGGTTTTTGGTTTGGTTTGGTTTGGGGGGGTGTTTTGTTGTGTTTTTTTTTTTTAAACTTAAATACATTGAATTAAAATCAAATCCTAAATAAATAGTTCAAAATAAAATGGACTATGAAAGGTATATTACTAAACACCTTTATGAGGAAAAGATTGGGGTAATAGAGATTGTTGATAAATGAACAATCATTAAAGGTCATACCTTTAAGTGACCAAGGCATATAAAACCCATAAAAACAATGAGGGCAGCAAGCAAAACAAGTAGTTCAGTTTTGGCATATACTACCAAATACCTCAAATTCCTTTCACTCCCATGGTTATAGAAACAGGAAAGCAATGAGTGGTTTATAAATGTCCAAATAGTTGAGCTCTACTAGGGTGGTCACCTTTATCTCCAATACACAGGAACATGGATCATATAAAAAAATCTCCCATACACCTAAGCACTCATTGACTTCACGGGAATTTACACTGGACCCTTGCTGCTTTGATTTTTTTGCCCTAATAATTTGTAAGGTCTCATCACTCTTATCCTAGCATGGCTGTTTTTCCCCTGGATCATGTCTCGGCAGGAGCTGCCTCCTTTAATGATCTGGCTTTCCTTTTTTTCCTTCTAGCACATGAAATGGTTTCAGATCACACAGAAAGCTACCAACAAGGCCATTACCTGGTATGTGTCACTTCACACCCTGTGTCAGATATAGCCCGGGATGTGGAGGGCACAGCTTCCCAGGATGCCACACTCGACAATGAAGGTCTGTTTTTATCCTCTCCAAGTTTCTGATGAACAAGCTGTCTGTGGCACTCATCTAGGTCCATATCGTGTGCTTTAGCAGGAACATTTTGGTTGCCCACATGATCTTGATTTACGAAGGGAAGACCGTTGTGTTGATTCAAATCTTTGACACGAAGTTCCTTTTGCTGTTGACAGCTCTTAGAGCTCTCTGTTTTGCCAACACTTTCTACTACTTGCTGCTGTGCTGTTCTCTCCTTAACTTGGAGTTTGGAGTCAGTTTTGTGGGTTACAGCACTAGAAATGTTCACCGTCTCACATGCTCCCTTGTTGTCATCCAGTTTTTCCCTACTTTTTGTCTCTGAATAAAATAAGCCATTAATAAACTATCATCTTTGATAAAAGTGACAACAAAACAGAGAGGGAATAAAGTAACTCACCACTCAAAATTACCTACACAGTTACACATCTGAAAAGGTACCAAGAAATCCCCCAAAAGGTTTAAAGTCCTTACATCAACAAGCTTGAGACAGCCATTATTAATGTTCATGGCTTAATCAGAGGTTTAATTGCTCTGATGGCTTTCCAGCACTGTTACAGATTGAACATGGATTTTCATAATGCAAGCAAAAAAACTGCAGGGCTCAAGCTCAATGCACCTACAATCTGAAATCACTCTGCAGGCAAATACAACAGGTAGCTCTGGCACTGCAGACCCATCTAGGACCCTCCTCACCCTGATACACCCTCTATCTGCTTAGAGGGCAGAGACAGAGTGAGCAAGACTTCAAGGGATGTCTTGAGGCAGTGCCTCTTGGGTTTTCCTCAAAAATACAAGAAGGCAGTGCCCTGACAGATGCATCCTGAACATGAATCTAGCCCTGACATGGCAATGAAACTTGCTGATCAAAAAAAGATATTCCCAATGCCAACATGCCCCTTTTTCAGAGAGTGGAGGAGGGAGGGCTGGTTCAGATTTGTTAAGGGAAAAGAATTTATTAGGTTTGCTATATACTGCCATTACCTTCATGGTATCTCTGAATGGCTATTGCTCTCAGTTTGGCTCATTGTAGTTGCAAAGCAAAACAACCACAAAACTATACACCCAAAGGTGCTGCTTTTAATGTCTTGATTTTCCAGCACTTTGCGGCATTTGATCCAGGGGACAATCATCTTTGAGGAGATGAGAACAATTCTGTTTTCCCAGTATTGGTCAACAAAGATAGTTACATTTGAGTAATTTAGGTAGCAGGAAATAGCAGGCTATTAACTTCCAGGTTGTCTGCTACACATTTTGAAGAGTCAAAGCTTGAGCATGCCTGGAGTAATACATACCTGCCAGAGGCTTCTTGCTTTCAGTTTGGGTTCCTCTGTTATTAAGTACATGCTTAGGTTTTGCACCACTCTCCTCGGGCTTATCTTTGGCCTAAAAATGCAGGGGAACACAAAAATAGCAGTTACGGCCAAGAGTGTTCATTTCCCACTAGGTTCCTCCAACTACATAGGTATTCAGACTCTGTAAAAGGATATCAATACCTCTGATTTTCTGAATTTTTAGTTACTACTGTGTTTACTCCCTTTTTCCAATCTCTCCCCACTTTCACATACAGGCATACTTCTGAAACAAGATGACACAGAAAACTACAATAACTCACTGCTTTCCAAAATTTTGCCTGCCAGGTTTTCCCTCCTGTCATATTTACTCATATTGATTAAAAACCATTATATATAAAACATGAGAGAGATTATACGCTATTTCTGTCGATTTTTTGTCAGTGACTGAAAGATGTCTCTGAAGATAACATTAACGTATTTGTCTCAAGGCATCTAAAGATTCATGGTTTCAACTATGAAAGAGGTAATACCAAAAAAGAGACTCTGGCTTTATGGCAACTCTTGTACATGTACTTGACATTACATTTCACCTCTGACATGGTTAAAACCAGACTTACTGTCAGAAATCGATTTTGATTTTTAAGCAAATGTTTTCCTCCAATTAAGAAAGCACAGAGGAGGGATATTTTGTAATAGCCCCACTAAACACTTCACACAGCAATACACTTGAAATAAAATTAAAAGTAAAGAACTAGTATTTAGCAAAAAAAGAAAAAAAGCATTACACAAAAATAGGAACAGGCTTAACATATTTCTTGGATGGTATATAGCTAAAAATCGAGTAATAAGCAGTCTCCTATCCTTATTTGTACAAGCAAATAAGTAACATTTAAAATATTTCTGCGGACAACTGATTACAAGACTGCTGCAAAACAGCTCCTTCATTTGTTAGTGAAAGTGCTTTAGGATCTGATGCTTCAATCATATAGATCCCACAGAGCCCTCCAATTTCCCCTTCCCAGAAAACAGAACACCCAAAAAGCAGTAAAAAAATCATTACCATTTTTATTACAGCTCTAAGCAAACCTGCAACAATAACCAGGGGGAACATTATTCTTGCAGAATCCTACATGCAAAAAAAGCCTTGGATAACTGAACATCTAATGCTGGTGGTTTTTTTCCATCTGTTTGGTTTTTAAGTCAGAAGTTAGAGGTTTGGATCCTGTGAGCTCAACTCATAGTCCTTCATCAATTTGACTCCAACCCCACAAAACTTCTTCCATAAGCATTCCCATGGCATCCCTGGAATGCTGTCATACCATCAACAAACAGCTTCACCCAGCAATGAAAATACGACCTCCTCATTCCCATTCCCATACTGGGTAACGCTGCATGAAGCCAAGTCCGTGACAAGCAGCACACTATTACAAAACAGCAAAGGTTGGAACACACAAACAAGCAGGTAGCAGATTCTGTTTATGTGCAGCCCCCATGCAACTGTGGAGCTCTCTGGACATGTCTATATTGCTATCACAGAACAGGCTGCAAAAGCCTGACCAAAGTTAGCACATGGCTTAGTGCAAGCTGATTTGTTTTTAAATTCACCCATGCTTTGCTCCACATTACTCCAGCTCAGTCACATACATACACTACCTCATTAATTCAAGCCTAGTTCAAATATCACTCAGCAGCCGGACATATCTTAAGGTCTTATAACTGACCATATTTTACAATTCCAGAAACTGTTCATGACCAGGAACAAAAAAAGGAGAAAAAGGAAAAAAGGAAATATAAGTAGTAACTTACATTAAAAAATTAGTTAGCCATAAAACTCTCCACATTGCCTGTTCTACAGCTGAGGAAGTGGTTAGAGCCTGGGACACAGACCTCCAGCCCATCCTAGTCTATCAGGTCACCAACAGCAGGTCATTTCACCTATGGCTCTCTATCATTTCACCTATGGCTTTCCATCCCCCTATCCATAAAACCTGGATGAATGTCTGACCTCCTTCAGCCTCCTTTTTTGCAAACACAAATGAAGAGGCAGTGTTAGGTCGACAACTAATCCTGACAGTATGCTAGAAGTCCACGTGAAACATTCCTCTAGTATCCCTCACGCCACCTCCATTTACATCCCTTCTTACTGGTCTTTTCACTTGGAAACTAGCAGTCTGGAAACAGAACTAGTTTGTCATCTTTACGCTCCTCTTCACCTGGCCACATTGTGCACTGGCAGCTCAGCTCAAGGTGTAAATCCTGCAAAGGGCTCACTCTGTTTCCAGGCAGAGACTTGTAACAATGCAGCTTTAACCAAAACGTACCAAAATTTTTCAGATCTTCAAAAATCTGTAGAACTGAAATCAAACTGCAAGTAGAAGCTATCATCGCTATCCAGAATTAAGATAGATACCTAATGTATGAGTTATAGTTATCAACAATAATTGAAAGTCTATAAATTCTTTTGTCTCATAACAGTCTAACTCACTTGTTAGCCTCTGGCCCTAAAAAAGGGAGACAAGGAAAGCAGCACTCAAAGCCTGAAAAGATTTGCCAGCATCTGGCATTGCCCTGTTCTTGTAAAAGTTTAGGTGTACCTTCCACCAAAGCATTTTACAGTTTTGGTGAAAAATACTTGGATTAAGATACAAATGGACATTTGCATTTAAGCCAAGTTCTCCTTACTCCAATCACACCTCTACATACAAGGAGATTCTTGGAATGAACAAACCTATTCCAACTCTTGGAGTTTCCTCTCACCTTCTTCCTACTGCAGGATACAAGCCATAGTGAAAACTGAAAACTCCCATTAGCTAAATCTAACTCCAGAAGTCTGTAACTTTTAAAAGCTACGTTAATCGATTCCAAAACACTGCATCAACTATGTACCAGTCTTGCCTGTTCCTACCTCACTGTCCTCAATAATTAAGAAACTTTCAGGAACTGATGTCTAGGAACTTGCAAACACAAGAACTATTTGATTTGAGAAGTGAACAATGTTGATGGAGTTGATGAAGTCCAAGTTTCATCATAAAGATGTAGCTAAAGACAACTTGGATGTCTAAGGACATATAAATCAGCTCTGTAATATGACCACAAGTCAGCACAGGTTTTAGTAACTGGTATTATGTTCAGAACTCATGATCAATCAAGCAAATAGAAGCTTATTCCAACAAAAAATGCTTCCAGTATGTTACTTATACTTTTCACTAAGGCTTCAATTCAGTCACTAATTTGAATGACATTGATGATCTTCAATCACTGGTAGAAGCTGAATTTCCCTTTACAGTAACAATCTACTCCTCATACTTGTTACACGATTGCCTGGAGCACTTTGGGAACCCCAGACATCAAAGCATGCTTTGAGCCTTCATCTCTGCCTTCAGAGCCTTGCAATTCACAGGTCACAGCAGTACTCTGTAACAGGATGGTGAAAGGAAAACCTGAACTATATGTTATACAAGGAGCCAGCAGGAGAGCCTAAAGCCCTGCTACATCACAAAGGAAAATGTGAAGAACAGCAAAACAAAACCAACCTCAACAAGGATTTCCAGCAGACTCCCCTTCTTCCAGGGCACAGTGCCTTTGAGAATAAAATCCACTACTTTAGAATTTTTTAATACTTCTTCTACAAATGTAAGAACTTTATCCAGTGTATCAACCCTTTTCTCTATTTTTGCCAGCCTCTCCTTATGCTTCAAGTCATCTAGCTGGGCAGCTTTCACCAATTTCAACACTTCTGAGCACACACTCTGGATGTCAGTCTGGTGAGTACTGTCCGATATTTTTAGGCCTATTTTCACTGCATCTGTCTCATCAGGAGGTGCTCGGGACACTGTTAGCTTGTTAATGCCTTTTTCTACATCATCAATGCCTTTGTTAATTCGCTGCAGTTTGCCTGTCAGATCTTCTTGAAAATGCAACAGTTTGTCCATCTTTTCATTCAAGAGGTTCAGTTTTTTGTCCATCAAACTTAAATTGTTCACTTTTGTAGGCTGTAACTTTGTCAAGGCATTTCCTTCTGCAAGGTCCAAGCCACTCGCAGACATTTTGTCCAGACAGCAGGATGTCAGATAGATTAGGATGTCTTTTCATTAACCATAAATTAGAAAATGAAGATCTGAAAGTTCATCTTCTTTAGCTATTCCTACACCAGACATCCTCACTTACTGGAGTCGCTAGAGCATATCATGAGATAGGTACTGCACTAAAGATTTATTTCTGCGTTATCTGTTTCTTACTGCATGCTTGCAAAGATGGAGGTAATTTGGCACCAGGCTGTATTTTCTTGGGCCTCCTTGACGTCACAAAACCATTTAAAATTCTTTCTCGAGAGGCTGTTGATAGGCAAGCATCTAACAACTGCCAATGCCTGAGCAAACCTCTGGAGGGAGGGGATTGGTTTTATGACCAGTTTTAGTTCTATGATAGTGAAAAAAAAAACTTGCTAGAGTGTTTCTTGTCACTAAATAGGAAAAATGTAAAAGTAAATCTGGTGACCTTGTGCTAAGGCTTGGCAGAATTCAGCTTTGCAGCATGAATGCAGAGGACCCAGGACAGACACAGAGTGTGCTCTTTAGGTTGGCTGGCACTTGAATTTAAAAATAGAGTACAATGACAAGGATCTGAAATACGTATCTAACACCAGCATGTCTTTGTCAACTGAAACGTCTAAAATTAAATATTTCTCCCAGCCTATAAAAACTAACAGAGTAAAAAAAATCTTCATGAAGGCACAGCAAAATTAGTCCAACTACTAGCCACAAAATTATTAAATCATAAATATTAAAGGATTTTGTTACTCAGTTGCTTTCACTTCTGAATCACAGCAAGTCTGCTACAGAAATTAGTCAGTCACCAAAGAACAGAAAGGTAGTCACTTGCACTGCCTTGTCTGCCCCAGCTCAAAACCATTAATGAATGCATCCATAAAACAGAACAGAATGACTGACACTTCCAAAGGGGATGAACTGTGGCATTAAGAGATAAAACAATTTGTCCCATTCCAGACACGACAATGTCTAGTTCCTCTTTTCACTGCTGTATGAATGCGGAGCATTCAATGCAAGTGCTTCAATGGGAAAGCACTGGGAAAATCCTGCTGCAGCAGTCTTGGCGCAACATAACATATCATCATATCAAAACCATGGGCTTTGAGACACAGAATGTCCCTTTGCCTCCAATCCCTTCTTCATTTTTTAGAACAGACATATGAAAAGAAAGTGCTGTTCTTGGAATGAACTTGTTGTATGAAATAGGATGTTCTAGAAATTAAAATCCTACCTCTACACACTGCAGAGCTGTAGCAATATTAAAATTACCCTCTCAAGATGTTAAATTCTTGCCACTTCTGTAAGACAAGGGGTTTTTACCTTTACAACTAAAAAAAACCGTAATGTTTTTATGTCTACCAAGGCCAACAAATAAGTGTAACTAACTTCTGTGACATTTAGAGGCCAGTAACTGGCTTTCCAGAATATCAAAATCTTTGAGACTTGGACTATTCGTCACCTTGAAGGGAGAGGCTGAATATCAAGCAACAACTTTAGAAGAAAATTCAGGTTGTGAAAGCTGATGAGAGTCAGCTCCCTGATCAAAAAATGTTTTAAAGTCACTGGTATTTTCACAGTGGTCTGCGATAGTATGGCATAAGTGTTATCATATCCCATATAATTTTATTTCAATAATCAGCATACAATACAGTAAAATATACAGCTCTATCTTGAAAGTATAGGACATTGGCAATGAAAGCTTTGCATTGCTACTAATACCTTTAAATAATCAGGTTTTGGCCAAATGCCTTTAAGAGAGGTCCTCCTTCCCCTCTACTCTGCCCTGGTGAGACCGCATCTGGAATATTGTGTCCAGTTTTGGGCCCCTCAGTTCAAGAAGGACAGGGACCTGCTGGAGAGAGTCCAGCGCAGGGCAACTAAGATGATTAAGGGAGTGGAGCATCTCCCTTATGAGGAAAGGCTGAGGGAGCTGGGTCTCTATAGTTTGGAGAAGAGGAGACTGAGGGGGGACCTTATTAGTGTATATAAATATATAAAGGGGGAGTGTTACGAGGATGGAGCCAGGCTCTTCTCAATGGCAAACAATGATAGGACAAGGGGTAATGGGTATAAACTGGAACACAAGAGGTTCCACTTAAACTTGAGAAGAAACTTCTTCTCAGTGAGGGTGACAGAACATTGGAACAGGCTGCCCAGGGGGGTTGTGGAGTCTCCTTCTCTGGAGACATTCAAAACCCGCCTGGACACATTCCTATGTAACCTTATCTAGGTGTTCCTGCTCTGGCAGGGGGATTGGACTAGATGATCTTTTGAGGTCCCTTCCAATCTCTAACATACTGTGATACTGTGTGATACTGTGAAGTAATTAATGATTTCAAGTCTACAAACACACCTAATGATAAATAAAACAGCCAACATTTTTATTAAATCAAGAGTACCAGCTGAATGTTGCCCTCTTAGGACAAAAAAGAAGGCAGATTCATTAGATTGTTATATTTAAAGTCAGACAACTTGCAGCAAATATTTTAATAAGGAAACCTAGCCAAACAAAGTCATCTGCAGTTGCATACTTGGAACTTCAGTTGCCACCACCAGTGTGCTATTACAGGCACAGCATGCATGGTCGTGAAACAATGCAAGTACAATCGAAGTGCACAAGTGGCCTCTGTGTGTATTTGTGGGCAAATGGGAGTCTTTGGAAATCTGGAACCAGCTTCTTAGTCATTTAACAATTGAGAGCAAAAAGCATTAATGTTGCCCCACTGCTATTCACCAGTGTGTAATTCATGTAACTGATGATTTAGTCCTACTCACACACCATGGACTCTAATGGTAAATGCTATTGCTGTGTAAAAAAAAAAAAACAACAACAAAACAAAACAAAGGGGACTCTCTGAATTTGTATTGTGACTGCAGCTTGAGGGCACAGTCCATCTCCTCCTCTTTCAGATCTGGCCACATGCACAGTGTATTCAAGCTATATGGAATGGTTTTCACCACCTAATACCTACTCGCACAGTACACTGAGATGTGTAAGATAATGCACTATGAAGAATTCTTGCTATATGCAGCAAATATTCCTTGCTAGTGTGTCTGATACACATATAGGGAAGATACAGCCCAGATTGCCTCCTGCTCAGATACAGCCATTCAACTTGTAACACTACATACATGATCCTGTGCATTCACGAGCAACTGCAAAATTATGGGTGGGATGAGGGATAAAGAAAGAGGCCTCATTTGGCCTATAGGGGGAAGATGTTTTAAACATTTGTCACACAGTTGTTAAGGTCACTTTTTCTTTTTTTCTTCTAATTCTCCTCTCTCTTCCTTTTAGAACCGCTGGCAAACACACAATGAAAAAACGGCTCCAATGGATCTAGCTGATTGTTTTGTCTTCAGGACGATAATACGCTCCAGTACTGGAAAAAATCTTTTATTCTTTTTGCTTTGAATTACAATAGAAGGCAATTTTTGTTCATAACATTAATTTGGTGCCCAAAGTTTGCATCTTGCTTGAGCAGTCTGAAGAGAGCATTCAGTTCCATCGACAGTCTCAAGCCTTTCAATACTTACCAAAAAAATAGGAGAAAAATTCCTTAATTGCTTGACTCTGTATTACAGATCATAGTATAAACACCCTTAAACATCAAAAGAAATACAGTAGCAAAAGCAATAGCCTATTACATTCATTTTTTTTTTGTCAGGAGCTATTGCTTATAATGACATTTTGCAGTTACATATTGCAAAATACATGTTGCTTCATCTTCATCATCCCTGAAATCACTTCTGAAGAACTTGAAGTGTCGTATGAGCTACAAATACCAATGAATCTTGCAGGAACTCTGTAGATTGCACAGCCATGCTCAGTCACCCTGTGTTATCACTGGCAAAACAAACTGGTGATCCATGAGACTTCATCATAGTCTGGATGTAACTTAAAGTTTCTGATGCTAATTGGTCTCCTGTGGATTTCTGCTTGTTTCTTTCAGGTAAAAAAAAACCCAAGCATCTTGATCTGGAGCGTGTAGGCAACTTCTTCCATTCCAAGAAAAGATGAACTGCAATTAACTTCTTGGATACCTTTAAAATCTCCAAGGTATCAAGTATCCCAGGAGTGCCAGAGAAAAGGAACACAAACCCTGGAGAACCAGAACTACAAGTGACCTTGAACCAGTGATGCCAAAGAGACTTCTATTCTCAAGGGGGAAATGAGAGTTTATTCTTTGGCTTCAATCCCATGCATACTCTCACAGTCACAAAAGAGAGATGTCAGAAAACAAGAGAAAAATTCACATTCAACACAAGGAATCGATGATATGGCAGTTCAGTTCTGATCCTTCCTTCCTAGCTCTAACCCAAAGGAAGGAAAAAAAACTCCAAAGATTTGGGGTGAATAAAAAAGTGAAAAGAAAAAAAAAAATCTACAGCACGTACTAATGTACTACACAAGAAATGTCACGGAGGTTAAAAAAAATGTAGGCAAGTGAAAAAATAACCTTTTATATGGCCTAAACAAACCCAAAGCTTAATAGAAAACTTCAGGGCTTTGGGAGAACTTTGCAGTGACTGCAATGCACAAAGTTCTAAGAAGATGAAGAATTCCATGTGGTAAAACATCAGGAGCTTACACAAAGAAAAAAAAAACAAACAGCAAATAGGCTCAAAATGATCTGGCTGCACCTGCTGGACATTACTCAGGCAAAAAGTATCTTTTAAATATTTAGAAAACAGCCATCAACCTTTTCAAGTTACACTGGAAATCTACTAGTTGCTGCAGCTCATTAACATAAGCTTTTTAGTCTTCCCCCAGCAAATTAAAGGGTAACTAAACTTCTTTAGGGTACCTCAACTTTTGAAAAATTAAGCCCTACACTACTGAGTAATTTCTCATGAACAGCATGATTCCTAGACACAGAAAAGGTAATAAATCATGTCCACAGAGTAATGGTGCAGCTACAGAACAATTCTAATGAGAAATGGCAAGCACTGAAATAGATATAGGCTCTAATTTAGAGGAATAACTTCCAAGTGCAAGATACGCCATACAGTCTGGATAAGTCTATCCAGTCCAACAGTTTGGTCTCCTGCTGAGATCAGATCTTACTAGGAACTGGCCTATGCCTGCTTTAGAAGGATGAGAACCTGACATTTAACACATCACTCATTTCGACCTTGGCTGAAACTCACCTGCACAGTAAAGGGGTCTATAAGGCACTCTCAGTCTCCCCAACTGACCCTGGCATGATACATTTCAATATTGCCTACCTCACACAGCACAACATTACTGTAGGACCAGATCATCTCAACCTTAACAATCACTATATAAACTTTTTCTCCCCTTCTTTCTATATATTTAGTGACAGAAAACTTAAATCCAGTAAGTTACGAAACACTCCTGCAAGTGCTGACTTCTTCCTCCCCTTCTATTTTATTCTTTTCCAAACAGCTAAGTCTAAGGATAATGCTCCCAGGCAGTGGCACTGAGCTAAGGATAGGTTAACAAATCTGAGATCATGTGTAGTATTGTAATGCATCTCTGTCAAGCAGCTGACAGCAGATAGCTGAACAGATCAATTGTGACATTTCATTTACATCAAAGTGATGAGATTTCTAGATAACACTGTTTACCATTTGTCTACATGGCTTAACAAGAACGTTTAAGTCCTTCCTCCAGGTTACTTTGCCTCTCATGAGGCCAAGAGAGCACCTGCTGCCCGTCCACAATCATTCACTCCACCCCAAGTCTGCCACTCACAGAAATGACATTAAGAAGCTGTCTCAATACTTTCAATATAAATTCCTTATTTTTTTTTTAACCCCAGCACCCTCCCACTCCTCCACAGCCTCCAACAAAGACTCCTCTGGAAACTGAACAGAAAAATCATTCTCCTCACTCTGCTTTCCCTGAAATTCAGTGATCTTATAACTAATGCAGTAAGTTCCTTGTAAAGCCTCCTGATTTCAACAGTCAGCCACAAAAGCTACCCTTGGATTCAAGAAGCTCCAGCTCCTCATTTACAATATGCTTTCTCACTACTACTAGGAGCTCAGCAGAGAACACTAAGACACCTCTTACACCTGCCAAAAGCTCTTGTGTCTATGGCAGTTTGCTCAGGTAGAAGGAATTGTAAGTCAGTTGGCATCTGCCATAATGTAGAAGAGTAGCCTTGGCTGTGTCGTAATGCCAATAGGAATGAAATCAGTAAAATCAAATTCTTGTCACTGAAGTGATGCAATAGGCCTTTCAGTAGAAATACATACAGATCCGTTGCAGAAGGAAGGGATATTTCTAAAAAGGCTACTTCTCAGAAAAAAACCAAACTTTACATAATCCAGAGTTTGCTCCAAAACACATAGCACAATTGTCCTTGCTGACTTGAAACAGGACCGGCTTCAAACCAAACCCTTCAGAAAAAGGCTCTCCTGTGCCAGCAACATGCTTTTGTTTGAGAAGATGAAAATACCAAAGTGCTCTCTGCTTTGTGCTGTCTTGTTCCTTTCCTGCTTCAGAAAATCTTTTCAGCTTCACGTTTGAAAAATCACCACAAGAATGTGCATGCAGAGCTGTACTAACGTGTTCATTTGTAACCATTGTTTCCAATTTCACCATTCTAAATACCACAAATAACAACTGCTGTTAAGAATATATTCGGCTTTTTTCTTTGCTTCTCCACTTATGTTTCCAAAGTTAAAAGGCAATAACACCATTCCTCCAGCTACCCTTCTGCCCTTCACAGTCACTGACTGAAATATGATCACTTTCAGTACAATTTTGCACTACATTGATTCAAGTGTTTGAAAGGTAAAACATACAAGCAATTCAAATCATGGCACTGGAATTAAGGAAGCACTCACAGTCAGTCACACAAGCAGCAGCCTCCAGTTACTCACACACACTGTTGGAAACCTTTCCAATCACAAAATCAGTCACTGCCATCCTTTCAGGCCTTGTGCGAGCTGGCCTCTCAGCTACTGATTTTTATTTTCCTCTCACACTTTCAGCAGACAGTTGCCGTCGCAGCACAACAAGTATCAAGTACTGCGCTCGCTGTTCCTTGCTAGTAACAGTCTTTACAGGACCATAAAAAATAAAAACAAAAAAACATTGTTAAGTAAGAATACTCCTTGACATTACTATTCCCCACTAATAACCAGAACACTATATTAAGGAAATTCTAGATCAAGTAAATAGTCATCTGTCCTACAATAAAGCCTGGTATGTGCTATGTTCACCTGCTGATTTAGATCTCTGACATTTTGCTTTGACGTCATTCACAAACACAGGAATAACTTCAACCATTCAGGCTTAGTCTCAACACAAACTCTGCTTTGAAAAGGATTCAGAGTAAAAGAGTCTGTGTACAAGAGCTGGTTGTTTTGCAAACTCTTCTCAGTAATCAAATACTCAGAGAAGTCACTTGCACTTCTTTAGGTGGATGTTTAAGTGTCTGTCAAAAAATTGCATCCACTTCTGATGTGCAGAAGATCTCCAGCTAAATTTATAATGGCTTTCATCAAGTTGGAAGAAAGATGCAGGAATTGAAAAAACAGAACGCCATTTCCAGAAAAGCTTGTCTAAAAGAAAATTTTTACCACATGCCAGTGGAATTGCAGAAAGCAGCTAAAAACAGGCACAAAGCTTTCCACAACAAGGAACGAGAAGGCAGTTTTTAAAAGTTTATCTCTCTAAAGCAGATAGTTTAAGAACAGTTGGGTGTGAATTGGAAGCCTTGTATTAGGACCCCAGTGGTATGCCTAAGCACAGTGATCCTTTTTTTCCATCTGAAGTCAGTATCATAGTACAAACCTCTAGTAAAAATAGAAATCCAGAGGATGTTTGGTGCAGCCATTTCCACTCACAGAACAGCAAGTAACTAACTTCTAGTGCTTCTTTGCAAAGCTTCTATCAGAACTCAGGAAGTTTTGCTTCTGAACCACCTTGCTACCTTAAATCAACAGCCAAAAGACTCCAGAGTGTTAATTTTAAACAACCATACTGAAGGTTCTCTGCACACAGAAAAAGCTCCAGAATTAAAAATACAAAACCATCAATTTTGCAGTTCTGCTATTTGATGAGTGATAAATTAATCTCCAGATGCACTGTAGAGACAGCTATAGCATAAACCCAGATACACTGATTATCATCACTAGACTAAAAAAACCCAGCATCAAGTCCTGGCATTGTAAAGCAAAAATCACTCAGAAAAAAGCAAGCAAATAATACTGTTGATAAAAGAGCCAGGATATACATGGTTTGGATTTCATATCAGGTGAGATCAGGGGTATTTTGTCACTGAAGAGTAGTAAGGCAGTGCCAGCCACACGTACATCAAGATCTTCTGAACGTGAGAAATTAGGCGAATAGCTAAAATGCTGGGCTGAATGCTGGAAAAGACTGCAGAAATATTCTGCAGAGGTAAGCAAGATACACCTGGCAAGAACCTCCACATACAGTCCATGAAAATGGGGGAACAAAATGCTCCCTGGCTCTTGTTCAGCCACAAAAGCAGGAAGAGGAAAACTTTACAAAAGTTTCTCTAAAATGAATCTAGTGAAGAAAAGCTCTGATGAAATTCTGCATTGACCATCACCCACTGAAAAGTGCACTGAAAAAAGTTCAATGCCCCTCAGCAGTGAATGGCAGCTTTCTACCTGGCTTACCAAGACAAACAATCACTGATAGCCACAGTAAGAACTTCCTCACAGAACAGGATGACCAGTCAGCCATTTGGCAACTTGCACCAATGTTTTCAGGCCTTAAGACTGATAATTCTGTATAAAACAAACCCAGGAACAAGGTCAGTCCATGATCAAATCTGGAGCAAACTGTTCTTTCTACAGCAAGAGAGGCCAAGGAAAAAGCAATTCAAGCTGTACCAATTCTGTAAAGTGGTGCTGAGAATTAACCAGGACCCTGAAGCTGAAGCTCCCCACACTGGGCTTCTTGGGGACTTCAGCTGGAACTGGGAACAGGAACCTACCAAGAAAATATCCAGAACAAAGCCATTTAGACAAAACGGGCATTTCTTTTAAATTCTGCACAGCCCCAGACAATGCCACTGAGCATGCAATGAGAGTGCTGCAAAGAATCAGGTCTCTGAAAAGAAGCATTCAGGACCTAATTCAGAGGCATACTTACTTACTTACTTACGTAAGTTCGATGAGCCAGAAAGCACAGGTACTACTTAAACCTGAAACTAAAATGAGGACACAAATGAAAGGTGAGCCACAAATATAAAGACAATAGCAGGAGGGCCTGCTAGCTCTTGCTATCACAACTCAGCCCAGGGAGAAGGTGTAAACAAACCTGTTTGTAATGTCAGAGACTATATATAGTTTACTATTCTAGTTTCTGGGATATGAACTGTCTGAAAGGATACTCAGCAGAATATATTTAGACCGCAAACCACTATACACTGGTGCAAAATTTAAAGCAGTGCATATGACATCTTTCTCTTGAGTTCCCACAAAACCTGGGAAGACAATATTAACAATCAAGATACTCAGAAATTTTCCAGCCCTGTATTTTATTAAAACTCCTAATCTTTTAAAACAGCTTACTACTTCCATTGATCTATTTTTTTATTGTTCAGATTGTCCGCCTTTCTACTAGCTCTCCGGAGCAGGCCGCCCTTAGCCTGCCAAGGCTCTGGATCCATGGATGGTAGTTTGGGCCTCTGCAGTATGCAGCCTGCCCCAGAGCCTGGGATCCCAGATCTGTCTGCTGAGTAGAGGAGTGAGTCCCCAGGTAAATGTCAAAGCTGTTCAGCTCATGGGAAGGAAAAGCTGGAAGGAAGTAAAGGCAACTTGGTTGGCACATGTTAGAACAGTTCTATCACTGCCTCTCCTAACAAAGAGTCCAATTAATATGAAAAACCACAAAATACCTCATCTGTAGCTACAGGTATGAACTACGCCCTTCACAGACCATCTGAGCAGTAACAAACTTCCAAGCAACTTGTAAAAACACTCAGGCCACTGTTTACAGAGCTGCCTAGTGTTAGGAGTCCTCCCATAACACCATGATCAGCTGAGCCAGCCACTTACATGAGTACAAGCAACCAGATCATCAAGTACTATACCGGAAAAAGACTGTGGTTAACAAACATGCAAACAACACGTTCCACACTGCAACCACTGACATCAGAAGTGTATATACTCATCAGCTCCTGCTGGAATAGGCTCAAACCCACCTCACAGGCTCCCATTCCACATGGGAGAAGGGAGCTATCACTAGGGTTAATATTAAACTTACAGATTAGACCAATTCTCATCAATTTTAGTAAGAACTGCACACAAGGTCCAAGACAGTATTTATCATTATATGTATCTTTACTGGTCCTACCCTGCAAAAGCATCATTCCTTTTATAATGTTCCATGAATTTCAGTGCTAACTTATGAACAAAACAAAGAATGATTTTCACAGACATAAACATAATGGGTGTGGCAAACTGGCCAGAGTGATGCAATCCAATGCAAGACATCCAAAACAAAGTTATTTTTGATTCTTAGCTCACTGAGGACTAAGAAAGCCAATAAATCAAACTAAATCTAAGATAGCTTTTACCTGTGGGTGACCTTAATGTGTTGTCAGAAGAGAAGTAGCATTATCATTAGTTTTACAGAAAGGGAAATTGAGTACAAAAGAATTACCCATTCACCCAGCAGATCAATTACAGAGAAACAAGATACTCTGAATCTTATTATAGCCTTCATATTACTACAAAATACTAACTGATCTCACAAAGCCAAGCCATAGAATACCACGTAGACAGATAACTGAGGCATGACTAGGGAAAAAAAAAAAAAAAAAAATGGAAAAAAACCCTGGCTCATTTGCTAAAGCTACCTTCTGTAGTCCTTCTTGAAATATCCTTCATTTGCACTCCTCCAGCAAAAAGCAAAAGAGCAAAAAAGCCTATTTCAGGCTTTAATCTGGCTTTAATATCTTTAACAAAAACCTGAACATCAACAATTTAAACACATATCTGTTCAGCACAAACAACAGTTTAGTAGTATATTAAAATTAATAGACCAAAATGTTTTTCTGCTATGCTGCCATAAATTGACAATAAATTATGTGGCCACAAGCGTATGAAATGTTGCTAGTCTTCTGAGCCATTCTGTTTCTTATGTGATAAATTATAGCAAAAGAATAATGCTATACTCTTGGCTATATTTAAATCCAGTACATGACATGACATTAGACGAATGTAAGGCTTTGGAACAATATCTTGCTTCTTGAAATTAGTAGAAATTTTGTCCTTTTCTTCAGCTGGGCCAGAATTGGGTTTGTTACTGTTGGTTTAGTTCATCTACTCCACTGGCCCTTTAAAGGACAAAGGTGATTACAAATACACACTATTGTTGAAGAAAATACATATAGAAATACTTTGTTCAAAATTTTGAAAGAGAATGGTCTTAAAACGACAATCTGATCCACTCTCATTTAAAATACAATTCCTACAGCTTTTTTTATTACTTGAACACTATTATATCCACATGGCATTTTTTTTTAAGATTGCTTAAGTCTATTTTCTGTTTCTGTCTTTTCAGCAACTCAAGAAGTAAGCAAATGCAAACAAACCAAAGAAAAGAGAAATTGCATTTCCCCAGACTTCCTACCACTGTAGCAACTGAAACTTAACTCCAAATACGTGTTTAAAACATGGTGTGATTTGATGAATGGCTTACAGTAGTTGAAAAGTAGATTCCTACTCCTGTTCCACCAGTGACATCTCTATGCCTCTCTCCTCTTACACAGTTTGTGGTCTGTTGATCCGTGGTTAAGCTTTCAGACTCATTCTCTTTCATTCTGTTTCCTCAGACCTTTGCACTATTTTTTGATCCTACAACTGTAATTCTTAGCCAAGAGCACACGTTTCAGGTGCTGAGTGCCCACTGCTCTAGTCGATTGCACTGCTTTTACCACAAATCAAATGGCTTATGCAGAATTTTGCTCTTTACTAAATCAACTCAGCCCAACAGTTCATTTTCTTGAAACTCTCAGACATATGACAACTAAAGTAAAAAGCTGTAAGAATCAACCTCCACATAATTCGAATGACAGTCTGGCATCCTATACTACAAATACACCACTTAGAATAGAAGTTTTAGTGTGCCAAGGCTCTCACAAAAAATAAATTTCTTTACAAAGGCAAATCCTTCACTCATCATTTCAGAAACACCTCTGACATTGGCAGGTGCTTTGCAAACCAAGAGACTACTCAACCTGGCCAAGAATGTCAGACACATACAGCTCTTTTCAAAAGTCACAGAAAACAATACTGCACCATCTAGAAAGTTTTTACTTCCTAACTAGGCTCACAACAAAACACTACGGAGTCCCTTACCGTAAACCTCTTTATGTAATCAGAAACACAAAATCCTCCCATGCTCAAATGAAGGGACCTGTGCAGGGAAGATTCTTGATATAAAGTTCCCATCCTATTTGGCTTGTACAGTGGTCACCCAGCTACCCTGCAGCCTTTTACTGAGTAAAGCTGCACAGCCTCCCTGGATCTTGCTAGAACTCTGCTTGTGTGATAAACCAGGCATTTCATCTTATCTAACACTGCACCAGGCATTTCAATAATTTCACTTTCTTATCAGTAATACTAAGCTCTATCTGTATTCCAGCAGCTCACTTCCTGAACTAGTGATAACAGCTACTGTAAGGTATGGAAACAATGGGAGACGACAGCCAAGCCTCTTGAGTCATTAAGAGTTCCTCTTTGCATTTCTCTGTTCCTTTGCTTATTTTTGCTCAGTTTAATTTTGCTTTAGCTGTAACTCCAGGACAGCATGTTTGCTTCAGCCAAGCACTGACAAAACTGTCATTTGACTGTTCTTTTTTTCAATGACACTGACTACTGCTGCACGATGTTTGCCTTAACATAACATGATTATTTTTAATTTCTTTTATTTCCAATTTCTTCAGCATAGGAACAGAGGGACCAAAAGAATGAACAAAAAAAGGACAAATACTCCTCCTCCACCAGAAGTCACGTACCCATTTATGCCTTGAAGCACTGTTTCTACAGCCTGATGCTGCGCACACTGAGCCATTTACTTCAGTTTGCAAAATACCTTTCAATCAAACAGAAGTCTTCACACAAGTCTCCTACAAAGTCCATCCAGGGGTTCACAAAAAATATGCCTACACTGAGAATCTCTTAATTTTTTTTCTACCTACTAGGCAGACATAATGCATGTAAATAATGTCCCTCCTCATGCATTTGGTCCTCAACTAATGAATTCCTTTTTATTTTGCCCTGTGTAAAATACATATAATCCTTGAGTTCTTATCTAAATGATCATGTCAGTGGAGTATAAATATACAAAGACAACAGATACCAAGACGCTGGATGACCTAAGAAGGAAACCAAGTTCTGGAAATGTAGATGCAAAGCAATTTTTCATCTTTGCTGTGCACTCCTTTCCCACTTTGCCAACAAGCTGCATTAGAATTAGCCCTGTTTGATTACTAGCTACAACTGATCTAACATGAATCACATCAGGTGTGGGTATACAAAATGACAGCCACTCACTATGGACCAGAGGTCTCTGAGCAGCTGGACAAGCACCTTAGACAGCAGTATGTGGGTGGGCTAAGCATGGGCCATGTCTTCACTGCATAAATCAAAACCAAAAGTGTGTTTCACCACAGGATGAGTGCACATGCACTCTCCCCTAAAACAATCAAGGGAGCAATGGAGGTAAGATACTGTACCTTTATCATTATGATCTAAGAGAGTCAGGTCCAGAGGTGTCGTACAGATCTGGCTAGCCCTCTCACAGTGAAAATGAGTGCTTTGTTTCCACTTGGGTTTGTTCCGCAAGATAACTAATATGCTGTTAAAAACAAACAAAAAAAACAAAACAATGTGAGTACAAACAAAACCAGTGAGTTAAGGCGAATGAGAACCTACAGGGCAAAAGCCAGGGAGGAGATGGCCATGCATGCTGTGCTGCAGGTGTTTTTTACTGCCTGGCATGAATGTTTTTCAGGCCATTCACCAAACAACTGAAAAGACTAGGGGTGGCCTGTGGTACATGGGGATTTGATGGTAGCTCATAGAGGTGAGAGCTCTATCAAGAGGTTTAGTAGTCTAACATCCTTATAAAGGGACACAGGCCACCTGAAGCTGCCCGAGACATTACACGTAGACCTCCACAAATGTGAGGCCAGTCTCAACTGCCAGACTTCTGCCTAATTTGACTCCATCTGTGTGCCTTGGCTTTTCAACTGTAAATGAGTTAAACTCTCCCTAGCTCACAGAATATTTTCAGAGCCTTACAATCTATTATTACTATTCCCTCTTTTAAAAGGTAAACCCAGTTCATAAATTCTAGGTCAAACTGTCCCAAAAATTTTAAGATGCATCAGCTAGCTCCACAGAATGGTGGAGGAAAACTGGTGTCTCCAGGCATTAAGCAATGAGACTGCTGCTGAGCCATTTTGCCTGGACAGGATAAAACACCTGGATGCTTTATGGCAGCAGCTCCAGCAGTATTGCTGGCATTTGCACAAGGAACACTATCCAGCCACTCTCAGCTGGAGAGGAGACTATCCACATGGGCATCAAGCTCTTGAACTCAGCCATAAGCTTTTATTAACATGTAACTGATTGTATGAATTAGAGACCCCTAGTCCAGATCCTATGAAAACAACAAATACTACTCCTATTAAAAAGGTGTAGTGCTTAACAAATGAGTCAGGAGATACTTTTTTGCCCTCCCTGAGTGTGGGTATTTTTAATCCATTTGTGTGTTACTCCAATAGCACAAATAATTATGTTGTTACTCCAGGTTTAATAAAGAGACTCTATTACTCAATGGGGCAGCAGAGGCATGTACATCATGTAAGCACCAAGCTACAGGGGAAAGCTTGCATGACAAAGAGAATTCTTTAGGAAATTTGGCAAGCTCTCCAGAACAAGCAATGCTTAGCCTGCAACCTTCCATTATCGGATCTAAATACAGGACTGTAGTGTAAGACAACACTTTCCTGCAGTATTTTTATTAATTAGTACTAAGAATATAATTATTATGATTATGAGCTTCACTGACTTTGTTTTTTCTCCATTTTAGCTTCAGAGAAAAATAAAATTGGAGCTTTTCTCTCCCCCACTTTAATTTCATATCTTACAATGCCCATTGTGGACTGAGTTTTCAGAAGAGTATTAAAAGCAACAGATCAGGAGCAACTATATAACATCCAATCCACAACAAGGAAATAGTTTCCTTTCTACAAAGTTAAATGTATTGCTGTGGATAGAAAACAGGCAATGGACATGGGACTACATTTTCTTTAGTACCAAGGAAAAGTCTATTTGATTTTACATACAAGTCAAAATAGAGTTTGGTGCCTTGCCCTAAAATACTAAGAGCTAGAGGCAACGAAAGTGCTTCTTTTGAGTAGAGGCATACAGTACAGGCTTTGCAGATGTTACAAGACATTATTTACTTACAGAGCAAATGCAAAGGTTTTCCAAATATCATGAAAGCTAACATCAAACAAATTACGTGAAGATCAAGGTTACTACTTCAGCTTTTAGAGCAACTCTTTGAATCCGCTATGCTTAAACTCTAAAACTTCTCCTTCAAAGCGAGAGGTGTTTGACAGCTAGATCAGCTCATTCAAAGACCAAGAAAAGGAAAAAGGTAATATTAAGAGGCTAGCCGTTATTACTAGCTTCCCCAGCCTGCTGCTGACAGACATGTCAAGTCCTTGCACTAAATACAGAGCAAAATGAAGGGGCTAAGCATTTTTGCAGTGACTTCTCTCATCCCCCAGCATCAGCCTCTGTGAATTGACAGGAGGTGCATTCCACAAGGACATTCCATTTTCAGAGAATTTATAATCTAAACAACATTCCTTAGCTGAAATTGTTAATACAGAGAATTAACATTCTGAGAATAAGTAAGGAGAAGCTTTAGTCCCCTGGCACATTACTTTCAAACACACTTAAAAGTCAATAAATTACTTAAGTATTTTAGATCCTTTTGTCACAGTAATCAGGGACAGGGAGCTAGTAATACTGATGTCACCCAGTTTAACTCATGACTATGCCCAAAACATCTAACTGAAGATTCACAGTTCTCTTTGAAAAGGGATTTCCAAATTCTACCAATAACTTACCCTTTCATTATGCTTCCATCCATGCAACAAGCTAGAAATGAATGCCAGCATACAGTAGTGTTCCAAGGAAATGCACACAGAATCAGCAGGCAGGGTATTGATACCAGAAATGCTCAAGTTCCTTTCTGTATCTGATCAGTATTCAGGAGTCTGTGAAGACTTTGACTGATGAGGCATTTCTAGGAGCAGTCAATTCCTGGTTGTCCCTGTGCCAGTATCAGAGCATTTCCACAGCTGCTCCACTCACAATGGATTAGTATTAAAGGCCAGGTCTGAAAGCTTCCCCACCCTTCCCACCTCATTAATATTCAGTCTAGATTTTAAATGCCATTTACATAAGAACTCATCCCCAAGGCTAGATACCTCAAATTATATTCCATTTTTAAACCTGCAGCATTCATTACCATTGTTTCAGAAGGAAAACTGTAGCAGCTTTAGGCAGGCTGCTGTTGTTTAAAAGAACAGTATGTGAAGCTCTGCATTAACTTCATTAGCCCACAAAGATCTGCACTAGAATGAATCCTGCCTGCAAAGCTCAAACGCAACTGTCAGCAGATTTTCATTCTTTCATTATTCTGCTCTTGTTCCAGCTGCCAAAGCTGGTGGGTATACCTGCAGCTGAACAAAGTCACTAAAAAGGCAGCTTTCGTAGGGAACACTTCAAAAATAGTTACAGTCACCATAAAAGCAAATTAAGAGAGTGACAGTAACTCAGTATCCACTTTGTCTCTTGGCAAGCATGGGTAGAGGATTTTTGTGACATGGTATGCATTCAAAGCATACCACCTTACATAGCAAACCTGGCTTTGATGGTCATAAAAAAGGTCCAAAGGAGAACAGATTCAAACCTTCTCTGTAAGGATGGGGTCCAATTTCTGGGTAGTACTTTTTTCCTTTTGTATAGCCCAGAGCTTTGTTACACAGGTGAGCCCTACAGGCAGCAACAAGTTCAGGATGTAAGGCAGACACCTTTCTGGTCTCCACTAGTGAAGGAATGAACGACAAAAAGATTAATTCTAGTTTTGCCATACTCTTTTACAAAGCATTTTTTGTAACAGATTTACTATTCAACAGCCTGCTAGTTTTTAACATGGAGAGGTAATGTTCTGACAAAAAAAGAAAAACAAAAAAAAAAAAAACAACACACACACACCCCAAAAAAAAAAAACAACAAAACCCACACACACAAAAAAAAAAAAAAAAAAAAAAAAAAAAAAAAAAACCAGAAAACAGAAGGATTTTACATCATTCCTCCGCTCACCCATCAGAAACCTGCAGTTGTGAGATCAGATCAAGCATCCTTCCCAGAAGATGTGATAAGTAGGCTGTCATTTGCATTGGATGATAAGATTTTTATCAAGTTCCTACTTTGCACACTTACCATTCTGTATTTTTAATAAAGAACTAACTCATACCTTCTTGCCCAGACTGAGGTAACCACAAAGCACAGTTGGTCATTACAAGCTCTCTTTCAATGGTCTATTAACTTGAGAAGACATCATTTCTGTGAGTAAGCCCCCTAAAATACAAATGCTGCACCAAAATTTTATGTCCAATGAATATACACATAGAAATCAGATTTATAGGATTATTTTACATTTGAGTTTGAAATTAAGAGGTTAAGTATCTTAGATGTATTTTAACTTCGGCAGTCTGGATTGCTGGCTTTATTTTTTCTTTTTAAACCAGTGTTCACTAACTAGATTCATTCCAGTCCTCAAAAACCTTCCTTACAAAATGTTTCCTTATTTTCAATCAGCTCTGAAGAACAAGGATTAACACTCTCAGTCCCTCTCCCAGTAGTGGAAAGGGATCTTGTTTATCTTCCACATTGCACCTCAATGTTTCCCACAAGAAAAGCCCATTTACTAATTCACAACTTAGGATACAGATGGGGAAGCCTATACAACAGAGGAAAAAAAGAATCTAGCCTCTGGAGAATTTATTTCTCAAACTGCCTAATTTTTAGGTAGAAAAGAAAGGCTCAACTCTGAGAACAGCTTGAGTAGCAGTATCCTCACTCCTCCCACAAATTCAGCACCTGTCCATTCATCTCTGTTGTTCTCCGAATTGCTTTGCTCCTTCTCACATGTTCAGTAATCTGACGCACGTGCACTGACCTCACCATCACATTATTCTACGGGAGGTCTCCATGTCTCTCTCCAAACAGCCTTAACACACTCATCTTTAATTCTCATCATTACACCCTTCTCCATTCTCTATCAAAGTCTAACTTTCTTCTTAATCTCCTCACCATTCCTAGCTTAGTCCATTCCTGCCTTGTCGCCACGTCTGGAGTGAGCTGCAATTACCTTCCTCACTTTGCTATATAATGAAACTACACTGCAGCTAAACCACTGGCTAATAATGAGAACTGCATGACTTTCTTCTTTTTCAATGGAATTGAAAAGTAAAACTACAGCATCAGGCTCTGAATCAGACTTGGACAAGACCTGATATATCTCAATGTCTTAAGCATTTCATAATTTACTCTATTGTTCATTGTTCAGCTGGGTTCAGCTGTAACAGGGTTCAGCTTTAACAGTTATTTTTCTCCTTCCTAGTAGCTGGTGCAGTGCTGTGTTTCGGCTGCAGTATGAGAATAACACTGATAATACACCAATGTTTTAGTTATGGCTCAGTAGTGCTTACCCTGATCAAAGACATTTCAGTCTCTCATGCTCTGTCAGTGAGGAGGGGCACATGAAGCTGGGAGGAAGCAGAGACAGGACACCTGACCCAAACTAGCCAAAGCGGTATTCCATAACACAGCACAGCACGTAATGCCCAGTATATAAACTGGGGGAAGTTAACCAGAAAGCCCAGATCGCTGCTCACATTGGGCTAGGTATCAGTCAGTGGATACTAAGGAATTGTATTGTGCATCACTAGCATTTATTGGGTTTTTTGGGGCTGGGTTATTTTTTTCCCTTTCCCCTTTTAGTTTTATATTCTCCCCCCTTGTTATTTCCCTTATCATTATTATTAGTGGTGGTGGTAGTAGTAGTTTTGTATTGTACTTAGTTTTTGGACTGTTCTTATCTTAACTTGTGGGATTTACATTCCTTCTGTTCTCCTTCCCATCTCACCCAGAGGGAGAAGGGGAGGGAGAAGAGGGGGAGTTACTGCTGGGCTTAAACCACAATATTCATTCTTTGGAATTGCTCTGTCTTAAAGAACAGAGATTTGTTACTTTTTCAAAATAACACGAAGTAATCATTATCCTCCACTGTTTCAGAAAGCTAAAGAAAAAGATATTACATCTTAATCCTCATTCTACAGTAACACAGGTTCCCTAATGAACTTAAAAAAAATGAGCCTTGCATTTCTAACTTCTTTCACTGGAGGTCACAAATCAACATTTCTTAGTTTCAATGCAGTTCCCCAGCTGACAGTCTCAGGCAAAATAAAGAGCCATTCAAGAGTTTCTTGCATTCATGCCTTTTCTTTGACTTCTGTCTGGTGTTCTAAGACAAAACCTGTGCTACCTTCAGGATATTCTGTGATTTCACAAGATAGGTTTAATACCTAGTGCACCTCTTAGGACATATTTAGATCTAAAGATTCATGAACTGTGCTGTTAATGAAATATATCCTTTTACTTAAACAAAAATGTCCTTTAATACATCAGAATTAATTTATTTGTCAAAGAAGTAAACTTCATAAACAAACATTACTTTCAAACACATTGCAAACTACCGTGCAATGCCAGCAAAACCAGTGTAGCACTCAGCCTCATTTACTCATTTTACTGAAAACCAGAAGTCCTGGTTCACCACCTGCTCCAGCTAGTTCAGTGACCTTAGATGAAACACTACATACTGCTGCTGAGGATCAGGACCTGGGGCCCAGATCACCTACACAGACTTCAACCATGCATCTCATTGTTATATGTGCTCACATGGGCATTTATACACACAAACACACACACACACACACACACACATTCTGCTCCACAACTTCTCCAAATAAAGCAACTTTGATCTCAATCTGAAGTTTTTTCTTTTTTTTAGCAAGCTATTTTCAATACAGCTCATAAGCTGTTTATTCCAAGACAAAACAAAAAGCACTGAGCCTTGGAAAATTGCCAGACTGTTAATGTTTGCACTCCTGGTATCTGGAGCACTCACTGTTCTTAACAGCATTTTATGGTCTTCAACACAGTCCAGGATTAAAAAGAGTATTTATTAATACTTATGATACAATTGAAGACAGCTGTTTGAAATGGAGTTCAGGTTCTATGTGCAATGCTAAGAAGCACCAAGAAGAGCAGCTTATGGGGAATGGGAAGAAGATGAGGGAGGGGTACCTGACTCTTTGCTGGGGGATATGCTGCATGATGACACCAAATAATTCATGAGCTTGAAATTAAATAACTTCAGTGAAAGCAGGTTTAGGTTTTCTTCTGGTAAAACAATCAAACAAGCAAACAAAAAACCAAACCCAAACCCACAGGTTTATCAGTTTCCATTGCTTTATGCCTAATACATTTTCATAGAATCATAGAATAGTTAGGGTTGGAAGGGACCTTAAGATCATCTAGTTCCAACCCCCCTGCCATGGGCAGGGACACCCCACACTAAACCATGGCACCCAAGGCCTCATCCAACCTGGCCTTGAACACCGCCAAGGATGGAGCATTCACAACTTCCCTAGGCAACCCATTCCACTGCCTCACCACCCTCTCAGTAAAGAATTTCTTCCTTATATCCAATCTAAACTTCCCCTCTTTAAGTTTGAACCCATTACCCCTTGTTCTGTCACTACAGTCCCTGATGAAGAGTCCATCCCCAGCATCCTTGTAGGCCCCCTTCAGATACTGGAAGGCTGCTACGACGTCTGCACACAGCCTTCTCTTCTCCAGGCTGAACAGCCCCAACTTTCTCAGCCTATCTTCATATGGGAGGTGCTCCACTCCCCTGATTTTCTTGCTTTTTATTTAGATTGCACATGCCCATCAACAGCCAGCAGCTATGAACAACTTTTTTTTTAAGTAAGAGCAGGAAAAAAACCCCAAACCAACCCAGCACTATTACATTGTTTTACAGATACTTTCAGTTCATTATGAATTCACATTATCTACTGAAATCATGCAGTGTATTTCTGCAGTGCCTGATTAGACATAAGGCAGCAGATTTGATCATCGTCATCTCAACGGAAAAACTGCCTAATCAGACACAACTTCAGGGCTGCCAGACTGTTCAAATTCTGTAACTACGAATGAGTTTTGAAAATGACAACCTAAACAAGAGAGAGGGGTGTCCTATCACACTGCTATCTAGGTGACAACCTCCAAAAATGCAAATATATAAAGGCAAATATATAAAGGGACAGAAACAACTTGAAATGCTATGTTAGATTCACTAGATTTTATTTGCCAGAATCCACAGTGAAATAAAAAACTAGAAACTCAACTCCAAAACACCCATGACATTGTTAATACTTTAAGGGATAAATCGTTTTATAGACTCATCTGAAAGCATTGGTTAAATTTGTTAAAATTTGCTCTGCTGTATCTTCTTTAACAAGAAGTGAGGCACAACAGGAAATCTGTAGAGTGAAACAGTTGGTAATTAGGGCCCAACACCTGCTACAGGCAGACCTGCTCCTACAGATCAAGCACCCACTAACAGCTGAAGGACATCTTCAAGGTCAGGTTTTTTGTAAAAGGAATCTTATTCCTGCTCCCCAAGACCATTCCAAGATGCAAACATAAAAACTGGAAGTTTTAGGCTATTATTGAGATTTACTTGAAACGCACACTTCTAAGCCAAACACACTTTTTCAGATGCACCCAGAGATACAATATTGGACACCAACAATACCTGCACATGTTCATGCATGCAGAGAAACCATATTCTGGAGAACAGCAATTCAAAACGGCTTAAGCTAAAAAGTGGCTTAAGACAGCTTTCTGGTTACACTATTTAATTACAGGTTATCAATACGCTCAAGAACAAAAGTCAAGCACCATGTCCTGTTAGGCAATAAGATACTAAGCATCCTCGATAATATAGTCCAAGATACAAAGAACAGATACAGTGCTGCTAGTAGCCTACATGAATCACTGTTCTACCCTAAAAAAGGCACTAAAACAATCTAAGACATAAAAATAAAAAGCACTAAGTCAAACCAACCCAAATGCCTAGCTTGGGACCTGATATTTGAAGCAAGTATCTTAATTCCAGTCTTCCTCTCTGTACATCCTGCTGGTCAACCACAGGGCAATGATAATCTGTGAAGTATTCCCTAATATCTTGCCCCATTTTCAACTTTTTATTTTTTATATAGATTTTTTTTTTTAAATCCACTATAACAGTATTAAAGTAATAGGAAAATTAGAGATGTTGGTAAAATTTCACCAAAGAAAACTTACATTATGGGACTTCAGGGCAAGTGAAGAAGAGTTTCCTAAACCATTTTTTATTAAAGTGCCAACAGAAAGTTCAGAGTCCTTTGGTCTTGACACAATATTCATCTCTAACAATTTTCACAGCTCGAGCTAACATCCCACACAACTACTACTACTATCTACTTTTAGCCTAGATAGCCAGTAACACCTTAGCAGGATTTAAGCTTCCATGCTATGAGTGATGTTCTAAGAAAAAATAAACTTTCAGTGTACATTCACTGAAAACTGAATACTTTGCTCTACCTAGTATCAATAGTAAGAATGCCTGACTAGACAGTAAGCCTTATTCCAGTGTCTTTGGAATAAGGCTGCCATCTAGTAGCAGATTAGAGTAAATACAGACAAATCCACAGGCAGAATTTGAACTGTGAACCTGCTTGACAGTCTGGCATGCTGCTGTCACACAGTTATCAACACTGGAAGCACAGCTCCCCGGAGGAAAAAAAAAAAAAAAAGAAGGAAAAAAAGGAAAAGAAGTGACAGAAAGCAGAACTTTCTAGATAGTGCTTTATCACCAGACCATTCTCCAGTACAATCCTAAACTATTCAGTTCAAAACATCAAGTTTATCTAGTCAAACAAGTCAGCATGTAGAGGCAGTACAGAGGTGGAGTGGTATTTTTGTGATGGTGAGATACTTGATCATCTTTCAAGTTAATTAAACTGCAGCCCAATTCACTTTTTGTGAAAGACCACCACTTTTCTGTGTGAGGTCTCATGCCACAAAATGCAGTGAAACAAATTAAGTTAGACTGAACCACAAAGACATTCAAAAGCAGGGACTAAAATCTTATGCTGGAATTGGAACCATAAAAAAAACTGCATAAGCAACTTCCTGAAGTGTTACCACATTTATTCATGCTTCTTGGCAACCATGCTTTCATTTCTGAGTAAGTCAGAGCTACATTAAATAGAATTTTACTCTCTCCTCATCTAGCTGTGCCAATACGTTTTACAACTATAATCTAAACTGACTTGCCAGTGTTTCATCCATTGATCATTTCTAACAGTGAAAGAGCTCTTCACATGCCATTATGTTACTGCCTATTTCACACAATGCAGACACTTTTCCAGTTCAGTCACTAACTTGCAAGAAACCTGTGTCTTAGTGTTCCAAAGCCAGAGTTACCAGGGCTTTCGAAAGATGCTGAAGTATTCTGTCTATATGGGAAAGAATGATTTGTTTCTGGTTGGTGGGAAGAGAAAGCCAGGACTCCTGCTTTGCAAGATCCACTGGCAACCACTCTCTCCCTAAAATATTTTCAAGGCCACCTGCTTCCACCATAGCTTTCTCAAAGAAACTAGAAGAAAAACAGCATGACAAGAGATGTGAAAGATAACACGAAAGGATTCTATAGGTATGTAGCAAACTAAAGACAGACTAGTGACAATGTGGGCTTTCTCCGGAAGCTATCAGGAGAACTGGCTACCCTCGATTTGGAGAAGGCTGAGGTTCTTAATGACTTCTTTGCCTCAGTCTTCACTGGCAAAGGCTCTGACCACACCACACAAGTCTTGGAAGGCAGACGCAAGGACTGTGAAAATAAAGACCTCAGGCCCACAGTTGGAGAAGATCTGGTTCGAAACAATCTTAAGAACCTGAACGTGCACAAGTCCATGGGACATCATGAAATCCATCCGCGGGTCCTGAAGGAGTTGGTGAATGAAGCTGCTAAGCCACTGGCCATCATGTTTGAAAGATCATGGCAGTCAGGTGAAGTTCCCGACAACTGGAAAAAGGGAACCCCCATTTTCAAGAAGGGGAAAATGGATGACCCAGGGAATTACAGACCAGTCAGTCTCACCTCTGTGCCTGGCAAAATCTTGGAGCAGATTCTCCTGGAAGGCATGCTAAGGCACATGAAACACAACAAAGTGGTTGGTAACAGCCAGCATGGCTTCAGTAAGGGGAAATCCTGCCTGACCAATTTCGTGGCCTTCTATGATGGGGCTACGAAACTGATGGACAGGGGCAGAGCAGTTGACGTCATCTACCTGGACTTGTGCAAAGCATTCGACACTGTCCCCCTTGTCTCTAAATTGGAGAGACATCAATTTGATGGATGGACCACTCGGTGGATAAAGAACTGGCTGGTGGCCGCACACAAACAGTAGTCCAGCTGGAGACCAGTAACAAGTGGTGTCCCTCAGGGATCGGTGTTGGGACCGGTCTTGTTCAACATCTTTGTCAGTGACATGGACAGTGGGATTGAGTGCGCCCTCAGCAAGTTTGCCGATGACAGCAAGCTTTGTGGTTTGGTTGATATGCCAGAGGGAAGGAATGCCATCCAGAGGGACCTCGACACGCTTGTAAGGTGGCCAATGCCAACCTCATGAAGTTTAACAATGCCAAGTGCAAGCTCCTACACCTGGGTCGGAGCAATCCCAGGCACAGCTACAGGTTAGGCAAAGAAGAGATTCAGAGCAGCCTTGCAGAGAAGCACTTGGGGGTCTTGGTCAATGAGAAACTGAACACAAGCTGGCTTCAGTGTGCACTCCCAGCCCAGAAAGCCAACCATACCCTGGGCTGCATCAAAAGGAGCGTGACCAGCAGGTCGAAGGAGGTGATCCTGCCCCTCTACTCTGCTCTCGTGAGACCTCACTTGGGAGTATTGTGTGCAGTTCTGGTGTCCTCAACATAAAAAGGACATGGAGCTGTTGGAACAAGTCCAGAGGAGGGCCACAAGGATGATCAGGGGACTGGAGCACCTCCCATATGAAGATAGGCTGAGAAAGTTGGGGCTGTTCAGCCTGGAGAAGAGAAGGCTGCATGAAGACCTCATAGCAACCTTCCAGTATCTGAAGGGGGCCTATAAGGATTCTTGAAAAGGACCCTTCATTAGGGACTGTAGAGAGAGGACAAAGAGTAATGGGTTCAAACTTAAACAGGGGAAGTTTAGGTTAGATATAGCAAAGTTCTTTTCCGTGAGGGTGGTGAGGCACTGGAATGGGTTGCCCAGGGAGGTTGTGAATGCTCCATCCTTGGCGGTGTTCAAGGCCAGGTTGGATGAGGCCTTGGGTGACTTGGTTTAGTGTGAAGTGCCCCTGCCTGTGGCAGATGGGTTGGAACTAGATGATCTTGAGATCCTTTCCAACCCTAACTATTCTATGATTCTATGACAAATGGGAAAGAGCGGGCAGAAGAGACCTGGGGAAGCTGAAGGGAAGAAGTGCAGAAACAGAAATCAACCACTATTTCAAGAGTCTCCAGCAATAAAGGAGAAAGAAATAGCCTTATGCTTTTGAGAGATATGAACATATTTTTAAGTACTTATCAGAGAAGGCACCAATCTATAGATAAAAATCCTAATTTACTGTTTGATTATCTAATACACATCTAACAGCGATCTCTGAGGATCGCTACCTCCATGTACAGAGCAGAAACAAAAAGATAACCATAGAAACACAGGTCAGAGCACCAAACGGGCTGCATTATTAGTTCTCTTTGTCCTTTAATACAGATCTCATTCCAGCAACAGAAGCAACACAAGCTTGATCATATCCTTAAATTTTCAAAATCAGAACTTTTGTCATTCTGACTTAATAACTTACCATGCAAACATATCCTCTATCCTTAAAGAGTTACACGTGTCCTTACTACTGGTATCTGCGACAGGATATAGTTGTGGAAAGCAGAAACCTACATGATGTAGTGAAGCAGGTTTTGTGCTCACAATTCCTTGCTTACTGGAATAAAGTCAAGTGTGTATTAGTGGTTTAAGTGTGTTTCCACATCCATCCCTCTCATCCAGTCTTAAAATGACCCCAATTACTCCTTTAGAGTTAAGAATTAGAAATCACTTTCCAAGTTTCCTGATTCTGCTTACAAAGCTTCCATCTGATCAGTCAGTCCCTTGTGGCTTAGGTCAAAACTATCATAGCTCTTTCCCTTCAACAATGAGTAACAGGCAATATCTGATAGCCTAGCTTTATTAATAAAAACCTCTGCTTCTACCCAGAGATCAGTTCTGTAGCAGAATCTCATTAGGTAATTCTCACTACTCAGTAATGCGATACTGAAAAGCATGAGTAATACTGAAGAAAAGCAAATACATTTAGTTGCATTCCCCTTCTTAGAAAAGAGTGAATGAAAGGTGACAAAAAGGTAGTATGACAGGTTTTATGAATGCAATTACCTCCTACACCTGCTCCCCCAGGATTTTACAGGGCTTGAGCTCTTTTTTCTTTCTCCTTGGCAAGACAAACCCTATATATTTACTAAAGTCAGGGTTTGGGCTAAAATTGCACTATACCATACAAAGATGACTTTGTTGAATGTTTTCCCCAAACCTATTTCTATCAAAATAGCACGTATTTTGTACATTCAGGTAGCCTTTTGCTTTGATGTTTACAGTCACCAGTCCAAAAACAAAACTGCTAAGAATTACTTTCAAAAGACAGACAGAAAAGCTAGTGAGAGTAAATGGCACTAACACTCCCCTTGTCTTTTGGCAATACCCAGTAAGAAGATGCTAGCTGCAGATCTGCATCTCTGACACCTGCTTCTCTCCCTCTCCAGTAATGGGCTAAGAAAGAGTATGGGAGAAGTACTTACCACCCGGACAAGGCTGACACCCAGCAAATAGTTGTTACAAAACAGCACTTAGTTCTCAAACTTCCGGGTCTGACCCCAAAAGTTATGCAATTTTTAAACAACAACTCTGTGTAACAGGGAATCATTTTCTAGATAGAATTAATGAACAGTTTGAAGTTCTCAAGCAGAATAATCCCCCAAAGTGAAACCACTTTAGTTTTCTATCAATTATATCACACCTTTTAAAAAAATGCACATCTAAAGTCACACCTAGGAAGAATACAAGATTTCTAAGAGGATTAAAACCAACACATACTAAATACCACGCATGTACTTAATGGCCAGTTCAATAAGATATTGGAGTATCAATTTATTAAAAAGTTATGTGAACTATACATACATAAACTGCAATATAGCTGAAAAATCTGAAATATATAATTTTAAAGGAAAATCATTTATTTCTGGAAATATTTAAAATATTGCATTTCTGGCAGGAAATTTAAAAGAAGTGCTCTGGAATGGGTGCAGTCTCTCTGGGCATTTGTCTTCAAGGCGTAAAACATCTGCTTTATGATTTTTCACAACACAATCTTGTGAACTCTTTTTTTCTGACTTGTAGAGACATATTTCCAAGAACAGCAGCAGAATTTTAAAAAGAAATACCATGGTCCTTGTCAGTACAGACAAAACACTTTCCGAGAGCCCATGACACCTTGGAAATACACTAGCAATTCTGCATATAAATGCATCAGATTGTGCTTACAGAATAAGTCTTTGATTGATAATTTTTCTGTTAATTTCCGCCAAGGCCACTGAAAATACAAAGGCCTTTTCATCTGAAAGGTTAGCATACATGTCAACTTCTTTTTCTTGTTTCTCTGTAGAAGAAAAAAAAGTCACTATTAGAAGCTTTTTCAATTTAAGTTAATGCATGTTACACAAAGTTTAATAAATTACGTGGAATGGAGCACTGGAATTGAAAATAAATTAACAGCCAACTCCTATGCATGGAGGGATTGAGAAAGAGGAGGAAGGAATGAACAAAGGTGCTAGAACAGCCACAGAATTAGTCATCCAAAAGCATGAGTGAATTTCTGTTCTTTAACAATGAAGAAAGAATGCGTTGTTAACATTATACTGATTCCTGACACAAACAAGTATCCCAGTTTCCTTCCATGTTTTTTGGTGGGGTTTTTTGAGTTTTCTTGGTTGTGGGTTTTGTTTGGGCTTTTCTGTTGGTTTAGGTTTTTTAATTTGTTTGGTTTTTGGGGTGGTGTGTGTTTTGGGGTTTTTTGGTTTTTGTTTTTTTTCCTTTACATAAACACCTCCCATTCTAGAAAACAAAGGTACTTTATTATATCCTCATTATTTATGACATTTGTCCCCATATTTTACATCTAAGTACCAGAAACCCAAGGTTTATTTACAGCGTCCAAAATTAACAAGCAGATACATGGCAGAAGTCAGGTTCCAAATTTGTCACCATGAACATTTCTGGATTTTCTATACTGCAGACTTTCAATATTATCCCAGATACAGAACAATGCCAACACCTCAGTGAGCAACTGAAAGCCTCTGCATTCCCTCTGGTCATGGTGGCTTGTTTCAATGCTACAGACACACAGCAGCAAGCCATCAAGAACTTTCCATACTGCAGCGCTCAAGTCCACTAAGTTAGAGTAACATACGACAAACCCACAGAATCCCAGCATCTCATATCTCCACCTTCTCCCACAGTCATCCCCTCAATGGGTTCACATTCATAACAAAACTTTTAGATTTGGCTTCACATTTGTGTTATAGCTACAGACACCATTCCAACAGACTGCCTCACCTCTGAAGTCAAGTGCTTGTATTAAACTACTAAAGGGGGAGAAACTGAAAAAATCCTTTACCACCGTGTTCTGATTTAATATGGAAAAGAATTAAATCAGAACACAGCACAGCAACAAACACCTCTACTCAAAGATTTCTAGACAACTTAAATCACACTCAAGCGCAACTTTCCCTGCAAGTAAAATTGCTTAGTGAGAGCCTGGCCACACAAAAGATGCATCAGTTTTTAATGTGAATACAGGACACCTACTTAGCAAAATTAGGCAAATTGAAGCATGTTTGTTATTTGGAATCTAAGTGATTTCTTCCTGATCCCTTGCTACACAACACAATATTCTCTAGTGTACTGAGTTTGAAATGAAAGCTAAGAAACTGAGTTCTGCTATTCCTACCCTGTTGCGTAAGGTAACTCAGTTTCTATATATACACCCAGTCTGCATTGCTCTATTTCCTTCCTCCTATTTACAAATTAACAACACTGGGAGCTGTTCTGACCACAGACACTACACACACTGGTTATTCCACGTTAGCCTTTTCCCTTTTCATATCTAAACCCCTGCCCTTTCTCCATTTTTTCCAATCCAAACAATCCAACCACCACCTGAATATGTCAGCACTCAGCAAAGTTAAAAACTGTTAACAGATTGTAGAATTCTTAGCAAAAAAGATTTCTCAGGTTTCCCCTCCGCCCTGTCCTCCCACAGTACTGGCTTGTTCTGACAGATTTCAGCTTTGAAGAATTAAAATCTTGATTTCAAACAGGATGAGGGATTAAACACAGGTTTGCAAGCTTTAAACATTCTTAAAACAATCCTCCTTCTCATCAGTAACTAGTGAAGAGCTTGCACCTGCATGACATTTTATCATTTGCTACTCATAGGATACTGTGATTTCTACAGACACTATTAAAACTTTTCACTTCAATCTTATCTACAAGTAGTTTTGACTAATTTTTCTATTATTAGGAAAAGACTGTCTTACACAATTACAATACTATTTTTGTGACACTAAGAATTTTGCTATACAACTAAAAGGCTATTTAGGTGAAAATATCTGTCTTTCTGGAGCATGTCTCACATCCCCAGATTTCCTGCAACCCATCAGACCCACAGCCCTTAAAATATGATTATGTATAAATCAAAAATAGACCCTCCCCCCATCACAAATTTTGCATTAATTCAAAATCCAAAGTTTTGAGATTCACTACCCAAGACAGTAAGTTACCCTGAATGCATACACTGGGCAAGAAAATGTACAAATAACACAGTCAGAAATTACTGGAAAACTTCAATTCAGCTTAAGTATTATCGAGATACTGAAATGTACATAATTTTATAAAGATTCACCCCTTGTTAAGCATCAAGTATGCTTTAGTAAGACTCCAGGCTACTCCTACTTAGTCTCACTTGATGGTATTCTCTTTCAGAACAACCAATACCACTTCCTCTAACATCTGAGAGGTTTTTTGTTTGTTTTAATATAATCAAGGCTGTTATGTAGATAACAAGGCAGCCTGGGAACAAGACTAGTTGGCATCGCCGTACCACACAGTACAACAAAAATTATACCATCTCCACAACATAATCACAATCAAATTATTATGAAGATATTTTCAAAATAGATTGTATCATTTCTGACAAAGAAATTAAGTGACAATTCTGACAAGCCAAGCCTGCAGGGAGAAGTTCCTATTTTCCAGGGTCATCACGTGGCTGATTCTCCGGGTCCCAGAACTCAATCATATCCTCTCAATGTCAGCTTCCTCTTTTCTCCCTCTCCATTCCTTCTTACTAAATCTGCAGGACAGATAGCTTATTTTTAAAAGCCCTTTTGCTTCTCCTATTCTTCTTAATTGCTGTTGAATTCTGCAGCTGTTTGCTCTAATGTGAGCCACTCACAAAAGATACAAAAGAATAGTTAGTCCAAGGCACAGACCTAACTGTGAACAAGTATGCTATGCATTAAAAGAGCATGACAAGCACAGTAACAAAGCTACAGATGTCACGGGTGTCTTTAGGCAGGAAATCTTCACTGGGTGATCTTCAAATTGATAGATTATCTGCTCTTGCGTGCTACTATAATTCAGGTATTCCCTGCTCTCCTGTTTTTTCATCTACAGATACATCAGGCATTGCAGAAGCCCGAGACACTAAGCTAATTTCCCACACTCCAGACCTAATTTTCAACACTATAAAATGAGTCACACAAAAAAATCACCTTAATTGTAGTAGAGGAATTAAAGTTGCTTAATATGCTTTTATGTAAACACCACTATCAAGCAGCAGGTTTGGTAAAGGAAGAATATATAAAATTCCCAGTGATTACTCCACATACAGTAGTCAGGTCAATTTTAGAAACAACTTGAAAAGGCAGGAGTCAACATCAACTCATTTTATAATAATTACTTACAAAATTATGGGTTCTCTACTGAATTTATAGCCATGACAGCCATATATATCAACTTTTTTGTTTTTTTTTTTTCTTTTTTCTCAATCTGCCCAATAATCACCACAGTGGTCTACACACATTAGAGTATGACACACCCAGAAATAAGTCAGAAGTAAGAAAATATCCTAAGCCCACTTATTTCTATACAGTAAGGTGTGCCGTACTGGTGAGTGCAAACCCAAGTCTGTACCAGCTCTGCAGAAGAGGTCAAGGTAGAAGTAGTAGTAGTAGTCACAACATCAAGTAAATGGGATGGTAGGACAGGACAAAAAGGTGAAAGCAATCTTCTTGAGTGCAATTTAACTTAAAAAAACCCAAACACAATACCAATCACCAAGAAAAGAAGACATAGTGAGGTCTCATGCAAAGATCTCACTGCATCCATATTTCTACCTCAGAACACTTGCATATTGCCACACTTCAAAGGAGGCAGCAAAAGGCTAAAATCTTTTAGCCTAGGTTTGGACAGACAAACATTCTTTAAATATCCCTCATGTTTTCAAATTCTTGGGGTTTGGAGACTACAAAACATGCATTAAGAGAATGGATCTTCTGATTGCTTAGACTGCTTTCCTCTTTTTCAGAGGACAGGAAAGATTGTTTATTTTTATATGACAACCCAACCAGCTTGCAGAAATTTTCAAACCAAAACTATGTGTCAACTTGACCCACAGTTAAATGCCTAGAAATGATTCCATTGGTGCTAAAGTATAGCTTGGATCAGTAGCAAATAGGGAAACTCTGTATTTTGTGAAGCCGCATACATCAATAAGCCACATGCAACACTGAAGAGATTAGGTATTGTTAAGCATATTCCTATTACGGTACAGCAATCGTCATCCAAAAAACCATACAGAAATGAAATTCCATCTCCTCCTTCCACAGCCAAAGCACTGAAACAAGAATAAATCCCAATTTGTACTTTTTTTTTTTTATAGAAAAGAAACTTTAAGAAAGAACAGATTTACATTAAAGAGCAGAGACAACAAAATTAGTTTTGAAAAGTTAGAATTTAAAAGAACTCACTTTGCAACATGGATTAACACTCATTTTTTGTTAGCAAGTAAGATGTCACAGGAAAAAACAAAGCAATTCTGAGTTAATGCCACAAGGTATGCTTGAAGATTTCAGTAGTTTTAAGAACAAGATCTGAATATTTATATAAAGTCGTCTTATTCCCCTCCTGTCTGCCTTCCAGCCTTTTAAGTCCATGCTAACTTTTGGATATACTATTCAGGCCTAAAATGAATATCCTCAAAACCACATATAGCAAATGCAGTGTCAACAGGCTTTCAAAAAAACCAAAAGAATCCTAAGTGATAGTCACATACTTGAAGAGCTCTGAGATTATTCTATTGCATGTAACCATCTCTTTAGTGTATAAAGACTAAAACCAGCAGGTCACCAAGGAACCTTAGTAAGTCAGGAGGCAATTTTTCCTCTAGAGCATTACTCTGTAGGAACTTCTCTGACCTGAATTTTGTCCTACAGAGTAGTAGTGACTCAAGATGCCATTTTTATTTTGGTCCTCCAAAAGCTTTCAAGGAACTTCTTGAGCAATCCAGTCACCCTAATCACTCTGACAACAGACATCATCATATTGTTTGTCCCTGTGATACAGGGCAGCAGTACTTAAAAAAAAAAAAACAATAAAAAAGAAACCAAAAAAGCTGTTAAGCCCTACTACAGTCCAGTGGCTTTCAAAGATGTTGAAACTTGATACAGTGGCTAAAAATACAAACTAGTTCTCTGCAGTTAGTTCCAATCAGACACTGAAACAAAACCAGAGTTCTCTACAGATGTGAAACAGCCCCTCCCTCATATTAAGATATCAAGTATTGGCTGACCTAGTCTACTTACTTAAATGGTTTGAATGGTATAAAGATTTATTGATAAAAAAAGTCCTTATATAAAAAGAAAACACAATTAACATTTTTCCAGTTCTCATACCCCTTTCTTCTTCGTGTTTTTTGGCTGAGGCACTCTTAGGTCTTCCTCTTCCTCGTCTGCTATGGTCTGAATGGCTGTTAGACCTGGATCTTTTTCGGTTTTCTAAGTCTTTATTTACTGCAGAGTTTATCTTCTCTCGCTTAACTCGCTCTGTTCTTCTCCTTTTGGCCTCATTCTTGTTTTCTGTGCAAATGAAAAGAGATGATGTGGTATTATCTAGGGTTGTTTTCATCTTTTTTTATTAATTTACTCTTAGCAGTTGCCCTTTCCTCAACCACCTTTCTTCTTTAATTCTCTGAGCAAAAGCAGTTAGATGACTTTACTGAACAATTACATCTGCACAGACATTTCTGCCCCATGCACAAATTAAGGTATCATATCCACAATGACACTTCATTTCTTGATTGCAAAGGCCAAGCCTTTAATTACTTCAAATGCATTTTGCAGTAAGACACTTGCTAGCACACAAAAAGTTGTTTCCCATAGTAAGATGAAAAAAACCTGTACATATCACAAACACCAAGACAGCCCATTGCATCTGTTTCCACTAGCCAAAAAGAAGTTTATCATATAGGCAAACAGCAGGCAAACATCAAAGTACTTAATCTTTTTTTGACACTACCAATTAAACCATCCCTGCTGCTCACACAAATCGAAATGCTGAGTCCATGCTGCAGTCAGTAAATGCCACATTACATAGTCCACATGTCCCACCAGGTCTAGCCTATCACAAGGCATCAGAACACTTCATGCTGAACAGGTGTCTTGTCAGAGTCCAAAAAAAAAAAAAAAAAAAAAGGAGTATTTACATGAGTTTCACCTGTTAATTAGGTACAGATTAGTGAGCTTGGGTACAAAAATAGTAGTCCCCACAGCACACTACTAACACAGACTAGATGCACATTTGCAAGGCTGCAGCATGATTTTGCAGTAGCTATATTGTTGAAAATACTGGAACAATGTTTTCTAAAGGAAGTTGCAGTTACCTTGTGAGCACAATACAGATATACATGGTCGCCCATTACACCTTCCTGGGAAATGTTTTCTTTTTGCTGCAGATATCCCATTAATCTTGTGTAGACATAGAGTACACACTGGACAGCAGGGTAACGTGTCAGTAACATCAATAAAAAAGCTGTATTTCACATTATCCCAAAAAGGCTGAGGTAGCAAGGAATCTCTGGAGATCAACCTCTCCAATGCTCCTGTTCAAGCAAGGCCACCAAGAGCAAGCTGCCCACGACCACATCCAGATGGCATCTGAATATCTCCAAGGACTCCAAAATGTCTCTGGACAACCTGTGCCAGTGCTTGTCACCCTCACAGTAAAAAAAGTGTTTCCTGATACTCAGAGGGAACAGCCTGCATTTTTGTAAACATCGCCTCTTATCCTGTCACTTGGCACCTCTGAAAATAGCCTGGCTCTGTCCTCTAAGTACCCTTTCTTCAGGTATTTATATACATTGATAAGATCCCCCTCGAGTTCTGATTCACCAGATGAAGCCTTCAGCTTCATTTGGTAACTACTTTATCAACAACTGGGGAGGGGAGGGTGGGGAAGAAAACTGATCAATACTTCCAAACTACCACAGGCATTGCTTAACCTCCTCCTTCCACCTTGAAAGCTCAGTTATCTGACATAACGGTATGTAATTCCTATGTGCTGTCAAACTACAAGCATCCTTCAAAATCATAATGTAAAATACCAAACACTTAGCTTCAATTTTGTAGGCCTGGTAGGTAATTTTAAAAAGCAGACATTATAGATGAGATACTTTTGGTTGTTGGGTTTTGGTTTTTTTTTCCTCTTCCCTGAGAGGTGCTTGCTCTAACTGATTCCTACTAGTACTGGAGGAAGTGATAAAAATGAACACAAGGAGACTGTTAACCATGTCAGAATGCACATTCAACCAACTTCTTACTGTGCCCATCTATAACAAAAGACATGTAAGTTAGACAGAAAAACCACACTATTTTTTACTTTAATCCATGCAGAGAGAAGCAGATGCACATGGTTTTGGATTGAACATATGACCAATTATTATTTTCATAAAACTCGTCTTCAATCCATATGTACTGTGAAATCTGATCCCTCTGGCACCTCTAGACTTTAAGCTTCAAAACAGGATTAACAGAAAGCTTTCTGTAAGGAGTTGTTACTGTAAAAGTTGGTCGGAGAAACTCTCTAAGACTCAATTTGGAGTTTTAGAAAGCAGGCATTCTTTATTGCAGAGCTGGGCACACACACGAATAGCTTTGCAAAGGTGAGCGCACCTGTTACTTGCTGGCATCAGCTATATATTTAGCATACTCATTCATATTCACAGATTTTCCAGGAAACTGTTTCTGTATTCATGAGATTTCCAGGAACTAATTATAATATTTGCATCCTAACTAAGCATGTGCTTCCTTGCTGAGTGGGGGTCGTTGGTGGTTGCCAATAGTCTTCCTCACTGCGTTTACTGAATGACATCAGTGCTTGCGCACGCTTGCAAGGTCCTAGTGCCGAGTTAGCAGTTGGTACGTCCTTCCTTCTATCCTGTTCCAGCCTCACTACACACACCACCACTCTTGAAGGCTGGCATCCTTAGTCTTATTTATTGTCTCCATAGTTGTTATCAGTTTTTGACGCTCTTTCCCCCATCAGCCGAATATTCCTTTTTCTCTACGTGTTGGTGAGTTGGAATAGTTTGCTCTATTCTGCTATGTTAAAGGCACACAAACTATTGTTAGTTTAAAATTTAAACCTACAGAGTTATTTCGCACAGGGACCAATGTGTGTAGCTGGACTAGACACAGAATAAATGCCAACATCACAAGTATGAAGCAAGTAAGACTGAAAACACCAGCTTTTTTCCCTCCTCAAAATTAAGAATCAAGAAAAATTAACATATTCAAATTAACCATGCACACATTCAAGAGGAAGCGAACTGACAACAATTTACACAGAAAAGCAAAATACTCTATCTTTGGCCTACAAGTAAGAAGAAAGAACTGTTGCCCCCCCCTTCTTCCCACCTCTGTATTACCTGTGATGGGTGGTGATCTCTCAGCACGTTTAGCATGCAACAGTTTTCGACTAATAAATATGTAGCCACAGGGACATGATTTACATGCAACAGGAACCTGGGAGAATAAAAGACAAATATTTCAGATCATTTCAAATTCTGACAAAATTCCTGTACAATGAACAAAAAAAAAACCCTAGTAACTTGCATTTTGTCCTTGGAGATACCTCTTCAAATTCAGTCTGTTCTGCAAACTATGGCCTGTACTATTATATAATTGTATCTAAGCATAGTAAAAACAAGTTCTGCTGTGAATCACCTATCAAGCCTTTTCTTTATGCAGTTGCTAGAAATCAAGCTTGAAAATCAGTTTGTGACTGGTTTATATTACAAACCCTCCTCCCCAGACTGTCAGGAAGAAGGTGAAGGAAAGTAGAGAGCAATAAAGCAAGGCTGAATTAGAGCAGAAATAAAATTTCTCTTAGAACTCTCAAATATCCCCAGTCAAATCAGTTAGACATTCCAAGGTTTGCTTCCTTCATTTACTTCTAAAAAACAATTAAAGAAAAAGTGTGAGTTAAAAGTGTCAGTACATTCTGAATCCATTCACTTTGAGAAGCATTTGAAAGCAACCCCTCTACAGAGCAGGAGCAGCTTCAAACACAAGGTACAAGAGAGCCGAAGCAAACCAAATGCATTTGTACCATACTCCACAGCAGCCTGCAGACAGACTGTGTGGTTACACAAGGGCCTACTTAATGCAAAACTCAACCTATCACAGCTAGTCAAAGCTGAATGCAGACTGAAAAGTTTGAGACTCCAGTGCTTCTCCTCCTCAGCAAAGCTGTCAGGAGCAGTGAAGTGCCCTCAGCATTCAGACAACTTGAGAAGAGCTGGAAATGTCACACTTACATGAAAAATGACAAAAACCTTACTCTGAGCAATCAAAAAAAGGGATGCTGATAAATTACAAACTTCATTAGCTTCACTTAAAGCTGAGATCTTTTAAAGTAGTAACGAATACACAATATTGCTTGGATTAGGTTTAAGACTGAAAATACAAAGCAAGTTTAAACAAAGGTCTGGAAAAGATTAACATCACACATTAAAGTCAACGTATGTTGAAGCACAACAGTAGGGTGAAAAAAAACAGGAGATAATTTCTGAAAAGTAATTCTTTAAGACAGGTCTCTGCAAGTTTGCCAGTGTCCATGGAAACAAAGAGTACAGAACCATGTTTACCTGCTCAGTTTTACTGGACACATACAAGAAACAAGATCCAGTGATCTACTGGCTAGGAAAAGACCTGCCAAGTTAGTATCTTTGTAAAGGGGAACTTAACTGCTACTCAGAATAAACAAGTTATTTTGCTTTCTGTAGCACATCTTAACTCTTGTACTTCACCCTACAAACAGCTTACAGGTAAGATTTTGATACAGGTTTTCTCTGACTAGAGACGTTTTAATTTCCTTTACAGAGACAATGACATAATAATAAAAAAAATTAATCAAGGCTTTTTGAACCTTAAAGCTCAGAATTTAGCTGACTGTGTGCATGCTTATCTCCTTATTCATATGTCAGTTTAAGAGTACTAGAAAACACTATCTAGCAGAGAGATAGTATCTTTAAGGTGACAGAGGAGTCTCCATTTAAACTCAGCTTCGAACACCAGAGTCTCTCCAATAATTATGTTTCCAGAGTCAGCCTAAAATAATTTGGTGAAAATAACTCAAAGGGGTTGGCACAGACCCAGTATTTCTCAATGAACTTAACTGTACATAACAGAACAAGACTGTTCTCGTGTTACAGGTTCAGCACATAGGTGGTGTGTGTGTGTTTGGGGGTGTGAGATTAAGTGGGAAGGGGCTTATTCACTGAAATGTACCAGTTATTCTTCAAAGACCTACACTGACAGTGCAACATAGCCCTACAAACACTGGTTTACTGTGTTTAACATTTTTGTAAACAAAAGAAAATTAGTTTCTTGTACAAGAAAATTTACCTGAACCTAAATTAAGAAGTGATAATTATTTCTTCTGACTGCAAGTACTTCATGCTCCCCAGTTAAAGGGACTGTGCTTTGACTGTGAAAATATCAAAACCCTTTATTAATAAAAAAAAGCCTAAATGGCAACTACATATGATCTAAATTACAAGTCTAAGTAGTGTTACTCAATATTACACTCCAATATTTGTAGTTGTCTAAATATTTCCAAGCATGCCACTTCAAGCAAAGAAATCAGAAATAAATGCATAGCTCTTGTTTATGGAAGAATTAAAGAAATGCTAACAACCACTTAAGAGTCACACAGAAGCCTTCCCACACATGACTAGTACTGTGGGTTTAGTTTCTTGTCTTCCCTCAAACTTTTGGGACTGGACAGCAAGGTCCTACAAGCAATGCTTGTGCCAGGGCAGGACACATGCAATGAACATTAATACTATGTTAGCCATGGAAGCATTGCTAACAGAAAATCTACCTTAGAATCGTAGAATCAAGTCGGTTGGAAAAGACCTTTAAGATCATCAAGTCCAACCACTCCCCAGCACTGCCAAGGCCACCACTAAACCATGTCACAAAGGGCCTCATCTACACAGTTTGTAAACACTTCCAGGGATGGTGACTCCACCACTGCCTTGGGCAGCCTGTTCCAAAGCCTGAGTGCCCTTAGGGGAAGAAATTGTCTCTGATTTCCAGTCTAAACATCACCTGATGCAGCTTGACGCCATTATCTCTTGTCCTAAATCGACATATGTATACCATGTATTTCAGTTTTAAAGCACAAAACAATGTGAAAGGCTCAGCATTACTTTAAAGAGCCCTGTAAGAGCGTGCTTGCTTCCTTGCTCTTCCTACTGGTGGTGGTTTGACATTCACCACAGTTACTCTCAAAAAACCCCAGCACCCCTCACATATTCAACTCTTTGCTCATTTTAATTTCTTTTTTTCACCAACTGAACAAGCAGAACTTGGCACACTACTTTTTTCTCAGGAATAGTATTTCAGTGATACGCTCAACACATGAGCATTTGCAAGGGTTCATCTATTGCTTAAAACAGAAAAGGATGGCCCCACACAGCTTAACATTCCAAACTGCTTCAGAATGAGCAGAAACGCTATAAAATCCATGCAAGTCAGAACAAATGACTTTTTTTAGCCCTCGTAAGTAGAACAAAAAAAAAAAAAAGAAAGCAGCAGCCTTTTATTTTTTTAAGTATGGCTGCAACAAGTGTGCAGCAGCTCAGCTCTAGAGTCCAACAACAGTACTCTGTTCTCCAGGGTCACACGCAGAAGCTCCTGGCAGCCTCCTGCAGTGGTGTGCTGCTGTTCTCATCACACGGCCTGGTTTTAACAGCAACATCCTCAAGAGCAAAGAGCACAGATGAAGACAGCTCCTGATATTGTAACTGTGAAAATCAGCTGCTGTTAACTTTAAGTGTAAGTAGCTGTATTCTGTACCCATAACAAAACCACAGTAAGGCACAAACACAGATCACGTCTACATTTGCACAACAGAAATGGCAGCAAAGGTCTAAATTTTGCTGTTTCTGAGCTACTCCATGAGAAAACTAAAGGCTCTCCCAGGTAGCCTTAGGCTCATTATTCATTCAAAAGGCAAAATGCACTGCACAAATTACCAAGTTCATTATATTTTCATATTGTTTCTAAACAATACTAGCACATAAACAATTCTGCACATCACACAGAAATCCTTCAGCATAATACTATCACGCTACCCTGCAAGAGGAACACGGTGTTTTACCCACATTCCAGGCAGAGACTGCAAAGGCAACAATTATTTACCTCATACAAACGTTGCTTCACAGAGGCACAGAGGCAGTTTAGTGTGCTCCCTCCACCTCAGAAGCAAGCGGCTCGGCCGACAGCTCCTCGCCCCGGTATTACAGAAGCCTAGTTCGCGGCGGAGGGTGTCACACGGCAAGGAGGAAGCAGGACGCCCAGCGGGATGCGCTGGCGCGGGGTGCGGCCCGGCCCGGCGCCCCGGGAGCGGGAAGCCGGCTGCAAGCGGCCCGAGTTCCGCTCGGCGCCGCCGCCCTCACCGACCACAGCCGAGGGACGCGGGCCTCAACTGGCTCACATCCCTCCCGTCAGCCGCGGTGACACCTGTCCCCCCTGAAGCGGCAGGCGAGCCCACCGCCACATGGCTGCCTGCCGGCCTGGGACATCCAGCCCCGACCACAGGCTGGCGGGGGAATTCCCTCGTCCTGCCTCAGAAGCAGGGGGCTGTGAGGGGCAGCGCCATCCCCGCTCGAAGGGTCGCCCTCTGAACCCCGTGGTCACTAATCCCCCCGGCCCGAGCGGGGAGCCGGCCCGGCGGCCGCCTCACCTGCTGGTCGCACTCTGGGCAAGACTTGGTGGCCATCTTCACTTTCTTGGCCCTGCTCGAGGACATGCTCGCTGCTGCTGCTGCTGCTGCTGCTGCTGCTGCTGCCGCCGCTGGCTCTGCCGCTGCCGCCAGAGCGCCGGGCGAGAGCGCGGGGGCGCGGCGCCGACCGCAGCCGGCAGAACCTCGTCGGGCTCCGCCCGCCCCCACACAGCCCCTCCACAAAGGCGCTGCTCCCCGGCGCAGGACAACCCCGCCCACCGCGGCGCCCGCACGGCAGGGGCGGGGCGCGCTCTCGCGCTCCCCCCGCCCCGCCGAGGGGCCGGTTCCGCCGCCGGATTGGCGGCGCGCGCGGAGGGCGGGGCGGTGCAACGACTCCGGGAGCTGCCCGCCCCGGGGCTGAGGTAGCCCGCTGGGGGCGGGTGGCGGGGAAGGTGAGAGTATGGGCGTCGTAAAGTGCACTTGTGAAGGAGAATAGCAGCGAGGGACAGACAGCGCTTCAGGTCCGGATTCATAGGTGAGCGGGAGTGAGAAGAACATCAGGTGATCTTTCAGGTCCCTTCCAACGCAAACCATTCCACGAACGTTCCCTCCAGATACAGCTCTGGGACTGAAACTTCGAGTTTTGTATTCCTGCAAACTGTTTGTGTCTGAATCATTTAACTCTGACTTAAGAGGAAAATGACGAAAATCACTGGGTGATTTTGTTGGTATTTTGCGTACGACAAAATGTCTGCAAGAGAAAAATGCAGCAAAGTCTCAGGAGAAAATTATTTTTGAAGATCACTGTTTAAATAGCCTGGAGTACAGCTGCCAGCTAATATCAATTGTAATACTTTCACTGTAATGCTTCCACACGGATAGCAATGAATGAGTGCATCTGTGAGGCTGGCTTGTGAGCTTTGTTTGATGTTCGTAGCTTAGTCTTGAACTAAGTTTACTGCACCAACATACTGAGAAAAAAAAAAAAAAAAAAAAAAAAAACAACATGAGGAGAGGCAGTTTTAATAAGGCTTTTGTCTAAACTTTTCCTTCAGGGAAATTAACCAAAAGCAGCTTGGAGGAAACTTTTTAAAAGCTGACTTTTACTGCTATTGAAATGTTAAACCGTTTACTAGCTCACTGCTGAGTTACTTTGATGTATTTAGCCAGTTCTTGGTGGTGAGGAATCTAGACAGTTTATTCATCTGTCAGGACAGCCCAAATAACTTCTCCCTGACAGGCTAATTAAAAAGTTATTCCTTCAGGCACAAAAGCACAAGCAGTAGTCATAGTGTCTTACAGAGTTTCTCCTTGCAGCTAAAGGCCCTGTGGTCTTACCTTCCTGTGGCTGTTGACCTGCTCTGCAGATTGGAGAACTGATGCTATTGTAGTTGCCAAGTAAGCTTCTCTAGAGTCCCACTACTGCTTATTTTTTCAGCTTAATTGTTGAGGCTAAGTTATTACAGGTCCTGTGAAATTTGAAAATGGAGTTTCAGATTCATAAAAGACCATACATGCTCTAGATAAGCAATATGTTTTAATTACACATTTCAAAGTGAAATCATTGCTTTGCATACCTTAAAAACAGACTGTAAAAACTGAAACATTTTCTGAAAGGCCACACAGTTTAACAAATACACATCTATTCTGAACATTTAGGAGACAACACAGGGAAGTCATGTGATACCACAAAATTAACAACAGTGAAGAGGCGCATCCTCACCTTAATAATTTGAAATGTGGTTCCTCTTAGTAATCTTTACTGTTAACCTTCTCATGACAAAGTCCACAGGCAACAACCTTAGGATAAGATTTTCCTTTTCTAAATTTTAAAACCAAATCTCTTTCACTCTAACCACCATCTCCTCAGAGTAGGTTTCTCACATTTACCATTTGAAGTGGGAGGTTGTAGTTCTGGCTCCAAGTACGATCTCTCCAAGTCATTCGCCATCTTCTGTTGATAACTTGCATCCATAATTATCAAGGTCAGGTCTTCAATGAGAACTCCTGAATAAAATAGAATAACAGGATGCTGGACTATGCTATTTTTCACATACAAACTGAGGAAATGCAAGGGTCTTAATCATTTCTGATCAGTTTAGGGCTTTGCTTTTCCTACCTGCTTAGGAGAAAATCTTCCCACCCTTTATTAGTCACCCTAAAGATGGAGAAACCATCTCAAAGCATCTCAGCAGAGAGGGGCATACCTTATCATGGACAGAGCTCCACTAAGACAACCCCTAAATGAAGAAGTTTATGATCCATATGTTGTGGTTTAAGTCCAGTCAGTAATTCAGAACCATGTAGCTGTTAGCTCATTCCCCCCACCTTTCTCCCCCTGCTCCCAGAGGGATGGAGAGGAGAATCGAAAGAATGGAACTCCCATGGGTTGCAATAAGAACAGTCCAGTACAAAGGTATAACACAAACCACTGCTGCTACCATCAATAACAGTAATGATAAGAGAAATAACAAGGGAAGAGAATACAACCGCTCACCACCTGCCAACCGATACCCAGCCCGACCCAAGCAGTGAACTAGCCCTTCTAGGTAACTGCTTCCAGTTCTACATCCTGGGCATGACATGCTGTGTTATGGAATACCTCTTTGGTTAGTTTGGGTCAGGTGTCTTGTCTCTGCTTCCTCCTGGCTTCCCCTCCTCCCTGGCAGAGCATGAGACTCAGAAAGTCCTTGGTCAGACTAAACATTACTTAGCAACAACTAAAACCATCGGTGTTAACAGCGCTGTTCCCAGGCTGAAAGTCAGAAACACAGCACTGCACCAGCTACTAAGAAGGACAAAAATGACTGCTACTGCTGAACCCAGGACAGTATCTATCCCTTATACCATACCAATCACGTCATGCTCAGATCCCACATTTTCAATATACCATCACTCTTTTTTATATATATATATATATATATATATATATATACACGTATATATACATCCACAGAGAGAGAGAGATCATTCCTTAGTGCATAGACCAATTCCTATAAAGCTGCTGAGTCCATCCGGTCCATGACGTCAGGCTCCATCTCTTGTAACAGTCTCTCAGAGCAGGAGAGAGTGTGATGTAGTCAATCTGCCAGGCCTCCACGTATTTGTACTTCAGCCATCGTCCTCCATACCAGAGAAGCTTTAACCACTTGGCTTGCTTAATTGCAGCAACGTTTCACACTTGTGAATAACCTGGGCAATAGTGTCCATTGCTAAGTCCACCCCTCAATCATGAGTCCGTCTGTATGTTGCATCTCTGCCCTGATGGCCTGAGGTGTCATGGGCCCACCAGGCTCAAAATAATTCACCCTTCCCTTCAGCAGTTTCTGCAACTTGTTGCTGGGGACTCCGTACAGCTGCCTTCCATCTCTGATGCTTCCAAAGCACTGGAGGGGCCCAGTGGACTAGATACTTGCCAGTACTGTCCCACACACCCTGCCACTCATGACTGTCCAGCCTCGGGGAAAATCTCTTGGTGGTCCTCCTATATCATCGTCTAATCCTAGACAAGACCCAAACATGACTCCGCTTAACTTTCGAGATCAGACGAAACGGTCATGGGTAAAACACGCTCTGTATATGTGCCAACATCGTGATCCCCATCACAATCAGCAGTCAGGTCTCAAGGGTACCCAAAGGCCATTCAAAACCTTCAGAACTCTCAAATGATGCTGCTGTACTTGTCACTGGGGCTGGTGTAGCTGCTGTGTGGGAAGCTGGAGTAGCTGCACTGTCTGCTGCGGTTGGAGTTTGAGTAGCTGCTGTATTTGTCACTGGGGTTGGTGCAGCTGCTGTGCTTGGAGTTGGAGTAGCTGCGTTATCTGTTGCAGTCGGAGTTTGAATAGCTGCTGTACTTGTCACTAGGGTGTGTGGGAATGTCTCCCTCCTAGGCTGACCACTGGAGAAGGAGAAAAAAGATATATAATTGCTAAACACTTCCATTATATACCTCCCAAAGTGTAGAGGTGGTAACCACACTGGGAACGCAAGCCAGATCAGTTTCATGATCAATGAGTCTATTGTATTACAAGTCATTGCCATAAAGTACAATGAAACAAGAACCTTAACCCAACCCCCCCAGCCGATAAACACTAAAACAGCAAATACTGGCTGTAAGTAAGGTACGACATGCTGAAACTCTGAGATCAAGAGCAACAACATTGAGAGCCAATAAATCAGCATTGTGATGAGTGACTGTTAAACCGAAACAATGAATGCTTATCACAAATACGATTAGACACACTCTGGTCAGATCTGTCATTATCTCAAGGCTTCATGCCCCACGTTGGGCGCAAAGATGAACTGTCGTGGTTTAAGTCCGGTCAGTAATTCAGTACCATGTAGCTGCTCGCTCATTCCCCCCACTTCCTCCTCCCGCTCCCGGAGGGATGGAGAGGAGAATCGAAAGAATGGAACTCCCATGGGTTGAGATAAGAACAGTCCAGTACAAAGGTATAACACAAAACCACTACTGCTACCACCAATAACAATAATGAGACGGGAAATAACAAGGGAAGAAAATACAACTGCTCACCACCTGCCTATCAATACGCAGCCCAACCCAAGCAGTGAACTAGCCCTTCTAGGTAACTGCTCCCAGTTCTACATCCTGGGCATGACGTGCTGTGGTATGGAATACCTCTTTGGCTAGTTTGGGTCAGGTATCCAGTCTCTGCTTCCTCCTGGCTTCCCCTCCTCCCTGGCAGAGCATGAGACTCGAAAAGTCCTTGGTCAGACTAAACATTACTTAGCAACAACTAAAAACATTGGTGTTATCAGCGTTGTTCCCAGGCTGAAACTCAAAACCACAGCACTGCACCAGCTACTGAGAAGGACAAAACTGACTGCTACTGCTGAACCCAGGACACCATATTTGTACAAAATACTGTACTTCTCATTGTACTTCTCACTGTACTTGATTTCACAAGTCTTCCATATAAATATTTATCATTCACTAATATATGCAAGTTAATTAAAAGACATTAAAAAATCTGTTTTGGTAATAGACCAGCTCTGCTGTTTCTTTGTTGTTGTTCTGTACTCTTCTTAAAGGAATTGATTTAATGTAAAATTGTTGTGAGATTTAGATGACCAGAGGATCTGCTGTTTGGTAAATGTTTTTTCTACCTGTTTTCTGCTGGAAGCTGTACATGTCACAGCTGACTGCAGTGGAAGCTTTTGTATTACTGCAACACAAAGGATTTTGATTTCAGGTGATAAAACAAATGCTGATAGAGGTAATTGCTCCAGATAGCTTTATATTTTTGCCAGGGTAAAAAGTAAAGAAAGTAAAATAACCTCACCATTTTAATTCTAAATTATTTGCATAAAGCAAAAGAGAATTGATGCTTAATAAGCTATTCTACAACTAAGATTTCCGCCAGTGGAACATACTGCAGTTAGACTTTAAGTGCAATTCTTGCTTCATCCACACTATCACAAAATGGAAGCAATGCTGGAATGGATATATGAATTGTAGGCAAGCAAAAATAAACTCATAAAGTACACATGCTCAAAACATAATTAGAAGTGGTTTGAATCCTGAACATTGGTATTAGGGGAACACCAATGAAGTCTGATTATCATGTTGCCACACAAATATACTCTGAGCTCTGGGTATCTAGATGCTGTAAGTTACAATGAACATATGTAAGTATCAACTTTATATCTTACAGATAAATGTAAGATACACAGATATGCAATCTTCTTTGATCTAGATTTCATGATTCCATGCCCAATGCCTCAACTGTAAAACCATCCTTACTGCAGTCTCATACACAAATTTTCTTCTTGAAGACTGCAGTCAGTGTTCTCGGAGTGCTGCCACCATACCACTACCCTACTAGGACCAGAGCAATGGGAAAAGCACTAGACTTCTGCTGTCTTAGAAAGCCTCAATCTCTGAGAGGTAAGATACATTTATGCCCCAGAAAGTATCCTTCAGATTCCCAGTTTGTCATGTCAGCACTCCTCATCCTTATTACCAATATTGTATGATGAGTAAAGAATCAAACCTCTTATAATTTGCAACATCTTTCCTGTGACAGGAAGAGATACTGATTTTTTTCTATTCTTCCTCCTCTGGGAGTTTCTACCTGGAGACAAGTTGCCACACAGGGCATGAGAACATACTCTTCTATTCTTACGAGCCTCTCGGGCTCCCCCGTGTGTGTGTGCTGTGAATCTGTGTGAGTACAGAGTTACTGGATGGGCCGATTGTGCCTTTTTCTTCTCAGTATTTGTGTCTCAGTGGGGTTTGTTTCCCCTTTGTCTCTGCATGTTGTTTTTGGCCTATACCAATCCATTGCCAGCACAGGTCTCCAGCTATACACAAAGACAAATCAGAGGTTTTTTTTTATATAAACTATGACTGTTGCCAAAAGCATAAACATCTTCTATGTAGGAAGGACATTCAGATTTCCTTCCTGAATCAAGACCAAATCCATGCAACCAGGACCCTGAGGCTTCTTTTGGATTCCTTTTTTCTGTCTTAACTGAGACATAGCAAAACAGAGACACTTTTAATATTTCAGAGGGAAGTTATAACAGTAGGGGGCTCTGCTGGGTATATATATCTAGAAAAGAAGTTAATAAATATACAGGAGAACTAAGTATTGCAATACCCTGCTTTTCATTATGGAACAAACAAACAAGTCAGTGACAGCTATTTAACAATTTCATACAAACAAAAATACTTTCCTTATTGAATTAGAAGGAAGTGCAGCAGGAGGGCGAGGAGACCTCGTTGGATGGATAAGGAGCTGCTGAGGAAACTTCGAAGGAAAAAAGAAGCCTATAAAAGGTGGAAGCAAGGACAGGCAGCCTGGGAAGAATACAGGGATGTGGTACGGGAAGCTAGGGGCCAGGTTAGGAAAGCTAAGGCCCAGTTAGAATTAAACTTGGCTAGGGATGTTAAAGATAACAGAAAGGGATTCTATAGGTATATTGCAAATAAAAGACAGATCTGGGACAACGTGAGCCCTCTCTGGAAGCTATCGGGAGAACTGGCTACCCTGGATTTGGAGAAGGCTGAGGTTCTTAATGACTTCTTTGCCTCAGTCTTCACTGGCAAAGGCTCTCACTGCGCCACCCAAGTCTTGGAAGGCAGACGCAGGGACTGTGAGAATAAAGACCCTAGGCCCATTGTAGAAGAGGATCTGGTTCGAGATCATCTTAAGAACCTGAACGTGCACAAGTCCATGGGACCTGATGAAATCCATCCGCAGGTCCTGAAGGAGTTGGTGAATGAAGTTGCTAAGCCACTGGCCATCATATTTGAAAAATCATGGCAGTCAGGTGAAGTTCCCGATGACAGAAGAAGGGAAATATAACCCCCATTTTCAAGAATGGGAAAATGGATGACCCAGGGAATTACAGACCAGCCAGTCTCACCTCTGTGCCTGGCAAAATCTTGGAGCAGATTCTCCTGGAAGGCATGCACATGAGAAACAAGGAGGTGGTTGATGACAGCCAGCATGGCTTCACTAAGGGGAAATCCTGCCTGACCAATTTCGTGGCCTTCTATGATGGGGCTACAAAACTGATGGACAGGGGCAGACCAGTTGATGTCGTCTACCTGGACTTGTGCAAAGCATTCGACACTGTCCCCCATGACATCCTTGTCTCTAAATTGGAGAGACATCAATTTGATGGGTGGACCACTTGGTGGATAAAGAACTGGCTGGATGGTCGCACGCAAAGATTTGTGGTCAATGGCTCGATGTCCGGCTGGAGACCAGTAACGAGTGGTGTCCCTCAGGGATCGGTGTTGGGACCGGTCTTGTTCAACATCTTTGTCAGTGACATGGACAGTGGGATTGAGTGTGCCCTCAGCAAGTTTGCCAATGACACCAGGCTGTGTGGTTCGGTTGATACGCCGGAGGGAAGGGATGCCATCCAGAGGGACCTCGACATGCTTGTGAGGTGGGCTGATGCCAACCTTATGAAGTTTAACCATGCCACGTGCAAGGTCCTTCATCTGGGTCGGAGCAATCCCAGGCACAGCTACAGGTTGGGCAAAGAAGAGATTCGGAGCAGCCCTGCAGAGAAGGACTTGGAGGTGTTGGTCGATGAGAAAATGAACATGAGCTGCCAGTGTGCGCTTGCAGCCCAGAAAGCCAAGCGTATCCTGGGCTGCATCAAGAGGAGCACGACCAGCAGGTCGAAGGAGGTGATCCTGCCCCTCTACTCTGATCTCGTGAGACCTCACTTGGAGTATTGTGTGCAGTTCTGGTGTCCTCAGCATAAAAAGGACCTGGAACTGTTGGAACAAGTCCAGAGGAGGGCCACAAGGATGATCAGGGGAGTGGAGCACCTCCCGTATGAAGATAGGCTGAGAAAGTTGGGGCTGTTCAGCCTGGAGAAGAGAAGGATGCATCGAGACCTCATAGCAGCCTTCCAGTATCTGAAGGGGGCCTACAAGGATGCTGGGGATGGACTATTCATCAGGGACTGTAGTGACAGGACAAGGGGTAACAGGTTAAAATTTAAACAGGGGAAGTTTAGATTGGATATAAGGAAGAAATTCTTTACTGAGAGGGTGGTGAGGCAGTGGAATGGGTTGCCCAGGGACATTGTGAATGCTCCATCCTTGGCGGTGTTCAAGGCCAGGTTGGATGAGGCCTTGGGTGGCATGGTTTAGTGTGAGGTGTCCCTGCCCATGGCAGGGGGGCTGGAACTAGGTCCTTTCCAACCCTAACTATTCTATGATTCTATAAGTGTCTGTTCCTGATGGTTTCTTTTTGTCTCTGGTGTCGTAAGGACAGTCCAGCTGACGTGAGTGATCTGAGATCTCAGGGTTCCTTCCCCCTTTAACTGCCACACCAACTTCCTGCACACTACAGTATTTTGGCATGTAACTGGAATTTTACAAGAAAAAGGTCTCGAAGTAAGTACAATTCATAGATCCACGTAAGAGTTGGAGAGAGAAGCACTTTACATGTTACATTTCTGCTCAGCACTACAGATGATTTGGAAGCATTTGGCTCTCCTCAGTGGAGTCCCCTGCGAGTGCACATAATCTCAGACTTGCCCAAGAGCTGACAACATGCAGCAAATTGAAAACTTAAATTTCTAAAATGCTGTGCAACCTTGTGTCAGCAAGGTTATAAAATGCATCCTGACTAATTAACAAATTCATTATTAGTCAGCTATATTCAGTGGGGTTTGAATTCTTTCCACAGACAAAGTACTATATAGAGAATTATTATGTTTCATCTAAAATACATGGGTATTCACACCAACAGTGGAATGTATTGGGGAAAATTGCAAGTAATAGAAACAGCTAGATGATAATATTTGCTACGTTACCATGAATGAATTTAATAGTTGTAATGTTACAGTATGCAACTGCTAAGAGTTGTATATACAGTTAGTTAATTTTACAGACAAGCTTTAATCCTGTTTTCTATGATTTTGGTTTTGGCAATTTTGGCAACCATAACAGTTTGCAATACTTACTATGCTTCTCCTTGGTAGGTTTAAAGCAGCTGTAATCTGAGTACCCTCTGTGTCCTTTCATGAAAAATCGAAGCTGTGACTAACAAGTCCTTTGGGATCCTATTACTCTGAACTTGGGCAAGAACAACATTGAAGTGGTACAAATGCTTGCTTTGTTCTCCAAGTGCAGTTAAAAATTGAGCATTTCTCAATTACAAAGCATTTAGGTCTTCAAAATGTGGTTAAACGTTAATGTCTTTTGGTTTCAAGAAGCCCACATTCCAGTTGCCATTATTGTAATTATGAGGCTTAAACCATGCAAAAGGTCTGTCAAAATGGAAATATATAGCAGCAGCTGTTACTCTGTTTACCAAGGGGTTTTTTTCCAACTCTCTATCTGTCCTTGTATGTATTTATGCACTTGCTATTGTTCTGTATCTCCAACTCCTCACTATTAACATGAAATCCATTACTTTAGCTTCTTATGACTGCAAGAAAACCATCCTAGGTCTTTATGACTAAAGGTGAAATGCAACACAGGGATCAAGGAAGTGCCTGCCCTTGGTAAGCAAGACTTGCCACTTTGTCTTCTTTATCTGAAGCTTGTGTTCATATGATTTGTGCAGGATACATAAACTGGCTGTTGATCAGGCCAATAGATTACCACAGGCCAACTTGCAAAAGCAAACATCTTCTTGGAAGAGTATAGCATGAGCCTGCAATTATGTGTGCTGCTTGCAGCTCAACTCTAGGGGAGAGAGAAAGGAAGTTTTCTGTCAGCACATACAAAAAGATACTTCACCATTAACAGATAATTGCACAAGATTGTTACAAACATCCATTAACTAATTTCACAGCTCATGAGGTAAGTTTTCTTCTTCTCATGAGCGAGGTAGATATGCCAAGCCACAGTAAGTGGCATGCTCAAACCCTCAGTCACTCTGACGCTAGATTGCTGACTCCTGAAGTCATCAGGAACTTCGCTGCTAACTTCAAAAAGCAAGAAGATAGGCACGACTTTGCCTCAGCATTGCAAACTCATCACACACTATTTGCTTTCCTGAAGGTATCTGCATTGCAATAATGTTTGGGGATGCATTTATCATAATTAAAGCAACAGATACACCCTCTATGACACAAACACTACTTCCTATTACATTGAACATGGAAAGGCTTTTTTTTCACCCTATGTATTTCGTGTGAATTTCTAAACTTAGGAAATTAATCAGACTATTGAATTTCAAGTTCACATATATACATTCAGATGTTTTACCAAAAATGTATTCTTTAGCTCGTACAATGCAATTGTGCAATTGTACAATTGTTAGTTTCTTGTTCCACTGCTGCTGTGCTATGTTACGTGCTAACAAACAACACTGCAACATTCACAAATAAGGTCTGAGGTCTTAACTTGGATTGTTAGCTGAAGGCAGTCTGTACCCCTGATTCCTGGAGATCAGAGATACTGTGGCAGTAACTGGTTGGAAACTTTCTGCTATGTCAGCTGTTTCTGGAGGTGGATTAGGGGGTGGAACAGCAGTGTTTGGACCAAGAGCAAAGGTTTATTTGTGTTCTTGCCACAGCAAAATTTGTGGTCCCAATTCCTTTAGGCTTAGATTTTTAATTGGCTGTGTACCATTTCAACCTTGCTTCTAGTGAATCTTGAAACTCACTCAAACCAAGATGTCTGGGAAGTGTACTTGTATACACTGAATGTAAACACTAGAATTTAAAATAAGTTGCACATTTCAGGTGGCCTGATGAGAGCTTACTGAAAAATCAGTTATGTTTTTGGTTTTGTGGTAAATATGACCTTGGCAGGTCTTACCAAATCTTTGCTTCTGAACTGCATTTTATCAAACCTGGAAAAATAGTACCATGACACTGCTTGTTAATTATTCGTCAAAAAGTCAGATTCAGGTAACACTGAGCTTTCCAGATACATGGCAGATAGCAGATTTAAAGGAAAAGTATCGAAATATGGAGGCTCTGGAAGCTGACATTTACAAAGTTAAAAAGGTTTAAAATATGGGGAAAAAATCAGGATGAAAATAAGTATGAAGACTGCAATGTGCTGTCTCTGAATTGGAGAGGCATGTATTTGACACATGGACCACTGGGTGGATAAGGAATTGGCTTTCGGTTGCACTGTTGTGGTCAACAGCTTGATGTCACATGGAGATGGGTGACAAGTGGTGTCCATCAAGTGTTGGTATTGCAACTGGGACTGTTGGCTTAGCATCTTTGTGGGTGACATGGACAGTGGGATTGATGCGCCCTCAGCAAGTTTGCCAATGACACCAAGCTGTGTGGTGCAGTCGACACTCTGTAGGGAAACAATGGGATAGGGAGGGACCCTGGCAGGCTTGAGAGGTGGGCCCATGAGAACCTCTTGAAGTTCAACAGGCCAAGTGCAAGGTCCTGAACCTCAGTCAGGGCAATCTCAAGAAGAAAAATTTGGGATACAGAGACTGGGTGGAGAGCAGCATGAGAAGAAGGACTTGAGGGTGATGGTTAATAAAAAAGCTCAACATGAGCTGGCAGTGTGTGCTTCCAATCCAGAAACCAGCAGTGTCTTGGGCTGCATAAAAAGGGATATGGCCATTAGGTCGAAGGAGGGGATTCTCCCCCTCTGCTCTGGTGAGAACCCCCCTGCAGTCCTGCTTCCAGCTTTGGGGGCAACCACACAAGAGAGATGTGGAGCTGTTCAAGCAAGTCCAGAGGAGTCCATGGAGATGGTGTGAGGGCTGGAGCAGCTCTGCTCTGGAGCCAGGCTGAGAGAGCTGGGCTGGTTCAGCCTAGAAAAAGAGAAGGTGCCGTGAAGACCTTAGAGCAGCTTCAGTGCCTAAAGGGGCTACAGGAAAGCTGGAGAGGGGCTTTGGACAAGGGCCTGTAGGACAGGACAAGGGGAATGGCTTTAACCTGCCAGAGGGGAGACTGAGATGAGCTCTTAGGCAGAAGCTCTTCCCTGTGAAGGTGCTGAGGCACTGGCACAGGGTGCCCAGAGAAGCTGTGGCTGCCCCATCCCTGGCAGTGTTCAAGGCCAGGTTGGATGCGGCTTGGAGCAAGCTGCTCTAGTGGAAGGTGTCCCTGCCCATGGCAGGGGGTTGGAACTGGATGGTCTGTAAGGTCCCTTCCAACCCAAACCTTCCATGGTTCTATGAAACAGTTATTGAAGCTGCAAACAAACAAAACTGTCCTTGGAACTTGAATTTCTAACATACAGTGCTCCAGCAGGTCTTTTTGTGAGCAGACTTTTGGAGGGAGGACAAGCAGGGACACACTCTGCTCACCCTTCACAAGCTGAGGAGTAAATAGGAAAAAGATGTCAGTACAATCTGTACAATTCCTGGGTAAAACAAGGGGATTTGGCACCACCTCCAAAGAGTCCCTTCAGCACAAACCCCATCCCATTTCTGTTAGTTTAACTATGATTTGACTGAAGTAGCAATTATTTTTAAACTGGCACAGAGCAAAGCTGAAATACTCCACTCGGGAATAGAATAGGGACTGGAACAAATTACTTGTGAAACTGTCCTGGTTTAGCAGTAGCAGTCATTTTTTCTACTTCTTACTAGCTGGTGCAGCGCTGTGGTTTTGACTTTCGGCCTGGGAATAATACTGATAAAACCGATGTTTTCAGTTGCTGGTCAGAATGCTTACTCTGACCAAGGACTTTGAGTCTCATGCTCTGCCAGGGAGGAGGGGAAGCTGGGAGGAAGCCAGGAGGAAGCAGGACAGGACACTTGACCCAAACTAGCCAAAGAGGTATTCCATACCACAGCACATCCTGCCCAGGAGGTAGAACTGAGAGTCCCCAGAAGGGCTGGAACTCTGCTGGATGGGGGGGCGAGGTATTGGTATCGGTCAGCAGGTGGTGAGGTGTTGTATTCTCTTCCCTTGTTATTTCCTTTATCATTATTATTATTGGTGGTAGCAGTAGTGATTTGTGTTATACCTTAGTTATTAAACTGTTCTTATCTCAACCTGTGGGAGTTGCATTCTTTTGATTCTCCTCCCTGTCCCTCCAGGAGTGGAGGGAAGAAAGGTGGGGGGGGGGAAGTAGACTACGTGGTTCTAATTTATGGCCTGGGCTTAAACCACGACAGAAACTGAACAGCATGGCAAGCAGAAACTTATTAGGAATAATAGTAAAGACAGAAAAAAGACTGAAGATACGATTGTATGGGACAAAATAAAATCAAACATGGCAAAACCAGCTTGCTTTCTCTTCATCAACAAAGGGAGATACCATACCACACCACACAGAACAGAACTCAAGTCTCAAACCATCTAATTTAGGTACCTAAAATAGGAAGCTGGTTTTCTATATTCTCTAAGTATGTGGAGAGAGTAAAAAGAAAGAAGGTTCTGCAAAAACAGTTCGTAAATAAACGTGATTTACAGCCCAGGCTCTTGCTCAGGAAGGTAACATGAGGTCACAGGAATATTCCTGAGTGAATGATCCCTTTTTCCACCCACTGAGCACAAACAAGGAGTGTCTTCTGGGCACCCAGGACGAGCAGACAGGCCTTCTCTTCTCCCAGGGCTGCAAAGAAAGCCCTTAATCCCCCTGTATCCTCACTTCTACTGCTCTTTCATTTGATGGCACATCTCCAAGCATTTGCTATGAAAGGTGGGCTGAACCCGAGAGGTAAAAACATTTTTATCATCCGGGAACGACGAGGGAACCGTGAGGAAGGAGCGGGTTGTTTCCGCGGGAGAGAGGATGGGGAGGACGCATTCCTCCGGCAGGGTGACAGCCGAGGGACGAGGGTGTTTGCTCGGCCTCGGCTCGCTCCCAGCTACAGATGACGCTGCGCGGCCCCGCCGCTGCCGCTGAGGAACGCGAGCCCGCGGACAGGGTGCATCCTTGGGGCAACGCGGCCATCTCAAACTGCGGGACAGCAAAGCGAACCCGGAGAAAGGCAGAGCCCGGTGCCGGCCGGGCGGCGTCAGCGGCACAGCGGCAGCGATGCCCTCCCGTCCGGAACCCCCCGGGCTCGCCCCCTCCCGGACTCCTCCAGCGCCGGGAGCGCGCAGGCACGCGGCGGGAGGGCTACGGGGGCGGCCGTTCCCCGCCCATCACCTGACGCCGTGGGCAGGCGCAGCGCGGGGCCCCCGGGACTACAAAGCCCGCCGGGCAGCGCGGGTCTGGGCAGCCGGCGCCTCGGCGTGCCCAGGGTCTACGGTGCAACGCGGGTCCCCGCCGCAGCTGTAGCTCGGGCGCTGGGGTCTGTAGCTCGGGCGCTGGGATCTGCAGCGCGGGGCTGATGCAATAGCTAGATCTGCGGTTACCGCGGCGGCACCGCAGCACTGAGGGATCGGCTGTCTCTACTACGACCAAGTTTGTGGGATCTGAACATGGGGAGATCGAGCGTGTTGGCGTGACTGTGCCGGCTCCTCGCATTGCTCTGACCGCTTTCCTCGCCCACCCCGATTACAGATCGCGCCGACCAGGGGCACCGGCATCCTCAACCGCGCTTGGGGAGCTACTCGAAGAGCTATGCACCGGTTTGTGCTGGCTGCCAAGCAAGCGGCGGCAAGCCTAGGCTGCCGGAACCCGGGGAGCGGTGGGAAGATCACGGCTCTGCGATGCGCCACTTCGCTGGCGGCGGACCGGCCGCCGCGGGGTCGCCGGCTCCCGCGGCCGGCGCGGGAGGGGACGATGCGCTGGAGCAGCGCTGCCAAGGCCTCTGCGGTGAAGATCAATGAGAAGGCGAGCCGGGAGAAGATACTGACGCTGGAGTCCATGAACCCGCTGGTGAAGGCGCTGGAGTACGCGGTGCGAGGGCCCATCGTCCATAAAGCCGGCGAGATCGAGAAGGAGCTGCGGAAGGTGAGGCGGGGCCGGGCGGGGTAGGGCGCCCTGCCCCCCACCCGCCCTTTCCCGCAGCGAACGCGCCGCCGCCGCCCGCGCGGGCCCCGCCCCCAGCACTTCATCGCCGCTGCATCTGACTGGGGCGCCGAGGGGCTCGGCGGGGTCGTTGACACCCGGCGGGGCCCGCAGAGGCCTCGGGAAGACGGCAGCGGGGGTGCGGGGGGAGGTGCGGGGCGCGGCGGTGCTGCCTGGGCGATGCCTCGTGCCAAGTTAGCAACTCGCAGACCACGCACAGCGCCAGTCCTATCCCCTCCGCTGCCCGGAGTCGTGGCCAGTGCACGTCGGCCGGCCCCGACCCTCCCCGGGCAGGCCCCGTTCCCCACCCTGCGGGACACTCGGGGCGGGGGGAGGGGGTGTGGAGGGAAGAGAAGCCCAAAGCGAAGAAACCCGCCCTCCGATTACTGTTGATCCGGTGTCACGAACTGCATCAGGCAAACACCCCCACAATGCAATGTTTACATTTCTTCAGCTACTCTGACCTTTCGGTCAGAGCAATCCCATGTCCACCGGTTGTACAAGAGAGTGACTGACAAGCTTCTTCTGTCCGCAGAGCTGTGCAAAAACCAGGTAGATGAGGCCCTCAGTGATAGGATTTAGTGGTGTCCTTGGCAGTGCTGGGGGAACCACTGAACTTGATCTTAAAGGTCTTCTCCAACCTGGTTGATTCTGTGATTCTATGACAGAGCCTTTAAAACGTTCACGAGCATTTCAGAGGTGCTGCCTTCACTGGGGCTATACTGGCGGGCTCGGAAGGTGTGAGGTGGGCCCAGCTCTTCGCAGGCTGCTCTGGCACATCCAGCGCCCCTCTGGGTTTTCCAGACCTGGGAGGCTAGTGCTGTCTGTGGAGACCACCAATACTGTGCTGGTGTTTTCTTCACTGCAGAAGCCGAGGTACTCTGGGGACAAGCCCTGGGAGCACAAGCACAGCTCAAAGTTGTAGGTGGTTAGTGCTGTATCAGGCAATAAAGCCTGATACAAGATACTTCTGAGGGTCCAGGCCAGAAAGTACTAAATAAAGAAAATCAGTCAATGCTTATATTTTGTTCTTCAGATTTTTTTCTTATTCTTTACACCAGTATTGGAGAAGCCCAAATCTTAGCAATGCAGGCATGGCTTTGGGCTTGTGCTGTCAGTACTGTCACCTAACCTGGCAGCGCAAGAACTCACTGGATTTTGGTTTGAACAAAGCTTCTGGCAAGCTGATTTTTTATGATTGCAAATATTATTCCCTGCCGTCACTGTTTCAGAAAGCCTTTCTGCTGCAAGACCATTTTCATTACTGTATGTAAAGTGCTTTAAGCAAAAGCAGTGCCATAGCAATGCTAACAAGAGGTTTTTTTAATTCTTTGGTCTTTGTGCTACTTGGTTCCTCTTGGTTTAGAAGGTGACGCATGTTGTCAGCTCACTGTGTATTACATACATCAGTTACTTATGTCTAACTTAATAATTATTACAACCAGCTTTTTTAGATTTCTACTTAAAAGTTTCAGAGTGATGATGGAGATTTCATTTCAGAATGTTTGATTTTTGCCTTAAAACTTGTTCATAAAGATGTCATTGTCTTTATACAACTAGGTTCCCTAGTGGGTGCATTTTCCAGAGTATAAAATCCTCCCATGTTCTTGCTGAGTATATTTAATTTCAAGTTAACCTCACCGGGCAAGAAATAGTACTTGACAAAACAAATATAATACGATCTACACTAGCTCCTCCCAACTTCCCTGTTTACTTCAGTTACCAGCTGAGTCACTGCAAAGACAATAAATAAGCTTCTGTGCACTTTTTAACAATTGCAAGAGCAAGTCATTGCCAATTGCTTTACTAAAAGATTATTATGGCAGTTTTGTGCCCACTTACCTGGCGTTTTCAATTTAAAAGTTATTTGTGAATCATTCTCATGGGATAATGGTAGCCGTTATCAATGGCTGCCAGCACTCAGACATGTGACTATGCCTGGCAGTGACTAACCTGACCAAAACCTTCCTGGATGGCAGGGAAGAAGGACAGTACTGCTGTGAAAGTTAAGATGATGGATCTGTAGAGAATACTAATCAACTTAATGAAGCAGCTTGAAGACTTTATTTTCTTCCACACTGCTCAAGTTAGTCATTCCCCTTTGCCTTTCTGATATACTGTTACTCCTACTGTTTAATCAAACTGTCTGGTAAAGTATACAGCCTTGAGGAGTACCTGGCTTCCTTATAACTGAAATATTGTAGATTGTCTAAATGTCCATATTTTGGTCTAAAACTGACATCTTGTGTGATTATAGGTAAGTGCCACTTATTTGATTACTTTAAACTGAAACTGAACAACTACTTCATTTCATCCCTCTCAACCTTAAGCTCATAGGGTTATGTCAGTCACTGCCAGCAGAACTAACACTGCCTGATAAAGAGGCTGAAGTGATTGTCAGAGAAGGGTGATGCTGCACGGCATCTTTAGATCCATGATTACTCTTCACTGACAGCAAAACTGATGCCCCATAGCAATTCTACTACATATGATGGGGAAGGAGATCTCAGGCATGAGAGCATGGACTCCACTGCCATGACTGCTGGTGGCAAGAGCTGGCAGAGGTGAAACGATAGTAAATCTGCATTTGTCCTATTCTGCCAAGGTGCCTAGGTGCCTTTGGATCATTTGTTCCCAAACTAAAAGCATCTGAAATGCAGACATTGTCTAATCGGATACAGTAGAGGCTCTTCCTGTTTAAACTTGGTTCAATTCAGTTAGATGTAATTCATGTGTAACTTACAACAGCTTGTCATGCAGGCTATATAAGTTACTTGAAGCTGTTTGCACAGTGTAAACTTTCATCTTTGAGTTTGGTTCTGCTGTCTCGGATTCTAAATAGCAGTTCCTCTGTTATTCTATCTGGGACTTGCTTCTTTCCTATATTAGCTGCATATGGTTACAGAAGGAGCTCTAACTCCACAGTGCACAGAGAATAAGGACTAAAATGTTACTTGAGAAGTTGCTGACAAGGCAATTGAAGGGATAGTTCTTTAAAAAAGTAAATAAAATTGAAGCATTGATTTTGAATAATAAGCTCAGGATTAAGGCAATGTAGGTGACAAGTTAGAATACTCTATTAAAGCGGAGTAAGATTAATTGCTCAGGAGTACAGATGAGGCATGCTGTACTTGGACCTCATGAGTTTTGTTGGCCTGTAACCTGTATTCATGTAGGTGGAAAATGGAGGTTTTGATCTACATTAAGTCTTTCCAGCTGGAAATTTTCATGCAAAAGCACTTACTTGAATCACTTCTCTGAATATTTTTGTTACAATTTTGAAATTGCATTAATCTTTCAAGTGTGAAAACTTGATTTCTCTTCTGCTTTGCTAATAGTAATAATCAGCTGATTCTGGTTTACTAAGGTGATAGAGAATATCTAGAGATATTTTCCTTGCTGTTTCTAGGAACTTTTTAAAGTAAGCTAGAGCACAGACATATCTTAATAAATAATTATATTCTCAAGAGAACTTAAACAATGGTGATTTGTTTTGGGGTTGTTTTTTTTTTTTACCCCTTTGTTTTAGACTTGCTAACAGATGGCCAGCACATCAAGTATTGACTTTAATTACATTTCAGATTAGAAATTTTAGCCTGAACATGAATTCAATGCAAGAAAGTCACCTTTGGACAGAGCACTTCTTTTTACTTAATCAGCGGTAACAAGCTAGCTTTGTCTTTACATGGGCAGCACACATACCTGATTTGTTACTTTTGCATTCATGATAATTTTAAGTGACCTGCTATGTAAAGTCTCTTCTTATCAGTTACTCTGACATCTCTCTTCACTTATACTTTCCTTTTGTCCCCATTTCCTGCTTAGCTTTTACATAATGTCAAGTTCTATGTCAGGTTAAGTTGGCTTACACATACTTGCAAGGCATGCACATATTAAACAGCAGTTTAGGATCTACAAGTCAGCTCATGTAACATCGGAAACTGTGCCTGGCTTAGTGTAAGTCACACAACATTAGGTCCCTGTTCAAAACTAAAGTTACTGAAGCAAAGATATAGGACAGAAAGGAGTAGAGGGGTGGAATGTATGCAGAGATACACTGGTAGCATCTAGAACGTTCCTTCAGATCAGCACAGGTGGTTAGAATATTCCACCACAGAGTCTGAACTTAGGTGCCTTTCATGCCCGGTTAAGGTGTCTCTTCTCACTGAAGCCCTTTTTTTTTCCGCTGAACAGCCACTGTAGTCTGACTTTGCTGTACACTCATCTCCTGTGCTCATGTTTTTAATTTGCGTTACTATTGCAAATAGATTCCTGTTGCATGTTTATTCTTAAAGTCACTGGTTCACTCCCTACATTTCTGTTTAGATAGTAAAACTACCCGAGTCCCTTTTACTTATATAGCTGTAGCAGTTTTTGCAAAAGCGTTTTGGTTAAACAACTGTAGACTGTTTTTTGGGGTTTTTTTTTAAATTTTTTTAATTTTGTTTTTTACTAATTCTTCAGGCTATTAAATTGGATAGAAAAAAATCTGACTTAGAATCCAGACTTTATTGTAAACATGAGTTGACCCTGTCGCTGAGAGTTGTGGAAAGATATAAAACACAGTTTAGAGCATAACACGCAGAAATGTAATTTGACATGCCAAGAAAAAGATAGAAGACTGACTGGTACACCCAGTAATGAAAGTTTAAATTGCTATACCATAATTTCCTGCCTTGAATACGTGCCTGCACGCTCGCTAAGAAAATATCTTCTAGGCAAGAGCTATGACCTAAGCTAAGACAGAATTGTTGTTCCTTAGTGGCCTGTAGATGTTGCATATGGAAGAGAATCTGTAGTAAACCCCAGATTTTTTAGCAGGGGGAAACTACTGCATATGAAGATGAGGAAAATCCGTTATAAGAGTACAGTTGCCAAAATCATACGTTCAAAAGCACGCAGTCCACAAGATCCAGATACTTAATTTTTTCACTTTGAATACAGTAACAGAATCTATTCCAAAACAGCCCTTTTCCCATAGGTTTTCAAGTTAAGGGGGTCATAATGTCTAATCTCCTTCTAGTGACCAGTGCTTTAATGCTGACATTCGCAGTCATATTAAAATCAAGGGCTCTGTTCATACAGACAAAACTTTAAATGTAAATGCACTTTTAACACTGTAGAAAGCAGAAGTAACTTGAGGACTTGAGCCTTGTTTCAAAATCCCTGAATCAGATCTGCCAGTTAATGGTCAGCTCTACTGATTTTCTCATTTGATATTAGGGGGCCCGCAAGTCATCACTGCCATTTCAAGAAAAAATCCAGAATGTGCCTTCTCCTTCATTCCAACAACAGCTCATGTCAGCTTGAATTACACATGCATAACACAAACTCAGAGCCTTACTCTGTGGTAAGCAGGTCAGGTTTATTTTTTCTGCTGTGAGCTGTTTTAATAAAAAGGTTGGAATGCTAATTCAGGCCTTCAAGCTCCTATTAGTTCAGAGCCTCTGGGTAGTACTTTCTTGGCCCTTTGATAAAGGGGGCACAAAAAAAGCAAGCAGCTTGGCTACTACAGTGTAGATCTCAACTATGGTTTCGCCAGCACTCTTATTATACAGCTCGTTTGTGCAAGTCACAGAATAACAGGCTCAGCTTGTGCTAAGGAAATAGCACAGTGTTTCATAGTGTGATGTTATTGCCTGATAACCATTAAAATGAGGCACAAAACAATGGCAATGAAAATGAAACCAAGAATGACCAAGAATGACCAAATTCTGAAATTTAGAAATAGCTGAAATACCATGTTGCTCTTCTGGGATTAAAAGCACCTCACATTTTTATGGCCTCCTCCAGTTTTCTTTAGAATTTTTTCAGAATTTTCAGTTCTTTCCTATTGTCATTATCAAATCCAAATCACACAAGCCTCTCTACCAACTGAGGGTTTTCCTTTGAAATTCACTGACGACTTCAGCAAAGACAGTTCACACACTTTACGCTTTCTGGACTCAGTGTTATTTGGTAATTTGCCAGCATTCTTAGATGGCATAAGGGAGTTTCCAGACATACTAAAACTTCAAAGAGACAAACCAGCTGCTGGCAGTGCACTGCCTTTGTGGTAGTTCTTTGGGACAGTGTATGTTCTGGCATCGCATAGGTTTTTTTGATAAAATAATTCTCCCAACAGTTCTTGCTTGGTGACTTTCTCCTTGAGAGACAGCTCATCGCTTCTTACGGTACTCTGGGCTTGCTGGGTTTGTTGAGGCTGTGGGGATGTCTAGGGGAGGCTTCCCTAAACCTGGTTATCTACATGAACATTTGTGTTGACTTTGCATCAATGAATTCTGGTTCACATATGAAAATCCCTTCTCCCAGCTTTCTACAATAGTCAGAGCATTGACACGGTTGTTAAATAATCCTGTCTGACCTGCTTCAGGTTTCACAGGCTTTTCATCATGTCTCTTTAAAAGACTGCATTTCCTCTGAGGAGAGTGACAGAACTAACTGCTGAAGGAACTGATCTCCAAAGAACTTATTCCAAATCTGGAAAGAGTCTTTTATGCAATTAAAATCCTTTCATTATCAAGAAGGCGGCAACTGAAAAAAACCAAACCAAAACCCAAAAGACGAAAGCATTTTTGTATTTTCTGCTTTACAACTGAATTCAAATGTGCAAGATGGCTTTTTCAGCAGTTAAAATGGCTACTACAATTAGTCCCTTCACTTACAATTTAAAAAGAATAGCAGCAGATTGGCTTCATTCCCAAGATGAGGATGAATAATGTTGTTAGGACAGTATGAGGTGCCACAAAGGCAGAAAGTTGTAGCAGTGATTGTTTGGAAGGGCTGGGGATTGTTTTTCCTCCTTCATCTGGTTCATACCTCTTCAGCAGACATGAATATCAATCTGGTACTTATGCTCCCAAGTTTGTTATTAGAGCTCTTGTTCTGCAAGCTTTACTTTTCGAAATCTCTGCCTCCTGGCAGAGAGCAGTTACAATCCAGTCAGACTGCCTCAACAACACACCTTGAAGGCCTGATCATACTCCAGAGAGAGAGGATGTAAGACACAGAATATGAGAGTGCATGTATGGGGGAGAATATAGGGCAGCTCTCTATCACTAGAAGAAAGCAAAACAATTTAATGGACTAGTTTCTGTCCCCCTGTATGTTCCTTGGCTTGCCAGGGGCGTAAATTGTCTTGGCACAGGCATGTTATTGACATGGTCAAAGACTGCTTAGCCTTCTACAGTGAAATAAATCTTGCCCTAACAAACTATGTCCTGTTGAAGTACATTTCCAACTGTTCTACAACTTGAGGTTATCAACATTACACTCTTGCTTCCTCCTTTCATACAGATTTTACCAAAAAGAATTTGATGTTAATCTTCCCTTGGATACTCGTGCACACTAGTGCCATCACCATAGGAAAAACAGTGACACAAGCAACCATTGACTAATGCCACTCTGTCTTAAGGATTTGAATGAATTCCACCTTGAACTCATCTGTGGAGTCATAGGCACATCTAGACTTCCCTTGATGCCAGCTTCTGATTTGCTTTGAAACTTTGACTCAGTAACTTTCAACACTTGTTCTTGCCTTTTATTGTTTCTTGTTCCTTCTTTCTGAAATACTAAGATGGAATTTTTTATTCTGGAGGAATCAAACATAAATCTGTACAACGTCTGATATTCTTTTCCAGAGAAACACTGGGAATCAAGTAAGATAAGAAGATGAGAAAAAAACTAAGCAGTCAGAACCATTTTTTTCTAGGTTTCACGAAAAGGGGATATAGTGAATCCCGTGAAGACGGTTCTAAACAATTACTGATACTAACGCATGTCAGGGAAGGCAAAGGCCCCAGTTATTTAAAAACTTATCTCTGTTTTGAAAGACAAAAAAGGCCATACCTCTTGTAGCTGAGACCAAGAAATACAAGTTAGTCAAGAGGACCACAGGCCTTTAAGCAGGTATGTAGGAGCAGTGTGTATAGTACAGAAAACCTCATTGTTCCTTCTCAGCCAAGATTTTTACAGTAAGATAACTAGTATGTATGTTCTGCTATTTTCTCCAGATCAATCATTTTAGTAGCAAAGGTAATGTGGGGTTTATGGAGTACATGCTGACTATATACCTGCAGTAGATACCCAAAGGCAGTGATGGCATAAACCTGAGTTGGGCACTAGCAGAGATCTGCATGGTATCCATGTCAATCAGCTGTGAAATAATTTACAATAAACCTGACACGGACACCAAGAAAGGTCTGCTACCTTGTTATAAAGGCTATACCACTATAAAAACTCTGCAGGGGCATATGAAATGCAGGGTACCTTTCAGCATTTCACTAACCAAACAAAGCAGCTATTTTTTATTGCAGATCACAATAGTATTTATTTGTGTGCAAAACACATCTAATTTGTCTAACATAATGTATTTATGTTGTTAGAGGTTTGTTCTGGTTTTAATTTGGTAAAACAAGATATTTCTATTTCATCTATTGCTGAGAACTGCTGTGTTTTCTTAGACTGCCTAATTTAAGGCAAAGAAAGTATCCTTTACTCTTTACCAAATTCGTTTTGCTATGCAAACCTAGTGAGACTGATTCTGTTTGCTATAAGGACCAAATGCAAACACAAGCTGTGGGAATTTTTCTTAACTTTCAGCAAACTGAATTTGTTCTCCTTTTACATGTATCTTTCTTTTCCTGTTTATTTTCTAATTAAAATGAAACAAAGTTGAGTTATCAGTAGACCCCACATAGTTTGAAAAGAACCTATTTCAAGCTGCTTGCTTTACTCACAAATTACTAAACTTCAACCTCAGATACCTGTAATCTTTATTTGGCATCCCTATTCTAATTTCCTTATATAAGATTGAAATACAACTCTTATTTAAGCACTCAGATCAACAAACATAAAAGCAAATGACATGATGGAATCTGTGTGTCATTTTCAGTTATTTTAAGTGAATGTTGATTTGGGTTTGGTTTTTTTTTCAATTCCTGCTAAATTTAAGGCTATATAGAAATAATCTTTTTGAGTCAGGATCATGTAAGTCCAACTGTCTTGTCATAATGCCATTTCTAACTACTTATTTAATTTCAAAAGAAAAAAACTAAATGCTATCAGTTAAATGGTGGACTGGATCTGTAGTGAGAATTTGAATCACATTATCACATAACCTCTCAGCCACATTACACAGCTGTACATACCCAAATCTTGATATACCTGGGAATTTGCATCCTTGGTGACTATTAATATTTTGGTGATTGTTACCTTTGCACATCTGGGTTCTGGTCTGTCATAGTAGTCTTAACACATAAGCCATGGTAGAAAAGCAAAAATTAGTTAAAGCTTGCAAGCCACATGTTCTATATCCAAATCCAATAACTTGCTGAAAATATACAGGCCAGGAAAAGGCTTTGTGAGTTCAGTCCACAGCCAGAGCAGGATGTTATAGGTAATTGCGTACAGAAAATCAGTCAGTCTAATTTTGCAGTTCATTAGTTCTCATGAAAAATCTGTTACTGTTAGAAGGCCTTTTTACTGTCTCTCATACTTAAATATATATTAGAAAAGCTATAAATCTGTTTTTGCCTATCTATCTCATTTATTCATCTTGTAATACGGGCTTTTCCTTTCAGTTAATCTTTTTTCTTTAAATCAATGGTGTGTTTGGGTTTTTTTCTACCAGTCAGTTCCTTGTCTTTTTTCCCCTTAGTTTTGCTTTTTAAAGAGCACTGATTGCTGATCAACATTCATCAACTGTTTTCCCTCTATTTTCATAATGTATCCAGTCCTTCCTGGCACAGATAGCTGTCTGTTCAGATTTCAGAGACTAAGAAGCTTTTTAAGTATTCATGGTGATTATTTAGCACTTCTGCTGTTTTTCATATTTTGTAAAACATGTATGTATGGAAAAATGGGGTCATCACACAATATCTAATCTAAACAGAAAACAAATAAGCAGTAGCATTACTGATTTTGCTCTAGAAAGCACTAAAGGTCAGCATTTTTTTCTGTAAAGCATTTAGGATTTACTGGCAGTATTGTATAAAAAATGTGTTAAGCTTCACATTAAACGCTCTATTTGTTCTGGGGTTAGGCACTCTTTAGTTACAGTCATATGACAGATACCAAAAAAGAGGAATACCTTATCCTCTACTTCATCCCTAACAATACACTGGGAATGATCTCTTTTTAGGGAATCAAAAAACCTTTTACTGAGGTAATTAAAGCCAACATTGGAGATGCACATGCAATGGGACAGAGGCCAATCACCTTCCTCCGTCAGGTAAGGATATTATAAAATAATTATTTTTGATTTTTTATTAGATTACCAGGAATGCCTTAAAATCTGTCTGGTGTGTGTATTAGCATAAATGATTCCCTATATGCACTTAGACTTAGCATAGTTCTTTTGTAAAGAATTACAGATTTTGATTTCTGAGCTGAAGTCCTATACCTTGCTTGCTGAGTGTCCTCTTTCAACACAGTAGCTTTCCTTACATTTCATGTTATTCTCCAGCCATACATTCTTCTGCTACTTCTCCTATGTTATCGGTCTGCGCATTCATTATCAATAATGCACTTACTTCAAAAAAGAAAATTATTGTCTTCAAAGTAAAAAGCAAATGCTTTTTCTTCATCTGACAGTTCAAGATCTGCATGCAATTGGGTGCAACTAGTTGTACTGTTGCTGATTTTGCACATTTTACCTGTAGTTGGTTAACATTTGGGGAAGACTACAATAGAACTCACCTTTGTGTATTATTCCTAAAACACAAGCAAGGTTTAAAACTAGTCTTACACTATTTACTGAGCATCCCTTAGACACACATGTGAAATCCAGTCTATAATAATGTAAATTCAGAGTTCCAACACAAACTGAAGCCCTATCAAACTCGGGATCCAGGTGATGAGATTATAAAACTGAGCTATACTGCAAACTTGTCAGCAAACTAGGAAGACCAGAGCTTCTTACAAATTATTCAGATCCAATGTTATTAAATAAAGTACTGGGTAAATGGGGAATTCTTCCTTTCCATGATTGTGTCCACACATGAATTAATTCTTCAGTCACTGTCCCACAAGATGACAACAGCCTGTCCATATTACACTATGTAAGCATAAAAATGAGAGAGAGACTGGAACAAATTAAGCTGATCTCAGATCTCTAAATATAGCTTCTTTGTGTCTTACATTCCTTCATAAACTTTACTTGGCTAGGTCGTGTATCTACTTTTACTATGTTCTATGTCACCACTTATTTTTTAGTTATTTCACAGAAATCCAATTTTGTAGTAACTATAAGTTATTTTGGGGAAGGATTATTAGAACATGCAACTGGGGCTTCAAAATTCCATCATATTTCTAGTTGTGCTCCATTTTAAACTCATGGTTTCTGTCCTGGGTTCAGCAGTAGCAGTCATTTTTCTCCTTTTTAGTAGCTGGTGCAGAGCTCATTTTTTGACTTTAGCCTGAGAACAATGCTGATAATACCGATGTTTTTAGTTGTTGCTAAGTAATGTTTACTCTGACCAAGGACTTTCTGAGTCTCATGCTCTGCCAGGGAGGAGGGGAAGCCGGGAGGAAGCAGAGACGGGACACCAAACTAACCAAAGGGGTATTCCATACCACAGCACGTCATGCCCAGTATATAAACTGGCGGAATTACCCAGAAGGCTCTGATTGCTGCTGGGATTGGGCTGGGTATTGTTCAGCAGGTGGTGAGCAATTGTATTCTCTCTCTTCATTATTCCCCTTATCATCATTATTATTGGTGATAGCAGTAGTGATTTTGTATTATACCTTAGTCATTGGACTGTTCTTATTGCTCAACCCATAGGACTTCCACTATTTTGCTTCTCCTCCCCATCCCTCCAGGAGCCAGGGGAAGAAAGGGGGAGTGATTGAGCAGCTGTGTGGTTTTGAGTTGCAGGCTAGGCTTATACCATGACAGTTTCTTGTCAATAAAATAGGCTAGTAATTCACAAAGAATGGATGATAGCGCTGTTTAGAGATAACATGAGTAATCAGCTGTGTTTTAGTGTATTTGAGCTATGCATAGCTCACCTGGACTCCAGTCTTCACTGTTCATATGTTAACAGTTAATAATTCTATAACTTTTTATGAACAGAACTTGGAACCCAATAAGATTTCTTCACTTCTGTAAGCACTATCCTTAACAAAACAATTGCAAACTCTTCATCAATAACCTGTGTTTTAAATTAGCTATGATTTGTGATTTTCATTTCCAAGGAAAGTTAACAGTAATATTACCAACTTAAAATGACCGTTGAGAAGTGGCCAATTTACGTTTTCTTGGCACTTTAGGTAGTAGCACTGTGTACATACCCAAACCTGTTGGACAGCCCAAGTTTTCCAGAAGATGCCAAAAAGCGAGCCAGACGGATCTTGCAGGGTTGTGGAGGAAACAGCTTAGGTAAGTGTCTTAAGTTTTATTTGCTCCTGTTGGTATTAGAATCAACAAAGGTAGTTTCAATATCTGCAGTGCTGAAATTTCTTAATCATATTTTATAGGATTACAAGTCAAATGGGAGTAGTCTAGAGCAAAATGACAGGGGGAGAGTTCATGGTGTGGCTTACTGATAAGCAGTGACTAACAGTGTAAAGTTTTGAAAACTAAAACCACTGTAGACCTTACTGATCTGCTGTATTGCTTTATGTCTTCTCTCCACCCTCCCTGTCTCTAGTATCATGTATCAACCCCTTCTCTTGGTCTCAGTTGCTTATCAGCCTCTGTACAGCACTCCGTAAACATGTAGTCTGAGGCAAGTGGATGTGCAGCTGAATGGAGTGACTCCTATCACTTTCTTGTTAGCCTGACATCTTAGTGCTGTTCTCTTCATGGCTGAGAAGGAGATACTGGCTTTCTTGGGAAAAAGCAAAGGACAAAACCTGATCCTTCCATGTAGCTTGATGCGTTGTATTCTAATAAAACCTTATTTTCAAAAACTCTCCATCCAACAGAAAAGTGGCTTCACTAGGTATGCGCAAGCCATTTGAAGCATTGTTCCCACACCTATATGGGCTCTTTAAATGTCTTAGCTGCAGAGTTACTGTGAATGTCTTGACCTCTGGATATGAACTAAATAACCTCAATACCAGTGAACTTTCATTTGGCAAAACTCTACTTGTAGTATTGAGTCTTGCTACTCCCAGCCTCTATGACGGCTCAGATATGTCCTCAACAGCTGTTGTGTTCAATCAATACTCTGGGATTCCTTTGACAACAGTTACTTTGCATGTGGGATAACTGTCATGTCTTTCCAGACAGTTGGCAAATTTACCCCTCTCCTACATATAAAAATATCTAATATGTGCACATGCAGTTTTTTGGGTTGGGTTTATGCAAACAGTTGGGTTCTGATCAAAGCTATCAGTTGAACAAATTAAGAGTAGAAGACCTGAAAATTGAGTTCAGGTCTTCTGTATATCCTCACTGAATCGTGGGACTCAGTGCTTAATGAAGCACAAGACAGAATGACAGCTTAGGTTTGTTCTACTTCAACAGCAGCTCCTAGCTGTGGTCAGAGACCCATGCATAGACCAATATAACTCTTAGTCCCGTAAAAGTAAATGTTTAGGACATCAGAGAACTTTGTGCCCTTAATTACCATTTTGTCGCATGGTTCTTTTTCCTGATGAATTGTGCTTTTACAGAAGTATTATCCGGCAGACTACTAGCATATAACTGAGTGATAAGATTTAAGTCAGGCAAAATTATTCCACTCCACCCAGTGAGTACAGAACATTCTACAGCTACATGACAGTGTTCTAAATTAAACATACACTTGCCACTTTGTTGTTCATCAGTCTTAGGCTTCATAATTTGAATCCATTCTTCATCTTGGCTTAGGCTTGTTTTTACTCTTTATTGAACATGCTCAGCAATGATGTACACAGGCATCTAACATCTTGCTTTATTTCAGATTATTAGTTGTGCTCTGTAAACTGCACAAGGCGTATAGATTGGGGTGATCCTAAACATTTCTGATACAAGTAACTGAAAAGCAGTTGTGGGAAAGGCTGTGGGGAGAGAGAGAAGCAGTTTAAGATTTTTGGAGTTTCAGACTGTGGGAGAAAACGGTATTATATTATTTTCATAGTGCACATAGAAGTCTTGTTTTTGTCATCGATTTGTGCTAAGGTCAGTCCAAAGGACTTTCTTTTGCACATGCTACCTCTTTGCCTTGTTCCCATTAGTTAGGTGTTGGTTGACATTCTGCAGTGGTTTTCAATATAAAGCAAACAGCAGGGTGTTAGTCAAAATGGTATTGCTGTCCCAGTTTGCAGAGTAGCCTTTAAACCCTAGTTTTTACCAGTCTAGTTTATTTTGTTTGTGTTTTAGTAATAATTATAATATTTGCATAATTTCAAATGAACTTTTTTGTTCTGTGAACAAACCAACTCCCTTTCCTACTCCTTGAAAAAAAAAACAAAAACCCCACAAAACCAGACCCCCCCGAAAAACAAAACAAAACAATCCTTGACATCCAAAGCCCTCTTACATACAGAATAGTTCATACAATAATAAGCTCAGGAGTTTTGCTAGCAAACAGAATATCTGATTGTTCATTCTATGCAATTCTCATCTCATTTTTCACAGGATCTTACACTGCCAGTCCAGGTATAAATTGTATCCGTGAAGATGTTGCTTCATATATTGAAAGAAGAGATGGAGGGGTTCCTGCAGATCCAGATAACATATATCTTACCACTGGGGCAAGTGATGGTATTACTGTAAGTGTTAAAATTAAACCTGTCTCTTCTTGGTGTAATTTATCAGCTACCTTTGGAAATACAGATCTCTGCTGAACATCTGGTCTCACAGCTCCTGTGAGTTTGATCTGACAGGTACTGCAGTCACATTAAGTGGATATGTGATATATTGCATTATGTGGATTTAAGATGCCAGCTGAGAAACAGGCACATGGAAACTTTTAATATACATTAACTTGTACCTTTTGTAAAAGTAGTATAAACTGCATAGGGGCCTAAATATAAATTTAGGAGATTCAGACCATTCAGACTAAACAATGGTGTCCTCAGTGGTTAATATACGTAAGCACTGAAGATTAAAAGGTATAAAACTGTAGCAGAGAGGTGTGAATGAAGAGAGAAGTGAGTGAAGAGAATGAAGTGAGAAGTCCAGCAGCTCTTCTATCTAGTAAACTTTGCTAGTGCAGATAAATGTCAGTGAAAATCCCCAAAATCTCTTCAGTAGCCAGCTTGTTTGGAAAAAAAGCATAAGGTTTTGGCTTTAATCAAGGTCCAGAGTTTGTCCTCAATTAAGACAGGAATAACTGTCTCTATTAAATTTTTCGTTTTCACTGATACATTCACGTTACACAGAACAACCAGCAGTTCTTTGCTTATATTAAGGCAGCCTCTTACAGCCTGTTTGCAAAAGTTCGGGTTTTGTTGTTTTATTAAAAATGACATCTAGTGGCAGAGTTCAGAGTGACATTGTTCTGATACAAGCAGTTCTCCAGTTGTTTCTAGTGAATTGGCTTTCCAGAGTTTTTGATGCCAAGCTTTAACCTGGTGGCTTGCCAGGAATAGCAGTGTACCATGTCAAATCTCTACCATGCTTGTTTGATTTCACCAGCGATGAAGAGTCAGCAGTATAATGAGTCTCATTATTTGGCACTTCCAAGGATAAAACATCTGTTGTTTCATAACTTTGGGCACAGAGGGTGTTAAAGGGTTTTTAAATTTGCACTTTGTCTTGATTATACATTTTGGATAATCAGTATTTTTAAAATAGTGGTGGGTGCAAAATTATGTTGATTATAAATCATTAGCTTAGCAGCTAAATTAGTATGTGACAAGGGGCACAGAAAGGCAGATTTCATTCTAGAATCAGCAAGAAAGTTCAAGGATACTGCTGTTATATCTGAAGAGATATTTTTGTTTTTACACTGTCAATTACCTATTGATAAGGATGCCTGTTTTGATTGCAACTGTACTTTGGAGTTCTCCCTTGATTATAAAGGCAAGAAATCTCTCCATTCCTGTACCATATGCACTCTTTTATTTAATTCACATGTAAAAAGCCTACACAGACACACAGTTGCTGGGCACAGACAAATCCTCTGGACTGACCTCAGCACAGGCATTTCTAGCTGTATCTTCTGAACATAAACTACATACAATATATTGGTTTTCCGTTCCAAGATGTCTCTTCAGTTACTTGAAAATGAAACTATAATGTGAGTTTGTAGTTTTGTTCCCACCTGGACACAATTGCTGCTAATCTCTGTATGTCTCTGTTCCAATGGAGACCTCCACAGGTCCTAGTTCTAATTTCTGGGTTTATTCATTGGCCATATGTGGCTGGTGAGGTGAGTGGAAGGCAACAAGCAAGAACTAGCTTAGTTTGTTGTTGTTTGCTTACAACTGGGGACAGTAGAAGAATCATGATCTTGATATTCCCATCTCAAATTTTCCCTCTGGCTTGTGCTCCAAATATTATTCCTAAATCTTGCAGTTGATCTGACATGATCTTTAGAAGCCATGACATTCAGAAGAATTCTGTTGAGCTGAGTTAGACCATCCTCCCTCAGTCAGTAACTTAACTTGAAATAAATCGATGCCTGTTGATATAAGAAGATGACTGGATGCTTCTGGATGCCTTAACTCTAGATTTTTTAAGAAGGAAGATCAGTAACTTATTCTAGCCTATACTATTAATTCTGGTGTGTGACTTTTTCTTTCTTCTTTTTTTTAAATTCCTACTTTTTCCCCAGACCATTTTAAAGATCCTGGTCTCAGGAGGTGGAAAATCCCGAACAGGGGTGATGATCCCTATACCACAGTATCCCTTATATTCAGCAGCCATATCTGACCTAGATGCTATCCAGGTGAACTACTATTTGGATGAAGAAAATTGCTGGGCACTAGATGTGAATGAACTTCGCCGTTCCTTGAAGGAAGCTAAGGCATACTGCAATCCGAAAGTCCTCTGCATCATCAACCCCGGAAACCCCACAGGTCTGTAGCAATTTTGGTTAATGAATGGGTTTTAACACTGTTTTGGATTTTTTTCTTCTTCCATTCATTTGACATCACAGGCAAATTCTGAAAACCTATGAAATATATAACACTGAATTCTAGAGATCGGTAGTTTAAGTCTTCCTTACTTCAGTGTCATGGAACTCCAGGGATTTGAGAAGACAGGAGGGAGCAGGTTCACTTCACTGGATACCACTTGAAGCCACTGCTTCCAGTAAACTTCTGCAGACTTGTGGAATCACTTGATCCTTTTCATCTTTATCAAAGATCTTGTCTCTGACATGGCCTGTAGCCTCTTGCCACTGAAAGGCAATGACTAAACATGACTAAACACTCTGAACTCTGTGGCAACCACAGCTGCACTCAGAATAATTTAGGTTTTTGAGTAGCTGAGGTTGATTAGTGAGAAACTAGCTCCCACTTAACCATCATGTATGTATTTCAACTGATCAGTTATATATGGAGTAATATAGTAAGTTAAATTACTGTATCTCAGGCTTCCTTTGCTTGAGATAGACTAAATTAGCTTGAACCATAAATCCTCCAAAAATGTTCTTTAATTTCACACTTACTAAATTGAATTATAAATTCAATAGCACTTTCCTGCGAAAGAGGGATATCTTACTGCAAAGCTAATAGTCTAACTAGGTGTTGGTGAAAAGATTTGTGTGCATATAAATGCTCCACTAACTTTCTTCTTGCTTTAAAAATCAAACCATAGGACAGGTGCAAAACAGAAAGAGCGCTGAAGATGTGATACACTTTGCTTGGGAAGAGAAACTTTTTCTTCTGGCTGATGAGGTAATGGGATATTCTGTTCTCCCTAATGCACAGCTAAGAGTAATTTTTTCGGTGTGTGGTATTGGTGGTTTTTAAGTACAGGGAACAGATTCTCTATTATTATTTTAAGCCATGAACAACATGCAATATTCTTAATACCAGAGGATTAATATGAGAGGTGTCTTGATCTGGATTTGAACTAGAAAGAGCAGGGGACATGAGCAAGGACACACAAGGAGGAACTTTGCTGGAACTGACCTAAAAAAGTATGTGATACTCAGACTACTTCAAATGAAAGAAACAGGAGGAAAATCAATTAAAAAATACAAGAAAAGGTAAAGTTATACAAAGACACTCACTATTCTTCCAAAGACTAAACTATTAAGTATGGCCACATGAGATAAAATGCATCATTACAGTAACTATCATTAAATAATTAACTATTATTAAACAAAAAAGACACAAGAGCCTTGTGTCTTTTAATGGGTTCAAGTTTTGAGTGTTACTACTGTTTCTTCAGACCTGGCTCTGTAAAAGGTCATATTTTATCTTTAGTTGGGGGAACAGAGCACATTAACGTCTTCTGACTGTTCAGGTTTACCAGGACAATGTGTACTCTGAAGGATGCCAGTTTCATTCTTTCAAAAAGATTCTCTATGAGATGGGACCCGAGTACTATAACAATGTTGAGCTGGCCTCTTTTCACTCCACCTCTAAGGGATACATGGGCGAGTAAGTCTTCTTTAGTTTTTTTTTTATTTCATTTTCCTCATTAATGATTGGACAGCCGTTCATGTTAGTGGCCTGAAGGTAATCACCGTCTATTATAGTTTTAACTAAAAATGATTAAGAAAAGGAAGACAAGCATTTAAAGCACAAAGTAATGGATTAGCTCAGTGGTTTTCAAAGTAACAAATAATAAGTGTATTTATTTCAGACACCTAATGCTTCAGTTCCACAAAGGTGAAATCCTACAGTCCTAAACTGGACCTGTGATAAAGGAAAATACGGTCTCCAACAGTCAAAGGAACAGCTCAAGAATGACTGGGATGTTTAATATTACAAATGCTCAGATTTGGTTGTTCTGAGGAGGAAGAGATGGAACAAAAGAATTTTCTGATTAAATGAATGCTGCTACAGCCATGTGCTCTTGTTCTTAAGAGTGAATAGTCCATGTTAACTTGCCTAATGGGAAAGCTGCATGTACACCTTCTCTGCATGGGATACCAAAGCTTAATGATATATCATTTAATTCCATCTTAAAACATCAGTATAGCAGCTGTTTCAACAATCTATGTGTTGCAGATTTTAAGATCCTCATTAATTGTCTTTCCACTTCTGCAGTCACTTTCATTGCTTTTCCAGTACTTTTACACTTGAGGTTAACTGAACTTTTCTGTTTACTTTAATCACAGGTGTGGCTACAGAGGAGGTTACATGGAGGTTCTTAACTTGCACCCAGAAATTAAAGGACAGCTTGTTAAGTTGCTTTCTGTTCGCCTTTGTCCTCCAGTCTCAGGACAAGCAGCAATGGACGTTGTAGTGAATCCTCCAATACCTGGAGAAGAATCTTATTCACAGTTCATAAAGGTCAGCAATAACATTCTTGTTCTTTTGTGCATTTCCTAAACCTAAGTACTGTGAACTCACAATTTGCACAGAGACCAATCTCCTTTTGTTTCTTCTCCAACAATCCTGTAATAACACTAGTTTACAGAACTCTGCAGAGTATTTTAAATTAACTCAATATGACTACCTTTCCAAGTATTTTTATTCCTTTTACCATTCCTTTGTTTAGAAGCCAAAAAAACCAAAGAAGGCATTATCAAATCAGCTTTTTGCTTAACTTCTCTCCTATGTTTAGCAAGACATTGGAATTACTAAGTAAGATTTGTTTTTACTAAAATCTAAACAGGAATGCAAGTTCAAACAAAGTTGTAAATCAGCCTTGTTCTTGGATATCCAGTGCCTCTAAAAACTGAACAACGTAGTATTCTGTATTAAATTATAAATAGAGTTTCTCCTTGTAAAAATGAAACTGAATCTGCCTTAAGAAATTACAGTATTGCATCAGATCAGAGGTTCAGCTAATGTGGTTTCTAAAAATAGCCAAGAGTGGATGCTCTGAAGGAAGAATGTAAGAAGAGGGCATGCAGATAGAGACTTCTGCAGGCTATTGGCTGTCTACAATGCTTTGTAGTTATATCCTGCTAATGCGTTTTTGCATTGATGTCTTTAAGAGTATGACTGGAATTAGGAACACCATTTGCTCTAATAGCTCTGCAAAGCCCTAAAAGTGCTTAATTTCAGGGAGGCTTCTTGAAGCATCATAGGTTTTTCTGATGTTTTTACTGCCATTTCAAATACATCAAACTGAACACCTTCCTTTTAAACAGGAGAAGGAGTCTGTTTTGAACAATCTTGCCAAAAAAGCCAAACTAACAGAAGACATGTTTAACAAGATACCAGGAATGCACTGCAATCCACTTCAAGGAGCTATGTATGCTTTCCCACGAATCTTTATTCCTTCCAAAGCCATTGAGGAAGCTAAGGTCAGTCAGTCATTTTTACCCCAATCCATTTTAACCTTCAAATATTTGTGCCTGCCACTTCTAATGATGAATTTTTATTCTGGAGATAAACTCATGTAGTTCCAAAGCATTAGTTTATTGACTATGTATGATCTTAAATATAGCATGACCTTTATTTTAAGAGAGGAAAACAAAATGGAGCATTTCATTACAGTGTAAGGCTTCCAGGCTGAGAATGTTGATGGAGGATGTTAGTGTTAATAAATTATGTCATACGGTGGGCAAATAGCTGGACCTGTGCGAAGTTCAAGCTGCTGCCCGTACTTTGGTTAGGTAGGCCAGGATGTGGAATGGGGATCATGAATGGCAGTGTACTACTGATGCTGCAAAAGAAGCCCAGTCGAGGAAGCATGGGAAAGAGGGAGAGAGGCTTCCTTATCATTTTTACCTTAATGCATTTGGGCCAGTAAGCTACATTACTGAAAGACAAGCCTTTTTGATCGTAACTAGAGCTGTATTTTCTAACATCTAATATTCATTTTTTAAAGGGAAATTTATCAGCATAGCTGATGATAAAAAGAGCTGTTTTTCAGCTAATTATTTGATTAGGCATATAACCTGCATCTGTTTAAGAACTTCCATAGTTACTAATCAAGGGACTTTCTAGTCGGCATATAATTCAGGAGAAAAAACATAGTAACTGCCAACGAAAGTGGAACACACACCTCTCAAATTAATTTCATCTCAACAAGTGTCAGTTGCTTAGATTTTTGTAAGTAGGATTTTGAGACACGTGACAAAAAGCTACAAGCAAGGAGAAAACCAAGAATATTTAAACCCTTTCTTTTAATTCGCAATGTGAGCTGTCTTACTAGCAACTGCACTTCATTCTCTTTAGTAAACGGATTAAGAAAGTAATAATGTAAGGTAAAGATTCGGGAGGAAAAACAGTAATGAAATTCTATATATTGGGAATATTTTTACTTCAAATAATTCAAAAGCATCCATTCCCTTAGATTCATAAAATGGCACCTGATATGTTCTATTGCATGAAACTTCTGGAAGAGACTGGAATATGTGTTGTACCTGGAAGTGGATTCGGCCAGAGAGAAGGAAGCTATCATTTCAGGTGCAGTTTCTGTTTCTTTAAAATCAAACAAACTGTAATAAGCTAAATAAGTGCAAGGTCCTACACCTGGGTCGGAGCAATCCCAGGCACAGCTACAGGTTGGGCAAAGAAGAGATTCAGAGCAGCCCTGCAGAGAAGGACTTGGAGGTGTTGGTCGATGAGAAAATGAACATGAGCTGCCAGTGTGTGCTTGCAGCCCAGAAAGCCAAGCGTATCCTGGGCTGCATCAAAAGGAGCGTGACCAGCAGGTCGAAGGAGGTGATCCTGCCCCTCTACTCTGATCTCGTGAGACCTCACTTGGAGTATTGTGTGCAGTTCTGGTGTCCTCAACATAGAAAGGACATAGAGCTGTTGGAAGAAATCCAGAGGAGGGCCATGAGGATGATCAAGGGACTGGAGCACCTCCCATATGAAGACAGGCTGAGAAAGTTGGGGCTGTTCAGCCTGGAGAAGAGAAGGCTGCGTGGAGACCTCATAGCAGCCTTCCAGTATCTGAAGGGGAGGCTATAGGGATGCTGGGGATGGACTATTCATCAGGGACTGTAGTGACAGGACAAGGGGTAATGGGTTCAAACTTAAAGAGGGGAAGTTTAGATTGGATATAAGGAAGAAATTCTTTACTGTTAGGGTGGTGAGGCAGTGGAATGGGTTGCCTAGGGAGTTTGTGAATGCTCCATCCTTGGCGGTGTTCAAGGCCAGGTTGGATGAGGCCTTGGGTGACATGGTTTACTGTAAAGTGTCCCTGCCCATGGCAGGGGGTTTGGAACTAGATGATCTTAAGGTCCTTTCCAACCCTAACTATTCTATGATTCTAAGTACCATGCCAGTATTTTCTCTACTGATTAAATATAAGGATTTTTGTTTCAGTTTACATTGTTTTAATTTCTGCTGCACATTTTCTGTGCACTGACAACTATGTCAAAGACCTGTTCTGCTAGATGAGCTATTGAGTCTTTTACATTTTTTTCACAGATTGCTGACATAGTTTTATTCTGTTTTTATACACTAACATTTGAAATGGCTTCTCCATGAATACAAACAATAATAACAGCTAATCCTCCAATCTTAATGTTGGCTAAGGCATTACAAAAATTGCCCTGCTTTCTTTTGGGAGGGTGTGTTTAAACAGTGTTTCCATACAGAGGAAGTGCATGAAAAATGCAGTATCATCTTCCCTATAAATCTACTCCTTAAACATGCTGAATAATTCTCTACTTTACCAAAACAAGATGTTGGACTAAATCTTCTATACCAAAACTGTAAACATAAACTCTGTTGCTTTTGTTTCCAACAAACGGCAGTTTACACCATCTGAGCCACTGACAGCTAGAATTTGTCATGGATTTTAGTCTTGTTTGGTCTGAAGCAAAGTAGCAGAAGGTAACTTTAGCCATGAAAGCTCCGCAACACAGTATCTAATCCAGGTAGCTGGATTAGGTATCTGGGTGCATCCAGCTCTAGGAAAAATCTTGCACAAGTCCATGCCTGTACCAAGTGTAGGAAAAACATTTTGTGCTGTAGGTCTTACATACATACTCAATATGCAGAAGAAGAAAGAAAAAAAAATTCAGTTCAGAAAGAAATGTGTATGTAGTCATAACTGCCCACCCCTAAAGCTCAAACAATACATGTTATTGGCATAAATACCACAAAAATGGAAACTAAGTTGCAGTTGTTTCTGATAACCTTCTTTATCACTCCACAGAAAATAACAATTCTTGAATTCTTGCATATTCACCAACTGAAAAAAATTGCTCTAGTTTAATAGTATAGTTCAATTACACCATAAATGCTGGAAATAAGATAATCACATCAAAACAGATATTAAACTTAACATATTACTAGCTGTGTCTTGAGATTAATCAAGATCTGTGCAAAGATCACAGTTTAGTCTGTTTTGAAGACAACATGGGTTTTGTTTTTATCCTTTAAATATTCTTTTTCAGAATGACCATTCTTCCTCCAGCAGAGAAGCTGAAGATCCTATTGGAGAAAATGAAAGACTTCCACATAAAGTTTCTTGAAAAATATGCATGAAACTGCCATGGCTTTTTCTCCTCATCCCCCCCCCCTTCAAGGTGAATACAGAAAATGAACAAAGATGTACTGAAAGTCTGCTGTTCATCTAATTTAACTGAATTCAAAATAGGTAGAACTAATCTCCAATAGTGCTACAACCTATTGGACTATTAAATTTAATGTCTGGTATGAAAGGTGTTGTTACACCAACTTTTTTTTTTTTAAGGGAAAGGGAAGGACGTGAAGAAAGCAGTGGGAAGAAAGAGTTAGTAAAGGATTTTGTGCCTTGATTGGAAGCTATATTCATGAACTGGCGACTCAATAAGCTGGGGAAAGGAGTTGCTCATTAAAAATGCTACTGTTGTGAGAGAGGGGGTTAATAAAACAAATGTCAAGAGCAATTGTTTAGCTATGAACATGTTTCTCATCTTAAAGTTCTACTAAACAAAAATTCAAAATCCTACATTATAGGTATTGTTTTGTTTAATTTTTTTTGGGGGGTGTTGTTAAATATGAAGTGTTTTCCAGATCTGATTAAGCATGTAGGTACAGTGTGCTTATTAAAAAAGAAAAAAAATCTTTGGCAGATGTGTGCAGATACCTTTGAACTTCTGTTAAAAGGAATTCTACCATCGCAGCGTAATCTGACTGGAACATACAGTTCTGATCAGAGGAGTAAGCATGGTGTCTCCTTGAGCCCTATTTTTGTGAAACTGAAACACAATGAGGAATAATAGCTTCTTGTTCATACTTGCAACACACTATTCCAGCATAAGATAAGAACACTGAACATTTCCTTTCATAACAACTCCATGGGTCTCCTGTTAGCCCGTATCTTATATATACATGGAACACAGCAAGATGCTGTTTCAAAGCAGATGTGAGTACTGTCAATCCTTTCAAGTAGGGTGAAATATAACACTATTTCAGAATTGCTTTATCTATGGTGAACATTTGTTTGGAAGCACAAGAGATCTGTTAGCTGGCCAAAATCCTGCTCGAATGGCAAGGGCTAACAAATGTTCTTTAGCAGGAGGAAGGCTGGGAGGAAGGCTGAGGGTGCTTTCTAATGAAAGAAAAGGTATTTAAAGGAAAGTGTCCTGCACCCAGCATAAAGATAGCAATACTACAGCTCACACTTAAATCTTCCACGGTCATACTTCTGGCTGATGACCTTGAGTGCTTATTAAAACCCAGTATTAAAAAAGAGGTCACCATCTAGGAGTACAGCTGTATTACTCTAGTAATCTGTGCCAGTTTCCCTGCACAACAAAAGAAGGCTTCTGTTTCTTTGGATTTGGAAGCTGGACACCTTCCTCTAGCACTGATAAAGGACTGAAAGAACGTGAAGGCATGAAAGTATTAGTATTTGTCTGGCTTAGGCTCAGCATTTACAATGTTTATTCATTAAGAATGTCTCATTCAATCTAGTCATTATTTTTAAGTTATTATTTAGAAGTAAACTCATTTTTATGTCTACTAGCACTTTGTTAGGCTGTCTTTATAGCTGGCTGAACTTCCTGTGCTGATCCAGGTTACTAAAGCCAAGGGCTAGAGAATCACCATAGGGATAAAGCCTGTGCCAATCTATTATGTGTGGAAGACAAGAGTCTTCCAGTAATTGCCCTGGCAACAGCAGCTACTTTTCTACGACATAGCTGGTATACTTCTCACAGGTCTTTACTGAACTCTGTGAGAAGAATTTAGTACTTATTAATCACCTACCGGTAGTCCTGGGTTCATAAGTGAAAATGGCGCACTGCTACACGCAGTTACTATGGAGGCATAGAGAAAAAATTATCCTTGTAGAAATGGACTTCTTGTGGGGCAACAGACTGAGAACACTTACGTTGCTACTATCCATTGATAAATACAGCCTTTTATCTTAGTGCTCTCCACATCCTTAATATGCACTAATAAAACAAATCCAAAAAGCAAAACCATTCTAAGAGGTCAGAATATTGATGTAAAAATAAGGCAAACAGCACATTCCTGTTGTAGGAATGTGTCCAAATTAGATCTGGCTTTGGAGTCATGATGCAATGTAGATTGAAGCTAAGATCTAACAACAGGAGTTAGAATATTTTTTTATATTTTTGTAATTGCAGCTTTTTCAAGGGGGTAGTATTTGTAATCTTATAAGTCAACAGATTTTATATTTGCCTTGCATTTGCACCTCATACTTCTGGAAAAAAGGTAAAAGTTTACAAGTTTCTAATAATTTACAAGTGTGAAAGGCTTTTTTGTTTAAGTTGGGACAGCAATTCTTACACTTTTAAATCAAAATATAATGACATAAACTAAGGTTTTTCTAAACATTCTATGATGGTGCCTTTTATGTTTCTGACATTATAAGGGATAACTATTTGTTCTTGATGTATCTCATATGGAAGGGTGGTGATTTCTATTATCCATCCACAAGATTTGTGTGTACTGTGATAAAGTTAATGTACGTTTTTGTGGAACAATCCTGTAAAGCTAAGAAAAGATGCTTATTTTCAATGTCTCTGAAATATTTCATTATTAACAGACAATCCTGACTTTCAAATGCATGCTTTTAAGTTTGAGTCTCCTACAGGTGCTCCTCATAATGGTACTTCAGCTGTTTGAGACTTCCAAATAATAAAGCACATGTTAAAACAAAACCAGGTAATTGTTCTCCATTTCCTCTGTCACTGAAGCAGCACTTGCTGGATTACACTATGAGGCATTAAACTTCATGTTCAAAATAGTATTTACTTTAATCCATCTACCTGATCATTAATTTCTGTATCACTCCAATTTAAGGACTTGAAATTTGTCAAACTTGTTACCACAAAACTATTCTCTGTACACAGAGATGGTCTTGGGCATGTTTTATGCTCATAATTAATCATATCTTTTTACGTAAGGAGTTGTAACCAGGAGTTAAGCAAGCCAGACTTCTCTCTTCACAGAGGAGATCAACTGGTCAGTTAAGGCTGATCAACTGTGGCCCGAAAGCTTTGCTGAGGGGTTTCCTTCTAATGGTGAGACAATTGCTTCTGAAAAACCTTCTTACGTGGCCTGTATGAGATTAAACTCGCAGAACACCACAGTGTTGTCTTTTCGCAGTGACACTTCAAGTGACTTTAGTGGTGTTTGTTTCATAATTCAAAAGAAAATTAAGTTTTCCTGCTTCCCTCTATATACATGCATGTGCCAGCATCACTAAAAAAAAACAAAAAAACAACCCAAAGCAGGCTATTCTCTTCTTTGTATTGAGTATTTGAGTGTTTTCTGAAGCAGAAACATTTTCGGTTTTTTGAGGGAGTAGGTTGGTTGTTTTATAAACAAGAACATCATGGCCTAATTTTAATTCATAATCAATATTATGATTTGTCAGTCAGATTTTTTTACAGATTTTTTTTGAATTACATAGGCTATCCCATCTGGATCAGTAGATAAGGACACTGTGCCAGACAAGTATGAGGCAGAGAAAGCTAGTAACTAAAAAGCTTGAAGCATCAACTACAAACACTGTGTGAAAACCACTAGTGTTTTAAAACATTATCCAGGTTCCCTTTTACACACTTCCTTGGTCAATAAGGAATATAGGTTTGATCATCTGTACAAAACCTACAATACTTACAACTCTGGTGTGATTTTTATTTGGATGCATGCAAGATAATAAGTTTTGCAAGGAATACTACTTTTAAGGATATCGCTTTGAATGGTTTTATGCATTCAATACTACATGTAGTCATGCCTTTCTTATGTTCTGCATTATTACATGCTTATTAAATACTGTCTTCACCTGATTAGAATTTACACAACCTGTAACCATTTGCATCAGGCAGAACAGGTTATTCGCTTCGCTGGCTTTGAAGCACTGCAGACCACACACCAAATAGCAGTAAAATAGCGAAAGCCAAACCTCAACTCTGAAATAGAGTCTTTCCTACACAGCAAGACAATTTCCCAGTGCCTGTCCAAATCCTGGAAGCAAAGCCACTGCCTGCCCCAGCCCGACACCCTCCTGTGCCGAGTACTAACTTACCTCTGGGGTGAAAGCGGTCATCTGACCCAACACAGCTCCTCACATGCCGAGGTCAGCAGCGGCCGCTTCCAAGCAATTAACAAAACAGCACAACTAATTTGGTTCCACCAGGACAGATCGTGTGTTCATCTATGTAAGCCTGCCCAGCTCCTGTCAGGACGTGAGGGTCTCAGCTTCATGCTTGTCGTAAGTGCCCAAGCCCACCCCTGGGGCACCATCAAGACGGGGGACCCCAAAATGCCCACTCTCACCACCTCCCTTTCATCCCTTCCAACTGAAGGCTGAGCACTCCCCAGGTATCTTCTCACTCCCCAGCAGCTCTCGACCCACGGGCCAGGACCTCCCATGCCGCCCTGTCCTCTCACACATGGAACTTCTCTCAGGGGGTCGGGACCGCTGTCTCCCGCCATGCTGGAGCGTGTGCCTGCCATGGCTCAGGAGAAGAGGAGGGGAAGAAGCCCCACTCTCACAAAAGCTTCTAGGATCAGCACATTTGTCCTGTGGGGTGGTGGCAATGCCCCTGAGGAAGCTGGAGGGCAAGAAAAAGCTGAAAAAAAAGGGCAACAAAGCTGGTGAAGTGTCTGGAGAATAAGTCTTATAGGAATGGCTGAGGGAACTTCATGGTGTTTAGTCTGGTAAAGAGAAGGCTCAGGGCAGATCTTACTGCTCTCTACAACTCCTGCTCTTCTACCAAGTAACAGGCGGTAGGACAAGAGGTAACAGCTTCTAAACCTCAGGGGAGGTTTAGACTGGATATTAGGGAAAATTCTTTCACCAAGAGGGTAATCAGGCATTGGAACAGGTTTCCCAGGAAAGTGGTGGAATCACTATCCCTGGAAGTGTTCATAAACCTTGTAAATGAGGCCCTCAGTGATATGGTTTAGTGGTGGCCTTGTCTGTGCTGGGGAACAGCTGGACTTGATAAGCTTAAAGGTCTTGTCCAACCCAGTCATTTCCATGATTCTGTGAATCAGCACATCGTACTCAGCAACTTCGACCAGTAGAGTAGGGACGGGAGTGGCGGTGAGGGCCTCAGGGCTGCTCCGCTGCTCACTGTGGCGGACACTGTGGTGTTACCATTGATGCCTGCACGCCTGTCCTTGCCCACCTGGTAGGGGGAAAATGGTGGGTCCTGGCAATGGGACGGGTGAAGGTGCAGTAAGGAGCGGGGAATGGCCCGCTTCTCCTTGAGGGGTGTGGCACGGCTCCCAAGCCCCTGCTCGGGCTGGTTAGGAGGTGCCCTAGGAGCCGGCGGGTCCAGCAGAAAGCGCCAGCCCCAGGTTGGTGGCGGCCGGGCTGAGGCGCTACCCTTGCGGTGCGTGCCATTCTCCTGTCAGCCTCGGGAAGGCTCCCTTATCAGACTATCTGCATAAAACGCTGTTACTTTAGTTTCGCATGCAGTCTAGCAGTGCTTGCACTTGGAAACATGTAACATACGGCGGTAGGAGCCTCTTCTGTTTTAAAGCCAAGGAAAATATCCAGGTAATGAGGAAAACTTGATTTGCTTTTGTCGTGGAATCTAACTCCCACGGGTTGAGATAAGAACAGTCCAGTAACTAAGGTACAACACAAAACTACTGCTGCTACCACCAATAATAATAATGATAAGGGGAATAACAAGGGAAGAGAATACAACCGCTCACCACCCACCGACTGATACCCAGCCCGACCCAAGCAGTGATCTAGCCCTTCTGGGTAACTGCCCCCAGTTTATATACTGGGCATGACGTGCTGTGGTATGTGATATGCTTTGCCTAGTTTGGGTCAGGTGTCCTGTCTCTGCTTCCTCCTGGCTTCCAATCCTCCCTGGCAGAGCATGAGACTCAGAAAGTGTTTGGTCAGAGTAAACACTACTTAGCAACAACTAAAACTATCGGTATTATCAGTGTTGTTCCCAGGCTGAAAGTCAAACACAGCACTGCACCAGCTACTAAGAACGAGAAAAAATGACTGCTACTGGTGAACCCAAGACAGTGCCATGCTGGAGAGTGCGCTCACCAGCAGGGAAGGGCTGGTTGGAAAAGTGACGCTTCAGGGCAGCCTTGGATGCAGCGATCATGAGATGGTCGAATTCGAGATGCTCAGGACAGTGAGAAGAGCGTGCAGCAAGCTCACTGCCCTGGACTTCAAGAGAGCAGCAGACTTTGGCCTCTTCAGGAACCTGTTCAGTAAGGTTCCATGGGATATAGCCCTAGAGGGCAGAATGGCCCAACACTGTTGGTTGATATTCAAGGATCACCTGCTACAAGCTCAGGAGCTACTGAGGAAACTTTGAAGAAAAAAAGAGGCTTATAAAAGGTGGAAGCAAGGAAAGGCAGCCTGGGAAGAATACAGGGATGTTGTTCGGGAAGCTAGGCACCAGGTTGGGAAAGCTAAGGCCTTTAGAATTAAACTTGGCTAGGGATGTGAAAGATAACAGAAAAGCATGCTATAGGTACATTGCAAATAAAGACATATTTGGGACAATGTGGGCCCCCTCTGGAAGCTATCAGGAGAACTGGCTACCCTGGATTTGGAGAAGGCTGAGGTTCTTAATGACTTCTTTGCCTCAGTCTTCACTGGCAAAGGCTCTGACCACACCACCCAAGTCATGGAAGGCAGATGCAGGGACTGTGAGAACGAAGACCTTAGGCCCATTGTAGGAAAGGATCTGGCTTGAGACCATCTTCAGAATCTGATGGTACACAAGTCCGTGTGACCTGATGAAATCCATCTGCGGGTCCTGAAGGAGTTGGTGAATGAAGTTGCTAAGCCACTGGCCATCATGTGTGAAAGATCATGGCAGTCAGGTGAAGTTCCTGACAACTGGAAAAACGGAAATGTAACCCTCATTTTCAAGATGGGGAAAATGGATGACCTGGAGAATTACAGACCAGTCAGTCTCACCTCCGTGCCTGGCAAAATCTTGGAGCACATTCTCCTGAAAGGCATGCTAAGGCACATGAAACACAACAAGGTGGTTGGTAACAGCCAGCATGGCTTCACTAAGGGGAAATCCTGCCCAACCAGTTTGGTGGCCTCCTATGATGGGGCTACAAAACTGATGGACAGGGGCAGAGCAGTTGATGTCATCTACCTGGAATTGTGGAAAGCATTCGACACTGTCCCACACGACATCCTTGTCTCTAAATTGGAGAGACATCAATTTGATAGATGGACCACTTGGTGGATAAAGAACAGGCTGGATAACCACATGCAAAGAGTTGTGGTCAATGGGTCAGTGTCCAGCTGGAGACCAGTAACGAGTGGTGTCCCTCAGCAAACTGTGCTGAGACTGATCTTGTTCAACACCTTTGTCGGTGACATGGACAGTGGGATTGAGTGCGCCCTCAGCAAGTTTGCCGATGACACCAACCTGTGTGGTTTGGTTGATACACTGGAGGGAAGGGATGCCATCCAGAGGGACCTTGACATGCTTGTGAGGTGGGCTGATGCCAACCTTATGAAGTTTAACCATGCCAAGTGCAAGGTCCTACATATGGGTCGGAGCAATCCCAGGCATGGGTACAGGTTGGGCAGAGAAGAGATTCAGAGCAGCCCTGAAGAGAAGGACTTTGGGGTGTTGGTTGATGAAAAAATGAACATGAGCCGGCTGCAGTGTGCGCTCCCAGCCCAGAAAGCCAACTGTATCCTGGGCTGCATCAAAAGGAGCATGACCAGCAGGTCGAAGGAGGTGATCCTGCCCCTCTACTCTGATCTCGTGAGACCTCACTTGGAGTATTGTGTGCAGTTCTGGTGTCCTCAGCATAAAAAGGACATGGAACTGTTGGAACAAGTCCAGAGGAGGGCCATGAGGATGATCAGGGGACTGGAGCACCTCCCGTATGAAGACAGGCTGAGAAAGTTGGGGCTGTTCAGCCTGGAGAAGAGAAGGCTGCACCGAGACCTCATAGCAGCCTTCCAGTATCTGAAGGGGAGGCTATAGGGATGCTGGGGATGGACTATTCATCAGGGACTGTAGTGACAGGACAAGGGGTAATGGATTCAAACTTAAAGAGGGCAAGTTTAGATTGGATATAAGGAAGAAATTCTTTACTGTTAGGGTGGTGAGGCAGTGGAATGGGTTGCCTAGGGAGTTTGTGAATGCTCCATCCCTGGCGGTGTTCAAGGCCAGGTTGGACAGAGCCTTGGGTGACATGGTTTACTGTAAAGTGTCCCTGCCCATGGCAGGGGGATTGGAACTAGGTGATCTTAAGGTCCTTTCAAACCCTAAGTTTTCTATGATTCTATTAGTTTCAGAATTAAATCTATATTAGTTCTTCTTCTTTTCTGCTTCCACCCTTGGTCCACATAAGGAAACAGAGATCACAAGTTTCAAACAAGGGGGAAAAAAAGAAAGCTTCCTGAGGCATGGAAAGCAAAACTGGTAAACAATATGAAGTTAAAACCACTATTAAACATAGATTAAAAGTCTGCTCTCACTTGATAACCAGAAAATACAGGAATAAACCTCTCAATCAGATTATACCTGAAATTTACAGTACATTCATGAACAGTTACTCTTAACTAACTCAGTAGGTTAACCTGAAATAACATCCATTTTCCATTAAATTGATAACAGCATCACATTAGTGTGGCTTCAGCTTTTGATTACTGCAAATGGACATTTCAAGATGAATAGATTTAATTTTTCAAGGTAATCAAAATGGCAGCGCAGTACTGATACTTGGGCAGGTTCATATGATGTGCACTGTAATGAAGCACAAGGATTTTTCTAACAGCTGAAGTCATACTTTTGAATTATCACCAAGCTAGGTAAGCCCCTAGAACTCCATTTGGTCCTCTGAAATTTGGTAAGCATACAATTAACTGCCGTATGTCTCCTTTACAGTGACTGCTTGAACTTCGTATTTGCATCAGCCTAAGGCTATAGTGGAAGGTTATAGGTTAATAATCAAAATACAGTTTTCCTATTAAATCTTATTTAGATGGGTGAGCAACTGCTGCATAGGAAGAGGTCTGTGGCATGGTGTTTTGTTTTATTTTTCTTTAACCAATAGTAATCTTTCTTCCACTGATTACTTCTAACTTATCTGCAAACTTTATTTTCAGAAGAATATAGTCTCTTCTTTTAAGTGAACAAGAACCACACGACTGTCAGTATTTTATGTGTAACTATGCAGCGTGAACACCCTACTAAATTAAATGCACTTAAGGGGACCCATCAGACTTTCTGTAAGTCACATTTAGGTCCATTTACATTACTGTATATGCTAAAAGAGGTGTCACAAAATAAGCTGGACAAGTCCGTTTTGGGTTATTTTTGGGTGTGGGTTGGTGTCATCCTCCTTTTTAGCTTCTTGAGATCAATATTAAAGACTAAGTGTCAACTAGGAAAAGGGTTCTAATGCAGCTTTGGTGATCACATTTCCCTCTTCTCCCCACATACAGAATGCTCTTCTGTTTGTAGTACCACCTTTACCATAAGTACTTCAGTTGCATCTGTTTATAACTGAGAACACTCAACTAGTATTTATTTGATTATTCATAGGAGTCATGACGGCCCAGTTAAAGCATTGATAGCTATGTTAAGCATTAAACTCCATCAGTAAATTACTGAAGCATTAGTAAGTGTAGTAGTATATTACTTGCAACAAATATTGAAATCAAGACACATCAAGTTTTTCAAAATACAACTCTGTAAAGGGATACCTTCTTGATAGAGCAGAAGATCTCTACCGTAAGGGCAACTCTGAAGAAGAGTCATCAGTCACTGAAAGATGCTGCTGTGAGGGGCCTAAATTAATGTAATCTCAGAACTGAAACAACTTAGACTAATGTTGTATACCCCTTCACTTCAACATGCTAGCCAAAAGGTTACCACTAATCATAGAATAGTTAGGGTTGGAAGATCATCCAGTTCCAACGCCCCTGCCAAGGGCAGGGATGCCTCACACTAGACCATGTTACCCAAGGCTCTGCCAAACCTGGCCTTGAACACTGCCAGCAATGGAGCATTTACCACTTCCCTGGGCAACTTGTGCCAGCACCTCACCACACTCATCACAGTAAAGAACTTCTTCCTGAGCTTTCCCTGTTCCAGTTTAAGCTCATCACCTCCTGTCCTACTGCTACAGTCCCTAATGAAGAGTCCCTCTCCAGCATCCTTACAGGCCCCCTTCAGGTACTGGAAGCTGCTCTGAGGTCTCCACGCAGCCTTCTCTTCTCCAGGCTGAACAGCCCCAACTTTCTCAGCTCCAGCCCCTGATCAGCCTTGTGGCCCTCATCTGGACTTGTTCCAACAGCTCCACATCCTTCTTATGCTGGGGACACCAGAACTGCACACAATACTCCAAGTGGGGTCTCACGAGAGCAGAGCAGAGGGGTAGGATCACCTCCTTCGACCTGCTGGTCACGCTCCTTTTGATGCAGCCCAGTATATATACTACATATATTCCTGAAAAGAGGAATTTTTAAAGTAAGATGGTAAGTTCAGAGCACATACTCTGTTTTGCATGGCAGTAAATCCTACTACTTAATTAAAACACCTGTCCTCTGCTTTAATCTTTACAGATTAAGATGCCTTCTTTGGGACATAAATCAGGATAAAGAAGCAGTATGTGACAATAATCTTGTGAAAAGCAACCTGAAGTTTTAATAAATTCAAAGAGAGATTCACTAGATGAGAATGCCACAGCATAAGAAGTCAATACTGAAATACAGGTCATACAGAATTTATTCTTGCTTGTTTTAGAGTCTATAACAAGGATGTTCAGAAACACTCAAATACCAATGCCTACCCAAGTACATGGAAACACTTAGTGAGTTTGTACCTCCATCCTCATTGGTAAAAGTCAACTATCTGAGCAATACCAAACAAGTCACACTTCATATTTGTAAAGAAAAGCAGAGGCATCTTCCAAATTCCTCACTTCAACAGGGAGAGAAAACTCATTAGAGAAGCAGCTTACCAACCAACATTTGTGCAGAGTTCCTTAACACTGTAACTAAATGTTTAGGTAACTAACTCTACATGGTAAATATTTAAGGTCATATTTTTGCTTTGTTATTTTTACCAATTAAAAGCATGTAAAAAGGAACTGAACTGGAGAACTTAGTGTCTTAAGTTCAAACAAAAGTGCAAACTATTGTAAAAGTAACAAATCCCACTACATTTTGTATGTTTCCAGGTCAATAAAGTTTTTTGTCAAGTACAATACTAATGTTCACCTCTTCACAAACTGCATTATTGTCATCACAAGTTGTCAAGTGTCATGTTCATTTTTGCAAAGATTTTTTAAAACTAGAAACATTCCTCTAGGAAGTCAGGCTGAATCAGGCTTTGAATGGGATGCAAAGCCCAAGAGAAAGTCACCATTATGTTGGGATTTAATCATCTTCATTTACGAGATGATTAATTACAAGTTTTGTTATCTTCTGATTGAATTCAGGTATCTTTGTGTTTTCTTCGTATAAAAGGGACATGGCTGCAGCCTTCCTGTGCCCATTTAGTCATATCTTAGTTCCAGACTTTTACATGTGGCACATAGTTATCTAACTGCAACATCATCTTACAGCAATTTCAGCCTCTCTGTTTCTAAAATGTCTACCATCTAAACAGTCTCTTTGTACACAAGATAGTTACAGCCACTGGAAAAGTAAGAGCTACAAGGCAAAAGAAATATATTATACACCAACTGCTTTTATTTAATTTCGGAAACCGTTCACAAGATGGTAGAAAAAAAAAAAAAAACAAAAAAACCAAACTTACAACCACTTCTAATTTACTCTTCCATTGTTCCCAGTCAGCTCTAAACCCATTATGTGCAAAGCCCATTTACCATGCATCTAAGATAATAGATACAGGCTATAAAATTCTTTATTCTACTTGTAGCAGCTTATGCAGGTGCAGCCAAATACCAAGCCTCAGGACAAATTGTACACAAACTTTACAATGTAGAGTTTGAATTCAAAAATGAAACTTAAATTCTACACAAAACTGGTAAAAATCAAGCAGAGATATGAGGCCAAACTTAAAACCCATGTGAAAAGGAGTCTTGTCTTCCTTTCAAGTGCTTTATTCTGCTACACACTCAAAATGAAAATGTAAGCTTGTGGTTAGTTTAAATTACACTCTGTAGATACTATAGACCAATTTAAAAGTTACACATACAGCAACAGATGTCCATTGGTTCATCTGGATTACTTATACAATCCAGCTGGATTGTTGAAAACAAGTCAGGCAAAATTTGAAATAAAATCCTTGTGCAACTTTTTAGACAAATGTTTACTGATGGGCACACTGTACCCCAGGTCCGTGATGGCTGCTTTCTTCATCAGAACTATCATTATAAGCTTCACGTCTCTGGCCACCACCTGAACCACGAGTGGTATCAAATTCCTGAAGATCTACCTCTTCTGCATCGCCAATTATATTGGGAAATTCTGGTCTAGCTGGCAGAAGATCTTCAAGTTCCTGCCCCAAAAGAAGAAGCATATTCAGTACTGCATGTACAACTGCTAAAATAAAGCGGCCAGTTTCCCACAACTTCAAGACTTCCCCTCAGTGTAGGTTTGGTTTAGAAATAATAAGCCTATTTAAATACATGCACCTGTCAGGTTTTATAAGTACCAAAAGTATTTGTATCAGCTGGAAGACACCACTTAAGGAAAACCCACAGCTCCACGTATCATCAACACAAGGTGCAATCAGTAAATACAGTTGCATTCTGAAAACTTATCACACAGCAGCAGGAAGATCCTTCCTCCTGCCTTGGTCTGCCTAGCATCTGCACAGCTCTTAAAAAACAGCTTCCATAAATCAACATTTCAATGGGTATGTTCAAGTTATGTGTTGCCCATAAACTATGGTGAAAGAATTATACTTGCATCTAAATTTAAGCACTGAAAGCAAGCATGTGAGGTATCCCACGCATGCTTTGCACACACAGTCAAATAAGACCACAGCATCCATGCCTGTAAAACTACTTACTGAAAGCTTTTCTGGGCTAATCCAGTTATTTTCGGGAAACTGAACGTCAAATTTAATGTAAAGATCGCCCTTCTCAAAAGGATTGCGATATTGTGGCATTCCTTCACCTCTGACTACACGAACACAGCCTGCAATTCAAAGAGAAGTAAGCAAGAGAGGGCTCTTCAGAACAAGTCTTCATACAATTTTCTCCATTTCTCTAATCTAGGTTCAGTTAACAAGACAAAAAGAATGGGATTAAGTTTTAAAGAATCACAAAAGCATAGTCAAAGAAGTCCTTATCAGGTCAAGCTTACCTGGTTCAATTACTTTTCCAGGAGGATATTTAACCACAATTTGACGTCCATCAAGGTGCTTAAACGTGAACTGAAATCCACACAGCGCTTCAACTAGTCCAATCTTGTGTGTCATATGCAAGTCATTCCCATCCCGCTGGAACACCTACAACACAAAAATCTGGGGATGCATTTTCTAGTACCATAATCATATCCCCATGAGATTCATTATTTAGGATTATTATTTATTCTTAAAATTCAGAGCCAGAGCAACAGCCTTTGTACAAATTTAACTTGATTCTGTTAATTCGAATAGCACAGCATTCTTGGGAAGTTTCTGCCTGATCCCTGTCATCCAAGACAAGGCAAGCCATACTACATAGTATGAGGCAAGATTCAAATCAAACAAGGAGGCCAGTACAGCAGCAGTGCTCTCTTAACCCCAAGATCTTCAATCTACAATCAATCTATGAACAAAAATTAGAACAGTTTGACATGACTTGCCCTTCACTGAAGCACAAAATCCACATCTTTGTTTCTCAACATCTAACTAGTTATCATTCATATCTGCTTCAGCTACCTTCATCTACAGCAGGGCTTTGATCAATTAGTCCACAGCTATCATAAGCAGTCTTTAAGCAGTATCACTCAGGAGTCTTAATCAGAGTAAATCTAAGCTTTATCCCCTGCAGAACCGTGACTCCCACCATCAAGGGAAATTAAGAACACTGAAAGCTTCACTATAAGTCAGACTAACTTAACTCAATATGACAAGTTATGGTATTTTTCAGAACTGTTAATATTGTAAAACTAGATGTAGTTCAGTAGAAGACTAAAACAGAAGTGGCATCTACCATCTGGAATCTGATGCCACCATGAACCTTTGACTGTTCTGTATGCTTACAGATGGTTTCTCCCTTATCACAGTCAAAATCAACTGCGATGACATATTTCAACCCGTATTACAGAATAGAGAAGAGAGGAATGTGTAAAGAGCTATGCAAGACTAACAGACAAATTTGCAGTCTTTGACATGGGTCTGAAAAGCTTACAGAATACCTAATTTTCAGATAACCAACATTATATCCTTAATACTTGACTGAATTTAAATTTGCACTCAATGCTATTCTTTGTCACAAAAGAATTTCCCAACACCACCATTCTGTTCAACATTTTCTTCCAGAGTATAACACAATATCTTATTTCATCATAGTTATACCTGGCCTTTCTAAACAAAAGCATCAGAAAAAAAGAAAAAAAATAAAAATAGCAGCAGCAGTCACCTCAACTCTGCCCTAAGGGAGCCTTAACACAGGAAAAGGTAATTTGCAGTACTTAATTTAAAAGTGCTGTGCATATACTACAGAATATAGTAAGCATAAGCCTTAACAAACTAGTATAAAATAATCACATTTCCTTTTTCAGTTAGGCGAATCAGTAACATCACCACTCTGTGATGTATTTCCAGAACCACAACAGCGGAGACAGAAAGGATATTCTGGGGATTTTAAAAAGAGTTCCCTGCCATGTCACAAGACACTGAAAACAAAGCAACACTTAGCATTTGTTAGTGTCACAAGCAAAGCACATTGAAGGTAACATCCTGAATGGCTCTTCACAATGTCCACTGTACCAAAGTCAGTCTGAGCTGATCTGAGAAAGCTACCTTTTATTAGCATGAGGAAACACCAGAATGTGCATGCACTCTGGCTATAGACTTGCGAAGTTTTTCTGGCTTACCATGAAAACCATGTTACTAGCTATAAATCTATTAAAAGCTATTCACCATCCCTCCCATAGCTGCAACTGTATTAATTATTTTAAAGGAACATCCATCTACATTAATATTGAGGACTAGGATAAAAGGCATTTAAAATACAAACTCAAAAGCATTACCTCATTCTCCTTTTCTTGGAGTAAGAGGACAATATCACCTGGTTCCACACCTGGAGCCTGATCTGCTTCTCCACTGAATGTAATTCTTTGCCCATGCTTCATGCCTTTGTCTACATGGACTTCAAGTATTTTTACCTCTTTGATCACCTTCTTCCCTTCACATTTTTTACAGCGGTCTTTCTCATTAATTACTTCACCTAAAGAATGACAGATTTTGCATTTGGAGATTTCCACATAATTGCATCTGATTCTGAAAAGAAATCGGTTTACAGGAGGCCAAGGAATTCATGCAACATGCAACACAACTAGTGATTCAGATGTTTTATGAATTCCTCACAAGAGGAAAGCCAAGCTCAATTTACCCTGTCTGGGAGAGGGGGTATTAAAAAACAAATGGGGTGAGGGGAAAGAAATACAAAAATATACTTAGTTTGAAAAGTGATAGTGCTTTAGAGAAAGGCAAAACAGAACTTTGCCTACTGCTTCTAGTATTCCTTAAGTCTGAATTTAACTCCAGTATCCTTACCATTCAACTTACAGCTCTTAAAAAACAAACACCTACTTTTCCATTCATTGCTATGCTACAGGATGACAGCTATAAAAGAAAGGATGAAGCCAAAACCAAACTGAAGCCCCTCCCCTTCCCCTTAAAAGTCACAATAAATTCCAAGTTCTTTCAATGAATTTAAGAAGCTTAGTTCCAGTTTTGTTAACTGTCAAAAAAGGATTACCAGGTTCTGTTCACTGATAGTCCCATTTTCCAGTATACCACCACCATGTACTATGGAGATGCAGTTAACAGAAGTAGAGAGGCTTGCATACAAAATGGGGGCAAAATCCATGGTCAAATCAGTTTCATGCAAAAGCATAATATTAAAGTTTTCATGGAAGGGATCTAACATTTTCTGACACATAACAAAGTTGACTTCTATCCTCTTAAAACTGAACAGCTTTTCACACTGTCTGTCACCTCTAGCAAGGCAATCACTTTTTCCAAACTGAAGAATGACTACCAAAATGGCTTAAATTCTCTGTTCTACCTCACCTTTATTTTTCAAGTAAGCAATTGGCTTTCTACAGAGTAACCAAAATATTAGGCCACATGCACCATACGGTTTCAGTACACATCCAACACTGCTTTAAGTGCCAGAAGCAGATGCACTCTGCTTAAAACATTAAACCTGCCAGCTTAAACCACCTTTCTGTGAAACAAAGCAATACATTATGATGCAGCTGAAACTACTAAATATGCAGGTTAGTTATGTAAACTGTAAAAACAAGACAGTAAAAGACAACATCTGTAATGAAATGTTTAGAGTAGTCACAAAACACAACTCTAACTTCTGAGTAGTGTGAAGAGTAAAATCACCCACAATGCAGCAAATTGCAGAAGATGTAAAAAAGGAATTGCACAGTGCAGATCATGTGCTGAACTAGTTCCCTCAAACACAACCAATTCAGAAAAAAGTATCTTCTTAATTTGAAGAAATTAAAATCCAACTTTAGGCTTCCATTTTCAAGCTTAAACTTGTCCATGGATGTTAGGAGACCACAAAAAGATAAAAGGTTTCTAAAATAAAATCTTCGGTTTTATTGTAACGGTAATAGCAATAAGTAACATTAATATCTAAGTGGTTTTAACCCTTACTGTTCAAGCTTCCAGACTGCTTTTCAGTATGTTAAAAACTGTAGTTCTTGCTGTTGTTCCAAGTAAAATGATTTCTCCATGTTGACATCAGACTGAGACCTAACTGATTAGATGGGAGCAACATGGCCCTGCATATATTCCGCCTGAGATTTAACCAGGAGGTTGAATCCAAGTAAATGTATTTAGTGACACAGAATAGCTTGTCCTACCTTCTCCATTGCAGTCAGAACATACAGACTGCATCTGCTGAACCATTCCAGGAGCCAGCTGTCTGATCATGATACGTACACCTCTACCCCGGCAAGCATTACATTTCTGAACGGCTCCAGCCTTCCCTCCCTGCCTAGAATAGAAAGCACCAGTTGTATGAAAAGTAACTTCCCCTTGCCCCGAAATACAGGACCAAAACCCCCCTACATCAGTAGGTTAAACATGCCTAATAGTACTGCCAAGTATAATTTAGGTTCTTTCCTCCCTGCTTCCCCCCCAGAAAAAGCCCTTGAAGTTCCATCAACAGTACCACTCAAGCTCAACAATTTCCTGGTTTGAAAGCAGGCTCCAGTGAGTCAAATACCAACAGAGATCTGAAATAGGAGACGCTTCAATACACTATATGAAAACAAAGTAATCAGAGAACTCAAAACTATAAACAAACTTACCCGTTACATGCACTACAAAGGACATTCTTGCTAAGTTGTAGTTTAGTTGTCTTGCCATTATACAGATCTTCTAAAGAGACTCTACAAAATAAAGCATTTCTCCTATATTATCATTTAACAACTTACTTTCCCCATGTAATAAGAATAGTTGCCTAGGACAAATTTAAAGAAAAACAGATTTTCTTCATAAAAAAAAGACTGTATCTTCTATTAAAAGAGAATTTTAAAGCACCATTTCAGCTTTCACAAGGAGTCATTAAAAACTATTGCATACATACAAATACACATATGTAATGCTGAACATAGTTTCAGAAGGAACCAGACAAGATTGCTTGAGCTTCTCAACAGGATACCAGCTGATCTAGCAATTTTGAGTTTATTAGTCACAGTTGATTTTTTGTTTGTTCTACCATGCAGGTTAGAAAAACACCCCTCTAAGACAGTCCTGACAATATTTATAGCATACATACATAAGGATACATACAGAATACTTACTATTGCATTGGGCTTTCCGCAAGAGAGTTTAGAAGGGAGGGCTTAGCATGTCCTACAGCCACTCAACTCTTTAGATCTGTTCATGTTTCTTTTTTTTTTCCTTTTTTTTTTTACAAGCACTTGAATACACTATCAAGCTCCAATAACATTCATATATTGATAGACGTTTATGAGCCCATTTAGTATTTCTCTTAAATCGGTTTGTTAGTGGATAGAAATTTCAACTCCATGTATTGAGAAAAGGTTGTTTGTAAACACCAATGCCAGGCAACAACAAAACCAAAGCTAATTAATGAGAGAGCACGCCGTACTAGCTACTGAACTAAGCAACCATGTGAAAGTTAATAGACTTTACCAAGCATGGCTTGCCAACTATAAAAAAGATAAAAGCTTTACTCAGAAAGAACTTAGAAAGGACCTGATCAGCAGGCAAAAAAGCCAACCATGACTGTAAGCAGAGATCTACAAAACCCAATTAGACGTGATATTCAAGCATGGCTCTAAAAAAAAACCAAAACCCAACAACAAAAAACCCAATCCAAACCAGCCACATATGCTTTTCCATTAATTATGCAGTTATACTTCAGTTCCAGCTGGTATTATGCTATAAATGCAAGTCAACTTAAGTACTTCCAGAGCCTTAGTACCTCTGCTTTCCTAAGAATCCAGCTAATGAGTAATACCTGATTTCTGCATACTTTTTCAGATTACAACTTCTGAAGATAATTAAGGAGCAAAACCAAGAAAATAATGCTAACAATGTATATACAGACTAATAACCAGGCAAAGTAGTAGGTATTTTGTAAGGGTAAGTAAGTTACTCAAGTTGACTACCTTTTGGGCTACACACAACATGCAGGTCTGAAAAGTAGATGCAGACCACAGATTATCTGAACTATGAAGCATACAAGCAATAGAATTAGCAGAGTAAAGTACTGATCAGGAAAGCTTGAAATTACAAATTGCAGCATCAAGATACTCACTTGAGTGGATGCATCATATCTTCTCCTCTTCTTCTACCATTACGACTTCTGCTCTGACCACCCATGAAATTGAACAATCCACCACCAAAGATATGGGAGAAAATATCGTCCATTCCACTGCTTCCACCACTACCTTCTCGAAGGCCCTGCTCTCCATATCTATCATATAACTCACGTTTCTCTGGATTTGACAATACTTCATAGGCAAAACTTATTTCTTTGAACTAGAAGAGGAACAGAGTCAAAACAGTGCATGATAATTTAGAACTTCAAGAGAGCATTTTACCACCATTTCTTGCCCAGCATGAACACCCATTTAGGAAGGTATACAACAGAGCAGTTTTCTACCTTCATTCTAATATGCAAGACTTAAAAGTCAAACTTGGGCTTACTGTGTTACCTCTTGTGATAAAATACATCACTTCATGGCAAAACTTCATTGACTTTGTTTTTTACTGTGCCTAGCACAAGACAGTTTTCTTACAAACAAAATCAAAAAAAATCCAACCAGAAAAGAAAACCCCCAAGTACACAACACTGCAGCCTAACAGTTTTGCAACCTACTAAAATGCATATTCATGTGCTTGTCCTCAGACCAACTGAGTACCTTTTTAGTCATCTCTGCTCACCTCTAAGCAATCATTAGATATCAGTTCTGTTAAGAGAATCAGCTGAGTCAACTTAATAGGTATTTTTTAATTACTATTAGCATAACAAATCTAATTCAACCTCCTCACACATCTAATTTGTTTTATGCTGCAGCAGTTTCTAGAACCTCAACACATGCATTCTTCCATGTTGGAAAAACTTGGAAAACTGACTCTCTTTCCCAAATGCCTATGTATATGCCAATCCAACCAACATCTCAGCAGATGAAGACAGACAATTTTCCCTCAGCAACCAATCTGACTCAGTCACCTGCTGCATTTTTTCACAAGGTATGCTGGTAGACTTTGAGGTTGGGAAGAAGTAGACAAGACTGCATTCCCTCTCACAGCTTTTTTCAACAACTTGTAACACCACCTGTATTTGGTTCCTTGGATGATATTGTAATAGCAAGTAATAGCAACTAATATTGTAATAGCAAAAGTCTTACTTTGTCTCCTGCATTTGGATTCTTATCAGGATGGTATTCCTTGGCCAGCTTCCTGTATGCCTAGTTGAAAGAGGTACAAAAGTAGTTTAAATACTGATTAATCAGTACTTTTCTGACAACTCAGTGGTATCTTCGGGAAGAAAGAAAATCCAATAAAAGCAAAGTGAGAAAATTTGCATTTTGAAATCATTCATACATTGAAATGCTGACATACATAAAAAATTCTGACGTAGTTATATGCATAAATTAGTTGTACTTGCATTTAAACTCAACTACATCACACAATAGCAAGAAGTAGTTTTCCTGCTTATCTTTGTTAACTTATAGGAAAAATCACATTGGACTTCCCTGAAAATTACTTACTCTACAGAAGCTACTCAAAATCTACTATACAATTTAAGTTTCAATTTATTTGGCTCTCACCTCAATCAGAGCAACACACTAACAACAAAATGGCTGCCTCAGCTCCTCACTGAACCCTATCAACCCTCACAACACGCATTTTATTCTTCCTTACCTATCAATAACTGAAAATTTATTCTCACTTTGAACTAAGTGTATGAGTTACATGTGCAGAAGTGTACAGATCATTGCTTTTATTTAACTTCATTGTTGTAAGGCAGTAGGAGGAATTGCAGCTCAGTCTCCAGAAGAGCTTTTTCAGAATGCTCTTTTTTGACCAGTTCTTTGACTCTCAGGAGCATCACTTTCTCCACAGCAGTACTTCATCCATTTTGCTTATGCTTTAGGGGATCAAAGCAAATAACAGGACAGGCAAAGGCTTTTCCTACACTTTGAGTTTATGTCAGTAAAGACCTCAGCTCTTCCCTCACTCCACCTCAACACCCCCCAGTAACAATCAGCAGACAGATATTAATAAATTACATGGTATATGGTCTGGTTTTTAAATTACACACATAAAAAAGCTGCACTGATGAAATTGCGAACAACTGAAATGCTGGTTCTTACAATGGATCCTAGAATGGATTTTTCAAAAGCTCTATTTCTATAGAGCTGAGCACCTAAGCTATCTCTTTAGAACTGCAACATTAAGAGAGCTTTAGACAAAAAGCTTTACAAAGCTCATAACTTTCTATTTTGTACTGGAACAAGTAAGATTCCTTTTTTGTATCTTCGTAGTTACTTCTCTTTATTAATCATCTTGAAATACTCTGTACGTCTGTATGCATTCAAGAAATAAAGTTTTATAAGGAACTAAAAAACCCCAGAACATTGCAATTACAAGCCAAGTATTCTAAGTCATGGTAAGCACAAAACCCCAAAATTATAGGTCTTATAGGACAAAGTGCCCATCAGTAACAAAATATAATCTCCCACAAACATACATACTCTGTAATAAAAATGTGCTTCCCCACGTATTTTAAGGATTCTGTACAATAAAAAACAAACAACCTGCACCAAACCCTAAAAATTAGAGTGAAAACCTACATAACATTATCTAATCAGTTAAAAAGGAGTTTGCATGCTGATCTTTAAGAAAAGCAAGCACTTGTGTCTTTGCTGATAACAGCATCCCAATTCAGAGAAATTCTTAAGACTAACCATGCCCAAAAGGAAGCTACCATTAATCAGAAACAGCCTATACTGGCACAATATAACAACTTCAATAAAAGTGAAATCTCACTAACTTCTCATCCTCTTTTGACTCACCTATCTGTCTTCACTTTTATATACTGTTATATAGATTAAAATATGTAAGAATAGATGAACTTCTTGCCATTGCAGGCAGCTGGAAACCTTACATTCCTTGGTATGGCTAATCTATAGCAAATTAATATCAAGCAGTGCAAGTTAGCAGAGTGGAAAACTGCTGTCAGTTTTTCATTCTTACAGGATACAGATACCTGCAAGAGAATTCAGCAAAGAGAAGGAGAAAAAAAAAAGTTCTACTTGATTGTGTTTATTATACAGCACCATCCTTTCACTGCATGCCTTCCACCTCTAACACTATTTCAACACTGCTATAGCCCGCACCTGCACGAATTAGGCTGCCACATGCATGACGGGTAACGCACAGTTGTTAATATCAGCACCACCCATCAGCGGAAGCAGGTCACTGCTAGTGAACTGCCTAGTTAATTCTCTCCCCTCACGTGTAAATGGCCATTAAGTCCTGTCAGAAAAAAGTTGTTTCTATACTAAAGAAGGGAATGGACGCAGTGAATTGTTGTTCTGATGCCCCGGCTCCAAGTTTTCACCTCGCTCCTTTGTTTACCTTACCGAGTCGCTTTCGCAACGGAGGGACCAAATACACGAGCAAAAAGAAAACCAACCGAGGCCTACACATGGAACAGACAATGACTCCACTACTCACGAGGATTTATACGCCCAGCCTTCACTGCTTGGGAAGGGACGCAGCACTGCGGTGCCGGGGTGAGGGGCGCCCGAAGCCAAGCGGGCCCCGGCGGTGCCGGGCCACGGGCACGGGCGGGCCCCACTGCGTCCTCTCCCGCGGTCCTCTCTCCTCCGGGCGTAACCCGCGGCCTACCCCGCTCCACCGGCGCCGGCCGCCCGCCAGGATCCAGCAGCACCGCGGCGCGGCCTACCTCGGCTGGCTGCAGCGGCCCCAGGCGCCTTCCCCCGGCGGCGCACCCTCACCCCCGCAGGCCTCAGCCGGGCAGGCCGCCGCTTTCAGACCCCTCTCCCCGCGGCCGGGGCCGTCTCTCGGCCCCGCTCACCAGGTCGGCCGTGAGGCCGTCCACCTCAGCTGCCCCGTGGGACCCTGCCCGGCGACGAGCCCACCCTCCCCGCAGCGCTGCCGCCCGCTTTGCCCGGCCGCCGCCACCGCCCCTTCCCCGCACCTTCTTGAGCTCGTTGTCGGAGGCCCCAGGCGGCACTCCCAGGATGTCGTAGAGCTTCGTGTCGGCCACGTTCGCCATGACAACGACGGGCGCGGGCCGGAGCGAGCCTAGAAGCTACGACGGCGAAACCGAGAGCAGCAGGAAAGCCGCCGTAACGTCACACGCAGACGCCTCACGTCACCACGCTGCGACGCGGGAGGAGCCAGCCCGCCCGTCCTCTTCACCTTTCGGTGGTGCGGCCCCACCTCCTCGGCCCACTTTGGGCACCTGACCCAGTTCCGGCGCGGTGCGGCAGGGGGCGCTTAGGAAGTCCAGGGGTTTGCGCTGCTACCGGTGACGGCCGCTCCTGGAGGCGGCAGTGGCTGAGGGGAGAATGATTCGGAGAAATCTCCAGGAACTCGTCAACAAAGTTTAAATTGACAAGCAGTAATTCTTTATTGCGGCCCCGGGAGACATGGGGGATCGCTCCTCCTAGAGTGTCTCAGCCGAACCTCAAACAGACTATGGTTGTATTGTTGCTTAACATGCATATTCATTAACCCTCATACATATTCACTAACCATCCGAGAACAGCTTTACATAATTCCACGCCCATTTTCACATGCACACAACAACGTGGTAGTGGTCTTTTGGGGGTAGTTTACTTCTTCCAATGATCTTCATCACTTCTGGCAGTCTTTGAAGCACACACAGTAAATAATGCTTACACTAGCTTAATCGGTTCGGTAACACTGCAGACATAATCATTCTGTCCTTCTATTTATCAGTTAGTTTAGCTGCAGCCCATCCTGAACATCTGCTAGTTTCAGATGCTCTTTATCTACACATCCTGTTTTTCTATCCTGTTTTTCTTACACCTATTTTTGTTCTAAGGTCATAAGGACCTAAAACTATGTCAGCTACAACGGTTTATCTTATACAAGGGTTCTCATTATGTTCTCTAGCTGCACACTATTTCTTTTTTTTTTCTGTGAAACAAGCATCTCAGTGAAACAAGCATCTCAGTTATTTTCCACTGCTAGTGTTACAAAGCCATCAAACTTAACATTACTTAGAACTTATTCTATCTATTTACAAAGGTTTGTATTTAATTTTGTGCCTCCTTGGCTCAAGCATTCGAGGGGAGGGGCATGAGGAAAGTACCGGAAGGGGCAGAGGGAAGGAGCAGGCTTGAGGGGGTGTGTGCCTGCGTGTCCCGGGCCACGGTTGTTGCCCTCACTGCTGACCCGGCGTGGTGACAGAGAGGCACTGTGAGTGAGAATAGGGCGCTTGGCTTTCTTCCCCGTTATCTTGAAGCCTGAAATCCCACTGCTTGCATGCACCCCCAGAGCCCTCCACCCAGCGCGGCTTCTTCTGGCTCTCAAAGTATGTCACTGAGGTTCGTAGGGCAAAGGGGCGACCGTGTGCCAGCCTGTCGCTTCGCTGCAAGCACCCATGCATTTTTCTTCAGGACGTATTGCTAAGGCTTCGGTAGTTACAAATAGCGTTGGTACCCATCTGCTCCATGTTTGCGTTTTGCTCCACTTCTGAGATCTTACAGCACTAGTTCCCATGCCAGGCCTGAAGTGACTCACAGGCACAAAATCCCAGGGCCCTAGCTAGAATCCACTTTTGGCAGGCAAATAAAAAGCTGGGTTGTGTTTAATTAGAGGTTTGTCTCTTGAAGCCTGGCCAGGAGAGCAGCTGCAGAGTTCTCAAGCGTGGTCTCTTGGTCATGAGCTGCTCGTTGGGCAGGGGCTGTCAGAAGGCTCTGGAGCTGTGGCAGGTGCCTGGCTGAGGAAGATGGGGTGGTCTCTTCAAAGGGATACACAACGAAAACCAGCTTCCTGCCCCCTCTGTGGGCAAGTCCAGGACATACTTCTTGGAGGGTGCTCCCTGAGGAGGAAGAAGAGGAATAGAGGAGAAGGATGAGGAGGAGATGAGCAAGGCTAAGCCACAAGGAAAGTCTGCTAGGAATAGATTGGTGACCTGGTGAGTGAGAGAGCAGAAAAGGCTCTTTGAAGTGATTAATGGATTTGTGGGGTAGAAATCTGCTGAGGGGAGGAGATCGGAGTGCTCAAAAGCCTCTTCCTGTTAAATAAGGACTTTCCATTTCTAGTTCTTTGACTCACATTGTGATTGCAATGGCTGTGTCGGAAAAAGCATTCTGAAGGTGGTGACTTCTCAGCTCCTTCTTAGGGTGATGTTTATGAGGCCCTAAATTTCATTGTTGTGTTTATTCAGTCTGGTATAATCAAATTCAGTAGACATCTGTAGTATCTGCCTATGGTATTGCAGGTGTGGCAGCAGTCAAGAGCTTCAAAGGATAATGAAGGCTAGTTTTGCCCTGCTAGTGGCAGGGTAGAGAACAGCTACTGGAAGGATAGTCCCATGGACTGTAATTACTAGTCTGGTTCAGACATGCACAGGAAAAAAAAAAAACTAAGTATGTTTCTTTGGTGCTTTCAGAGACTGTGTATACAGCATTTGGTAACTGCATGATTTAAGCTATGTGGCTAAAGCCAATAAGGCTTCACAATTTGGTTTACCTGTGTTCTGTACTACTTGGCTTCATCTTTTATGTTGGCAAATCTGAATTCGTCTACTCTAAGAACTGTCAGGCATGCACACCTGGCTTGACTGTTTTGGATTGTGTGATTGTGCTTGCTTATAGATTGATACATTTCTAGAGAACTTTTTTTTTTTCTCTGGTTGTTGTATAGGATTTTTGTTAAGTGGGAAATCAGGTAGGAAGTGTGTGGAGGAGCACTTATTTGCCCTACAATTTAGACTTACAGTTTCAGGAGCTGAGCAAAATCAGCAGGACAGATATAAGTATTTAAAATATCATAGGATAGCATTTATAGGTGTCTTTATATTAAAAAAAAAATAAAATCTAAAGATCTGAAAAGGTTGAGCTAATTCAAACCAGTGTGGTGTCATTCATATCTCTGCCTCTAGGGATGAAGTTCAACAAAAGTATGATTCAGCTCAGACACCTGTCCTGTGAGCTGAGAGGTTCCTTTGCAAGCCACAATGTGAAGCACCAGATAGATGGGTAGTGGGAATGGTAGGTAAACTTGGTGTATCAGCTTGATCCCAAGTGGAGGAGGCAGTTCAAAAGCAGTGTTTGCATACTTTCTTCTCCCTTGCCAAAATATTGTTGTCAGATCAGGCCTGTTTTAAATTTTACACAACCAAACCATGCAGTATATAATAAGAATACTCCTCTGGGATGAAATTCCACATTTTATTTTGAAGTGGAGCTAAAGAATCACGAGCTTGGATGATTACCTTTTTATTGAATTAAAGTGCAGATGAATAGCAAGGTAGAGTTTCCTCTTTCTGCATAATGCGTTTACTATAGAATTGTGAGTTGTACTGACAGAACATGTTAGACACACAGCTGAAGTAGTGTGTCCTTCCCTGCTTTTTTTCTTAACAATTGCAGATTGTCCTTGGCTTTCTGTATGTCTTCTCGATTTTTACTTTTTTTTCCTCTTCGTCCTTCAGATAAGAGGTTTTCATTCAGTTTGTAATACTACTGTTACACACTGTGATGAAAATCAGTTGCCATACAAAGTTTAGCTTGTTTTTAAATGGACTGCACAATTCTCAGCTGTACGTGATATTGTTTTAGCCTTACACAGGCACTAAAAGTGATCATTCAAATTCGATTCCTGTTTCAGACCTTTTTTTGCATTCTTTATATGAAACAAATTGGATTTCATTTTTAAGATGAAGCACTTTACAATGGTTCTTTAGAAACCAAGTAAGTACTGATTATGTTTGTCACTGGAGAACTGGAAAGGATCTGTTTCATGTTACTGCAAAAGAAAAATAACCCCCTTCCTTTAAGTTTATTTATGAGGTTATTTTACGTGTTTAAGATGGTCTTATCATGAAAATATAAGCAGGTGACACCAACTGCTTAAATCTAATACTATAAAATCAAGTTTAGATTTTAAAAAAAGTGCTCTTTTTAAGTACTCATGAAAAGGAATGCGGTTACTCTGAACAAATTACAGAGCCTACGTGGCCATTTCTTTGAACCTTTTTGATATCAGCTTTCATCAAGTAAGGCAGTTGGTGTATTGTGCACACTATCTGATTTTTAGAGTTTTTCAACTATGGAAAGAAAGCAAACCACTAAAGTACAAAAACCCAGAAACTTTTCAAGAATTTTAAGGCTAGTTAACTGAAGAGCCTGTTAGGAAGTGGGTAGCTGTCTGTTGGCAGGTGTAGAAGGCACAACAACCAGGACTTGTATGCTAGCCATCTGTCCCCTTGATGGTCAGGAAAAGGAGGCTGCCTGCCCCTGCCCCTGTTTTTCTGACCAGGGAAGCAGGCTGGAGGTTTGTGTTACAATCAGAACAACAGGTTCATTTTATAGTCCTGCCCCAGCTGTAGTGATGAAACTCAGGGCTTCCTGAGAGGTACCTCTGCACAGCACCAGTAACACGAGTTGCAAACCTTATTCCTTTTGCCATTTCCTGCCTCTCATTTTTGCTGTTCTTACACCTCTGTTTTTCCACCTGTCTCCTCCCAGATAGTCAACCCACCCCCAATTACTTATTCCCCACTGGTCCCAGTTTTGTACATCTGTACTTGGATTTGGGTTACTTAGAAAATCTCAGCCTTATATGATATTACTGATATTGTTACCTAGGTGCTGTTGACTTTGCATGACTTAGGTCACTGAAAGGTCCGTACTAGTCCCTTCCAATCATCTCTCATATCCGTTAATTTCTCCTGTAAGTGCCCCTTAAGCACCTGTGTGATCCAGCCACCCTCAGAGCGCTGTCTGTGACTTTTGTCACCATCTCGTAATGTTATTTTTAATTCCTAGTGATATTTTCTCATGTCATGTCCGGTAGCTTTCCACATCTTGCTCAATTAACTGAATCTCATGCTGAGACCTAGTCAGGGGCCTGTCATTTGCTTGCAACACTAACTGAGCATAGCTGATAGAAACACAGAATATTATAAATAATATATTTAAAATATAATCTGAATTGAATAAAACTTCCTTTTAACAAAGCGGTATGCATTTTTTTCATTAAAATGAAAGTAGATATCATTGAAGAGGGGAATACTGGCAGGTAGCAAGCTGAGAAGACTGTACTGTAGGAATCAGCTAAGGAGAAGGGAGATAGCTTAAGGGATTTTCCTTCTAGTTAGCAAGAAGAACTTACGGGTTCTACATTTTTAAATGCCAAGTTACACAGACAGTTAGGCTTTACTAGATTTTTCCATCTGAATGATATGTGCAAATCTTTTTTTCTTGAGAGTGTTTTGAGTTTGGATCTAGGTTTTGGGATGTGGTGTCAGAGATCACAGAGCAACATGGGAGAAGGGAAAGAGGTTTAATTTCCCTCTCATTAAAGAGATTTCTGTGTGATCAACAGTGTTTAGTGTTATGTGTAGACCTTTTTGAAAATTGTAAGGGGATCATAGAATCGTAGAATAGTTAGGGCCGGAAAGGACCTTAAGATAATCTAGTTCCAGCCCCCCTGCCATGGGCAGGGACACCTCACACTAGACCGTGTCACCCAAGACTCTATCTAACCTGGGCTTGAACACTGCCAACAATGGAGCATTTATCACTTTTTTGGGGAATTTGTGCCAGTGCTTCATGACCCTCACATAAAGAACTTCCTCCTTATATCTAACCTGAACTTCCCCAGTTTAAGTTTGAGCCCATTACCCCTTGTCCTGTCACTACAGTCGTCCCTGTGTCATGGTTTAAGCCCAGCTGGCAACCCAGAACCATGCAGCCACTTGCTCACTCCCTTCCTTCCTGCCCCCGCTCCTGGAAGGATGGGGAGAAGAATCAGAAGGATCTAACTCCCACGGGTTGAGATAAGAACAGTCCAGTAACTAAGGTATAACACAAAACCACTATTGCTACCACCAATAATAATAATGATAAGGGAAATAACAAAGGAAGACAATACAACTGCTCACCACCCGCTGTCCGATACCCAGCCTGACCCAAGCAGCAATCTAGCCCTTCCGGGTAACTGCCCCCAGTTTATATACTAGGCATGACGTGCTGTGGTATGGAATACCTCTTTGGTTAGTTTGGGTTAGGTGTCCTGTCTCTGCTTCCTCCTGGCTTCCAATCCTCCCTGCCAGAGCATGAGACTCAGAAAGTGCTTGGTCAGAGTAAACATTACTGAGCAGCAACTAAAACCATTGGTGTTATCAGCGTTGTTCCCAGGCTGAAACTCAAAACCACAGCACTGCACCAGCTACTAAGAACGAGAAAAATGACTGCTACTGCTGAACCCAGGACAGTATCCACTCGTTAATCCATACCATTCACATCATGCTCAGATCCCACATTTTTCAATATACTTATTCAATATACTTTTCAATATACAATATACTCTTGTCTCATATATATATATATACATCCACACACATACAAAGAAAGAGATATCATTTTTTAGTGCATGGACCAATCCCTATAAATCTGCTGGGTTCATCCTGTCCATGATGTCAGGCTCTATGTCTTGTAACAGTCTTTCAGAATAGAAAAGACTGTGTGTAGTGTTGGATTGTCACCTGCTGATGACACCTTGGAACTCATCTGGTCACTGCTGAGCTTGTCTGGTTTCATCAAAGTTCATTCTTTGTTGGGATGATGGTCTGAGGGAAGTCAGGCCAGTTTCTGGTGACGAGAAGACACCTAGCTGGTGGGCTGTAAAAGTGATACATAGCAGGCAACAGCATACAATTGAGTTCGTTGACTGTTTTCCCCTAAAATCAAATCCCCTCAAGGTACACATTGGACTTCCACATCTTCCTGCATTACCAAACAAGTATATCCAGGTCTCTGAGCAAAAGCACTCCCACGAGTGGGTTTGCCTTTACCTGAAGCAGGAATAACCCAGACTGTCTTCCCCAGCAAATTCTTTATGTGCACCACAGGAAATTTATCCCCTTGTACAGTACGTTAAAGTTCTGACTGGGCTGGGCCAGCCCTGTTGGCAGATCCTCTGGTGTTGACCAACCAGATGGCTTTTGGTAAATGTGTATCCCAATGTTTGAAAGTCCCACCACCCATTGCTCTCAGTGTAGTTTTTAACAGCCCATTGTACTGTTCGATTTTCCCAGATACTGGTGCGTGGTAGGGGATGTGGTATACCCACTCAATGCTACACTCTTTGGCCCAAGTGTCTAAAAGGTTGTTCCGGAAACGAGTCCCACTGTCTGACTCAGTCCTCTCTGGGGTGCCATGTTACCACAAAATCTGTTTTTCAAGGCCCAGGATAGTGTTCTGGGCAGTCGCGTGGGGCACAGTGTACGTTTCTTGCCATCCAGTGGTTGCTTCCACCATGGTAAGCACATGGCGCTTGCCGTGGCGGGTTGGTGGGAGTGTGATATAATCAATCTGCCAGGCCTCCCCATATTTATACTTCAGCCATCGTCCTCCTTACCAAAGAGGCTTTAACCGTTTGGCTTGTTTAATTGCAGCACATGTTTCACAGTCGTGAATAACCTGGGTGATAGTGTCCATTGTTAAGTCCACCCCTCAATCACGAGCCCATCTATATGTTGCATCTCTGCCTTGATGGCCTGAAGTGTCATGGGCTCACCAGGCCAAAAATAATTCACCCTTATGTTGCCAATCTAAGTCCATCTGCGCCACTTCAATCTTAGCAGCTTTACCCACTTGTTTCGTCTGGTGTTCCTCAGTGGCCCAACTCTTGGGTACTTGAGCATCTACATGGCGTACCTTCACCACCAGGTTCAGCATTCGGGCAGTGATATCTTGCCACAGTGCAGCATCCCAGATGGATTTACCTCTGCTTTGCCAGTTGCTCTGCTTCCACTGCTGCAGGCACCCCCGCAGGGCATTTGCCACCATCCATGAGTCAGTATAGAGATAAAGTACTTTTCTCGTTCAGCAATGTCCAAGGCCAGCTGGATGGCTTTCACCTCGTCAAACTTACTCAATTCACCCTCTCCTGCAGCAGTTTCTGCAACTTGTCATCAGGATGTCCATAGAGCTGCCTTCTATCTCTGATGCTTCCGAAGCACTGGAGGGGCCCACTGGACTAGATACTTGCCTGTACTATCCCACACACCCTGCCACTCATGGCTGTCCAGCCTCGGGGAAAATCTCTTTGTCCTCCTATACCATTGTCTAAGCCTAGACAAGACCCAAACCCATCTTTGCTTAACTTTTGAGATCAGACAAAATGGTAATGGGTAAAACATATTCTGTATGTGTGCCAACATGGTGATCCCCATCACAATAAGCAGTCAAGTCTCAAGGGTACCCAAAGGCCATTCAAAACCTTCAGGACTTTCAGATGATGCTGTAAATAGTCTGGTGCGGTGGGCTGGGAATGTAACGGAATGTCACTTTCATAGGCTGACCACCTGAGGAGGAAAAAAAAGAAGTGTAATTGCTAAACACTTCCATTATATACCTCCCACAGTATGGTGACCACACTGGGAACATAAGGCAGATCAATTTCATGATCAATGAATCTATTGTATTACAAGCCATTACCATAAAATACAGTGAAACAAGAACCTTAGCCCAGGCCCCCCAGCCAATAAAAACTAAGACAGCAAATACTGGCTGTAAATAAGGTACGACATGCTGAAACTCTGAGATCAAGAGCAACAAATCTGAGAGCCACTAAATCAGCATTGTGACGAGTGACTATTAATCCAAAACAATGAATGCTTATCACAAATACGATTGGACACACTCCGGTCAGATCTGTCATTATCTGGCCTTGAACACCGCCAAGGATGGAGCATTCACAAACTCCCTAGGCAACCCATTCCACTGCCTCACCACCCTAACAGTAAAGAATTTCTTCCTTATATCCAATCTAAACTTCCCCTGTTGAAGTTTGAACCTGTTACCCCTTGTCCTGTCTCTACAGTCCCTGATGAATAGTCCATTCCCAGCATCCCTGTAGCCCCCCCTTCAGATACTGGAAGGCTGCTATGAGGTCTCGGTGCAGCCTTCTCTTCTCCAGGCTGAACAGCCCCAGCTTTCTCAGCCTGTCTTCATATGGGAGGTGCTTCAGTCCCCTGATCATCCTTGTGGCCCTCCTCTGGACTTGTTCCAACAGTTCCATGTCCTTTTTATGTTGAGGACACCAGAACTGCACACAATACTCCAAGTGAGGTCTCACAAGAGCAGAGGGGCAAGATCACCTCCTTCGACCTGCTGGTCACGCTCCTCTTGATGCAGCCCAGGATATGGTTGGCTTTATGGGCTGCGAGCGCACACTGCCGGCTCATGTTCATTTTCTCATCAAGCAACATGCCCAAGTCCTTCTCTGCAGGGCTGCTCTGAATCTCTTCTTTGCCCAACCTGTAGCTGTGCCTGGGATTGCTCTGACCCAGATGTAGGACCTGGCACTTGGCATGGTTAAACTTCATAAGGCTGGCATCAGCCCACCTCACAAGCGTGTCAAGGTCCCTCTGGATGGCATTCCTTCCCTCCAGCATATCAATTGAACCACACAGCTTGGTGTCATTGGCAAACTTGCTGAGGGCACTCTCAATCCCACTGTCCATGTCACCGACAAAGATGTTGAACAAGACCGGTCCCAATGCCAATCCCTGAGGGACACCACTCGTTACTGGTCTCCAGCCAGACATCGAACCATTGACCACAACTCTTTGTGTGCGGCCAGCCAGCCAGCTCTTTATCCACCAAGTGGTCCATCTATCAAATTGACGTCTCTCCAATTTATTGACAAAGATGTTGTGTGGGACAGTGTCGAATGCTTTGCACAATTCCAGGTAGATGACGTCAACTGCTCTGCCTCTTTCCATCAGTTCCATAGCCCCATCATAGGAGGCCACCAAATTGGTTGGGCAAGATTTCCCCTTACTGAAGCCATGCTGGCTGTCACCAACCACTTCCTTGTTTTTCATGTGCCTTAGTATGCTTTCCAGCAGAATCTGTTCCAAGATTTTGCCAGGCACGGAGGTGAGACTGACTGGTCTGTAATTCTCCAGGTCATCCATTTTCCCATTCTTGAAAATGAGGGTTACATTTCCCTTTTTCCAGTCATCAGGAACTTCACCTGACTGCCATGATTTTTCAAATATGATGGCCAGTGGCTTAGCAACTTCATTCACCAGCTCCTTCGGGACCCGCAGATGGATTTCATCAGGTCCCATGGACTTGTGCATGTTCAGGTTCTTAAGATGGTCTCAGATCCTTTCCTGCAGTGGGCTTGTCTTCATTCTCACAGTCCCTGCATCTGCCTTCCATGACTTGGGTGGTGCGGTCAGAGCATTTGTCAGTGAAGGCTGAGGCAAAGAAGTCATTAAGAACCTCAGCCTTCTCCAAATCCAGGGTAGCCAGTTCTCCTGATAGCTTCCAGAGGGGGCCCACATTGTCCCAGATATGTCTTTATTTGCAATGTACCTATAGAATGCTTTTCTGTTATCTTTCACATCCCTAGCCAAGTTTAATTCTAAAGGCCTTAGCTTTCCCAACCTGGTGCCTAGCTTCCCGAACAACATCCCTGTATTCTTCCCAGGCTGCCTTTCCTTGCTTCCACCTTTTATAAGCCTCTTTTTTTCTTCAAAGTTTCCTCAGTAGCTCCTTATCCATCCAAGGAGGTCTCCTGGCCCTCCTGCTGCACTTCCTTCTAGTTGGGACGCAACACTCCTGAGCTTGTAGCAGGTGATCCTTGAATATCAACCAACAGTGTTGGGCCATCCTGCCCTCTAGGGCTATATCCCATGGAACCTTACTGAACAGGTTCCTGAAGAGTCCAAAGTCTGCTCTCTTGAAGTACAGGGCAGTGAGCTTGCTGCATGCTTTTCTCATTGTCCTGAGGATCTCGAACTCAACCATCTCATGATAGCTGCAACCAAGGCTGCCCTGAAGCGTCACTTTTCCAACCAACCCTTCCCTGCTGGTGAGCACGAGGTCAAGCATGGCACCTTTCCTTGTCGGCTCCTCTATTACTTGCAGAAGGAATTTGTCTTCCACACAATCAAGGAACCGCTTGTATTGCTGCTGGGCCATACCATCCCTCCAACAGATATCAGGGCGGTTGAAGTCCCCCATGAGAACAAAAGCCTGCAAGTGTGAGGCTGTTCCTATCTTTCTGTAGAGTGCTTCATGCACAGATTCCTCTTGATCAAGCGGTCTGTAACAGATCCCCACGGTAATGCCTCCCATCCCTGTTCTCCCTTTAACCCTGACCCACAAATTCTCTATTGACTGCTCCCCTGTTCCCATACAGAGTTCCATACTCTCCAGCCTATCCCTAACATGAATAGCAACTCCCCCTCCCCATCTGCTGGGCCTGTCTTTTCTAAAGAGCCTGTAACATTCCATTCCGACACTCCAGTCATACCTTCTTATCTTCTGGTTACTATGTTGTTCCTCCTAATCTTGACTCCTTTCATTAAAGGAACTATTTTTCCTCTGTCATTATTCTTGTAACTGTCCGGAGAGAGAATGGCAATAGGCAAACGAGGAAGAAGGTGTGCGTCGTAAGCAGGTCTCCATTTTCATTGCGGTGTCACCGGCGGCCTTTCTTGTCGCTAGAGGGAGCATTTGCTTGTTAAATTATTTTGCTCCCACTTGTGCGTGCCTCGAACATGCCCCTACTGTTTTGTTTTCTTTAAAAATCAAACCAAAACAAAGCCTTCACTTTGCCAGACGAAACAGTTTTCACTAAAATTACTAAATAACTAAATAACTAAAGTAACTGTCTGTCAGTTATGGCAGAAATACCAGGATGTTGAGCTGTTTCCATAGTAACTTGGAAATAGATGCTTAGGAACACAGTCTACTAAACTGAGAGTAAATTAAATTTGGAAAAACTTTGGTAATTACAGTGACTTTAGTGGGACTTCTGTGAATTCAATAACGTGTCAGTTTGATGAAAATCTGTTCCATATTGCCTGATCAGCCAGCTCAGGTAGTTGGCTATATTGTACTATGTGGGAAACTTTTTTGAATACAAGCCAGTGCTTCCGCTTGGGAGCTGGTAACAGAAATAATAGGAAGAAGAAGAAGGTCATCCTTTCAAAAACATGAAAATAATACATTTTGAAACCTATAAGTAACAGCTGAAAAGGAGAGGAAAACAAAAAATATTTGTAGATGCCAAACATTAAAATTAGAGGCTGACTTATATTTGCTATACATCTTGCAGTAAAAGGAAAGTGTAGGTAAGTGCTGTGCTGTGGGGAGTGGCAGCCAAAGCTGCTCTTCTGCTTTATTTAATGCCAAGTGTAATCAACTCTCATGATTATCTCATGAAAAAAGCTAGGACTTGTGACACGGTATTGTCTTTTAGTATTGAACACAGCTTTGTGTGTTAAAGGACTTTTCACTTCTTGATCCATCACTGAGGTAACAGAAGGAAAAACTCACTCCTTTAAAAAGTGCAGAGATTATCTCCTAGGCAATGAGGAGTAACTTTATGCAGACACCTGTAACTCCTAGTTCTCTTTTATGTTACTTAGGTGATTTTTATATGGAGTAGTGAATCAGAAGATAATTTTGAACATCCAGAATAAAAATTTTCTGTTTTCTTACTGGTCTCTTTGAAAAGCTTTAATGAAGAGAACCTATTCCATCTTGCAGTTCTATAAGCTGTAAATAAATATTTTGTGGTGCATTCAATTTAAGTTGGAAAATCAAACTAAGGAACTAAATGGAAGACACAGGAAGATTTTGCCTAGTATTCAAGAAACACATTTGGCAATAACCCTGGATCTTCTAATTACTAACTGAAAAGAGAAACTTCGTAATTTGAAGTACAGCAGAAACTGAGAGGAGCTTTTTCTGTAGTGTTCTTGATTGTAGGAATGTAGTATGTCAGTTAACAGAGATAAGGCACTCTGCTGTTGAACTATTTGAGGGGGAAAACCAGAAATTATAGAGTAAAAGGTGTGAGGACAAAAGAGGATGATGCACATTTTTTGAATTCTGTTACTGTGTGTGTATTTTTAAAAAATGGACAAAGGAACAATTTCAGTAATACTTCGTAGAAACCATATTGCTTATATCTGGCCATTAATATCAGCAGATCTTTAAGGCAGCATGCTGAGTGAGTTATGCTTGCTAAGAAATGTGGCCTTTTGATTTTTGTGTTACAACTTACAATTTGTTGTGAAAATTTTTATTTGTAGTTGAGTAGGTTAGCATAACCTCAGGTATAATTTCAAGGGAGTTCAGATATTGTGGACAGACTTCTAAAAATACATCCTTTTAAAAAAGTCAGCTTTAATCTTCCATCTTTCACAACCTATATAAAAATGCAGCTAAGATTTGTGGACAGATCTGGGTTTTTTCGATATTGCAGCATAGAACTAGTGTAGTAGTGGTTGCAGACTGGTTTTCTAGCTACACTCACTTGAAAATGAAGAAGAGCTTTTTTTCAACTGCATATGGGAACACAGTATGTGTGTTGCTAAATGTTTGTTAACTTATTAAGAGTTTGGCTTTCTATACAAGAAAAAAAAAAAAACAAACAACAAAACCTCAACAAATCCTCAACATCTGAAAGCAGCTTGAGTCCTTTAATATTCCAGTTTTATTAGCTAAAACCAGAAACAATCACAATTAATCAAACAAGCTTATATTACTAAGTCAATAAAATTACAATATATATATTTGATATACAGATTTGGTATATGGATTTGGCATACTGACAATTAAGCAAGCAGCTGACTTACACCGAGTATCTTGAGAGTCTCAGAAATAAGATGTCCTGGTAGAGATAAGATCTCATAACAATAGATACTTTGTTTCCAGATAAAGTGACTAATGAGCATAGATGCCCTTCAGCATTGCTCCAGCTCACATTCTACCTTCAGCGTTGCCTTTTCCTGTCAAGTGCAGGAACCTCTGGCCACTAACAGTTCCATGCTCCTGATAGGAAGCACCTCAGCTAATGATGTATGACAAAGGAGTGTACACTAGCACTGTCATAACATGTAGGAGAATGAGATTTCTTTACCAGTTGTGAGCTGACAGGGAGAGCAAAGGGCCTAGCTACAGCACAGCTCCAAGATGAGCTAAATCAAATCACAGTATCACAGTATGTTAGAGATTGGAAGGGACCTCAAAAGATCATCTAGTCCAATCCCCCTGCCAGAGCAGGAACACCTAGGTAAGGTCACACAGGAATGTGTCCAGGCGGGTTTTGAATGTCTCCAGAGAAGGAGACTCCACAACCTCCCTGGGCAGCCTGTTCCAGTGTTCCATCACCCTCACTGAGAAGAAGTTTCTTCTCAAGTTTAAGTGGAACCTCTTGTGTTCCAGTTTGTACCCACTACCCCTTGTCCTAGCATTGTTGCCACTGAGAAGAGCCTGGCTCTGTTCTTGTGACACTCCCCCTTTATATATTTATATACACTAATAAGGTCACCCCTCAGTCTCCTCTCCTCCAAACTATAGAGACCCAGCTCCCTCAGTCTTTCCTCATAAGGGAGATGCTCCACTCCCTTAATCATCTTAGTTGCCCTGCGCTGGACTCTCTCCAGCAGGTCCCTGTCCTTCTTGAACTGAGGGGCCCAGAACTGGACACAATATTCCAGGTGCGGTCTCACCAGGGCAGAGTAGAGGGGAAGGAGGACCTCTCTCGACCTACCGACCACCCCCCTTCTAATACACCCCAGGATGCCATTGGCCTTCTTGGCCACAAGGGCACAGTGTTGGCTCATGGTCATCCTGCCGTCCACTAGGACTCCCAGGTCCCTCTCCCCTATACTACTCTCTAACAGGTCGTTCCCCAACCTATACTGGAACCTGGGGTTGTTCCTGCCCAGATGCAGGACTCTACACTTTCCCTTGTTATATTTCATCAAGTTATTCCCTGCCCAACTCTCCAGCCTGTCCAGGTCCCGCTGGATGGCAGCACAGCCTTCTGGCGTGTCAGCCACTCCTCCCAGCTTGGTGTCATCAGCAAACTTGCTGATAGTACACTCAATTCCCTCATCTAAATCGTTGATGAATATATTAAATAATACTGGTCCCAGTACTGACCCTTGAGGCACTCCACTAGATACAGGCCTCCAACTAGACTCCGCCCCATAGACTACAACTCTCTGGCTTCTCTCCTTCAGCCAGTTCGTGGCCCACCTCACCACCTGATCATTCAGACCACACTTCCTCAGTTTAGGTATGAGGATGCTGTGGGAGACTGTGTCAAATGCTTTGCTGAAGTCAAGGTAGACCACATCCACCGCTCTGCCATCATCCATCCACCGTGTTATTTCCTCATAAAAGGCTAGGAGGTTGGTCAAGCATGACTTCCCCTTGGTAAAGCCATGTTGACTGCCCCTCATAACCCTCATGCCTTAAGATGGCATCAAGGATAAGGTGTTCCATCACTTTCCCAGGGATGGAGGTGAGGCTGACCGGTCTATAGTTACCCGGGTCCTCCTTCTTGCCCTTTTTGAAGACTGGAGTGACATTTGCTTTCCTCCAGTCCTCAGGCACCTCTCCCGTTTCCCAAGACTTGGTAAGGATGATGGAGAGTGGTCTAGCAATGACTTCCGCCAGTTCCCTCAGCACCCGCGGGTGCATCCCATCTGGACCCATGGATTTATGGATGTCCAGATTGCTCAGCTGGTCTCTAACCCATTCCTCATCAACTAAGGCAAACTGCTCCAGTGACTTGGCTTCATCTGAGGTCTCAGGAGTACAGGGCTCTTCAGGACTGCCTCCGGCAGAGTAGACAGAGACAAAGAAGGCATTCAATAACTCTGCCATCTCTGTATCCTCTGTCACCAGGGCACCCATCCCATTCATCAGTGGGCCTACCTTGCCTCTGGTGTTAGTTTTATCAGCTATGTATTTGAAAAAGCTCTTTCTGTTGTCCTTGACCCCTCTCGCCAGATTTAATTCCAAGGAGGCCTTCGCCATCCTAGCTGCCTTCCTACATCCTCTAGCAGCAGCCTTATATTCCTCCCAAGTGGCCAGACCCTCCTTCCATGACCTGTAAACTCTGCTCTTCCACTTGAGCATACCCAGTAGTTCCTTATTTAGCCACCCAGGTCTCCTGGCCCTCTTCCTTGACTTCCTACATGTCAGGGTGCTCTGATCTTGAGCTCGGAATAAGCAATCCTTGAATGCCAACCAACTATCTTGGGCCCCTTTACCTTCGAGCAGCCTTGCCCATGGGACTTCCTCTAGCAATTGCTTGAAAAGGCCAAAGTTTGCCCTGCTAAAGTCCAGGGTTGCAATTCTACTTGCTATTGTACTGGCCCTACCACACAAGATCCTGAATTCCACCATCTCGTGGTCGCTGCAACCAAGGCAGCCCTCAACCTTTACTGCTTTGACCAGCCCCTCCTTGTTAGTGAGGATGAGATCCAGCAGCGCTCCTCTCCTGGTTGGCTCATCCACCATTTGCATGAGGAAGTTATCATCCATACACTGGAGGAACCTCCTGGACTGTGGCTGGGTTGCTGTGTAGTCCTTCCAGCAAACATCAGGGAAGTTAAAATCCCCCACGACGACCACGGCCTGTGACTGTGAGGCTGCTCTCAGCTGCCTGTAGAAGGCCTCGTCAACTTCCTCACCCTGATCTGGTGGCCTGTAACAGACACCCACAACAGTATCACCCCTGCCAGCCTGCCCCTTAATTCTCACCCACAGACTCTCAACTCGCTCGTCATCTGTCCCTGGACAGAACTCAGTACATTGCGGCTGCTCTCGCACATAAAGAGCAACCCCACCACCCTGCCTGGCTGGCCTGTCTTTCCTGAAAAGGACATAGCCCTCCATGACTATATTCCAGTCATGTGAGCTGTCCCACCACGTCTCTGTAATTGCCACCAGATCATAATCCCCTGACTTAACCCAGGTCTCCAACTCCTCCTGCTTATTTCCCATGCTGCGCACATTGGTGTACAGGCATTTCAAGGAGGGAGCTGAGGTCACCGATTCCACCCTAGGATTATAGGAGGCCTCCCAGTCTTCATCAATTCTAGAGTGCTGCCCCACTGGGGCAAGCCCAGTTACAACCCCATCCCCCTTCAAATCTAGTTTAAAGCTCTCCAAATGAGCCCTGCTAATTCATGCCCCAGCATCCTTTTGCCTCGGTGAGATAAACCTTTCCCACGTGCCATCATCCGGACTGGAGCCTTAAAAAACCAGCTATTATCAAAGAATCCAAAGCCCTGCCTGAAGCACCAGTCTCGTAGCCAATTGTTTACAGACTGAATTTTCCCATTCAGTCCCACATCATCACCAGAAGATGGAAGAAGTGAGGAGAAGATCACTTGAGCCCCAGACTCTTTCACCATCCGCCCCAAGGCCCTGTAGTCTTTCTTCATCCCCCTCAGACAGCGGGAAGCAGCTTCCCCCCCACCTATCTGGAAGACCAGCAGTGGGTAGTAGTCTGTTGGGTGCACCAGGTTGGGGAGCGCTCTGGTGATATCCCTGATCTGGGCTCCAGGCAGACTACACACTTCCCTATGATGAGGGTCAACTCTGCATATCGGGCCCTCTGTTCCTCTCAGAAGGGAATCACCTACTACAATGACCTTTCTTTCTTTCTTATCAGAGGCAGTCTTGAGGTGCGAAATCGACCGCCTTTTCCTATGTGACCTTGTAGTCTGGCCTTGCATCACATCCTCACCTACCTCTCCATCAAGATCCAGGGCCTCAAACCTATTACGGAGGGGCACCTGGGGAAGCAGGGCAGGAAGGGAGGAAGGTTGCCCACGACTTCGAACTGGAACTTGTTTCCAGCCCTCATCGTCTTTTTGGTCCCTTACCTCTGCGCGACAGCTACAGGGCAGGGGCTGTCTCGGGCCATCCCCCTCTGTCTGAGAGGGCAGGGGGTCCATCCCCTTTTGGAGGGTATCTCCCTGGAACCGTTCCTGCTGGCACACCAGGGAGTTACTCCACCAGTCGATCTCCCTTTCACACTCCCTGATGGTCCTCAGCGTCTCGACCTCCTCCTTAAGTTCTGCCACCAAGCTAAGCAGATCTTCTACCTGCTCACACCTCACACAGGTGGAATGCTGGCCTCCCTCCCTCGGCAGCAGCAGGCTCTGGCACTCCCTGCAGCCAGAGACCTGAACAGCCACGGTTTGGGACGGGGTCTCTGTCTGAGTTGCTACAGTCTCCTTACTGCAAGCTCTCCTTCTGGAGGCGACCATATTGGTCAGCAGTCTGGGACACCAGCAACAGGGTCCACAACACGACCTGCTTGTTCCTCCCTGCGCCCGGTGGGCAGCGACCAGTCGCTGCCCTCCCAAAGGCTCTTTCAAGGCAAGGGGCAGGGGAGTGGTCGCCGTTACCGTGGGAACGCCCCCTGCCACGTCAGCCGCTCTCTCGCAAGGGCTGCTGGGGCTTCGGGGATCGGGAGATGTCGGGAATCGCGATGTCTCTGCGCTGTCCCCTCTGCTTTTCCTAATCTCTTCTGAACCTCGTGGTCTCTGAAGCGTGCCTGCTCCGGCTCTAGCTGTGCTAGCTCCGATCAGCTGACTGACTCATAATAAAAAATAATAGTTTCCTACTTTTACTGGCAAAAACTGTATCAAAAGAAGGGTGATATGACGAGGGGAGATCAATAGAGGAGTGAGTTCATCCTTTACAAAATGATTTAGTAATTGTTAGGAAAGAAAATGTACTGTGTTTGCCCTGAGAGACAAGGTACAACATATAAAATAGAAATGTGAAACATTTGTAGAAAATAGAAACAGAAATGTGAAAAAGGTGTTTTTTCCTTTTTCTTTTTTTGCTTGTAACTGCATGAACTCTTGCAAAGCTAAAGAGCACGATTGGAGCATGTCTGTATACGTGGGTTCTTATTCATCCCTGCTAGTTAGGTAGTGACGCTGAACAGACATGAATCTACTCAGCTGAACTGAGTGTTGAGTAACTAGGCAGGCTCTCATGAGGTAAAATGTATGAGAACCTCTGTTTCTGGAACTAATGTATTAGCCAAGCATTCAAAACAGATGGTAATATGGATTGTAGGGTACTTTATGCTGTGTCAAAAGAGGAGTGCTGTGTATATGCGGACCATGCCGGAGTGGTAAGAGACACCATGGCAAAGTTACGGGAGGGTTTAGAAAAATGAAGAAGGGAACGAGAGGCACACCAAGACTGGTTTACATCCTGGTTTACCCAATCACCATGGCTGACTTCCTTGATATCTATCTTGATGGGACTGATTGTAATGATTGTACTGGCACTGGTCCTCGGACCCTGTATATTAAATAAGCTTGTGTTTTTATTAAGAGCCGGCTAGTAATGGTTAACATTATGTTAGTAGAACGCCGGCAATTGCTTTGATATCGTGTTTAGTTAATGTTACCTCAAGTTATTTTACTTGAATTTAACTATCTGGACAAATCCAAACCCCTGGGAGACCTTTTTGGACATTGTCACCCTCTCTTACCACGTAGACTGGCCCCCTACGTGGTAACAGGCGTGCACTTTTAAAGGTTGGAACGCCCGAACGTCATGCTGAGTGAAGGAAACAAAAACTCATCACAGTCAGGTCAACGTTGCCTGCACAGGGACACCCGCTAGGGTCGAGTCTGTCACCTCACACAGCAGTGATGCCTCTCGGAGACAGTTTATCGATGGTCTTCCCAGGGCCCATAAATTCGATCTGGAATACAATACCTCAGAGAGATCTTGTTTTTCAGCTATAATTGTTCTCAACATTCCCTTTAGTTACCCCCAATCTTACCTCGTTGTTCCAATATACCTCTTGATTACCTTTTACTTAATGTGCCTTATGTTTTCTACTCGAGTTTGTGATCTATAGGATAAAATTATTTTACGGTACAAAGTGAAAATAAGGTTCTTTTAGTATGTTTTGTATCCAATAGTATGACATATATTCTTTAAGCTTGTTACATTTTAGTTGATATAGTTATGCATAGGGAGGGGGGAAATGTGGGTAGCCAGGGTCTGGCAGCCGGAAGATATCGCGCTGTACGGAAAGATAGGGCCCCTCTCCTGATAGCCAATAGCATTTAGTTTATGATGTAAGCGGACGGAGGTGACTTCACGTATCTCGGGTATATAATGCCATGTCACGTGCCAATAAACACCATTTGCCGTCCACCACATTGGTGTCTGTGAGCTAATGGCCCAGTCAGCCAGGGGTGGGCCGTTGCACCGTTCCTGAACCAGGTCGCCAGGCCCACTAGAGGCAACAACTTTACAAGCAAAATAAGATTTAGGGCTTCATAAATTTTTAGTAAATGCTTATCTCCTACGATTGTGGTGACCTAAAGGATGAGAAATAATAACAGACTGTTTTTCCGTTTTGTTTTTTTTTCCCCCCGAATTAGGATTTTAAACCTAGTGTATGCTGCTACCCTGAACAGTTACAGTGAGTTCCTTAGGCCTGTGCACTAAGATTCCCATCACTTCTACCTAAGTAGTAAATAACTTATTTTTCAGAACGGTAGTGATTTAAAACAGTTACAGAGGAAGTTTATGATCTCTTGCACAGCCAGCTACACTTCATTTTCCACTCTGGCCCAGTATCATCGCTGATAGCAGTAGCAAGATCTACAATTTGTTTAGTATGAACGAATGATGTTATACAGATAAGATACCGCATCAATTTTAGTGCAGGAAACTTGCTTGGTAAATACCAGTTACATTCAAAACTGCACAAATAATAGAACCTAAATTTCTTCTTCACATAAATCCAAACCATGTATTTTTTATACACTTTTATATATGTAACACAAAACCTAGCTAGTGTCAACTCAATAATGAGTTTCATGTGACTTAAAGTAGTTCATCAGCTGATTGATTTTTTGGCTTCATTTCATATTTTTAGTCTCAACAGTGGAAAATTGTCAGAAGTCTTATGGTCATTTTTGGCATCCAAAGATCCTAGTGGCTTTGTGTGTTTGGGAGATAGGTTGGGAATAAGATTGGTTTAGAATATTTTTTTCTTCTTTTTCTGCTTGCAACAAATAAAGAAGTATATGATCTGGAATGATACTTAGAACTTATGTAGAAAATCTGGATTTCATATAAAAATATGTATAATTGTGTACTTGTGTTACAGTCTGCATGTGTTTACTCTTCTCGACTGAACTAGTAGCTATCCTATTCACTTTTAGTGAGGAGGTAAAGGCTATAGAGATTATGATGAGATTTACTTTTTTCCTGACTGACCTATTTTCTTTTAAATACTATTCAATAACCTTTCTTTTACTGTGGTTTGCTTTGTACTTTAAGGCAAAATTGATCCCTGAACAGAAGGTTGACGTGAGAGTTACATGCCTTTTAAATTCTATGTAAACTCCACCTGGTGAATCGGATTTATAATGATATTTTGCAAGGAACTCAACTTCACCTTCAAGACGTGGTTAAAGAGTTTTTATCTTCATAAAGTAAGCCATTTGTGACGAGAGACACTGCTTAATATGAGTTGAAACAAGCTTCACTTTTTTCATTCTGAATGTCTTGATATTTTGAATAGCAGTTGTAAACAGTAATCCCTATTTTCCCCTTGTCACAAGACTCTTTCTTAACATCTGTTACCTCATACCTACCTACTGACAGGGATTAAGAAAGTATCATCTCTATGTTCAATGCTATTGTCATACTAGATCAGACTGTCATTTTGCTGTCCCTAGGTCCTGTTGTGATGCCTATAAACAAACTCCTTGAGGAATGTGTATCCTTAAAGGCTGAGTTCAAATATATAAAATTTGGGAATTTAATTGAAATTTTAAATGGAAGTTTTTACATACTTTGCAATTCACTTACATTATGAGTGTTTTAACTTGGACTCTTTATCTATGCTGTCATCCAGACATTCTTGATGTGCTTAACTGTTGGTCTTAATAAGTAAGTTCTACAGCTGAACAATCATCTCTCCTTATGAATATGGGCCGATTCTTTGAATGGGACATGTTTTTCTACTTTTATGCTTTTATTTATTAGGGTGAAGATCTTTGGTCTCATTTTTGTGTTAGTTCTTGTACCCAAGGCCAGAATTTAGTCCAAATATGTATTAGTATTAATTCCAGATGAAAACAGTGTGGAACAAAGTAATGTTTTAGTTCACTTAAAGACTCCAAGTTACACAATAATATCTACTATTTTAATGTATTGTCATTATTCAGGAAATAAAGTTTGTGTTAGCCTTTACAAACTAGCACATTAAATCATATTATAGGGAAGGAGTTGTAGATAGCATGGTCTTGGATTCCAAAAACATACAAGAATTTATTTCCAATTTCTTTTTTTCTGCAGTCACGAACCAGTAGAAACACTAGAAGAGTACATACAGTAGCTGTGCCGGCAAGAAATTTAATTCGAACTGTGTTTCAAAAGTTTAGACCTGTGCCTGTATACACTTACTTACATGTCCCTTGTCATTATTAGCAAAACTGCCTTTAATAGATTTTATAAAAGATAAATGAGCAGTGATTTAACCGATAAATGAGCAGTGATTTAACCGAAGAACACTTCAGTTAATTTGAACAAATGCATGAGTATTTATTTGTATTTGCTAAAATAATTATTTTAAAGCATAACTGAGTCGTGGTTCTGATGATGTTTTTAAAACAGATTTCATGTAAGGCTTTACTATCTGATCTAATGTCTAAACTACGAACAGTCTTGCAGTCTTCCAAGACACTTGCTCAACTTGTTTCAGGCAACCTTATTACTGCTTTTCTACCTTGGTCTATAGCTAGTTCTGAGATAATGTCTTGAAGGCTTGCTGGCAAATACATCTTTTTGATTTAACAGGATATCCTTGGTGTTTCAGGCTTTTTTGTGGTTATTGTTGTTGTTGGTGGTGGTTTATTTTTTTTTAATGTGGGCTATTCCAGCAGCACGACTGCCAACACAGCACATTTTTAGCTGTGCACAGAGATATCCTAACCATTCTTCTTGCTTCTGCCTATTTACCGTGGAGAAAAAATACTTGTCTGATTCATATAGCTTAGTTCTTAGGCTCAGTTTGTGAAATTGGCAGCCTTGGTCTCTTAGAGTTCCAGGTCTAGAATCAACTAGATAATGCAGATCAGACTGAAATGTGTGGACAGAATTTGAAGATGAAACTTGTATAGCACCCATCAGCAATTTGCCTGCTTTGAAAATGTCACTACATTGATTAGTGCTGACCTGATAGTTGATTAACTGCAGTTAAAACTTACGATAAAGGAACAATCATCCTCTCTAACTTTCTGTAAAAACCTAGAGCAGAAAATGCATCAGTGTTTGCATCTCTGTGCATTTTGGACTGTATGACAGCATAGAACATAGACAGGAATAACTTCAGAGTATAAATCATAGAATCATAGAATCATAGAATCATAGAATAGTTAGGGTTGGAAAGGACCTTAAGATCATCTAGTTTCAACCCCCCTGCCATGGGCAGGGACACCTCACACTAAACCATGCCACCCAAGGCCTCATCCAACCTGGCTTTGAACACCGCCAAGAATGGAGCATTCACAAACTCCCTAGGCAACCCATTCCACTGCCTCACCACTCTCTCAGTAAAGAATTTCTTCCTTATATCCAATCTAAACTTCCCCTCTTTAAGTTTGAACCCATTACCCCTTGTCCTGTCACTACAGTCCCTGATGAATAGTCCATCCCCAGCATCCCTATAGCCTCCCCTTCAGATACTGGAAGGCTACTATGAGGTCTCCAAGCAGCCTTCTCTTCTCCAGGCTGAACAGCCCCAACTTTCTCAGCCTGTCTTCATACGGGAGGTGCTCCAGTCCCCTGGTCATCCTCATGGCCCTCCTCTGGACTTGTTCCAACAGTTCCATGTCCTTTTTATGTTGAGGACACCAGAACTGCACACAATACTCCAAGTGAGATCTCACAAGAGCAGAGTAGAGGGGCAGGATCACCTCCTTCGACCTACTGGTCATGCTCCTTTTGATGCAGCCCAGGATATGGTTGGCTTTCTGGGCTGCAAGCACACACTGAAGCCGGCTCATGTTCATTTTTTCATCAACCAAAACCCCCAAGTCCTTCTCTTCAGGGCTGCTCCGAATCTCTTCTTTGCCCAACCTGTAGCCGTGCCTGGGATTGCTCTGACCCAGGTGTAGGACCTTGCACTTGGCATGGTTAAACTTCATAAAGTTGGCATCAGCCCACCTCACAAGCATGTCAAGGTCCCTCTGGATGGCATTCCCTCCCTCCAGCATATCAATTGAACCACACAGCTTGGTGTCATTGGCAAACTTGCTGAGGGCGCCCTCAATCCCACTGTCCATGTCACTGACAAAGATGTTGAACAAGACCGGTCCCAACACCAGTCCCTGAGGGACACCACTCGTTACCGGTCTCCAGCCGGACATCAAGCCATTGACCACAACTCTTTGTGTGCGGCCATCCAGCCAGTTCTTTATCCACCAAGTGGTCCAGAAAATTATTAAGGCTTTATAAATCTCTATTGACTTGACAACTTTATATGCTAAAAGGGAATTCCTGTTTATATAAATATTAGTGGTTTAGAATTCAAACTTCTTGAAGTGACTGCTTCGTGGGAACATGAAGATCTAGTTGTGTAATAGAGGCCTTTTATTTTAGCAGAAATTAAAAAAACTGTACAGAAAAATACTCACAGGATTGCATCTCCAAGCCTGAGATAGCTATATGTTAATGTTACAGTTACCTTCTAGTATATTTATTTTCTGTCTGTTCTAAATCTGAATTTATACCCTACAGGAGGAAAACAACTTGATACTTTATTTTTGAAGGCACTGTCAGTCACTGTACTAGGCTCCTAGATTACCTGTGAAAGGTGGGACAGAAGGTCTGTTGTGAGCTTGCTTTGCAGTCATGTGTCTGCTGACTGCATACTTATGAATAACTTTCTCCAGCTGACTAGCACAGATAGTGACTGTTCATATCTTTCCACCCCTATGTGGACTTCAGTAACTATCACATTCTTTTCTGAGTCTGCTTGAAATCTTTAAAGTGTATTTCCCCAGCATCCTATAAATTCTGGATCTCCTTTAACTTGAATGAGGCAGGGAGGGAGGGCACACAGCTATTGCTTATAAGCTGTTTCCTGTCATATGCTTTGTAAGTTCAGCTTCTTTTTTCTTGTCTCAATATTGTTTGTAGCTTATCTGTAAATAATGGTGAAACAGAAAAAAAAAAAATAGAGACAAATAGCAAAAGGTTTTATCCCTTTTTGTTTTAAAACATCATATGTATTTTGGGGTTGCTTATGCTTAGGATACGTTGCTTCACAGTGTACTACTTGGACAGATGTGATATACGCTTTGCCAAAACAAAGTCTGTAATATTCAACTATCTTCTCTAAAGCTTATGTTGGAAGGTTGGATAAAGTAGCATTGAGACAGTTTTGTTTTGTCAGGGTTGTCTGGAAGTAAAATTTTTGAAGCCATATGGATGAGGAATGTTGTACTTTAAGTGCATGAAAACAGCATTAGTAAAATTTGCTTGAAGTGGTTTTTGGTAGTCCATATTTTGTTTTCACTTAATACGGTATAATTAGAGGCATTCTTTTTACAGGAAAAAGTAAAAAAAAAAAAAAAGGCAGAACCACATCTAGCACCCAGTTTTCTGGGAAGAAAGAATCTAGGAAGGAGAAGGGGAGGCATATAATGCTTGTTTTCAAGGAAGCAGTACTGAATAAAAAGAGCAGGAGAACCCACAACACTACAACTGGATTTATACTTTTTGTTCAATCAGTGTAACGTATTTTGTTACACTAATCATACATGCGATATTGTAACAGAATTATAAACTCCATGAAGAAGTAGCAAACTGCTATGACAAAACCAGTCATGTAAGCAAAGCATCACTGCTGCTATTCAGAAAGATAGTAATTATGTGGCTTCTTTCTTGGAGGTGTGGGTAAGAGTAGGGTAGGATAATGTCGGCCCAGAATGCCTTCTGACAGGAGAAGAAAGCCTTATCCTGTGCCATACTTCCTCCTGTCTTCTCCAGAAGCCCCTCATGCTAGGTTTTACAGAAGCTGACAGATACAGGTGAAAAATTTGTTCTGTTTTTGTAAAGGAACCACATTATTCCCAGATCCTGGGGACAGAAAGGAAGCAGGTTCTTACAGGGGTCATTTTTTGCTTATGGAGATGAAGGCATTCCATAGGATTACTACATAGAATCATTCATTTTTTAAGGGTGAGACATGGGGAGAAGAAGGAGCTCTAAAGCTATAAAACTCCACCAACTCATCTATCAAGATCTCTGTGTAGAGTTTACCACTCATAGATACAGCAAATGGCAGCACCATTGTGAGTTTGCTGCCCTCAACAGCCTCTGAGTTAGGCCACCTGCTTTGTACGTGCCTAGAGCTCTCTATGCTCTTTGGTTAGAACATGCAGTTATTTTGTGAGCACCTGAAAATAAGTATTTCATGTATTATAAAAACTATACTTATTTTACACAGCTGTTACTTGTGTGAGTAGATTCATCAAAGACAGTAGACTTGCTTAACTGTGCAGCTAAGTAAGCCATAATATATCTTATCTTTGTCAAGCAATTGGTATCTTGAATTGAGAACTGCTATAGGCATTTAATTACCATAAATGATTGAGACAATAATTATTATACTGTCTTGTATTTGACTGTTCTGTCACCAGAAATAAATGTAGAAGGACTTCAGAATTGTTAGACAATTATTTGTACTAGATTTTATATGCTTCTTAGATTGCTGTTAAAAAATATAATCCACAAATTGTTTACAATACTAAACCAGTTTAAAACCTATTATATATTTAGTTTGTTTATCTGTTCTTTTGATATTTGCTTACAAAAAAACCCAACCAAACCCCAAGCTTTTCTTGAACCATGTTTTGAAAGGATAGGTATCATCTTTGGAGTTCAGGATTTCTATTCTAGCCCTCTCTTTCCCTGTGAGAGCAAAAATATGTGTCTGGCCTTTTGAGCTTGTTGTGGCTCAGGACATGCAACACTGGAACTTGCAGCCTTTCATCTCCCTTTTTTTCTAATCTGTTTTCATAGCCACAGGTACAAATGAAGTCTTTGTTTCCATTTTCTCTAATTTTCTGCTTGATTCCCCTCAAAGCAAGCTTTTTTAAGAGCCTTTAAATAATCAATTACTGTGATGCTCTTTTCTTGAAGCGTTACAGGCTTTGTTTCTCCAGGGAATGGACTATATGTTTTGTTTAGTACTGTAACCTATAAATTACTTTCTTTATGGAACTGCTTCTTTTACTTTCAACTGAGGAAATGACTGGGCATTAGATACAGGCAATCATTTCCTGCCTTATAGTGTAACAGTCCCAAACCAGTGGTACCCAGAGGCAGCCTTGTGTTTCACAGGTTTCTTAGTCAGCTGCTGTATACCTGTGGAACAGCCCTGTGTCAAGTGCTTCCTCAGCGTGACTCCACTGAGTGAAAACACTGGCACGTGGCTGTCTGGTGACAGTATCAATCAGTTGTAACAAAATATTTCACTCCAAAGTAAACATTTTTGTATACATTATACTCATCTATAGTCAGTGTTAGGTGTGGGAGAAGAGAAGGGAGAAAGATATGCATGGGAAAGATCCCAATTAAAATTTTGTAATGAGTTTCCAATGCAGTATGTTACATACATTTACTAACCACCCAAATTTGTGCAGTGTTCCCATGTGGTAGTTACTTTGACCATAGATGAGCCGGATTCGAGCATAAGAACCAACCCAGCAGCAGGATGGATTTAAGCTAGCAAAGTGAGATTCTTCAATTTAATATCAACTATAGTAAATAACCCTTGCTGGCATTCTCTGTGACCATTCCAAAATTTATGGAATTGTGTTATTTAAATTGAATAAAACTCAAAGTTACTACAAACCCTGGAGTTTTCGATGATGCTGTAGACAAGCTGTTTGTTCTTTTTCCCCACATTTTTGCTAGTTTTGGTGGGTTTGGTGTTTTGTTTTTTGGTTTTTTTTTTGCTTCTGAAAGACAAAGGAAACACAATTCACCTGGGTTTATTAGCTGCCTCTGCTTCAGAACAGGTTTTTTTCATTACTGTTATTCTCTTTTCTGTGTCAAAATAGTTTCATATGCATTGTGACTATTTTTTCTTTGGTATTTCTAATATCATTCCCATTAGAAGTGGGAGGAATGTGACACAACCAGATTACATGAGTGTACTCTTGGCCAGGAAATGGCAATGTAAACAGTAATTTGCTTATAAATATTTACTCTAGAAAAACATGACCTGAATAATGAGCATCACCTGTTCATATGCGGGCAAAAATCTAGTGTCAGCATCATCCCTATAGCAATAACAATGCCCGTTATTCTGGTTTCAAACAACTTGAAAAGATCTAACATTAATCATAGAATCATAGAATCATAGAATAGTTAGGGTTGGAAAGGACCTTAAGATCATCTAGTTCCAACCCCCTGCCATGGGCACGAACACCTCACACTAAACCATGTCATCCAAGGCTCTGTCCAACCTGGCCTTGAACACCGCCAGCGATGGAACATTCACAATTTCCATGGGCAACCCATTCCAGTGCCTCATCACCCTCACAGTAAAGAACATCTTCCTTATATCTAACCTGAACTTCCCCTGTTTAAGCTTAAACCCATTCCCCATTGTCCTATCACTACAGTCCCCAATGAAGAGTCCATCCCCAGCATCCCTTATAGCCCCCCTGTCCTGGGTTCAGCAGTGGCAGTCAGTTTTTTTCTCCTTCTTAGTAGCTGTTGCAGCACTGTGTTTTTGACTTTTGGCCTGGGAACAAAAAAAACTGATAACACTGATGTTTAGACTGACCAAGGACTTTGTGAGTCTCATGCTCTGCCGGGGAGGAGGAGGGGCCGGGAGGAAGTGGGGACAGGACACCTGACCCAGACTGGCCAAGGAGGTGTTCCATACCACAGCACGTCATGCCAGGGGATGTAACTGGGAGCTACCCGGAAGGGCACGTCCCCTTTTTGGTCGGGCTGTCTTTTCCGGCGGGCGGTATCGTATTCTCTTCCCTTGTTATTTCTCTTGTCGTTGTTATTGTTGGTGGTGGCAGTGGTGATATGTGTTATACCTTAGTTGCTGGACTGTCTTTATCTCAACCCGTGGGAGCTGCATTCTTTTGATTCTCCTCCCCGTCCCTCCAGAAGCGGAGGGAAGAAAGGTGGTGGTGGGGAGGGGGGGGCAGTAGACTGCGTGGTTCTAATTTACAGCTTGGGCTTAAACCACGACAGTTCTATTTTGGCGCCCAACGTGGGGCTCGAAGGGTTGAGATAACGACAGATCTGACCGGAGTGTGTCTAATCGTATTTGTGATAAGCATTCAGTGTTTTGGATTGATAGTCACTTGTCACAATGCTGATTTATTGGCTCTCAAAGTTGTTGGTTTTGATCTCACAGTCTCAATATGCCGTAGGTTACTTAGAGCCTGTATTTGCTGTGTTAGTGTTTTTCAAGTGTGGGGCTTGGGCTAAGGTTATTGTCTCATTGTATTTTATGGTAATGACTTGTAATACAATAGAAAAATTGATCATGAAACTGGTCTGGCTTATGTTCCCAGTGTGGTCACCACCTTTATACTTTGGGAGGTATATAATACAAATGCTTAGCAACTATACATCTTTTTTCTCCTTCCTGGGTGGTCAACCTATGAAGGAGACATTCTTTTACCCTCCCAGTGCCCCTTCCAGACCGTTTACAGCATCGTTTGAGAGTTTTGAAGTTTTTGAGTGGCCTTTTAATATTGTTGAGACCTGTTTGCTGATTGTGATGGGAGTCACCATGTTGGCACGCATACAGAGTGTGTTTTGTCCACAACCATTACGTCTGATCTCAAGAGTTAAGCAGAGTCGGGTTTGGGCCTTGTCTGGGGTTAGACGACAAAATAGGGGGACCGAGAGATTTTCCCCGAGGCTGGACAGCCAGGAGTGGCAGGGTGTGTGGGATAGTATGGGCAAGTATCTAGGTCAGTGGGCCCCTCCAGTGTTTTGGAACTTCACCACCGAACAAGTGCAAAATCCAGAAGAATTAGTAAAACACTTAAATGAGGTGTGCTGTCATCCTGGTCATACCAGAGAGGGACAAATCATGTCAACGTGCTGGGGCTTGGCCTATGCTTACCGGGCCTTGTTCAACACTATCCAGCACCTTCAAAAGGAAAGAAATGTCCCTGCATCTGAGGGCGAAGCAACAGACAGCACAGCTACTCCAGCTCCGAGCACAGCAGCTACACCACCCCTAGCGACAAGTACAGCCACTACTCAAACTTCGACTGCAACAGACAGTGCAGCTACCCCAGCGACAAGTACAGCCACTACTCAAACTTCAACTGCAACAGACAGCGAAGCTACCCCAGCTCCAACCACAGCAGCTACACCACCCCCAGCAACAAGTACAGCCGCTACTCAAACTTCAACTGCAACAGACAGCGAAGCTACCCCAGCCCCAACCACAGCAGCTACACCACCTCCCGCGACAAGTACAGTTGCTACTCAAAGCACAGTGATAATGACTGCAGCTAAACCAGAGGACCAATTCGTACCAATATCGATTGCCCCCATACGCAAGAGAAAAAGCAAAAAAGAGGCAAGAAGGGTGAAGCAAGATGAAGAAACAATGTATTCACCACCCGGGCCACCATCTGATCAGGAGTCATCATCCCATGACGAAGAAGAAGAAGAAGAGGTGACTTCTCGACCTCGGACCTCAACCGAGCTACGGAATATGTGAAAAGATTTTACCTGTCAACCAGGGGAGCACATCATCACCTGGTTGCTACGATGCTGGGACAATGGGGCCGATGGTCACGAACTAGGAGGTATGGAAGCCAAGCAGCTGGGATCACTTGCTAGAGAAGGGGGAATTGACAAAGCAATTGCAAGAGAGAAAAAGTCCCTCAGTCTTTGGAGGCGGCTCTTGGCAGCTGTGAAAGAAAGGTTTCCATACAAGGACAATGTTACGAGTCGTTCGGCCAAGTGGACTACTTTAGACAAAGGCATCCAGTCTCTGAGGGAATCAGCCATCGTAGAGATGATCTATCACACCAAACCGAATAACGGAGATATACCCATAGACCCAGATGAAGTCGAATGTACACGACCCATGTGGCGAAAACTTACACGGAATGCACAGTCATCATATGCCCATTCATTGGCAACAGTAACCTGGGGTGACATAGTAACACCAACAGTGGATGAAATGATTCACAAACTCCGAGAGTTCGAAGACAATCTCACCCCTTCCCTCATCTCAGCTGTGGAAAAACTGTCCCAGGATGTCAAACAATTGAGGGACGATCTATCTGATTTATCCAGCTCCTCACGTGTACCAACATACGTCTCAGCTGTTAACAAAAGACGTCCTATTGTTCAAGACAGAAGATATAGAAGGCAAACACCACGGGCCACCCTATGGTTTTACCTGCGGGATCATGGAGAAGACATGACGAAGTGGGATGGAAAACCTACTTCAGCTTTGGAGGAACGGGTGCATGAATTGAAAATAGGAACAAGGGTCAAGACTAATCATCCCATGAGAGCTGCGGCTTCAGTCTCTGGTGAGCAGGTTCCCAGATGGAGCGGAAGAGCTGATTTTACTCCAGCTCCTGTGATAACGAAGAATAATCCCTTTCAACACGACTTAGGTGTCCAACATTGTGATGACTGTTAGAGGGACCCTGCCTCCAGCCAGGTGGAGGTAGGGGACAATCGGATTTACTGGACTGTGTGGGTCAGATGGCCTGGCACATCAGTCCCGCAGAAGTATAAAGCTCTCGTAGATACCGGTGCACAGTGTACCCTGATGCCGTCAAGCTGTCAAGGGGTGGAACCCATCTATATCTCTGGAGTGACAGGAGGATCCCAAGAGTTGACTGTACTGGAGGCTGAGATCAGCCTGACTGGAAGGAAATGGCAAAAGCACCCCATTGTGACTGGTCCAGAGGCTCCATGCATCCTCGGCATAGATTACCTCAGGAGAGGGTACTTCAAAGACCCAAAAGGGTACTGATGGGCTTTTGGTATTGCTGCTTTGGAGACTGAGGAAAATGAACAGCTGTCCACCTTGCCTGGTCTCTCAGAGGATCCCTCTGTTGTGGGGTTGCTGAAGGTCGAAGAACAACAAGTGCCAATCGCAACCACAACAGTGCACCGGCGGCAGTATCGCACCAACCGAGACTCCCTGATTCCCATCCATAAGCTGATCCATAGTCTGGAGAGTCAGGGAGTGATCAGCAGGACCCGCTCACCCTTTAATAGCCCCATATGGCCAGTGCGAAAGTCTAATGGAGAGTGGAGACTAACAGTAGACTATCGTGGCCTGAATGAAGTCACACCACCATTGAGTGCTGCCGTACTGGACATGCTAGAACTTCAGTATGAGCTGGAGTCAAAGGCAGCCAAGTGGTATGCCACGACTGATATTGCCAATGCATTCTTCTCAATTCCTTTGGCAGCAGAGTGCAGGCCACAGTTTGCTTTTACTTGGAGGGGCGTCCAGTACACTTGGAACCGACTGCCCCAGGGGTGGAAACACAGCCCTACCATCTGCCATGGACTGATCCAGAATGCACTGGAACAGGGGCAAGCTCCAGAACACCTGCAGTACATTGATGACATTATTGTGTGGGGTGATACAGCGGAAGAAGTCTTTGAGAAAGGGAGGAAAATAATCCAAATCCTGCTGAAAGCTGGTTTTGCCATAAAACGGAGTAAGGTCAAGGGACCTGCACAGGAGATTCAATTTTTGGGAATAAAATGGCAAGATGGACGTCGCCAGATCCCTACAGATGTGATCAACAAAATAATAGCAATGTCTCCACCAACTAATAAGAAAGAAACACAAGCTTTCTTGGGTGCTGTGGGGTTCTGGAGAATGCACGTCCCAAATTACAGTTCGATTGTAAGCCCTCTCTATCATGTAACCCGGAAGAAGAATGATTTTAAATGGGGCCCTGAGCAACAACAAGCCTTTGAGCAAATTAAACGTGAGATAGTTCATGCAGTAGCCCTTGGACCAGTCCGGAATGGGCCAGATGTAAAAAATGTACTGTACACCGCAGCCGGGGAGAATGGTCCTACCTGGAGCCTCTGGCAGAAAGCTCCAGGGGAGACTCGAGGTCGACCCCTCGGCTTTTGGAGTCGGGGATACAAAGGATCTGAGGCCAGCTATACCCCAACTGAGAAAGAGATACTGGCAGCCTATGAAGGGGTTCGAGCTGCTTCGGAGGTGATTGGCAGTGAAGCACAGCTCCTCCTGGCACCCCGGTTGCCCGTTCTGGGCTGGATGTTCAAAGGCAGGGTCTCCTCTACACATCATGCAACCGATGCGACATGGAGTAAATGGGCTGCACTAATTACACAACGAGCTCGAATAGGAAATCCCAGTCGTCCAGGCATTCTAGAAGTCATCATGGACTGGCCAGAGGGCAAAGATTTTGGAATGTCACCAGAGGAGGAGGTGATGCATGCTGAAGAGGCCCCACCATATAATAAACTGTCAGAAAGTGAAAAGCAGTATGCCTTGTTTACTGATGGGTCCTGCCGTATTGTGGGAAAACACCGGAGATGGAAGGCAGCCGTATGGAGTCCTCAACGACAAGTTGCAGAAACTGCTGAAGGAGAGGGTGAATCGAGTCAGTTTGCCGAGGTGAAAGCCATCCAGCTGGCCCTGGACATTGCTGAACGAGAAAAGTGGCCAGTACTTTATCTCTATACTGACTCATGGATGGTGGCAAATGCCCTGTGGGGGTGGTTGCAGCAATGGAAGCAGAGCAACTGGCAACGCAGAGGTAAACCCATCTGGGCTGCTGCACTGTGGCAAGATATCGCTGCCCGGGTGCAGAACCTGGTGGTGAAGGTACGCCATGTAGACCCCCATGTACCCAAGAGTCGGGCCACTGAGGAACACCAGAACAACCAACAAGTGGACAAAGCTGCTAAGATTGAAGTGGCGCAGATGGACTTAGATTGGCAACATAAAAGTGAATTATTTTTGGCCCGGTGGGCCCATGACACTTCAGGCCATCAAGGCAGAGATGCAACATACAGATGGGCCCGTGATCGAGGGGTGGACTTAACAATGGACACTATTGCCCAGGTTATTCATGAGTGTGAAACATGTGCTGCAATTAAACAAGCCAAACGGTTAAAGCCTCTTTGGTATGGAGGACGATGGCTGAAGTATAAATATGGGGAGGCCTGGCAAATTGACTATATCACACTCCCACCAACCCGCCACGGCAAGCGCCATGTGCTTACCATGGTGGAAGCAACCACCGGATGGCTGGAAACATACGCTGTGCCCCATGCCACTGCCCGGAACACTATCCTGGGCCTTGAGAACCAGATTTTGTGGCGACATGGCACCCCAGAGAGGACTGAGTCAGACAGTGGGACTCGTTTCCGGAACAACCTTTTAGACACTTGGGCCAAAGAGCATGGCATTGAGTGGGTATATCACATCCCCTACCATGCACCAGCCTCTGGGAAAATCGAACGGTATAATGGGCTGTTAAAAACTACACTGAGAGCAATGGGTGGGGGAACTTTCAAGCATTGGGATACACACTTACCAAAGGCCACTTGGTTGGTCAACACCAGAGGATCTGCCAACAGGGCTGGCCCAGCACAGTCAGAACTTTTACATATTGTAGAGGGGGACAAAGTTCCTGTGGTGCACATGAAGAATTTGCTGGGGAAGACAGTCTGGGTTATTCCTGCTTCAGGTAAAGGCAAACCCACTCGTGGGATTGCTTTTGCTCAGGGACCTGGATATACTTGGTGGGTAATGCGGGAAGATGGGGAAGTCCGATGCGTACCTCAAGGGGATTTGATTTTAGGGGAAAACAGACAATGAACTCAATTGTACGCTGTTGCCTGCTATAGCCCATCAACTAGAAGTCTGCAGGGCACCAGCGACTGGCTCTGACTTCCCTCCGACCATCAACCCAACAGAGAATGAACTTTGATAGAACCAGACAAGTTCTACAGTAAAGGAATGATCAGCATCAGCAGGCAACGATCCAACACTGCACACAGCTTCTTCTGCCCTGAAAGACTGTTCCAAGAGATGGAGCCCAACATCATGAACCGAATGGACTCAGTAGCTTTATAGGAATTGGTCCGTGCACTAAGCTAACAGTGCACCGAGATGAGAGTGAAGGTATATGGAAAATGTGGGATCTGAGCATGACGTGAATGGTATGGAACACGGGGTGGATACTGTCCTGGGTTCAGCAGTGGCAGTCAGTTTTTTTCTCCTTCTTAGTAGCTGTTGCAGCACTGTGTTTTTGACTTTTGGCCTGGGAACAAAAAAAACTGATAACACTGATGTTTAAACTGACCAAGGACTTTGTGAGTCTCATGCTCTGCCGGGGAGGAGGAGGGGCCGGGAGGAAGCGGGGACAGGACACCTGACCCAGACTGGCCAAGGAGGTGTTCCATACCACAGCACGTCATGCCAGGGGATGTAACTGGGAGCTACCCGGAAGGGCACGTCCCCTTTTTGGTCGGGCTGTCTTTTCCGGCGGGCGGTATCGTATTCTCTTCCCTTGTTATTTCTCTTGTCGTTGTTATTGTTGGTGGTGGCAGTGGTGATATGTGTTATACCTTAGTTGCTGGACTGTCCTTATCTCAACCCGTGGGAGCTGCATTCTTTTGATTCTCCTCCCCGTCCCTCCAGAAGCGGAGGGAAGAAAGGTGGTGGTGGGGGGGGGGGCAGTAGACTGCGTGGTTCTGATTTACAGCTTGGGCTTAAACCACGACACCCCCCTTCAGATACTGGAAGGCTACTATGAGGTCTCCACGCAGCCTTCTCTTCTCCAGGCTGAACAGCCCCAACTTTCTCAGCCTGTCTTCATACGGGAGGTGCTCCAGTCCCCTGGTCATCCTCATGGCCCTCCTCTGGACTTGTTCCAACAGTTCCATGTCCTTTTTATGTTGAGGACACCAGAACTGCACACAATACTCCAAGTGAGGTCTCACAAGAGCAGAGTAGAGGGGCAGGATCACCTCCTTCGACCTACTGGTCATGCTCCTTTTGATGCAGCCCAGGATATGGTTGGCTTTCTGGGCTGCAAGCACACACTGAAGCCGGCTCATGTTCATTTTTTCATCAACCAAAACCCCCAAGTCCTTCTCTTCAGGGCTGCTCCGAATCTCTTCTTTGCCCAACCTGTAGCCGTGCCTGGGATTGCTCTGACCCAGGTGTAGGACCTTGCACTTGGCATGGTTAAACTTCATAAAGTTGGCATCGGCCCTCCCCACAAGGCTATCAAGGTCCCTCTGGATGGCAAAATGTACTAGGTGTATTAGCGATTTTGCATGGATAGTTGCTTCTTTTTTTTTTTTTTAATTGAAATATGAGTTACTAAATGCATCCTGAAATATCATATTTCAGAACCTGGATTAAAGAAAAAGTAGAGAGAACTTAGAAAGAGCTACATAGCATTAGCAGGATCCTGCTAATGTCCTCGGACACCTTAACATTTTGGCAGAAAGTTGTCTTTACTGCCTTGCTGTTTGGTTGTTCACTTTGGACAGTTTTAAATCTAATTTGAAGGAGGTATTCTGTTAGTTACTTTCCCCACTGATTTGTCTTTTTGTTTCTTTAAACTGTCGATTTTCTACCTATGATAGAGACCTGTTAAAAGCATCATTCCTTGCATCATGAAAGAGACATTGTGGTAAGATTTTTTTTTTTCTCCTCTTTGTTGCTTACATGCCACAAAACAATTACATTTTTTTTTTTTTTTTTCCAGCACAGATGAGAGCAGTGGTTGCACTTTGCCCAGAGACAGCAGGCAGTAGTCATACATATCAAGTGGAAAATGGTTAGCTATTTGGTAACTGTCAAACTTCTGTGTGTTGGTGGAGTTTTTCCTTCCCTTCTGTCTAGTCTAGATAAAGCAGTTATTTGTATGTGGTTTTTTAATCTTCCTCTTTGTTGTTTTGTTTTTTGTGTGCTGGAAAAGTAACTCTTGTGGCAAATTGCCACAATCTTGGTTTTGCCAAAAATATAAGAAGGAAAAATGCAGTTTCTTTTCAGTGATGTTCATGCTGTCTTGTTTCAGGAGCACAATTCAGTCTAAAGTTGAAAATGCTAAGGAGAATCCTCCAAGTCTGCTGTAACATTGACAAATTGGATCACTTGACCTGAAATGACTAAACCATGAAAATGCAGCAAACAACGGGAAAAAAAGCCATGACTCCTGACAGAAAAGTTAATGCTCTATCTGTTGAACCTGGGCTACATCAGTATCCCTTTCCAATCAGTATGATTTTGGTATTTGATTATAGTATAGTTGTGAGCTTAAAATTACAGACAAAAATAATCTTGAAATTGTTGAAATAGTTGTTGTAAAAAGTCACATACATAAATTCACCTTTTTTAATGACCTTTACTAAGTAATTTCTGAGTCCACTAATGTAATGGGTACCGTAATTATGCACTTGACGGATAAGACTCTTCTTTCATATTAATGCTATGACTTAGTATCTGTTATTACTAGAACATCACACCAGTGCAAGTGAGTTTTTCATGATGTTCTTTGCTTAGTTATGTTGCCCCCAGTGTGCTTTAGCTGGTGTTAGTGGAGGAACTTTCATTTGTATGCTTATCAGGCTGTAAAGAATGTTCTGCTCTCATTTTGACCAACATATGTTGTGAGCAGTCTAATGAAATAAGTGAGGTATGTAACTTTGAAGTCTTGTTAGTAGAATGAGGAATTTAGATATATAAATTTGGGCTCAAGTGATCTTCTCCTCACTTCTTCCATCTTCCAGTGATGATGTGGGACTAAATGGGAAAATTCAGTGCGTAAACAATTGGCTACGAGACTGGTGCTTCAGGCAGGGCTTTGGAATCTTCGATAACGGCTGGTTTTATAAGGCACCAGTATGGATAATGGCACGTGGGAAAGGTTTATCTGACAGAGGCAAAAGGATGCTGGGGCATGAATTAGCAGGGCTCATTTGGAGAGCTTTAAACTAGATTTGAAGGGGGATGGGGTTGTAGCTGGGCTTGCCCCAGTGGGGCAGCACTCTAGAATTGATGAAGACTGGGAGGCCTCCTATAATCCTAGGGTGAAATCAGTGACCTCAGCTCCCTCCTTGAAATGCGTGTACACCAATGTGCGCAGCATGGGAAATAAGCAGGAGGAGTTAGAAACCTGTGTTAAGTCAGGGGATTATGATCTGGTGGCAATTACAGAGACGTGGTGGGACAGCTTGCATGACTGGAATATAGTCATGGAGGGCTATGTCCTTTTCAGGAAAGACAGGCCAGCCAGGCGGGGTGGTGGGGTTGCTCTTTATGTGCGAGAGCAGCTGCAATGTACTGAGTTCTGTCCAGGGACAGATGACGAGCGAGTTGAGAGTCTGTGGGTGAGAATTAAGGGGCAGGCTGGCAGGGGTGATACTGTTGTGGGTGTCTGTTACAGGCCACCAGATCAGGGTGAGGAAGTTGACAAGGCCTTCTACAGGCAGCTGAGAGCGGTCTCACAGTCACAGGCCGTGGTTGTCGTGGGGGATTTTAACTTCCCTGATGTTTGCTGGAAGGACTACACAGCAACCCAGCCACAGTCCAGGAGGTTCCTCCAGTGTATGGATGATAACTTCCTCATGCAAATGGTGGATGAGCCAACCAGGAGAGGAGCGCTGCTGGATCTCATCCTTACTAACAAGGAGGGGCTGGTCAAAGCAGTAAAGGTTGAGGGCTGCCTTGGTTGCAGCGACCACGAGATGGTGGAATTCAGGATCTTGTGTGGTAGGGCCAGTACAATAGCAAGTAGAATTGCAACCCTGGACTTTAGCAGGGCAAACTTTGGCCTTTTCAAGCAATTGCTAGAGGAAGTCCCATGGGCAAGGCTGCTTGAAGGTAAAGGGGCCCAAGATAGTTGGTTGGCATTCAAGGATTGCTTATTCCGAGCTCAAGATCAGAGCATCCTGACATGTAGAAAGTCAAGGAAGAGGGCCAGGAGACCTGGGTGGCTAAATAAGGAACTACTGGGTATGCTCAAGTGGAAGAGCAGAGTTTACAGGTCATGGAAGGAGGGTCTGGCCACTTGGGAGGAATATAAGGCTGCTGCTAGAGGATGTAGGAAGGCAGCTAGGATGGCGAAGGCCTCCTTGGAATTAAATCTGGCGAGAGGGGTCAAGGACAACAGAAAGAGCTTTTTCAAATACATAGCTGATAAAACTAACACCAGAGGCAAGGTAGGCCCACTGATGAATGGGATGGGTGCCCTGGTGACAGAAGATACAGAGATGGCAGAGTTATTGAATGCCTTCTTTATCTCTGTCTACTCTGCCGGAGGCAGTCCTGAAGAGCCCTGTGACTTCAGATGAAGTCAGATCAATGGAGCAGTTTGCCTTAGTTGATGAGGAATGGGTTAGAGACCAGTTGAGCAATCTGGACATCCATAAATCCATGGGTCCAGATGGGATGCACCCGTGGATGCTGAGGGAACTGGTGGAAGCCATTGCTAGAACACTCTCCATCATCCTTACCAAGTCTTGGGAAACGGGAGAGGTGCCTGAGGACTGGAGGAAAGCAAATGTCACTCCAGTCTTCAAAAAGGGCAAGAAGGAGGACCCGGGTAACTATAGACCGGTCAGCCTCACCTCCATCCCCGGGAAAGTGATGGAACACCTTATCCTTGATGCCATCTTAAGGCATGAGGGTTATGAGGGGCAGTCAACATGGCTTTACCAAGGGGAAGTCATGCTTGACCAACCTCCTAGCCTTTTATGAGGAAATAACACGGTGGATGGATGATGGCAGAGCGGTGGATGTGGTCTACCTTGACTTCAGCAAAGCATTTGACACAGTCTCCCACAGCATCCTCATACCTAAACTGAGGAAGTGTGGTCTGAATGATCAGGTGGTGAGGTGGGCCACGAACTGGCTGAAGGAGAGAAGCCAGAGAGTTGTAGTCTATGGGGTGGAGTCTAGTTGGAGGCCTGTATCTAGTGGAGTGCCTCAAGGGTCAGTACTGGGACCAGTATTATTTAATATATTCATCAACGATTTAGATGAGGGAATTGAGTGTACTATCAGCAAGTTTGCTGATGACACCAAGCTGGGAGGAGTGGCTGACACGCCAGAAGGCTGTGCTGCCATCCAGCGGGACCTGGACAGGCTGGAGAGTTGGGCAGGGAATAACTTGATGAAATATAACAAGGGAAAGTGTAGAGTCCTGCATCTGGGCAGGAACAACCCCAGGTTCCAGTATAGGTTGGGGAACGACCTGTTAGAGAGTAGTATAGGGGAGAGGGACCTGGGAGTCCTAGTGGACGGCAGGATGACCATGAGCCAACACTGTGCCCTTGTGGCCAAGAAGGCCAATGGCATCCTGGGGTGTATTAGAAGGGGGGTGGTCAGTAGGTCGAGAGAGGTCCTCCTTCCCCTCTACTCTGCCCTGGTGAGACCGCACCTGGAATATTGTGTCCAGTTCTGGGCCCCTCAGTTCAAGAAGGACAGGGACCTGCTGGAGAGAGTCCAGCGCAGGGCAACTAAGATGATTAAGGGAGTGGAGCATCTCCCTTATGAGGAAAGACTGAGGGAGCTGGGTCTCTATAGTTTGGAGGAGAGGAGACTGAGGGGTGACCTTATTAGTGTATATAAATATATAAAGGGGGAGTGTCACAAGAACAGAGCCAGGCTCTTCTCAGTGGCAACAATGCTAGGACAAGGGGTAGTGGGTACAAACTGGAACACAAGAGGTTCCACTTAAACTTGAGAAGAAACTTCTTCTCAGTGAGGGTGACGGAACACTGGAACAGGCTGCCCAGGGGGGTTGTGGAGTCTCCTCTGGAGACATTCAAAGCCCGCCTGGACACATTCCTGTGTAACCTCACCTAGGTGTTCCTGCTCTGGCAGGGGAATTGGACTAGATGATCTTTTGAGGTCCCTTCCAATCTCTAGCATACTGTGATACTGTGATACTATGATATAAATAATTTTCCCACAGCCAGGGATGGGAAAAATCATTAATACAATTGTCAAGGGGCCACAGCATGCATTTTTTTTCTTGATTCAGTTCTGCTTTGACCCCATGACTTGAAAGTCTCAAACGTACATTGTTGTAACAATTCAGTGAACCACTGTCTAGTGAAACAATTTTCTAAAAAATTTCTCTGTTTTGGTAGGGGTGTAGTTGAGGCATCATTCCTCCTTCCAGAGTAAGTCAGAATTTAGAGGAATTTATTATTGTTGTTATTATTATCTCTTTTTCACTGTACAAGCTGTGTATCCAACTTAAAGGATTTATTAAGAAACCTTTTCACTTATGTTTGGGGGGGGATGTATGTGTGTGTTATTTCTTTGATGTTCCGAAGTCTGAAGTGACTGTTCCTTATCTTTTGCATTTTTGGCATTGTTAGTTTGTGTGTAGTCCTATGGTAAGGATAAGTTGTGATGTCCGTTTTCATTTTAGATGAAACTGGATTCAATTGCATATTTTTCCATTGATCACTCTGTGTTTCTGTTTGTTTTTAAATGATGCATGAAATTATTAGAAATAGGAAAATTAATGTAGAAATACTTTCTATGATCTTTCTACTTCTCATTAATGTTCCCCTAGGCCTTGAGGGCTGCTTGTGAGCTTGAGCTCCCTGTTTGGTACTGTTGCTAAAGAACAGCTCATCATAGCCTTTAGTTGTGTTCCTGGGGGAGGGAAGAGTACTGAAAAAGAGCTGGGTTGTTGAGCATTTGTATTGGCCAACTATACCATGGTAGCATTATAGGTGGTGCTGAAATGTTATCAATAAATTCTGATGTTGAACATCTGGCAACTTGCTGTAATGTAAACTGTTCCATGAATGCATGTAATGTAGCTTTTGATACTTTCACAAATTGACATTAAATCCAGGAATTTTACAATTTTAAACACAGTCATGCAATATTTAAATCTACCTATTATAGCTCTTTGTAGGCAAGAAATCCACATGCTTACTTTAGAGAACATTTCATCTTATGGTGTTAATATTGTTAACCCAAGCAAATTAATATGTGTGTTCTAACAATTAATAAGAAATAAAACATGTTTAGATTCTGCTAGCCTGAGCAAAGAATGTGTTTCCCTTGTGTTAATATCTGTCCTTGCTCCTCTTCTGACATGGAAAGTGCGGTACAGTAAAGCGTTTTTTCAAATTTGTCAAAAGAGATATAAATGCAGAAATGTCTGGGAAAATATAACCTTAAGAATCACACAGAACTCTAAATATTACCTAATATTTAAGATTATTTTAAGTATCCATTACTTTTTTATTTGCTTACTACACACTTGAAATTTTCATAGATATTTTGTACTGTTCTTGTATATTTCAGAATTCCCTTCACTATTAAGGGTAAAATGTAACCATGGCAGCTGAAATGGCCTGTAAGAATCTTTTGCCTCTGGGAAGCGCAAAGCAAACTTCTTCACTGTACTAGATCTCTTTGGTTTTTATTACTACAGAAAAATGAAAATAATTTGGCTTTGCTTCAGGTCTTCCATTGCTCTGTTGGGTTATTAAACATACAGTCGAGAGCCAGTAATGACTGGTATTGCTTATGTACTTCGTCTGTTCTTTACAAATAGAAGATTCATTACAGTGTTTAAGACACTTGGGATTTATTAACTTGTCTTTCTAAGAATCTCTTATTCTCATAATTGCTTTCAAGAGTATTTTCCTGCTTTCTTCTCCCCCATTAATCACTGAATCATCTTTTAATATTATAATCCGTAGTAACTGACAATGCTATCCGGTAAACTTAGTACTAACAGCTGGCTTCTTCCAAATTATTAGGAGTATTAAGGGTGTTTACTTACGTGACGGAACCTAGCGTATTGATTAGGTAGAATTGAGTGCTTTATTACCTTAAGAATAATTTGAGAGTGTTGACAGGTGAATTAAACATTGTATCAGAAATGTGCAGTGGTTAGTATTTTACTGTATCCATTTTGTATTTAAAACAAAGAATTCTTTAATTTTCAACTCCCCTCGTGACTCTGCAAATAACTTTCTAAAACTTCAGTGCAATTTGATGTGCTTTGCCAGTGAACTGAAAGGAAGCTTAGATCTGGATTGCTGTGTTATTCACAGGCAAATGTAGTAATCACTAAAGACAAGTGTTATGAGCAAACAGTGTGATAAACAAGGGCAAACAACCCTCTCACATAAAACATATGCTTTTCTAATTCTGACATTACTTCCATATAAAATACTAAACCTTGAGTATTAGAACATTGATGTGCTCTGATCCAGTTTAGCTCAGTTGAGGCTCAGGAGATAATCCTGTGAGCTTTGAGTTTTCCTTGTTGTTTCTTTTCAGGTGAAAAATAAGCTGCAGTATAAACTCAGAAATTAACATAGTGCTTAAACTCTGAAATGTTGTATTTTAATGATAAATAATGCTACAATATAATTCTTGCTTCTAAATGCATCTGGAAGGATGAGAGATGCAAGCCTTACATAGGTGATAATGTACATTGAGTTTAATTATAAGATGTAAATAATATATTTCTACATATAAAACAATCAAATAATGAAATGAAATTTAACACTTTAAAGACATCTAGGAAATCTGTATTTGAGAGAAGCAGTTGTTCAGAGAAGATGATATGTTCTGTATTCTTTAAGTACACTGGCTGCATTGACCAGCTATTGACACAAATTAAGTGATAGTAATGAAAAGACTTCAAAAGACCTCATGTTCTTACTTTGTTTCTCCCTCAGCCTAGCTCTGTAAGAACAGGCTTATAAAAATTAAGTTGTTTTATCTGGTAAATGGTGGATTATCTTCAATAGCTAGATAAGATGGAACAAGTTGACAAGTCACAAATGTCTTGGTGATTTATCGAACAGATGGAAACCAGATTTTTATTAAGCTGATTTTCTAAAATGGAGTGTAGCAAAGGAATTTGAATGCAAAAATAAACTTGGAGGTCCATGATGACACAGAACCACAGATTAGAGCACACTGACATGTGACTTATTTGTGCATTTACAGGGGGATTTATGCTGTACAGAGATGGTGATTGTAAACTACAGGAACAGAATTCTTAAAGATAGTAGCTTTTATATTGTTAGATTGAGATAGATGCTAGAAATACTCATTTTCAAGGCATGAATCAACTCAAAGAAATACAAGATTTTTAAAATCCTTTCCCTCATTATAACTAGTATTCAGTTCTAACAGTGTGATCTCAAAAAATGTAAAATCAGCATCTTCAGGCTGATGTAGATTTGGAATTTTGTTTTGGTGAACAATCCACAGACCTTCTGAGTAATCATAGGGCTCAACATAAACACTGAAATAAGTACATGTAAAAATAAATGGATTTGACTGAGTTTTACTGTGAACAGATATAGAGACCGACCATACAGGAAGATCCAACTGTAGATATGTTTCAGTATATCCATATGAATTAAGTTGTTCTGTTTCAAGCAGTAACTTACTCTTATTTTGTCAGGTATAGGTGCTAGGATCTTTTTTTTAATTATTTTGCTGTTGGTAGCCTTTTGATAAAGGATTATACTTAAATAGTTTGGAACATTAAATATCATTATGATAATTGTTTTATAATCTTTTTTAACGACTAAATTAATTTGAAAATAGGGCAATCCTTTTTTCTTATTTAGAAGACTTGCTACTAATGCCAAGAATTCTTTGTACCAAGTACAAAACAGAACAAAGTGTACTTGAATGACTTACTTCAAAATTCTGTTCACATGACAAGCAGCTTTTCTTGTAAGTCAGTGACAGCTCTTTTCATAACAAGACACTTTCAAGCATGTTAAGTATAAATTAGTGTTTCTGTTACCACTGACCTTGTGCTTACCAACAGGAAGGGGCTGGTGGGGAATGTGACATTCCAAGGCAGTCTTGGTTGCAGCAATCATGAGATGGGCGAGTTTGAGATCCTCAGGGCAGTAAGAAAAGCATGCAGCAAGCTCACTGCCCTGTACTTCTACAGAGCAGACTTTGGACGCTTCAGGAGCCTTTTCAGGAAGGTTTCATGGGATATAGCCCTAGAGGGCAGGGGGGGCCAATACTGCTGGTTGATATTCAAGGATCACCTGCTACAAGATCAAGAATGTTGCATCCCGACCAGAAGGAAGTGCAGCAGGAGGGCCAGGAGACCTCCTCTGATGGATAAGGAACTGCTGAGGAAACTTAGAAGGAAAAAAGAAGCTTATAAAAGCCAAAGCAAGGACAGGTGGCCTGGGAAGAAGTAGTCTAGTAAGTCCCGCTGACTATTACCCTCTTGTGGTCCATGTAGGTGCTAGTGATCTTCGCAGCAGTAGCCTGGGAATCATTAAGAAGGACTACAGAGCCCTGGGAAAGGTGGTTAGGGGCTCTGGGGCTCGGATAGTTTTTTTATCAATTCTCCAGGTCAAAAGGGAGGACTTTGAAAAGGTCAGATGGGTCTGTCAGGTTAATAAATGGTTAGAACAGTGGTGCTGTAGTCAGAGGTTTAGGTATTTAGGACATGACACTTGATGTGGGAGGCCAGGTCTACTGGAGGCTGATGGAGCTGATCTGACAAAGAAGGGGAAGAGCTGCTTTGGTTAGACACTTGCCAGGCTGGTCAAGGCACCCTTAAACTAGAAGTGTTGGGAGAGGGGGGCATCATTCCATCCCAACACACCCAGTCAGTTGCTAGAATCTGTAATAAATGCTTAGAGCGGTTCAGAGATATTTCAGCCGCTCCAGCCAATGAGTCAGCTTTATTTGGAACTCAGCTCAGATGCCTCTATACAAACGCCCGTAGAATGGGGAATAAACAAGAGGAATTAGAGATGAGTGCACAGCTACAGGGATATTTCATCATCGGCATCACAGAAACATGGTGGGGTGGCTCCTAAGACTGGAGTGTTGAAATGGAAGGTTACAGGCTTTTTAGAAAAGGCAGACCCACCAGAAGGGGAGAGGGAGTTGCTATTTATGTCAGTGATAGGCCGAAAAGCATGGAACTCTGTCTGGGGATGAGTGAGGAGTTAGCAGAGAGCTTGTGGATCAAGGTCAAAGGGAGAACAGCTATAGGGGACATTACTGTGGAGGTCTGTTACAGACCGCCTGATCAAGACGACTCTGTGAACAAAGCGCTCTGTGTGTACACATAGGAGCAGCCTCATGCTTGCAGGCCCTTGTCCTCATGGGGGACTCCAACCATCCTGATATGTGTTGGAGGGAGGGTACGGCCCAGCACAAGCTATCCAGGAGGTTCCTCAATTGTGTGGAAGACAACTTCTGCGAGAAATAGAGGAGCTGACAAGGAGAGGTGCCATTCTTGAGCTCGTGCTCACCAGCAGGGAAGGGCTGGTGGGGAATGTGACGCTCCAGGGCAGCCTTGGTTGCAGCGATCATGAGATGGTCGAATTCGAGATGCTCAGGACAGTGAGAAGAGCGTGCAGTGAGCTCGCTACCCTGGACTTCAAGAGAGCAGACTTTGGCCTCTTCAGGAACCTGCTTAGTAAGGTTCCATGGGATATAGCCCTAGAGGGCAGGGGGGCCCAAGACTGTTGGTTGATATTCAAGGATCACCTGCTACAAGCTCAGGAGTGTTTTGTCCCGACTAAAAGAAAGTGCATCAGGTGGGCCAGGAGACCTCCATGGATGGATAAGGAGCTGCTGAGGAAACTTAGAGGGAAAAAAGAAGCTTATAGAAGGTGGAAGTGAGGACAGGCAGCCTGGGAAGAATACAGGGATGTTGTCTGGGAAGCTAAGGACAAGGTCCAGGAAGCTAAGGACAAGGTCAGGGAAGCTAAGGCCCAGTTAGAACCAAGTCTGGCTAAGGATGTGAAACATAACAGGAAGAGCTTCTTCAGGTATGCTGCAAAAAAAGACCAGGGATAATGTGAGCTTTCTCCAGAAGCTATCAGGAGAATTGGCTACTCTGGATTTGGAGAAGGCTGAGGTTCCCAATGACTTCTTTGCCTCAGTCTTCACCAGCAAGTGCTCTGGCCACGCTGCTCAAGTCTTGGAAGGCAGATGCAGAGACTGTGAGAATGCAGACCCTAGGCCTACCATAGGAGAGGATCTGGTTCGAGACCATCTTAAGAACCTGAACGTGCACAAGTCCATGGGACCTGATGAAATCCATCTGCGGGTCCTGAAGGAGCTGGTGAATGAAGTTGCTAAGCCACTGGCCATCATGTTTGAAAGATCATGGCAGTCAGGTGAAGTTCCTGATGACTGGAAAGAAGGTAATATAACCCCCATTTTCAAGAAAGGGAAAATGGATGGCCCAGGGAATTACAGACCAGTCAGTCTCACCTCTGTGCTTGGCAAAATCTTGCAGCAGGTTCTCCTGGAGGGTATGCTAAGGAACATGAAAAACAAGGAGGTGGTTGATGACACCCAGCATGGCTTCAGTAAGGGGAAATCCTGCACGACCAATTTGGTGGCCTTCTATGATGGGGCTATGGAACTGATGGACAAGGGTAGAGCAGTTGACATCATCTACCTGGACTTGTGCAAAGCGTTCGACACTGTCCCGCATGACATCCTTGTCTCTAAATTGGAGAGACCTCAATTTGATGGGTGGACCACTCAGTTGATAAAGAACTGGCTGGATGGCTGCACACAAAGAGTTGTGGTCAATGGCTCAATGTGTAGTTGGAGACCAGTAGCAAGTGGTGTCCCTCAGGGATCAGTGTTGGGACTGGTCTTGTTCAACATCTTTGTCGGTAACATGGATTGAGTGTGCCCTCAGCAAGTTTGCTGATGACACCAGGCTGTGTGGTTTGGTTGATACACTGGAGGGAAGGGATGCCATCCAGAGGGACCTTGACATGCTTGTGAGATGGGCGGATGCCAGCTTTATGAAGTTCAACCAAGCAAAGTGCAAGGTTCTACACTTGGGTTGGGGTAATCCCAGGCACAGCTACAGGCTGGATGGAGAATTGATCCAGGGCAGGCTTGCAGAGAGGGCGTTGGGGATGTTGGTTGATGAGAAACTGAGCATGAGCTGGCTTCAGCGTGCACTTGCAGCTCAGAAACCATGTGCTGGGCTGCATCAAAAGGAGCGTGACCAGCAGATCAAAGTAGGTTATACTGCCCCTATACTCTGCTGCCGTGAGACACCACTTGGAGCATTGTATACAGTTCTGGTATCCTCAACATAAGAAGGACATGGAGCTGTTGGAGCAAGTCCAAAGCAGGGTCACGAAGATGATGAGGGGGCTGGAGCACATGAAGATAGGCTGAGAAAGTTGGGGCTCTTAAGCCTGGAGAAGCTGCATGGAGACCTCATAGCAGCCTTTGAGTGTCTGAAGGGGCTTACAAGGATACTGGTGAGAGGCACTTCATTAGGAACTGTAGTGATAGGACAAGGGGGAATGGGTTTAAGCTTTAACAGGGGAAGTTCAGGTTAGATATAAAAGTTCTTTACTGTGAGGGTGGTGAGGCACTTGCACAGGTTGCCCAAGGAAGTAGTAAATGCTCCATTGTTGGCAGTGTTCAAGGCTAATTGGACAGAGCCTTGGGTGACATGGTCTGGTGTGACATGTCCCCGCCCATGGCAGGGACATTGGAATTTTATGATTTTAAGGTCTTTTTGAACTCTAACTATTCTATGATTCTACGATCTATGAAACATTTTGCAGTCAGTATCAAGTTTGAGTTTCTATACATTTCTATACAGATGTCATATCTGTAAATGCAGACCTATCCTGACAGAACTCTCAAGTACCATGGTTTTTAGTTGCTTTTATTTTTGTCTTGGCTGTAGGTTTACTTCTACAACTTTTATCCACAACAAATTCTTCTTCATGTTCTATAGTCTGATGCCTAAGCTACTAAAATAAATGGATTATAAATATAAAAAAGTAATCAATGCTGTTTGCCTTTTCCTTGTCCATGTGTGCCTAGGGACCAGGTGTTAACTAGGCAGGAGTATCTGGTCTTTATTTATCCTAAAACCAAAAAAACCCTGATTACACAGCATGGAAGTGGGGAAAGAGAAGCTTGTAGGTCTGGGCTTCTGGATACTGGAAAAAGTTCTGCACAGAATACATGACTGCCTATGGGAGCTCACCTCTATTCTCTGGGGTATTAAAAACTGCTGAAAGCAGCCGTGTTCTGACCATGTAATCAAAAAGTTAAAACAGAGACTGAAACATTATTCAGGCCATTTGCGAACTTCTTCAATAGAGCTTCCCCCCTTTTCCCCACGAAATTGGGCTTTGCAGGCTTGCTATTTATTTTATTGTTACTGGTATACTGTTCAAAGACAACATAACTTAGGAAAGAATAGGGATCACATTATTTTTATCACATGAACAAATATACCTTAAAGAAAACTTAATCATGCACACCTAGCACTTACAAGAGTTATATGGATAAAATTGACCTGTGTAAAACTGCATATTGCTTGTAGAAATAATCCGGAATTAACAGACTGTCACAAATAACATTGTGTATCATATAGCTTGTGGTGAAATATTTATCACTGAAATCAATGAGAATTAAACTAAATCTATCAAGAAATGTTTTAATTACATACTCAAAAATCGTCAACTCAGGTAGATTTTTTGACACATCTGCATGAAGTGCATCTAAAAATAATGCCCATTTTCATTCTCTCAAATTGAAATACACTCTGGGACCAGCACAAAAACTGACACCAGGATACAGCCTTACGGGCCTGATTTTTGAGCTTCAAATTAAATTCTTTCTAGACATCTGACTGGGCTAATTTTTAAGCTGGGAAGTGTTGGAGGTATGCAATTCCCCTCAATCCTCTTTTTTTTTTTTTTTTTTTTTGTTTTCCCCAGTGATTTCTTTCATTCTGAGCATTTGTAAATACATTGAAAAAAAAAAAGTCATTCTTATGGAAACCTGTGATTACAGCTGTTGTTAATTTTTTATTTTAAAGAAAAGATTTTTCAGTTGCTAGGGTTGTATATTAAAGGTTTTTTTTGGGGGGGGGTGTTTGTACAGTAGTCAGCACAGCAAGCATTATGGTTTTACATACATTTGTAAATAAAGGATATGCCCAGTACAGGCTGGTTGGTCACCTTTACTGAAAGGCTTCCTGAAAACAAAATACCAGAATAAACCCAAACAAACCAGGGACTAAAATGTAGACTCATGTAGAAGTCATATTAAGTATTCTTGGCAAATTGCAATGTACACAGCAGGCACTGCATGTTACTTTGAGCTGCAAACAGGGACACTGAAACAAGCCTGGTGTACAGCTGTTAGATTTTGTTTCAATAAATAGTCTGTACAGTATCAAACTGTATAAAAAGTTTAAAAAACGCAATGAGAATTATTTTATTTTAAAAAGTTTTTTATATTGTAAAAATTTTAAAATTAGGTCCAAACCACTATTAAAAAAGGTATGAAATGTGCAATTTTGCAAGTGGAATCAAGGGGTGTAACAAATGTTGCAAGGGTAAATTAAGAGTTGCTTTGTGATTTCTCTGTCTCCAGTATCTTCATGTACCTGGTAGTCACACAGACCTCAGAGCAGTTCTCTTCAGGCAAGTAGGACATGAGCTAAAAGTATTACCACTGATTTCAGTAGGGAAGATCTGCTGCAATATGGAGGAAAAGGCTATTTAAGGAACAAATGTACAGTACAGCCTATTTATGACAGTACTTGGAAAAGGCAGGAACAAAATTGTTTTCTAACTACAGAGCTGTGAAATCAGTGAGCCATATGGATCTGTAATATATGGCAGAATATTTTAAAATCCCAAACCTTCTTGAAAAAATATTGTTGTGAAAGTCTGCATCTAGACTAACATGAGTACTTAACTTGTGTTTAAACCACAAGCTGCAAAATTACATATGTTCAAATGTATTAAAATTCATGTGACTCAGTATTTTAAAACGCAGTAATCCTTTTCACTTACTCCTCACAAAGCAGAGTGAGGAACTAACAATTAAAGGCAATATAAATAGTAGGCAAGATGAAACATGGCTGTAACACTATTCTTAATTCTTAACCGGCACTTACACTACTTTCAATTTGACAAATACAATAAGACACCTATGTTGACATACATGTGGTGCAGTTTACTTTTATTTATGTAACTGAGGTATTAAAATTGTCTTGAAAAGCAGACGCCTAAAGAAGAAAAAATTAGATAAGGAAGAGAATAGTAATCATTGTTTTCAGTCTTCAGTGATTAGTAGCTGCTGGGTTTTTTCTTCCAATATCCTTTACTTACAATTTCCATGCAAAGTCTGTCTTACTCCTCCACTAGATAGGTATCTTGGGAAGATGGGAGGAAATCCATCATTTCTCAGCAAGAATTAGTTATGCAGACTTTTTAAAAATGAAATACAATAAGCTAAAAGTGCGTGTATCTCACACGCTGCATATAATACACTTTTAATATATACACTGTCATTGTGCACAAGCATCTTGTAGACACTGATACCACCTTCACTAGGAAATCAAAAATCAATAGATAATGAACCTTGTGCCGCATCTTCTCTTCCTCGAACATAAATTTCACATGGAATCTCCTCCATCACCCTGTCTTCTATGACTTGCTCAGGGCAGTCATGCGCTTGTTTGAAAGTGTAACTACTTTTCTTGAATGTGCTGTTAAATGTTTTCATTGGCTGAGGCTGTGCAAAGTCATTGCGGAAGGGAAGCTCCACGGAGCTGAGGTTTGTCCTGCTTTGTTTTGTATTAGAGGCCTGGGAGCCACAGTGATGATCATGAATGCATCTGGAAGCTGTTGAAGGGCGTCTCATTTTCTGGTAGTTTTCAAGTTCCTCTGATAAATCTGCCAGATCTGCAGAAATTTCTTTGTCCCGTAGTGAAAAGAGTTCATAATGTGGAGGATCAAATACTTCCTGGAAGCCAGTTTTATTGAATGCAGTCTTGCAAGCCATAACCTTTTTGCGAGGTTGCTTTACTTGTACTAGAATTGAAATGATGAGAAGTACTAAAACTATTCCTGATGTGATGCCAATGATTGTTCCATGAGTTCTGGTAATTTGTTCAAACAATCCAGTTCTTTTCTTTTCTACAAAGAAAAAATGAGGATTATGATAAGGGTATTACGATTTTTCACATTTTTTCATCATGCATTAAAACAAAGCAAGCTGTATTGTGATTGCCATATAAATGCTGTATTAATGGAATGACTTACTGGCATTGGAGGCTAAATCTGTGTGTCGATGAGATTTATCATCCTTGTTCAGCAAGTCTAATTCTCTGTCTGCAGTAGTGGCCACTACACAGTATTTTAGTGGCGGGTGGAAGTCTGTGGCCAGTGTAGACTTATTTAGCTGGGATGTGGCTTCAAGCCTGAACCTCTACCCATCAGTTCACATTCCAAAATGTACAAGTAGGCTTAAATTAACAGCTACAGATGTTTATCTTACCATGTTTTGCTCCTGCTGGTAACATTCCCATTGATGGCAGTAGAAGGAAACCTAGATTGAAAATATCTTTTTTTTCCGAAAAGGGAAATCTATTATCATAATAATGATATGAAGGTGACTGTACTATTTGCCCTTGCATTTCTTGGAAACTGAATTACTGTCTATTAAGGAATTCGGTTATATCTTTTTCAATACAAGGAGCTTTAGCACAGATATATTCCAGTTTTAACAGTCCAGTAATCAACTCAGATGTACCAAAAAAAAGAAGAGATGGGCTGGGGAGAACAGGCACAGACAAACTAACCCAAATCATATGGCACTTCATATGAAGTTCACATAGTACTTCATATGAAACACACAAGATGGCAGCATCAGAACAAGATGGTTTTCATGCTAAAAATTTGTATTTGAAGATTAGATTTTTCCAGTTGGATTTCAGTTCTGTAAATATACTTGTTTGGCAGTGCTCAAGTCCAGGTTGGATGGGCCTTGAACAACCAGGTCTAGTGGAAAGTGTCCTTGCCCATGGCAGGGGACAGGAGTGGATGAGCTTTAAAGTCCCTTCCAACCCAAACCAGTCTGTGATTCTATGATTGCCCTAGGGGACTTACAGAATTCTATACTGAGACTCTGCAACGTCCTCTGCTGGGGGAGGAAAGAATTTAAGACTATGCAGAAGAAAATACAGTAGCCTAGATATTTCATACTACGTTCAGGTATCTGGCTCCTGGATATCTGTATTGCGCACCTAAGTACTCTTCACACAGTGCTTGGAGAGAGTCTGTACCACCCTATACTGTTTGAAACAATCCGTATACTAAACGGACTCCCAAGGAGTTGGCTAGTAAGAAATTATGCCTGAAATAGAGTTCTACTTCAGAGCATTGACTGTCTACTCTGAGTTACACTTTTTAACGTGAAGGAGGATACGTCCCTTCTCCTGCTGTCATGGTTTAAACATGCCTAGCTTAGATCTCAGTGTTACCATACATTGTGGGAGGTATGAATGCACTAAGGCAGTTTTCTCATTTGTGTCTAAGTTTCTTAATTCTCTGGTGAAAAAGTTGTCATGCAAAAGGTGATGTCTTCTTCAGTCTGTTTAAATAAATAGCACACAACTGACTTTCCTATCGATTTTTGTGCCACTTGGCTTAGTTCACTATATGCTCAGGTTTTGTTAGCTATCAGTATGGACTACATGAGAACTCTGGGTGCTGGCAGAAATTTTACACAACTGTGATAAGTTTCTTTTTAAGGCTAGATATTGCTTATTTGGTTACAGCAGCCTCCCTTCAGTCTGCCTACGCTGGCAATACAGATCCAGTCTTCAGCTGTCTCTTCATTATTTGCTGTGCAAGTATTACAGCAGAATTTAGACTGTATTCAGCACAAAACATGGTAGGTTATTCAGCACCATATACAGTAATTTGCAAATACTGGGAAAGACATTTTCTTCATGCTTTGACACGGTTTTAATGGAATTAATTTTTTAAATGCTGCAGTATGTGAGTGACGTGTGGATTCCAGGCAAGATTCTAGAAAGTGGTTGGTAAAGATGGGAAAGAGATCTGGAAATTGCACTTTAGAGGGAATACTGAATATTAACAAAGCTAAGCATTGTTTAGAGGAGCTCAGTTTTACATAGAAAACTTGGGAGTTATGGATCAGCTTTGTTAACTGGAAAGCTTCCAGAATATACCTTGCATTTGAGTATTTATTAGTGGTGTGTATTTTTTTGTTCACCCCAAATAAAATTTCAAAGTAAGTTTTTTAATATGTATTTACTAAATATTTAAGCAGAATTCATGTCTTGAAAAGCCATCTGATTCCAAGATTTTCTGTAAAGAAGGTTTTGACCCTTCCTGCAGGGTCAATTTCTCTTCGAAATGGAGTTAGTGTTTAAATGTTTCTGGACTTATGTGTGCAGACCTATTTATGCCGTTCTTTGTCAAAAAACCCCAACACCAAACCAACAAACAACCCTGCTCACATGTGCTCTTTTCTTGGTTTCTTTTACCCAGAGAAACTGTTGACCTTATTTTGTTTCAACTCTGAAAATTCGATGATTGTTGAAGCACAGATGAACACATTTGCACTTTAGCAGAATAACAGTTTCCTCATGAGAATTTTTCCTACAAAACCTGACTGTGAGACACATTTTTGCTGTAGGTGTGATGATTTAAACAATACTGTGCCCCGTGTTCTAAAAGCAGTGATTTACATCAGTCAATTTTCCATAAAAGATCACTCCTGCTTCTTAAACAATTCTTCCTACCCGTTCTCACACCATATGCAGCAGCTGCATTTACTCTGAGATATCCTGTGATTAACAACTTAAAACAAGTGTTTTAAAATTGTCTTTCTCTTTGAAGACCGTTGCTTGAGACAGGGTTTTTATGCTTGAAGGCTTGTCTGTCTTCTTCAAGCTCTGTATTTTTTTCTCTAAAAGGTATTACCTCTCCATACAATCTTCGCTTCATTTAAAGTTCAGAAATGGAGAGGTTGCAACCTGGCAAATACTGAATTCTATTTCCTATTAAGCCGACATCCTTTTAAAATAAGATACTTTATGCTGAAGATGAAGTAAGATAATCATAAAGCAGCATCATCAATATTCAAGATGCCTGCACGTCCCCTGAGTTTAAATAAAAAATTTGGAACACCTTTCTGAGATTAGCAGAATAGCTGTCTTCAGCATAATTCCAGGAAAAAGTGATTTCATGGCTTTCCTGAAAGGCAAACTGACCAGCCTAGCTCACAAAGGCTATACTTTGGATAATATTCACCTCTGCAGTGATTTTCATCCCAAGGGTATGCACAGTTCTGAATGCCATTGCACACTAAAGAATTATTGATGCACATGTTGCTATGGCAGAAGTAAGTGTTGCCTGAGCAGGGAGCTGCAGAAGAGAAGAGAAAGAAAACATTAGGAATTTTCAGTAATCAATGCACAGCAATAGAACTAGTAAATTCCTGTTGTGTGTTTGTTTTTTTGTTGTTTTTTTTTTTTTTTTTTTAACATATGCACTCATTTTTTATCCCTTTTAACACTTTTCTTGCACATCACTAATTACTGGATGATTTACTCATGTCATATGATTTCTGGCAAGGGCATTTTCAATGCTACAGAAAAAATTCTTCCTCAAAGTGGGTAGCAGATAAAGACAGTCACATACCACGGATAATGGAAGAAGGCTTTAATACTTGCCTTTAAAATAATACTTTAATACTTTGCTTTAAAATGCTTGCCTTTAAATACTTAAAAATTGTATGTTCATCACCAGTTATATATTTATTCAGTCTGCAGTGCATCTGCTATGTAGATGTTGTGAAGCAGTTCCTGAACATATGCATTTTAGAGCCCATTAATATCTTAAGGCAAATCAGATTTCAGCTTGTGGAGGACTGTTTCAGCAAGAGATTTCAATAACTGGAGGCATCTAAGTCATTCTTGCTTGTGAATCAAAGCTCCTAGATCCTCCTGTTAGAACTAATGCAGGGATTGCGAGAGTACAGTTTACCTTTTTATCTATTTATCTATATATAGTTAGAAATTTGTAGAAATAAATTAACTAGAAAGTTGCCCTAAAGATTTTCTGTTTCTGTGAACATTTGGTATAGTTCCTTGACATAAAAAAAAAAAAATTAAAAAATAATAATAATTCTTTTCAGGATGTTACTTAATATGCATAGGGAATTCTTTATGAATTCTGGGCACTACTCAAAAAATTTATTTTCTCTTTATCTTTGTAATGTGATATTTTTTATTATATAAATGTCTATTATGAGTGAAGTCAGTTATACATTAAACAGCAAAGATGTATGGTAGACAGACATTCTCTTTGATTTCATAGGAAGAATTTACTCTTGAGCAGTCTGGATTCTCTGAAAAACAATACAAAACCCAAAGAATACAACAGAGGAGGGTGACTAATCCTGAATAAAGCACTTCTCACTCCTTCTGTGAGGCTTCAGAGTCTCAGTGACAGAAAAGGGAGTAGATAGGTTCTCCTGAATTTGGAAAGAAAGATTGCACAGGCTTTACTTTGTAAAGGACAAATAGGCTCATCATTTAAACAGAATAGCTTAAAAAGGCTATGTATGTAATAGGCTATAACACCTACTGAAGTATTTCTGACTGATATAAAGGAGGATCTATGAAATTTGTGTCCAGAGTGGTTGTCACGGATCCATGTGTATCTGCTGTTGTTCCAGTATAGATCTGTATCAAGTTGCAGCTCTTTTGGAGGCAGAGGAAAAATTATGACGTAAACCACATTCTCGTTGTTTCATATATTTGGATGATGCATTCTGCTGCTGCTTCTCCATATGCCAGCACAGTCTCTATTTTACATTTCTGTGTAGTCTCCTTAATATTTTTTGGGTATGGCTTTTGTTCACAATTTCATAAAGATGGGAGAAATAGACTTAATTTTCCTTTTGTTTATCTGGGGATTACTAAATCCACAAGTCACAAAGATTGACTGGTTCCACTCCAGGGCTTCAAGGACATAGCCGGGCTCGTAACAGCTGCCTAAGACTGGTGCAATGTTCACAGTGTTCTTTGTATCTAGCATTATTCATGTACTGAATTGAGCCACAAATACATGGATTTTTAACATTTCTATTAGCTGAATTAGTCAAATCTGCAAGCAGCACTAGGTGTGTGTTAGGTGACTGTCACATACAATTAGTTCATTTATGTAAATAATTTCAGAAATACTGATTGTTTTTGATGGTTGGCTTCATATAATTACAAATCATTAGTAAGGTAGAAAAGAAAAATAGCCTACTGATCTGAAAATAAGATAAGCAAAGATTCACTTTTTTCAGTTAGAAAAATTGCTTATCACTAGATAATTTAAAAACACACGAAACATTTTTCAGACACATACCTTTCAATTACCCCACCCAATAAAGATGGTATCTCAAGTTAGAACATAAATTAAAAAAAAACACATACCTTTTCAGGTTTTCTTCTGCCAATGACTTTTTGAGTTGCTTTAAAATTGTAAGTTGGCAAAGCTATCTAGCTTTAGCAGTAGTTAATGTTTCAACCTCTTGCACTCAAAAAAAACCCCCACAAACAAACCCACAAAAAGAACCCCTAAAACCTCAACAGAAGAAAAACCCAACCCCACTCCCGTATTTGTAATATAAAGGGATAATTTCCCTGGCAAAGTTCATAGCATTTTCTAGGTTGAAAGCTGGATTAACTTGCGCTACCACTAATATCAATAATTATATTGAAATAAATGCTACTGGAAAAGCAGCTCTCAATTTTGCAAGTTGTGAACTGCAGTAAGCCCCAGTTTTAAGCACAATATCTAACTGTTATTAAATTGCCTCTTGTAGCTTAAACAATAGACTAGTTTGATCCATGTAATTGTTTATTACTCCATCTAGGCAATGCAAGCAATTAGCTATTTCTCTTAAGTCTCTTCAGTCTAACTTTCAGCTTGTGGTAAAATTTTACTGTTTTATGGAACAGAATATAAAATGCACTTCTTATCTTTAACCTAAGCTTTTTTGCAAGGTGGTGACCAGGATCCCTTTCAGGACGAGCTACAGACATGTTAGTTCTGTCAAAAAAGGTACTTCTTTGAGAGCAAATCTGTACTACTTATTCTTCAAGCAGAGCCTTTTGAAAACCTTTGGCATAAGCATAGGTCTGATCTCCTGAAATGGCAGACAAGCTTTGTTCAGCTCTCCCCATGTATTACAGATCTGCTCTGCAGTTCTGAACTTATTCTACTTTAGTCCTGAAGATGCCACTTATTTTCAGGTTCTGCAATATGGACGATGTCGTCCTTTGTAAATATGAGAGGCAATATATTCCAGTCAGATCAGAGAGAAAGCACTTCAAAGAAGATCTCATGAAAAGCACACTTTCAAGAAACATACTAATTTACAATGGGAATAAAGACTATCTATCTCCACCACAGGCTGTCAGATCCAAACAGAAATCCAGTTTGCATTTACAGCTTTGCTTTTGATACAGCCTTCTTAAATAGTCTGAATTTAACCGCTTATCCATGGTTGTGCAACACAACTGGACTTTGCTAAGGGAGCACGTGTGGGATTGCTCCAAGTCAGGTGCAGCTGAGAAGGAGGTAGCAGCTTAGGTGTAGCTGGAGTGCATGTACTTCCAGATTTGAAACTGGAGGTAATTCCAGACACTGTGGGGTCACATGTGTTCTCTAGCCTTCTAAACATCCTGTGCGGGCTTGAGAAAAGCCTGTTGTGGCAGCTGGCAGGGAACTGAAAGATGAGAGCTAGTGGGACAGCACACTTCAGTCACACTGCTGTCTTTTTAAAGTAAGTCTGTGCTCATTTGTATAACTCTTTGTGAGAATGACATAGCCTAAGGCTTCATTATTACTGACTTAAAATGAAAAATAAACCTTTTAAGAATGGAGGAAAGCCTTTCTTCAGGAACCATGCTTATAACTGTAATAAAGCAAGTATTTAATTTAGATGCCAGTACGTGAAGGAAATAGGAACAATCTTTTCATGTGTTCCTGCTGCATAATATATAGCTGATGCTTTTCCTGAAATTCCTGAAGTACCACGGAGAACAGACACTATAAAATTTACTCACGATCCACAAATGAAGTGAACAGCATTCTGAATCTGCTTAGCCTACTGCCTTCGTCTGCCCACATCCGCACCACACCTGTCCCAGTCTGCAGCATGACATCATTTGCTACAGTACTGCAGAATTTTGCCTTCAGGTTTTCAATAGAACTACTTCCATCATACACAGCAACAAAGTTTCTTTTGCATTCATTTGAATGCTCCATTTGATAGTCGAGAAATCGCATATAAATCTGTTAGAAAAGAGAAATTAATGTCTCTAGTAAAAATAATACAGAAAAGACAGTCTTTCTTAGCAAATCTTGGAGATGTTGTGTCCCCTTACACATGTGTAACTCCCAATGCACAGCACTTTTAAGCTTACATTTTCTCATTAAATGTAAATGTGGAGTATTACTTGAAGTTTGAGTGTCTGTTTTGCTTCACCCCCTCCCCAAAACAATTTTTACTTAATAATTTACTCTGATACATTTCTAGTCACCTTGGGTAAAAAAAAAAAAAAAAAAAAAAAAGGTAAAAACCAACACACTTGCTGAAGAAAGCCCTAAAGAGCTCTGTTACATGTGCAGCCTATTACTCTAGAAGAGATATGAGAAACACATAAATGTGCTGAAATAATTTTAATGGTATTTTGACTGTTCTCCTTTCTTCCTTTTTAATTCCTAAGAGCAAAGTTAAAATATGAGGGAAGGAGTCTAGTCAAAAAGGCTCTGAAGAAAAATTATAGAAATTAAAATTTGTTGCTTCAGAATGAAAGCTAATTACTGAACCATAGCACTGTTATGGAAGACACAAGCCACGAAGTCAGGAGTCATTTGAATAAAAATGGAAGCAGAAAACAAATAAAAGCTGTCTATCTAGGATGCGTTAATAAGCTAAACCACTCTTAATTCCTCTAAAAGCAGGAATCTAATTCAAGAGAGGGCAGCGTATGTGTTAGAACATATGCAGCAAGGAAACTGGAAGACCAACATGGCACTTGGAAAATAAACAATTTATTTTGCTGGAGCAGGAAACTTATGCAAGATTGTAATGCAGCTAGCATTACATGAAAAATCACAGGCCTTTTTAATCTCTGGAACAGTTGTATTGGGATTCTCAAAATTCTAGGGGAAGTTAAATGAGCTGTGTAACTCTGTCACCTAGGCATGCTGCAAAGGCCATCCTTAAACTTCAAAAAGTCCTCAGATAGCCATTATTTTGACAGAGGAGTAATCTATCCATGTGGAAGCAGAGGTCTCCTGCTCTGTGGGAAAAGAGATGCTTCTCCTCTTCAGCATGCTCCTCAAATAAGGCGTGGACTGGATGTATTTTGAGTGAGTACAGTCTACAACTACCTCTCAGGCTGCTATTACAGGCTCTAAGGATCTTTTGGACAGTATGCTTTTTCATGCATCTGCCTAATGACAAAAATCTCCAGTTCTTGTTTAGCTTGTGAAGCAGGGAAGACAACAGTAGATTAATGCTATGCTTACAACTTCTGTATTACCTATTTTTCCCTGCCCTTTTGCCATATCTCCCTTTTAACCTCAGCTATAGCCAAGGACTCTTAAAACAAAATTGTAAAGAATTCACTAAACCAAAAACAACCAACTTTGTGTGGGGAAATAAAAAAATATTCCCCTCCCCAAAACACACTTAACAAGCTTTATTGAAAACATGGTAAAATAGTGAGCACAGGAAAAGGCAACACTTGCACATCTTGACTTCTCCTTTCCAACATTTTCCAGAGGCAGGTTGCCAGCTCTGTCTCCCCTTGCACACTACTAAAAGGTGCAACTTGTGCCATATTATCTCATGCTTCATCTCACTATTGTGTGATTTTCAGTATACATTTTTTCTTCAGTTTTTTTTTTACTCTTGCTGTCTTTGTTCTCAGCTGCATTGAGAACCTGTCTTCCACTGATGCCTTACCTCACAAACACAGGTGTGAGCTGTTAAGTGCTAGCATATGAGCTGAGAGATAGTATTTTCATTTAATGATTGACTCCATGTATCGGGTGTGAAATTACAAGGGAAGTTAAAAATAAACTAGGACACTTTTAGTAGAACTATTCTCTGTATGTGTAAATATCTGTTACACAGATTTTAAAAGTCCTTTCATTGCTGCAGTTGTGTCAGTTCTAAAAATTTATTTTCATTACAAAATCAAATTGAGGAAATTAAAAATGTCTCTGTTTATTTTCTCAAGAGACTGCACCGTATCAGATCAAATGGATCTTATCATCAGATCAGAATTGAAGCTTGAGAAGCTACTCTCAGAATACTAAGAATTATTTTTGTGTAATGTTTTAGCTCTGTAATTTAGGATGCTGATCTAATTGCGGGACTGACCAAACTATAACTCTGCCTTCTGGCAACATTCAATAATTTATTAAAATACTTAAGCATAAGACCTGGCGCACTCAAGTGGCAATGTAGGGTGAAAATGATTTCTGGAAGAAATTATTTCTGGAAGAACTGCTACTATTACTTAGACTAGTATAGGGCTCCTGGGAGTTGAGTCACTTCCTCCAAGGCTCAAATATATTAATAAAGTTTTAGTTTCTTTCGTCTCTTGTCCTCTTACTACCATCTTTTAGGTTGCTGGTTTTGAACTTTTAATTTGGAAGTTGGTTAATGGGACTGGTTAGTTAACCATTAGGGGTATGTAAGAAGGCATAGAGTATGTTTGTCATCTTGGCAGCTACTGCTTTGAAAAATTTTTTAATTTTTATATACATACAAGCAGTGATACGTGTTTTAATACACATACAGAAGCAAAATGAAAGATGTGTATACTATATGGAGAGAACAATATATATTCTTCAGTGCAACTCCTAAGTTATTAACCATTTTGTCTCTGAAACACATAGCTATTATATTTTGTTGCACAGGCTATACTTGGAATTATAAATAGAATTGTATGCTTCTCCCTAACAATAAAGCTCAAGTTGTTTTTAATGAGCATGATAGTAATGCTTTCCTAAGCAGTCTCTAGTTCTGTAGGCACAATCACAAATACCAGGTACCCAGGTAATGTATGCTGATTTTTGGCTTGAACAGCTACTATGCCCCTTTAGGGCTTGGGCAGAAAAGCTCTAGCAAATTTTATCGTGTCACTTTAAGAGGGTGTGATCCTATAGCTAAGTCAGAAAAGAAGGAGTGACAATTCCTCAGCTGCTTCCAGCTAAAGCTTTTCATTTTTGCTAAAGCTACTGCTGAAAGTGGGGTTTAAGGTGCTGGATTGTGAATTACACTGGGGAGAAGCAGGTACATGCTCTTTTGACTTAGAACAAAACCAAATTTTCCAATAGAACTGCTGGAGGCAAAATTTTTAAATGTGGCATCAAGATTTAAGGAAATCTATCACAGCTAGCATCTTTGCCTGCCGTCTTCCAATAAAACCAGAGTACAAGTCAAACGCCCTTGAAAATTGTTGCTTGAACAGTGTTCCGTTATTTTGTATTTTAAGTTTCAAGTAACACGAAGACAAGACTGTGGACTTGCTCTATAAATTTAATTTCAGGAACAATCCTCTATCTGGATTTCTTAAGGCACTGACAAGTAACTCGTTTCACTGAAAGTGAGACATTAGGCAAATCACAGCTAGTGACTATTACCTGTTACTAATGACTTGGAAACCCATTATATGTTGAATGATACGAATGAAACCCACCTTAGCATTTGGAGTAGCTTTAATTGTCCATATGCAGTCAACTGCTTGTCCCGGTTTTGTTTTTCCTTCTTGTTCTACTTGACTAGAACGTACTATTCCATCAGCTCCTGAGAGCTCAAACTGGCAGTCTAGGGAGAAGATATACCTTGCAGTCAAATACAGCATAATATTAATTTAAAATCTAATGTGTAAAGTAATTGTTACTGTAATACTAGACCTGGGATGGGATTTAAAATACCTCCTAGGTAAGTGAAGTCAGGATCTGTAATAGAAAGAAGTCATGAATCATATGGGCTGTAAGTGCTTGAGAATCACTTTAAGTTTTAGTATAAGCTGAAGATTATGTCTATTACTATATCACAATAAAAATTGTTTACTGAATGGATTGCAGGGTACAGAGACAGATTTTTTTTTTTACATAACATTATTGCACAAAGATTGACCTGATCTGAATACGGTAATGCTATACTGACAACACAGATTTCCAGCATAACACAAAAATCACTATTCGGTATGTTGTTCCTACGTTATATTCTGAAGTTTTCACTGAAAATTTTAACTTTTTTGTGAACTGAGGGGGGGTGTAGGTGCATGTCCCCTTCCATTTTTACAATCCCAAAATATTTTACCACACTCCATGTAAACATAGAGAAAAGGAAAAAAAAATATTGGGCCTTCAGTTGCTACAATCTATAGCAAAAATAATGCACAGTTTAAATGTATATTTTAAGTTCCAGCCTGGAACTAGGCTATGTTAGTTTTGACAGTTATGCTAATGAAACGGCTTTGGAAATGAACTTAACAAAATGCGTAAGTACTGACCCTATGAAGACATTTTAGTGTGTTACTCTCAGTGGACTCTCAGTGGTCTTCTTAATCTGAAGTGTTTCTAAGTCTAAATCCCTAGTAAAGTACACAGTTCTATGAGCAGTAAGACATAATCACGTACAGTGTTTTCATGTGCTGTAGGAGTAAAGACCAGTTGAGTAAAGGTGACATTAAAAAGTTATGCCTGTGTATACATTTATAGTAGTAGTAAAGCTGACATTTGTATACTGTCATTTTGTCCCATAGGACAATAAAATGCTGATAACTACACATGTAGTATTTATGAAGTACAGCAGTCAAGCATTGCACAAGGACACCAGATCAAATTTTCCTGTAAATAGAATGTCCTGCCACTTTTAAGTGGCCCCACAGTGCAGATGTACTTTTGTTTTAATAAAGACACTGTCAGTGTATTATATTCTCCTCCATATCCTGTAAACTACACAGTACTTTAAGCAAAGAACAAGTCTGCTGTCTGAGCCTGCGGGTTGAGAGAATCTAGTTATACTGGGAGCTGATGCTTGGGCTGTGTAGGTATTTCCTCTGGCTTTTCAGAATGGAGATTTAAAATGCTTTCCATCTGGCTGGAAGTGCTACTGTCGATGTGCTTCAGGTGTTTTTGTCATATTATCTTATATTCCTGGATCATAAGCTGTTGGAAACGTCAGCTATTTGTCTACATAAATGCTCTTTCCATTACTAGCACTGGTGAAGTACTGGTACAAGTTAGAGTAGTAACAAAGAGGGAAGTTGATAAAGCCCTCAGCACAAACAAGATCAACTGACTTCTTCTCTAGCAAACTGTAGACCTGCAATTTCCTTCAGTCAATTTTCAAAAGTGGTTTTAGTTAAGTATGCTGAAGGATTAGCAAGATTGAGATTGTAACTACTGCCTTGTCACTTTGCCTTCATAACCACTTGGGATGAAACACAATTCTAGACTGCCAGCATAAACACATCACAGAATTCCATGGGAGGGGACAGTCATTAAATTGGTCAGAATGTTAGGCATCTTTACCTGGTATAAATGAGTACTTTGCTTGAAATCCCTTTCCTTCCAGCTCCTCATCAGAAGTAAACTTGATCCACATAAATCTCCCTGTTGATCTAATTAGTGCAGGACTTTTCAGACCACAGTAACGATTAATGAGAGGGGAGAAACCGAAGGGTCCATCTCGAACCTCCAGATGATCAAAGCGACATTCAAATGAAGGTTCTATGTAATAAGGTTCATCAAAGGTCAACTCAATTCTCTGTCGTGGAGCAGCTAGACATAAAAAATCAAGCAAAAGATTAAATGAAGATCTATATAAAAAACAAGTGAAGACATGAAATACTGAGCAGACAGGCCCCCAAAACAGCAAGATAAAGAGACTAGAAACTTATCAAAATACATCTGGCAGTCTGCTACAAAACCTCAGATACACTGTAATAATAATAAAAAAAATTATTGTGTCGGAGATCCTTTTTAATGGAATTTTTTTTGCTTGCTGATCTTTATTGTTGAAAATTCAGAAAATAACAAAAATCGAATTCAGCACATGTAACAGATACTAACATATATGCAAAAGTATTCAAACAAGGTTTAATATTAAATATAAATTAAAACCAGCATTCTGTGAAAGCAAAGTACGTTAAAAAAAGGACAAAACATTGAGGGATACAGAAAATGTAAAAGAAAGAAACATGAAGAACTACTTACTGGTACATTTCCAAACCATCAACCCCAAATTTGGAGATCCTTTGGCAGGAGACATCTTTTATTAGAATATTCAGAGAAGTGTAAGTGCTTCATATACATTATTAATATGCAGGTGACTACTAAGTCTGAACCAGTGGCAGTCTAACATCAGGACTTGGATCAGAACCCTAAGTCCTGAGGAGATGCAGCTATGGCTACTTTGTGATCAGACTTCCACATCTGTAGTTCAGACTTTATATTGTATGAATGGCTTAGGTGTTTCTTGTTCTTGTCATCTATTAAACTACATGAACTTTCAGATACTAATTGGTTACCTGGAATGATAGCATTAAGGAACCATATGCTGTGTGTTGCTTCTGAATGCAAAAAACTATTTACTTGTATGTCTACGAAACTTTGTTTAGACCTTATACATGAGTTAAAAACACTTGTAGCTGCACATATTGGCATAGGTCTGCAGGAATATTTTAGCTAGAAATTGTGGAGGACATTGGTCTGTCATGTAACCATGTTTCTGTATAAGGACTGTGAGGCTTTATGCTCTGTGGAAACTGCCTCGCACGAGGGAGATCCAGCAGTCAATCTGGTACATGTCAACACTGAAGGTGTACACATCTGCCCCCTGTGCCTTCACTGCCAGGAAAGATGCAGAACTTCAGATGTACATGCATACAAGCAAAAAATGAGGGTCTGTGAACCACTATTATATTGTACATATAAAACCTCACTGAAACATGTTACTTGAAGTATTTCAATTAATTGATACGAATCTGATCATTAAGCCAGCTAATGTTTTCAGCTAACTTCAGTGGGTTTTGGATGTATCCTAATAAGAGGAAAAAATAATTAGTGTGTCTCAAGTCTTGCAGCCTTTACCCAAGATATTCCCATTGCAATGTGGTTTTATTCTAGTTAATTAATTTTTGTTTGTCCTCATCACGTTATTTTAGCAGTGACTTCAGCAGTGCTAACAAATCTCCATATTTTTAGTACAGTTCCACGGCAGTCAGATGTGTCTTTTTTTATTAATAAGGACAGCATAAAGATTTTCTGCTTGTGGGATACACTTTGAATAGTACAGGTAAGGTATAGGTATAGTCTAGGTATAGTCTAGGTATAGTATAGGTATAGTCTAGGTATAGTGTAGGTAAGGTCTCATAAATGATGAAGACAGTCTTCATGCATCTTTTGCTTTTTATTATCAGCAATATTGGAAGTGATATTAAGATAACAAGCTACAGTTTTAATTTTAGTAGTTCTGTGTCTTCATAGATTACAGGAGATCTGATGCTGCTTTTTCTGGCTGTGAGGGTATGTATTATTCTATACAGCTAATTCCTGAATGACTGCATTTTCTATTAATCTGTTATTAGTTCAGAGAGCAAATATAGTTTCTTGTTTAACCAAATGACTGCAGAATTTATTATTTTACCAGTATGGCTATACAGTATTTGACAGTATAGTAAGATGACACAGTTTTAACAGTTCAAGATTTTCCAATGAACAGTAAGATTACAACACAACAAAAGAGAAAGACAGCATGTACCTTCTAAGATGTAGATGCACTCTTGATTTGGTGGGTACACATTAGGGTAGTTTGGTGAAGCAAAATGTCCTCCATTACTTGTCCGTACCCAGTTGTCACACTGAGTGGGAGGAATACGATTCATGCCAATACTTTGCCCACCTTAAGTGGAAAAAAAAAGTGATCAAATAAATTTCTCCTGCAAGCATGCAAGTTTGATTTTGCAAAAAAGTAAAACACTGATATAGCCCATAACCTATGGAAGAAGAAAGTAATTTATTTTGGTTGAAAAGCCTTTTCTATGCTGCTTGCTAATGTCTAGCAAGGAAAATCTTATGTTTAATTTAGTGATGTGGTATACCCTAGAGAGATCACAGTTTCAGAATATCAAATATGTTGAGTAATTCTTGGGAAGGGAAGAGAGGGAGTAAATTTATTTTTTTTTACACAAGTCAGCTTAGACTTTTTTATGCTCTTCTTTCTAAGTCAAATAGAGTGGCTGCCAATACACCAGCATTATTTTACGGCTTATGCCTTCTCCACTCCTACATGAATAATATAATCAAAAATACTTGTTAGCTTTTACTATTTTTGCCCTGATTACAGATTATACTGAAATATGTGGCCCTTAGGCTAAATATTTATTTACAGTATTTTTTTTTAAATACAGAATGCTTACAACAGAACAAATTATGATTTGTAGAATACACTAAATGCAATAATGGTAGCTAATAAAATTACTAGCAATAGGTAGATTGCACTGGTAGCTAAGGGTCTCATTTAAGATCAAAACTCTTCTGGATGTACACGGAAATATAGTCCTTGACTAAGATTATGCAGTTTACTAAGCTACTGCACCCTGCTGGATCCGTTGGAGGAGCTTTGTTAGTTCAGATTTTATTATCCAAAGAGAAAGGAGTTGGGAATAATATGATCTCTGACATTCTTTCCAAGTACCTTTGGCCCTTCTTTTTATCAGCAGAACTGGAGTGAGTAAGACACAGGATATGTGGTTTCTGCTAGATTTTTCCTAAATCTTACAGGGTGCTCTCATAATGTTATTTATATTTAAACAGTTTAAATTTGCAGAGCTTTGAGAGGGAGTCCATGCCGATACAGATCTTGGCTGCCTCCAGTAAATTATATCACCTTTCACTGGTATCTTGGCAGCTTATGGATTTATGGGGGTGAAAACTTAGTCTCTCCCACAGAAATTGTTAAAGGAAATTCTGTAGGTATCAGTTCTAGGAATTCTTCTCTCCTAAGAGTGGGTTAATCCCGCATGTAAGAAAACAAGTTTTATGAAACCGATGCCTTCCCCACTCAGCAAGCTTCAAAAATGGTTGTGGGTGGATTATTTGAAAAGCTTGTCAGATACAGAAAACATGCATTTCCAGGATGCTTTTTTACCACTGCTAAGGTCTAAACCCACAGAATTTTAACTGGGTAAGTGAACTTTCATGTTCTTTTTGACTGGATGGCTTTGTGCAATTGGAAAAAAAAAAATTGTAAATAGGGGGAAAATTGAAAATACTGGAATTCATATTGGTAATTCAAGAGCTATTAATATCTGAACACAAATACTTTCTTTCAGTTATATTGCTTACTTAAAAATGAGAAAAACATTACATTTTTTTGAAAGAAAATCATCAAACCAAAATTGTACCTTGTGTCTTCTGTGCAACGGCAATCCCTTCCACTACAAAGATTGTTACTAGTAACACTGATGAGAGAAATTGGATAGGAAAAACATCAGTAATTTATCAAAATTATAGACCATTTTCTGCAGTCCTGATTCATGCAAATCCTATAAATTACTAACCACAACAACTTGGAACATACAAAAATACATAATGTGCCTTCTTAAAATTTCAGCTTTAGGAAACTAGTGCAGTCTAAGTGCAGTGTCAGTTTTTCCAGGTTCCTTAAAAAAACATATATAAGAACAGTAATCTTTATTTTGAGGGAACTTAGAATCATAGAATCATAGAATAGTTACGGTTGGAAAGGACCTTAAGATCATCTAGTTCCAACTCCCTGCCATGGGCAGGGACACCTTGCACTAAACCATGTTACCCAAGACTTCATCCAGCCTGGCCTTGAACAATGCAGAAAGGTTCAAGCAAATTATTGAAAGCCAGTATGATTTCAGACCAGATACACTAGAGAGAGCACAAACACTACTGATCATGCTTTTGTTGCACTGATTATGCTTTCGTTGCATCTGGGATGCTGCTCTTCATCCCCATGTCCCCCACTAAAGGCTTGAGAAGATCAGCTTGAGAAGATCAAAACAGCTGAGAACTTCAAGGATATTTTCTAGATTATCTACTGATTTGCAAGCATTTTATAAAATTATATGGTACCTATCTTCTATACAACTTTTACATCCTGAAAGAAGATGCTTCTCTGCTATATTGAACCATATTTATTCTAAACCTCCATTTGTGTTTCTTCACTTCTCCAGCTTCCGAGAAATTAATCAGGACTACAGGAGACACTTCATGGTCTTACCCCTACATGGCCTTTAGGTGCACAACAGAATTGTGCTCATGAGACTGGTGGCTGAGATGCAGTCACAGTAGCACAGAAATTCACTGATTTCTGTGATGGGTGTGGCAGTAGAAAACAAGCAGACATAAGTTCTAACAATGAAGAGACTTAACTCTGAGCAGTCACAACAGCTAGGACGTGGACACTGTTAGGATGTACACTGCTGCAAGCACTCTCGTTTGCTGGAGTGTTGCTAGTCTCAGGTGTTGACAGGCTAGTGTTTTCTAGATTTGAATTGACTAAATACTAGACCCTTTAAAGATTCTGTTATAGTCTCTCCTCTAATCCTCTTTCTTCCTTTCCTAAAAGGAAGCCGTCTAGGTGATTTTGCATTTGGCCTTTACTATACACTTACACTTCTCTTGCACCCAAGAAACATCAGTCTGAACAGCATGTAGTGAAGATTCCATGTTCCACTATTCATCAAGAGTTACAAAGCAAGTTTAATATCCAGATTTTCCTAAAATGTTTTGTCCCCTCAAATTATTAGGGGTTACCAGGAAGGGAAAAGAGAATGAAGTATATTAATTATGCCAGTCTTCAAAACTTTCAGTTGTTTCTGTCTTGAGTATCTTTACAATTCTGGACAGGTATTGGAAAACTTGCTAAGTACGGCAGCGCACTGTTCTGCACAGTAGCTGGCTGAGGGGAGATAGGATACAAGTCATAAAATACTGGCTATCCTTGAGATGGTGAATAGAGAGCAACTACTTGTTGTCTCTTCCAGTACAGGAGCTAGGGATATCAGACAAACCTAAAATGAGACTTTTTTTTTTTTTTTTAATGCTTATACTTCATAATACATCCTTGAGATAGAAAATTCTGTTTCACAAACCCCTTAAGTCTTAAGTTGTTGGAACTGTGGGATACTATTTGGGAAAATATAATTTGCTCTATTTTATACTCTTTCTGCTTTTCTATCTCTGTGAAGGAAGAGATCCAGACTAGATGGACCTTTGATTTGAGCTGATGTGGCCTTTCCCATGTTCTTAATCTACTTGTTAATACTAAGTCAGACAGGCATAGCCTTACCACAACAGGGAAAAAAAAAATCAGCAGAATTTTATTGTCACATTCAAGAAGTCCATTTTATTTTTGCGGTTTTCCCCTGTCATTTCGCAGGCATTTTATTGGCTCATGCTGAAATGGCATTTTCTCTATGATTTTCCCTGAGTTGCTGTTAGACTTCGAGCCCTTCAGAGAGTTCCAGAGTAAGCAGGTACTCACTGTGCACTACAGTGATTTCAACTGAACGCATCCAGATGCAATGTTGCATCTTGGCATAGATACATTACCTTGGGGAAAGAAATCAAAGTCTGCCCCTGAAAGTGTTCTTCTAGCATGTGCGGTTTATTATGTGTGTTTCTGATGCCCTTTTTTCTCTCTCCCCCTATTAAAACAGGCTGCATGTCACTGTAACACTTTCCTCCCTTGTACGGTGAGTTCACAACTCTGAGCGTTCTAAAATACCATACGGGTCTTGCAAACAAGTGATACGTTCCTAGAAGTACATTTGATTTTTAGGGATGGATCAAGAGGTAGTAGGTTAAGACTTAGGTATATTTGCAATAATTCCACATTTTTAATATACTGAAAAATATACTCCCTGTCCCAATATAAAGTATCAATTGTTAATTGTTGCTGACACACCCTAGATCGAAAATTCATCCTTCAGAAGAAAGTATCTAGTACCTGTCATAGGTCTTCAAGTTATGGATGTTCACTTGTCTTTAAAGCATATAAAATAAACAAATATTGCATCTTCATTAACATTTGAATGACATTAGTTTTCAGATATTTTTATTTAATATTTCTTCTATAGAAGTCACTATTTCAAAATTATTTGCCGTTTATTTTTGCGGCTTCTGTGATTAAACTGTGCACTCAGAAGATCAGTTTAAGTGCATGAATTTGTAATGCATTTGTACTCCTGAGATCATTTGCCCCTAACAATCTTAACAGTGGTTATCAAGTTGTCTATGTGTTTTCTTTGGGTTTGTTGTTTTGTTTTGTTTTTTTTTTCCTATACTGATTTTGGAGCAGCACTTCAAACTTGTTTTTTATCATTGAAGTAAATGCAGTTTCCACATGTAAATGTAGTAAATGTGAATGCAGCAAATTAAATGCAGTTTCCTATGTAAATCACACGTCACTATGTTTTTAAAGAAAGATGTGCTGTGCCCACCCTCTGTTTTGCAAGTATATGGCAATCTCTATATACTTGTGATGCTTCTAAAAATGTGAAATGGATTTTGTCTTTTTTTTTCCTCAAAGCAAACAAACACAGAAATGTGAGTAAAATAAGTATTTTACTGACTAGCAAAAGTAGTGCAGATAATTCAAGTGAAAAATCTGGGGGTTTGTTGGTTTGCTTTGGGTTTTTCTAGTAAAGCTATCTACATTGCTACCACTGTTGCAGTATACCTTTTTTTTTCTTTTTCCTCTTTAAAATATCAGAAAGCATCTATGTTTATTTCAGTGATTGTGTTCTCTTGTACACAGAGAGACAGTAAGAACAGATGTTCAGATACACTAACCAGTGATTTCCCTTCTCAAAATTACGTGGATACAAGAACAAAAAATCCTAAAAGGAACTGAGGAAATCTGACTGGCTTCCACTAAAGAAAGACTGCCGTTTCTATAAATAGTCCAGAATATGTGTGTGTAAGTACAAAGGAATAGCGCATATTTCCTGCTGAAAAGCATGGATATGCAGGTAATTACAGAAGATAAATGACCTGAATATTTGCCTTACTGTCTTTCTTTTGTCATGTTATATGGATGAGTGGATATAGTAAGAATGGGCTGCTACCTCTTTGTTCACTGCCCTTTTCATCCTCTTAATTTTTAATCTCTTCCATCTCTTTCCTTTCCTTGGCAATTCCTATCCTTTCCATGCTCTCAACAACCCTTAAGATGTATTCAAGGCAGGTAGCAAATGTTTAAGGGCCTTTCTTTGCTATTAGTTTTATCCCAGAGGATAATATGATAAAGACGTGTGTCTGACTAATACTCTGTATGTGTGCAGTCATTACCTCTGTGACACTGGTAGCAAAGGGGTGGAGAGAGGAATCGTACGTGTTCTTCCCGAAAACACTGGACAGGGAGCCTGAGGGTAGTATTGCCTTAAACATACATTTACACGAAGCAGTATATGATAGCAGACAGGGGGTTTCTGGCTGAGAAAACAAGGCCTATTAATGTTCAGGATGAAAGGAAAAGAAAGAAGGAGAAAAAAACAGTCAGGATGTTTTTAAACTGCTCCATTAACCCATTTTTGTGTGTGTTTTAAAAACAACAAAGCTATTGCTTGGTGTTCTAAATCCATACCACTTCCTGGAAACATATTTTTGATTCTCAAAGACTAATTTGGATTATACAAGTCAGTAAGAAGGAAGGAAGATGTCTGGGAAGAGCTAGATCCTGTAGCATGGTGCAGTGAAGAGCTAGTGCTGAACCACTGTCCTGCACCACTGTCCTGGTACTGTATGTGGGGACACAGACACAATTAGAACAGACATGAGATACTTTCACCAAAAGTCTTGTAGCACTTTGAGAAGATGAAGAGTGATCTTGTTATTTCTGATGAACTTAAATTCAAACAGTTATAATGCTCCTTCATTTTTCCTCTTTTAAATTCAACTTCATATCACTGTGACATGACTGTTCTTCAGTGTGGATAAAAGGTAGATTTCAGCTCCATGTTCTACTATTGTACAGGAAGCAGAAGTAGTATCTAAACTTGCACATGGCTTGCTAATGTCAGCAACAGCACAAACAGTGCAGGATTGCATGACTGCACTGAATATCAAAAGGACAGAAGGATGGGTTCGATTGTTTAGTTCTTTTAATTGTTTCCTTCATTTTTAATGGAGGAGGGTATTGAGAGTTCTACTAGAGGACACTGAAATATGGGAGACTGACCTTATAAAGTCAGAGATATTTAGCTGGTAAATACAACAGAGGTTAGTGTTTCCACACCTTATATTGAGTTTCTGCTTCATGGTATTGTATATGCACTGTAGAAGAGGCTGTCATTAAGCCAACAGCAGCACGGCCACTGAGGCAGACAGAGATTGAGAGGGCTTCTTTTATTCATGAATCTGGTATTTGCTACAGACTTTTATTCTGTGAATTATGGTGCATACTTTTGTCCTACCATTTAAAGCTCTGATAGTTTTTACCAGTGTGAACATTAACTAGAAATAAAGAAAAAGCAGTGACCTTCTGTCTGTGCTTTTAAAAGAATTGATTTCTCATTTTCTTCACTTCTTTGCATGAAATATTTTAGATCACATAGCCTGCAGACAGCTGTGTAAATTTTTAAGAATGGAGACAGTAACCATACATTGCAAATTCTTGTTACTATTCTATTGTTGAAATAGGCTTATGGAATAATATAAAAGAATCCCCTGAACTAGTGTAATAAACTATGCATTGTTTGCAGGAGTCAAGATTTCCTTTGATAATATATGTATTGAAGTATATATAGAGAGATTCATAAATGAGTGCCTCTTATTTCTCTTTAAATTAGAATAATATAGCTAGTTTTATAGTAAACGGGTACTCAACCCAAAATTGAAAAATCAGTGTGCTGCTTAAGGAAAACATGTGCTTTAGGCTGCAGATCTGACATATGCTTGTACGTCCTGGCAAGATGAATTCTTCAGATTTCATGGGATACAGTACTGCTCTCAGCTCCCTGTGGTACGTCTTTCTTCTGCTTTTTCTGCATGCTTTCGGGATCTTCACATATAGAGAAAACAGACTAGATTTGCTGTGTAGCTCAGAGCAGTGTCTGTCTTCAGTGATGACAATGGGGGATCTGTGCATGCAGGGCAAGCTGAGTATCAAACTGGGGAGCATCATGCACAACTGAAAAATAGAGGGGAAAATTCCACCTATTTTTTAAATACACACTTAATCATTTCAAGTATTACACATTCTTAGTATAGTGGTAGTCAGAATCCCAGGGTTAAAGATGACAGACATTGCTTAAAGCTGGGTTCACTGTTTTATCTCTATGCTGTATTCCCTGGATTAGGCAGCACCTTGTATACATGTAATCCAAATAGACAGTAATTGGCAAAACAAAGGTCATGCATTTTAGAAAATCTTGACAGGATGTCCACTCCTTTCTGGCAGACACAGCCTAGAGTAACAAATGCTTGATCTTAATTATATACTGTGTTTTGCCTTATGGGAACAAATCCTTTTGTGTGTACTATTCTTGAACCTACCTCCTAATTTGCCCTGTGTGCTAAAATTAATGTTACATTCAGTAATTGCTAATCACAGTATCCCAGCTTTTACATCATTTTTTCCCCCCCTCATATGTCTAAACATTGTTAGCTATAAATGTGGTGGGAACATTTGTGAGGTCATATCCTATCTTATTCTCTGGTCAAGATTATATGTACAACATAAACAACTTCTATGTGTTTTGGTTGCTTTTAAGGACTCTGATCAAGTGTAGCATCCCATGCTGTTAGATGCTGCACAAATTCAAAGTGATTGACCAGTCTTCTTGTAAAGAATTTCTGCAGTTTAGATAAGTGAAGTGTCCAAACACTCTGGGTTTTATGTAATTCTGCGTGGATGGTCACATCTTTTTCTTTCAGAAAGCTATTTAAGGGTGTTTCTGGTTTAAGCCATTTTTAGCTCAGAAACACAAACTGTAAATTCCATGGAATGAGATTTTTCTCTCTTCCTAGCACTTGGTGACATCTCCTAATTGATAAAAGGAATACTAGCTTCCATTGTTGCTGCCTTTTCAAATTTCTGAACAATTCTATTGGTGAGGATGAGAACACAGCCATTTTTGAATCCCACATGTTCTTATAGTTCATAGTCTGTGTATATACCCTAATCTCTTGAGGCCTCAACAGGATGTCTGAAAACTGGTAAAATGAGTAGCAACGAACAGTTAAGATGGCCACCTCGAACTTTTTGCTCCAGCAATGTCCTCATACTGGAATATCCTGCAGGATTGCCATGGAATAAAGTAACTGAGATGAAAGGTGTGCATCAGGCAAGACACATTTAAGCTGTTTCTATATCCCACCCAGAGCATGCTAGAAGAGCTGCCAACCCATTTTTAATCCTCCTCACAAAAGCCTGATAGCAGAAGTGAGCTTCCCCAGCTATTATCAGTGACTCTAGCTCCTTTCCAAGATACAAATCTTGTTAGTCATTGGCATGCCAGCAGGATATCTGAATGTACTCAGGTCCATTCTCAGATATAACGGTTTCATCTCACTCCAGCTGTTTCCAGTAGGGATTCCTCTCTCTAAAATTGCCAAAGAAACAAAATAGGAGTCTGTATCTCTGCAGAGAAACCAGATTAACTAATTCAGGAAGTAAATGCAGTTCTCCCACATCCCTTTGATAAGAATTCTCTGCAAAAGAATTCATGCTTGGATGGATCTGTGACAGAGTGCCCTCCAGGTTTGCTCAAAACATTTAACATTTCCAATCTCTTCCTCCATTAGAAATGTACAAGCAGCTGTGGGCTGCTTCATTTTCGTTGCTCTACATCCTGTTACTTAGAATCCATTCCTGGCTATGTCTGCCAGAAGAATGGTATCTTTCATTTTTAAAATGCAGCTTTCCTTTTTATATGGAAGATCTCTTTTCATCTCCAAGCTGTGTGCAGCAATAGGCTGATAAGAAGGCTGCATGTGCAAACCATGCTGATGAAGGGTTTCAAAAACCTTATTAATTACTAAACCTTATTATTAATATTATTATTAAACCTTACATATATACTGACTTGAAAGTCCAGATGGTTTCCCTGCAGCTGACAGAACTGATTCTGCTGTACGAGACTATTCTGAATAGATCTTTCCCAGATATATTCTACTTGTTCCTAGAACACTTGGATAGTGATATTTTGACTTTAAAACAGATCAGATTACACCAAACTGTTCTTTATTATCAATATAGTGTATTTTTCAGTCGATATCTTTTCAGGAATTTCTGCTGTGGAATTAATCTGCTGTCTTCTATCATGACTGACAACAATTTGTGTGCAAAGCATTCTTTTTTTTTCTAGCTTTGTATTCTCAGTCCCTTCAAAAGAGACTTCCCTGTGTTCATGGATTTTACTGTACGCTAAGGAAGGTTTTGTGACACGTGAACACACGGGCAGTCCTTTCCTGCTGCACAGTGGGTCATCTTTGTATAACAGAAGGTGCAGTGAAATACAAAGCTAAGCTAAAAGAAAATGTGATTTTTAAATGAAAAGTTACCTGCTGAGTTTTTGTTGAAAAATTTACACTCCCCCACCCCAATTACTTGCAGTATTTGTGGTGGTAGTTGTCCGTCATATATTGATCACGGTAGCAAGCTATTCAAAGGTAGCAAGCTATTTAAGTTGATCAAGACTCTAAGTAAGTGCTTTATCTATTAAAAAAAAAAAAAAAAAAAAAAGAAATTGGAATATTAGTCAAAAAAGCAGCAAACCTATTTGCAGAGCTAGAAGGCTAACTGTATCCATGACACTATATTTTAGGTTTTGCTTCAGTCTAGATAGCCATGTCCATCACTACGTGTGTAACTTGTTTCACAGGTAAACATGTAGAAGACTTTGCGCACTTTCTGCTCTAATTGCAGATGTCTGTCAGCACTCTTTGCCATTCCTGCAATAAATTATATTGTGAATTTCTGATAGGTTCATAAATGAAGAATAGCGTTACGAAGTTTCATTCTGAGCTTAATTTTTCTGTCTAATCTCTGTCCATGAATTAAACTTGAGGCAAGGTGCTGAAAATCTTAGCTTTTTCATTAAATAAAGATACATAATTCAATAGCTCCTTTAGCTTCAGTCTGGTGTTACTCTGTATTGCACCTACAACTATATGCCTGATTTACACACTAAGTTTTCTGTTAGTACTGATGTAACATATATTAATATTTTTAAGTTATGCTACTCTGGGAGCAGTGCATTTTGGATATTATGTTTGTATATGTAGTAAAGGCAAGGCATAATACATATTACCAGATACTTTCCTTGTTTGTAACACAGCAGCTTTTTGAGTCCTGTTCTACAGTTACTTGAGTTACTTCTATGCAACAGCTTAGGAGTGCAAGCTTTTTGGTGCAGCAGAAAAGGTTGCAAGTAGATTCTGTTTTGAAGTGAAAAATAAAATTCTGACTTACTTACACTCGATACTGCCTTCATTAGGGCCACTGTAGCCTCTACAGTTAGCACTTTGCTTTTGGTTTCAGTGGACAAATAATGAAATCACTAACACATTTTTAAATTATCCTTTTTCTCTGCTTGCTTTCAGTTTTTTGAGCCATTGTTACATCTTTTGATTTTGGAAGCAGGAGGCATGATTCCTAGCTTTTGTGTGGAAGGAAGCATTACTTACTAACACTACTTGTTTGTGATAAATTAGGTGTTAAAATGCAAATGAACGGGCTGAGCAGAATGGCAGGAAGTTAATCATAGTAGTCCACATTTGTGCAACCTGCCAGAGTTGGAAATAATTCTGTAGCTCATTGGAAGGCTGAGAATGTTGGCTCTCCAGAAGTAGAAGTGATTTCTTCTAGTCCTGGCTGTTTGTTAAATTATCAGGGCAGAAATCACAGAATTATATTTTGGCTTCTTAAGTTAATCAAATGTAATAACTGAAACGGTCCAAAACTAACATACAATTAGGATTCAGCACAGAGTTTGTGGTTTTGATGGTGTTTTTTTCTTTTTCTTAACCAAATATCAGCATATCGAAATGACAGAGGGGGCACATTTGAAGAATAGGAATAAGCTCTTAGCAATCACATTTTGGGGCAACAGCAGATATGAAGAAATTTCAGATAGATTTATTTACTTCCAAAGCGTAACAGGGACATAGATCTATTAAGAAAGCAGCTGGTTTTCTCCCGTATGAAGTACAGGGTTATAATGCTTTATTGTTGTGGAGCAGTTGCACTTTGCAAGCTGTGTTAGGATAAAGAATGATTTCACTGTGTTTAAAATCTCATTGAGAACTGAAGATGGGAGAAAAAGGCTTTTGTCTTTCAACAATCAAAACACAGCAAGCACCTTGGCCTCTGATGGGTTACATTCACTGCCAAGGAAACAGGTGGGCCTAGGCTGGGCTCCACCTCAGCAAAACCTGCAGCTACTGCAGGCTCAGAGCTGTAGTGACCCACCACCGCTGCCAGGCAGCATAGCTGGCTGTAAGAGCTGCATGGGAGCACATCCTCACTGCAAGGTGATGGGATTCAGCCAGGAGACTTCTACAGGAGACTTCTACAAGTTTTGCTGAATCCCTTGTGCAGAAGCAATAAGAATAATATTAAGATGTTTATTTAAATCAGACCGTATTCTTGACAGTTGAGGAATAACATAGCATAGTTCTGAACAAGCATTACAGAAGAAATCTGAACTGCCAAGTGAGTATGATGGGCTATCTTCTGCCTGAGGTGCAGCCAAAAAATACCACCTCTCTGAATGACAAAAATGTATATATGCGTTCCATGTTAAGAACAGGAGATTAAACTGTTTCTAAGAGTTATTAAAAGGTATGTGACTTTTTACAGTATACTAAGCTTCATTGCACTTCATGTGTGGTTTAGCAGATCTGCACACATAGCTTTTTTGCATGGAGAAAAAAAAACCCGGCCACTGTAAGTAGAGCTTCCATGCAAAACTTCAGATGCAACTTGTAAAATACAGACTTGCTTTGAAAGTGATTCCCAATAGTTTCCTTTGGGGATTAAATCTCTGTGTCTATTTATAGGAATCTTTCTTTTTTTTTTTTTTTTTTTTTTTCTTCCTGATTAGATGTAATAATTGGACTTCTAATGAAGAAGAGATAAAAGGGACTGCGTGATGCTAAGTAATGATAGGTTGTTTCTGTAGTCATGGCAAGTGATGCATTTAGAATACTGACAGCTTCTTGACTAATGGTTTTGTGCAACTTATAGATTATTAATAATACAAAACTTCTGTAGAGGGAATTAGTATCTGGACTCTATTGTGATTATAAAAGATTAGCATCAGGTTTGGTCAGGAGGAAACCTGGACAGTCAAATGTGCAGCAAACACTATTTCTGAAATGCAACTAAATCTGCAGATGTAGAAAGTAATTAAAAAGTAGACATGTGAGTTGTAATTTATGGGTACTTTACAGTGGTTTAAATGCCTTTTTTTCCCATGTAAGCCTTATGTTCCTATGTTATCTAAACTCAGCGGATGGCTAACACCTACATAAACATTTATTGAGAGCAAGTATCTCCTGTCTCTCAGTTACTGTGGCAGTAACAGAAAAATATTTATTTAAACCCTCAAGACATCTGGCCTTTAGGCCAGAAACATGGGATTTTATGGGCCGTGGAAACATTCGGGTTTAAAACAGACTTCTGCACAAGTTTCATATGTGAGGAGTACATAAGTGCATACCAGAAGCAGTTCTGCCTGCAATAATGCCTTGCTGTCTTCAGTAATGCAAGCAGACACTCCAGAATTTCCTAACAAAATCATGATTTATTTTTTTTTTTTTAATCCCTGATGGTTCAAGTCTGCTACTGCTGAAGAAGATACTGAATGCTAGAAAATAATCTCTTGAGGCACACGATTAACTGCCGTATCTAGCTTTACTTTCTAAGAGAAAATCCTCGCCCATTGTCGAGCTATGCAAGTGATAACACAGACAAAGAAATGCTGGGCTGAGGAGCCTTCCTCAGTTGTTTACCTTTGAGCCTAAAGAAGTTAGGAACAAGATTTAAAAGCCTCAGGAGAAGAACAGATAAACACGGGTCAGGCAGCAGCCGGTCACTCAGGTAACTCATTTTGTGAAAACCTTGCTGAAAAAAGATCCTGCTCCCGCTCACAGTACGATAACCCGATCACTGCTAGGCAGCTCGTTAGGAGTTCCGAAAGCACAAAGAGAGGTTTTTCTGTGAAAAAGCTGGAACATAGCAAGCTCCTGGGAACAGATCGGGCACTGCGGCTCCGCCGTGACCCGCGGCGCTGCAGGACGGACCCCCCACCCAAGGAGCCTAGGTACTCCCGCTGCCCGCCCGCGCCCATCGGAGACGGGGGCAGCCTGGACTGCCCGCGGGTTACCAGCTCCGCGCCGGGCTCCCGGTAGAGCCAGCCCTGCAGCCCCGCGGCGTTGACTTTCGCGCGGAGCAGAGTGGGTGCCGGGAGGCCTCCGGCCGGGTAGCAGCGGGACCACCGCGCTCTGCACAGCCCCGTGCCCCGCTTACTGAAGTTTCAGCCGCCGGTAGGAGGGCCGAAGGCTGCGCGCGAGCGGGGAGTGCCCGCACGGGGCAGAGAAGGGGCGGGCGACTCGGGCGTGCCGCGGAGGGCGCTGTGCCGCCCGCGGCTCCTACCTTCCAGCACCGAGCAGAACGCGTGCAGGGCCATCGTCTCCTGGCGGGGCGGCGGCTGTGACTCCGCGGCTGCGGCGATCACCGCCGCTCCATGGACGCAGCTGGGCTTGACGGCGGCCCCCCGCGAGGGCGCTGTGGCCCGCGGCTACAGCTTGGCCGGTCCCCGTCCGTCCCCGGCCATGCCTGGGCCCCCGCGCGGCACGGTATCAGGCGCCGCGCTCAGCCACATCCAGAGCGCGGAGCGGCGGGATCTGTCCGGGCTGGCCGGCCTCGGGGGGCGGGTAAGGGGGCGGAGGTTCTGGAAAGGGCTCCCGGGGTGTCGGTTTGAGCGGAGCTGAGAAGCTCCTAACCCGACTGAAGCGGCTGCTGGTAAATGAGGCTCATTTAAGATGTGAGGGGTGTTTGCCTGGATGAGCCGTTATACGCATGTGCCCGCCCGTCGCGGAGCCCCGCAAGCAGCCGCAGATGGGGGGGTCGCCGCGCTCCTCCCGCTCGGCCGGGCACGGGGCGAGTGACACAAGCGTCCTCGCCCCTGCCCTACGGGAACCGGCTGAGACACCCGCTTCGGTCCCATGCCGTGCCCCTAGCCACAGGCCCCATCCTTCCCGCCCGCGGAGAGGGGCCCGCCGGTGCTGGAGACCCATGCGGCCTATCTCCCAGACACGGTGGCTTCGGTGAACCAAACTGGCGGCTGCTCTCCTTTGTTTCGGATCTGGGAGGTGTCCCGATGGGGCAAAAAGAGTCCTTCGTTCCTCCCCTTTTCTCCGTCGCTCGTGGCAGGGCCCGTGCAGCTACGGCAGTGTGCCGTGCTGCCTGCAGCTCAGGCGCTGGCGAGAGCCTTTCATATGCAGTTGTGCGGCTGCTGTCTGACGAGACCGGCAGCTGAAATGGAGCTATTACTTTACATGAAGTTAACGAAAAGGTGCACTTAGCCTGCTGCCTGCCCCGGCTCCCATACCGCTGGTTATCCATCGCATGGGGCTAGCTTGTGAGGGGATAAGTTGCCTAGGGAAAAAGCCTAAGGCTGGGGCAGGTGCCGCTGTCGGGGGCCGCGTGACGGTGCTGCTGGGGGAAGGGCTTTCCGCTGGGCTTAAGGGCACCTCGAACCTGGCAATGGAGCAGCGTAACGGCAAGAGCAGAGGCTGTTCTGAATAGCCAGAGCACGGCTAGGAGAGGCTGCCGTGCTGAAGGGCTGGCTGCGTGTGATATTACAGCAACACGTATAAACCCATGAGAGATTCTTTTAACTCTCCCATAGGCAACACGGGGTGAAGATTCTCCGGGTATTCCATAGCGGATGTCTTTCCCAGCTGCGATGCGGGAAGGCTCAGCGCTTTTGCTCGGGGTGCCGCAGCACTGGCACACGGGGGTGTTCGGCGCTGTGCGGAGGGCACTGCAGAACCTCGCGCAGCCCGAGGCCGCGGTGCCAGGCACGGTGCTCTGTGCCCCGAAGCAGTCTCCACCAGGCTCCGGCCTTCCGCCATCGCTGCTGTACACGACGATGCACGTCTGGCTCCCGGGTGCCTCCCGCGGAACTGCGCTCGCCGGGCTCAGGCGCGTTGAGGAAGCCATGTGGAGCCCACTCGACAGACTCTATAAGTTTGGCAAGCGGTACATTAGATGCACAGTTGTTAACTGTTGTAACTTGTGATTCCATCTGCTTAAGGAATAGGGCCGCTCACTGCAGCCTCGAACATAGTCGTGAGAGATGAAACTCTGATTTCCCTGTGGTTTGGTGCTATGTGTTTGAACATTGAACTCATACACTGTTCGAAGGTCAGCATATCCTGTTAGAAAAGAATATTCTCTCTCTTCAGATTGTCAGTTAAATATTCCAGGCTCTTCAGGTGTGTATGATTGTCAGTTAAGGCAAACTGAGCTGGCAGGGACAGAGGAGCTGCTGGCCGAAACGGGAGTGGAATCCCCAGGACTGAGTGGTGCTCTTCTTCCGTCCTCTGTCTTTCCAGAGCTGCTGCGGTCTGCTCAGCCATGGGGAGCTGGGCAGCCCCGGCAAGACCCCATCGTAAAGGTCCTGGGCTTTTCTGGGCGTTAAAGGCCCATTTCAGAGTTCTAAGAAGCTTGATGAAGTATTACACTTGATGCTCTGGCAAAATCCCAAATTACATAATAACATTATTCCACTTACTTGAATTGTCCTTTCAATTTCAAATAGAGATTATACAGACCTTCTCAAAGAGTAGTTTCCCCCTGAATTGTTAAATAGCTGCTGCATTCCAGCAGTGGATAAAGTAATTTCTCTGTACTCACCTCTTAACCATGTATCTATAGTGGTGTGATGAAATGTTAAATTCTATAGTGAAAACTCCCTCACAAAGAGAAGACCTCATTAGGTAGATCTACTTTGTATTTTTTCTTACAAAACTGTTATTAAACTCAAGAAAATACCATACAGACACATAATTTCTGCTGTATCTGTGCACATATTTTTGTCCTCTCTGCAAGCACATAAGCACATTAAAGTCTGACTATGCTTTGTGCAGACTGTTAGGAGACTGGGGTTTGGGGTTTTTCTTGTCGTTTTGGAATGCACAGTGTAGCCGATGGCAAAACTGGGCTTAGATATTTTTATTAGTTGTGATGATACAAGAATGAGAGAACCAGCGTGATCCTCAGACCTCAAGCTGAATTTGCATTTAGGAAAACTATTTCTAGTCAGCTGTCTCCCACCAAAGAAACAGGAGAAAAACCTATCATCAGCAGTATCTTGAGCTCAGTCCAAGTTGATAGGAGTTGCAAAAACCCAATATGCTACAGTCAGTTTAACTGAAAAGTTGAACTTCTAGTTTGCCCATTAGAAGGTTGAACAGAGCTATTACTCCCTTTGGAAGTGCAGTAGCTTTTCCATTCTGCTGTTTTCTGAGATCTGTGTAAAGCTGTCAATTTGAGAGACACAGGTAGTGGCATCAGCTTGTGGATTGGGGGGACATTCTGTCAACATTACTGCTGTTTTCAGTTTCTCAGGTGGGTGTCCCTGTTGTTTTGTCTTGCTAGCGCACTTGTTATATAGATGGTACTTTAAAATTTTTTGTAGTGTACAGGTCTGAAGAAACCCTCACGTCCTGTTTTGTGAGCCTGCAGAGTTTCCAGGGAAGAAAATGCTGTGCCACCAGGTCAAGCCAGCAGTAAGCTGGAGTGAATTACACTTGAGTTTGGGAGTTAAGTTGGACACAGCTTTTGGACAGCCACCTGTGTGTGGTTTTGCTACTCTATTGAGTCATTGTGATTATTTTTGACTGGGATTAGTTAACAGAAGGCAGTGGCACCGCTCACTTTGATGTAGGGAAATACCTCCAGTTAAAAAATGAGTTAGTTACAGCAGATGCTCTGCTGCAGTAAAAGGCTTACACTTCCAATATTAGAACTGGTTTTGCCTCCTCCCAACAGTTCTTCCTTGAAACTTCCTTTGGTTTGCTGTTCTGCTAGAACTTTTAATTTTAATACTACCTAAAGTACTTGCTGCTCTTGAGTAGCAGATTGTACATCAGAAATAGTCTTAGACCAGCATTTTTTTACTATGTTTGAGGCTATTTGGATATTGTTTGTAAAAGAGTATCTATAGTTGAAGTTGCAAAAATATAGTAGTCAACAGTAAGTAATTACGAAGGTAGGAGTAAGTTACATTTTGACTGTTCTGGTACCAGGGTTTGCCAATAGGATTTAGGTGCGTTTGGTGAATCCTAACTATATACAATTTTAAATTAGAAAAGAATAGAATGTTCAAGTGGCTCTTAATGTAGCATAATATGTAATCATGCTTGAGTAAGTGTAATTGGGGCTTTGTTATTTACTACTGGGTTAAGGCCACTACAAACTTTCAAATACTCATGAAGAATATTGATGGTCTTCATAATGCTCCCTGTGCACTGCTTTATTTGCAAGGTAATATAATTAGATAAGGGGATTAGAATATATCTACATTTTTATGGCCTAAGTTGGGACATTGAGGAATTTCAAAATAAGGTTAGCATATACTTTACAATTTTTATAAATTGTATCATAGATGGGATCACATTTTTCATTGAAGACAGGAATTAATTATAAAAATAGTGCTGTGTGGCACTGTTTGATCATTTTCAAAGTGACAGTTGGGGCTGATGTTCCTGGTGCCTCAATAGAAAGATCCTGTTGCCAAAATCAAAAAAAAAAAAAAAAAAAAAAGGATAATAATTACTGAAACAGCCTAGCAATGTTCCAGATTTAACACCTCCATTGCTCTTGATTTAGCACACTTCTCAGACTTCGATCAAATAATTTGGCCATCTATTTAGAATAAGTACTGTTTAGTTGCAAAGTTTGAGATTATTTTAAGCACGATTTTATTTTCTGGATTTTTTTAATAATGCTGTTGGTTATTAATACCTTCAAAACTGGCATGGTTAAGGTTTTTACACTTTTAACAAAATTAAGCTCTAATGATTATAATATAGTAGAAACTTACGGATTGACTTCTATTCTATTTAGGTGTCATTTCTTTGAAAATACTGAACTGACTTGGTGAAATTGACTTGGTAAAATGCTTAAATTACATTTATGGCGATTGCTTTTCTGTAGCAAATGTTTTTAATATGACTCTCTGCTCAGGAGAATGGCCTCATCATAGGAGGAACAGCATACCATATAGAATTTGCTTATTAAATCTGCAGCTGAAAAGTTGGTTCTTTTGTTTGGGGATTATAATGTACTAATGATAAATCTGGTAGGATGATTCAGTCTTAAAGCTTCTCATGGAAAATGAGAACAAAGAAGGACGGTATTTCAACCGCCATCTGTCAGTTGGCATGTCAACAGTATTTTTATATAGGTGAGATTTCACTCTGAGAAAGCCTTCTAACAGCATTTCTCACCAGAGCTGTGTTACGGTGGATGTAGTTGTAACTTTCTCTCAGTTCTCAGTTACTGTGACAATCACCTGGAGTTACACTTTTTAATTAGTGTTACTTTCTTAAACTTACTGGTGGAAGGGTACTAGCCTTACCCAAACATATTTGGATGCTTACAGAATAGAAAATCAAAGTACAACATGAAACCTTTGACAAGAAGTTTAACCATATTTAATGCCTTAATTCAAAATAGTACAAATATACTGTTGTGAGCCAAGTTATGACTGTAGAAACCTTTATTATAAGAAAGCTTTTAAAGCGCCAGTGATGTATTGTATATGAAGTGATACAACAATGCACTACTGAGCATGCAAAATACCTTAAAGCAAGAGATACTGAGTTTGTTGTTCTGCTAACTTGACAACAGCCTAAATGTCAGCATGAGGTGATTTCATTCCTAATTGTTTTCCCAAAAAACATAAGGAGGCTAATCTATGTTTATTATATTGCGATAGATGGCTATAGATAACTGTGCATTGCTGCCAGTGGCATGTGTTTAGCCTTATTCTCCAACCATCTGAAAAAGACTGCAAAATATTTTAAGTTGTGCTTTCTTTTAATCATGAAATTCTTTACTACTTTTGCTCTCAGGAGCAAATTCTATCACATGGTTTAAAAAGTTCAATAGCATTAAGTATTTATCTATCTAAAAAAAAAAATCTTACTTTTTTAAGCCACTCTAAGAGAACTATTAAGAGTGTGAATTAAGGGTATGCTTAATAGTAACAGTAGAGTAGTATGGAAGTCTCCTTTGTTGGCCTCTGATCAGTTCATATTACAAACATCCAGTAAAACGTCACAGCTTGGCAGACTGCTCATCAGTACTTCTCTGATTTCTGGGTTGGTGCTGCTGTCTGAATGGGTCACTGCTCAGCACTGACATGCTAACAACCTGTTTGACTGTCTTTCAGGGTGGGTGGGATCAGTTCAGCATTGCACCTGCACTCCCTTTTCAGCTTCTGAGCTGCCAAGCAAAAGCAGTGTTACAGGTCAGCATGTGACGGGACAAGTGCTAGACCAGAGCACACTGCAGAGAACCCACTGCAGAGCTGAGTGCCTCTAAGATGAATAGTTTGTAGTTATTTGAGAAAGTATGTCCTAGTTTATCAAATGGTATTCATTAGGCATGCAAATTGAGAGATTTAAATGCACAGTTAATCATGTAAACTTCTATCACTAAAGACAAATTATTAAATAAAAGCATGATTATTTTTAAAGATTGTTCCAGAACCCTACACTGAGCAACTTGTAACTCCATCACCATTTTAAATATATGAAGTTGAGCTACTCGTCTTACAGTAGTGCACAATGACAACGTACATTGCTTATTGCAAGTGTCCTACTATATTCTTAATTTAATCTTTGTATACCTCATCCCTTAGCAATAAATTCTGGGGAGTCAATCCTCATTCATCTTCCACTCCAAAATGTTTTCTTTTTACTTCTTTAAAAACAAAATCCCATACCTTTATTATTTAAAAAAGTTACTTTCATAATTACTTTAGGATTTTCTAAAATAAATGTGGTTATAGTTTAATTATAAAAGCAGTTTATATAATGCTGATACATTTTTATGGTTTTAATTTTGAATGCATTGTCTTCTCTCCGGAACTAACACACGTAAATGCTACATCTGTCTCATGATAAGCTACTGAACTAGCATTAACATTGCAGCTTTTTTAAGTTCTCCAACAGCTAAATTCTTTAACTATTGTACATATGGATTTAAACAAAGAAAAATACAGAATACTTTAGGTTGAGCACCATTAAGATTACAATCAACATAATTAATGATAAAGTCATCCAATAAATTGCTCAAGCTTAATTTTCAGAAATGCATGTTACTTTGCAGGAACGTGTAAATGACAAGACCAATTCAGGTGATACAACGTATTCTGCTCACTGAAACGCTAAACTTTATTTAGACAGGTTTCTTTCTGTCAAATACTACTAAAGAATGGGTGGTACATAGACGATGATACATGCAATCTGATCCCTTTACTAAGAAAAATAAAATTACAGTTTTGTTAAATAAAGATGAAATGGTATTATATACAGTCTGTTAACTGAAAAGCCTTGTGAGACATTCAGGTCTAATTTTAATACTTTCCAAATAAATACCAAATAATGCAACATTTACAAATAGCACACCAGCAGTATTTGCACAGTAATTATTTTACAAACCAGAATTTAGTATTTCAATTAAGCAAATGAGTAGCAGCTCCTTCATAAATATTAAGGCATGTCACATAGCATCAAAATGGAACCGATGAGCCTCCTGTCGCTTCTCTCTGTCATCTGCTTTCTGAAAAATAATAATAAAAAAACACTTTGTGGGATCTAGAGCAATACTGTTACAGAAATGAGTTGTCAAATGTCAGAGAATGGTTGATTTTTACCATGTCATTCATTTAACAAAAGGCAAAATGCTCAGTAAAAGCCTCAATAATTAGCTTTTAAATTATGTCAGTTTGAAATAGCAACAATCTACTCAAAATTGGCTTCTGCTGTCAATGCTCAGCTGTTTTAGTATTTATGTGCCATTATTTTGTATTATTTGTAATACTGCTTTTTTAAAAGCTGTATTTCAAAAACGAAGAATGTTTCCTAGTATGTATTTATTTATGGGCAGATGTCCCTGCCCATGGCAGGGGGGTTGGAACTAGATGATCTTAAGGTCCTTTCCAATCCTAACTATTCTATGATTCTATGATTTATTTAGTATGCATTATAAATATGAGATGAAGTTACTCTGGAATAATGTCATCTATGTATGTAAATCATCATGTAGATGCCACAACCCCATGTACCAGTACAGGTTGAGGGTTGACCTGCTGGAAAGTAGTAAAGGGGAAAGGGACCTCGGGGTCCTGGTGGATAGGAGGATGATCATGAGCCAGCAATGTGCCCTTGTGGCCAAGAAGGCCAATGGCATCCTAGGGTGCATTAGAAAGGGGGGTGGTTAGTATTTCAAGAGAGGTTCTCCTCCCTCTCTACTCTGCCTTGGTGAGGCTGCATCTGGAATACTGCATCCAGTTCTGGGCCCCTCAGTTCAAGAAGGACAGGGAATTGCTTGAAAGAGTCCAGCGCAGAGCCACAGAGTTATTAAGGGAGTGGAACATCTCCCTTATGAGGAGAGGCTGAGGGAGCTGGGTCTCTTTAGCTTGGAGAAGAGGAGACTGAGGGGTGACCTCATCAGTGGTTACAAATATGTAAAGGGTGAGTGTCAGGATGATGGAGCTAGGTTTTTCTCAGTGATATCCAGTGACAGGACAAGGGGTAATGGGTGTAAACTGGAGCACAGGAGGTTCCATGTGAACATCAGGAAAAACTTCTTTACTGTGAGAGTGACAGAGCACTGGAACAGGTTCGCCAGGGGAGTTGTGGAGTCTCCTATGTTGGAGATATTCAAGGCCCGGCTGGACAAGTTCCTGTGTGATGTACTCTAGGTTACCCTGCTCTTGCAGGGGGATTGGACTAGATGATCTTTTGAGGTCCCTTCCAACTCTTGGGATTCTGTGATCATGTAGATGTTACACTTCTAATGAGATTCCTTTTAAAAATTCCATCAAATAGAAATTTCTACAAAGATGGCAGTTCAACCAACAGTTAAGAGCACCAAGCTAAAAACCTTTTTGTGGTTTTGTTGGTAGGATCATTTCCATGCTTATTTTTGCAGAGCACACAGTGATCTGCTGAAAGAGCAGTTTGGATGGTGCTTGGAAAAAAGCAGCATATTTAAATTGTACTTATGATCCAGGTAATGCATAAAAACATGTCCTTTCCCACAAGCCTCCTCTTGTGTTCTAAAGCATTACTAGAGTATGAAAGTACTTTTTAAAGGATATTTTGAACACAGAATGTGAACTTTTCTAGAAAACAGTGGTTTTGTAATGACTGACAGTATGCGTAAATCCTAGCATAAGAGAATTCAGCAAAACGGATTTAAATGTTTTTTAGCTTGCTTAATCTCAACTTTTTTTTAATGAGTAAAATGAAGAAAAGCTCTTACAGTATGCTGTTGCAAGGGAATTCAGATTTGTATCTCAATGGATAAATACATATGACAATTTTTGTAGAAATCAGTGCATGTGTTCTGCCACGGAAGTTTGTCATCTGCTTTGGCACAAGGCCAAAGATTTCTTTATCACACAATGTTTATGTATGGTAGCAACTCCATTGAATAAACTATGGATTTTACTGCATGGTGTGGCAGCAGCAGTTGTCAGTGAAGTTTAAGATGTATCGGTCTGGCTTTTTGGAAGGGATTATCAATGTCAGTAGTATTCTGAATATCAAAAATGGAGTGTGAAGAAGGGAGTGCCTTGTCACATTGGACAACATTTTGTAGCCTCACTTAGAAGGCAATTTTCACTCCACTTTTTGTATGCTTCCTGAAAAATTACTACTTCAAATTTGACGGTAACTGATACTCTGATGAATCCATCAAAACTTCTCTAGCAGTGTTATCATCCATGTGTAGTGTTCACATGACTACCATCAAGACCACAAAGCCAGTTATAAATAATGAGAACACAGGAGTATCAAGGTCCTTAGCTAATGTAGCAGACTATATTTGCTGTCAGATGAATAACGGTTTAAATTCTTCCTCAATTTCTCTTTCATTTGATGTACCAAAACTAAAAATGGATCCCAAATTTCTAAGGAATGACAGAGCAACATACTATCCTTAAATTCTACAGTTATTTAAGCAATACAATACTTGGCTGGCAGATGAATTTGTAACAACTATTGTAGACAAAGGGCTCCTATTATCATTTATCTGCAGAGATCAAAGAACATGGTTTATTTTAACTGCTGAATAAAACACTGCATCTTACAGACAGATATAACCTCTGGGGGAAAAGAAGACATTGCAACAGCCAGTACATTTCCCTTTCCTTTCTTTGCTACAGGTACTCTAGAGATCTGTAAAGGAAATAAGCATTTATGCAGAACAGTATTTTTATAAGACTAGCGAAAGAGGCAGTAAACCATGAAAAAGATCAGGAACACAGAATTTTGGAGTTTAACTCCCAGTTATGTCAGTGATACACAATACAGCCTTGATTAAGAGTCTTATTTGTTCGGTACCTCAACCATTCCTTCTTAAAATTGGGAAGGTTAAAATCAATAGGAAGGCACTGGAAAATTACAGGAATTAACAAATGTTTATATGGTAGTCTGAAAATACACACAATTTATCCAAATATTTATTCCTACTTTGACCAAGATGCAGCTGTTGGAAATGAGTTTATAATACAACCAATACACCATTTCATTCACATACACGTAATGGGACTTAAAATGGCTCAGAAAGCACTCTGGGCCGAGTGCTTCTTTATATCACAATACATGAATTATTATATGAAGAATTGTTTTAAACATTGACATTGAATTTCCATTTCTCCAGATGGCATTATATATAGTTAATCCTTCCCCAGCTCGAAGTCCAAGTATTTTTTCTGCTATTCTTGTTGCTTAAGATTTGCTAGAAACAGAGATAAAACCAGCCTATAGTCCTAGCTATCAGTTAGCAATGCTTCCTTGGTACAGTAGGACATGCTAAGGACAGTCAGTGAAAGTTTGCATTTCTTTGTGTATTTTATTCCAGCTTTTCTATTATTTGGAGACTGTATTTAATATTTTGAAGAGTGAAGACTGACAGACAACATTTAAATGCGCAAAGCTTATGTGAATGTTTAACAAGGTCATTTTATTTCCACAAGCACAAAATAACAAACAGTTCTACCATGTCAAATTGTGCAGTAATTTTATTTGACAGTTAAGATTATGGCTTGGGTACATAGTAGCATTTATTGGCAATTTTGCCAGTTGGATATGATGGAGAGCTGAGCGTAGTCAAGAAAAATTGGGACACATTTCTTTTGTGAAATGAAAGGCCTCGTTCAAAATGCTTCTTCAAATCAATGGATTTTTATCCACTGCATGTATAATTCAGACACACAAAGGAAAGCAGCCAATATGTACATGATTGACTCCGTATATAGTTTTGAATGCCGATGTCAGTACAATCAGCAAAGACAGACACAGAAGAAGAGACATTTTCCTTATTTTTAGATTACTAGCAGAACTCAAGATAAGTAAACTGATTTCATGTTCCATTTTTTAAAACAGCACCCTTTAAAACTCTGCATAATAGAAAGCTTAGATATGAAACAAAAATGTGTCCTTTACTTGGGAATACTAGCTTAATGGCAAAAATTCATCCATGTTGCTCTTCATTCCCCTTTTTAAGTGTGTTAGGGCTTAAATAGAAACAATGCCAGTTTTAAAGCTCGCAGTAAATTATGACTCAATAAGTAAACACCTTTAGGGAGTTAATGCAGTCTGTGTCAGAAGCTATACTGTAGAAAAATATGCAAAAACCCAATGTATAAGACTAAAATTTTAGGAAGTGTTAAATAGTATAGAAAATACAGAAAAGAATATAGCTAATTAAGCTTACCTTTTCTTGCCAGTGTAATATGCCAATTATAGCCAGGATGAAAACACAGACACCAATTAAGGCTATAGCTGTTAACAGCACAATGTTACTCGGGGTCAGATACAGCTTGGCACTCCAGCTATATGGAAGAAGAAAATCCAAGGAAACATTAATACCCTTCACCAGGAAGCAGAAAACAGATTTAACTTAAAAACGTCATAGAATCATAGAATAGTTAGGGTTGGAAATGACCTTAAGATCATCTAGTTCCAGCCCCTCTGCTATGGGCAGGAACACCTCGCACTAAACCATGTCACCCAAGTCTCTGTCCAGCCTGCCCTTGAACACCACCAGGGATGGAGCATTCACAACTTCCCTGGGCAACCCATTCCTAGTGTAAGACAGATAACAACTTGGGCTACAGGAACTAGTGACTATACTTAAAAGACCAAAGCTTAATGGTTTTTCTACTTGAAAAAAAAAAAACCTGGGGAAAAAAAAATACAATTATTTTCAGGTAATGCTATGTCTAAATTCAGTTTCTGTTTAACTTTCCAGGAAACCTATGGATATCCTCAGGGACTGACTTTTTTTTTCTCATTAGGAGATTTATCTCCTGCCCCTGCCCAGGACAAAGTAAAAGATGAAGGAAAATCTCCCACAAAACTGCCTGGGGCTTGGGGAGAGGGAGCAGCAGGGTGAAATAAGCCTGTAAGACAGATCGTTTTCTGCAGACAAGAAGTTCCTCTTGGACAGGCTATGGAGCTCAGCTGGTTGGGCATTGCTCAGTCTGAGTTTACGAGAGACAATGGCAGTTGTAGGCAAAATAACCAGTTGATTATGGCAGGAGAATGCTGGAAAGCAAAAATCCTAAGCACTTGGACGGGCTTCTGGAAGCCATCCCTTGAATGTTGTGGGGTCCTGTGGCTCATCTAACACCCTTTCTGTATTATAGGCTTCCTGTCATGGGAAAGCTGTCAGCAGGAGGCCATGTATCCACGTCAAAGAAACTATAAATTTATAAAGTGTTTATTATGAAATCTGATTTCTTCCTGGGATTCTCTCCTCTGCTTTTCTAGTGTCCACAAACTTTATAGGAAAGCAAAAATAATTTAAGGATAAAATGACAGGAAATCTTTTGCAAAACACATACCCTTAAATACCTCAAGACTATAACCAAATTTTCTTCATCTGGCAGATGCTATTCCTGTCGTTCTTAATTAGCGACTTAAGCAGCATATCACTTCTCAACTGTTATCTGTCCTATAGTAAAATTAACTGCTGAAACAGATTTCAGAATAATTTCTGCATGATAAATGCAACTGAACTCAGTAATACATCAAGTGGCAAAAAGCAGCTGGAATATCTGACTAATGGAAATGACAGAAACATGCTCTCTTTCTGAGATAAACATTTTCATTGCAAAGTGAATTCCATGTTTAAGCTCTTGTGTAACTGACCCATTCACTTTTTCTTAAAGAAAAGTATTAATGCCTGTGGCCACAAATACTGTGTTCAGAAGGGCTTAACTAAATGTTTTATATGCAACCAGACAGAAATTGCGTATTTGGTGAAACAGAAGTGCTTGCTTAGATCATTACCACGCTTGCAATTTGTCAAAAGAATATTGGTAAATCTAGCAAATATGTTACTATTCACACGAGTTCAGCTGGTAATATTCTGATCTCTTATGGGCACTACCTAAGCAGCTGTGTAAATACCTGAGAAGTATTCTGCCTAGTCACTGAGGAAACTACATCCAGAGAACTGACCCCCACCATTGTTCTTAAATTTCCTTGCTCTACAAGTGACTGGTTTTAATCCTACTACACATAATGCCTTAAGTAAATGCTGTATTAATGTAATCTTTTGAAGTGCAAAACAAAATGATGAAGTTACCTTCGAGGAACATTATGAGGATAGGGAATGACTATAAGCTGGGAGTTTGGTATGATAGCTGTCCATTCTTGTTTCCTTGCAGACTGAAAGAAAAACAAAGGCTATGTCAATTCATAATGAAACAATATACTTAAAAGCAAAGAAATTCTCTGTTAAAACATACAAAAGGAATGTGCTGGTTTTGGCTGTGATCGAGCTAGTTTTGTTCATAGCTGCTGGTATGGACTGTGTTTTGGACTTGTGCTGAAACAGCATTGATGATCTGGCGGTGGTTTGTTTACCACTGAGCGGTGCTCACAAAGCCACGGCCTTTTCTGCCTCTTACCCGCCAGCGAGGAGGCCAGAATTGGGGTTACCCAGCCAGGATGGCTGGCCCCTGCAGATCCAATGGATGTTCCACATCATGTGCTGTCATGCTCAGCATATAGAGCTGGAGGAATAAGGAAGGGATTAATCACTGCCTGGGTTGGGCTGGGCATTGGTCAGAGAGTGGTAGGCAACTGTACTGTGCATCACTTGTCTTTCGGAAGTGTTATTGCTGTTATTTCCCTTTCATTACTTTTAGTATAATAACATTTTACTTCATTTCAATTATTGGGCTGTTCGTATCTCAACCCATGGGTTTTCCCTTTTCCTGGTTCACCTCCCCATTCCAGCAGTTGGGGAAATGAGCAAGCAGCTGTGTGGTACTTAGTTGAGGGATGGGGTTAAACATGACAAGGAAAACACACACAGAAAACCCCAACCCAGTTGTTTTTCATCTTTTTATTTTAAATATAAGTGATTATTCCCTTATGTTTATATAAGCCTTTTATTCTGAAAGCTCCAAAGTGCTTAAAAAAACAAAGTAAAATAAAGTACAAGGCAAAAACATAATAGGGAAAGAAGAAAAGAACCAATTCTAAAAAGGAGACAGACAAAGCAATTATCCAAATCAGAATTTGGCCAGGATACTAATTTGAATACCTTGCTTTTTAAAGTTGTACGATGAGATCTTTAAAGACTGAAAATTACTAGGACCCTACTTTTATGTTTCATCTGAAAATTAGATAATCACAGTAATCTCTACCTCCCACCATACTGATCCTGGTTTTATAACTGAGGTAGAGAGGATTATGTGAGTTTACAGGCTGGCCAGGTCAACCCCAGACAAGTTTTACAGCTGAGACTGTAATAACTGGATCTTTAGATCTAATACATATTTATCAAATAAGCAAGCACTATATACCTGTACTAACATTTACAGACAAATTCAGTCATCTTTTGGTCTTAGTGTTAGTTTCAGAGCTTATACACTCTACAAAAACCAGGCACACAAGTTTTTTTCTGACTAACTTTTTTTCTGTATTCAAACTACATTGTGTACAGTTCTGGTGTCCTCAATAGAAAAAGGACATAGAACTGTTTGAACAACTCCAGAGGAGGGCCATGAGGATGATCAGGGGACTGGAGCACCTCCTGTATGAAGACTAGCTAAGAAAGTTGGGGCTGTTCAGCCTGGAGAAGGCTGCATGGAGACCTCATAGCAGCCTTCCAGTATCTGAAGGGGGCCTGTAAGGATGCTGGGGAGGGACTCTTCATCAGGGACTGTAGTGGTAGGACAAGGGGTAACAGGTTCAAAGTTAAACAGGGGAAGTTTAGATTAGATATAAGGAAGAAGTTATTTACTGTGAGAGTGGTGAGGCACTGGAATGGGTTGCCCAGGGAAGTTGTGAATGCTCCATCCCTGGCAGTGTTCAAGGGCAGGTTGGACAGAGCCTTGGGTGACATGGTTTAGTGCGAAGTGTCCCTGCCCATAGCAGAGGCGTTGGAACTGAATGATCTTAAGGTCCTTTCCAACTCTAACTATTCTATGATGGCTTTCTATAACTGATGGATAGGGGCAGAGCAGTTGACGTCATCTACCTGGACTTCTGGAAAGTGTTTGACACTGTCCCGCACGACATCCTTGTCTCTAAACTAGAGGGACATAAATTTGATGTGGATGGACCAGTCCATGGATAAAGGATTGGCTGGATGGCTGCACACAAGGAGTTGTGGTCAACAGCTCAGTGTCCACATGGAGACTGGTAACAGATAGTGTCACTCAGGGGTCCATTTTGGGACCAATCCTGTTCAACATCTTTGTCAGTGACATGGGATTGAGTACATCCTGAGCAAGTTCGCCAACAACATTAAGCTGGAGGGAAGGGATGGGAGCAATGGGGACCTTGACATGTCTGAGAGGTGGCCAGTGCCAAACTCATGAAGTTCAACAAACTGAAGTGCCAGGTCCTCCACCGGGGTCGGGGAAATCCTGAGCACAGCTACAGGTTGGGCAGGGAAGATACTAAGAGCAGCCCTGTGGAGAAGGACTTGGGGTGTTGGTCCACGAGAAATTGAACATGAGCTGGCTTCAGTGTGCACTTGCAGCTCAGAAACCAACTGTGTGCTGGGCTGCACCAAAAGAAGCGTGACTAGCAGGTTGAAGGAGGTGATCCTGCCCCTCTACTCTCCTCTCGTGAGACCCCACTTGGAGTAATGTGTGCAGTTCTGGTGTCCTCAACATAATAAGGACATGGAGCTGTTAAAGCAAGTCCAGAGGAGGGCCATGATGTTGATAAGGGGGCTGGAGCACCTCCCATACAAAGACCAGCTAAGAAAGTTGGGGCTGTTCATCCTGGAGAAAAGAAGCTGCATGGAGACCTCAGAGCAGCCTTCCAGTATCTGAAGGGGGCCTATAAGGGGAGAGACTCTTCATCAGGGTCTTTAGTGCTTGGACAAGGGGTAATGGGTTCAAACTTAAAAGAGGGGAAATTCAGGTTAGATATAAGGAAGAAATTCTTTACTGTGAGGGGGGTGAGGCACTGGCACAGGTTGCCCAAAGAAGTGGTAAATGCTCCATTGCTGGTAATGTTCAAGGCTAGGTTGGACAGAGCCTTGAGCAGCATGGTCTATTGTGAGGTGTCCCTGTCTGTGGCAGAGGGGTTGGAAGTAGATGATCTTTAAGGTTCTTTCCAACCCTAACTATTCTATGATTCTATGAATATCCTTACTTCTGGAGGAAAAAAAAAACCAAACCGAAAACAGAAAAAAAAGTCCCTAGCAGTATTTCCATCCAAAGTCTATCAAGAAAGGTAACACCATATACATTGACAATTGTAATATTGACAATCATTAAATCTCAACTGACCTTTTCTCCTAAAGGACGAGGAATGCCAACATACAAATGGTCGAGGAAATTAGCACTACGTCCCAGGCCTAGTACGTTGTATGGCAGCTGCAGAGCATAATGTGCTGATTGGCTAAGCTGTCCAGCTGAAATAAAATTGGAAAAGAAGTCTGAATAGGTATTTTGCGAAAAAAAAAAAAAAACGCAACCCTGAAACCATTAACCTTCTACATGTATACATTCAGAGTCAGTCATGAAAAAAATTAAAAAATGTTAATCAACTGCATGATTATTTAATTCTTAAAGGCTCAGTCCCACATCTCCAAAACTTCTTGTGGGCACTCATAAGTTGGAGAATAGCTTAAATGCTTTAGGTTTCTAGGTAAGATGATTCTTTTGAGCACCATTTCCATGGTGCCATTTCCTTGTTAAACTGAATCTAGACTACTGTCCTGGGTTCAGCAGTAGCAGTCATTTTTCTCCTTCTTAGTAGCTGGTACAGTGCTGTGGTTTTGACTTTCAGCCTGGGAACAACGCTGATAACACTGATGTTCTTAGTTGTTGCCAAGTAATGTTTACTCTGACCAAGGACTTTCTCAGTCTCATGCTCTGCCAGGGAGGAGGGGAAGCTGGGAGGAAGCAGAGACAGGACACCTGACCCAAACTAAGCAAAAGGGTATTCCATACCACAGCACGTCATGCCCAGTATATAAACTGGGGGCAGTTATCTGGAAGGGCTAAATCACTGCTCGGGTCAGGCTGGATATCGGTCGGTGGGTGGTGAGCAGTTGTATTCTCTTCCCTTGTTATTTCCCTTATCATTATTATTATTGGTGGTAGCAGTAGTGGGTTTGTGTTATACCTTAGTTACTGGACTGTTCCCAACCCATGGGAGCTACATTCTTTTGATTCTCCTCCCCATCCCTTTGGGAGCAGGGAGAGGAAGGGGGGGCAGAGTAAGTGGCTGCATGGTTCTGAGTTACCAGCTAGGTTTAACTCACACAGTTCTTTGGGGGGTGTGGCCATGTGCCTGATCCGAGCAGTGATCTAGTCCTTCTGGGTAACTGCCCCCAGTTTATATACTGGGCATGATGTGCTGTGATATGGAATACCCTTTTGCTTAGTTTGGGTCAGGTGTCCTGTCTCTGCTTCCTCCCAGCTTTCGCTCCTCCCTGGCACAGCATGAGACTCAGAAAGTCCTTGGTCAGAGTAAACATTACTTAGCAACAACTAAAACCATCGGTGTTATCAGCGTTGTTCTGAGGCTGAAAGTCAAAACCACAGCACTGCACCAGCTACTAAGAAGGAGAAAAATGACTGCTACTGCTGAATGCAAGACAACTATTTTTTACAGGTTGAGAAAAAATCAGCAATCTGCATTTGTTTTTATTTGAAATAGTGCCAAGTCTTTTGCCCTATTGATTTACAAGCTCATACTCAATATGTGAAAGTTCACTTTCTTCTTGGTCTTAATCAGTAACTACTGATTTTTCCTGTGTCACAAAATAAGCTGAGTAAATTTGTATGAACCAATTCTTACATAATAAATTGATTCAATGAAAGCAGGATTACAATGGTTGCAAGGTAGGCCCTAGTAAGAGCATGTAATTATAACTAATTAAAAAAGAGACTGTAGGGGAAAAGTAACATTGTATGTTTCCTGAAAAGGCAGCAGGGAAACAAACAGCTGCAACAGATAGTGTTGCAGCTATCAACAGGTTTGCTAACATCCCATTTCCAAGGTATTTGATTTGTCCATTTAAACAGAAAAATTTGTAATCTTCTAATTTCTGGCAAACTGATTCAGATCCTATGATGATTCTTCGTTCATTGTCTAGAAAGCTTCTTTGGAAGTGATTTGGATTTTAGGAAGCAGGAATAATATCAGCACCTCGTAAGCACCACAATGAATTTAGCCCTTCACCAGGTTAACAGAAATGAGTGTGAAGGACACTTGACAACCACAAGCAGGTTTATGCGACCAGCAGAAACAGTTTTGCACAGAGATATGATGTAGTCTGTATTTTTAAAGCGTTGAAATTTATCTCTGCTGTGATACCTAACATTATGCCTCAAATTGGAAAGTGTAAGTTAAGTGACAAAACATAATAAAATGTGAATTAAAGAACACAAATTCACAAGCACCTCCATATGAAGACAGGCTGAGAAAGTTGGGGCTGTTCATCCTGGAGAAAAGAAGGCTGCATGGAGACCTCACAGCAGTCTTCTAGTATCTGAAGGGGGCCTGTAAGGATGCTGGAGGGACTCTTCATCAGGGACTGTAGTGTCAGAACAAGGGGTAACGGGTTCAAACTTAAACAGGGGAAGTTTAAATTGGATATAAGGAGGAAGTTCTTTACTGTGAGGGTGGTGAGGCACTGGAATGGGTTGCCCAAGGAAGTTGTGAATGCTCCATCCCTGGCAGTGTTCAAGGCCAGGTTGGACAGAGCCTTGGGTGACATGGTTTAGTGTGAGGTGTCCCTGCCCATGGCAGAGGGGTGGGAACTACGGGATCTTAAGGTCCTTTCCAATCCTATTATATGATTCTATGAATTTATAATCAATTTACAGCCAATTCCTTACTACCTTGCCACACTTTCTTCCAAGGCTGAAAGACAAGATCTGAAAACTCAGCCTGATACAGTTACCTTTTTATTAAGCTAAAATGCTTTTAGCAGAAAGAAATAGTACAGTCTTCTGAAAGATTAGGCATATTTTAGATTTACTTTTTCCCCACTGTCCTGGGTTCAGCAGTAGCAGTCATTTTTTCTCCTTCTTAGTAGCTGTTGCAGCACTGTGTTTTTGACTTTCGGCCTGGGAACAGAGCTGATAACACCGATGTTTAGACTGACCAAGGACTTTGTGAGTCTCATGCTCTGCCAGGGAGGAGGAGAAGTTGGGAGGAAGCAGAGACAGGACACCTGACCCAAACTAGCCAAAGAGGTATTCCATACCACAGCACGTCATGCCCAGGGATGTAACTGGGAGTTACCTGGAAGGGCTGGATCACTGCAGGGTGGGGGGTGAGGTACCAGTCGGTGTGCGGTTGTATTCTCTTCCTTGTTATTTCCTTTATCATTATTATTATTGGTGGTAGCAGTAGTGATTTGTGTTATACCTCAGTTATTAAACTGTTCTTATCTCAACCTGTGGGAGTTGCATTCTTTTGATTCTCCTCCCCGTCCCTCCAGGAGCGGAGGGAAGAAAGGTGGGGGGGGAAGTAGACTGCGTGGTTCTGATTTACGGCCTGGGCTTAAACCATGACACCCCACGCAGAACCATATAAAAAGCAAGAAAAAGTGGAAATAATTAAATAGGAATTGTCTTTTCAGTCCTCTGTTGTTGGGTCAAGGTGTACTGTGTATGTTGTTAGGTGAATTCCTAGATTATGGACTCTGTGCCAGAAAGCATTAACTCAGCACCTTTCTCTCCAGAAAAAGGTATTTTGTCCAGTAAGCTGAGATAACAGTATAGGTCTTGAGTCTGTTCCCACTTTTTGACTGACTTTTCTTACATGATTGTGGCTAAACTGCTTAATCTTTAGGTCTCAATTTCCAACTCTAATTTGAGAATTACTCAAATTTTAGATATGTAATATTTGAACACACTGGTTCTCAATATAAAATTAGCAAAGAGTAAAGGTACGTTTATTACATGTGACTTGGTTATAAAACCAAACAAGGTATGTATTACTTGATCATGCTAGAACATAATAAAGAATTTTTTTAAAAAATTTCTTTCACTATTGCTGAATTCTGAAGAACTTCTCCCAAAAGAACAAGGTACTTCTGTAACACAACATTGAAAAGATTTCAGAAGGACTTTTGAGTGAAATATTTAGGATTATGAGAAGACTGCAACTGAGATCTTCCTTTTCCTTTCATTGTACAAATGAAATGTATGAATTTCAACTGAATTAAATGAAACAAAAGAAAGTGTAATACACTGTGTGCACTCAGCCTTAAAGAAGTCAGAGTCAGATAGTGCATCTAGAATTCTTAAAAGCACTGAATAATTTAATATATTAATTATTCTATTAATTAATTTATTTATTAATATTATATAATTAATAATATTAATTATCAATTAATAATTAATGAATTATTATTATAGAAATTATAAATATTATATTAAATAAAAATGCTTCTTCTGTTAGTATACAAGTTAGTAGTTATCTACAAAGATAAGGATAATGAAATCATGTGCTTCAGAATGTAAATAGATCATTTGCAAAAGTCAGAGAGAATGTTTTCTGCTACACTGCAGGCAGAAAATGTGCATGTATCTTTTTTGCCTTTAAAATTGGGAGATATTAGTTGATGATAGTGCATAGAACATTCTAGTTTACTTTAAGGCTGGCTACAAATATGAGATGTCTGGGACTATTTCTTGCTTTACTCCCTGTATATCAATCATAAATTCTGTCTGAGGGCTACTCAAATGTTCCACTTGGAATGGCGAACAAGTAATTAAGAATTATAAATGTTCTTCTGAGAAACATAAAAACCCAGAACAAAATTAAAAATAAAAGGAGACATTACAGAGAGTACTGTCAACAGTTGTCATATTTGAAGTTCTCAGTCACTGGTAATTAATTTACTTATGAAACTATTTCAACTTTAATTGAAATAGCAACTCCAGCAATTTGCCCTGTTGTAAAACTGCTGTGAAGAGTTTTCTGCTTGTTTCAAGAAGATTTGAAAATACCATTCCATCTTCAAGAAGGAAAATGGGATTTATTTCTTATACTAAGATTGTTCTTTAAGCTTTTGGAAGTCTATGCAAGCAAGATGGAGAAACTGGCTGTTGCTCAACAGTTTGTTTTGCTTCATTAGTAGAAGTGGAATTAGAAAGCCTTCTCCTGTCCATGCTATACATACTTACCTTTTAACACTACTTTTAAGACTATTTAACACTATGTCTTCTGCATTATGCTTCTTGTTTCAAAAAAAGTTATTGGGAAGCACCCAGGTATCTTGGGCTATGGTACTAGGTATGGTACCTGCACTGAGCTCTGCGGGCAGGGAAGGTGCTAAACTTTAACTTGGTACGTGAATGAGAGGGTTGGAGCAGCTCTGCTCTGGAGCCAGGCTGAGAGAGCTGGGCTTGTTCAACCTGGAGAAGGCTCCTTAAGGGGAGACCTTAGAGCAGCTCCCAGTGCCTAAAGGGGCTACAGGAAAACTGAAGAGGGGCTTTGGACAAGGGCCTGTAGGGAACAGGCCAAGGGGAATGGCTTTAAGCTGCCAGAGGGGAGATTGAGATGAACTCTTAGGCAGAAGCTCTTCTCTGTGAGGGTGCTGAAGCGCTGGCACAGGGTGCCCAGAGAAGCTGTGGCTGCCCCATCCCTAGCAGTGTTCAAGGCCAGGTTGGACAGGGCTTGGTACAACCTGCTGTAGTGGAAGGTGTCCCTGCTCATGGCAGGGGCTTGGAACTGGATGAGCCTTAAGGTCCCTTCAACCCAAATCAGTCTGGGATTCTAGGATTAGTTATACACTAATAGTTAACAGTTGGACCAAATGATCCTTGAGGTCCTTTCCAACCTGGTGTTCTATGTTACTTGTCTATGGTATAGGTGTCATTTTTATTTTTGCTTTAAATCATAAGTCACTAAGTTTACTGCTTCAAAAACCTCAGGCAGAATAAAGAACCTCAACAGCTTAAGACATGGTTTTCAGTGGTTTTAGCCTGTCAGAGACCAAATTTTTGAGAAATAGCTAATGACAGTGTGCAGCCAAACCTCACAGAATTTTGCAGAGTTTGATATTCAGGAATCATTCTGAATGCCTGTGAATCAATCATCTCCTTGCTTTTGAAGTCTGGCATATAAAACTTGAAGCAGTACACATCATTAACTTTTTGAAAGTCTTGTCTAAGAAATAGAACTATGTATAGTTCTATATATAGTTCTATATAGCTGTCTATAACACATACAGTACTTGTTCTTTTACATCTGAATTAAAGCATGACCCTTCTATTTCTATTACATTGATGTAAGCTTGCTGAAAGTTTAAGAGTAGCCCACTCAGCCCTGGGTTAAACTGCAATGTCAGCAGTTTATTTCAGGTAGCATAAGTCCGTAAATGAAAGCAGTTTACCTTTATGAAGGGAAAGTGATTGCATTTCCATGTAGGAACAATGCTTTCTATTGTTTCTTTAAACAGAACTGATAATGTGTGATATGGGATTTATGATCAGTCTAGTTGAACCAACAAATACATTCATAATACTGATACTGTTCAGTCAGTTTAAATAAGCTTATGTTGTGGAATAATAGAGCAGAACATACAAAATCATTACACAGAGTTGAAAAACTAATGGAAACTGATTACAAACTTGTGGTCTCCTGAAGCACTATTTTTTTTTTTTTTGTTATGCTTTTCTTGACTAAGTATCATTTACATTTAAGTAGTCCATTAAAGCCGCTCAGATTAATTCAAAATACAGTAGTATTATTTAGGCTTCAAAAGTCCTCCAAATTAATTTTGTTAGAGGACTGAATAGTTAAATGTATTTTCATGAATAAAAATGTTGTGCCATGATTTCTCCCAGTTGCTATATTTTCCTCTAATTTGCAAAATGATGCATTTACCAGAAGCTTTAGTACATTCACCAAGGTAGTAACTGAAGATATTTGTGGAATAAACCAAATCTATCAGAGTTAGAAAATATAGCAAGGTGTTGCTCTGTTTTACACACACATTCTTTGTACCTGTTGGCAATGTAGGCAGCTCTTCTGGTAAAAAAATGCTTCATTGTGTAGAACACAGGATCTGAGTTGTAGCCACTAGTCTCAGATTTGTATCTAAGTTCTTCTGTACCACCATCTACCTTAATACTGAGGTCAACACATGAATAACTGCTTTTTATAGATTAGATACACACGCTTCCTAGAAAACCTGAAAATTATTCCAAAAAGCTACCTGCAGAAGTTGCATGAGTTGCTGTGTAGCTGTAACCAACATGCCTGCAACAGCTGGAGTAGGACAAAGCCAGTTCAAGAGCTGGGTGACATTTCACAGTGAACGTGCCTCACTCAAGCAGCACCACTACAGTGCTACTTACTTTACAGAGATTATTGGTATTGTGCTACATGGCATACAGATGTGTTTCCTCATCTTTTGAAGCTGGCAGCTCCTTAATCTATTTGAAAATATGCCAGAGAGAGTTATTGCAAAAGAAAGGGAAAATATAACTAATAGTAATGAAATACCCATGTAATATGTATAGGAATGTACAAAGCAGCTTTCAGAAAGAAAAACAAAATCCCAACTCCTCCAAACTTGAAAGCTTGGAGAATACAATTTCTTTGGCTTTAGTTGAAAGCTTTACTTCAGTTGCCTCATTATCACCTTCAGAGTTGCCCAATTTGTTAAATTAGTTGAAATTTGAATGGTTGAAGTTTGACAATATTGCATGCAACATTACCAGATCACACAAGAGTTACATAGAACACACTAGCAGGGTATTCCCACCTATAGCAACTAGAAAACCTCTTTTAACAAAATCCAGCTATTCAATTATTAAATTATTCCAGCTTGTTTCATGAATATATTCTTCTTTCTACATAGCAGAATTCTACATAATGAATCTTGAATAGTCAAATGGCTATTAAAATTAAGCTTATTTTGCTTTTGTCTAGTACATACTGCAGTGTTTATTTTTAAATTCATTAGTATAATAGCTGCTAGACATTTGTGTTCACCTCACAACTCAATTTAGCTTCACAGTATGAGAACTCAATGCAGCATCAGGGAAGAGTAAGCAGCTTTCAAAAAACCAGAGGGCACAAAACTTCACAGTATGTGAAAGGTCATTCTGCCATGGAAGGCTTAAAACAAAGCAAAACCAGCAAAGTGAAAGAGCTCTGAAGTAGCAATTGCAAAGTTTATCATTAATCCATAAAGCTTCAGTCATACAGATGCTTGAACAAGTCATGATTTGATCCATAGAAGCCATTCAATGAATCTATTCTTACGATACTACTACACCTATGTATAGATGTTGATCTTAGAGTAAACCTTAAACTTTTATTGTTTTGCGGTTCGAGGCCCACAGGATTAATATATTTGGTAGACACAAACTGCAACTACGGTCCTACTTATTTCAAAATCTATCAGCATATTTTTACTTTAAGAAAATGAAGAATGCCTGTAGCACAGGCTGAAATACAGAAGATATTCCCCCTTTCTAAGTTGAAGGGGAAAAGTGAAACAATACATTAATCTGAAGCTCCAGCCAGGCACGGCCTGGTTTATACAATCACAACAGTTCATCTGGTACATCCAAGCCACATGGTACATAAAAACATCTGGATACGGACACATTGTGCAAAATAACAGCCTTCCCCATGGCCTTAACACAGAGATGGCAAAAGGGAGCTGCAAGTGTTCATGCCTCAGGCTTCTCCACATGCCAAGGGGACAGGCAGCACTGCTGCGGTTATGGCAATGCACAGCTACCAGTCTTACCCTTCTGTCTGCCTTTGCAAACAGGCAGGCTTCCAGACTAGGAATTCCTACAGAGAGAAAGAGAAGCTATTGGAGGGTTCAGATGTTACACAGAAGAGGGAAAAAGCTACCAGGAAGACAGAAAAAATATTGTTCTGAAAGGAAAGAGGTATCAGAAGGAAAACCAGGGTAAAAAGATGATGATGGCTAAAGGCAGCCTGATGTTCATAGCATGAAGTCTCTACAGGACTACCCCGTCATTTGACTTGGTCAGCCCTTGACTAGACAACACTGCAATAACGAATTTAAAATGCCTGTCTTGTGCTGGTGCTACAATATGAAACTGCCCTTGTGCACGTTCTGAAGACATTTCAGTAAATTATCAGCTGCTCCATATTAAATTTAAAATATCTGATCTTATTTAAGATGTTCTGGGTCCACAAGGACATTAGTTCTAAGAAAATCAGTCTGTGTTATTGGTAATAAAATAAACTAGGTAGGTAGCCTTCTAAAGAAAACACAAAGGATATTGAGGTGCTGGAGTGGGTCCAGAAAAGGGCAATGCAGATGGTGAAAGGCCTGGAGCACAAGTCTCATGAGAAACAGCTGAGGGAACTGGTGGGGGGGTTTAGTCTGGAGAAGAAAAGGCTCAGGGGAGACCTTACTGTTCTCTACAATTACCTAAAAGGAGGTTGCACTGAGGTGGGGTTGGTCTTTTCTCACAATTTACAAGTGGTAGAACAAGAGGAAATGGCCTCAAGCTGCACCAGGGGAGGTTTAGACTGGATATGAGAACAATTTCTTCCCCCAAAGGGTGGTCACGCATTGGAACAGGCTGCCCAGGGCAGTGATGAAATTGCCATCCTGGAGGTCTTCCAAAAAACCATGTAGATGAGGCCCTTATTAACATGGTTTAGTGGTGGCCTTGCCAGTGCTGGGGGAATGGCTGAACTTGATCTTAAAGGTCTTTTCCAACCTAGTCGATTCTATGGTTACTGGACCCTGCATTTCAGTCAAGGTTACAACTGTTAACAAATAGAGCTCTATAGCTGTCAGAATATTATTAGAAATTTCATAGAAGCCAACAAAAGCCTGGAAATGCACACGTAGAGCTGAAAATCCAGGTTGACAATCATCCCTAACTGTAGGGTCTCCTTAAAATAATAACTCCAAAAGGAATGCGGAGTGCAGAAGGCAGATAGCAGGAAATGGATCACAAAGCATGACTTCAAACTTGAGTTTGCGTGCTTCTCCCAGATTTACAGCTGGCCCTAATCTGATCTCAAGCATAAAATTCTGTTATTTATAAGAAGCTATTGCAATTGAATTTACTCTTGGAGAGAATAGGTCTGTGGACATGTTAACTGCAGGTGTAAGACCCAGTACTTCTCAATTCTAATGCTCATTTTGGCAGTTACTATTCCTTGTAGCTAATTTAACAACATTTCTTGTAAGATTACAAGTGAATTGAGCAATGTGAAAGTAACAGCAGAGAATGTGATAATTATTATTCTGCTATCTTTTAAAAACATAGTGGAGTGTTAATAGAAGAGAAAATAACAATGCTTTAAAAAAACCCTTGTAATTATGCAAATTTCCTGTAGTTAAGGCTTGGCAGATCAGAGAACCTCACAGTGAGAAAGATACCAGAACTAAAGACCTGTAGAGTTAGGAAGATCAGAAGGATGGTGGACATTTCTTTGAGTATGGCTGATTTTAGTCCAGGCCTAGAAGGAAAACTTAGGGTGACTGGATAGTTTGGTTTTAGTAGTCCAGCCTACACCTGCTGTCCTGCTAAGACCAGCGGTAAAGACAACAAACAGCATAAGCTGACGTGGGCAGGGGAAAGGAATAGTAAGCATTATTTTCATTAGAAAAATTCTATGTTGTTATTCACCTTACTTCTTGGGAAAGAGACTAATAGTGTAAAAAGTTCAGATTATCAACCATCAGATTATCTCACTATTTCTTTTATAGAATTAAAAGCTTCAAATACACATATGGGTTGTCCATGATATAAGGAATGCAAATAAGTTGATGAGAATTAGTTTTAAAATAGTATTTTCATGCCATACTTCTGAAAACTTAAATGAAGAAAAGACGTTTTTTAGGTTTATACATGGCTCAAAAATGCACGTGGGTTTGGTACTGCCCACCGGTAGACATACAAAATGTGGCTTGAAGTGTTTCTTGATAGTCAAATAGAATATGATTCTGATGTTGACTGTTTTTCAAGATAATTAGGCCTGTAATTCTAGTTAGAACATGTACTGAATTTTACAAGTAGCACTTGTAAAAGAAGCAAGTTTAGATACAAACTTAATATAACTGTTTCAGATAACGTGACTTTGAAAAGTTCTTGCAGGAATTATACAGACTCAAAAAAAAATCTATTAACATATTACAGTTGAAACAGAGATCAAAGACAGTATTAGAAAATTCCCTGTAGCAATACTATTAGGGTCATAAATGCACTTGGAATTCATTACTGTTATTTCCAAATGCCAAAACAGGAAAGGAAATTCATCACGATTGGACTTTGTTAGGTTCTTATTATCGTAAATGTGGTAGCAATGAAGATGAATGGTACTATAGCAGCATTAAATCATATTTGATAGCTGTTTCTTAGAGTAAATTTTAAAAACATTGCATTTCTAAAAGAACTATGAAAGCACTACCCATGCCCCCCGAAGAACTCCACAAAACAACCCATGAAAAACCCAAACCCTAAAGATAATGGTTAATAAAAATGTTTTTGTTCTTGGAAGAAAGAATCGGAAAACAGAAGCTCTGTGCATTCTTTGATGACACAGAGGTCTCTAGTTGGAAGAACATCTTTATTTTGTCATTGATTATTTTACAAGTTTGCTTAAATAGTAAGTTCCAAAAGGTCAAATATACACAAAATAAACCCGTCTAAACTTATATTTCCTCAAAGTGGGGTTTAGAATCAGTTTAGACTGCTGTGAGTTATTTAATAGGTATTCTGCGCTTGAAATCCCACAAATCCATAATTTTGTCATATTCTTCTGATTAAAATTATGCCAATGTATAAAAGCAAATTTATTTTAAAAACCAGCATGCAACATATCATTCAGGTATGCCAAATTTCAGCTTCTACAGTAACTATATATATCCCAAATCTAAATATTTTAGAAAATCTAATAATAGAAATTCTACTAGCTGTCAGATATGATTTTTTTAAGCTCATTCTATGAGTTCACTTAAAACATCAGATTTCTAAGTTTGAGACACTGTTAATTACAAGTAAGTAGCAAGAGTTAAAAAATTTTGACTACATGAACAATGAATCTAAATTAGTACAATCAGGTCTAAGCAAAGGTTATGGGTTTTTTTTGTTTGTTTTGGTTTTGTTTGTTTGCTTTATATATAACCATTTTATAGCATTTTCCTAAAGAAGAAAAAAAAGAGTCAGTTTGACAGTTTTACTAATGTGCTTCTTCTCTTAGCTAAGCTTCATCTGTTTTTGTTACTTATGCAGTTAATTCATCAGTACTCTGTATTCTGCACTAACATAGTTATAAGGGGCCAGAAATAACAAAACAGCAGCATACTGAAGTAAGCTTCCCATCCATATGAATCCAGGCTTTTGAGGTCAGAGAAAGATCCTGTGAAGGCCTTTACTGGTGTCTTCTGACATGGTTAACAAGATTGGACTGCATCATGACTTGACTGACAAAGCTCGCAAGCCTTCATCTTGGTAACTGACAATGAGGAGAGATGCCAGTTGTTACTCACCAGAGCCAGTTGCCTAAGGGTGTGGGTTGAATCCTCTAAGGGATCACAGTATAACTAGAAATCTTGTAATGGGAACTTCAGTAAACATGTAAGCTCTTTTTAAATTTAGCTTACGCAGAAAACCTTCAGACCGATGAAGCTGAGTATACAATTGGCAGGACGATTAATTTATTAAAATTAATTTGTGCAATAATTAGGAAAAGTACTCTGCATTTTCCTGTTAGCATGTTATTTGTCTGATTAAAATGTAGGCTAATGTGTTCAAGCTTTCAAACCCATATTTCAGCATGTACAAATATAGAAGTAATACAGAGTATCAGGTTTGTGTTTCATAATATCTTTCTTTTTTCTAGGGTGGAATTAACAGTCCTCAGCACAGTATTCAACGTGAGAGCATTATCACTGATTTAGGACCTTAATATGTTAGCAATTTTCTCCCTAATTATTGCTATTCTTTATATTAGTGTTATATGGAATACAGTTTTCCCAGTGAACTATGGGAATCTTTTATTAAATCTGAGTTTAATTAGAAATAGGACTTGAGCGACAGATGAAGATGACTGCCACTATTGAGCTCAAGTCAGAATGGTATAACTTACAGACATGCATACTCTAGCCAGATTTTGGCTTAAGAGTCTGGGATTTTTTCCTTAAGAAGTGAGTCCATTACGCTCCTAAGTTTACCAGTCAGCCCAACAGACTACTTAGCAGTCACCTGTCTCTTCTAGGAACCACTAGTAAAAGCCCAGAAAGCAGCATAAACCCTAGGATATTCTAACATTAGACACTGCTTGAACCATGGCCTAATGGATTATTCTCTTTTTTGTATCCTTTTTTTTTTTTTTTTGACTCATGTAAACTGTGGCATCTGCAACATCTCATGCAATTAAACCTCTAGTTAGGCTACAAGTTGCATGTAGCACTGCTGCTTTCCATTTATTTTGACCCTGTTATCTCCATGATTTTTGATACCTTGCAGTTCTTGTGTTATGTGAAAGGATGCAGCCATTCCCTCTATCTTCCTCATGCTACTCATGATTTTATAGATGCCTGTTAGCCTGCCAGATATAGTGAACAACTTCAGAAAAATACATCTTGTGTCTACTAAATACTATGTTGATTCTTTTTCATGTGGTTACAAGATTTTATCTAGGTGTTTGAGGCCACTGTTGTTTCTTAGTATGTAATTACTAAGTAACCAATAGAAAAAGTAAGTCATTAGGATCTTAAGCTATTTTACAAACTGATGATGTACCCAATGATTTTTCAGATTGGGTAAGATAAAGCCAACTGTTCAAACTCAAGTTGCATGAGACAGAAGAAAATATAATGCAATTGTACTGTTTCTAATAAATACACAACTGGTAAAGAAAGAAGAGGAAGTTACGGAGTTTTGGCCTTGTAGACTGAAGACACAATTCAAAGCCAGTCCCATTTCACTCTGTAAACTTCTTCTCAACTCTTTAGGTTGCTGATATGCATATATAGACAGACCATACCATGTGCATTCTCATTGTGACACTAGCTTACCTGACCCATTTTTCAGATATCCATTTGCATCTACAGTAGTGTACATGATGTAAGGACCAGGCTGATTAACACCGAAAGGCTACAGGGGAAAAGAAAAAAAGACAAAACAAGAAAAAAACCCAACAGAATAGGCAAAGTTTTAGGAATGGAGAAAGCTATATTAAAGCTACAGTAATAAAATAATAAACCAAAGAAAAATGTTTCTAGATTAATGATTTCCTTTTGATATGGATAATTTCAAAATTTTGGAACCATTTTGGTCAGAGCATTGTATGGAAATTCATTTTTACCCTAACACTAATTAGTTGGCTAAGTAATACTCAGTTTCTCATGAAGAAAGCAATACTATTCAGTCCTCTCGCAAAAGGTTTAAAGTTTCTTTGGAAGTTACAAGTAAAATGAAAAAACTTAAAAATTCAAAGAAATAATTGCATGTTCTGAAAAAGTATAACTCATTTCATACTGCATGGGAGAATGCACTATCCTGATGGTCTTTCTGTACTGAAAAATATCATACAAATTCAAAATTTTGTTATTATTTAGCCGTTTTTTATTTAATTCATGCAAGCGGCTGAATAATTACTTGTTGAGTACCAATATCTATTTTAAGCAAATCTCTTGAGGGAGAAAATGCACTTAAACATCAAAGTACAGTTATGAGGAAAAAATAAAAAATGAAAAAAGAAATCAAAGGGAGTTGTGGATTATGAGTGATAAACTATAACAAACACACCTAAGAAAAAAAGGAGAGGGAAAAAATATCTGCTGTGGTCTGGAAGGCAAGGGATGAGGGCGAGTTTTCCTTTTTTTTTTTTAAATGCTCAATTGAAGCTGATATTAAAGCATCAAATTCAGAAAAGATCTTTCAAATGAATTACAGAAAGAACACTAAAAGAAGAGATACTATTTTTGGATGCATGGTGTGAAACATGTTAAGTTCTAAACCATCAGGATAAGTGATAATGATGAGAGATGGCATCAAAGCCTGAAAAATCATGATTAGAATGAAATGTATGGAGACTGCAAAGGTGATGTTAATGCATATCTATGGAAGATGGTTAAATTAAGGTGAAAAGTGGGTGGTTGATTGTTAGTTTTGTGTGGGTTTTTTAAAAATTATTATTTTTGCACCAAGTTGCTGGGTTTAGCCATGATGTACATTATGTTACTTTCTGACAGAGAACTTCTATTTCAATGGAGGCAATAGTGTTTCAATGAACTTGATAATGAAACTTTCACCACCATCTGTCATGAAGATTTGCTTTTTAAACCCTCTCTTTAGTTTTGTAATTAAGCTAATAATAGTATCAACCCTCCTTACTATTTTGTATCAGAAATTAAACCCTGTCTTAAAGTAAGCTTGAAGAAAAAGTAGGTTCCATTTGAAGCAGGTTCTGTATTTTCAAGTCAAAACTGAACTTCATGTTTTTGCACAGCTGTGGAGCTAACACTAGCTTTGATTCCTCTAAGTTACATTTTTAGGCAACTTTCCCAGTGAACTTATTTGAAGCTAAACAGTAATGCAAAGGTATAGTTACACTTACTGTTATTTTCCGAGGACAGTCATTAGAACAGAGGCCACTGAGAACTGGAAAAACAAAAAGTGAACTTGTAGTGTTTATAGTAACAAGCCATCCTACAAGCACTACCTCTGAATCTGTTAAAGTATAGTAATAGCGTCAAGTATCCATTAAAACACACAAAGAAAATGAATATCTTTATATGACTTATGCTAATTTAGGTTACATTCGAAGGAAGTTCTTCTCTGTGAGGGTGCTGAGGTGCTGGCACAGGTTGCCCAGAGAAGCTGTGGCTGCCCCATCCCTGACAGTGTTCAAGACCAGGTTGGACAGGGCTTGGAGCAACCTGATCTAGTGGAAACTGTCCCTGACTGTGGCAGGGGTTGGAACAGGATAAACTTTAAGGTCCCTTCCAACCAAAACCATCTGTGGTACTATGAAAAAATTCCCAATCTGCTTGAAGCATATTTCTTTGCAGACATTAATTAGCTAATCACTGTTTTATCATATCTCACTGGTTAACCACCTTCAGAAGGAGAGATTTGCCAGTTAAATTCCAGATGAAAACAGTTTTTTAAATAGTGGACTATATATTTTATTCATTCTTCATTTCTAACCATTTAAAAATACTGGCAGAGATTCAGCTTTACTGTTTTAACTGCTAAAAAGGGAAAGGCTTTTCCTTCTATAAAAGGGATTTGTTTTAAAGCATTCAAAAAACCTGTAACAAACAAATCTTATTACCTATTTATTCTATAAAATAAAAAAAAAAATCCTATTATCTATTTCTTCTATGAATTCAAAGTATTATAAGTGGATGTGTAAAATGTTACTTAATATCTAAAGCCTACGGCAGTTGTTCAATTACTTTTCTAAAACTTAATAATTTCAAAAATCAGTTATATTACAGAAACACTTGATAACAGATATTTATGATCAACTACATGAGAGACAAAAAAAGCCATCTGTTCTGTAACATAGAACATTGTGTCGCATGAGTATTAGAACATCAGTAATAAAATGGCTTTAAAACAAACAACACACACAATAATCTAAGGTGTCACTCTGATCAGCAGCTCAATGGGTATGAGAGGGGAAGAGTATACAGACCAGGCAGTACAAAAGCCAAGTGAAAATGTAACCTGTCCATGAATTACGGTATCTGGAAGCAAGTATGGCAGAGAGGACAAAAACGGTGTTTGGACCAGACCTGAGGACAGGTCATCCTAACCATCAGTAGTTTTTTAAAGCATTTTATGTCTACTATAAGGCACAATGGAGTTTTGGGTACAAAATGTTTGGGGACAGTGAAATACTAAAAGGCGCAATTAAGATATTCACAGTGTAATAGTCTGATTAGAAATCATTCCCTGCCAGGGTCAGAAATGACAGCGTTCTGGTGAAGGAATGTTTCTAATATTCTGTGTGCAAATATTAACAAGGAGTCCCAAATTATCATTCTTTGCCTATGATTTAAAAATGTTGAAATCTCCAAATACACAAACCCCTAGTATTTTTATACAGTCTGAACCCGAAACCTGAGCAGGTAAGATGAATGTGTGACAAAGCAGAATTTGAAGACTGTATGTATCTACAAATAGACTTTTTAAGCTCTAAGCTTATTTTGTATGTTATACATAGGTGTGTACTCAAGGGGAACCAGCTCTTCACATTCTGATTCAAAATGGCACACTGCAATTTGCTGTTCAGTTTTACTACCGGAACAAACAATCTGGCCAAGTACATTTGACATCAGTTGTAATAGGCAAAACTGCTCTCATTGTCCATATGCCAAATAAGGAAACACAATACATTTACTGATACAGTAACTTACACTAAGCATGTTTTGTTAGTGTCCTGGGTTCAGCAGTAGCAGTCATTTTTTCTCCTTCTTAGTAGCTGGTGCAGTGCTGTGGTTTTGACTTTGGCCTGGGAACAGCGCTGATAACACCAATGGTTTTAGTTGTTGCTCACTAATGTTTACTCTGACCAAGGACTTTCTCAGTCTCATGCTCTGCCAGGGAGGAGGGGAAGCTGGGAGGAAGCAGAGACAGGACACCTGACCCAAACTAACCAAAGAGGTATTCCATACCACAGCACGTCATGCCCACTATATAAACTGGGGGCAGTTACCCAGAAGGGTTAGATCACTGCTCGGGTCGGGCTGGATATCGGTTGGTGGGTGGTGAGCGGTTGTATTCTCTTCCCTTGTTATTTCCCTTATCATTATTATTATTGGTGGTAGCAGCAGTAGTTTGTGTTATACCTTAGTTACTGGACTGTTCTTATCTCAACCCATGGGAATTACATTCTTTTGTTTCTCCTCCCCCTCCCTCCGGGAGTGGGGGGAGGAAGGGGGGGGAAGTGAGCCAACGGCTGCGTGGTTCTGAGTTACCAGCTGGGCTTAAACCACGACAGTTGGAAATACTCTCCCCTGAGTCATAGTAAAAATATTTTTAGACCACTTATTAATTCCTTTTTCCTGTGGTTTGTATGCAAAAATACACCCTAAAAGGGTGCTGAAAAGATGCTTCTTCCAATTTTTGATTTACACAGCCTGAATCAAAAAGCATGTTGCAAAGTACTCCTTTCCCCATTATAATATCACACAGTTAGTTATAATTCTAATATGGCCTTGTGAAGTGTGAGATTTTTCTAGAGGATTTTATGCATGCTTGTGTGAATTACACTACACATACACAGTAATATTTAAAAGAAGGCTTCCATCAATAAAATAAATCATTATAGGGTATTACTACGAAAATAAAGCTCAGGCTAAGGAGAAAGTAATAAATGCATCAGCCACCAGTAGTAGCTCCTGTTCTGTTTATCCTATGGCCTGCACAATGTGTGCTTAGAAGGATTAGATGCATTTAAATAACATGAAGGAAAATACAGTTTTGAAGGTGAACCTCTACTTGTCCCTACCTAGCTTTGTCCATGGAAGCTTATGAACAGCCTGATTTTTTACTTGTTCTCAAAAAATCAAAGACAGACAAGCAATCAGCTCAAAGTTTAACACCTTTGCAACTGAAGAACACAGTGGGGTATGTGATTTGAGAACCTAATTACTCTCAATTACAAGTATCATAATCTAACTCTAGCCTTTTAAACCAAGTCTTTCATTACTTCACACACCCTTGCCATGTTCACTGCCATTCTATGCTTTTACAATGTGTTTTGTGCCATGTGGTCCTTTAAGGTTGAAACCACCAAACTGATTCACATGTGGAAATCAACTGGCTCTCATAACAGATCACATAGTATAAGCAAAATACACACCATGCCAGCCATCACTGAAATGAAACCCACTCATTTTGTACTAGATTCTGCATAATTTCTAGATGATAGAGAAAAGAACTCCAGTAAACTAGGCTTGATATGACAGAGGTAAACCAGTCTCTGCTGGAAAGAAAATCTGCAACCACTGAAGGCACGGATGAAAATAAGTGCACTTGGCTATAGTTTCTTGCCAGGTTTCTGAAAACAGGCAAGATAAAAATGCAGTCATTGCAGGCAAACAAAGCATGCTCCTTCAAGTGAATATTGCTGCCATTTCTTCCTTTCTGACTATGCCATACATATAAATATGTGCAAACATAATTATACTTCTCAAATCAATTTATTAAATCTTCCTTCATATTTGAAATAGCATCAAAAATAAAAAAAATAGTATCTACATTTAAGATAGATATGTGCAGATCTAATGCTATTTTTATACTGACATTATGTGAATGTATTGTACAAAAGGCTCATGGAAGGGGCCCCATAAGCTCAGTAGCTCAACCCTTTCCCTCAAAACCAATTAAAGATACTATATAATTTATTAATCTAGCTGTCAGGACATCTAAGGTTGGTAACTGCAGTTTCTCTAGGAATTTATGTTAGTACTTCGCAAGCTGCCATTGAGGAAATTATTCTTACTGTTTACTTTTCATAGTCTGTGTTTTTATGTTGTATCCTGCATGGACACACAGGACATTCTTCCCCCATTGTCAGGCATCATTATGGGCTGAAGACATGGACATTTCTCTTTTAGGCTGAATAACTTGGTTCCATGTGCTTTTTCCCTGCAGATCGTATTTTAAGACACTTAAATTCTTGGTTCCTTCAGAAGCCAGCTGAGAAATCAGTTTTTAAAGACCTATCTGTCTTAAGCATTTTGCTGTGATGCAGAAGGAAAGGTCCAGGATGAAAGAAAAGTTTAGCCTGCCTCTAGTTACTGAGTGAGATCAGACATCCACATATGCAAAAAAACCCCAAAAAAACCAAAACCACACTGGGGAAATGATAAACACTTATTTAAAGGTTAATACTTATCAGGTCAACACTGATATTAAACACCAGCAAAAGTATTGAAAACAGTGGGCAGAATTACTTTGAATTTTAGTAAGTACACTAAAATAAAAACAAGAAAAAAAACCCAGTTGAAATGAAACAAACCAAATTTATCTCACCTCAGATTCTGCAACAAGGCTTCTGCAATCCCTAATATTTTCCACTCTGTTTTTAGTTTTCTAGAACTATCAGACAGATCACCACCATAATGCTATCATATACAGAGACTCAAATGATCACATACTTCTCATTTTGACTTGATTATACAGTGATAACTTACCAATAACTTTAACAAAATAGGCATCTGCTTCAAAGTTATTTTTTAATGTATGGATAGCAAAGTCCCTGTTGGAGTAGCCTTTACTTAGCACAATGATATCCAAAATTCCCTAGGAGAAGAAAAACATTTATGTTAGAAAGCTGATTTACTCTAGATAATATCTAAATTTAGCAAAAAAGTTCCCTTCGAGATACAAAGAAAAAAAGTGTGTGCAGCAAAGTTGTCACCTTTGCACCTTTGCTATTATTTTAGGATCTTTCAGATCTCACGAATCTATGGCAATCAAGAACAGAGTGCTCCATCCACATGTAACCAGGACCATGCATGTGGTCTGTGGCTTCTTTCTTGCCATTGAAGAGGGCAGCCCAAGGAGAGCATATGGAGGATCAGCAAACTTTTAGGAAGCGATGGGCTGCTGCAAACTGCTCACCTGCCAGGGAGCATCTGAAGAGCCCATTTCCAAACGTTTCTACACAGAAGTCTGCCAGTGGCACAGACAGATACAGCAACACAGAAAGATGCTGTTTGCTGTAGAAAAGGGTTGAACTTACATCCTCGTATATGTCGAAGAAGGTTGCTATCACCGCATCCTTGATTTGATTTAGATCAGAGAGCTCCCAAAAAACTTTAAACATGCGATGTACACTCCTGCAGCTTATGTTATTGCATGGGACATTTTCTAGTAAAAATGCCTGTTGATTGCTGTAAAACACATACATATAGATGTATAAAACAACTTACTTGCTATGAACAGTCTAAATAATAGACATTACCAAAAAATTGTAATTAAGCACTTTAAGTCTCCAGAAGTTAAATATAATAAAAGCAAAGCTAGCAGCCACTGGATACTTTAAAATCCATTAGCATATACATTAACTTTACAGACAGAATTACAACCACAATGTCACGCCTAACTTACAACCAATGAATACACTAAATAAATGGGTCCAAATCAGCAGAAATAATTTCATTCACCATCAACTCAAAGGAGTGAATGTATGTATACTTTCTGAAACAATTACAAGTGTACTTACCTGCCATCTTCCATAATCTCTCCATAGTTCTTCAGCTTAAACAATACTTAAAAAGTGTCAGTGTTTTTTCATTATGTTATGACAATCTCTTCCCACCCCAGCTCCATTAATCAATTGTCTTACACACTGCATGATGCTTTACACAAATTTAAGACTAAACCAAACCTCTGTTGGTATGTTTTCTGTTGTTTCAAAGCAAAACTAAAACACAAAACCCAACCTACTAGCACAGTAAGAATAGGACATGATAAACCAAATTGGACATTTGCTGACATGTAACAAATAGAGACAGATAGGCTATAATACTGAAATGAGAAACAAACCAACCAGAGTATGAGATCTAGTACAGCAAAATCTCCCTTCCAAAGAATTTATCTAATTCTTGCCCACTGGTTAGTGGTAGACGCTGAGTTTGTTCATGCACCCCAGTGACTAACAGCATTATCCACTGTCTCCAACACTGTAACGTTGCCGCTCTCACTGGAATTGTGAAAACCTTCCAACTTTACTAACCAGGAGTCCCACTCTGATCTGTATCCTGGGAGCCTGCTAGAATCCATAACTGCCTTGGCAACGGGAACAGATGAAGTTTGAAGTTTCCTTCTCTCTGGTGGCAGAGCCACGAGATAAAGCAGGCAGTGTTCTGTAAAGCCAGCTAAACATGGCAGAGCCCAGGACAATAACCCAAACCAGTTCTTCATACTGACCTTGAACATACTGCTATTTCATAGAAGGCTTTTTTTTCCTGTATCTTAAAGGCATCCAGTGCTTCCAGGATGCAGTGTCACATACGCACACACACCAGCATACTCCTTAGGAAAGTTTTACTTTTCTTTGTCTCTATGGAATATTTCAGATACTTTGCTACTTGTAAGAATCATATCCTAAAACATTAATTTCTGAAAGAGTTAGAGAAAGGCAAAACATTTTCTCTGAGAAAAAAAGTTTCTGACACTGAAGTAAAACAGTTTCTTTGCCTGCTGCCAAGTTAATATTTCAGAACCTGCAATGGGAAAAACGTAGGATTTCATTCTCTGTAAGATGTGTTAAAGGTAAATTGGGACATTTAAATATTTCTCTCAAAACCTTATTATCACATTTCTTAAGCTTCTGTGAAAAATACACAAGTCAGGCTTTTTTTCTTCTGCTATATGCTTATTGAAGTTTAATAGGAATAACCCACTTTTTACTACTTCACTGTTAGAAGCAGGAGTATATTGACTAGTGTCTGGCCAAAATGAAACGGCGATCTGCAATATTTAAGACATATTGTCTCCATCTGAGAACTACTAATCATAGCTTGAAATCGTTAAGTGCTCACATTCACTTCATGTACTGTGCAAATACTGTATCAGATTAACACACTATAAGATTAAGTGACAACCTGAGCTAAGGAAATTGTTCCAATTTCTCTTTTTCATCATCTTGACATACATTTCATTTTAAAATTTTGAGGAAGTCTTACAAAGATGCTTTCTTTCAATTCACATTTTTTAAATTCTCAGAAATTACTGTACTTGCAACCTTCCTCACATCAGTATATATAAACAGCCTTAGTGCTTTAAATGTCTATCTAGTTTTTGAGGTGAGCTATGCTCCAAGTTCCACTGAAGGCCGAACTTATTGTAACCAGTTGTTTTTGTGCACAAACTTAACTTTTTCATGTGTGCCGCCAAGTGATTCCCACTTGACTCGATACAAGATAAATAATGAATACTGAAATTAAACATTAATAAATTATTTTAGGTTTTGATTACACAATAATGAACTGTCCTGGGTACAGCAGTAGCAGTTATTTTTCTCCTTCTTAGTAGCTGGTGCAGTGCTGTGTTTTTGACTTTAGTCTGGAAGAAGTACTGATAACACACCAATATTTTTAGTTGTTGCTCAGTAATGTTTCCTCCGATCAAAGACTTTCTCATCTCATGCTCTGCCAGGGCAGAGGGGAAGCTGGGAGGAAGCAGAGACAGGACACCTGACCCAAACTAGCCAAAGGGGTATTCCATCCCACGGCGTGTCATGCCTGGTATATAAACTGGGGGGAGTTACCCAGAAGGCCCAGATTGCTGCTCAGGTCAGGCTGGATATCGGTCGGTGGGTGGTGAGCAATTGTATTCTCTCCCCTTGTTATTCCCCTTATCATTATTATTATTGGTAGTAGCAGTAGTAGTTTTGTGTTATACCTTAGTTAGTGGACTGTTCTTATCTTAGGCTGTGGGAGTTACATTCTTTCCATTCTCCTTCCTGTCGTGGTTTAAACCTAGCCGGTAACTCAGACCCATGCAGCCACTCGCTCATTCTCCCCGACCCCTTCCTCCCCCTGCTCCCGGAGGCACAGGGAGGAGAACAGAGGTAAAATACTTGCCACTTTTCTCGTTCAGCAATGTCCAAGGCCAGCTGGATGGCTTTCACCTCAGCAAACTGACTCGATTCACCCTCTCCAGTTTCTTCAACTTCTTGCTGGGGACTCCATACAGCTGCCTTCCATCTCTGATGCTTTCCCACAACACTACAGGACACATCAGTAAACAAGGCATATTGCTTTTCACTTTCTGACAGTTTATTGTATGACGGGACCTCTTCAGCATGCATCCCCTCCTCCTCTGGTGACATTCCAAAATCTTTGCCCTCTGGCCAGTCCATGATGACTTCTAGAATGCCTGGACAACTGGAATTTCCTGTTCGAGCTCATTGTGTAATTAGTGCAGCCCACTTACTCCATGTAGCATCGGTTGCATGATGTGTAGAGGAGACCCTGCCTTTGAACATCCAGCCCAGCACGGGCAACAGGGGTGCCAGGAGGAGCGGTGCTTCAGTGCCGATCACTTCCCAAGCAGCTCAAACCTTGCTGTATCACCCCACAAGATAATGTCATCAACGTATTGCAGGCGTTCTGGAGCTTGCCCCTGTTCCAGTGCATTCTGGATCAGTCCATGGCAGATGGTAGGGCTGTGTTTCCACCCCTGGGGCAGTCGGTTCCAAGTGTACTGGACGCCCCTCCAAGTAAAAGCAAACTGTGGCCTGCACTCTGCTGCCAAAGGAATTGAGAAAAATGCACTGGCAGTATCAATTGTGGCATACCACTTGGCTGCCTTTGACTCCAGCTCATACTGAAGTTCTAGCATGTCCGGTACGGCAGCACTCAATGGTGGTGTGACTTCATTCAGGCCACGATAGTCTACTGTTAGTCTCCACTCTCTGTTAAGACTTTCACACTGGCCATCTGAGGCTATTAAAGGGTGAGTGGGTCCTACTGATCATTCCTTGGCTCTCCAGTCTACAGATCAGCCTATGGCTGGGAATCAGGGAGTCTTGGTTGGTGCACTATTGCCAGTGGTGCATTGTTGTGGTTGCAACTGGCACTTGTTCTTCGACCTTCAGCAATCCCACAACAGAAGGATCCTCTGAGAGACCAGGCAAGGTGGACAGTTGCTTCATTTCCTCTGTCCCCAGAGCAGCAATAGCAAAAGCCTATCAGTACCCTTTTGGGTCTTTGAAGTACCCTCTCCTGAGGTAGTCTATGCCAAGGATGCATGAAGCCTGTGGACCAGTCACAATGGGGTGCTTTAGCCACTTCCTCCCAGTCAGGCTGATTTTAGCCTCCAGTACAGTCAACTCTTGGGATCCTCCTGTCACTCCAGAAATACAAATGAGTTCCACCCCTTGACAATTTGATGGCATCAGGGTACATTGTGCACCGGTATCTACTAGAGCTTTATACTTCTGCGGGACTGATGTGCCAGGCCATCTGATCCACACAGTCCAGTAAATCCGATTGTCGCCTACCTCCAACTGGCTGGAGGCAGCGCCCCCTAACAGTGATCACAACATTGGTCACTTAAGTCTTGTAGACAGGGATTAGTCTTCTTTATCACAGGAGCTAGAGTAAAATCAGCTCTTCCACTCCATCTGGGAACCTGCTCAGCAGAGACTGAAGCTGCAGCTTTCATGGTATGTTCATGCTTGACCTTTGTTCTCCTCTTCAATTCACCCACCCGTTCCTCTAGAGCTGAGGTAGGTTTTCCATCCCACTTTCTCATGTCATCTCTGTGATCTTGCAGGTAAAATCATAGGGTGGCCCATGGAGTGTACCCCCTGTATCTTCTCTCTCAAGCAGTAGGATGCCTTTTGCTAATAGCTGAGACGTGGATTGGTACACGTGGGGAGCTGGATAGATTGGACAGACCATCTCTCAATTGTTTGAACTCCTAGGACAGTTTTTCCACAACTGAAATGATGGAAGGGGTGAGATTGTCTTTGAACTCTTGGAATTTACGAATCATTTCATCCACTGTTGGCAGTACTATGTCATTCCAGGTTATTGCTGCCAGTGAGTGGGCATATGATGATGGTGCACTCTGTGTAAATTTCTCCCATATGGGTCATGTACATTCAACTTCATCTGGATCTACAGATGTATTCCCAGCATCCAGCCTGTGATAGATCATCTCTACAATGGCTGATTCCCTCAGAGACTGAATGCCTTTCTCTAGCGTGGTCCAGTTGGTCGAACAACTCATAACATTGTCCTTGTATGGAAATCTTTCTTTCACAGCTGCTAAGAGCTGCCTCCAAAGGCTGAGGGACCATTTCTCTTTTGCAGTTGCTTTGTCAGTTCCCCCTTTCCCAGCAAGTGATCCCTGCTGCTTAGCTTCCCTACCTTCTAGTTTGTGACTGGCAGCCCCATTGTCCCAGCACTGGATCAACCAGGTGATGATGTGCTCCCCTGGAGCACAGGTAAAATCTTTTCACATATTCTGTAGCTCGGTTGAGGTTTGGGGTTGAGAAGTCACCTCTTCTTCTTCCTGTTATTCATAAAATAATAACTCTTGATCAGATGCTGTCCCGTGTAGTAAGTGCATTGGTTCTTCATCTTTCTTCACTGTACAGGTTGCTTTTTGTGCCTTTTTTTTGCTTTTCCCCTTGCATACAGGGGCAACCAATACTGGCATGAATTGGTCCTCTGGTTTAGCTGCAGTGATTATCACTGTTGTTGGAGTGGCTGCAGTATCTGTTGTTGGGGTTGGTGCAACTGCTGTGCTTGGGGTTTGAGCAGCACCAGCAGCTGCACTGTTTGTTGCCGTCAGGGTTTAGGTAGCTGCTGTACTTGTTGCTGGGGCTGGTGTAGTTGCTGTGCTTGGAACTGGATTAGCTGCGTTGTCTGTTATAATCAGAGTTTAAGTAGCTGCTGTACTTGTCACTGGGGCTGGTGTAGCTGCTGTGCTTAGAGCTGGAGTAGCTACGCTGTTTGTTGCTGTCGGTGTTCGAGTAGCTGCTGTTCTTGTCGCTGGGTTGGTGTAGTTGCTGTACTTGGAGTAGCTGCGTTATCTGTTGTAATCAGAGTTTGAGTAGCTGCTGTACTTGTCGCTGGGGTTGGTGTAGTTGCTGTACTTGGAGTAGCTGTGTTATCTGTTGTAGTCAGAGTTCGAGTAGCTGCTGTACTTGTCGCTGGGGTTGGTGCAGCTGCTGTATTTGGAGTTGGAGTAGCTGTGTTGTCTGTTGCTTTGCCATCAGATCCAGAGACATTTTTTTCCCTTTGAAGACGCTGGATAGTGTTGAACAGGGCTCTGTAAGCACAGGCCAAGCCCCAGCAGGTTGCCATGATTTGTCCCTCTCTGGTATGACCAGGATGACAACACACCTCATTTAAGTGTTTTACTAATTTTTCTGGATTTTGCACTTGTTAAATGGTGAAGTTCCAAAGCACTGGAGGGGCCCACTGGCCTAGATACTTGCCCATACTATCCCACACACCCTGCCACTCATGACTGTCCAGCCCTGAGGAAAACCTTGGTCCTCCCATATCATCATCTAACCTTAGACAACACCCAAACCTGACTCTGCTTAACTTTCGAGATCATATGAAATGGTGGTGGGTAAAACACACTCTGTATGTGTGTCAACATGGTGATCCCCACCACAACCAGCAGGCAGGTCTCAAGGGTATCCAAAGGCCATTCAAAACCTTCAGAACTCTCAAATACACTGTGAATAGTCTGGTGAGGGAGCTGGGAAGGTAAGGGAACGTCTCCTTCATAGGTTGACCACCCGAAGAGTTAAAAAAAGATGTGTAATTGCTAAACACTTCCATTATATACCTCCCAAAGTATAGAGGTGATGACCACACTGGGAATGCAAGCCAGATCAGTTCCATGGTCAATGAGTCTATTTTATTACAAGTCATTACCATAAAGTACAGCGAAATAAAAACCTTAGCCCAAGTGCCCCAGCCGATAAACACTAAAATAGTAAATACCGGCTGTAAGATACGACATGCTGAAACTCTGAGATCAAGAGCAACAACTATGAAAGCCAATAAATCAGCATTGTGATGACTATTAATCCAAAAAAATGAATGCTTATCACAAATACGATTAAACACATCCTGGTCAGATCTGTCATTATCTCAACCCTTCACGTCCTATCTTGGGTGCCACAAAGAACTGTCATGTTTTAAACCCATCTGGTAACCCAGAACCATGCGGCTGCTCACTCACTTCCCCCCCCACTCCCCCCACTCCCAAAGGGAGGGGGAGGAGAATCGAAAGAATCTAACTTCCACGGGTTGAGATAAGAACACTCCAGTAATTAAGGTATAACACAAACCCACTACTGCCTACCACCAATAATAATAATGATAAGTGAAATAACAAGGGAAGAGAATACAACCGCTCACCACCCACCAACCGATACGCAGCCTGACCCAAGCAGTGATCTAGCCCTTCTGGGTAACTGGCCCCAGTTTCTATACTGGACATGACGTGCTGTGGTATGGTGGTATAGTTATGGCTATGTGGTATAGCTGTAACTTTGGCTAGTTTGGGTCAGGTGTCCTGTCTCTGCTTCCTCACAGCTTCCTCTCCTCCCTGGCACAGCATGAGACTCAGAAAGTCCTTGGTCAGACTAAACATTACTTAGCAACAACTAAAACCATTGGTGTTATCAGTGTTGTTCCCAGGCTGAAAGTCAAAAACACAGCACTGTACCAGCTACTAAGAAGGAGAAAAATGACTGTTACTGGTGAACCCAGGACACTCCCCATCCCTCCGGAAGTGGGGGGAGGAAGAAGGGAGGAGTGAGCAAGCGGCTGCATGATTCTGAATTTGATGAATGGGCTGGGTTTAAACCACAACATGAACAGTAGTGGAAACCAGAAACCAATAGGGGCAGTTGCAGTGCCAAACTGTTTGCAGAGGGAAGAGAAATCAGCTGTTTGCTGCCTTCTCAGCTATTCAAGTACTTTCTTGGAAGAACTCCCAACATCTGGCTTTGGCCTTTGAGCTGCCAGTTGAGTCCTTGTGTTACTTAGGGCTTTAATACGCAAGCATCAGTGAGTCAAAGTATTTACCTCCATGTTTTATTTCTGCTAAATCCTACAATTACCAAGGGAAAATTAATGACCTATTATTATGAACCAAATTTTAAAGATTAACATCATCATAAATGAAAAGAATCTCCTTGTAACAATGAAAATTATGAGCATCGTTAAATGATAAAATGCCCCTGAAAGTCTACGGGACAACATAAAACCAGACTCAGCTGCAATGGTAAAACTTTAAAATCAATGCTGGAGTGCTAGAAGAATGTGTAACAGTACATCACCTTAAATATTGAGAAGAGGCAGAGTAAAAGAACTCTGAACTAAGACTAGCATATCACTTGTAACATGCTATTTGCAGTACTTCTAATATTTAGGTGTACAGACCATTATGAACACAGTAGCAGCTAAATTTTATGTACTACCTGCATAACTTTATCCCACAAAGCTTATGAGTGATGCTCAATAGAGTTGCCTATGATTTGGAACCTTCTGATGAAGTCATCTATGCAGCAAAGCCACATTTAATAAGACTGAATAAGTATAGGGAAGGCTTAACACCAAAGACTTATCTGAGCTTGATTTTAACATGTTTCTCTGCAATTAGAATTAAATACTTACTGCTTAATTTCATACATCTCTCATTCTGTCAGTTTTAGGCTAGTTCATTTACAGTTATAAAAGGAACATCTAAATGACTAATATCTTACTCCAGGCATTCAGAATAATTTAGTTTGCCTCTTTCTTTTAGATTTGCTGAATTACAACGTGCTCATCAATCCTACATTTAAAAGAAGTTCTGTATCAAACCTTGTATCTGACAAGGAACAATGAACAATGATCTAGGAAGACATAATTGGTCAGGAGTCCTTTCAAGTATACCATATAAAGGATTAACACATACACATTAATTGAAAACTGAGCACAAATACTTGAAAAACTGTCTAGAAGTCTATTACATTCAAAGTTGTTCATTCAGTTGTCCATATCCAGTTGTTTGTTATCTCCAAGTCTCAATCTTTACTGTTATTTATCAGCAATGTCAGAGAGCATACTGTATCTCTAACTTTACCAGTACTTTACCAGTGAAAAACATTTCCCTTGAATAATACCATAATGGGAAAAAAAGCTTCCTTAAATTACATGTTTGCAATGCAAGATTATTAGCCATTATTAGCATCTAATTTGGAAACAAGTGGTTAAACAAAACTTTAGGTGTGACAAAGATAAGTATTTATAAACTCACATGCAGTGCTTAGACTTCCATTGTTACTAGAGTCAATTTAAAACCAGCATGTGAAAAAATAAATGCAATTAGATGAGACAGGAAGTATACATGAATCAATTAATAACTACTGATAAAATCCCTCTACCTATTGTTATTCTATATACATACATGATTTCTAATACAGTCATAACTTGAGGAAAGAAAAATTCATTTATGTATCTAGCCTGAAGAAAAACCTTTGGACTGGAATTCTAATGTTCAGATTTTGACCTAATTCCAAGTCAGAAGTTAACGGGATATATAATAGACAGATAAATATTTAAAAATCTACTGCACATTTAGCATCTTCACCTGCTGAGTGATGTCTTGAGTCCCTGGGTTCAAACCCCCACAACACTTGCATCCAAAAGTGAGATTTTTTTTTTGTTGTGTGGCTATTTAGGATGTCTCCTTGCTGTCAGAACATTAGACACATTATTAACAATTTTCCTGACTTACTCACCTGGAAAGACAATAAATAATATTATTCCTATCATATCTTTATTTCAGTGTTTTGTAGATATTTTTATGGATTTGATCTGAAAGTGCTTTCCTGAATTGTGCTGAAAGCATAATGGATTTTAATTATATTATTCCATTGTCACATATCTTTTCAAAGGAATAAAATGGTTTCTGCCTCCTTTAATTTCTTTAAGTTACAGATGGCAACTAGAAGCTAGGCTTCCTAGACTACAGCACAGATTGAGGTCAAGAGTTCACAAAAATGCTTTTATCATTTAATCACCATAATCAATCACTGAAATTAAGGCTGTAGATGTAGCATGAAAGGCTTCAGAGAAAGAAATAAGCAGCTTGATCCAGAAGTGTTTAAAATCAATTAAATAAGGTTTTCATTTTAATTTGCTCTAATTTAAGAGGAGCTTTTAATTCCCACACTGTTTTAATTCTTTTCACTCTGTGACCCAGTTACACATTGTGAAAGAAAGTATTTCCTTAAGTTTCTCAGAAACAACAAATTAATATTAATCTGAAAGTGACACTTCACAGGGGGTGCAAAAACTGTGATTTTCACTCCATCCCAAAGAATCTGTTTCCATTACTTTTCTACAAATACTGGAAATACACCATGTTAACGTGCAATGTATTTCTTAATTTTTGGTTTACTTCTTTTTTTTGCAGACTTCCTAAACTCTCTAAACTTCTCTTTTCACACCTTGTCAAACCATCTGCCAATACCTTCAGCCCTTATGCCTTACTATGTCACTCCACACTGAAGTCTGTTTTCAAAATAACGTCAAGATGCATCCAACTGAATAAACAAACGATTTCAGAAGCAAGGAGTGCATCACAGTATTTCATTGCAACAAGGCACAGGTAACTTCCTGGACTTTTACAGGAGTAACTATTTACAAACTATTTAAATGTTCACAGTATTACACTGCCATATTTATACACCAGGCAGAGGAGAGAGGCTCCTAAGAACCTTAAAAGATAAAATAACTTCCAATAAATTTCTGAACTATATGGATCTTCACAAAATCTTTCTAAAGTTTACTTGCTATCAGGGTACACACTTAAAAATAGCCTACAGTACAGCTCAAAACAAGATTTGTGGGGCTTCAGTAAAAACAAAGACAAGAACAATGTTACAGTTTAGATGTCTTGGTATTCTATGGAAAAGGAAGGACTTTTGTTCTAGTCTGCCCGTTAGACAGTCTACAGTTTTTATTCAGTGACTGCTGAACAGAAGATGCAACCTCCCAGTTGCACAAGGCTACAGAGTAAAAACCTGACATTCAGGGCCCCAATGCTTTACTTCATCTATGCAAGTTCTGGGCAGTAACGTAACACCCCCTTCTCCTCTGCTGTATCTGAATACAAACAGCTGCTGTGCTAGCTATTTTCAGGCTGAGAAGTACAGAGACAGAGCTCAGCTGCTCACTGCCTTGTCTGAATCACATCATGTAGGCTGAATACCAGCATGTGGCTCTTCAAACTGGGTCATTTTCAGATATGTGTCAGTATCAGAAGAACTCTTAATATAAAAATGTCTGTGGGTGATTAATATTTAGGCAACCACAGTATCACAGTATGTTAGAGATTGGAAGGGACCTCAAAAGATCATCTAGTCCAATCCCCCTGCCAGAGCAGGAACACCTAGATAAGGTTACACAGGAATGTGTCCAGGTGGGTTTTGAATGTCTCCAGAGAAGGAGACTCCACAACCTCCCTGGGCAGCCTGTTCCAGTGTTCTGTCACCCTCACTGAGAAGAAGTTTCTTCTCAAGTTTAAGTGGAACCTCTTGTGTTCCAGTTTATACCCATTACCCCTTGTCTTATCATTGTTTGCCATTGAGAAGAGCCTGGCTCCATCCTCATGACACTCCCCCTTTATATATTTATATACACTAATAAGGTCCCCCCGCAGTCTCCTCTCCTCCAAACTATAGAGACCCAGCTCCCTCAGCCTTTCCTCATAAGGGAGATGCTCCACTCCCTTAATCATCTTTGTCGCCCTCCGCTGGACTCTCTCCAGCAGGTCCCTGTCCTTCTTGAACTGAGGGGCCCAGAACTGGACACAATATTCCAGATGCGGTCTCACCAGGGCAGAGTAGAGGGGAAGGAGGACCTCTCTCGACCTACTGACCACCCCCCTTCTAATACACCCCAGGATGCCATTGGCCTTCTTGGCCACAAGGGCACAGTGTTGGCTCATGGTCATCCTGCTGTCCACTAGGACCCCCAGGTCCCTCTCCCCTACACTACTCTCTAACAGGTCGTTCCCCAACCTATACTGGAACCTGGGGTTGTTCCTGCCCAGATGCAGGACTCTACACTTTCCCTTGTTATATTTCATCAAGTTATTCCCTGCCCAACTTTCCAGCCTGTCCAGGTCTCGCTGGATGGCAGCACAGCCTTCTGGCGTGTCAGCCACTCCTCCCAGCTTAGTGTCATCAGCAAACTTGCTGACAGTGCACTCAATTCCCTCATCTAAATCATTGATGAATATATTAAATAATACTGGTCCCAATACTGACCCTTGAGGCACTCCACTAGATACAGGCCTCCAACTAGACTCCGCCCCATAGACTACAACTCTCTGGCTTCTGTCCTTCAGCCAGTTCGCAGTCCATCTCACTACCTGATCATCCAGGCCACACTTCCTCAATTTAGCTATGAGGATGCTGTGGGAGACTGTGTCAAATGCTTTGCTGAAGTCAAGGTAGACCACATCCACCGCTCTGCCATCATCCATCCACAATGTTATTTCCTCATAAAAGGCTATGAGGTTGGTCAAGCATGACTTCCCCTTGGTAAAGCCATGTTGACTGCCCCTCATAACCCTCTTATCCTTGACATGCCTTAAGATGGCATCAAGGATAAGGTGTTCCATCACTTTCCCAGGGATGGAGGTGAGGCTGACCGGTCTATAGTTACCCGGGTCCTCCTTCTTGCCCTTTTTGAAGACTGGAGTGACATTTGCTTTCCTCCAGTCCTCAGGCACCTCTCCCGTTTCCCAAGACTTGGTAAAGATGACAGAGAGTGTTCTAGCAATGACTTCCGCCAGTTCCCTCAGCACCCGCGGGTGTATCCCATCTGGACCCATGGATTTATGGATGTCCAGATTGCTCAACTGGTCTCTAACCCATTCCTCATCAACTAAGGCAAACCGCTCCAGTGACCTGACTTCATCTGAGGTCTCAGGAGTACAGGGTTCTTCAAGACTGCCTTCGGCAGAGTAGACAGAGACAAAGAAGGCATTCAATAACTCTGCCATCTCAGTATCTTCTGTCACCAGGGCACCCATCCCATTCACCAGTGGGCCAACCTTGCCTCTGGTGTTAGTTTAATCAGCTATGTATTTGAGAAAGCTCTTTCTGTTGTCCTTGACCCCTCTCGCCAGATTTAATTCTAAGGAGGCCTTAGCCATCCTAGCTGCCTTCCTACATCCTCTAGCAGCAGCCTTATATTCCTCCCGAGTGGCCAGCCCCTCCTTCCATGACCTATAAACTCTGCTCTTCCACGTGAGCATACCCAGCAGTTCCTTATTCAGCCACGCAGGTCTCCTGGCCCTCTTCCTTGACTTCCTACGTGTCGGGATGCTCTGCTCTTGAGCTTGGAACAAGCAATCCTTGAATGCCAACCAACTATCTTGGGCCCCTTTACCTTCAAGCAGCCTTGCCCATGGGACTTCCCCTAGCAATTGCTTGAAAAGGCCAAAGTTTGCCCTGCTGAAGTCCAGGGTTGCAATTCTACTTGCTATTGTACTGGTCCTACCACACAAGATCCTGAATTCCACCATCTCGTGGTCGCTGCAACCAAGGCAGCCCTCAACCCTTACTGCTTCGACCAGACCCTCCTTGTTAGTGAGGATGAGATCCAGCAGCGCTCCTCTCCTGGTTGGCTGATCCACCATTTGGATGAGGAAGTTATCATCCATACACTGGAGGAACCTCCTGGACTGTGGCTGGGTTGCTGAGTAGTCCTTCCAGCAAACATCAGGGAAATTAAAATCCCCCACGACGACCATGTCCTGTGACTGTGAGGCTGCTCTCAGCTGCCTGTAGAAGGCCTCATCAACTTCCTCACCCTGATCTGGTGGCCTGTAACAGACACCCACAACAGTATCGCCCCTGCCAGCCTGCCCCTTAATTCTCACCCACAGACTCTCAACTCGCTCATCCCCTGTTCCTGGACAGAGCTCAGTACATTGCAGCTGCTCTCGCACATAAAGAGCAACTCCACCACCCCGCCTGGCTGGCCTGTCTTTCCTGAAAAGGACATAGCCCTCCATGAGTATATTCCAGTCATGCGAGCTGTCCCACCACGTCTCTGTAATTGCCACCAGATCATAATCTCCTGACTTAACACAGGTCTCCAACTCCTCCTGCTTATTTCCCATGCTGCACGCATTGGTGTACAGGCATTTCAAGGAGGGAGCTGAGGTCACCAATTTCACCCTAGGATTATAGGAGGCCTCCCAGTCTTCATCAATCCTAGAGTGCTGCCCCACTGGGGCAAGCCCAGTTACAACCCCATCCCCCTTCGAATCTAGTTTAAAGCTCTCCAAATGAGAAAATCTGTAAAGACTTCTTTAACTTCAGCATCTGAATTCTGTCTATATACTGTTTTAAGCACCAAAGTCAGCTCCTCAGTTGTTTTCCTTACTATTAATTCAAACTATGAACCTGTATGCAAGCTTACCAAAAATACCATACAGAGGAAGATAATAAATACACGTGTAAGAGACCTATTTTGCCTTTAATACACTAGTACAAGTATTTGTCATAGATCTCAGTAAAGAAGATGTTAAGATTCCGTAAGGTATTGATTAAAAAAAAGGGGATACCATATGTAACTTTGTATCTCTTCAGATCCTGGAAAACCCAGTTTATGCAGCATCAAGCAGACCTTGAGTCAGGGCATGGCATGCTGCACGTAGCATGGCATACTGCAGGTATCCTGTCTGTAGTGAGTGAGGTTCACTGGCACTATGGTCTCTAGAGCTCTTTCAAGTTTTTCTTAGAAGTAAACAAATCTATTCATCATTTCTACTGTCAAGCAAAAGGATGTTCACATGAAAACATGCTGCTTCACTTTAAGGTAGAGACAAGGACATTCTAGTGGTATCATCACCAGGTGCCAAGTGAGAGCTGCCTGCCTACAGGCTTCTCCATTACGATCAGCTAGCTAAGTCTGTCCTGCAGGCAAGTGGTGTGTGCAGAATAGCACTGGTGTGTGTCTACTCAGGTCAACTGTTATGTGGATCACAAACTCCTCAGTGTATAATAGCCTCCCTGTAAGCACCATTGCATGTTCTCTCCTACCTAGCACAAGAAGGTAGCAATACAAAGTATTGGGAAAAAAAGTAATGAAGACAGACAAAAGAAAGAAGGAGAAAGATTACACCGACAAATTCAACATGAAAGGTTAGAAGCTCCCCCCCCTCCCCCTTTTTTACGGAGAGGGGGAAGTGTATTTATTTCAGTTAAATTTGAACAATATCATATCACTGGTGAGTTATTAGGTATGTCTAAAATCCCTGGTTCTCAAAAGGGGCAAAACACTGTTGCATTTTTCAGTAGTCAACAGTTGGTGTTCACTCCATGTGATAGCATGGAGCAGGCTCCCCAGCTCTCAGCAGCCAGTGTTACTAGCCAACACTGAAAGCAGAAGTCAGAATTATACAGATGATTTGGGAAGGGAAAGAGAGATAATCATCTTTTATTATCCAGGATAAGTGGCTAAAATGGTACTTCATACTCCACTCCCTGGTGTGATTCCCTGCCAAGAGTCCCAGTTCAAGCCTATTCAATTATGCGTTCAGAATATACTTTGTAAATACATACCTTTTTAAAAATGAAACACTTATCAGAGATCAAAAGTCATGCTCACTAGATAAAATTAGTAATTTTTATGATAGATGATTGAACACGTATTAGATAATCTTTATTTCTAGGTTTACATATACTCTACCTTCCAGATGTGTTCTTTAGTATAGCAAGAGCATCTGGGTAGCCATCCATATTGTAATCTCCAATATGAAGTGTAATTGGAAATGAAGTTTCCGTTGAAGATTTGTCACTTTGATATGGTACGAAGCCCCAGAGTGTGTCTTTATTTCTGAAGTCTTGCAAGACTGGAACCCACTGTAAAATAAAACAAAAAAACCCCAGCTAGGTAAAGGAATCCATTTTCTTCATTTAAACAACCTAGTTCCTTTTGAAACAGCTGACATATATTCACTGCATCAGGATTCTTAGCCATTTAAAAATTTCCAAAGATGAAATAATGATTATTTCCTAGCTCTGTTACCAAATGAAAAAATTAATTTGAAGTTTTTTCTATTCCAGAACAGGATGAAAATAAATAAATAAATAAAAGGTTGTAAGAATAAAGGACCTGTGTTTTGAAATGTGTCCAGTGTACGGAAATATTCAGGAACAACTTCAGTGAAATTCAGGTTTGCCTGGAATCTATACTAATCCTCAAGTATAGGTAAGCCCAAATCACAAGTCCCATTATTTTTCTTTGAATGGCAAGCAATAGGCAGCATTAAAGCTGGAAAAGGGGTTCACCCTCATTAAATTTGTAGACAACACCAAATTGGGGGATACTATCGATATGCTTCAGGAGCAGATGGCCATTCAGAATGGTAAGAATGGGCGAACAGAGACCTCATAAGAGTCAGTAAAGAAAGTCCAGTACAGGGGAGTAAATCCCCACAACAGTACAGGCTGGAGACCCATCAGCTGGATAGCAGCTTTCCTAAAAAGCATGCCCGGATCCTGGGGAGCAGTAAGCTAAAGCTAAGCATGGCAGCTATGACAACATAAAAGCACACCGCACTTTAACTGCTGCCTATGCTGCTGCTGATTGAGGCAAGTCATCATTTCTTTGTTTGGCACTTGTTAGTCTGCATCTGGATTCTGTATCCAGTTTTGTGCCCCACGGTTCAAGATTTGAGAATACTGAGTGAGTTCACAGAAGGGTCATCAAGACGATCTGACAGTGAACATTTACTCAAAGGATAGGCTGAGGGCACAGGGTTTGTTCAGCCTGCAGGACAGAAGATTTCTAGGAGGACCTAATAGTGGTCTTCTAATGCCTGCAGCAGAAAGAACTGAGAAGATGAAGCCAGGCTTTCTACTGAGATACAAGATAGTAAGAACAAAAGATGATGGTCTGAATTCAGTTTTGTCCCGGCTTGAAGCAGGAGGCTGGGTCTCCTAAGGTTCATTTCAGCTTGAATGATTCAGGGATATTATTCAGGGATATTTAGAAGTTCAAGAGCTTCAATTCTCCTCTTATCTCCCCAACAGCACCAGATACTGAACCATTTGATAAGAAATTAAGATTACTGAATCAAATAGAAAGTACAAAAGAAATGTGAAGTATAATTTCTCCAGGACAAGAAATAGAATGTATCTGCACTTACTTTCCACCAAGTGCTGAAGAAGTGCTAAACAGCAATTTATCTTAATTAAAATCAAAAGTAATTTTAGGAGTTAGTATGAATCCTAAGTACTAGGGTTAACATTTCAATGCTATGGAAAAATTCAGTGCCATTTTTAAAACCAGAAGTAGTTTTATATGTCAACTAACTCGCAATGCCTTCAAAAGCACAGAAGGGTGCCATCTTAAAGGACCACTATCACCAGCATCAAAAGCACTTCAAAGCATCTTAAATGTTTCTCATCCAAGCCTTAATTTAGCTATTGCAGGGACCAGAATGTGATCTCTGACAGCATGGTTGCCTGCTGTGGAAAGACTCCCTCACTAACAGTTCAGTAATCAACACCATTCCTGCCATATGGTAGTCATGTGTGAGACTTGGACCGGTCCCTTGAGATTACCTAGAGCCATATGTGTATTAGAGAAGCCTGCAGAGTTATTGAAAAAGTACGCTAAGGTCAACTCTGGGTATCACACATGGTTTAGAAGCCTGGACCAGTCCTGCCAGACACTGCTTATACTGGCTGCATGTCTGCCTATGTGAGTGGTGGTATCTGAGCTGCAGTGATGACCTACACCACCTTGATGAAAACTTAAAAGCTGAAACTAAACATACATTACCCTTGCCTGCGCCCCCCCCCCCCCCCCCCCCATGCATGCCCATGTAGTTACTGCTAGCTGCTGAAGGTTTGGAAAAGTCTAAGAAACAGAAAATAAGAAAAAGACTCTTAACCCAAGGGAAATTTTTCAAAGGATTAGATTTCTTAGCACTTACTCGTCATGCAGAAGACAGATGACACAGTATTATTGCAAACCACTGTAATTTTGAAAAACACTGACTGAAATCAGAACCATGAAATATAATACAGCTTTTACTTTACACAGTACCATTCACACAGCCATTGCAATGAAATCCAATTATATACATAATATACTTTCTAAACGTTCTCATGTAAGGTAACACTACTGAAAAAAAAATAGTTTTAGGCATAAATTTGAATTCATATTCTGTTTTTACTCTACTTAGAGTGATTCATAGGAGGCGATTTACAGTCATCAGGTTTACAATATACAAAACAGGTAAGCAAAACAGAAACATCCTCTATTGAAACCAAGCATCATCACTCTGCATGCTTCAGAATAAGACTCATCCATCCCATGAACCGGTTGTGGGACTCACAACTGCAGCTGTAGAACCTTTTAAAAACATCATTCTTGTTCAATGTGCAACCACAGCATGCTCTAGCACTACATGTAACTTACTCTGAGAGTTTAAATTCAGAGTAACCCACATGTTTGGTAAAACTCATTCTGTATATTTCTTTTATAAATAGCAGTATAACATAATTGTGTGCAATGTAATGCGAGACTAGTTGTTCATGTGCCTCAGGACATACATTTCAGTACAGAAGACAAAAAATAAAAATATGTTTGTCAATAATATAAATATCCTACTTCTTTTGTATTTGATAATCCAGACAATTACTTTAGGGTTCATGTTTGCTGTTATCATTTTAATAGCAAAGAGACTAAACCTAATTTTTTTCCTTTCACTATAAGATATAAATAGGTGGGTATAATGAGGACACACAAAGCTATTTTTTGCTGTTTTCTGATCATATGATTCTATTACCTAGATCAGATGCAAAAACATACTGAAAAATGGAATGAGTGTTTCAAAAGGAAAATTTAAATGACCATATAAAATCAAGAGAAAACAGTTTTACTTGTTCCCTTTCTGTAAAATTTAACTGCATAGCACCACTGATGTTATTTATAACATTTATATACATATTTTTAATCCTTGAATTAATGATGTTGTAGGCTAAAATAAGAAAAAAAATCTTTATTTCAGTGCTTCAAAAATTGTTTTCCAACTCTTGTTTTAAAACAAGCCTAAAAACCAAACCCTACCTGTTTTTCAAGACATAGAAGAGAAAAAAATGCTTTAATGCCCTGTGAAAATAAGGTCTTTTTCATTTTGAAAAAGTGGTCAGGTACTGGAGAAAAATTTAAAGCTTGTTGCCCTCACCCTACTAAACTTGAAAAGGGCCTATTTCTTTCATTCCACCTTCTTCTAGACATTAGGAAATGTATAAAAGCCTTGCTTTAAAGCCTCTCAGTAGGTCTTTGATCCAAAACTGCGGAATTAACACACCTCAATTTTTAAATTATGGCTAAAAAACCCTATGAAGCACAAAACCCCACCCAGCCAGCTTCCCTCTTCCAGACCACCTAACTCGGGCAAGGAGCCAGCTGCAAATCAGAATGCATTTGCAGACTGGTAGCCCTTTCTTGGCCAATACATTCTCTGGAAATGTCAGGGTCTCTCCTCCTTTCTATGGCAGACACCTTGCCATCCTATAGAGCAATGAGTATCAAGAGTGGCCAGAAACAACTGGCCACAGCAAAAGAAGTCCTTTTCCCTGGAGGCTCCTGCTCTATGGTACACATGCACTGCAGTTCAGCTGCATATAAAGAAATCCTGTGATTTCAGACTGCATTAGGCTTCTGGTGCTTACAAAGGTCCCCTGAATTTCATATTCAATTGAGCAGCTACTATTGCATAAAAAAAAACTAAGTTATCTATACATCACATTAACTTAGGGAGTTCAAGCCCAGAAGACAACAATCTAAAACATCGATTTAGCAAGGAAAAGGTAACCAGAGCAGTAAAAGTTGTATTTTTGATGTTGGAATGTGTTTCAGAGGCCCACAGCTGCTTTGAGAAAGATGAGCAACTTGGAAACAATGAGATGATCCTGTAGAATCTGAGATTTATGAAACTGCAGCTGCAGTCTCCCTCCCTGCCATCACCTTCTGATGGCCTTTAAACTGTTACAGAGGAACAAGGAAAAACTTCTAACACTGCCCAACTGCAGCTGATAATCAGTGCTGTCACAAACTTCTCTAGCCTAGAGAATGACATGACAAACACCTGTGATTTGCTGTAGGATGTACCACTGTGTTCTACTTCAGAGCTGTTAGATTTAGAAGAGGAATAAAGCTATAACATTTCCATTGTACAAAGAAACGTTATAAAAATCATCAAGCCATAAAGAAGCCCTCTAGTGAAGGGACTAAAATATTGCTGTTTGCTTCAGAAAACAAAGGAAAAATCATACTGAATACTTGGCAAAACTGGAAGAAACAGTCACCTCTAAGAATATCATAGTATGTAGACTTTCCACAGTAAGTATCACGGACTTCAAAATATTTTTCAGATAGAACTCAGTCTAATTTTCAGAATGTAGATGAGAGATCTGATTAGTCTGTAGCTGTTGCAGGTGAATTAAAAGAAGCCTGAAGTGTCCTAACACCTGCCAAAATCTGAAACAGCACATGGGATTCCACTTCAGATCTGACAGCAACTCTTCTGTCACTATGGAAACATTCACATTTTCTTGAAACATTAGTAGATCTGCATCTCCTGAAGTCACTCATGTTTTGTTGGCCTTACTTTTGCTCCGTCTTCCAAAGAAGAAAATCTATCAGAGGTATTTCTAATACTCATAAAAATTAAATAATTAAATAAATGAAAACCTATGGTGAATGATCATCCCTGAAAATAACTCTCCTAGGTCTGTTTGGCTTTCCAGTAGCCATCCAGTTGTGCCAAAGATGTCATGAGAAATATACTGCAGAATGACAGACATCAAACATGTCCTTATTGGAACAACTCAAAAGCCTGACATGCCATTGCATGCTTCTCCACAACGTAAGTTTTAGAACCACGTTCTACAGATGTGTATTTCTGATTGTTACACATTTCATCCCAATGAGTCATATGCTATCATGGAACTGATTTTCATTTGGTTTTATCTGACATCACAACAAACAGACATGAAGAAATATGTATGGCACACACTACAAATTCCTGTAACCCGTTACAAGTGGTAATGGGTTCAAACTTAAATAGGAGAAGTTTAGATTAGATATGAGGAAGAAGTTCCTTACTGTGAGGGTGGTGAGGCACTGGAATGGGTTGCCCATGGAAGCTGTGAATGCTCCATCCCTGGTGGTGTTTAAGGCCAACTGGACAGAGCCTTGGGTGACATGGTTTAGTGTGAGGTGTCCCTGCCCATGGCAGGGGCGTTGAAACTGGATGATCTTAAGGTCCTTTCCAACCGTAACTATTCTATGATTTTACTGTATGATTCTAAGTACACTATAGTGGGTTTTTCTGTCAGCTATAAGCATATACTTTATAGGACACCCTGGCCTTTACATTCATATTGCTAAACATGAATTTAGGAAAAAAAATTGTTAAGGCATCAAACAAATATTAAGTTATCATAAACTGTAACTTTATTATAAAGCAGGGCACTATAAATACTTAAAACAGATTAAGACACACTTTAAAATAAATTAATATATAGTAATCTGTTACATGAATTATGACCATGTCTCTCAAAATAAGTAATGTTGTGAACAAAGCTGAAATAGTTAAATAGAAACCTAGCCCTGAAGATACACAGTCTAAAAACAAGTCTTCACATACTGTTTGGAAATTTATTTACTTATTAAGAATCAAAGACACAGTAGCAAAAAGGTGTAAGAGGTGTGAGCTGGTTCAACTTGATATATGTGGATGCACATTATATATATAAATATAAATATATATCTATATATATATTTAATATAAAATAACTCCCTACCTTGAAGTAAGTAAGATTATTTGAATTAATTAGATCTGTTTCCAACTCTTAACACAAACCTTGATTTTCATCTCATGCTAGGGCAGTTAAGATGCTTTGAATACAGTGTTTTATAATCAAGAATTGACTCATTAGAAACATCTGTAATTGTCTTGAGTAGAATTATCCATTATATAGAATTCTAGGTATGCAACCTCTTCCACCAAACCCGGGTTTTTTTTGGTAGGTAACAAGTAAATAAATAAAAGTCTTACATGCAATGATTACAAGTGAGGAAGTCTTATTCTGCTTTCCTGTTTCACCCTATTTCATAAAGAACAGTATTTTCCTTTGTCTTTGCAATTTCAAACTCACAATACCTGATCCATTCCTAGCTTAGTTAAGTAGATGGCACTTTTTTGACATGTTGTATCTTCACAGACTGGTAATAAATGTTCACTTTGTCCATCCCCATCTGTGAGAGAAAAAAAAAAAACAAACAAAAAACAAAACCACACACAACTGTCAGCTTTGTATTTGCAAAATCAGAAACTCTGTTTCCAAGACATCATCAGCTATGAATAATGCATTGATTTTTAAAATGTGAAAAATTACATGAGAGAAACAAGACCTGTTTAAAATCCTTAACTTGATAATCTAATTTGGGTATTTTATTTGAAATTTTCTTAGTTGACGTATTTTCATCTTGACCCATAAACATTTTATTTCTGATGATAATGTGATATATTTAGAAGACTAAGTACTTAGTAATTTACTTAATCCCTGTGTTTAGTTGGGAAGAAAATGACCTTTAGTATACATGCACCATCACAAGTCCACCATACAAACATATTTAATATTCTGAACTACTTTTAAACTCTTGTGCTAAGGTAAGAAGAATAATGAGTTCACACTTAATATGTTAATCTATAACATAAGATAAATAACAACACTGGAAAGCTGACTAACACAATGGCTAATAAATTCCAGCCTTACAGAATTAGGCAAATCTGAGTAATTTACAGGTTCTCAGAAACGTTCTTCAAACACCTTTAATCCACGTATTTCCAAAATTTTTAATAGAATGATGACCTTTCAATGTTTAAACAAGCAAAGTCTATTTGCATCTAGAATTCTGGCACACAGAGCAAATAATGCCGGGGTGTGCGTGAACTCACTGCTTAATTCCTACTCCATGAGAGATCCCTATGTTCTCTTTTTGGCCTCGCAGCCCTGCCTAGCATAGTCAGAAACACACCACCTGCCTACATGGAGAGAGGTCACCACAAGTTCTCTCGTATGGCCTGAGAAGGAAGATGATAGTAGCGTAAGGGAAGCAGCCAAAAAGCAGCAGCTAGAATTCCTACATTAATGACTACTGCTGCAAGTCCTTGACTACTGCAACCAAACTTGACTCAGTGGAAAGATGGTATGCCCCAACTCAGGGGAAGCTCAAGTAATCTGCTTTTCCAGGCTATGAAATCAAAGGTCATACTGTAATAAGAAAATTAATCTTTATAAATTGTTCTTTAACCCACACAGTTCCGAGGAGCTTATATTAATATTTTAATAGGACGCAGTTCCCCCAGTTCCTCTGACCAGAACACAGAGGTCCATTTATCTAACTTTTATTACATGCTCATGCTTTCAGTTGAAATAAAATTTTAAGATAAAAGAAAAATCTGCTGGAAATTTACAGCACAATTTTAAGGAAAATAAATAAATAAAAATTTGTCAAGAAAAAGATGCGAAGTCTAAGGGTTCTTAAGCTCATCTAGATCTCATATTAGTTCTGTGTCCACCTTCCAAAAGTTTTTCAGATGGAGATATCCATCTTATGAATACTGAATTGGTGTTTTCTTGTTTAGTTATATATTGTATTACAGAAAACTAGCAATAAAGAGAAGGAAAGCCCAACATTCTTCACCTCTACCATACTATTACCTCGTATTTCTTCTCTAGTTTTTATTCCTAATGCACATCTTATGATGTACAGATCAATCTTTTACTGTTGAGATTATTTGATCAAAATCAGTTTTCTGAAGAAAAAGCAGAGACTGTCAAAATTGTTAACCAAATTTTATAAGTCAAATGCAGCAGTTACCATTTCTTACAAAAATAAGGATAAACCCTACCTGGAACATTGGCTAAAACTGTAGAATAATTTATTTAAATGAAAATCTTGCGTCAACCTTTGTTCAAAAAGCCCAAGAAAACCCTCCCCCAAAACCAGCACTACGCACAAACCTAAAGCAGAATCTTTTTCACTATCCATTACAATCTGAAACTGTCCTCATCTGTAATAACTAGAAGCACAATTTTTCCTGTATTTCTGAAGATTTTTGAAGGGCACTATCTAAAACCAATAAATTGATACAGCAGCTTTTTCAGTTTTGAAAGAAAATAATTTATTCCTAATCCTTATGCAATTTCAGCCTTGGAAGAATCTGAAATAGAAACTTTTGTCACTACTCTACTGATCTTGAAGACCACACAAAAAAACCCCAGCAGCTGTTCACAGAAGAGCTCAATCCTGCTAACAGACTTACCTTACTAATGCTAACTCTTGTCATTATGCTTGGTTTCAACTTTAATTTAAACAAATAACCTTCAGTTTTAAACTCTAATCTTGAATTTAAATTCCTCCACAAAGGAGGAAGAAAACAGAAATCAAAAAGGAGTATCATTAGCCATTTGCTCTACTGCAATTAGGTATCCATAGATGGCAACATATGCATTGGTGACTGTGGCTGGATGAACCCATCAGACCAGCTGAAATAAGCTGCACTAGTTTCAGATGTAAAAACACCTTGCACAACATGTCTCTCATAGTGTATTTCAGCCTACGTTTACCTAGGAAATCTGTTTCTAGAGATTCTCTGCAGTCTTCACTCAGCTTCCAGAGTCTACTTTTCATTACTATACACATTTTAAACAGTATCAGTCCAAAATGCCATATATCCCAAGGTTATCCTTACTTGCTATTTCCATATAATTTCTAGCAGTAGCTGTGGCTAAACATACCCTAGACTCCAAGTGTCCTTTGCCACTACCAACTGACTGAAAGCATGTCTAACATGCAAATAAAATCTCAACCGTTAGCTAGTCTGTTCTCAACACACAATTCCGGCTTAAACGGTAATAATAAAGAACTACATGGTTAATAAAGATCAAATTTTACAGGCAGTGGAAAAGGCTAGAAAAAGAACAGTCCCACATACTCATCAACTGCAAATCTGTACTTCTGTCAAAACACACAGGGACGAAATTAGCAGTCTTATGCTATCTAGGAATCATGTGAGAATCACAGAACCATAGAATAGTTAGGGTTGGAAAGGACCTTAAGATCATCTAGTTCCAACCCCCTTCCATGGGCAGGAACACCTCACACAAAACCATGTCACCCAAGGCTCTGTCCAACCTGCCCTTGAACATCGCCAGGAATGGAGCATTCACAACTTCCCTGGGCAACCCATTCCAGTGTCTCATCACCCTTAAAGAACTTCTTCGTTATATCCAATCTAAACTTCCCCTGTTTAAGTTTTAACCTGTAACCCCTTGTCCTATCACTACAGCCCCTAATGAAGAGTCCCTCACCAGCATCCTTATAGGTCCTTTTCAGATACTGGAAGGCTGTTATGAGGTCTCCACGCAGCCTTCTCTTCTCCAGGCTGAACAGCCTCAACTTTCTCAGCCTATCTTCATATGGGAGGTGCTCCACTCTCCTGATCATCCTCGTGGCCCTCCTCTGGACTTGTTCCAACAGTTCCATGTCCTTTTTATGTTGAGGACACCAGAACTGCACATGAATGATTCCTTACAACTGCCTGTTCACTGTATTTTAAAGGCAAGCCAGGGATACTCTCTTCTTCCCAACATTCTGCCTCTGTCTGCAAAGCAATCCAATCCAGAACAAGAGTAATCCAAAAGACACAGATTGTGCAGCTCACTAGGAGCACACCTCATATAGAGAAATTGTATGAGAAAAATGACTCACAGCTGAAGCTTTAACATTGATTGTGAATGTTCACACTTGGAAAGAAGCATAGCTCAAATATTTTCAATCAATTATGAAAGTAAATTTGAGTGGGAGAAAGCAGAAGAAAACCTTGTAAATCAGATGAACAACAACATAGCATCGACAACATTATGCTATGAAAAAGTGTTATATATTCAAAATGCAATCCTAATGTACCATAGCATAAGCACATGTTTTAAAATCAATGTATAAACATGAAACTGTATGTTAGTGGTTATCACGGGATTCATTGGCCCCAAGGTCTTGGTATCTCAGTGAACTGCTAATCTACACATAGATGTTGTGCTGTCTCCTAATACATAATGGTGGTACTAGAGTTTGTCTAGTTTCAGCTTGAACTGCTCAGATATTGCTGTAGCAGGTCAATTAGCTTTTTAGCCTTTCAATTTGAACCAACTGGATTATCATCTCACAGTGGCATAGACCTTTTGGGATGGATCCATTCTGTATGACAGCTGACTTATCACCTACATCTACCCATAATTAAAGAGAAATATGCATAACATAGCTAGGCCGAATAGGCAATTAGGCAGCAGGCCCTACCTACGGTAGAGGAAAGACAAAACATAACCCTCCACTCCCAAATGGACTTTTTGAAGAGACTGCTAGTGAATTATGAAGTTCTTTCACACTTTAAGAAAAAGTTGCATACATAGCATACTCCTTCCCAAACCAAGATGTATCAGAGCCAAGATTTTAAAGCAAACATGCACATAATTTACTTAGCATGAGTAAACATAGGCAAAACCTATTCAATTCAGATCTTCAAATTCCTTCAAAAACAGAAAAAAGTGTCAGAAAAGCGGTATTCTGCAACCAGTTCAAGGGTTATTACATTTGTTGCACACACTTGTACGATGCACGTTCCAACATGGGCTCTGAAAGAAAAACAGAACCTGGAGAAATGGCAAGAACCACAATCACTCAATTCAAAATTGCTTTGTAATACAGCAAGATGAAGATGTAGTTACGAAGAGCAAAAAAGCTTTTGGTGGGCGTATGATCCAAATCTTTTTACTTTAAACAGCTATGTCTTTCTGCTGCAGTGTAATCGCCTTTAAAAACAAAAATGGAATCAACTTTTTTTTTTGACTGATTATGATAACTTATTACAGTTGTGTTAAAGAAAAATAAATTGCTTTCTGGAGGATAGAAATAAGCTAACTATGCAAGCTAAGACAGGGAGAACAGTCTAGCTTCCATAATTCTGAGTCTGATGCTACATAAAAGCAGGACCCTTCATATAACCACAAAGTCCTCATGCCTGGAGAACCGACTGTTCTCTTTTGAGAATACAGATTCTGGACAAGCTGCGGTCCCTGTATTGGTACAGATTTTCTGTTGGTGCAGTTTCCTTCAAAAAGATGAGAAAAAAAGTGTCCTCATCATAGTGTTGTAAAAGCCAAGAAGTTTTTCTCTGCTGCTTATTTAAAGTCCAGATATGCATAAGGCATCTCTTGTTTGATACAATACATCCTAATGAATATTTATATGCTTTTTATTTCACCATATGTATAACTTGCTCACATCTCTCTCTCATGGCTTTGCCCAGTTCTCATTCTCCTTCCTCATGAGCCTTTCATTTAAAGTTCTAATAAATAGTAGGAAAACAAGGAGGAAAAAGCCCTGTTATGGTAGTGCTCAAAACAATACCCTTCTGAGGCAAGCAAGAAGACTACAACCAGTATGACTGAGTTTGGTGCTCAAACAAAAATAAAGGTTTGTTTGATTATCTTATCTTCTAAAGTAATAAAATTATTAGAATTCTTTTGTCACACTCTGCCTGTAGGTGTTCAACAAGATGGCCATGACAGACAATTATAATAAATTACTAAGATAATTATGTATTATTAAAGGAATCAGTGTTAGCTGCTTTTAGAAAACGTGAATCACAGCTTCAAATAACAGATGCTTAGAGCTTTTTCAGATGATTCAAAGTCCTGTGGACATTAAAGAAACCCTTCTAGGACTCTCCTTTACACTCAATTCTGACTTTGTATCCTTTCAAAGAACCCCTATTCACACCTCCACTGCAAGAAAAGCATTTAAACAAAGTGCACCAGCAAACTGCACAAAGAGACCTCCAGGCTGCATTTGATCCAACAGGAAGGTCTTCTATCTTAAATGGGAAGACTGCATCAAATATACTAACTAGAATCCAAACCAAAATTAAATACAGAACAAGAACCCCCCTGCACACTAAACAAGGAGTAGCACTGACATTCCTCTTGGAGTTAATGCTGAAAACTATTAATTCCAACTATCTCATATTGCTAGTACAGAAACTACAAAGCCTGACTGTACAGCTTGAAACTATCTACTGCTACACATTTAGAAAGTTCATAAGGCGTTAAGCTTTCACATGCTAACAGATGAATGGGATAACACTAATAAAAGAAAGCCACCTCTGTAACTAAACATAGTTTGCAAGTTTTTGTTATATTAGTCATGCACATTTTCTACGAAAAATTCAGTCATAGAATCATAGAATGGTTTGGGTTGGAAAGGAACTTAAGTTCATCTAGTTCCAAACCCCTGACATAGGCAGGGAAATCATGAGGAGATTAAGCTGTTCAACAAAGAATGGATAAGCAGGTGGCATATGCACCACTCCTAATTTTAGTACTGGAAAGAAAGCAAAGTAATTCTTAAGGTACTAGCCCCTTTGACAAAAATTAATATTAAAAGACATCAAGTATTTTTTTTTTTTCCCTTCCCCCAGGAGATGATAGCTTTTGTCAGCAACATATGAAAGAACTTGGCAAAATATGGGAAACAGATTTCCCCACAGAAATAGACACTGCTTTGGAGCTACATTCAAAACTAAGCAGACAAAAATACCTCACTACATTCAAGCCATAATAAATACCTGGAGAGAAAGAAGTAACAGAATTAGTGTTTATATTTTGGAGGGATTCAAGAACACAACTAAGATTACTTAAGAGTACTGAGTAACACACCACCTAAGGCTGCAACTACAGCCACTGTGAGCCCATCAGACAGCACTCTCGGATAACAGAGAGACTCAGCAGCACCTAAGAAAACAAATGGTGAATAAAAGACAAAGAACTCACATGAAATTGGCTAAATACTACCCTGAGAAAGTAAGAGCTGTGTTGTATTTACTCATGAGGACAATGTCAACAGTATGATCAAGACTGATTTAAAAAAGCTACTTTTATTCTCTTTACATACAGACTGCAACAAATTTTTTGCCTAAACTAAGCAAAATTAATGACTGACTAATCAACCTTCTACGTTCTTAGACCAGGTGTTATAGAGGATGATTTATCAATCTCCACTATTCAACTGAACCAATCATACTTGAATGCCAGTTATAACATCAGTTTCCTATAAAAATTAATTAACAGACTGGATAAACTGCACAATATTCTGCGCTAGTTGCTTAAAGGCATATTTCATGAATCTTCAAAGTAACAAGAAAATAGCAGGTTTGTTTGTCCAAAATACGGTTCACATTGTTCTTGTTACTAAAAAAAACTGGTAATTTTAAGAGCATCCCACTGAAATCCTTAAATATCTTTAACAAATACAAAATTTTCTGCTGTTTCAAGTGACAACTATTAGAACTCTATAACTGCAATTATTTATCAGGATTCTAGCAACATCTATGATTTCCTCTAAAGACAGTACAAGCAGATCTTATAAAAAGCCTCTGCTAGCATACAGATAACAACAACGGAGGATTAATCATTTTTGCTATAGCAACCACTGCACTGCAATTACCATAGCGACATGAGAAGAACAGAAAAAGTAATAATGAAGAGCTCTAACTGTTTGGAGCAATGTGTCAGCCAAATAAGTGCAGAATTCTCTAGTGCCTGACTCTGCTCACCTTAATTAACTGAAATGCCATTTGTAATAACTATGCCATAAAGCATGTCTTATTTATTTTTAAAAAGGCAATACAAATATGTCAATTGTTCCCTGTCCTTTCATCAGGTAATGTACAAATCATTGCTATCATGTAACAGAGGGGACTGCTACTTATTTTAGAGGTTCCAATTTAGAAAAAGTCTAAGGTCTACTATTTATTATCATAAATCTATTGATATATACCTACTTTTGCATATTTTTCCATTAAAATATACACACACATATACACAGAAATGTACTAGACCTCACAGATACAGCTGTACACAACTCACAGAGCTGTATACAAACATACACTTGCATTTCTTCTTCATGAGAAAAGAAAAATTATTTCAGTACTTCAGGAAGACCTGGTGCTAAGATTACTCTAACATCTGTGATAGTTTCTCATGAGTCACCTAATGTCTGGCTTTTTTAATTCCACTTATCTAAATAATTTCTACTTGATAGCTGTTGTTCAACCTGCTTAGTTTAAGAAAGGACACCTTGCCCCAAATTAGTTAGTTGCTTTTGGAGGCTCTCAGTCAGGATCTTATTCAAACCTGCCCCCTTCTTTCAAAGGATAGGTAAATACTTAAGGCTGGAAATTGTATTTCAAATAAAACTTTCGGAAGCAGGAAATAATATTAGACAAAGTCACCTTTTGAAACAATACATGGCTTGCTGAGATGTAGGTGAGATCAATAAATCAGAATCTTGGACTGCAGAAGTACACCAGCATACAAACAGGTGGGTATAAATGAGAAGGTGGCAGCACACGTGACACAACACTCAAGCTCATATCAGGACCTGACATCATTCCAGAGTCCAATATGCACAAGGTTTACTAAATAAGAAGTCACAGAGAGTGGAAGCACAGAGAAATATGCAATACTTTGAGACCTTTAGCAAATGGCAAGGCTGGCACATCAGCAATTAGGTACAGAAAATTCAAGGAAGGAGAAGAAAACAGAGGCAAGCAGCACAGAAGTACAAATGTAGCAGGCTTGTGACTGTATATTGAGATTGCCTCTAGTCACAACAGCTGTATTCCAGAGCCAGCAGTGAAGGTGCTTGCAGCATGCACAAAGCAGCATGAATGGACTCTGTAGGTTCTGCTTAGTACATCACACAGTTCACCAAAAGTTACTTAAGTAAAAGGTGGCACAACCTTCTAATGCCTCTCCTTTTACATTTTCATTGTGGTATTTCGATGGGTTGTGCAACACAACATCTTTCAGGGTCCATTACAAATAGCCAAGCAGTGAACCATCATACCTTGACTTACTTTGACTTATGGCAATCATTATTTCATCATGTTTCAAATGGAAAACTGAAAAAAGATGTTCAAGTCTGACAAACTACTTCTAGCAAGGCATTTTCTTTAACCTCAGCTCACTACAAGCAGAATCTAGACTCTAAATGCTTGCTTTCTGAAGTACCTAAACATATGCAGACATAGCACAGTGGGTTAAAGCAGTTACTCTGATAGCATTATTCTAATAATGTGAGATTTTGCCTTTACTGTTAGACTGGTGCAGAACAAAAAAAAAATAAAATATGAGCAGAACTCAAGATCCTCTTTTGCATTCAAAATATTTTTCCTCCTAACATGCACTATATAGCCACTCTTACACAGTACTATTTAACTGTTGTTAGGGTTTTTTGATGGTAGTGGAACGCTATTTAACTTTCTTCAAATTGCATTTCATTAAGAACATGGCACTTAGAATTACACCTCTTCATTACTCATACATACTGTTTTAGTACCATATTTACTTTAATAGTCTCTAAAAGTTTGTTCAATGAGAAAATAACTTCTTTTTGTCTTGATTAAATTAATGCTGGGAAGATGAAAAAAAAAAATAATTGATGCAAAAGATTGATGCACTACTCTATTTCCTACCCACTGTTACAAGAAAGATTAAAGTCATGATAGTGTTCGATAAATTTGAAAACATAGTTATGAGTATTTCCGTAGCTGTCAGAATAAAATTGTTTCTCTACCAACGCACACACCTACATGTATAACAATCTTTTAACTTGCTTAGGAAAATTAATGGGCAGAAAGGACATTAAAAATTAAATTCCCTATTCTTTACCCTGGATGAACCTGAGTGATCTGGAACGTAGCTGAAGATGAGAGTGTGTATGCAGCTGTTCAGGAATTGGAAGCAAGACCCTCATACTGCAAGGTGGTCTCTCAGATATGAAATGGCTGAGATCTTTCAGAACAACCAGTTCTGAAAAGTCAGTTTCTGAAAACCAGCATCTCCTCCCACAGATGATCCTGATGGTTCCTTGCCTCTCCATCTGCTTTGTCATATATACTGTCCCTCTACATTTATTTGCATGCATTTGTTAAGTCCCTGCATGCGTCCATTATATTCAACCTTACTAGAAAGATTGCTCCATAATTGCCTCATATTAGTGCTTTGCCTATTAATTTGATCGCAATTAGCAGAGTATTAAACAACTGGTGATGGAACTCCAAAACAGTAGACCCCCACAGCTAAACTAGCTATACCAGCCATTGTCTTCCAGAACCTTCGCTGTACCAAAACCACACAGTGCCCCACGCTGCCGTAATCACTGTGCATTCCATTTATTTACATTTTCAAAATTTTAAGTTTAATATTTGAACAGTTTGACTTCTCTTTGCAAAGATATCCCAGGGTTTATTAAAATCCCATTAATTGTCATAAATTTCTAAAATTATCATATGTCATTCAGGTTCATTAGCTACCTAACAGAGATAAAATTAGCCTACATGAAGATTGCTTTCCACATTGTCCTTGTTAAAACAAATCTAGAAGAACCAGATTTCTACTTAGCACCTATTAAGACACATTATTCAGAACATCAGCTTGGAAAATGGTTACCAAAACCCCAAAACATTAACACTTTTTTTTATAAACTGCAAAACCTGTATAATCAGAGATTATATACACAAGTGGTTGTATTTATAGATCAGCAGTAAAAGGTTTTAGAAAATGTGTTAAACATCTCACAGAAGAACCTGAAGTTCAGCTTCTACCTTACTTCAGTTACTATAGATCCGTAAACCTACTCATAGTTGATAGATGAGAATCTAAGGATAATTAACTACCCAGCAGAGGTGCTTTCTAGTTACGTGTCAGTAAACCGCTTTGCTAGAACTCTTAAGAATACTTCTAAATGGCAGCATAGAGCAAGAAAATCAGACTCCGGGCCTAATACAGACTCTAGCTTTTGATTTAAAACACTGTAATTTTCTTTAAAACAGATTTTAAACCAACAAGTTTACCACTTGACACCAGTCAAAGACAGGCTTAGTCTCACAATTAAAAAGTGTGTTAAAAAATTAAGTTATTATATTTATACAATAAATTATTTACATTCAATAGTGTTAGCAGAATTGGGCCTGTAGCACTTTTCCTTGGGTTGCAAAATTCTTATTTTAGTGCACAGAAAAGAAAGGATTTGTGACTACAAACCCAAAATTTCCAGTTCTCCATAACATGACACACATTGATAAGCCACAACTGACTGAAAACGTACATTCCAGTAGAAAAATACAGGCTTTTGCTAATCCCTACAAAAACAGCTTTACAAATAAATTCAGTTTTTCTTCAGTCCAAAAGCCTTCCAGAATTTCAATTAAAACCATCGAGGTTTTATCATGTTTCAGCAATCTTTACAAGTAGTTTTTAATTAATTTACATTTTGTCTCTATTAGTTTGTACAACTGAAGAATTTATGAACATTTATTCAATATCTTCTGAACAAGATTACGGGGAAAAAATAGTAACTAAATACATCTGATAAAAGCAACTTTGGCATTGTACCATGGTTCAAAGCAACAGTCCTTAAGTGTGGTACTCAAAAGTAGATACATGTGATGCAGAATGTACTGGGAAAGCAAAGTTGACTTGAGTTGCACTTATTAATAATTATTCCCAGATATTTAAAGATTTATAGACAAACAGATATAACACCTCAAAGTAAAAAACAAAAAAAGAAAAAAGCCTAACCAACCAAACCTTTTAGGGCTAAATATCTTTATTTGTTCTTTGATTTAGAGTATTTAACCAAAACATGCAAAAGAAACATTCAGGATAGTTTAGAACAAAACTTACCAAAATCTGCAAACACAGACTGTCCAACAACTTTCACGCCACTAGGCGTTTTCTGAATTTTTTCAGCTTTAGAGAAGTTCCCATCCTATCAAACAGGACAAAGATGAAAGAAAAACTGAACTGCAGACTAGGGGATAAAATTTGACTTTTGAAGCAAAAGGCAATAAAAAAGTGCTGAAGCAGATAATGAGACATCTCAGCTATGGAAAAAAATGTGCTATTTGAAATTTGGGACTCAGTTTTTGCATTTCTAATCCTTCATGAAATCTTATGGATATCCAGTAATAGTAATATCCAGATCCTAATTGTCCATATTTTTTGCTGTATTATGCAGAACAAATCGGGTTATTTCAGCAACACAATCTAAATCATAATTCAGTGATTGTGCATACTAATGTGCATTTATGCATATTGACATGATTTTATAGATATATGCACACAAAAACTCCAAACCTGCACACCTGTTAAAGATAACTTCTGATCCTTCTAATTGGAAAATAACTTGATTTTACATTAGGTCTAGTTTAGGTCTCATTTTATATGTCTATTACTAAAACCTAGGTCTGCAGAGAACAATATTCCAATACTTCATCAGAAAGATGGAAGAGGAGCGTTGGCTAGATCCTTGTTTATCATAGAACTGGATCACAACTGAAAGAAAACCATTTAAAATGTTAAGTTTTCATAGCCATTTGAGATGATGTGAGGCCCACTTTTCTTGTCATTGCAATCAGCTCATATCAAGTTCTCTGTACACAGGTATATACGAAGCCACTGAGACAAACAACAGTTTTGTGGATTTTGCATAATTATCCATATTGCTTATTCATGGCATACTCCATCTGCAGACTCCAGTGCTGCTGAAGATGCAACTCTGGAAACTGTTAGTACATCTATGTTTGACTATGTATCTTTACCTTGACATATGATTTACAATGACTCTGATGAGGAGGAGGAGAGGAGAAGATGCAAGTCATCTCCAAACAGAAAAGATGACCACGCTCTGTGCTCAGTTGGTCAGAAAAGCATATATCATACAGGCAGGTATTTTTCAGTTCATTTTATGGTGCATCAGTACAGCAAAATACATTGCCTACATTTGTAGGGCCATTTAACAGCTTTTAATGGATTAATTCATGTATTTTAAGATTGATATATATGTACATATGTTTTATATGTATGGCATGTTTACTGTGTTGACTGATTCCATAAAATAAAATTCCTTCTTTCTAAAGACAGGAAAATCTATGCATACAAAATTTATCATGTAGGATAATATTTACAATACATGACTTTGGAAAATCCCAAAAATGTAAGAAAATTTTGAAAAAAACCTAACCTACAGGAGACAGGTCAAAAGCCTTGTGTAATCACCAACATCTAATTCCTTAAAAATGAAATTCTTCAAAGTAAAAAACTGTTCATTTTTTAAGTCTATATAAAAGCTACAAAAATAGAATTCATGACCCACTGCTGTAAAAATAAAAGAATGGGTCTAGTACAGCTTTCACTACTTTTCATTACTTCTGCCTCCCTTTTTCTTCTTCCTTTCCTTCAGTTCAGCAGTTCGTTGAAGATGGTCATGCTGTCACAGACATGACTCTGTTGTCTGCTCTACAGTGACTCACTGCCATATAATGGATAAATTTTCAGGCAAATAAAGCCTAAAAAACGAATTCCTTAACTAATAAGAAACACGTGAAACACCTATTATAACAAACAAGTAAACTTCTAACATACACATGCTAAGATTCTTAATTTTAGTCCTTTTGGGTAACAGTTCTAATATAAAGGACACATTTAGTTTCAAATCAACTGATTTTATTAACTGTTAATAACAATGAGGTTCTTCACTGACCCTGCCAAAGTCAAGCAATATAAAAGCAGAATCTCTATAAATAAATAAAAACAATCCATTGACCTATTGCTCCCCAACCCTGAACTGCATTTGCGGTGTCTGGTTAATGTAGAACTCGGGATTTTCTCAACTCAAGAGAGATTTTGAACTGTCCCACAAAATCTTATCCAAGACATGAAGTCATAGCTCTAAGAAAGCTTAAAAGAAATCAGCTCTTCGAGAACTATCTCAAAGTATAAAGAAATCTGATCAGCTGTTTCTTCATAAATTACCACGCTAAGTATCAGTAACCTAGAAGAGCTGATGACACAGCAGGAGTTCCACTAAGGTGAATGAAGGCAGTCTGATTGAATTACTTAACAGTCACGTTAAAAAAATCTGCAGAGGAGCTTATGCTGAGGAAAACATCTCCAGTGACATTCTGGAGTCTAAATGCAATAGTGCAGTTAGTGCCTCAAGATCAGTTCCACTCATTCCTGAAACAATAAATACCAGATAACTTTTTTTTTTTTTTAAACTTCTCTGTATTTTAACAGAATGATTATTCGAGTTTTCACTCTTACCTTATTTACCCATGTCTCAAACTGAATGTTTTCTGAATTTGGTAACGTAGTAAGGAACAAATCTGCAAGGAAAAAGGTAAGAGAAATAAAATATTTAACATTAGACTACACACATAAATATTTGATCACTTAATAAAGATACATATTTAAAACATATTACCTGTAAGTTATAAATCTATTAAAACCTGGTGATGTTTAGATGTATATATATATTAAGCAAGAAAGATTAAACACAAAAAACCCCACAAAACCCGCAAAAAACCAACCAACCAACAAACACCCAAACAAAAAAAAAATCACAACACCAACTATTTTTATCACCAGATACTATTCTGTATAATCAATATACTTTCAGCACGTTCTGCATTTTATAGTTTCTACACAAATTAATTTTGCATTACGAGCTGTTAAGTGCTGGATATTATATATGCACACTGAAGAACATTACTTAATGGTAAAGAGAGACAGACCGCAAAGCTAGAAAAAAGTATACATATTTTTGACTTACTAAAAATACAATTTTTTGACTTACGAAAAAATAAAATGCTACTAAACATGTTTTTATTCTGCGGATGCTGAATTAAGCAACAGATATACTGTTGACAAAAGTAGAAAAGGAGATGGAGAAACATTTCAGGCGTAACCCTAGTTTTGGGACACAGCCATTAGGAGCTCACTCCAATATTGGTGAATTACTCATAAGAGAGTATGGATGGTTACTGTATATCACACACACATACGTTTTGTAAAAGCATGTAACAGATTTGCAATGGACTTTTCTTATGCATTTGAAAAAATAAAAAGGTTTTTTTCCATTCTTAGTCTGAAGCATATTACATCAGGTTTTTTTTGCCTCCCTCATTTAATCTGATTTTGTAATAAGTGTAGAGAAATATTGAGAAATATTGCTGCACAGGGAATTGAAATAATGTAGGAAGGCAAGAAATAACAGGTATATAAAAACCCAGATGTTGGGACCAGAACCAAAAGTATCTTTAAAATAAACATTAAACTCAGTAAAAAAAAAATAAAAGGGATGAGAGAATCACAGTGTCTGGGATGTCACACGATTAATAAAATCAAAGAATACATTTAGCTAGCTGCAGTGTAGGAGGAATAAGTCAGGATACCAAAATGCAAGTTAAGCTACAAAGAGCTAATAGAAATATGATAATTTAAAACATTTAAACTGTTTACAAGCTTCAATATGTGGAGGTGCTTACAGATTTAACATCTTTGTTCAGCTGCTGTACAAACCAGGTACCTTAATGTGAACACTTGTTCCGGATTTTGAGAGAAAATAGAGCTATGTTTTCAGATTCTTATTAGAACTACAAGAAAATACCAATAAAAAAAGTAACTATACAGAATCTGCTCTGCATTCTCTTCTGATCATTCTTGTTATTTTCCTTCACTTCTGAGTGTTATAAAAACGGCTACTATTTATAGATGGAGGGTTCATTTTACTAATGACTGATTTGACCTTTCTGTTTAATGTCAGAGGGCTTTATTTCAGAATTACACTCCTCAGCATCTACAGTTGTCTTCAGAAGCCACCAGGGCATGAGCAACATTCTTAAGTTACAGCTTGATCTCACATTTAAATCAGAAGTTTTAGTTACTAAGTAGAAAAAAACCGCAAACAACCAACCCTTTTTTAAAGGCAATCAAAATGCACAAAGTATTACCCAGTTAGCACAGGCAGACATGTACACTCCAAACATGCCTAAACATTTCTTTTTTTAATTAATGTGGTGGAACAGGTGTGTGTGTGCGCATATTTTTTAACTAGAAGTTACTAGATACTAGATACTAGTTTTTTTAACTAGAAGTTACTAGATACTAGTTACTGGATATGAGCTCGCCTGCTTGTATGTCTCAGTACACATAAATTACGTGCTGATGTACAAATCTCTGCATTTTAGTGTGCTGACAGCATGGGAAAGGTAACAACTGTATCAAAATCATTAAATGTCATAAATCCTAAGGTCAAGTAAGGTAACTTTTCTCTACAATACAAATCTTCCTCTATCTACATCACAGATTGACCCACCAGTAGGAAAAAAAAGTATCTAAAAACTAGATTAAAAATGTTATTTACAGTTGTTTCAGTTGTATGTATACAATTAGTTGTGCAGTAATTTTAATACGCACAATTTTATACAAAAAAGTTATTGTAGTCAGTTTTATTTCTCTACAACAAGGAATCAGAAAATCAAACCTGATCAACAGAAGCACAAAGCACTTAAGTTTTTCGAGCAGGTAGAAAAACTCTCTATCATTTCATATTCAGATTGGTTTGCAAGTTGGCATTAGTACTGTGGTAGAGAAAATTAATATATGTACTGCCTACCTACAGCTATATACAATATAGATAAAAGTACCAATGCTAATGAGTTTAATGTTTACTTCTCATGAATTTTTGGTGCCAGTTACACCAAAACCTACTAGTGAAGGAACCACTTCTTCCAGTAACAACTTCCTCTGAAAACTTTAAGCAAAACAAAAGAACTTTTTATGTTCCAAACAAGCTAATTTGTGTTTGCAAATTTTTAAGAAATGTGCTTGTAATAAGAGAGGTTGTGAATTTACTCTGTTTTTCAAATGGGTCTTTCATAATTTAGTAAGTGGTTACTGGAACTATTTAGTAAAGCTGATGATAAACAATTATAGACAACATAAGCACTAAAATCCCCTTCATTATTAAAAATTACTATAGAAAGAATCCATATGTATTAATTTCAAAACAGCACACAGAAAAAAAATTTATTTATACTGAATAGTTACGCTTCTGAATAGGCAGAGCAGGTGGAACTATTCCGCTGGTTTTTAGCACTTCACGCATGAGTTCTTACAGAAACTTCTGTTTATTTTCAGAATAAAGGCAACAATATTGTTTCAAGCAATAGAAGATGACCATTCAGTGTTGAAGTGTGCTTTCAGAACCCATTTTCACATCCATGCTTTCTCAACAAAATCCTGTTTGAGGCATATCCAATTTACTTCTTACAAATATTAAGTTATGAATTCCCACAAAAATATCATATTAGTTCCTCCTGGTGTATATATCAGTAAAAATTTTCAAAAAGAATAGCTTTTGAGACCCTTCATGCTTCTTTTAATTTTAAAATTAAAACTGTCAGATAACACAGGTCACAAGTTGTTTTAGAAAGACTGGGGAAAAATTAAGTTAAAATAGCTATTCCTTTTCCCTAAAAATCTCTACTTGTTCTTTAATTCTCTTTGTGAGGCAAGCAATGAATAACAAAAGTGGTATTGTCAAAGTAGACCAATCTCAGCAGCATGAGGAGATGCAGCTAATTCGAGCAATTCTGGTTTCATCTCTTGAGCAGGAACTTCCAGTGGTACTGAACACTGTGCAGGAATAAGTGGGGAAATAGAGGTAACAGGAGATCATGTCACACAGAGCATTTTTAATTACAGATAAAAAATCTGTAAATAATAAAAATAAAAGCAATAAAAACCAAAGAAAACTTTACAGAGACAGATTGAGATTCTCTAAAATACATCTTATGCATCCTTCATGATACATTTTTGCCTCCGTTATTTGCTGTAAACTGTCAGATAAGCTCTCCTAACAGAGCTTAAAACAGTTAAGAAATTAAAAAATGTGCCTGTTCAAGAAATGAAATAGTGCTATGGCATTATTGAGTATTTGTTCTGGAGGGAAAAAAAAAAAAAAGTAGGGGGCAAAAGCAGAGAGAACAATTTGACTTCCAATACATACACACACAGATTTAAAATGCCACTCAAGTTTTAAAAGGGCAGATCATCTGTCTGCAAACATAATGAAATTGGTTATTTTCTCAGAGAATAAATGCAGATCTATCGCATTAAATAAGCTTTAATGATAATATAACATGTAGAGAGGCTACAAGCTTCCATCAAGAGGAAACTCACCGAAAATATAATCAGTGTATGACATCAATCATTGCCATGTCTTCAAAATTCAGGTTTAAATGGTTACAACAGAAGTATAACCCACAATTTGAATGATTGGTGTTAGAGAAGAAAACTATCTACATTTATTCATTTAAACTAAGAAGTAAGAATTAAAAAGAAAACACACTGTAAATGTTCTGGTACATTAGGTTTCCAGATTCCCAAAGCAAAACAATGTAAGAAAATTAACCATCAGAAATCATTACAGACTAGCAATTAGCTTATAGCAAGCTGTTTCTGACTAATGTTTTTTCCACTTAAGCTTTCCCAAAATCGAATTTATGATTTTTCCTTCATTTTATATAAACAGTTCCTGAGTTATCTGCAATTATACACACCATGTGCTAGCATTCAACATAAGGCAGGTTGTAAAAGCAGTATTTCCAAAATTTGGAATCATGTAACCAAATAAGACAGATTTAATACATTAGCTATTTTTTTTAGCATTCAAGGATACATTGCCAGATGTACAGCATGATGTTATAGTATGAGTCAGAGTCCAAGGCAGTTTGTCTCATACATCTGAATGTTTTACAAGTATCTGCAGGGTCATGGTCAGACTTTTTGGTAGGAGGCTTGTGACTTCGAGTGCATACAAATTTATTGCTTGATAATAACTGCTTACAAAAAAAAGATTAAGTACTACAATTTTGGCTTAGAAAGACTGCATTACCCCTAAATGAACATCTGATATTTTAGGATGTTTGAAATAGAAACAATCAAGTTAACTTATTCAAGTTCACTAATTAGAAAAAAAATTTACATGTAGCAAAATAATTGCTACCCTAAAAGTTAAATACTGTACAAATACTTCTTCAGTCATGCAATGTAAATTTTTCAGTTTGAGGACATGATGTTTGTAAGAAAGACCTCTTGAAGAGGCTGCTTTGGAAATGCTCACCTGGAATTTCACGCTCTATGAAATATACCTGCTGTTAATCTGTTCAGACAAGCCTATTATTACTAGCTTCAAGATTATTTTCTTAAGCTAGCTGTCAAAACCTAATAACACATGTGAGTAAGTATTACTATCCTAACAAGAGCCACAACAGTATCTTCTTATTTTTCAGTCTCAGTGCACATACAGAAAGTAACATTGATGGTAGGTAGGCTGACTACACCATTTCCAGACTTCTTTTCCAAACTCAGCCATTCTGTGAACTAGGTACTCCTCCCTGGAGCAATACATTTAATATACATGCAGAAGACACTTGAAAATGTTGCATTTACTTCATCGTTACCTGTAAAGCACACATAGACCCTTTGGTAAAAATTTTATACTGCAAACTTTTGCACGGATTAAATAAAATTCCTAGGTTAACTCAAAATTATTTACTGATTTAAAAATCCTAAGAAGTTGAGATTTCTACATGAGGATGCTGTTTTTAAAGAAAATAGCAGCAGCACTATCATCTGAAACAGCCTAGGTTTTATTTCACCAAGAAAGATTAGTATTATCTTTGTTCTGTTTAGTGGATTTTTGCATTATAAAGTCCTTACACAGTTAGGCTTTCATGAAATACTGTTAGGGATTAAAAACATCTTTATGAACATGTTCTCATATAATAAAAATGTTAACAATCCAACTTTATTTTTATCTGAGAGAAGCATGCCAATTAAAAGCTCTCTTTTGAGGGTTTAATACCAGCAGGTTGAAAATGGGTTAGGCAATAAACCAGCAAAAAAGATTCAGCCCAGAGGATTTTTTCTTCTTTTATGTCAAGCACACTTTAAATCTCCCAAGCTTTTTATAATGATAAGAGTTGCCAAAAATAGTCATAGAATCATAGAATAGTTAGGGTTGGAAAGGACCTTAAGATCATCTAGTTCCAACCCCCCTGCCATGGGCAAGGACACCTCACACTAAACCATGCCACCCAAGGCCTCATCCAACCTGGCCTTGAACACCGCCAAGGATGAAGCACTCACAACCTCCCTGGGCAACCCATTCCAGTGCCTCACCACTCTAACAGTAAAGAATTTCTTCCTTGAATCCAATCTAAAGTTCCCCTGTTTAAGTTTGAACCCGTTACCCGTTGTCCTGTCACTACAGTCCCTGATGAATAGTCCAGCTAAAAATCATGGAATTGGCTGCATCTATTACAGAAAACAAAGAGCCCCAAAACATTGCAGAATATTAGGAAAAGGTCTTAACGGAAAAACAACCCAGAAACCCAACAAGTACAGATGACATATTCTGGAGGCTTGATTTTCATCTGTAAGAAAAACAACAAAACAACAGAACAGTGCATCCATTTTAGGTACAACTATATTTTCATATTCATAAATAGTATCATTGCCTGAGCAAATATGCTGAATCTTTCAGTCAAAAAGTACCACAGGAGCATCAAACGGACAACAGGATTTCACCATGCAGACTGTTCCCCTGCATCCTCATCAGTGCCTCCCTCTTAATTAATATAATTTTTATGTGTACCAGAACAAGTCAAGTTTTGTTCCAAATCAGGAATTGTAGCGCAGGTGAATACCAAGTCAAAGAATTCTCTTCTTTTCACTAGTTCTACCTGAACCAACCTGTAAGTAATAGACTCCTCTGAGAAACAACAGTATGATTCACACTCCTCTTTGCTGGTGTAGTTAGGCTGCATTGCCCCAGCTAAGCTGACAAGGAACAGAACTAAACAAAGATGAGAGCATTTAGCAATCTTCTGCAAAGTCTATTCAGGCTGCAGAGCAAGACAGGACTAGGCATAGGCATACTAAAGTAATATTAGCACCTTATTTTGGCTCTGTTTGGCAGAACACATTTAGAATCACAGCACTACCAGTACTGTATAGATACTTACATACAAGGCTGGGGGGGTTTGCTTTGCTTTGTTTTTTAATTTATATTGGCTGACTACTTTTATGACTACTACTATGAGTCACCTGTCCCACTCTGTACAAACACAAATTAAAGGAGACATGGAGAGAACACTAAACAGGTATTTTTTGGAAAAGGCACAATGAGACTCAAGGTGCAATTTCATGCTTGGTTAAAGGCAGGCTACAGCTACTGCTACTGAAAGAGAAGTCAACCTTCTCTCTGTGCTTACATTAGCTCTGGCAATCCTGAAGCTGCACAGCAAGCTAGATCAGCTTAACTCAAGTGAAAATGAATTGCATTCCCTGCCAGCCATGGTTCTTGAGCAGTTACTATAGCTGATTTGAAGGAACTGCCACAAACGTGTGGACAGGACCAGATGACTGGTGGCTTATCTTTTCGAAAGCGGGTAGTTTTCCAATAACTTTTTAGTCATGAAATATCAGATATCACTGATACGGTATTATTTTTTAGCAACATGTGCCTTGTGCACAGTTGGTCCAATTTTCATAGGGACAGGGAAAAACCCCAACAATCTACCATTTCCATCTTGGAAGAAAAATACTATTTTAAAGAAAATTATTATATTATTATTTTTTTTTCAAGTTTTCTTCTCAGAATGACTTGTCATAGAAACTTCTATTCATATCTTGATATATGAATATAGATGTGAATCTATAAAAGCTCCTAGCACTCCCCACACAAAGATTCAGACTTTCTTTTCCGCTTCATAGAGGAACTACCATATGTAATTAGCACTAACTGGAACTCTCTAGACAGTCTTTAGGCTGTTATCTGCCATAAAAACCTGTGTACTCTTGCAAAAATTGATCAATCTGTGATTGATCTATGGAAGCAACTTTGAGTTCCTATCTTTACCTATATATGAGTTCAGATTTCAATATATTAATCTTCAAATGCTACTTGGAATGTTCATCTATGCTGCCCATGCCACTAAAACAAAATTCTAAAGAATTTTTAGAACTAGATGTGTTAGAATTGGTTATAACATTACACTCATTATGGTAAGCAGCTGTATATTTAATTTTCCAGTTGGAATTTCCACTTGACAGCTTCATGCAACAGTGTGCCAGAACTGAATATTAAGGTTTATCTATGAGCTACAGCAATTAACTTAATCCCCAACATTTATAAGCATCTTAATTAAATTTATGGACTCTTTCCTTTCTTGTTCCCATGCTACTAAAAAGGACAAAAAAATAAGCTCTCTTTCCAAAATTACCATATATGAATTGACATACATTGCACATCTAGCAGAAGATAAAGCATTTCAGAATTGATTTAGTGTGGGAAAAAAAAAAAAGTTTAACACAATAATTAAATGTGCTTGGAGGTGTGAACCAGGTATTTAAGTGATAAATAGATTCATTGTGTTAATTGAAGGCTAAATTGTATTGTGTATTTTACAAAAAAAAACCCCATTCAAAATTAGAATAAAAATACCCAAACAAAAAACAAAGTAAAACCACAACCACCAAAGGAAGAATACAGTTTAACTACAAGAAAAGTTGTCTACAGTACTTGTTTTTGAACACTGAATTGTAAATAGCTTACTGGATTGCTCGCATACTAATAGAAGAATAAAGTCTCATATGCTATTTTCTCAGTGATAGAATTAACTACACAAAATAGAATGAAGTCATATGAGATTTTCAAGAAATAAATTGTAAGTCTAGTCTTGAAAACATTCTTCTGAACAAACTATAAAACTATTTTCCGATTCAAGATGAAGAAAACGCAGCCCTGCTTCCAATTCCATTGCAAACTAAATACTAGAGTACAGCATCAGGAAGAGGAAAATACTTTAATGGTAAACACAAAACAATTCAGAGCAATAACTGGAATACCAGCTCCAACTAAATTACTATCAAGAAGCAGAAGATGTTACTAGGTTCCTAATTTTATAGAATCATAGAATCATAGAATAGTTAGGGTTGGAAAGGACCTTGAGATCATCTAGTTCCAACCCCCTGCCATGGGCAGGGACACCCCATACTAAACCATGCCACCCAAGGCCTCATCCAACCTGGCCTTGAACACCGCCAAGGATGGAGCATTCACAACCTCCCTGGCCAACCCATTCCACTGCCTCACCACCCTCTCAGTAAAGAATTTCTTCCTTAGATCCAATCTAAACTTCCCCTCTTTAAGGTTGAAGCCGTTACCCCTTGTCCTGTCACTACAGTCCCTGATGAATAGTTCCTCCCCAGCATCCTTGTAGGCCCCCTTCAGATATTGGAAGGCTGCTATGAGGTCTCCACGCAGGCTTCTCTTCTCCAGGCTGAACAGCCCCAACTTTCTCAGCCTGTCTCCATAGAGGAGGCGCTCCAGTCCCCTGATCATCCTCTCGGCCCTCTTCTGGACTTGTTCCAACAGTTCCATGTCCTTCCTATGTCGAGGACACCAGAACTGCACACAATACTCCAAGTGAGGTCTCACAAGATCAGAATAGAGGGGCAGGACCATCTCCTTTGACCTGCTGGTCACGCTTCTTTTGATGCAGCCCAGGATACGGTTGGCTTTCTGGGCTGCGAGCGCACATTGCCGGCTCATGTTCATTTTCTCATTGACCAACACCTCCTAGTCCTTCTCTGCAGGGCTGCTCTGAATCTCTTCTCTGCTCAGCCTATAGCTGTGCCTGGGATTGCTCCGACCCAGGTGTAGGACCTTGCACTTGGCATGGTTAAACTTCATAAGGTTGGCATCAGCCCACCTCACAAGCGTGTCGAGGTCCCTCTGGATGGCATCCCTTCCCTCCGGCATATCAACCGAACCACACAGCTTGCTGTCATCGGCAAACTTGCTGAGGGTGCACTCAATCCCACTGTCCATGTCATCGACAAAGATGTTGAACAAGACTGGTCCCAACAGCGATCCCTGAGGGACACAACTCGTTACCGGTCTCTAGCCGGACATTGAGCCATTGACCACAACTCTTTGAGTGCGGCCATCCAGCCAGTTCTTTATCCACCGAGTGGTCCACCCATCAAATTGATGTCTCTCCAATTTAGAGACAAGGATGTCATGTGGGACAGTGTTGAACGCTTTGCACAAGTCCAGGTAGATGACATCAACTGCTCTGCCCCTGTCCATCAGTTTCGTAGCCCCATCATAGAAGGCCACCACATTGGTCAGGCAGGATTTCCCCTTAGTGAAGCCATGCTGGCTGTCATCAACCACCTCCTTGTTTTTCATGTGCCTTAGCATACCTTCCAGGAGAATCTGCTCCAAGAGTTTGCCAGGCACAGAGGTGAGACTGACTGGTCTGTAATTCCCCGGGTCATCCATTTTCCCCTTCTTGAAAATGGGGGTTATATTTCCCTTTTTCCAGTCGTCGGGAACTTCACCTGACTGCCATGATTAATTTTTTGGTAGTTACTGTTTTAAAACCCAGAATTTTCAAACCCCAGATATTAAAATAATTTAAAATAATAATTAAAAAATCAGAAGTAGTGAAGTCATATTTATTACAACATTCCAGAAGTGACTTTTTACAACCATAGAATCATAGAATAGTTAGGGTAGGAAAGGACCTTAAGATCATCTAGTTCCAACCCCCATCATAAGACATTAAAAGGAAATTGATATACATTACATTGTATACTTAGTGATAAATATTTTTAGGAAGGTAAATGTTTTTAGGACTTACCAGCAGTGAAGTCATTATTTAAATCTATAAACGCATGAGAGTGTGGTATATACATTTTACTTTGAGTTTCCAACGCAGCATGCCATGATAAGTTCCTATAGACAGGAATAAAAAGCAATACATTTCATCAATGCTTAGGGATTGCTAATCATGATAACAGACATTTTAAAAAAAATTTGAAACTTTAAATAAAATTCAACAGAAACCATATTCTCCTAATACTAAGCTAAAATTACTACTTAGCTTACAGTATACTAAGTGACTAGCATAATTGCTTGAAAGGTTCTGAGAAGGATGATTCATAGCTCAGGGGTTTCAGTTAGATTTTATTAACTTTCTAAAGGACTTTTTTTTTTTGTACACAGAAAATTGTCAGTTCCACAAAATGAAATTTAGTGCCTAGACTTCAACTGTAAATCTTGAGACACTGATCGCTATCATCCCTAGTTTCCTCAAGCAGTTTTATTATCAGTACTTCTGAAATTTACTTTAGGATTAATAAAGATGAGCAAAAATGGACATAATCATGTGCCATTAGAGCAGCTCATTGCTGCATGTAAATGGACTTTATTTGCAATCACTTAAAAAAAAAAATCAATACAAGAATTAAACTCTCACATTTTGATGACCTGCAGGCTAATTATGTCATTTCCCACATAGGCCATACATTTATTTATAAACATACTTGCCCTGATGGTTTATGCTCTAAAAAAGACTGAACTTCTACCAAACTTTCCTATTAGCAGCACATTGGAATATAACAAATCTGTCAAAAGTCTCAGCAGTTGAATCATCACATCAATTACTTTCAGAGGCCTTAGCTAATACACTCAGAAAAATCTCAATATAGAATCATAGAATAGTTACGGTTGGAGAGGACCTTAAGATCATTTAGCCATGGGCAGGGACACCTCACACTAAACCATGTCACCCAAGAATATGCACTATACAGTAGCAGGACAGTGATATGACTACAACCTAGAATCCTTTCTTTATTCCAATGACATTGTATACACATTACTGATGTTCTAATGACTTTTAAAATGAGCCTGTGACTCATTTATGGTAAGGAACAAAAAAGCTTCTGATTACTTCCCAGAGATAATAGAACTTAGTCTTGAAAATGCTTAAAAGAATCACTTAATCTTAAAGAAATAATTAAATATTTTCTATAGGCTTTTCTATGCATTCCATTCTGAAGGCAGCCAAGAAAGTTATATAGCTCTGTAAATTTTAAAATGCTTTAGATTAAAAATAGAAACATTCTAAGCAGATGACATAAAACTGTTGTCCAGAAACAAGAAATTGCTTATGCTGTTATCTATAACACTCAAGTCTTATTGTGCTGTATTGAGTATTTGTATCCCAATACTACTGGAAGGATTTCTTCAACAAAACAGAAAAAATCTCTCAAATTTTTCCATATCTTCAAAAGTTCATAAAACTTTTCAATACGTAATCGTTGCAAGGTGTTCAGAAAAACCCTTGTCAATTTGAAACCTGTGTTCCATAAGCAATCAATTTAAATAAAAGGAATGGTGATAAAATTCAAGTTGGGATTAATGATCAAAACCATATAGCCAACACTGGTATAGTTTCAATTTACACATTTAGATGTTGTTTACCCTATGCCACTTCTGAACCATCTTGGAGGCAAGGAAAATAGCCAGTCAGGAACAAGTATAGATTAGTTAAAGTCACTCATGGGTGTGGAGTGGGGAAAGCCTTATTTCACATTTTTTTAAGGGCCATGGAAATACACAGCAGAAAGCTGATACATTGTTGCCACAGAGACAGCACAGTCACCTTATTGATTTCTTCAGTGGTAACAGAATTCTTCTTGAAACAGTATCAAAAGGAAGCCACATAGAAATGCAAAGGTTTCTTAACACACCTTCGCTTTTAAAATAAACCTAAGTGTTAACGTTATGCAAACCTAAAAAAGCTGTGAGGCTAATGCCTGGATTTCTCCTGAAAGGCATAGAGCTGCAAGTTTCTGTTAAGGCTGCTAAGTAACAATCAAAACAATCTTAATAAGTTCCACTTAAAAGCCTGAAAATAGCAAGCCAGGAGATGCAAACTTCTTCAACCAACCGGTTTAAAGGCCCAATCTTCTAAGAAAACACAAGCCCAGTACCTAACTTTTCCAGTAACTCATTGGAAATTATCTGTTATCAGTCAAAAGCAAATAGTTCAAAAAGAAAATTTTGAGAGTAGTTTTCATATTCATCACAAAACTAAGAACAACGTGCTTATTTTGGCATTTACAATCCAACTCTCATCCTAAAAATAATTTCTGCTCTTTTGAGCACATTCTTTAACAACTAAGAGAAAAATCGTTAAATCAGGGAAAGAATCATAATTCAAGTAACCTCTCTTTAAGGCTTTTTTTCTTTTTTCAAAGAACTCCCAACCCACAACACTATCGATCAAGTTCTCTCTTACAAAAGTCAAAGACTGAACATATGTGAAGTCCAGTTTGGCAACAGTCACAGAAGATGTACAAACCCAAATTTTTAGTTGTTAAGAAAAAAAAAAAAAAAAAAAAGGTCATCCGGTTCAATAATGAAGCTTTCACTAACTCAGAGTCACACCAATTGCTGTCCCAATTGCCCTCAGAAGCCAAAGCTTTCTGGTTTTTTAATCAGATTACAAACTTCAAAAGCAGTATCAGGAAAACTGAATAGAATGTGAACTGTCCTGCTCTAGGGCCCAGTAGTGTGTTTAACAAATAACTTATAACTTCTTTCCAAAAGACAGATTCAAAGTTCTTTGGCGTCTTGCCCAATATTAGAGATACTGCTACACTTGAAAAACTAGATGCAGAGTGCCACAGAACGTTTAAAGATACACATTGAAATGAGAAAAGATTCATGCATTTGCAGTTCCAGTTAAAACATGAGCTTTATGCCTCTAAGAATAGAAGTAGATTCACAATGTGTAAGTTACAAAATTCATGTTAATAAACAAACACTTAGCTTACCCGCCTATCAGGATCTGTGGCTTACTTGAATCGCTTGTCACACCAAAGACATCAGGAATCAAGTCTCCATTAAAGCTGAAAACGCAAAACTGTTTCAGTATCACTTTAGTCATTATAGGAGTTGAAATTAACTGTTCTTAAGTTAACTTGAATTTGTTTAGCTTTTTCCCTCCAAGTAATGATGACTTTTCAGCTGTGTAGCATTTTCTGAATTTTGGCTCTTGTCTGAGCTGCTGGTAGCTGTATGCTTTTTTCAGTATTTTACACTATGCAATAATTTGATTTTCCAGCTGTATTTTCCAAACCCCCTCTTCTGTCCAGCATTTAACAAAGAAGTAAGTGCACTGTGAAAGGGATTATTTGCTCAGTTTGATAAGTCAGTGGGGCTTTTGCTTTACAAAACTCAACAAAAACTGAATGGCTATTTTTCTGCATAAAACAAAGTACTAAAATTAAAATCAGGTTACTATTGCCAGGATGATGTAATAGACAAGACTTGTAAAGATGGCTTGTGTTTTGTCATCTTTTGTTACGCCACTTGACATTACAAATACAATGCTACTCTTAAAGATCGTGTTGTAAGTTTCAGCATTAAAATATATTTACGTTGCTCTTAGTCACCATTAGAAATGTTTTCTAAAAAAGTAGGTCATACTTACTCCATTACTAGAGGCTCATCATGAAAAGTCTTATTTAACATAGTTTTATGGTTAAGATCTGAAAACAGAAAATATTACTTTGATTCAGTTACCAATACCTTATTACATTTGTGTTTTTAACTGAGAGATAATTCTTCTATCAATTCACAACTGCAACCACATAGGCAAATGAAACTGAAATAGTTGGGCTGAAGACAGCCTAAAAATTTAACACAAGGCCTCTGTTTAACATTTTGTCACTGTAAAAGCCATACTTAATCATATACACTGAATTTCTGAAATAAGGATTAAAATAGACTGCCTAAATGGGAAGTGAAGATTTTAAGTCCTATTCAGATTATATCACCTCTGGGTTCACTTTTACTTGTAATCCAAACTCCTTGCCACATCATCTATGTTTCCTTCATCTCTCCGTGTTTCTCTTCTTTCCAGTTTCCACATTTTATGACAGTACCCTCTATTGACTTAGCTCTCATACTTGCATTACCCAAGTAGGCACCACATTCCTTCCCAGCAACCTCACTACATACCATCCACTGCCTGAATTTTTAACCTCCGACTCCTTTCTAAGCACCACATGCTCATTTGTGCCTCTCACAATATTTGATTATCCAGAAGCAAGACAGTATAAATTAATTCAAATCCTTCACAATCTTCCCAGTGGTACAGATAACTCATATTCTCTTAATCCTTGAATCGGTGCACTTTCCCAGGGTGCTTTTTTCACCTCTGATTAAAGCCAGAAGCAATGGTATCTAATACCATCACTTGGCTGAGCTGTAAATATTTTATAACACAGTTGTTTATAATAGTGATATTTAGTTTAAGTGGATTTAAGAGTATCTGCTTTTGCTTTCCATCCTCCTGAAACCCAGAACTCTTCCCAAAACCTTTTCCTAGCAAAGTTGACAGAAAACAGGAGATTTCAAGAGTTCACACAGTTCATGACTCTACTCTAAGACAGATCAGCTATATCTACTTATTTAGGTATGATATTTTTGAAGTTCATGAACTAAACTTTACAGCAGGTTCTCAGCACATTTTAAATCCAAGATAGGTCTTTTGAGATAATCTTTCTGGGGCTGACATGCCCTGTGGGGAAGCCACAAGAAGTAGCTCTTCAGTTAGTAGGTTACTGTCAAACTGTGATAGTTTGGTTATGCCTTTCTCTCAATAGAGTTGAAAGAATTTGACTTAGTTCTCTTTCCTTAATTATTGAATACAGTTTAACAGCAAGATAACAGCAAGGTATGAAACCCTATTATAGTTGTTAAAACAACCACTACACTGCAAAATGAGTTTTAACTTTCTGACAACACTTTAAATTATTAGGAGGTCTATTAATCTTATGAATAAGCAGTTTCAGCAACTCACCTAATGTTTGGTTGTGCCCCCAGAAAATAAACACTGAAAGTTCATCTCTGCCATGATTTTGTGCCCGGGTAGTCAGGAGGACATCCATTTGTGAATCACCATCATAATCTCCAGGAACTACACTGGTTATGATAACACTCAGAGATCTAGAATTTAAAACAAACAAAAAACCCACATGCAAAAAACTGCATGAAAATTGAAATTGTATTTGTGTGTTCAAAGGCTTGCTTTTTTATCCCAATTGTTATGAGCTGGTCCAATACAATCTAGGTTTTTATAAGGGCTTTATCTATTGCAAAAGGAACTTTAAATCAATATTCTGCAGGCTGTCTTCCTCTAAGGAAGGAAGACATTAGCTCTAAACTTTGGCTAACAGGCATTCCTCAGCCACATCCTGCTTGCTAATGCTGTCTAGACTTCAGTAAACCTTCATTTGTTGTAGAACCAGTCTTCAAAATGTGTTGTGGTTGCATTCCAAGAGCAAGAGCATAACACAACATGAGCAGTTTAAATAGCAGGAGTCAGACAGGTAGCAGGATATTTTTAAGACAATGTCATCTCCTCCTGTCTTCTGCCACATCCTGCCTCTCCTCCCTACATTTGTTTGTTCTTTCTATCATATTTTTACTTGGTTACCTACTCAGACTGCTTTACACATGCAAACATTGATGATTCTGTTATGAATTAGAAGCAGATAATTTCTAACTCGCTAAACAAATTAGCTCCTTCCAAGATAGGAGGGAATAAGCAAAAATATACAGAACTATAGAAGATGAAGCTCAGCTATATGAGCAGTTAAACTATTCATAGATAAAATACTATTAGTAAGCATTATTCATAAGCAATAACATATCCTGTAATAATCTTATGGTTAATATTATACATATGTACATAAACACACAGATTGTTTCACGTTTATTAAAAAACTATGCTTTTTTTAAAGCCGTATTTAAAGTTTAGAAGGGAACAGGTCTCCACACAGAAATACCAGAACACCATTCTCCCTATCTCTTTCTAAAGCAGATGATACCGCCTGGAATCCATTAGTAACTAGAACAATTAGAAGAATTTCCCTGAAAACACATCTTGGAACAGAGACTAATATTATCTGCCAAAAAGACCTAACCTATGACACAGAATAATAGTTTGTTTTACTAGGGAATAAAGTACTAAAAAAACAGGTCAACTGCAAAAATATTCCAAGATATTGGTATTTTTAATAGTAGTTAAAGGACCAAAAAAGAAAGATAGAAATTCCATAAAGTTAATACGAATGGCAAACTTATCTCTACAAATTCTGTCACCTGACCTACAAAATCCAAACAAATCAAGCCAAAAACCTATCAGGAAATTAATCAGGAAACTAGTCAAAGAACTGGAGCTCTAAAGGCAAGTTGAACAACACCGACAAATAGATAACAGCAGCACAGACAATTCTAGTCATGTTCCCACTGACTGCAGAGATGCATATTAAAGAAAACCAGCCACTTCCATTATTTCACCATTGCATATCAATACTTACTTCATTGGTAACTTAACACGGGGCTTAAAGTAGGGCTCCTTTTGGTCAGCCAAGAAGATAACCAACTCATTCCCTGCAAAAGTAAGTAAGACAATGAAAAAAAGAGGCCAACTCTTTTGCTCTTACATAAAAATCCCAACATTTAAAAAGCTACGCGACACATAGTCATTTTTATATTTTATGACAAAAATAGTCATCAAAACCTTTAAAAGACTTCCTATATAACAATTTTCTCCTCATTCAAAAGGAAGCAAAAGGATCACTTCGTCAATACAACCTGTAAATCTAACCGCATCTCAAGGGAATACTATTATCAAGAATATTCTCTGGGGCTTACTGCTAGACCTTCCTCTCCGTTAAGTATATAACTTCCTGTAACATCTTAATAAACATTACCTGTGGAAAAGCAACAGGCATGAGCTCTATACAAATCATTAAAAACTAACTCAAATGAACTCTTTTAACATTGCCTCTGATATAACAGCATCTAATACCCCTTTCCCAACTCAGCTGACAAAAGCAGTTTAAGTGAAACGCACAGAAGTAACCCAGTTTTCTGCAGCATTTCCTCAACTCGAGGCAAAGACAGAATCATAGAATAGTTAGGGTTGGAAAGGACCTTAAGATCATCTAGTTCCAACCTCCCTGCCATGGGCAGGGACACCCCACACTAAACCATGCCACTCAAGGCTCTGACCAACCTGGCCTTGAACACTGCCAGGGATGGAGCATTCACAACTTCCCTGGGCAACCCACTCCAGTGCCTCACCACCCTTACAGTAAAGAACTTCTTCCTTATATCCAATTTCCAAACTTCCCCTTTTTAAGTTTTTTAACCCATTACCCCTTGTCCTATCACTATAAGCCACTATCATTTAATAATTTCAGGAAGATCTAAATAACAGCCCATCTTTTATGCTGTACAAATAATTGTATTTCAGGAAAGAAAAAAAGAATTTGAACAATGAAATTATTTTCAGTCAGTAAATCACAATACATCTGCACTTACTTCTGTAAGTAAAACAGTAATTCATAGCTAGAGAAAAACAAAACCCCAAAACCAAAAACCCACCTTTTTTTTTTTTACTCATCCTTTACTGCATTTGTTTTCTGCATTTCCAAGGAACTCAACTGTAGCACCCCACACTGCACAAACTAGGTTACCTAATCAAAAATAATTCTACACTCTGAACTTGAGCTACCCTAATGTAAGAGCATTGAATACAAGCTTCCTGGCTATAACAAAAAAAAAAAAAAAAAAAAAAAGGATAACTGCCATAAACATATTTGCCAAGGAGAATATGCCAACAAATGAGTAAATGAAAACAAACCCTTTCAAAATGGTTTGGGGCAACTACTGCAGTCCCATCTGGCAAGCTAATAAAACCTGGGTTGCACTACACATTCATAGATGATTGAAAAAGTTGGCACAAAGCAACATGAGGAAGCCTGCTGCTGGTTAAGCTTTTGATAACAAAGCCATGGGTTGGTTGCTAAAACTTGTAATTCCAGTTCCACACTATAGACTTTCACCTGCCTTTGTGTCATCTGTGTGGTAATGATGATGATAAAGCAGCAAATGTGTTTTTACACATACCAGGTTCCAGGTCAATTATACCACTCCAAAATGAGATTTTTATGGTCACTAGAAACAGATTTATGAAAATGTCAGCTCAGCACTCATCAGCAGTCAAAACAAACTGACCAGGGGAAATTATTAGATGAACAGAAAACAAAATTACTATGCCACTACATCAATCCACAGTGCACACAACCTAGATGCTGTTTGTATTTCTTGCCCTCTCATCTTGAAAAGAACACAGAAGAAAGGAAAAAAGTACATATGAGGGTGTGAATAAAGGGATCAGTTTCCATACAAACAACAATAACATAGATTAAGTCTGAACATCTGAGGATACCATAAAGGTTTTTAAAATTCCGCAGTGAAATGCAGAAGCTGAATAAGGGAACAATCTTCCCTGTACTATTGGAAGAGGCATCAAACACAACTAGAAGGTGGTAAGTTGAACAAGAAAACAGCATGAGTTTCTCCACTTATCCCCATTTTGTACATAGACCTACAAAACAGGAAAGTGTATGTACAGTACCATTTTTTCCTCATACTTTTAGTTTTAAAAATTGACTAAACCCAGGGCCCAATGATAAGTTCGAATTGCTCTTCCAATAAGATACTTCTGGATCCAGATTATGTCTTATATTCAACTAGTTCACCCTCTCCTACAAAACTGTGGGTACAAACTGATTTTTCTTTCACCTATCTGAGCATATGGAACATTACTCTCATTCAACCAAAGTAATTCAAGATCAGAACAGTAACATAAATGCAGCAAAAGGCCCAAACCATCACCCCTACTTCCTTATTAAGGGTCAGGATTATTAGGACTGGGCTTCTTTACCAGCCCACTGCTACACAAGGTCTAGCATTATTTCCAACACTCACTTCTTCAGCACTACTAAAAAAGTTGGCTACCATTTATACTACTACTTAGAATTCTACTATTTAGAATTTCCTGTTACATTTTGTTTAAAAGGTATTCTGTAAGTTCTTCAAGCTACTTTTTGAAAAGACTTAAATGATGAAGAATAACGTTATCAAGTAGGTTATGCTGGTGTGCAGAAGCAAAGATGAAACCATGAGCTTCATTTCTAAAACTCTTAACCACATTTCTATATGTATTCTTCTGAAAGATAAGAAAATTTAAATTAAATCTCTTATCACTGACATTCATTTTAAATCTATTCTTTTGCTGTGTTTTTGCACAGCAGCATTTTCAAGGAGTCATGAATTTAAACACCTCAACTAGATGAGAAATTCACCCATGCTTTACTAAACCTACTTCAAGACCCATTTCTGAGATTGAAGGAATACAGAAAGGTCAATTTGAGAATAAATCTCTTACCTTAATGTGTAACTTCAAGATAGTAAAATAATCCAAAGTTAGCATTCGCAAATAACACCGCTAATAAGTGGGATAACACTTACACATGATAACTGATAAGAAGCTCTGATTTGAAGTTGTATCTGAAACTTTAACAGAAATTCCTGGCAGACAACAGCTGTGTAGAACAAATTTATCTAGCCTTCCACTTTAACACAATGCTCAAGGTAGGATAACATGCAATTTATCCTCTTCACAACTGTGAAATGTAGATCTTTTTCCCCAAATATTGTTAAAGCACGAGACAAAAAACTAATTTGTGGCCATTCAGCTCTGTATGATAACGTCTTCAGATTATTTCATTACCATAAATTCAACTTAAAGAAAAATATTTCTTCCTTTACATGAAACCGTATTTGAGTACAAACCGAAAACATCTTTTTCCATATGGGAAATCTCATACGTAAATCAAATGTCAGTTTTAGTCTTGGTTCGCAACACTTGCCCTCAGCCACAATGCCAACAGACCAAGCACTGAACACGTGCTGCACTACAAGGCGAGAACAGCAACAGCAGCCGGAGATTCACGGAACCGAGTGTCACTTCCGCGGGAAAGGTTCCGTCAGGGTCTCCGAACCCCGCTCCTCACGCGACAGCTCCGGCCGGTAAAGTCTTTCCATGTCCACCAAGAACGCATCTGTCAAATAAGCAACCGGAGACTCCCCACGCACCCATTCTTCTCCAGACCGACGCCGGTAACGCCGTCTGCCCCCCTCCCGCCCCACTCACCGCCTCGCAGCACAAACAGGTCCGTCTGCTTGTCTGAGTTAAAGTCGCCGAATGCCGCCAGGGTCCCGTAGGCCTCCGGCCCGAAGAGCTGGGCAGTGACGTTCTGCAGAGTCTCGCCGGGTCCTGCCAGGGCCAGAAGCAGAGCTAGGCCCAGAACAAAGCAGCAGCCGACCCTCATCCTGCTGCACCACGGCCCAACGCCCCACACCCTCCCGCCTCACTTACGGCAACACGGGGGCGTGCCCGACACAACAGCGGCTCACTTCCGGGACCGACCCGATGGCTTTGCGACAATAGCGTAACTGCCGGCTCTGGTTTCTTTACGGCTGCCGCCAGTGGGAGGGGGGAGACCGCTGCGGGGCTGGTTAGTCGCTGTGTGCGTGAGCCGCCGTCCCGACGAGAGCTCAGTGGCAGGAGTGTAGGGTCCTTACCGACATGGCGGCGACGGCCCCAGCGGCGGCCCATATGGCTGACGTGAGCTGGAAGATGCTGGAGCTGCGCGCTCGCTCTAAACGTTCAGGTCTGATCTCTTTGCTTGCTTGTGAGGGGCGCCGGGTTCCCTCTTCTCCCCAGCTCCACCGCAGTTCCTCGCGCCCCAGGAGGCTTTGGCCTACGTCGTCCTTGTGGCTGTCGTGCCTGGCGCGGGGCGGGGGCGTTCTCGCGGGGTTTTCCCGGCGCCGCCATCCCCCCAGGGCGGATGCTCAAGGCGACCGGGCTTCCCGCCGCCATACCCGAAGGGTGGTCGGGCCTCGCGCGGCGGCGGGGTACATGTGGCTCGCAGGGCGCTGTACCGGTGGCTAGCTCTCATAGCCGTTTTGCAGTTGTTTATAAGGTTGCCGAACAGGTGAAGTATTTTAAAATTGCAGTCACGTACGCCGAAGTGCTAGGTTTCCATTGGGTAAAGGCAGTTATTTTTAACATGGGAATTTCCTGTTCTGAACTTTGGACTGCGCGGCAGCTACATTCTGGTCTAAATGACAGGATGATGTTTATTGAGTTGGCTTGAATTTCCAAAGTTCAAAAAAAAACCCCTTTATATTTTTTATTTTTTCTTTAATTAAACACAGCCTTAGTAGGGCTTTTATTGTTAATACTCTAATGGAAGCAGTTTTCCAAACTATTTCTGTGGTGTTTACTATATGCTTGTAAAACTCAATCGCTATTGCCTTATTTGCAGTTAGTTCTATTGTGGTAGTGACTGATCAGACTGAAGAAAACCTGGGGCTTTCTGAGGGCACTCATAAAGAGAATTGATTGATTGAAGACTGGTTTAATTCATATGGCTTTGAAGATTCTACTTCTGTGTAGTATGAATTTGCAAAATACTGTGATTAAGTCTATCCAGTAAATGAGTTGTTGCTTTGTGGCCAGTTATGATTGCATGGTATTGTTATCTGAAAATTGATTTACAAATGTAGCCCACAAAATAAAGTCTGGAACATCCGTGTTGTTGAACCCTGAGGCACAGGGCACCATGCCAACGTATTCAAATTCAAGCCCTCTGACTGCAGAAGGCATTTGGATGATTTTAAGTGCTTGAGTTTTCTACTTTTTTGTTAAATGAGTATGAAAGGGTATCCTATAAAAATGACAGGTTGTTATTGGAGTTCACTTTCTTCTTTTCCTGTTTGTAGAGATTTTTGTCACTTACATAGGAACTTAAGAGGTTTTTTTAATCAGGAAATAAAGATTGTTTTAGTTGAAATACTTTTCTGATAAAAGACTTGATTTTAAAATCGATTTTTATGCATAATCTTCCAAGTAACATTCTTGTCTAAAAATGCAAATCATGTTCTTGGTTCTTAAATTTACTCCTGCATCTTCGCAAGTATGCTAAAATTGGTTTAACTTCAGAGCTTTTATACTTTCTGATACTATCAGAAAGTGACATGATTGGTACAGTCATTGAAGGTGACTGGAACTCGACTGTAATGTTTTGAATTGGCTGGGGTCTGTGTTCCAGAATCACAGTTTACAAGCAGAACTGTTTTGTTTGGTTTGGTTATTTTAGTATGATGCTTGGGGTAAGATATAGTAAACATGGAATATAGACACACGTGCATGAAATGCATGTGTTCATGTTTTGTAGTTGACAGCAAAGTATCTTTTAAGACTCTATCCTGTAGGAGGTAATCCATATCTTCATGTTTATGTATTGCATTTTTGCCAGTAAAACCAAATTTAATTGAGAATGGTGTTTTCCCCCCTTCCTCGAGCAATAAATACTGTTTCATTTGTTGCTGCTGTGATAATTAACTGTTAGAAGCAGATAAAAGCAGCACTAAATATAAGCAGAATTTCAGCTCTCTCTTTACTGTTACGTAACACTTTTCTATGCACTAGTTAAATCAGTATTTTTATCTTGAAATATATCAAATAGATTTTACTCAGCACCCTTTGACATCAGTGCTAATTTTGTGTTGAATAACAAAGCTACTGTTTCATGTCCATAAAATGGACTTTGTGCAGACAGACTTTGTCGTTTTAGTCTGGTAGAGTTTTATGGAAGTAAAAGCAAAATAAAACAAATTTTTAGGGTAGAGAGAGAGAAATGTAAAATGTAATGGAACTTTCCTACCCCTTTTGTTTTCACTCTGTCGTATTAGTAACTCCACTAACATTGCTTTGACTTAATTTAATGCTGGTTGCCTTTAACATGTACTAAACACTTTTGAAAATCACTGTAGCTTAGCCTGAGACGTTTGTGATTAGCTGCACCAATTTGAAATGGCCAATTTGGATGATGACAGAACCTTCTCTGCGCATGCTTTTTCAAAATCTGGTAAGTGTGCAGTTGTGTGTTTTGGTTTTGTTTGTGGCTTTTTAACTCAGCAAAAAATAATTGTGTTTTGTGTTTCATGCAGTGTTTTGTGCTGGCAGTTTTTAGAGCTGTACAAGTAGAACCTAAAAATTTGAGCTCTTTCAGTGGAAATTTCTGAAAACTGGAATCTACTGAGGTTTGAAATCTACTGCTCAGATCTCATTTTGTTTGTGGTTTTTGTTCTTGTAAGTGTCTCAGTGGAACAGTTTCTGATCTGAAGTTTCTGTTTTTAAGAAGATTGTCATTTGAAAGATGCACCAAGAATGGTGTTTAGAATTAACTCCTAAAACCCCCCTATGTGACTGGTTTGGTGGAAAGAAGTAAAATCTCCAATAAGTCAGACGCTATTCCAAAGCTTGATTTCTGGAAACCAGGTGGAAGCAAAATAAAGCTTCCTGGTGCAGCTGCTGTTTAAGTACTGCACAAGCTAGAATATATGAAGTTGTTAAGGCTGTTACTGATTTAGCTCAATATATATTGAAAAAAATTTGACTGGAACAAATGCATCCACATGTGATACTGGCTGATCTGCGGAAAATGATGTAGGACTCTTGTTTAGTCTGTGTTGAAACACAGGAGCAATACAGGTGCTAGTGAGAGTAGCCAGGTAAGGGGATTTCAGCTGTCTCTTGCTAGAACTGAGTCACTTCAGCAACCCTGCCCTGCCTGTGGCATTTCTGTTTTGCCTCTCTTAGTGGTAAAGGACATGTGAAGTACTGACACTGTAATAAAAAAAAAATTACTCTTTCCTAATTATTTTATTGGTGCTTGATGTTTATTATGCAAAATTATCATTTTTAGTAGTTTAAAGAGCTATTGTTTTGAGTTCTCAGGTGTGGCAGTGACTGCCTTGAATATCCTGTATGGTTTCCTGTCTTGCTTGTAGCATTTACAGGCCTTGCTTGACAGACTTTAGCATTTTGGTGTATTTTGATTATGAGAAGCTTCTGTGCACTGACATGACAGTGTTTTATATCTGGTGTTCAGTAACTTCGGTGAGTTGTTAGTGATGGTAAATCCTGAAATCAGTAATTTCTGTTAAGTGTAATGTACTGTAGAGAGAAATCACTTCATATGATTAGTAGAGAAAGGACAAAATAAATTGGTACATATTTTTCTTTTTTCATGAAAGTCTAATTGAATTGTATACACAGTCTAACACATAATTTTTCTTGATAAGTGATAGTTGAAAACTTTTGTACTTTAAAACTATTTAAATGAAACTGTTACAAGGTTTTACTAATTTTACCGGTGTTTTTACTATCACTCAACCTAGGTATACTTTGTACCTTGTGTTTACTCCTACTGTTTATTCAGATAGAGGAATACCTTAATACCTTTTTCTTCCTCCCTCTGCCCCTCTCCCAGAGTTTCTTTGCCATGTTTTCACTGAATTGTAGAACAGTTCAGTTTGGAAGTGATCTACTCCAGGCTCTTGCTCAAAGCAGAGTCAGCTGTGAGATCATAGTTTTCTCCTCTATGTAGTGATCAAAAATCCCCATCAGCAACAGCACAGTTAGTGCACATTCAGTTCATGGACTCAAAGTTCACATATTTACATATGTGAGAAGTGGATTTTCTTCTAGTGGAAATGCTTCTGACAGTTATTTTCTGATATCACCTTGCTCATGGGTTTGGACTTAAAAGCAGAGGTGTTTCATGGCAGAAAACTAATAGAATAAATTGTATTGTATCTCTCCAGTACTGTATTAAGTCTGAGCTCAGGAGAGATTGAGGAGAAGTCTAGAGGGAAAGGAAATGTGATGTTGATAAGATTTGATTTTTTCATGTGATATCATTTCTTAAACTTTGCTGTATGAAGAAATAAAATCCTCTTTAGTCCCAATGACTTCCTGGGTAATGAAATTAATTGTGATCTAAAGTCCAGAACTTGTTCATGTCTTCTCTGTTGGCTTGCATCCAGAGCTAGTGTCAGATTAAAGGGCTATGGTCAGTTTTTATTCTTACAAAATCTAGAAATCTGGTAGTTGGCTCTTTTTTTGTTTGTTTGTTTTTTGTTTGGGTTTTTGAGGGTCTGTGCTGATTTAATTATGCAAGTAATAATTTTCGTTCTGGAAATAAAATTCTTGTCATGTTGTTTCCATTTGTTTGTAAGCAAAATTCAGGGAGGTGTGTGTTTGTTTGGTATTTTTTTATAAATTCTGTGCTTTGAAAAATTTGAATAATCAATCGTTGAAGTACGCAAATCTTATCTATAGACTAGGCCCAGTACTCCATCCTGATACATGTTTTTAATATCTGCAGTTGATGCCATCTTGAAGAATGTGTGGGTATTCAAAGCTTCCATATATATGAATATGGGAGAAGCATTTCAAAATGTTTGCCGTAGCTTTTAAATCTAAACATCTAGGCAGTTCATAGCTCTTCTCTGAAGAGCAGTTATGCTACTCTCAAGTGTAACAGCAATAAAAGTGAATGGGGAAAGTACTGTGACATCAAAGTAACATAATATTCTCAGCTCCAGAGGTTGTATATGCATAAGTATTTACACTGCTAATAGCTTTCCTCAAGAGAACTTCCCACTATACTAGGTAGAGTGTATTTAGTCAGTGCAGTATTTGGAGACAATCAGGGATTTAATTGTACTTGTGGTAAAAATTTTGAGTGTTCTCATATAAGACATTAAATATATTAATGCAAGAAGCAACACTTTTGATTTCCTATCTGTGTGTTTTCTTAGTGATTTTTTCTTTTTTTTGATTGGCTGGTTTTTTATTTATTTATTTATTTATTTTTTTATTTGCAGACTTGGAGGAGTACACTTCTGTAGGGAAGTAATGAGCATACTTCATTCTTTGTGGAAGGACCGTGCACCCTATTTAAATTTTGTGTAGGGTTGTTACATTGGTAAATAGCTGAAAAAATAATAAATCAACAAAATATTTTTTATATTGCTTCCTAGCATATCTACTTATTTATCTACAATAAAATTCTCACTGTATGGTTACAATGAAGTCAGATATTTATGAAAAATAGTATTTGAAATTGATATCCTAGTTCTGTTTCTCAAGAATGCTTTTCAGGTACAAACTGAGAACTCGAGGGTACTATTTGCATATTTCATTCTTTCATGTTTAAGTGTTGCAGTCTTGCTGCTGTCTTTTTTTTTTTTTTCTCCCCAGTTTGAAAACCTATTTTAACTATCTAATTGAAAATAGCTTTCTGTGGCAGGTTTTTATCTTGTTTAAATGAGCTTTTAAATAGATGTTGGAAAAGAGCACAGATGGTCTTTTTTTAGCTATCCTAAAAATAGCTTCCACTGAGTTATGGTCTCACTACAAGAGCACACGGAAGGAACAACTTAAAATATATATATAATATATTAAATTATAATACAATGAAATATAATTTACCCAGAATTTTTCCAGCAGAGTGTTCTAGGCACCAAAGCGGAACATAAACTATATAGAATGCTGATGAGGAATTAATGGAGAGTATGTGGAACCTTTTGACTTTGAATGTTCCTTTAACCAAGTTGTCCTATCTGTAGTAGGAGTAATGTAACAGATACTATCAAGGCATCAAATTTTTTTGGGGGGTCAGTTTTCTTGAATTCTTTTCACCTTTTTGTTTCAATAACAGTCTACTCTGGCTGTTTTAATTTATTTCTGCTAGTAAAGCTTCAAGCGTCTAAAAGAATATAATTTGTACATGGTGCTTTGGCATTCTCATGCTCTTCATTCTGTTGATTTTTAAAGAAAAGATACAAAAGCTGTGACATACTGTTTTTCTTTTCCACTACAGAACAACTTCATTTCTTTTAGCTTTGTTTCTATAGAAAACTCAAATAAATTGGGCTCTCTATGCTTCCTTCTCTGGCCCTTTCCCTATGTGCATGTTATTTGTAACTTAACCTCTCCCAGTGAGGAAAAGAGAAGCTGCGGGTAAGCTCAGATGTGTTGGTAAATGTCACCGGAGAATGCAGGCACAACAGATCCACAGGAGTCTGCTCAAGGAAGGGTGGATTTTTTTGTGGGTTTTTTTTTTGTTTTCTTTTTTTAGGTGATTTGTTGTTTTTTTTTTTTTTAAAACTGCTATGATTGCAAGGCAAGTGTGATACTCTTTTGGAGGGTGAGGTTTGAGTTCTTGAGAGGCAAAGAGCATTTTCCAGTCTCCCCACCACAGGACTTGATTAATAAAGTTTCTGTCACCACTCCACATGCTTTCAGTTCATTCAGATGAAACCTTGTGTATGGGCAATCTCCTGTCTAATGCTTGGACACGTACTGTGAGTGGGAAAGAGGCAGCTTGAATAGCAGCATGCTGTTGTGCTGCATCCTGCCAGACTGCTTGATTGGTTGGGCTTCCCTAGCAGTTGATTTCTGAGCTTGTCAGAAGGGCATCATGCAGTCTGGAAAAGGGAAATTCTCATTCTTCCTGTTACCAGATGGCCATTCGCAAAACCAAATGAAGCTGAAGTGATTTATGGAAGCAGAGCAATATGCTACTCTTAAATTAGAAGTTGGAATTGCTTTACCCCAGTAATTTTTAAGAAACTGAATGGATAGCTCATTTCAGCTGTCAGGAAAACAGGTTTTTCAGGGGCAAATAGGAAAGCAGTCAATTTATGGGATATTTAGGAGGAAATATGTAGATTTGATAGCATTGTATTTCTCTGGAATATAGATAATTTGAGAGCTTTATGTGTTGAATAGGTTATTTAAGCTTTGGTAGTACATGAGAAAAAGCTAACCCCTTTTTTGATTCAGGTAACGAAATTAGCTAAGCTTATTGCTGGGGTAGGTAAAAATAAGGTTAGTATGAGTCAATTTTAGAAGGCAGGTGGGGAAGTAATAGTTAAATTTGGGCTACTTTTGGCCCTCTTCCTTCTGTTCTTCTACAAATCCTTAGGAATGCTGTATGTAGCATACTTGTAAGAAAATATTCCTAGAAAATCCTTAATATTTAATAGTCTGTCTTAAATAATTAAACTATTACATTTATGTAGCATGTGCTAATTAAACTATTACATTTATGTAGCTGAATATCTACAAGGCATTAGAGATCCAGATGGAGGTCTTGTTTGTGTGGACAGGTCCTATAGAATAAATGTGTATAAAAATTATTCTCTGAGATTAGAAATATTGCAACTACTTTTGTTTGAATTGGAATTTGATGAGTTGTGCTTTTATATAACAAACATCAAAAAATCATATTGCAGTAATTGTTAGCAATAGTACAATTATTAAACTAATTCTGGTCTTGATTTTTTCTTTTTTTTAGGTTCAATTTATGAGCCACTTAAAAGTATTAACCTTCCAAAACCAGAGGGGGGAAGTTTGTGGGATAAATTGGATCATTATTATAGAATTGGTAAGTTAGCAATTATTCCTACCATGAAAGATTTCTAGTGTAACTGACTACAATATTTACAGTTATGGTTATGACAGTAATTAGCTTTCTCTTAAAATAGTATCTGCAGCATTTAATAAGGATTTTTATTTTCTGAGAGGTAAAGCATTCTGTCATTTATAATTTCTCATAACATTCCTGTGATAATATAATGCATGTATTTGGGTATTTTGTACACAGCTTGAAAAATCATGACCTGTTGTCCTGGGTTCAGCTGTAACAGTTATTTTTATCCTTCATAGCTGCTGCAGTGCTGTGTTTTCAGCTTTACTCTGAGAACAGTGCTGATAATGCAGAGACAGGACACCTGCCCCATAGTAGCCAAAGGGGTATTCCATACCACAGCACATCATGCCCGCTATATAAAGTGCGGGGAGTCATGGAGAAGGCCCACATTGCTGCTTTGGTTGGGCTGGATATCAGTCGGCAGGTGCTGAGGAATTGTGTTGTGCATAACTTGTGTTTGTTGTTTTGGGTTTCTTTTCTTTCCTCTCCTTTTTAGTTTTGGATTTTCTCCCTATTATTTCCCTTATCGCTTATATTATGGTGGTAATAGTAGTGGTTTTGTATGGTACCTTAGTTAGTGGACTGTTCTTATCTCAACCCATGGGATTTACATTCTTTCAGTTCTCCCCATGACAACTGTGTTCAAAATTATCATCTGCATTTGTTGAGTAGTAGAATAACTTCTATTGCACCTGCTAATCATAGAATCATACAATCATAGAATAGTTAGGGTTGGAAAGGACCTTAAGATCATCTAGTTCCAACCCCCCTGCCATGGGCAGAGACACCTCACACTAAAACATGCCACCCAAGGCTTTGTCCAACCTGGCCTTGAACACCGCCAGGGATGGAGCATTCACAACCTCCCTGGGCAACCCATTCCAGCACCTCAGCACCCTTACAGTAAAGAACTTCTTCCTTATATCCAGTCTAAACTTCCTCTATTTAAGTTTTAACCCGTTACCCCTTGTCCTGTCACTACAGTCCCTGATGGATAGTCCATCCCCAGCATCCTTGTAGGCCCCCTTCAGGTACTGGAAGGCTGCTATGAGGTCTCCAGGCAGCCTTCTCTTCTCCAGGCTGAACAGTCCCAACTTTCTCAAGCCTGTCTTCATCCAGGAGGTGCTCCAGTCCTGTGATCATCCTCGTGGCGCTCTTCTGGACTTGTTCCAACAGTTCCATGTCCTTCCTATGTTGAGGACACCAGAACTGCACACAATACTCCAAGTGAGGTCTCACAAGAGCAGAGTAGAGGGGCAGGATTACCTCCTTCGACGTGCTGGTCACTCTCCTCTTGATGCAGCCCAGGATACGGTTGGCTTTCTGGGCTGCGAGTGCACACTGCTGGCTCATGTTCATTTTTTCATCCCTGTGTCTGCCTTCCAAGAGTTGGGTGGTGCAGTCAGAGCGTTTGCCAGTGAAGACTGAGGCAAAGAAGTCATTAAGAACCTCAGCCTTCTCCAAATCCAGGGTAGCCAGTTCTCCCGATAGCTTCCTGAGGGGGCCTTAGTCTGTCTTTTATTCGCTACATACATATAGAATCCTTTCCTGTTATCTTTAACATCCCTAGCCAAGTTTAATTCTAACCTGGTTAGAATTCTAATTCTAAGCTTCCCGGACAACATCCCTGTATTCTTCCCAGCCTGCCTGTCCTTGCTTCCACCTTTTATAAGCCTCTTTTTTCCTTCGAAGTTTGTTCAGCAGCTCCTTATCCATCCAAGGAGGTCTCCTGGCCCTCCTGCTGCCCTTCCTTCTAGTTGGGATGCAACACTCCTGAGCTTGCGGTAGTTGATCCTTGAATATCAACCAACAGGTTTGGGCCATCGTGCCCTCTAGGGCTATATCCCATGGAACCTTACTAAGCAGGTTCCCGAATAGTCCAAAGTCTGCTCTCTTGAAGTCCAGGGCAGTGAGCTTGCTGCATGCTCTTCTCACTGTCCTGAGGATCTCGAATTCTATCATCTCATGATTGCTGCAACCCAGGCTGCCCTGGAGTGTCGTCACATTTACAACCAGCCCTTCCCTGTTGGTGAGCATGAGGTCAAGCATGGCACCTCTTCTTGTCAGCTCATCTATTACTTGCAGAAGGAAGTTGTCCTCCATACAATCGAGGAACCTCCTGGATTGCTTGTGCTGGGCCGTACTGTCGCTCCAACAGAGCGACATAATCTTGGATGGGGAGACTTAAAGGTAATCTGATGACAGTTTCTGATGCTTGAACTAATCCAATTATGAATTAGAATTGATATTTACATGTTAGGTATCATTATTCCTACTTGAGGATAGTTTCCTAGATTTCTGCTGTGAATTTGGAAGACGGAAAAACTGGAGGGTTGAATTACACTTGTTGAAAATGAAAATGTTTACTTGGAAATCCAGTCCAGGTGTAAGACAGAATTTAGAATTATTTTGGATAAAGTTGTAACTTAGTATTGTGGCATTAGCCAGCTACAGCTGAGGAAACTTTAAATGGAAGAAAGCTTTCTTGTAGTACTTTTAACAGTTGGACAGGTGATTTGGGAGAAGTTAATTTCTGTTATTAATTTCAGTGCCGAAGTTTTATTTGTTGGCCAACTTATTTTAAGCCTGTTTAAGTGGTTTTCATTATGAGATCATTTTAAGCCAAAAACGTAACATGTTAAGGAAGTGATGGTATATTTTGACTGGGGGGGTTGGGGGTTGTGTTGCATTTTTATTTTAAAGGTACTTAATTAAATAATTGTAGTCAGCCATTCTTATTTATTTCTTTCGTTTTTAAAAAAAATGATGCAATCATCTGGCCTCAGTAAAAAAAAATTTACTTTTTATAAATGTAGGATTCTTCAGAGTTTAACTGTTAAAATTTTATTTATTTATTATTTTTCATGAAAGGGATATTACTGGATTGCATTGTAGAGATTCTGTATGGAGTGAGTTGTATGAGAACAGAGGTGTATAAATAGTTTTGAATACTGGGGGGCTTTGGGTGTTTGTTTTTATAAAAAGGTCTAATTTTTATATGTCTCTCTCTTTACCTTTCTCTGTTGTCTGTTTTATGTTGTGCATGCTCTAACAGGTTGTTTACATCTTGATTTATTCCTGAAAATCTCTATGTAGAAACTGAAAGAAATATAAGTGGTGCTGATACTGTTTTTGGTTTGGTTTTTTTTCCCCTTTTCCAGTTAAGTCAACATTGCTGCTTCATCAAAGCCCAACCACAGGTCTGTTTCCTACAAAGACGCACGGGGATAACCAAAAGGCAAAAGTACACGACAGTCTTTACTGTGCTGCATGTGCCTGGGCATTAGCCCTTGCTTACAGGTGAATAACTTCTAAACTCGCATCTCTCACATTCTTTCTGTTACGCAGTTCCCCAGGAGTGTTTTTGAAGGTGAAGCTTCAACAAGAAAGTTTTGTAAACTCATGGAGTAAATGTTTCCAAATCTCAATAAAAATATTTATGTAGCTACTAGTTAAAAAATGCCACTCTGCTTTTGGTAACTAAACATGTTTTCATGTAATTTAATTGGTACCAGTATTCTGAAACAGAGGAATTAATGCATGCTATTAAAAATAAAGGTTATTGAGGCAAACTGTACTCAAGGATTACTGCTTATTTTAAATGTAGTAGAACAGTATGAAGCAGAAGCAGGTTTGTCCCAGGTAGTAACAATCTGGGTACTTGTAGCAGACTGAATCCTTGATTGCTGAGAAAAGTGTATTTGAGAAATAATAGTGGTTGTCTTCCTCTCCAGGTACAAAGGGTGGGCAGTCTCAGTTGTTAGCTCCTCTTATTTTCTGTTTCTTCCGTTTCCACTGTTGACTCCTTAGAGAAGTAGGTTAGTAATTTGTGTGGTGTAGTATGGCTTTAAGAGCTATGGGAGATTATTTATTCATAATGCCCTCTCCTTTAGGTCAAATAACTATGGAAATTGCTTTCTGAGGTTTAGTATTCCTTGTTTCCAACCTTGGCACTCCAGCCACCCAGGAAAACATAGAGGTGATAACTCAAATGCAGTTTTGAGAAAAGATGATGGTGTGCAGATTATGGATATTTTCCTCTTTTTAGCAATCAGCTTCTTGTACTGAGGTAGTGATCATATTTTTGAACAAAATTCTAGCGTGTTTTACAGAAGTAGGGCCAGAAACAATATGAGGAGCTACTGTTGAAATAAAGATAATCTGCTTAGCACATAAAAAGTTATGAGTTTCTTTTTTGTCTTCATTTATTGCTTTAGGTTGTGTATCTGGCACCACTCTGAAGAAAGTTATTAAAGTTCTCTTCTAGGAAATGTGACAAAATTACGCATTTTGAAATAGAAGATGCAGAGTTCTGTGTTTACTTCTGGAGATGCTGTGCCTGAAATCTAATAGGTTTCAAAGTTTTGATAAACTAGCAAAAAATAAAAGGAAATTTATAGTCAGAATGTGTAATCGTGGCTTTATTTTGTTTTATTGAAATTTTTGCATCTTTCTTGTAATACCTCTTTATTGTTGTTGAAATAAAAGTGTTTGAAAACAAAACAGATAGAAAAATAGAAGGAAAAATAAAAGAGACAGGGGTGATAGTTTTGAATTTCCAGCAACTCATAGAAGGGAGCATGGTATGATGTTACCCAAGTTATTCTGTCTATCGTTTCTGTTGTGTACTGTCATAAAAGATGATACATGAAATTTGTTGCAGGTTGAAGGGTGGACAAAGTAGCAAGGCAAATAGTTTGTTACTCCCAGTTATGCTCAGAACAGGGCCCTGAACTTCAGATGCTGTGCAGTGAACTTTGGCAAAGGTTGATGGTTGAAATTAAGTGAATGGCTAAACGAGCAAAGGTAGAAGACTCATGTGGAAGGCTGCATTATCTACTACATGCAGATTACTGTGCTTGATTCATGCCAGTGCTGCTGTTGTGAGTAGAGGAAAAATATTGTACCATGAGCTTTCATATGTGCTTCATTGGTCTGATAAAAGTGAGAATAAATCCTCCTGCTTAAAAAAAAATCTTAACCTATTAATTTTGCATTTTCTGGTTTTATTACTTATGGGGCTGTTTTTTCACTCCTTGTTTCAAACAGTAAGCAAGTACATTTCTTGAATTTAAGGTTATTATTTAAATAGCATGATTTCTGGATGTATATGTTTTTGAAGTTACCACTGCCTTCCTTATTTTCAGTATAGATACTAGAACCACAGCATAAACTACTAAAGTGTTAAGTGTAGTCAAAAAGGATATGCTTTGCTTGCAGTATAGTTATCGTCCACTTACCTGTCATCAAATTAGTGCAGCTATAAAGTGGACTGAGAAGTAGCAGAGTGCATATTATGCTGGTTTGCATATTTGTATCAGAGACATGTTGTTGTAACTTAACAGATGTGTTTCCCCTGAAAGGCTCAATAAAAATTGAGAACTTGGAAAGACAGAACACATGAATGCAATGGTGAAGGTTACAATACACACAACACAGTTGGAAAAATTCGGATTTGGCATTTTTTTTAATACATGTTTACTAACGTAGTGAGTGTTTGATTTATGGTATAAAAATGTTAAGGCATCTTGAAACATTTCTGGACATTCAGAGTATTGAACTTTTGAGACTCTTATATGTACAGCTATAGTTTATCAGCATCATCAGGAAAGTAACTGCTTGATTATGAATGGCAGGTATTTTGTAGAGTTAAAGAGAGTTTGACTTGGTGTTTTTGATCTCTCAAGGAACACATAATAGTGTCTTGCAATGTTAAAATATCAGGCCTGTTTTGTTTTTTTTTTAAATTCTGAAATGTGAATGTTTGTGTAAGTTGCGACATAAAATAATTTTTAATTTTATTAAGGAAGGATGGGTAGGGCTGTAAATATATAGATATGAGTATGGGCACCACTGTAGAACAGTGTTAGCTATATACTTAATATTCCAAAGCACTAATGTGTCTTCTCACCTTCAACACATTTCCAATTTGTTTTACAAGTTATCTCTCTTACCCAGGCGTATTGATGATGACAAGGGAAGGACTCATGAACTGGAGCATTCTGCTATTAAGTGTATGAGAGGAATTCTTTACTGCTACATGCGTCAGGCTGATAAGGTAAAACACTATAGTGTGGACACAAGCTCTTACTTAATTCTAAGGAATTAATTGAACTGAGAAAACTGATTTTTGTATATAGATAAACTTCAAAAGGGCAATGCAGTGTTGCCCTGCTAAGAACAGCTGCTTCGTTATTGTCAGGTTGCAGGATAGAGAAGAGAGAAGCATTTTGCAAAGTAAACTGCAGGGTATATTTGAAACTTCTTTGGGTTCCTTTTGCAGTTATCTATCCTGTTTAAACATAAAGTAATTGGGGGGGTTTAATGTCATTTTCATGCTTAAATGGAAAGATGTAGAATTTCTTCTGGCTAAGGCAGGATACTGTTTACTTGGTTATTGTAGTTGCAGTTGTTATCCTTACCTACGTGATGATTTTGATTATATTGCTTGGTTACTTTGGCAGCCACTTCCCAGTATTCTTTGAGCTTATGAGGTCTTCCTACAGTGTAGTAATAATCAGTCTCTAGTACCTAACAGACCTAAGTCAAACATGACTTTATTCTACGAGACTCTATGTGCTGGCCTCATGTAGAAGGAAGATATTTTCTAATATTATTTATTATATATGTCCAAAGCATTACTTGAATAGATGATGCTGTTTGTGACAAGAATTGCAGATGTTATATTGTATTGCTAACAAGTAAATGAGTTATGACCTAAAATATGTCAAATGTGTTCGTGGACTGGACGTGAGAACTCCACAAAACGTTATTCACTTGCTTGCTTCTGGGGCATGTACTTACATGCCATGTATGATTTGTTGGTAGAGAAGAACATGTCGTGAAGATAATGATCAGTGTTGAAAATTTTGTCAAATGTGGACCAAGTACTTGCAATGATGGTTAGAAAATTAAGTAACTGTTTATTGGAAAGCATAGCATGAGTTGAGGAAATACGGTGAAGGATCTTCTTTTGTTCATTCTTTTTTTTTTTTTTTTTTTTTTTTTTTGTGAATTTGATTTCCTTTCTGTACCCTACGGCAGCTCTCTGAGAGTGCAGATTGTTTACTCAAATGGTTTCCTGACGTCACAGACCTTGTATTTCGTGACAAGAAAAAGGAATCAAAACTGCTTTAAAACCACTGTAGTTCTTGTTTCACTCCATTATTGTTACCTTCTTGTATTAATACTTGGCTTACTGCATTCCATCTCTATTGTAAGAAATTCTGTATCATAGAGGCTCGTTCTGAGGTCCAGTGATAGTGTCCATGAATAAAAGGTAATTTTAATCTGGGTTACTATTCTTCCCATCTATAATATTTTTGTTTTCTTTTTAAGCTATCAGCTTTGCCATCTAGTATCTGTAAACATTTCAATGAATATCTGAATGTCACAAACTGTGCTCCCATGTTTTCCAGTATTTTGCCATGTTCTCTTTTATACCAGATTCTTGGTTCTTACAGCTTTTCATTTGTTACGTGATCTGCCTGTGGTGATTTCTGAACACTTTGTACATCTATAACCCAGAAGGCTTAAAATTATTAGTACTAATAACAATAGTATTTTTTTGTTTTAAAACCTTTGTCACATTGTCAAGTTGTGCAACAATAATTATTAGATTTTATGGATTGTGATTAACAAAAATTACTAAAATTCTTGTTGCTAACATAATTTTTGCACTCTGGTAAGAGCTTTAAACTAGGAATGGTGAGGGGAGGAGAGACTGCTCAACATTCAAGTGGTGATGGGGTAGGCAAGCAAAGAGTTTGAGGTGATGTGAACAGAAGGCACACAACATTAACTCAAGTGGAATTGTCCCAGGAGTAGGTGTGAAAATAAGGAGGGACCTATGGGACAGCATTATAGAATAGAAAGCTCTTCTACCCTTTCTGGGAAATCAGCATATTTGGGTGCCTCTCAGCAATGCCCTGCATTAATGCATGCAGCATGGGGAATTAAAAGGAGGAATTAGAACTATGTGCAGCTCCAGGGCTGTCATGGGATCACAGCTGTGTGATAGGATAGCTCAGGTGACTGGAACACTCTGGATGGATAAGTACAAGGCAGGAAAGTGAGGGGGGGAGTTGCCCCATATGTGAGAAAATAGTTGGAATTCATGGTCCTCTGCTAGGGAAAGATGGTGAGGCAGCTGAGAGCTCATGGGTCAGAATTCTGTATGTATATTTCAGACCTGTGAATTTAAAGTAGGAATGATATGTTTTCTACCGAGATTTCAGCACCAGCAAAATGAGGTGGTGTTTGTCCAGAAGAAGAAAGTGACTATAGATATATAGTTTTTTTGTCTATCTATTACAGATCAGATAGATGCGTTGAATATTTATATACTTTATGTATACTTTAAGTATATATTCTGGTAAGTTTCCGTAACTGTTTTTTATGAATTCTGTATAGTGGTCATAGCAATGGATTTTGAGATAACTTAGTTACATAGTGAATTTGTGTACTGAAATTATTGAGACTGATTTATGTTTTGCCTTTAAATTCACCTTTAGGTTCAGCAATTTAAGCAAGACCCCAAACCATCTGGATGTCTTCATTCTGTTTTCAGTGCACACACTGGAGACGAGGTCTTCTCCCATGAGGAGTACGGCCACCTTCAGGTAAAATATGCATGCGCATGTAAGTGAAAGTTTGGATGATTTTAAGTAATGTTACTATTGACTCCATTCTTTCACAATGCAGCTGTCTCTGTTTAGATTTGTGTTAAATGTCTTGTACTTGATAAAACTGAAAATCCTTCTGCACCTTTTGGTGAAAAAGACTTTAAAATACAACTCGGTGGTATGTTTTGGTCAGAAGGTACTGAAATAGCTGCGGGATTTGTGGAGGTAGATGGTTGGTTATGAAGTTGCTATTTTTGAGAGCAGCAGATGACTGTCAATAAAGAATCCTGGCACAAAAATGTTGAAAAAGTAAAGCAAAAGATGTAGTGTAATCTTCCATTGAATATTACATTTTTTATTAACATTTACGGCTTTATTTTCCATAAGTCTGAGTAATTTTCATTCATAGTAAAGATTTAATATACGGTTAACAGCTTTGTCTGGTTACAAGTTGTTGTTCACTATTTTGTGTAGTGGTTCCTGATCAGATTCATTGTATAATTGATTGTCTTACTGGCTTTCAATTTCCAAAGCGTTGGTTTGCTCTTTTTTTCTCCTTCAGAAGGGTACCTTCAGACCCTTTTTTGCATTCATGACCTTGTTATTTTGCATTCCATAATTCTGCATACTCCTTTTAGTTCAGAAATTGCTAGTGAAATTATTCAGAAGTGACAGTAGGTTGATAATTATTTAATTTTATAGTGACATCACTTAAATAGTTTGCACAGTAAATGTACTGAGAAAAAAAAATTGTGGGGTTATCCTAAGTTAGCATTTTGAACTTTTATGTGAAGCTTCCTGAAAATACATGTTTTCTGTCTGAAGGAGGAGACAATAATTTTGGGACCTGGGGAGCACTGAGTGATAGTTCGAAGTCTCATGTGTTTTGTGGCAGCCCAACCCTTCCCATAAACGTGAATGCACATTCTCTTCTGTCATCAGCAAATCTCAAAAAATAGAGCCATTTCAGCTTGGTGGAGACAACAGCAAACAGAGTAACTGAGGTGGTTCAGTTGGGAAGAATGAAGTCCAGTTGGCCTGCTGTTATTGCTGTACTTGGTGCTTTTCAAATTGTATGAAGAAATTGGAGTCAGTGGTCTTTAAATCTTTTGGAATTTTTAGAATTGGGATTTTGTTCTTAATCTGTGAGAATCCAATTTTCTGTTCTAGATATTTTCTCTGGATTTCATATGCTGAGATTGTGGTTTTATAGCTCATTGATGCAACTTGTTGTTATAAACATACTTTTCCTATTGGACAAATTCTCAATTATACTAGAATTCTGTGTGATGAAAGCAGTTTTCTTTGATGAATAAATAGATATTATGGTGCTCATCTGTACAGCTGCTAAAGGTGATTACTGTTAATAATAAATGCTGTATACAGCTACAAAAGAAAACAGTTTTCACAAATATAACCGTATTTGAATGTTGTAATTATACTTCTGTCAATTGATAATGCTAAAATTCCAGTTATGGATAAAGTTACTTGCTTTTTAGGTATCACAGAATCATAGAATTGTTAGGGTTGAACCAAATATGCTGTGTACCATTCAATATGCTACTTGCCTTCTTGTTGCTCTGCTTGCTAATAAATTGTGAAAACAGCTTGTGACTGAAGTGATTGCATGTGGGTCAGAGCCTAAGCGCAAACATTTCAATATCATAGTTTCAAATAATTTAAAAAATTATACTGCAGCAGCAGTTTTATAAGATAGTGCCTGTTTGTGGGATTTCTTCTTGTCAATTGTTTCCACATCATTATGTCTATGATACTGATAGACTGGGATAATATTTTTGAAGAATCAAAACTGTGTTATAGTGGGACCATTTCTGTTCCTAAGTTGTACCACATTTACCTTGCTTATGTGACTCCAATAAACGTAAAGTTAATTATAGTTTGTTTTCTGTCTTTAATTACTTCAGATAAATGCTGTGTCATTGTTTCTCCTCTATTTGGTTGAGATGATCTCTTCAGGGCTACAGGTCATCTACAACACAGATGAGGTATGAATAGATTTCTGATGCTAAAACACGTGCTCTATTAAGTTGTTTGGGTTTTTTTTTTCTTGATTTTAACTGTAAAATAATTGTTTTGGACATACACTGCAGATACTCTCCCCTTTTTAATGGAAGTCAGAGCAGATGAAAGGAGCCAATGGATAGTGAAATAAATTAATAGCTAATGAAGTGTTAGATATGGAAAGAGTGAATATAAAATGACATTGAAAACTTTCATAGTTCCCTGCTATTTCTGCAAGGTACAGGGTGAAGATTTAAAAGATCTATTAGGATGGTTAACTTCTAGTTGTTTTTTTCATGTTTCTTCTTATTTCAGCCTGTCAGTCAGTGCATTCTGTCCAGTGGAATTTCAATATAATAAATAATAGGATTAATTTTCTGGAGAGCTGAAGCACTTTCTTCAAATACATATGAACCTATGGGTGTGTTAAGAAGTTTTCTTGTAATTGAAAATAATACAGTTTTATATTGTGGTAAGAGATGTTTGTAAGATTGTTAATTGTCCTCTAAATAAAATGATAATAGCTACCATGGCCTTGGCTCAAGGACTAGTCATGTCAGGAAAGTCTGCTGTCCTGCTCTAAAATGAGGTTTTGCTTTGAGGCAGGAACAGAAAGTACAGGATTTTTGTTGTCCTTTTCCCTTCCCCTTCCACTTCCTCTTCTGCTTCTGCTGCCACTTCCCCTCTTCCTCTCTCCCCACTGTTTTCTTAATCTGAAGTTGTTTGAGTTTACTCTGGTCTGTTTAGTCATCACTGCTGTATTGCCTTAAAAAGCTTAAATGCACTTAAAGTACTAACATATTTTAAAACTGATATTTTTCCAGTAGTAGTGTATTTGCATTATATTTTCTGAAATATACATTTTCATTAATGTTTTTTCTTTAGATAATGTCCTGGGTTTAGCTGTAACAGTTACTTTTCTCCTTAGTAGCTCGTGCAGTGCTGTGGTTTTGACTTCAGTCTGAGAAAAGTGCGATAACACACTGATGTTTTGAGTTGTTGCTAAGTAATGTTTATCCTGATCAAGGAATTTTCAGTCTCATGCTTGGCCAGTGAGGAGGGGCACAAGAAGCTGAGAGGAAGCAGAGACAGGACATCTGACCCAAACTAGCCAAAGGGGTATTCCATACCACAGCACATCATGCCCGCTATATAAACTGGGGGAGTTACCTGGGGGGCCCACATCACTGCTAGGGTCAGGCTGGATATCAATTGGCAGGTGATGAGCAATTGTATGGGGCATCACTTGTGTTTATTGTTTTCTTTTCTGTTTCCTCTTTTAGTTTTATATTCTCTCCCCTTGTTATTTCCCTTATTATTATTGTTGGTGGTAGTAGTAGTGGTTTTGTGTGGTACCTTAGTTACTGGACTGTTGTTATCTCAACCCGTGGGATTTACATTCTTCTGATTCTCCTCCCCATCCCTCCAGAAGCAGGAGGGAAGAAGGGGAAGGAGTGAGCTAGCGGCTGCATGATTCTGAGTTAGTGGCTGAGCTTAAACCACAACAGATAAGGAGAAAACTAAGTGATGCAACTTGTCTCCTTTCTTGCTTAGTTAGATTATATGATAGGTCTATATTATTCTCTTTGAATTGCTTTTATGTGTGTGGGGGACAAATGCATATGATGATGTTTTTACTTAGCTTGACTTCTAATTTATATTATCCTCCAGATGTTTGCATGTCATAACAGAATCCGCAGAAACAGTGTGTGTGCATTGACTCTCCAGTCAGTGGGTGTTCTCTACTTCAATGTCAGGATGTAGTTTTCGTTGCAACTTTGGCCTAGAAATCTGTGGACTATGAAGGTTTACACTAAGATTATCTTACCCCAGACCTGTATATTCTGATAGTCTCTGTATAGCTTCAACAGTTCCATATATTCTCAGATCTTATTAGCACCACATAATTATGGTATTTCCAAGTTTTCCTGTGTGTCTAGATAATATGCAGGATTGTGGCGCTGACAGCCCCATGGGTGTGCCAACCTGCTACCCAAGTGTCAAGTTGGATGTATTTAGTGTCTTTCCTTTTGTAGAGAGGGTTTTGAACCAGGGCTAGTGAAGTGGAAGGTACTGGCAGATGGTTGATATTTGGCAGGCTGTCTGTATGGATATGTTTGCACACAGAACTCTTGGTTTCAAATGATGCAGTCATTGTATACCAGGTTCCTTGATGTCAGACATGGCAGCTGTGAGTGTGTTAGCATCTAGTTGCATGTGTTTGCAGTTGGAAATTGAATTTAATTTCATCTTTGCAGCCATAACAAAGAGAATAGTATTTGATTGTGCAAGTGAATGAATTTGAGAGCAGTTAGCTATGCATAAAACAGAGTGGCACTAGTAGTTGCAGTCATTCATGTTGCCCGTGTATTCTTTATTACACCTTGCTCTCCACATGCTTGGTTTCTGGATAAATTAGCTTAACACACAGAATCCATAATTTCTGTAAGTGCTTTATCATTGACTTGGTTATAGTATTTACATGCCAATGATATGAATAGTTGTTTTCTGAAGATTTTGCTTTGCAACCAGTTATCTGGTACAGTTTTTTTTCCTGTAAATCTGCTGTTTGGAAGCCCTTAGTCTCATAGAATATCTGTAATTAGCTATTTTTTGTCTTGTGTTCTGAACGTCATCACTGGTAGAAAGTCATTGGTAAGATTATGTATTTCTGTGTAGTGGTCCTTGCTTCTTCATTTAGCTGATACATCTGAATTTCAGTTATTGATAGATGTAGTAGAAGCCCCCACTCTTAATCACTGTGTATTCTAGCTTTATTCAGAAAGAGTTCATTTTAATGCAACCAGGTGCTAAATTACAGGCATGAATACTAGTGGGCATCTATAAAGAGTGGGGCTTTTTCCTAGAAAATGCTAGCTGTGAAAAGAGTTAGTGTACATAATATTGCACATGAGCACAGCAGAGTGAAATTTTAGCAGACACATGTAATAAATAGAGGCAAAAGTAAGAACAGAATTACATGTATCACTGATGGATTGCTATTAGCATAAAGAGTGTGTCTGAAATAGTAACTTTTTAAGATTTACAGAAAAATTGAGAGAAAAGGACAAAACAGGTAGGTATACAGGTAAATTAAGATTAAAACAAATAACTTTCAGTAAAAATTTGATTTTTATCTCACAGCTCATTAAGAAAAATTAAGTATCACTGGACTGTACTTACGTGGTTTGTCCTCTGTAGATCATAGAATCATAAAATGGTTCCACCCCTCTGCCGTGGGCAGGGTTGCCTTACACTAGACATGTCACCGAAGGCCCTGCCCAGCCTGGCCTGAAACACTGCCAGGGATGTGGAGTATTTAACCACTTCTTTGGGCAACCTGTGCCAGTGCCTCACCACCCTCACAGTAAAGAACTTCTTCCTAATATATAACCCGAACTTCCCCTGATTAAGTTTAAGCCCATTACCCCTTGTCCTATCACTACAGTCCCTGATGAATTCCTCTTCCAGCATCCTTGTAGGCCCCTTTCAGATATTGGAAGGCTGCTGTGAGATCTCCATGCAGATTTTCTTTAGGCTGAAGCTCCAACTTTTTTAGCCTGTCGTCTTACGGGAAGTGCTCTAAACCTCATGGTCCTCCTCTGGATGATCTCCAACACCTCCATGTTCTTCTTATGTTGGGAGTACCAAAACTGCACAGTGTACTCCAAGTGAGGTCTCACGAGAGCAATATGACTGTGTTTATAGCCATTGTAGTATTCTCTTTTCCCACAGAATTGTGGATGAACCAGTGTAAATGTTGTATTTGTGGTTAAATTTCCTGTAAGTTCTGTGTAAAAATTAATCATCAATTTAACTTTTCTACAAAGAAGCTACTCTGAATGTCTCAACAGTGTAAATGAATAAAAGGTATCTGCTTAAATAAGTCTCCAGCTGTAGTTAAATACACCTTAAATTCTTTAAAATATTCTTTAATATTTTAGTATTCAGTTGAAACATGTTGATCCAAGATATTTTAATTATAAATTGATTCAGAGTTTTATTTATAAAGGAGTATGTTTTAATTTGCATAAGTATGTATTGTCTTGAGCTAATATAATAAAAGTTTCGCAGATCATTTATCTTAAAATTAATTACAAAACAGCACCAAGATTCCTGTGTCCTATTCTTGTAGGATTCAAATTTTTTTGCCATCTGGTGTTTTTTAGGACAGATCTTTTTTAATAGATCAAAATGCCATCTTCTTGGAGCTGTTCAAGTGTATGTGTTGAATATGAAATTATTTTTATCCCAGGCTTTGTAGGAACTTTTGCATAAATCTCAGTATCACCTGATTTGAACAGCTTTTAGTATTTAGTGATTAAAACCTGGTTTTAAAGGAATGTCTGAAATGGGGAACATCAGTCTTCAGGGGAAAAAATGGAAGGCACATTATGATGGCTGAGGAAAAACAACTTTGTCTTTTTTGTGGAAAAAATTAAAAAAAAAGCCAAAACCAAACAAACCCCCCAAATAGAAGAAATTATATTTTCAGTTTCCTTCAGTCACTTTTGCTTGCTTGCTTTCTTTTCCATAGGTTTCCTTCATTCAAAATCTTGTCTTTTGTGTGGAAAGAGCCTATCGTGTGCCAGATTTTGGTGTCTGGGAAAGAGGAAGTAAATACAACAATGGTAGTCCAGAGCTGCATTCGAGGTATGTGAGCAAATGTAGTTCTTTCAGTCAAAGCAAGTAAATGTGATTTGAACAAAAAGAATTCATGGGATGAGTTAAAAATAGTTACTCATTAAAATACTGCTTGAGATAAATTAAGGTTCTCTAAAGACTAAGAGATGTATTTTGGGAAACTGTGAAGCATAATTTCATCATCCTATGCATGCTGAAATAACTACATAGATGCTTACCTATTTGAATATTCAAATCCCAATAATTATGTGCAGCTGCATGCATGTTATTGTAAAAATTGTATTCAGAACAGTTCAGAGTCTTGAAGCATGTGCAGTAGATTGTATACACAAAAACATTTAGAAATATCTTGGTTTAAGGTGTTGAATTACAAGTCTAAATTTTCTCATCTCCACCATGCTGGAAGGAATATGATGAACACTGGAGGATAGCCTTTTCTGCAAGTTCTATTCCAGGTTCTTCAGATGCTACAAGTAGCTGGGTGTTCTGACTCCTGTCCCGTGAGACATTTAGGAATGTTCTTAACACTAAAGTGTTAATGTTAATTACTAATGTAACACATTAGAGTGGTCCAGTTCAGTGAAATTGCTCACACATACTCTATCTTGAAGGATCAAATCTCTAATCTGACAACTTGTTAACTATTGTTTTCTTCACACTTTGACATCTGAGTTTTCGTTATTCATAAAATGGCTATATTGCATATTTTAGGGTTTTTAAAACATTATTGGTCATCATAATATCACTGGCTTGCAAATAGTACACATGTATTTCTTACAATCATACAACAGTTAGGGTTGGAAAGGACCTTAGGATCATCTAGTCCCAAAACCCCTGCCATGGGCAGGGACACCTGACACTAAACCATGTCACCCAAGGCTCTGTCCAAACTCATAGTTGGCACAGAGGTGAGACTGACTGGTCTGTAGTTCCCTGGTCATCCATTTTCCCCTTACTGAAAATGGCGGTTATATTTTGCTTTTTCCAGTCATCGGGAACTTTACCTGACTGCCATGATTATTCAAATATGATAGACAGTGACTCAGCAACTTCATTTTTCCCAGGGAAGTTGTGAATGCTCCATCCCTGGCGGTGTTCAAGGCTAGGTTGGACGAAGCCTTAGGTGGCATGGGTTAGTGTGAGGTGTTCCTGCCCATGGCAGGGGGTTTGGAACTAGATGATCTTACGGTCCTTTCCAACTGTAACTATTCTTTGATTCTATGGTTAAACTTTCTAAGGTTTGTATCAGTCTACCTCACAAGTATGTCAAGGTCCCTCTGGATGGCATTCCTTCCCTCAAGGGTATCAACTGAACCACACAGCTTGGTGTCATCCGCAAAATTGCTGAGGGCGCACTCAGTCCCGCTGTCCATGTCACCGACAAAGATGTTGAACAAGACCTGTCCCAACACTGATCCCTGAGGGACACCACTCGTTACTAGTCTCCAGCCGGATATTGAGCTATTGATCACAACTCTTTGTGTGTGGCCATCCAGCCAGTTCTTTATCCACCGAGTGGTCCACCCATCAAATTGAGGTCTTTCCAATTTAGAGACAAGGATGTCGAGTGGGACAGTGTTGAACGCTTTGCATAAGTCCATGTAGATGACATCAACTGCTCTACTCCGTCCATCAGTTCTGTAGCCCCATCATAGAAGGCCACCAAATTGGTCAGGCAGGATTTCCCCTTAGTGAAGCCATGCTGGCTGTCACCAACCACCTTGTTGCTTTTCATGTGCCTTAGCATGCCTTCCAGGAGAATCTGCTCCAAAATTTTGCCAGGCATGGAGGTAAGACTGTCTGGTCTGTAATTCCCCGGGTCATCCATTTTCCCCTTCTTGATAATGGAGGTTCTGTTTCCCTTTTTGCAGTCATCGAGAACTTCACCTGACTGCCATGATTTTTCAAATATGATGGACAGTGGCTTAGCAACTTCATTTGCCAGCTCCTTCGGGACCCGCGGATGGATTTCATCAGGTCTCATGGACTTGTGTATGTCTAGGTTTTTAAGATGGCCTTGAACCAGATCCTCTCCTACAGAGGGCCTAAGGTCATCATTCTCACAGTCCCTACATCTGCCTACCAAGATTTGGGTGGTGCAGTCAGAGCCTTTACCAGGGAAGACTGAGGCAAGGAAGTCATTAAGAACCTCAGCCTTCTCCAGATCCAGGGTAGCCAATTCTCCTGATAACTTCCAGAGGGGGCCCACGTTGTCCCTAGTCTTTTGTTTGCAATGTAACTATAGAATCCCTTCCTGTTACCTTTCACATCTCTAGCCAAGTTTAATTCTAACTGGGCCTTATTTTTTCTAAGCTGGTCCATAGCTTCCCGGACAACATCCCTGTATTCTTCTCAGCCTGCCTATCCTTGCTTCCACCTTTTATAAGCCTCTTTTTAACTTCGAAGTTTACTCAGCAGCTCCTTATCCATTCTAGTAGGTCTCCTGGCCCTCCTGCTGCCCTTCCTTCTAGTTGGGATGCAATACTCCTGAGCTTGTAGCAGGTGATCCTTGAATATCAACCAACAGTTTTGGGCCATCCTGCCCTCTAGGGCTATATCCCATGGAACCTTACTAAGCAGGTTCCTGATGAGGCCGAAGTCTGCTCTCTTGAAGCCCAGAGCAGTGAGCTTGTTGCACACTCTTCTCACTGTCCTGAGGATCTCGAACTTGACCATCTTATGATTGCTACAGCCAAGGCTGACCTGGAGCGTTGTCAGATTTCCAACCAACCCTTCCCTATTGGTGAGCACGAGGGCATGGCAGCATTCCTTGTCGGCTCGTCTATTACTTGCAGAACGAATTTGTCTTCCACACAATCGAGGAACCTCCTGGATTGCTTGTGCTGGGCCGCCCCGTCCCTCCAACAAATATCAGGGTGGTTGAATTCCCCCATGAGAGCAAGAGCCTGTGAGTGTGAGGCTGCTCCTATTTGTCTATAGAGCACTTCATCCACAGAGTCCTCTTGATCAGGCGGTCTGTAACAGATCCCCACTGTAATGTCTCCTATAGCTCTTCTCCCTTTAACCCTGTCCCACAAACTCTCTGTTGACTGATCGCGCATCCCCAGATAGAGTTCCATACTTTCCAGCCTATCACTGACATAAACAGCAACTCCCCCTCCCCATCTGCTGAGCCTGTCTTTTCTAAAGGGCCTGTAACCTTCCATTCCAACACTCCAATCAATAAGAGCCATCCCACCATGTTTCTGTGGTAGTTATTGTATCCCTGCAGATGTGCACACATCTCTAATTCCTCTTGTCTGTTCCCCATGCTACGGGCGTTTGTATAGAGGCATCTGAGCTGAGTTCCAAATGAAGCCGGCTCATTGACTGGAGCAGCTAGAATATCTCTACATTGCTACATTCCAGTCATTGTTGCTGTCAGCTGAACCTCTGTTCTCATTTCAGAATGAAATACTTTTTCGTAGTACATATACAGGCATGCATTTTAACTTGCAGACATAATTATGTGATTGCAGGAAAACCATTAATGGCTATGGACACCTCACACATGTCATAGACCATGCCTGTGGTCTGGCAAAATCTTGAAGCAGATTCTTCTGGAAGGCATGCTAAGGCGCTTGAAAAACACCATTGTGCTTGGTGACCGCCAGCATGGCTTCACTAAGGGGAAATCCGTGGCCCATGGGACCTGATGAAATCCATCTGCAGGTCCTGAAGGAGCTGGCGAATGAAGTTGCTAAGCCACTGTCCATCATATTTGAAAAATCATGGCAGTCAGGTGAAGTTCCTGATGACTGGAAAAAGGGAAATGTAACCCTCATTTTCAAGAATGGGAAAATGGATGACCTGGAGAATTACAGACCAGTCAGTCTTACCTCCATGCCTGGCAAAATCTTGGAACAGATTCTGCTGGAAAGCATACTAAGGCACATGAAAAACAAGGAGGTGGTTGGTGACAGCCAGCATGGCTTCAGTAAGGGGAAATCCTGCCTGACCAATTTGGTGGCCTTCTATGATGGGGCTATGAAACTGATGGACAGGGGTAGAGCAGTTGACGTCATCTATCTGGACTCATGCAAAGCATTTGACACTGTCCCGCATGATATCAGTTTGATAGATGGAACCCTCAGTGGATAAAGAACTGGCTGGATGGCCGCATGCAAAGACTTGTGGTCAATGGCTCAATGTCCAGGTGGAGACCAGTAACGAGTGGTGTCCCTCAGGGGTCGGTGTTGGGACCGGTCTTGTTCAACATCTTTGTCAGTGACATGGACACGGGGATTGAATGCGCTATCAGCAGGTTTGCTGATGACACCAAGCTGTGTGGTTCGGTTGATACACTGGAGGGAAGGAATGCTATCCAGAGGGACCGCGACATGCTTGTGAAGTGGACTGATACCAACCTTATGAAGTTTAACCATGCCAAGTGCAAGGTCCTAAACATGGGTCGAAGCAATTCCAGGCACAGCTACAGGTTGAGCAAAGAAGAAATTCAGAGCAGCCCTGCAGAGAAGTTCTTGGGGGTATTGGTCGATGAGAAAATGAACATGAGCCGGCAGTGTGCGCTCGCAGCCCAGAAAGCCAACCGTATTCTGAGCTGCATCAAGAGGAGCGTGACCAGCAGGTCGAAGGAGGTGATCCTGCCCCTCTACTCTGCTCTTGTGAGACCTCACTTGGAGTACTTTATGCAGTTTTTGTGTCCTCAGCATAAAAAGGCCATGGAACTGTTGGAACAAGTCCAGAGGAGGGCCACAAGGAATATCAGGGGAGTGGAGCACCTCCCGTATGAAGACAGGCTGAGAAAGTTGGGGCTGTTCAGCCTGGAGAAGAGAAGGCTGCGTGGAGACCTCATAGCAGCCTTTCAGTATCTGAAAAGGACCTATAAGGATGCTGGTGAGGGACTCTTCATTAGGGGCTGTAGTGATAGGACAAGGGGTAATGGGTTAAAACTTAAACAGGGGAAATTTAGATTGGATATAAGGAAGAAGTTCTTTACTGTTAGCGTGGTGAGGGACTGGAATGGGTTGCCCAGGGAGGTTGTGAATGCTCCATCCCTGGTAGGTGTTCAAGAGCAGGTTGGACAGAGCCTTGGGTGAAATGGTTTAGTGTGAGGTGTACCTGCCCTTGGCAGGTGGGTTGGAACTAGATGATCTTAAGGTCCTTTCCAGCCGTAACTATTCTATGATTCTGTGTCACCGAAGGACCTGTCCAACCTGGCCTTGCACAGTGCCAGGTATGGAGTATTTAACTACTTCTTTGGGCAACCTGTGCCAGTGCCTCACCACCCTCACAGTAAGAACTTCTTCCATATATCTAACCTGAACTTCCCCTGTGTAAATTTAAACCCATTACCCCTTCTCCTGTCACTGCAGTCATCTCCAGGGAGTACAGTCTCATGAAGAGCCTCTCTCCAGCGCCCTTGTAGCCCCCCTTCAGATATTGGAAGTCTGCTATGAAGTCTCCACACAGGTTTTCTTCAGGCTGAACAGCTCCCAGTTTTTCAGCCTGTCTTTGTACGAAAGGTGCTCTATGCCCCCTTATCATCCTCGTGGCCCTCCTTCTGGACAATCTCCAACATTTCCATGTCTTATGTTGGGGACACTAGAACTGCACAGTGTACTCCAAGTGGGTTCTCATGAGAGCAGAGGCAATATCATCTTCAACCTGCTGGTAACGCTTCTTTTGATGCAGCCGAGCACATGGTTGGTTTCTGGGCTGCAAGCTCACACTGAAGCCAGCCTATTTTCAGTTTCTTGTGGATCAACACCCCTAAGTCCTTCTCCTCAGGGCTGCTCTGGATCACTTTTCTGCCCAACCTGTAGCTGTGTCTGGGATTTCCCCAACCTAGGTGTAGGACCTTGCGCTTTGCTTTGTTGAACTTCATGAGGTTGGCTCTGGCCCACCTCTCAAGTGTGTCAAGGTCCCTCTGGATCCCTTCCCTCCACTGTATCAACTGCACCACACATCTTGGTGTGGTTGACAGACTTGCTGAGGATACAGCAGTCCCAGTCTCCATGTTGCTGACAAAGCTGTTTAACAGGATCGATCCCTACTCTGACCTCTGAGGAACACCGCTCATCACGGTCCCCATATGGATGTTGAGCTGTTGACTGCAACTCTGTATGCAGCTTGTGTCTCCTGTTGTTTGCAGCATTCTAGTTATTCAATATGTGAATTTCCTTCAGGGAAAACTGAACATTTTTTAAGTAGATGGGAATGGGCATAGTTTTGTCTTAATCTAGACTGACATTTACTGTTGGGTTTTCTAATGGTGAAATATTATGAGGTGGACTGAAACAATATAACAGGTCATTGATCTGGCACAAAAGAAAGTCCTACGAAGTAGCCTTTGGTTATCAAAAACAGGTATTGCCCCTATTTATCTTTCCTTGTGTGCTAGTTGATACTCTGCTTCACTGTAGGAAGCCAGCAGACAATTTCCCTTGTTATCATAAATCAGAAAAAATCAAAGAGGGCCTCATCAGCGTTTTTGAACGCTTTCAGGGATCGTGATTCTACCACTTCCCTGGGCAGCCTGTTCCAGTACCTGACCATCCTTTTGGTGAAGAAATTTTTCCTAATATTGCATCTAAACCTCCCTTGGCACACCTTGAGGCTGTTTCGTCTTGTCCTAGCACTTCTTACTTGGGAGAAGAGACTGATACCCACCTCACTGCAACCTCCTTTTCAGGTAAATGTAGAGGATTATTAGGTCCTCCTAGAGCCTTCATTTCTCCAGACTAAACACCCCCAGTTTCCACAGCCATTCCTGATAAGACTTACTCTCCAGACCCTTCACCAGCTCTGTTGCCCTTCTCTGGACCTGCTCCAGCACCTCAATGTCTTTCTTCTAATGAGGTGTCCAGAGCTGAACGCAGTAGTCAAGGTGAAGCCCCAGCAGATCCCAGTACAGAAGGATGATCACTTCCCTGGCCCTGCTGGCTGTGCTGTTTCTGATACAGGCCAGGATGCTGTTGGCCTTCTTGGCTGCCTGGGCACGCTGCAGGCTCATGTTCAGCTCCATCAGTCAGCACTCCCTGGTCCTTTTCCGTGAGCAACTTTCCAGTCACTCTTCCCCAAGCCTGTAGCATTTCATGGGGTTGTTGTGACCCAAATGCAGGACCTAGCACTTTGATTGAACCTCATACCACTGGCCACTGAGAATCGATCCAGCCTGTGTAGATCCCTCTGCAGAGCCTTCCTATTCTTCAGCAAATCAACAAATCCCAGCCAACTTGGTGTCATCTGCAGATTTACTGAGGATGCACTTGATCCCCTCATCCAGATCATCAAAGAAGATATTAAACAAAAGCTGAGCCCTGAGGGATACTGCTAGTGACCAGTCTTAAACTAGTTGTGATACCATTTACCACCACTCTTTGAGTTCGCTCATCCAGCCGGTTTCCAACCCAGTGAAGAATCCTCATATTCAGGCCATGAGCAGCCAGTTTTTCCAGTAGAACACTGTGGGAGACAGTGTGAAATGCTTTACTTAAATCCAAATAGACAATGTCTACAGCCTTTACCTCATCAACCAGGCAGGTCACCTTATCAGGGACGGATATCAGGTTAGTCAAGCAGGACCTGCCCTTCATGAACCCATGCTGGCTGAGCCTGATAGCTCTGTTTTCCCACACGTGCTTTATGATCTCACTTAGGATCAACTGCTCCATGACCTTCCTTGGCACTGAGGTCAGGCTGACAGGCTTGTAATTCTCAGGGTCTTCCTTTCTGCCCTTTTTGTAGAGAGGTGTCACACTGGCCAACCTCTAATCCCCTGGGACCTGCCCATGAGACCAGGACTGCTGTTACATGATGGAGAGTGGCTTAGCAAACTTCTCTGTCTGCTCCTTCAGCACTCTTGGGTGTAACTCATCCAGCCCCATAGACGTACATATGTCTAAGTGGAGCAGGAGGTCTCTAACCATTTCTTCCTGAACTATGGGGACTTCAGTCAGCTTGCTGTGTCTGCCGTCCAGCTCAGGGGACTGAGTACCCTGAGAATGGCTGGTGTGGCTATTAAAGACTGAGGCAAAAGTGGCATTAAGTACCTCAGTCTTTTCCTCATTCTCCATTACTAGGTTTCCCCTGGTATCCAGTAGAGGATCGAGGTTCTCCTTGGCCCTCCTTTTATTGCTAATGTATTTGAAAAAGCATTTTTTATTATCTTTTACAGCAGTGGCCAGATTTAGTTTCATCTGTGCCTTTGCCTTTTTAACATTCCCTCTATATAACATAACAACATCCTTTTACATTTAATGGGGTGACTAGCCCTTCTTCCACAGGTGATAAACTCTCTTTTCCTGAGTTCCAGCACTGTCTTTCTGTTCAGGCAGGCTGGTGGTCTTCCCTGCTGGTTTGATTTTTGGCACATAGGGACCCCCTGCTCCTGCACCTTAAGGATTTAATTCTTGAAGAGTGTCCAGCCTACCTGGACCCCGTTGTTCTTCAGTAATGTTTCCCAAGGAATTCTGACAGCCAGCATCCTGACCAAGCCAAAGTTAGACCTCCAGAAGTCTAAGGTGCAGGTTTTGCTCATCCTCTTCCTGACTTCTCCAAGGATTGAAAATTCAGTCATTTTCTGTTGCCCAAGCCAGCCTCCCAACTATCGCTTCACCCACCTTCCTTCTCTGTTTGTGAACAGTATATCTATCCACACACCTCCCCTAGTTTGCTCACTCACTGGTTGAGTCAGGAAGTTACCTTCCACACCCTCCAAAAACCTCCTGGACTGTTTCTTTTCTGCTGTGTTGTGCTTCCAGCAGACATGTGAGAGGTTAAAGTCCCCCATGAGAACAAGAGCAAGCGATTTATGAAATTTCTCCCAACTGTTTGAAGAACACTTCATCTGTAGCTTCATCCTGGCTGGGTGGTCTATAACAGACTCCTACCAGGGTATTAGCTGGGTTGGCCTCCCTCTTGATCAAGCATTCAGCCTTCTCACAACATTGAGTTCAAGGCAGTCTATACACTCCCTGACATACAACGCAACCCCACCATCTCTTTTTCCTGGCCTGTCCGTTCTGAAGAGCCTGTAGCCATCTACTGTAGCACTCCAATCATGTGAATCATCCCACTGCGTTTCTGTGATGGCAGTTGTGTCTTGTTGCGCTGCTGTACAGTGGCTTCCATCTCCTCCTTGTTGCCTATGCTGCAGACATTGGCACAGATGCCTTTTAGTTGCCCTGTGAACCTGGACTCCGACAGCAGTGGCACAGTACTTGATGGCTTATGTCTAGTGAGCCTGGTGTTACCCCTTCCCCCTTCAAACATAGTTTAAAGCTCTGTCTCTAAGCTCTGATAGTTCCTGGGCTAGAATCCTTTTCCCCCTTTGGGACAGGCATACCCCATCTGCCACCAGCATGCCTGATGCTGTGTAAAACTGACCAGTAGTCAAAGCACCCAAATTCTGGTACTGACAGCAGTTGCGGAGCCAGGAATTAATTAAATTGATTTTTCTGATGTAACCATTGCCATTATTTGCAACTGGCAGGAGGGATGACAACACTGCTTGGGCTCCTGAACACTGAACCAGTCACGTGAATTCCGTGAAGTTCTTCTTGCATCCCCTCAGGCTTCTTGATTTCTACCTTGCCCACCTGGAAGATGAATAAAGGATAGTAGTCACAGGGCTTAACCAAATAAGTGAGTTTTCTGATGATGCTCCTCACTCCAGCCTTGGAAGGCAGCAGCCTTCTCTGTGAGTGTGATCAGGCTGGCATATGGGACCCGCTGTTCCCCTTGGGGTGGAGTCACCAATCACCACCACCACTTTTTTTTTTTTTTTTTTTTTTTTTTTTTTTTTTTTTTTTTTTGGTGTACATCTGGTCCTAATATGAGGTGTTCTCTGACTTTCCTGTGGGAACTCTTCTAACTTAGAGGATCCATTATCATCACCTTCCTCACTTTCCTGATCCTGAAGTACTAGGGCCTAGTATCTATTGTAAAGGAGTACTAGGGAGTGTGACATGAGCTGGAGCGTAATACGCTGTCTACTCCAAGGAGTAACCCATTTCCGACCTCCCTTGTCTAATAGATTTCTTCCATCTGCCTGCTAGCAAGAAGGTAGGGGATCCTGAAGTTCTTTTGTGTCGGGAAGCTGGCTTGCTACTGTCAGGGATGGTAGGGTGTGGGTCCACTAGTCAGGCTCCTCCTTGGATTCCCTCATGGCCCTTAGCTGTTCCACCTGCTCACTTAGCTCTGACACCGTACAGAGCAAATCATCAGCCTGCTGACGTCTTAGGCTGCCACCATCTAACATTGCCAACAGGCTCTGGCACTAACTACAGCCAGACACCAGGGCAATTACATGTTTTATATGGGACCTCTGTCTGGGTCGCCATGTCGTTCCTGGCCAGCAGAGAAGACTTAGTTTGCTTTGCTTTCTGTCAAGAGAATGCCATCTTAGAGAACTTACTTGATGACCACTGGCTGAGGTCACCTCTGCAGCCTGCTGGGCTACTGAACCCTTTCCACTCACCTGCCGGTGCCAGCTGCCGCACCGTGCTCCATTCACTGTGCTCCCAAGGATGATATTTTACCCACTCCAGGATGGTGTCGCCCCCCCGTGAGTCAGCTGCTTGCATCAGCAGAGCTGACATCTCCTGGGTAAGTCCTGACAAAGACTTGAGGCTCCTCTGGTGGCTATTGCTGTTCAGGGTCGAGACTCCTGGATGCTGTGTTTTCCTCATGCTCCGCTGCTGAAAGCTTAAAAAGATGTATTTAGATATTTTTGAGGAAAGCCCTGGGTACACTGTAATATTCTCTATCCTTTATTACACTTCTATTGTAGTGTACCTACCTGAGAGAGCTAAAAAAAATAAAATTTCAAGAAGTGATGATAACTGATTGGTTCTAGTCACAAATGATGTAGCTATGTCTTCAGTGACTATGGACACCAGAGCAGTTACTTAAGTTTCAGTATTGAATATGCTGTACTCCTGGCCCTTAAAACTGGTACTGTAAGCCTACATATTGTGTGTGTTTGCTTGCAGAATTAGAAGTTAATTCTGAAAGAGGCTTCCTTTTTAAAGAAGGTATTTTATAATATTAAGTCCATGAATTAACTGCAAATTATAGTCTGTATTAGAAGATGCAGATATTTTAAGTTTTTACAGTCTTGATATTGTATCGTAGTACAGTTCAAAACGATTCTAATAAATGGTAAATAGTGAAACACTCTGTTTACTAGGTATTCCCTGTTGTATGCAAATTGATGTCTTCTGCTGGTTCAAAGGCAAGATTTGTAACAGCTTTCATTATAGTGTGATCTCCTTCCTGTACTGCTGAACTTCTGAAAAATTAATTTGTTCTGTAACCATCTGGTCAAGCTGTTCAGGCATCTGCTGAGTACTTCTGCAAAATGTCTTTGACATCTCTCGTATGTATTGTGAGAATAATGAAGCTGCTGAAGTGCAGTGTCTTCACATACCGAATCTAAGACCTTAGAGCCTGTGATCTTGGTCTTCTCTGCAGTGCAAGTATATTATTGTAGTGCTTTCTTTCCTTGGGCTGTTTTGTCTAGTTATGAAATTATTATTGTGAGATTGTTTTGGGTTGTCTGTGGGGTTTTTTTAACATCCCTTGTGGTGTTTGATGTTCCAGTTGAACTGCAGAGTTGTTGGGGGGAGGCAAGAAACTGTAAATGGGAGGAGGATTAAAGATGTAGATGCTTTAAGGTGTGTTTTGATTAGCAGTTGCTAAGAATATGCAAATATTAGTGCTTGACCTCAGATCAAGCTGAAAGGTAACTTACAAAAGTTACTGGGAACTATGAATGATGTTTAAGCGAATTAATAATAATGCTTTTTTAGCAAGCAAGAAGTCTAGTTTTCTAGGTTAGTCTCTTCTTCCTCTGCCCAAAACTTGGATCAAATCAAATGTTACCCATAGTATTATGATTGCACGACTGCTCTTGATAATCCTTGACAAATCACAGTAATTGGGAGCAAATTGGTCTACAGATTGTACCTGGGGAGGTTCAGTATGATGCAAGAAGAAATTTTTTCACTTGAAGCACAGTGGAGCACCAGAGCAGGATACTCAAAAGAAGTTATAGATTCTCCATTCTTGACGGTTTTTAAAACTTGTCTAGATGACGCTATGGTTTATTAGTTGTTATGTCAGTGAGATTTCATGTTGGACTAGATGAAGCACATTAAAAGCAACAAGGTGCTTGGTGACAGCCAGCATGGCTTCAGTAAGGGAAAATCCTGCCTGACCAATTTGGTGGCCTTCTGTGGTGGGGCTACGAAACTGATGGACAGGGGCAGAGCAGCTGACGTCATCTACCTGGATTTGTGCAAAGCGTTTGACACTGTCCCACACGACATCCTTGTCTCTAAATTGGAGAAACATCAATTTGATAGATGGACCACTTGGTGGATAAAGAGCTGGCTGGATGGCTGCATGCAAAGAGTTGTGGTCAATGGCTCAATGTCTGGCTGGAGACCAGTAACGAGTGGTGTCCCTCACGGATTGGTGTCAGGACCGATCTTGTTCAACATCTTTGTCAGTGACATGGACAGTGGGATTGAATGCGCTTTCAGCAATTTTGCAGATGTCAGCAAGCTGTGTGGTTCGGTTACACTGGACGGAAGGGATGCCATCCAGAGGGACCTCGACACACTTGTGAGGTGGGCTGATGCCAACTTTATGAAGTCTAACGATGCCAAGTGCCAGGTCCTACACCTGGGTCAGAGCAATCCCAGGCATGGCTACAGGTTGTGTGAAGAAGAGATTCAGAGCAGCCCTGCAGAGAAGGACTTGGGGGTGTTGGTCAATGAGAAAATGAACATGAGCCGGCTTCAGTGTGCGCTCGCAGCCCAGAAAGCCAACCGTATCCTGGGCTGCATCAAGAGGAGCATGACCAGCAGGTCGAAGGAGATGATCCTGCCCCTCTACTCTGCGCTTGTGAGACCTCACTTGGAGTACTGTGTGCATTCTGTGAATAATGACTACGTAAAATAGAAATTATTTAAAGGGTGAAATCTATATTTGTTTTCAGTGTTTTTTCAAGCAGTATTGTCCTGTTTTGTAGATAGAGTGAGTGGTTTTACATGATCTGAATACCAGTGGTTGTTGCTAATGAACAACTTCTCTAGTTGTTCAGTATCCTGGGTTCAGCAGTAGCAGTCATTTTTCTCCTTCTTAGTAGCTGGTCCAGTGCTGTGGTTTTGACTTTCAGCTTGGGAACAACGCTGGTAACACTGATGGTTTTAGTTGTTGCTAAGTAATGATTACTCTGACCAAGGACTTTCTGAGCCTCATGTTCTGCCAGGGAGGAGGGGATTCTCCTCCCCATCCCTCCAGGAGCTGGGGGGAGGAAGACAGGCGAGTGAGCAAGTGGCTGTGTGGTTCTGGGTTGCGAGCTGGTCTCTAAACCATGACATTCAGTAACTTTTTTCCTACTCTGTAAATATGATTTTTGGTATTGGAAGTGTTATTTCAAAGGAAAAATAAGAATATGATATTTAACTTGAGATACATATTTTAGTGTGCGGGATTTCTCCCATTTTCATTTTCTGTGTATGCAGTTTGATATTAATACTTTATGTGAAGTTCTGCACTGATTCATCACACCAATTTGTTTTATCGGTTGCTAGGTGATAATTAAAAGAGGGCAATTGTTGGTACAATTACATTTTTGTTGAAGTATTTGACCCAAAGCCAGGTAAATAATTATATTCACAACACTTCTTAGTTCAGTTTATTCCTTCACATTCTCCAGTACCAAAATGTTTCATCAGCAGAAAGTGCCAAACTGAAGGATTTCACCAGTGTTTGATGGCAGCTGCTCAGAGCAGAACTTAGCAAACCTAATTGTCTTTCTTTTGTTGAACCACTTAGAATTAAATCCCATGAGTATTATTTCTGGCAAGGTTTCAGAAAGAAAGATGAAGGCTTATAAACCTGTGGTAATAGCTAAAAAAGAATTCTAGAGTCTGAAATTGGTGTCTACAGTACTTGTAATATTAAAACCAAGCCATGTATTTAAACAGTATTTAAAGTAAACAAATCACAGAATCCCAAGGGTTGGAAGGGACCTCAAAAGATCGTCTAGTCCAACCCCCCTGCAAGAGCAGGGTAACCTAGAGTACATCACGCAGGAACTTTTCCAGCCAGGCCTTGAATATCTTCAACGCAGGAGACTCCACAACCCCCCTGTTCCAGTGTTCTGTCACTCTCACAGTAAAGAAGTTTTTCCTGATGTTCACATGGAACCTTCTATGCTCCAGTTTACACCCATTACCCCTTGTCCTGTCACTGGACATCACTGAAAAAAACCTAGCTCCATCATTCTGACACCCACCCTTCACATATTTGTAACCATTGATGAGGTCACCTCTCAGTCTCCCCTTCTCCAAGCTAAAGAGACCTAGCTCCCTCAGCCTCTCCTCATAAGGGAGATGTTCCACTCCCTTAATCATCTTTGTGGCAATACAAAAGTTGGGAATTAGAGAGTATTTTCTGAATATTTTTTCTAACGCAGTGTTACTTCATTATTTATCTTTATAAACAAAGTATCTAGAGCTGTCTTGTTCAGAAAGTACATTTTTGTAACTGTTGTTAATTTTGTCATTTCCCTCCGAGTGGAGTGTAGCCCTCAGACTCTTAAGGATGCTTAAATTTTATAATCATTACTATGTCCTTGCCAACACTGTTGTTATCTGGTCATATGGATCCTCTGACAAACTTTTCCCCCTCCATGTTCATTATTTGGCAGTACAGCATAATTTTTATTCCAAAGATGACAAGAAAAAGGAAAGCGTGGTTGGTCAAGTGGATTATCAGATTTAGAGAAAGAAGAATATAAACTTTTAAATCCTTTTTCTCTCTCCTCTTCCTCCCCTCCCCTTTTTAAAAACATATTTCATGGAATTACTATGTTAATAAATAAACTATTAAATGATATATTCCTTTTTTCCCAGACTCTTTCCAGTTCTTAAAACTTCAGGCTTTTCAAGCATGTATACATAGCAGTGCAGATGTTTGAGATTTCCTTTTGTGTGTGTGTGTTTAGGTTTGGTTTGGTTTATTTTTTTTTCCAAATTTGGATATTGTGCCCAGTTGGAAAAAACAAGGTAGCTGCATCTGAATGGTTGTTACCTGAGGACAGCATGAACAACTCTCCTGTATAGGAAAAGGCTTTATGGAAAGATGAACCTTTCAGTTCTTTCCACTTACTTTTACCTTGCTAAGGTGAGAGGCTCTCTTCCTGCAGTGTTGATCTATGCCCTTAACTCTGAATCTTTTGTCATGTCAGCCTGATTGTTTTTTTTCTTTTTTTCCCTTTTGATATATGTCTTCAGATTTGTTGAGGTTTAAAGATAACAATGTAGACATTATACTTTTCTGTTACTATGCTGTCTTCTATTGTCTTATTGTCATTTTTGACTAAAAATATTTCAAATTAATTGTAAACTACTTAGAAAGCAGAGCTGCTATCTAAAGAAATGGGCAGTTAGGAAGAAAGATGAAAGTTGATTCTGAAGGAGAAGCTTCAAAACTGGGACAGACATTTAGGTGTCAATGAAGTCAATAAATCACTGCTGTTTATGTAGAAACAAAGCAGAGACAAAGATGCCTTGTCAGAGGCAGTATAGTGAAGTGAAGACAAAGGCATATTTTAAAGTTTTAGTTTTATGAATAAAATTGTGAGAATTACACTAGGCTATAGTGGGCTTTTTATGTTAGTTTGTTTGGATTTTTTTACTGGATGCTCTGTTTTACCAGATCACCTAGGAAAAGGTAAAAGGTATTTGTTTAATTTGTTAGACTTCTGTGATATTTCTAGTTCCTATACTTTTATGTCACCAGTTAGTAAGCAGTGCAAAATCCTTTCCCTACTTGGAATGCTTGTGTTCCATGTAAGAACTGTCAGAAATCTGGTGGCATTGTATATTACGTTTTTAAACTCTGTGGGGTACTAGCTCATTTAATATTTTACTTTTGATGCCCTGTGTCTGTAACATCCAGGATTTTTGAATCGATGTGCAGAAATTGAGTCTCTTATGTGAGTATGTTAATGCTTTTGCTCCTTACTGCAGTTAAATGGACACAAGAGAAGTTGGCCTAACTATAATAAGGTATTCTTTAAAATGATATTTCAGAATTTGCTATCTGTTATACTTCATATTTCTTATAAACCTGTCAAATGCATGTAGCTATCTATTAGCTTATCTTGAGCTTTTCTTTAAAAACAAAGAAACGAGACCCCCAAAACCAAAATCAACCAAAGTGTATGTGTGCATTGAGAAGAACTAGGGGTTTTTTTAATGCAAGGAAAGTACGATACTACTTTTTCTAATAAAAAGGCCTCATAAAGCTCTTCTTGTGTGTATTTTTATATGTACTATGTAATATTCATAATCAGTAATAAATCTTAGTATATATTTTTATTTTAAAATTACTGTTAGCGGTTTTAGTACTTAGTGTCTTTAAGCATGAACTTGCTAACTTGAAGGGTCTTGTTTTCTTTGCGGTGGATACTAGTCATGAAGTCAGTCAAACGAAAGATGTTTCCCTATATGGTTGACATCAGAAAGTCCTCCTTTTCTGAATCCAGATTGATGAGTTCTTTTATTATATTGAAAGCTAGTCAGAAATCAGCCCTTTAAAGTTTAACGCTAAAGAGTTAGGTTGAAAAATTGTCCTGAAATAAATTTTCTGTTAATACACTATTAGCAAGACCTTGAAATATATAATGCCAGATGACTAGTAGCAAGGTGGTGGTGAGCTGAAGTGTTTTTTCCAGGTAGTCTCTGACATTTGAAGACAAATGCTGAAAACTGTTTAAAGCAAACAAACAGACCTCCCCCCCGCAACCAAAACACAAACAAAAAAACCTAAAACAACCCACCACCGGACCACCCCAAGTTTGCTGCATCATCACTTTGTTAACATAAAGGTTAAGTATGGAATTCAAATCAAGAAAAGATGATAGCTCTGGAAGTTGTCAAATGTGTTGGATTTTTTTGTCTGTGCTTGAATTATGATACCTCTGTTTTTTTGTTGTCTTTTTGTTTTCTCAGCTCTGTGGGGCTGGCAAAAGCAGCTTTAGAAGCCATTAATGGTTTCAATCTCTTTGGAAAACAGGTAATACAAATGTTTGTTTTCTCTCATTAAAAAGGTCAGTTTGGAAACTGATTGCTCCTGTTTCAGGTACAGAATTCACTGGTGGCCTTAAGGATCAAGAATTACTTACATTTATTAAAAAAAAGTCTAGAATTATCACAGCTTATTCTGAAAAGGACTTGGTTGGTCATAATACAGTATACCTCTACCTACAGCAATTACCTTATTTCTGTCTTCTTCTTTCATGTGTCTTTTGATCCATACATCAAAGAAGCTACTTGTACGTAATTCCACTGTTTTACTGATTTTTAATTTCATTATGTTGCATAGTGATGGAATCTTCCATTTTCCCATCAGATGGCTTGGATCAATTAAGAAAGCAATCATTTTCTTAGCTTTTTATCTCTGACTTGTACTCCCCTTCTACGTGTATTTGTACTTGTATTCCCCTTCTTTTTTTTTAGGTGTTAGATCTACAGTAGCCTGTAGCTAAAATACAAGAATATGCTTCTAAATTAATGATCCAGAAAATGCGCAGATAGAAAAGTCATTGTCAAGCTGTTGGTGCTGTTAATGAATGGAAATGAAGGGTAGGAGTGCAGAAGAAAACTGGATTGTGTCAGTGTGTGTAGAAATAGTTAGAAAACTTGCTGGTGAGTTTTATCTGTACGTTGTGAGAAGGGAAGGTCGGTTAGTCACAATGAGGTGAGCTTAGTACGCTAAGTAAAGCTTTCTATATGGCACTGATTCCTTGGAATCTTGTCGTTTTTTATTTGTAACTGATGGACCTTGATCACATGCTCAGATGTGTGTATCATCACAAAGTAAACATTAATTTATGAAACAGGCTTTATCTCTTCTTAGGGCTGAATAACATTCAAAACTTAGTTGTAAAAAATTGTATGCACTTACATGAGCAGCATATTTATTTTTTCTTTCTTAAGTTAGGCGATGTACAGCCCTTTTGAACTTTCATAATTTTATATTGTGAACTTCACAGAATCACAGAATGGTTTGGATTGGAAGACACCTTAAAGGTCATGTAGTTCCAAACCCTTGAAATAATATTTGTTTAATTTTTGAATAAAGTTTCTGTATATTCTTGCTGGCTTCAGGCTGCAATATATATATTTTTTAATATCTGTGCTCTCCTTTTATAAGTCAGATGAGGCTGACATACAGATTGTAATATTTATCTGTTGCAAATATACTTGTATAAATGCACTGGTTTGCCATAAGGTAAATAGTATAAAGGAGAAAAGTTGTAAATGGTGAGTAAGGGCAACTCTCAGGTGCTCTTTGTGTGAGCTAATGAGTAATAGCTAATGAGTATAAACTATAAAAGTGCGACTTGGAGACAGTCCAAATTACGTTCCAAGTTCCTTTCTGTACTGCTTGATTTATTAAAACATTCCTAGTTATTTCTGTTGCCATTTTTCTATTGGTAAAATGGAAGGTATGGATCAAAACAACAATATAAAATAATTATAAGCTCTGTTGAACAAAAAGTTCTTCCTTATGGTGTATTCACCTAAAACCAACTGTTAAACTAAAACTTTTTAGACCTATTCAGATGCCTGTGATGAAAACTGTAAGTTACAATTTGATTTAAATAGTAAGCAGCTGACCTAGAAGTGAAGTCTATTAAACAAAGTTAACTACTGATGAAAAGCTGTAGCACTTACTGTTAATTAGAATCTTCTTTGTCTTACGGCATAAAATGGGAGAGCCTCCTAAACAAGGATTTCTGATTCTGTAGACTTAGGCGTTCAGTGTTTGTGGGGGTTTGGTTTTGTTTGTGGAGGTTTTTTTTGCATCTATGTATTTGTACTAGTACTCTGGTATGATAGAGTTGTTGTGTTTAGAATCCACTCCTCAGGAAATTTTGATAGCTATTTGCCTGAGTGGAGAAGTATTAAAGTGCTCTATATGCATACACAGATACACTGTTTCAGAAAGACTTAGCCATTTGGTCTTGTTTTGATTTACTTTATATACATTTTAAAAGCTGAAGTTATGCATTAAGAGCTAGGAGTTAGTAAGGATTTTAAATAATGATCAGACATTATGCACACATTGTCTGTATTTCAGAAAAAAATGTGTAAGATCTGTACCTTCTTCATAGTCTTGAGCACCATGCAGCTGCTGGGTTTTTGTTTGTTGGGGATTTTGTTGTTTGTTTTTCTTTTAGGGGGAGGGGTTTGTAGCAGGAGGGGTTTCCAGTTATTTTTTACTAAATTCTGAAATGGATGAATAAATTGGTGAAGCAGAACCAGTTTAAGTGCTTTGAGAGTGTTGTCATTTAAGCAACAACTAAAAATGTTGGTGTATTATCAGCACCGTTCTCAAACTAAAGTCAAAACCACAGCATGGCATTAGCTGCTAAAAAGGAGAAAAGTAACTGTTACAGATGAACCCAGGACAGAGAGTTTATTTCCAAGGTATTTAGCATGAACAGAAACCGTTTTGACCTTCAGTCTGCAGCAGTTTGTGCTTAGCTCCAGCTGTGTTCCAGTAGGTTTGAGAAATCCTGTTGAGCCCCTCAAGAGAAACTTTTTTGCACCTGCAACTACACTAGTGCAACCTTCATAAATCATTCCTAGGGATGACAGTCTGCTCAGCCTTTCTGTGCAGATTTTTTCACTCACATTGTTGTTGCTCAAGAGACTAATCAATATGAATAGGAATTATTGTAGCCGTGCTCCTACATGTGTTATATTATCTTTGAGTATATCATGATAGGGCAGTTTCCCTGTGCATTCATGAATGCACCCTGAGAAGACAAAATAAAGGTCACTTATTGTGATATTCACGTTAAACTGTTCCTTTCCTCCTTTCTTGAATTTTAGAAAATGTAAAAATACATATTTCTGAAAGAAGTCAAACTACTTTTTGTTCTGTAGCACAGCACTGCTTAACTGATGTTCGGATATTTTTAATGCATCTTTTCCTATACTTTCTAGGTGCCAGATACAATAAAGAATAATTATGGCTTGAAAATAACTGGCTTTTTGTTTAAGCTGAATTTTACATGATTTAATGTAAACAGGAGTTCATTCATGGTTTTTATATGCTGTTCATTTTCATCTCCATCGTACTAGAAGTATTTAATAAAAAGAGTTATAAGCATAAAAACAGTCAACCTGTAATCCTAACATTCTCTCAGTAAAAGATATATTTAGACATTGAGAGAGGATTTTTAATATAACAGAGAAATATTACTTAGTTTCTCATTATTTTGCTTTCTATCCCATGCCAATTTTTTTAATGTTTATTCTCAGTGTATTGTATTTATCTCTGAAACGATAGTTAAGTATCTATTTATTACCTTTAGAATGCACAATGAACTGATAACCTTTCAATTTATGTTTTTACTTAACCACTTCAGAATCATCACTACTAAAAGTACTTTATCTTTTTTGTGGGTTTGATACAGTTAACCCGAATTTCTTGTTTCAGAATATGAGGGAGTGTAAATAGCTTAGAATTTGTATCATTAGTATAAGAATTCCATTATAGCTAAAATATCTTCTAGAAAAAAATAAGTATAAGCAAAGAAACTACCTGAGAGTATGTGAGTTTACTGACAGTGTGGGGTAATGAGCTAGTGAATTAAGCACATGATGCGTGCATGTAAAATGGGACTGCTAGTGACAAGATGAATACCATTTCGGGTTTGACCTAGTCATAGTATGATCAACTGTTTGTGTATGAGCCACATATCCTGTATTAGTTTGTGGAAAAATTATATGGAGGGGAAAAAAAAAATCAAGCCTTTTTAAGGTGTCCTTACTATGGAACTTTACAATCTTTGGAGAAGAGAAAGTCCATTTTACAATGCATGTGGGTTTATGAATTGCAAATTAGCCTGCTTTTGAATCCCCAAAGAATCCTTTACTGAAGGACAGATTACGAAACTGCACGTTACACATGTAAACAGATTGTGTTCAGAGTTTGTAGATGAATTTAGAGATTTGTGAATAATCAGAATCTGGGTTAAGAAATTAGAATGACAAATCATAAAAACAAATGTGATCATTTGTGAACATTCTTATCTCAGTACTATTCAGTTTATCTTGGTAGAATGTTTAAGAGGACAGAGAGTATTTTTCATTAGGACCATGGAAAAACATGTTTTGTTTAGCCTAGCAAAGCAAAAGCTGAGTGTTTGTATGACAGTTATGTATAATTAGAGTGAGTAAGAGCTAGAGTAAGAAAAAACCTCTGTTGTTTGAAAAAACAAATGGATGCTAGTACTGGCACAAAAAGGAGGGTAGTTAGCTAGTTACGTAGAAACTTACTTGGAAATGAAAGTTTTGAGTTGTTTGAGAGGGTGTGTTCTTTAACAGACTTCTTTAGACAATAGTATACAAAAGAAACTGACTGCTTTTTAGGAGAAATTTGAAGAGTTTATGAAAATTTGTGGTATGGTATTTGTGACAGTAATGGAATGTGTTTAGTATTGAATGTGTCTTCCACTGGCGTAGTGATAGTGATTTCATTACCAGTTAAAATACATATGCAGGTACCCATTCACTAACATGTCTCACTGACTATTACCCACTTCTAGTGATCCATGTGGGTGCTAGTGATACGGATAGCAGGAGCCTAGAGAACATAAAGAAGGATTACAGGCCCTGGGAGAGGTGGTTAGGGGCTCTGGAGCTCAGATTGCCTTTTCATCAATTCTCCAGGATATAGGTGTGGACCCTAAAAAGGGTAGGAGGATTGGCCAGGTTAATAAATGGTTAGAAGGGTGGTGCCATAGTCAGGGGTTTGGGTGTCTTGAACATGGGACCCAAGTTAGTAGGCCAGGTCTACTGGGGGCTGGTGGAGCTGGTCTGACAAAGACGGGGAAGAGCGGTTTTGGTAGGAGGCTTGCCAGTCTAGTCAAGGATGCTTTAAACTATATGTGTTGGGGGGGGGATCATCATTCCATACCAACACACCCAGTAAGTTGCCAACACCTATAATAAATGCTTGGAGCAATGTAGAGATATTCCAGCCGCCCCAGCCAATGAGCCGGCTTCTTTTGGAGCTTGGCTCAGATGCCTCTCTACAAACACCCGTAGCATGGGGAACAAACAAGAGGAATTAGAGATGTGTGCACGTCTCTGGGGATGTGATATAATAGGCATTACAGAAACATGGTGGGATGGCTCCTATGATTGGAGTGTTGGAATGGAAGGTTACAGGCCCTTTAGAAAAGACAGGCCCAGCAGATGGGGAGGGGGAGTTGCTATATATGTCACTGATAGGCTGGAAAGTATGGAACTCTATCTGGGGATGCGTGATCAGTCAACAGAGAGTTTGTGGGACAAGGTTAAAAGGACAGCAGCTATGGGGGACATTATTGTGAGGGTCTGTTACAGACCACCTGATCAAGAGGACTCTGTGGATGAAGCACTCTGCAGACAGATGGGAACAGCCTCATGCTCGCAGGCCCTTGTTCTCATGGAAGACTTCAACCACCCTGATATCTGTTGGAGGGACTGGGCGGCCCAGCACAAGCACACCCTTGATTGTGTGGAAGACAAATTCGTTCTGCAAGTAATAGAGGAGCCGACAAGGAGTGCTGCCATGCTTGACCTCGTGCTCACCAAAAGGGAAGGGCTGGTTGGAAATTTGACGCTCCAGGTCAGCTTGGTTGCAGCGATCATGAGATGGTCAAGTTCGAGATCCTCAGGACAGTGAGAAGAGTGTGCAACAAGCTCACTGCCCTGGGCTTCAAGAGAGCAGACTTTGGACTATTCAGGAAATTTTTCAGTAAGGTCCCATGGGATATAGCCCTGGAGGGCAGGATGGCCCAAAACTGTTGGTTGATATTCAAGGATCACCTGCTACAAGCTCAGGAGTGTTGCATCCCGACTAGAAGGAAGTGCAGCAGGAGGGCCTGGAGACCTCCTTGGATGGATAAGGAGTAGCTGAGTAAACTTCGAAGGAAAAAAGAGGCTTATAAAAGGTGGAAGCAAGGACAGGCAGGCTGGGAAGAATACAGGGATGTTGTCCGGGAAGCTATGGACCAGGTTAGAATTAAACTTGGCTAGAGATGTGAAAGGTAACAGGAAGGGATTCTATAGTTACATTGCAAACAAAAGACTAGGGACAACGTGGGCCCCCTCCGGCAGCTATCAGAAGAACTGGCTACCTTGGATTTGGAGAAGGCTGAGGTTCTTAATGCCTTCCTTGCCTCAGTCTTCCCTGGTAAAGGCTCTGACCACACCACCCAAGTCGTGGAAGGCAGACACAGGGACTGTGAGAATGAAGACCCGAGGTCCAATGTAGGAGAGGATCTGGTTCAAGACCATCTTAAAAACCTGAACATACACAAGTCCATGGGACCTGATGAAATCCATCTGCGGGTCCTGAAGGAGCTGACAAATGAAGGTGCTAAGCCACTGTCCATCATATTTGAAAAATCATGGCAGTCAGGTGAAGTTCCCAATGACTGGAAGAAGGGAAATATAACCCCCATTTTCAAGAAGGGGAAAATGGATGACCAGGGAACTACAGACCAGTCAGTCTCACCTCCATGCCTGGCAAAATCCTGGAACAGATTCTCCTGGAAGGCATGCTAAGGCACATGAAAAACTAGGAGGTGGTTGATGACAGCCAGCATGGCTTCAGTAAGGGGAAATCCTGCCTAACCAATTTGGTGGCCTTCTATGATGGGGCTACGGAACTGATGGACAGGGGTAGAGCAGTTCACGCCATCTACCTGGACTTGTGCAAAGCGTTTGACACTGTCCTACACGACATCCTTGTCTCTGAATTGGAGAAACATCAATTTGATGGATGGACCACTCAGTGGATAAAGAACTGGCTGGATGGCCGCACGGAAAGAGTTGTGATCAATAGCTCAATATCCGGCTGGAGACCAGTAACGAGTGGTGTCCCTCACGGATTGGTGTTGGGACTGGTCTTGTTCAACATCTTTGTCAGTGACACGGACAGTGGGATTGAGTGCGCCCTCAGCAAGTTTGCCGATGACAGCAAGCTGTGTGGTTCAGTTGATGCGCCGGAGGGAAGGAATGCCATCCAGAGGGACCTTGACATGCTTGTAAGGTGGGCTGGTGTCAACCTTACGAAGTTTAACGATGCCAAGTGCAAGGTCCTACACCTGAGTCAGAGCAATCCCAGGCACAGCTACAGGTTGGGCAAAGAAGAAATTCAGAGCAGCCCTGCAGAGAAGGACTTGGGGGTGTTGGTCGATGAGAAAATGAACATGAGCCATCAGTGTGCATTTGCAGCTCAGAAAGCCAACCGTATCCTGGGCTGCATCAAGAGGAGCATGACCAGCAGGTCGAAGGAGGTGATCCTGCCCCTCTACACTGCTCTTGTGAGACCTCACTTGGAGTACTGTGTGCAGTTCTGGTGTCCTCAACATAGGAAGGACATGGAACTGTTGGAACAAGTCCAGAGGAGGGTCAGAAGGATGACCAGGGGACTGGAGCACCTCACGTATGAGGATAGGCTGAGAAAGTTGGGGCTGTTCAGCCTGGAGAAGAGAAGGCTGCGTGGAGACCTCATAGCAGCCTTCCAGTATCTGAAAAGGACCTATAAGGATGCTGGTGAGGGACTCTTCATTAGGGGCTGTAGTGATAGGACAAGGGGTTACAGGTTGCAACTTAAACAGGGGAAGTTTAGATTGGATATAACGAAGAAGTTCTTTAAGGGTGATGAGGCAGTGGAATGGGTTGCCCAGGGAGGCTGTGAATGCTCCATCCTTGGCTTTGTTCAAGGCCAGGTTGGACAGAGCCTTGAGTGGCATGTTTTAGTGTGAGGTGTCCCTGCCCATGGCAGGTGGGTTGGAACTAGATGATCTTAAGGTCCTTTCCAATCCTGACTATTCTATGTTTCTATAACATACTGCATTGAGTTTCCAAGGAATGGCCTACTGATAATATTTTTTAAATGTTGTTTATTCTGTTTGAACAGTATTTCAGCTACAGGAATTTTTCTGATTGTTTCAGCAAGTGTCAAAAAGCAGACAGAGAGATGCACTGTAAAACCACAGAATCTTACTAGGAAATGGGTGTTGCTAAGGAGTAGATGTTGATAACAGATATTACACTAGCTGAAAAGCAGGACATTTTTATTTGTTACAGAAGCATTTTTCCAAAGCAGTACCTCAGGTGAATATCCGATTATTTGTGTTCTAATGTACTTGTAAGGAAATATCATCACTATTTGGAACATTTCCTGCAGTCACAGGCAGGAACAACTACTTTTTTTTTTTGTCCTTATGCAATAATTATTTTTCAAGGATTGATGGAAGAATTCATAGATTGAATGTATCATATAATTCATAATCAGTAGTAGGTAAAGCCATTGAATTCAGGTTTATTTAAATATGTTTGCACATTTAAAATATTTTCTATTTGATGTTGTGTTACATTTTCTGATTAAAATTACCTGCAGCCAGACTATTACAACATAACCTAAATAAAAGCAAAGAAGCAATTAGTTCCAACAGGAGATGATAACCTTTCTTCCCTTCCCCTTAAAATACATTTGGTGTTCTGTTTACAGGGCTGCTCTTGGTCTGTTATATTTGTGGATTTTGATGCCCATAACCGTAACAGACAGACTCTCTGCTCATTGCTTCCCCGTGAGTCAAGGTCTCATGTAAGTAATTACTTGAATTCCACCTCAACAGTGTGGAAAAAACAAATGGATACAAACATAATCCTTAGTTCTATTATGGCCATTATGTTCTGCTTAATAAGGACAGGAATTTGCTGGAACATGTTAAATTTTTGCTTTCTAAGTGTCACTGTGATGTAGGTGTTTCTCTGAAGTGCAATTAAAAAGGCATATTTTATTTTATGAATTTGTAAGTTAAAGTGGTGGCCTGTTGGTGGCTTTCTAAACAATTTTAAAATGAACTGCAGTAATGTAAGTAGGGGTTGCAGTCTTGGTGACTGTTTTTATTTTGGTCTAGTTTCCACTATGTACTCAATGCCTACTTTTTTTAAATACTTTGTTTTAGCATTAGTTTGTTCTTTTGTCTAGAAAATATGCCTTTAAGGTTGGCTTATTATAAATTGCTGAATATAGAGGATTTCTTACTGTTACAAGCTACTGCTACAAATAAGTATTTCCCCAGTGAGTAAATCTAAGTGACATAGACTAAAATATCTTGTTTAAGTACTAGCATCAAAGGTAAATTTGTTTGAGTTGGAAGGTACCTTCAAAGATCATCTGATCCAACCCCCTCCATGGGCAGGGACACCTTCAACTAGATCAGGTTGTCCAGAGCCACATTTAGCCTGGCCTTGAATGTCTGCAGGAATAGCACATCCACCACCTGTCTGGGCAACCTGTGCCAGTGTTATACCCTCATTTCTTCCTCACATCCAGCTCAGATCTCCTCTCTTTAAGTTTAAAACCATCACCCCTCATCACATTATAAGAATGTGTGGTGACTTGTACCCTGCTCTAAGGGGGCATTGACCTGCCTGTCTGGCTCCCCACAACACCCTTGGTCTTTTCCTTTCCTGCCTTGTTAGCTACTGATAGCACCAGGAGTTGTGATTTTTTTTTTTTTCATTCTAGGGTATAATGACATTTTTATTCAGGAAACAAACTATTAATCTTCAACATTAACAGTTTATTCGTGTAGAAGAATTATAGCAGAGTTGTGATACTAGATAATTAAAATAAAAGGCACTGTCAACTACTTTTGTAGAGTCTAATGGTCTTTTAGAACTCTTGCTGTTTATTAGTCTCTGAAGACTTGACATATTTAAAGAGAAGGTGGTTTCATAAATTATTCATGCTATAAAAGCAATCTTTGTGTCCTTATTTTTCCTTTTATGGGTTCACATCAATAATATTGGCAAAAATAGGTATTTTAAATGGCTGAATATTTTAGATGTATCAGCAGAAAGGAGTATCAGAACAGTGCATGATATATGAATTAAAATTACTTTTTTTTTGTATTTCTGTAAGCTTACTTGTACTGGTAATGCACTAGTTAGTAATCTGTGATTTTAATCATGGTAGTTGTACATGGTTCCTGAGAAATGCTGCTCATATTTTTTCTAGAAATCATTCCCGTATCACCTTAATTGTAAATCAGATAGGCTTCTTTGTTACAGCACCTGAAGAACATTCCTGAAAGGTTTTCCAGAAATGATGGTTTAATCATAGTTACTTCTCACCATTGCACCTTTATAAAATGTGATTATTCTTGAGCATGAAATACCAAAATGTTTGTGTCGCCTCCAGGAATAACCTGGAGGATACTTTGTGTTTCTAAACTCACAAAGTTCAGGAATGTATTGCCTTATTCGCTACAGATTATCAACTGTAAATTAGGTTAGATTCTGAGTCAGATGAGATCTCCTTTAAATCATATATGCGAATATCGGGTTTGTCATTTATCCTTATACATCTTTAGAATGTTTTGTACTATATTTTAATGTGTTTGTACTGCAATTTTGATAATGTTCCAAATGTATATTTCACTAGTAAGTTAAACAGGTTTTGTTTTGTGCATCAGATAATTGTCAGAGATCTAATTAAATTTGTCATATGCTGTTTCTCCTTCTCCAGAATACTGATGCAGCTCTTCTGCCCTGTCTTAGTTATCCTGCATTTGCTTTGGATGATGAGGTTTTGTTCAGTCAAACACTAGATAAAATTATTAGAAAATTGAAAGGAAAATACGGGTTTAAAAGATTTCTGAGAGACGGGTACGGAACAGCACTGGAGGACAAAATGCGACGTTATTATAAACCAGCAGAAATTAAGGTAAAAGAATATGTGGCCTATGTAAGGACAAATTTTGATTTTCTAAAATGTTTAGTTGACACTTAAAAAAGCAAACAACTAAACCCAACAAAAACCTCACACCAAAACAAAATCCCCTTCCCCATCCCCCCCAAAAAAGAAAAGAAATAATAAACCAAACCAGACACACCCACCAGTATTTGTAATTAGAATTGCACAGTGATGCCTAATTGCTTCAAGTGAAAGGAGGTACATTTTGTAATTTGTCCTGCGCAGTTTTGAGAGATTGCTAAGTCAGCAAATTGGTTGTTGATTGTTTTGTAGTGGATGTGCTTCCATCTACATTTAGGGTACAGCTGATTTCAGATAAATAAGGAAGTTATTTATTATTTTATTTAATTTCACAGCTGACTACAGCCTGAGTGTATAGAAAACAATGCTGCTTTTGACCACAATATTTATCAGTAAAGGTTATCTAAATGAAAATTTACGTTCTTTTTCTCCCCAGTAGTTTCTGGAAAACAAAACATAGATTATATAAAAATATATACATTATATAAAAATTCTGCTTGAGAATGAGGCAAAGGACAGTTAAAGTGCCCATGAATTAAGAAGCTGTAACCTAAATGAAAAGCTGATGTCTTTTCATTCATGTTTGTATTTTGTTGCTTTGAAATTATTCAATGGGATACTCAAATATATTCTTAAAAAAAAAAAAAAAAAGATGAAATGTCTGATTAATTTTTCTTCTCTTCAGCTTTTTGATGGCATTGAGTGTGAATTCCCTCTGTTTTTTATTTTCATGGTAATTGATGGTAAGTATAGCTTTATGTTCTTGTTCTTTAAAGGTATTTGAGAGATGAGCCCTTAGGGGAAAGGTACAAAATGGTTTTCCTGTCCTGCCAAAATAAATCATAATGCAGTGACACTAAATATTTCAGCAGTGTATTAAGCTACTGAATATCTAGGTAACTCATGAGAACTGGATTTTGTTAAATGTGTGATGGAGGGACAGTGCTTTGTTCAGTAAGGAAGGAGAGTGTCCTGGAAGTTACAGTCCATAATCCCTCGTTTTTTTCACATCAGCAAAATTTCTTTCATCATTTACTTTTTTAAAGATTAGCAGAGCATGGTCAAGTAACTATATATGTACTTGAATTTTCTTTTGTAAGTCAAAACTAATTAGCCCATCAGCTTTCCTGGATTCTTAGTGACAGCCTTTTAGGATTTTTTAGACATGGAGAGTTAAAACAGTTCTGGCAAGTAGGTATTACTGAATTGATGGCACATTTTTTAGTAGTATTAAGTAGTATTATTATATTAGTATTATGTTGTTATATTTGTGCTATTATTATATAGTGATATTATTATAGTAATATTATGTTTTATTCTTCATGGATGATGATTATTATTACCCAACTGTTGTTTAGATGATTCTTGATATTAAAGCAATTGTATTATCACGTAAGTGTATCTTATTATCCCCTACAGCATCTGCCAATAAGATTACAGATATTCAGAATATCATATTGTCAGAAAACTTGAGCACATCGTGGCTGTGCTCAAGTGTTTTGAAATAGTTCAGCAGCATGTCAAGTAACAGGCTTTTCTGTGTGCAGACTTTCACTTTGTTTGTTTCTCATAACAAGTGATTTCATTTTCTATATATATACACTTGGGAATATTTTAAAATGTCATAAACAAAACTTGTGAAGCTTCGGTTTTTAATAGAGCATTGAAGAGCTACAAAGTGATATCTGTATACAGTAGTCAAATTCCAGTTTTCTATTGCCGTCTGCCTTTTCAGTAGAAATATTTGTTGGCTTTTCTTGAAATAACAAAAGATAATTTCTTGTGAATTGTATGTAACAATATGCATATATTTTAAAAAATCATAAAAACAAACAAAAAATTTCTAAACTTAAAAACCAACAACAAACTTATCTAAACATCATATACATAAATGCATCTGTGCATATACAGATAAATATATATCAGATACACCTAAACATATCTAACAAAAACCATACCTAAACTTTTTTTGTAATAAAGGTGGTCTGGTATGTTTGTTCTCAGTGGGTTAGTTTCTTATTTTCTTTCATCTTATTTTTGTATTTCAGAATTCACCTGCAAGAATTCAAAAAGGCTGCTTTTTCTTCTTGGGTTTTTTTTTGGTTTCTTTTTTTTTTCCCCTTGTTGGGATTTCTCTCCAAAGGAAATGATTAAGACTGTCTTGGTAGCAGCTATGCATTTATAGCTGTGGGAATGGATTAAACTAAATCAATATGACTTTTTTTTTGATAAGACATATTTCAATAGCATTTTTGAAATTTCTGGTTGAATGTAGAGGATTATGGCAGCTTTCTAGGACAAGATAAGGAGGGAAACATAGCTATTTTTAATAATATGGAAGAATATGGTAATTGCAAAGGAAAACTGTGGAAGGAAATGAAAGAATCATAGAACAGTGTGGGTTGGGATTACAATGAAGAGGTTTCCTCTAACTCGTTCCCCTTTCAGTGTTAAAAATGTTCTATTTTAAAACGTCAGTGTGACTTGTCAGGTTCATCCATGTTTTGCTTGATGAACAGAAATGCTTTTGGTATTTTTCATACATCTTTTCATAGAGCTTCTATGAACTGAACACTGATCATGTTAATCAGATTCGTGTTAGAATCACTTAAGTTCTGGTAGAAAAACATTTAAGGTACTGGTACTACCAAATGTAACAGTTTCGTCCCAAAAACATTATCATAGAGAGATGTCTATTCTGTTCAATATATCAAGGTGTGTCAGCAGTTCTGAACCTCTATGATATAAAGATAAAATACCTATGTAACTTATCAGTGTAAATGCTCCATCTAAAAATCTTTGGAGGGAAATTGTTCTGTTTACTGCTTCAAATTCCTTTTGTATTTATTCATGAGGATTTCTGGGCAGCTCACTTCTAGGTCAGTTTGCATCTCTCTGCTAAAGATTTAGAACCAGCCTGTTTGTCTCCACACTGGCACACAAGCTCTGCTTCTTCTGCTATAGTTAAGGAAGTTATTTACAGCTAGCTGGGCTGGTTGTCTGTGTCCAGTTCCTGAGCCTCTGTAAATTCACAGCTTTACTACCCCATGTAACTTGCTATCAATTTCAGTTTAAGCTAATAAAGAGTGTGGTTGACTCATGATCCTTGTGAGATTTAGCTATAGCAGTAAGTGAATCTGCAGTTTAGTCTTTTAGTTTTTATTAATTACTTAATGTGCAGGCACTACCACATTGAAAAATAAACACGAGATTTTTCTCCTCTTATGAACATTAAGCTGATGGAAAAGTTCTTTCTTCTATTAAATCAGTTCTTTTTTTCTTATTTTTAGGAGTTTTTAGAGGAAATCCTGCACAAGTAAAGGAGTATCAGGATCTTCTGGATCCTTTGCTTCAACATACATGTGAAGGTATTATCTGATAATCATTCTTCTGAAACACTGTAGCTTTTTATGAATCTTAAATTATTAAATACTGAAATTTCTGTTAATGGATACTGCAGTCAGAGCAAAGGAGAAGTAATAATATTACAGTGTTTCCTGATGATAAAATTCTAGCAGTGAAATAACCTCTTTCATGTAGGTACCTTGTATCATAAAGTGTGATAATTAATGTTATAGGGGAAAATGTTTCTGATATATGTAAGATTTACATATATGTTATGTACATTACATTATACAAATGCATCTGATAAAATGTAAGATTTACACTGTATCCTGTCATTCCACCCCTCTTTCACCTATTCTTTATTATATACAAAGTTCACTTTGACTTTGCAGGAAAAAACTACCTACCAACAGTCAGATTGTTTCTGTGTTCCACCTAGATACAGCTGAGAATTACTCATGTCATTCAATGTCACTTAACTTCACAAGACTTAAAAAATAATTTGGTATGTGGGTATGAAACCATTTCTGGCTTAGAGCAGTGAAAGTGGCAGTATGTTAATTTTAATACAAATGTTCTCTTAAATTGTGCACTCCAGAATTTTGGTGGAACTGCAGACAAGGCTATTGGTGGCCTACAGGCACATCCATCCAAAATTCAGTTAAAATAAAAGAACAGAAACAACAGAAAGGCTGTAAATTTGAGTGGGAGGGGAAAAAAAATGGCCTGAGAACAGAACGAGCTTCAATATACTGACAATCCGATTTTAGATCTCAGCATCTTTAGTCACTTGTTCTTGACATCTGTGCTACAGTTACAGAAGTAGATGCAGAATATTTTAATCTGACTTGTTCTTTAAACCTAGAATGTCTTGAAGTGAACTAGTTTCTGTAATTTTGTTACCAAATTTTTATTGCATAGCAAATATTCTGATACTGCTGATAATTTCTTTTTTCTAATTATTAATGGATGTGTGAAGTTCCATAGACACTAAATTAATCTTGTGGTTCCTCTTGTTGAATTTCATGAGTATCTCATGTCAGAATTTCTGAGTGTGTTTTGATACCTCACTCATTTGAATATTCCATCTCTGGAACCTTCCAGTTTTCAATTTTTCCCATCTTCTTGTCAGTTTGGGGTTTTTTTTGTCTAATCAAATAGACACTGCAACATTATTCTGTTCATCACATGTTCATTATCCAAATAAATTCAAAATTTTGCAAAAAGCATATTAATTTGGTTTTGTATTGCATATAATTAGGTCAGTCAGTTGTAATTATATTCCAAAATTCGTAACTCTTGTCCACTTAAAAAATGTTGAAGAAAGGTTGTTGATCCACAATAATCAGTAATACCTGTGGTGTAACTCTATATGCAAAATATGCTGCCTTCCAATGAAGAAGTTATGCCATTTTGTTTCATGATGCTTCAAAACTAAAATCCTCATTTTAACTTGGTTTTGTGTACATCCAAAAAACTATAATTTTCATGTAATTAAATGGTTGACTAGTTTTGGCCAAGATTTTAGCTTTAAAATTTATCTGATACTGAGCTGGTGTTAAGTGTGGGGAAAAACACCCTAACTGTTTCACCCTGATGCACTTTTCATTTCTTTGGTTTATGGTTTGTTACTTGTACTTCAGTTTGCTGTATTGTTTTTCTTCTTGCACAGTAAAGTGCTACATAGATAATGTATGTGTTCTGGGAAGGAATTATGTAGAAATGTTTGGTGAAAAAAGAAGTAGTTTATTATTGCCCTAGGTTTCCCATGGTGATTAAGGTTTTGTGAGATAATGATGAATGGCAGCAGTTGTTTCTGTTCAGTCAGATTGTTGCTAGGGTTCAGTTTTTCCAGATTTTGAATCCACTTTAGCTTTATTATGGAACTACAAACAAATAATAAGGGAAGTGGAATTTATTTGCTTGCTTTGCTTATTTTAAAACTCCGTAGGGTGTCCTGTTGTACCCAAGTATTACTATGTGCCAGCTGATTTCGTTGAACTGGAGAAGAAGAACCCTGGCAGTCAGAAACGGTTTCCTAGTAACAGTGGATGTGATGGAAAATTTTTCTTGTGGGGACAGGCAGTTTACATCATTGCAAAACTCCTGGGTAAGAAGCTGAGGAAATTCTCTCAGGTTTTAACTTACCCCCAAATGAAAGGTATTTATTTTGTTGATGTTTTTCTTGAATCTGAACAAATACACATTGGCTTTAGTTTTGATTGGACTGTGGATGACATGGTTTAAGTACTCTATTTTGGTACGTATCTGATAGGAAAAACCTGCTTTTTATTCTTTATGTTAAAGGCACAGTGTGCTGTGTGCAGCATAGTCTGAAGCTTACTGGAATATTTCAGAATACTAAAATCTTCTAAACATATGTTTCTTTTCTGCTGTTTCTTTTCCTGGCTTTCCTTCTTATTTCCTCTTCTTCATGGCAAAATACATTAACACTGGATTAACTGTGTCAGCTGCCCCTGTACAGTGATGTTTGTAGAAGATCTGTAGCATTTAATTAAAATTATTTACTGTTTTAAGCAAGACACATTTAAATTTTGAATAACTTTTCCTTTTTACAGTCTCAGGAAAAGTTGGTGTTTTCTTCAGTGTGTTATTTTTACCCTTTAAAAGAAACTAGATGAGCATGTGAAAGTGCATTTCAAAATTGGGCCATTGAAAATTGTTATAATGAATTTCAGTCACAAATAAACTTGTGATCTCTCTTGAGAGAATTTGAAGGCTAATGCAAAAGCAGTTGTTAAGCTTAGAAAGTCGTCACAGTTAAGATTTTCCTCTTCAAAGTATTTCTTTTAGGAGAAAAATATATTCCTTTATTTTAATGTGGTCAACATTTACCTAGTAATCAGTAGAGTGAGTTATAAAATTTTTTTTCTGTGAACACTATGAAGGGAAATAGGCTGTTGGTAGTTGTCCTGGTTTAGCAGTAGCAGTCATTTTTTCTACTGGTGCAGTGCTGTGTTTTGACTTTTGACCTGGGAATAATACTGATAAAGCTGATGTTTTCAGTTGTGGGTCAGAATGTTTACCCTGACCAAGGACTTTGTGAGTCTCATGCTCTGCCGGGGAGGAGGAGAAGCCAGGAGGAAGCAGGGACAGGACGCCTGACCCAAACTAGCCAAAGAGGTATTCCATACCACAGCACGTCATGCCCAGGAGGTAGAACAGAGAGTGGCCCGGAAGGGCTGGATGATGGCAGGGTGGGGGTGAGGTACCGGTTGGTGAGCGGTTGTATTCTCTTGCTTGTTATTTCCTTTATCATTATTACTATTAGTGGTAGCAGTAGTGATTTGTGTTATACCTTAGTTATTAAACTGTTCTTATCTCAACCCGTGGGAGCTGCATTCTTTTGATTCTCCTCCCCGTCCCTCCAGGAGCGGAGGGAAGAAAGGTGGGGGGGGGAAGTGGACTTCGTGGTTCTGATTTACGGCCTGGGCTTAAACCACGACAGTTCTTTTTGGCGCCCAACGTGGGGCAGGAAGGGTTGAGATAAGAACAGATCTGACTGAGGCACAATGCTGATTTATGGGCTCTCAAAGTTGTTCTTTTTGATACCACAGTTTCTGTATGTCGTAGATTGCTTGGAGCCGGTATTTGCTGTGTTAGTGTTTATCAAGTGTGGGCCTTGGGCTAAGGTTCTTGTTTCATTGTACTTTATGGTAATGACTTGTAATACGGGGGGGCTCCGGCAGCAGGGCGGGATGGACGTGGCCGTGGACTTGTACCTGGCCGTCCCGCTGCTCTTCACTGTCCTGGCCCTCGTCCTCGCGTCCGTCTTTGTGAGGCTACGGGGAGCTGAGGGGGAGCGGCCCCGGGAGCCGGCGGCGGCCGAAGCAGCCCGGGAGAGCGGCCCCGGGAATCAAGCGGCGGCGGGAGCGGGGCCGGAGGCCGGGAAGGAGGCGGCTGCCGAGCAGCGGGAGGAGGCGGCGGAGGAGCCGAGCCCCGAGGCCGAGCCCAGCCCCGCGGCGGCCGAGAGCATTCCCCAGCAGCAGCCCACCGAGCTCCGCGAGCCTGAGCCCCAGGAGGATTCAGGAGACCCCGCAGCACTTTCCAGCAAGGCAGAGGAGGAAGATCTGGACTCGGAAAAAGAGAAGCTGGTGGTGAGAAAGCCTTCAAGCACAGCAGCTACACCAGCCTCAGTGACAAGTACAGCAGCATCATTTGAGAGTTCTGAAGGTTTTGAATGGCCTCTGGGTACCCTTGGGACCTGCCTGCTGATTGTGATGGGGATCACCATGTGGGCACACACACAGAGTGTGTTCTACCCACGACCATTTTGTCTGATCCCGAGAGTTAAGCAGAGTCAGGTTTGGGTCTTGTCTGGGTTTAGACAATACAGGGGGACCGAGAGGTTTTCCCCAAGGCTGGACAGCCATGAGTGTCACGGTGTGTGGGACAGTATGGGCGAGTATCTAATCCACTGGGCCCCTCCAGTGCTTTGGAAGCGTCGGAGATGGAAGGCAGCTGTGTGGAGTCCCCGACGACAAGTTGCAGAGACTGCTGCAGGGGAGGGTGAATTATTTTGAGCCTGATGGGCCCATGACACTTCAGGCCATCAGGGCAGTGATGCAACATAGAGATGGACTCATGATCGAGGGGTGGACTTTGCAATGGGCCTCTCCTGCTCTGAAAGACTGTTACAAGGGATGGAGCCCACCATCATGGACCAAATGGACTCAGCAGCTTTATAGGGATTGATCTGTGCATGAGGATAAGAGTGCACTGAGATGAGAGTGAGGGTATATTGAAAATGTGGGATCTGAGCATGACGTGAATGGTATGGAATAAGGGGTGGATACTGTCCTGGTTTAGCAGTAGCAGTCATTTTTTCTACTGGTGCAGTGCTGTGTTTTGACTTTTGACCTGGGAATAATACTGATAAAGCTGATGTTTTCAGTTGTGGGTCAGAATGTTTACCCTGACCAAGGACTTTGTGAGTCTCATGCTCTGCCAGGGAGGAGGAGAAGCCAGGAGGAAGCAGGGACAGGACGCCTGACCCAAACTAGCCAAAGAGGTATTCCATACCACAGCACGTCATGCCCAGGAGGTAGAACAGAGAGTGGCCCGGAAGGGCTGGATGATGGCAGGGTGGGGGTGAGGTACCGGTTGGTGAGCGGTTGTATTCTCTTGCTTGTTATTTCCTTTATCATTATTACTATTAGTGGTAGCAGTAGTGATTTGTGTTATACCTTAGTTATTAAACTGTTCTTATCTCAACCCGTGGGAGCTGCATTCTTTTGATTCTCCTCCCCGTCCCTCCAGGAGCGGAGGGAAGAAAGGTAGGGGGGGGAAGTGGACTTCGTGGTTCTGATTTACGGCCTGGGCTTAAACCCACGACAGTAGTAAAAATGAGAAACACTGAAGGGGACTTTAAAGTGCAAGACTTGACAAGAACAGTGGGTATGTCTTTAGGTATGGAGCTCTGGTCTTTTTTGGTGCTCCACCTGTTTTGTTTTGTTGTATTCCTTGCATAATTCCTTTTTTAGTCAACAGTGTAAAGTAAATGCAAGGAGTCTCACCTTTAATGGAAAAAAATTAATTTAACCTTTTAGTATTAGCCAAGTAATCCTCAAATGTGTGTGCGTGTGTCAAATACTGTAGTAGTTCTGCTAGTGTTTATCTTACACTGACATTTGTGTAGTTCTGTACCTGCAAAACACTGGTTAAATAACTTGTATTTATTGTTTGCTAAATGCTGTTTGAGTAACATAACTTTCTTCTGGTTTGTTTCCATTCTTTCCTTTGTTAAACATTGTTGCACACTTTCACCATTGCACTAAATCTCTTTTTGAATTGTTGTCATTATTAACTGTTTCCTTTATTGTTTAAAAACTTTCTCTCCACTGTATTCACTACCTCTCATTCCTCCCTCCCTTTTTTTCAAAATATTTTTTTTCCTTTTCTCTTTGCAAAAAAGGGCTGGAAACTTCATCACAGACCTGAATCTGTTTGCCAGTAATTCAAATAAACTGAATTACTGGCAAAATTTATTCATACTAATTTATAATCGGTGCATTTAACTTTGCACTTTTCTGGGTGAAAACCTACCTCAATGGCAGTCTTGTCCTTAGTGAAAGACTTCATGTGTGTTACTTTGCTTCTTGGTGCTTTCTAATTAAATGGAAGCCTGACTTCAAACACTTTGATTTCTGGAGAAGTACTGGTTTCCCAGTTAATCATCCGTTTCAGAAACTGGTCGCCTCCAGGGAAATGATTTTGTTTTGCTCAGCCTACTTACTTTTATTGGAGTACTTTTTTTGTTTCCTTCTTCCCTTCCCCTTCCCCGACTCCTCCCCTCCCCTCTCCATTAAAATAATGCAGTTTTAGACTTGGGGGGGGGGGGGTGTTTATTCTCCCTTGTAAAAAACTCCGTTGTAGAAAGTACTAGGTTTCAAAAATACTTAGTTGGTTTTTTCTAAATTTCTTCTTGAGATATCATATTGAGAGTTGTCTTTGATATCCCTTGTCCCATTCCACATTCTTGTGAGATTACTTTGAGATAAAAGGCTGTCTGCTTTTCTTCAAAGCTAACCAATGTTTGATGGTGACCGTTGAGTTCCTTGTTAAAGCTCCAGAATAATTCCACAGTTGTGGATTTGAGGGCTTTTTATGTGACTTACGTATTGTGGAGTCTGTTGTCTACGTATATTCTTTTAACACATCTCTGTGAAAAAATGATTGTTTTTTTTTTACTACAGTACTATAGTTAGCTGTAATAAGCATGATGCTTAAGTAATTACTCCTAAAATTAATATAATTTTTCACAATGTTCTTTTGATATGTAAATTCTTGATCTAAAACAAAGATTATAGCACCAGAACTATGTAAGATACATTTGTATGCCTCCTTCACAAAAGCTGCAGGGAAGTACTCACATCGTTCTGTATTTTTATTATAATTTCCTTTCAGCTGACAAATTAATAAGTCCTAAAGATATTGACCCTATTGGACGTTATGTAGCTCCACAAGATCAGCGGAATGTTAGCATGAGATTTTCAAATCAGGTAAGCATAAGTTTAAAATTAAAACATTTTTACTGAAAAAATGTGACCTTTGTGTTATAATATACATGGTCTTCTAACATTACAGTTGAAGTGCTAGGAAAATTTTAAATATATGTCCATCATAGTTGATGGAAGACTGATTGCTTTTAAAAGGAAGATTATAACATTGCAGTTATTACCTTTAAATTAAGTGGTGCAATCAAAACGATACGTAAAATGCAAGTTTAAGTAGCTGCTAATAGGTACGTGTGTTTCTTTTGAGTAAAGATACGTCAAGGAAGCAAGAATGAGCCTCATTTTTTGTTCTTTTGAATTATTTATCATTTCAATGTATTATTTTTTTCATTTAAAGCTCCTAAGAGGTACAAGGATGAGGTTCCTTTTTGGTGTGCATGGTGTATAGAGATGCTTCTGATTCTGCCTTAAGTGCACAGCGAGTCTGAGTGCCCAAAGATGGGAGATGTTTGAAACAGTGTAATTCAAGTCTGTAGCAGATAGGATAAGAAGACAGAAACATGTTCTATATGTAGGAACTTTTATTAAAGAGGTAAGAACTGTATGTACGGCAACATGTAGCTAAGAGATTTTTTCAGTTGTTTATTTCTTGGTATAACGAATATATATTTGGTAAGTTCATTGTTCAGCATTGTGAATATGTTATTGAGGTGTAAAATACTTACCCTAAGATTTATTCCAAGCATTTATCCTAAGATTTATTCCAAGATCAGAAATGAAAAAAGTTTTTCATGTTTGATCCAAATGCTGCTTAAAATGCCTGCTTCCTCACCAATGTCTTGTCACTCATTCATAATGAGACTTTCACTGTTCACAGTGCCCTGCTTCTGCTATGTTATTATCAGATAATGAAAGCTCAGTGACTTCATTTCTTCCCAGTTCCTTCTTTGTTCTTACATTATGGGATGATGAACACTATAGAACGTGGGAGCTGCTGCATTCGCATGCCCTTTAATGAGTGCCAGTAGAAGCCTGTAGCCAATCAGAGCTGCATGTGGCACATCCAACTTTTTTCTTTTTATTTTTGATTCTTGAAACCAGTAATTCTTAATACACCAAAGATGAACACTTTGAAAAAAATGCTAGCTTGTTTAAAGACACTTCATGACTTACCAGGAATTCTTATAGTAGAAAAGCATTTTTATTATTTTTGGGGGTACCTGTTGTACGATAGGGACTTTTCAGATCTTCAGAGAGAAATAGCCTCTGGCCTGGGAGCTTCCTGGAAGAGATGATAAATAATACAATAGTAATTTATTTTCTCATAATTTACTCCTTGGTGGCCACATTGTGGGTCAGTAAAGAACTTACTTAGTAAAATGCAGTTACCTGGTAAAATTCAGCAATATAATAGGGGCTTTAAAAGCTCAACAGTGTTGAAAGAATAAAAAATAACTTAAGCAGCTTTGTTTTGATGTTTTGCTTCACCTACAAATGATGCAAAAAAAAAAAAAAAAGCTTTGTCACTGTTAAAAGGGAGATCAGACTAGATGGTTTGTCACTGTCAAGTGGCTATACAGTCCTCATTTTTAAGCGCTCAACAGTTGTCTAGAATTATTTCAAAGAGCAATTGTGCTTTACTCAGACAGCTTGGCTGAGCTGATGGTTGTTAATCTTTCCCTTTAAAGGCTGCCTTAGCTGCTGAAATTTGCTGAAACTTTGGCAGAAATTTTCATATGTGGGACCAGTGATGTTTTTGTCGTTATCAGAATAGGAGAAACAGAAAGACCTTCCTAGGGTGATCCTTGAGCATACTCTGATGGGCAAGACTGAAGTTCTATTTGAAAGCTAGAAATCAGGAAAGGATAAGTTTACTTTTTCTTTTTCTCCCTTTAAACCTAAAAATCTTCATAGAAATCTGACTTAGAGCAATTCAGCAATTCCTGTGGTTGTACATGTTCTTTTGTAAGCAAGAGGTGACGAGATGGATTGTCTGTTGTTCAGTAGCTTACAGGTAAATAAATTGAGAAGCTCTGGAATCACCTGAGTCTGCTTACACCTCTCTTATTCCAGGTGATGATACTTCTTTGCTATAGATGGCTGTGCTTTTCTTTGACAAGTAAATGATAAAACTATCCAAGATACTGCATGTGCTTATAATGTGGGTGATAAGAAAGAGAGGCATTTTGGAATCAGTGGGAATTCCAGCTAACTGTGGCATCAGGCATTTGTCCTTGTAGCCTCTGAGCAGCAGTGTGGAACTTGTTTCGAGTGTGGTTGGTGTCCATGCCCTTCTAACCACGTGATTGTGGAATTTCACTGGGATTGTTGCTACTGAAACAGGTGCTGGTCTATCTTGTGTGGTTTTATTATCACATTAGGAGCAGAGCAAAATATTTGTTGATACATATGTTTGTTCCAGTTTTGTCATCATTAAGAGAAGATTACAGAATGAAAGGCAGATGCACAGATGTGTCAAGGTGAGGGAGTTGTGCTTTGTCAGCAAAAGTCTTGCAGTTAAAGTCAGCAAATCCACGTTTCGGCTGAGAGTCTTGACCTTGCCTTATTTTAATCCACATTTTAGATTTGCTGAAGCAGTTTGAATGCTCAATGATGCTGTTTTATCTAACTGAGCTAATTCATGCAGGATCAGTACTCAGTATTTGCTTTAAAGTGCTAGAAAAATGACTTTAATATGAAACCATATCTTAATTACGCTTTTGGAAATCAAAAGTAGTTTCTTCTCTTTAATGATGTCTTCTCTTTTCCATACAGCTAAAGAACTATTTGATTAAGTTGAACAGAAAAGTATTTCCACTTTTAGTAAATTTCATTACTGTAAGGAATAAACTAGAGTATGTAAGCATTTCAGATGCCTGTATATAAATTTTGTTGAGATGCACCATTTTAGAAGGTAATGTACCAAAAAGAAGGCTTTTTATATTTTTATTTGAAGCCTTGTGCTGAGGAAGTATTTCTTGAAGAAATGTATTTTCCATGGAGGCATATTTTCATATTTTGGTTGTATTTGGTATAATCCCTATAAACATCATTGAAAAACATGGTTTATTTGGTTTATTTGTGTCTTCAATATAACCACAAAATGTGTCTGATGCCTGCATAATGGTACAGATTTATGCAAGTGATGGAAAGTATTTTTAATATTCCAGCCTTCGTTTGTAGTTTTGAAGCATCAGTGGAGAATATACTTCTCTGCTAAATTGTTGGGTTTGAGTTTGTTTTTAGTGTATAACAAATGCTGCGTATCACTATCATTACTGAAAAGGGTGGCATTTTCATGAGTATTATATCTGTTATGTTGATCTGTCTTTCTCTAGACAGCTACTTGTGATCCTCCAGGCCTAGGCATCTTAAGTGGCAATGAAAGTAACTTTCTGTGTAATGTTACAATCCTGCTGTTGCACAGAAATTATAGTAAATATCTTTCCAAATACTCTTACAAGTTTAGCTAGTTTTCGCACAGATTTTGTGGTGTGCCCGTTGTGCTGCAGATGCATTTGCTTAGTTACAGTCTGTGTTAGAGCCACCACTTTCTGGCTGCTATGAACGAGTCATGTCATTGCTGTGTCTGGGTGTGAGAGGCTTAGTGCTGGTATCTGAGAAGGACATGCGTCAGTGGAGGTTCAAATACACCAATTTATGTGCAGTTTACACCCTGCAGTTACACAGTCCCACTCAGTGTGTCATTAATCCAGTGATAATTAACTTGAAGACCACTCCACAAGTTAGATCACAGGCTGTCTGGCACTCTCGGGTTCTGGGGGTGTTCTTTGTTTTCTGTCTTATAAACATAGTGCTTTGATTGTGGTAGAGAATTGGTTTGAGTTTGTATAAATGCAACTGGTAGCATGATTTCCTGATTATGAGGAGCACCATCTTTTAATGTCACTTGAACTTACGACTTCTTTATTTGTTCTTTTTGTGCATGTACTTCTATCATAAATTTATTTCATGTGGCAAAAGCTTCTGTCCTGGGTTCAGCAGTAGCAGTCACTTTTTCTCCTTCTTAGTAGCTGGTGCAGCGCTGTGGTTTTGACTTTCTGCCTGGGGACAGTACTGATAAAACCAATGTTTTCAGTTGCTGGTCAGAATGTTTAGTCTGACCAAGGATTTGTGAGTCTCACGCTCTGCCAGGGAGGAGGGGAAGTCAGGAGGAAGCAGGGACAGGACACCTGACCCAAACTAGCCAAAGAAGTATTCAATACCACAGCATGTCATGCCCGGGATGTAACTGGGAGTTACCCGGAAGGGCACATTCTGCTCAGTTGGGCTCGTTTTTGGCGAGTGGTATCGTATTCTCTCCCCTTGTTATTTCTCTTATCATTTGTATTATTGGTGGTAGCAGTAGTGATTTGTGTTATATCTTAGTTACTGGACTGTTCTTATCTCAACCCATGGGAGTTGCATTCTTTGGTTTCTCCTCCTCATCCCTCTGGGGTGGGGGGGAGTAGAAACTGCGTGGCTGACTTGCCGACTGGCTTAAGCCACGACAAAACCGCGGAAATGTAGTGCTGATAGACTTTTGAGAAAATGTTATCACAAATTTCTCCTGCAAATCTGTGAGGTGGCAGAGAAGAAATGAAGAAGGAGTAACTCAGGCATCTAATTTTTCAGCTGGTGATGCATGCTGCCAGTGAAAACAAAGGTGACTAGCCATTTCCATACTCAGGGTGTCAAGTCAATTATTTCTTTCAACATGCTGAATCCATTCCTATTAGCATGGTTTCCTGATGTAAAATACTAGTTAGTATTAATTTCAAACATGAAGTATGTGTATAACAGACAATGCAAGGAAATGCTGTTATCTCCTGTAAATGTAATATACCTCTCATATAACTGTAAAGAGAGGCTGTCTGATCAAAGTATTTCAGAATAAAGGGTTGAAATAATCAGTTCGTTATTTTAAAGTGGGTATTATTGGTTACCCAAATAGCTGAGTTATTTCACTCTTTCAAAAATGTGCATCGAAACATTGTTATATCAGGCATTTTTCTCTACATGTCGGGGTGGGGTTTTTTAATTAAAAAAAGCCAAACAGTGCAAGTGATTACCAGAAACCTATTTATTATTAATTCTCCAAAATGCATCTTGCAAAGTATTATTGACAGGACCAGTTTCCCATAGTTTTCAGATGTACAGGTTTCACTCCTGTGTTGCTCTTCCACTGTGTTCACATAGTAAGAAAAAATACTGCAGTGATGTCTGGCATACTAGTGAATTGTTGAAATAGACATTGTCCCTACTCATGCTATATCTAATGAAATAGTTGGCTAGCAACGTTAATAAATACTTTTCATTATTTTCTAGGGTCCTTTAGAAAATGATTTGGTAGTACATGTGGCCCTGATAGCAGAAAGTCAGCGGTATGTATTTACTTTTATTATGAATGTATGCATTAGGGAAGTGTTCAATGACAGACATCTTCAATTAGCTAAAGGTACTCCAGGAAGTGTATTGCTACTTGTGTATCTGCTGCCAAGATAATTGTTAAAACTATGCCCGTTCTGTGATTTGTCATTAAATCTGTTATTTCATTTGTAGTCTACAGGTTTTTCTCAGCACCTATGGAATCCAAACTCAGACCCCCCAGCAGGTGGAACCAATTCAGATATGGGCTCAAAAGGAACTTGTCAAAGTAAGAAATCTGCATTTAAAATTATTTCTCTATCTATACGTTTCTTTCATTTTCTATACATTTCTTTCATTTGCTAAGCCACTGGCCATCATATTTGAAAAATCATGGCAGTCAGGTGAAGTTCCCGATGACTGGAAGAAGGGAAATATAACCCCCATTTTCAAGAAGGGGAAAATGGATGACCCGGGGAATTACAGACCAGTCAGTCTCACATCTGTGCCTGGCAAAATCTTGGAGCAGATTCTCCTGGAAGGTGTGCTAAGGCACATGAAAAACAAGGAGGTGGTTGGTGACAGCCAACATGGCTTCAGTAAGGGGAAATCCTGCCCGACCAATTTGGTGGCCTTCTGTGGTGGGGCTACGAAACTGATGGACAGGGGCAGAGCAGTTGACGTCATCTACCTGGATTTGTGCAAAGCGTTCGACACTGTCCCACACGACATCCTTGTCTCTAAATTGGAGAGACCTCAATTTGATGGATGGACCACTCAGTGGATAAAGAACTGGCTGGATGGTCGCACGCATAGAGTTGTGGTCAATGGCTCGATGTCCGGCTGGAGACCAGTAACGAGTGGTGTCCCTCAGGGATTGGTGTTGGGACTGGTCTTGTTCAACATCTTTGTCAGTGACATGGACAGTGGGATTGAGTGTGCCCTCAGCAAGTTTGCTGATGACAGCAAGCTGTGTGGTTCGGTTGATGCGCCGGAGGGAAGGAATGCCATCCAGAGGGACCTCTGTGAGGTGGGCTGATGCCAGCCTTATGAAGTTTAACCGTGCCAAGTGCAAGGTCCTACACCTGGGTCGGAGCAATCCCAGGCACAGCTACAGGTTGGGCAAAGAAGAGATTCAGAGCAGCCCTGCAGAGAAGGACTTGGGGGTGTCGGTCGATGAGAAAATGAACATGAGCCATCAGTGTGCATTCGCAGCTCAGAAAGCCAACCGTATCCTGGGCTGCATCAAGAGGAGCATGACCAGCAGGTCGAAGGAGGTGATCCTGCCCCTCTACTCTGCTCTTGTGAGACCTCACTTGGAGTACTGTGTGCAGTTCTGGTGTCCTCAACATAGGAAGGACATGGAACTGTTGGAACAAGTCCAGAGGAGGGTCAGAAGGATGACCAGGGGACTGGAGCACCTCCCGTATGAAGATAGGCTGAGAAAGTTGGGGCTGTTCAGCCTGGAGACGAGAAGGCTGCGTGGAGACCTCATAGCAGCCTTCCAGTATCTGAAGGGGGCCTACAAGGATGCTGGGGATGGACTAGTCATCAGGGACTGTAGTGACAGGACAAGGGGTAATGGGTTAAAACTTAAACAGGGGAAATTTAGATTGGATCTAAGGAAGAAATTCTTTACTGAGAGGGTGGTGAGGCAGTGGAATGGGTTGCCCAGGGAGGTTGTGAATGCTCCATCCTTGGCTTTGTTCAAGGGCAGGTTGGACAGAGCCTTGGGTGGCATGTTTTAGTGTGAGGTGTCTCTGCCCATGGCAGGTGGGTTTGGAACTAGATGATCTTAAGCTCCTTTCCAACCCTAACTATTCTATGATTCTGTGATTCATAACAATAGGAATTTATATCAAGCTATTAGGCTTGTATATTCTGAAGCACGTTGCTTACGTTTTTGTGTTACTTCTAACTCTCTTGTAAGACACGCTGACCCTGATCACTCATACATGCCTCCTTAAAGCCTCAGTGAATCATGGATGTCCAGATCGTCTATATTATCTGAATAGGCTTATGACCTGGGCCACTTTCAACAAATAGGGAATAAATAAGAGAATTTAATAACAGCACAGTAGGCAACGTGAATCATGATGGAGAAACGAGTAAATGAGCAATAGTTAAAGAAATGGAATAAGGCAGTAGGCATAAAACATCATACACTTTCATAGCGTAGATCCTGTAACAGGCATTTTACAGACTTCTGTAACTTTTTTTTTAGAAGTCCTTTGAGTTGACTATATCCAGTAAGTTTGGTGTTTAAACCCTTTCTCATTTACCGCTTTAACTCAGTACATTTAAAGAACTCTGATCAGAAATTACTTGGATGAATGAAGTCTTCAGAATCTCCTTTGTACTCTGCAAAGGCTGTGGGTTTTCCTTTCTCTGTACAGACAAGTGCCTTCCTACCAGAGTGCTGTACCCCTTCACTAGAAAGGCTGGCCCTGGTAGCCTTGTCTGTACTGGGCCTCACTGGTGATGCTGGCTTAGATGCATCTGCTCAGGTGACCATCAAGACCAGGTGAAACCAGCAGGGGAAGATAAAGTCCTAGAAGGCAGCAGGGGCCAAAGGGTTCTGGCTGATACTTAAGGATCACCTGCTGCAAGCTCAGGAGCGATGCATTCTGACAAAATGAAATGGGGCAAGAATGCCAGGAGGTCTTCATGGATAGACGTGGTGCTCCTGAGCAAACTCTGAAGGAAGAAAGAAGGTTACAGAATGTGGAAGGAAGGACAGGCGCCTGGGAAGAATTACAGGAACATTGTCCGGGAAGCTAGGGATCAGGTCAGGAAAGCTAAGACCCAGTTAGAATTGAGTCCAGCCACGGATGTCAAGGATAACAGGAAGGGCTTCTAAAGGTATGTGCCAACAAAAGAAAGACAAGGATAATGTGGATCCTCTCCGAAAGGAAATTGAAGACATGGCTACCCTGCTTTTGGAGAAGGCTGAGGTTCTTAGTGACTTCTTTGCCTCAGTCTTCCCCAGCAAGTGCTCTAGCCATGCCACTCAAGTCATGGAAGACAAATGCAGGGACTGGGAGAATGAAGACCATAGGCACAATCTAGGAGAGGAACAGGGTCAAGCTCTTCCAAGTAACCAGAATGTGCACAAATCCATGGGACCTGATGAAATCCATCCAGGGGTCCCGAAGGAGCTGGCAGATCACGTTGCTAAGCCACTGTCCATCATATTTGAAAAATCCTGGCAAAGTTCCCAATGACTGGAAAAATGGAAATATAACCCCCATTTTGAAGAAGGGGAAAATGGAAGACCCTGGAAACTGCAGATCTGTCAGTCTCACGGCTGTGCGTGGCAAAATAATGGAGCAGATTCTCCTGGAAAGCATGCTAAGGCACATGAAAAACAACAAGGTGGTTGATGACAGCCAACATGGCTTCACTGAGGGGAAATCTTGTCTGAGCAATTTGATGGCCTTCTGTGATGGGGCTACAGAACTGATGGATGGGAGCAGAGCAGTTGACATCTTCTACCTGGACTTGTGCAAAGCGTTCAACACTGTCCTGCATTACATCCTTGTCTGTAAATTGGAGAGACATAAACTTGATGGATGGACCAATCAGTGGATAAAGAATTGGCTGGATGGCTGCAGACAGAGTTGTGGTCAATGGCTCAGTGTCGACATGGAGACCAGTGACAAGTGGTGTCACTGGACACTCAGGGACCAGTGTTGGGACTGATCCTGTTTAGCATCTTTGTTGGTGACATGGACAACGGTGACACAAACAGTGCACCCTCAGCAAGTTTGCCAATAACACTGAGCTGTGTGGTGCGGTCAACATGCTGGAGGGAAGGGATCCAGAGGGAGCTTGACACACTAGAGAGGTGGGCCAACGCCAGCCTCATGAGGTTTTACAAAGCAAACTGAAAGGTCCTACACCTGGGTTGGGGCAGTCCCAGGCACAGCTGCAGGCTAGGTGGAGAAGTGATTCAGAGCAGCCCTAAGGAGAAGGACTTGAGGGTGTTGGTCCACGAGAAACTGAATGTGAGCAGGCTTCAGAGTGCACTTGCAGCCTGGAAACCGTGTGCTGGACTGCATCAAAAGAAGCATGGCCAGCAGGTTGAAGGAGGTGGTCCTGCCTCTCTACTCTGCTCTTGTGAGACCCCATTTGGAGTACTGTATGCAGTTCTAGTGTCGCCAACATAAGAAGGACATGGAACTGTTGGAACAAGTCCAGAGGAGGGCCATGAGGATGGTAAGGGGGCTTAGAGTACCTCCCATATGAAGACTGGCTAAGAAAGTTGGGGCTGTTCAATATGGAGAAGAGATGGCTGCATGGAGACCTCATAACAGCCTTCCAATATCTGAAGGGGGCCCTACAAGGGTGTTGGAGAGAGTCTCTTCATCAGGGACTGTAGTGGTAGGACAAGGGGGAATGGGTTTAACCTAAAAACTGGGGAATTCAGGTTAGCTATGAGGAAGAAATTCTTTACTGAGAGGGTGGTGAGGCACTGGCACAGGTTGCCCAAAGAAGTTGTGAATGCTCCATTGCTGGCAGTGTTCAAGGCTAAGTTGGACAGAGCCTTGAGTATCACAGTATCACAGTATGTTAGAGATTGGAAGGGACCTCAAAAGATCATCTAGTCCAATCCCCCTGCCAGAGCAGGAACACCTAAAAAAGGTTACATAGGAATGTGTCCAGGCGGGTTTTGAATGTCTCCAGAGAAGGAGACTCCACAACCTCCCTGGGCAGCCTGTTCCAGTGTTCCGTCACCCTCACTGAAAAGAAGTTTCTTCTCAAGTTTAAGTGGAACCTCTTGTGTTCCAGTTTATACCCATTACCCCTTGTCCTATCATTGTTTGCCATTGAGAAGAGCCTGGCTCCATCCTCATGACACTCCCCCTTTATATATTTATATACACTAATAAGGTCACCCCTCAGTCTCCTCTTCTCCAAACTATAGAGACCCAGCTCCCTCAGCCTTTCCTCATAAGGGAGATGCTCCACTCCCTTAATCATCTTAGTTGCCCTGCGCTGGACTCTCTCCAGCAGGTCCCTGTCCTTCTTGAACTGAGGGGCCCAGAACTGGACACAATATTCCAGATGCGGTCTCACCAGGGCAGAGTAGAGGGGAAGGAGGACCTCTCTCGACCTACTGACCACCCCCCTTCTAATACACCCTAGGATGCCATTGGCCTTCTTGGCCACAAGGGCACAGTGTTGGCTCATGGTCATCCTGCCGTCCACTAGGACTCCCAGGTCCCTCTCCCCTACACTACTCTCTAACAGGTCGTTCCCCAACCTATATTGGAATCTGGGGTTGTTCCTGCCCAGATGCAGGACTCTACACTTTCCCTTGTTATATTTCATCAAGTTTCTCCCTGCCCAACTCTCCAGCCTGTCCAGGTCTCGCTGGATGGCAGCACAGCCTTCTGGCGTGTCAGCCACTCCTCCCAGCTTAGTGTCATCAGCAAACTTGCTGACAGTGCACTCAATTCCCTCATCTAAATCATTGATGAATATATTAAATAATACTGGTCCCAATACTGACCCTTGAGGCACTCCACTAGATACAGGCCTCCAACTAGACTCCGCCCCATAGACTACAACTCTCTGGCTTCTGTCCTTCAGCCAGTTTGCAGTCCACCTCACTACCTGATCATCCAGACCACACTTCCTCAGTTTAGGTATGAGGATGCTGTGGGAGACTGTGTCAAATGCTTTGCTGAAGTCAAGGTAGACCACGTCCACCGCTCTGCCATCATCCATCCACAATGTTATTTCCTCATAAAAGGCTAGGAGGTTGGTCAAGCATGACTTCCCCTTGGTAAAGCCATGTTGACTGCCCCTCATAACCCTCTTATCCTTGACATGCCTTAAGATGGCATCAAGGATAAGGTGTTCCATCACTTTCCCAGGGATGGAGGTGAGGCTGACCGGTCTATAGTTACCCGGGTCCTCCTTCTTGCCCTTTTTGAAGACTGGAGTGACATTTGCTTTCCTCCAGTCCTCAGGCACCTCACCCGTTTCCCAAGACTTGGTAAAGATGATGGAGAGTGGTCTAGCAATGACTTCCGCCAGTTCCCTCAGCACCCGCGGGTGCATCCCATCTGGACCCATGGATTTATGGATGTCCAGATTGCTCAACTGGTCCCTAACCCATTCCTCGTCGACTAAGGCAAACTGCTCCCTTGACCTGACTTCATCTGAGGTCTCAGGAGTACAGGGCTCTTCAGGACTGCCTCCGGCAGAGTAGACAGAGATAAAGAAGGCATTCAATAACTCTGCCATCTCTGTATCTTCTGTCACCAGGGCACCCATCCCGTTCACCAGTGGGCCAACCTTGCCTCTGGTGTTAGTTTTATCAGCTATGTATTTGAAAAAGCTCTTTCTGTTGTCCTTGACCCCTCTCGCCAGATTTAATTCTAAGGAGGCCTTAGCCATCCTAGCTGCCTTCCTACACCCTCTAGCAGCAGCCTTATATTCCTCCCGAGTGGCCAGCCCCTCCTTCCATGACCTATAAACTCTGCTCTTCCACTTGAGCATACCCAGCAATTCCTTATTTAGCCACGCAGGTCTCCTGGCCCTCTTCCTTGACTTCCTACGTGTCGGGATGCTCTGCTCTTGAGCTCGGAATAAGCAATTCTTGAATGTCAACCAACTATCTTGGGCCCCTTTACCTTCAAGCAGCCTTGCCCATGCGATTTCCCCTAGCAATTGCTTGAAAAGGCCAAAGTTTGCCCTGCTGAAGTCCAGGGTTGCAATTCTACTTGCTATTGTACTGGTCCTACCACACAAGATCCTGAATTCCACCATCTTGTGGTCGCTGCAACCAAGGCAGCCCTCAACCTTTACTGCTTCGACCAGCCCCTCCTTGTTAGTGAGGATGAGATCCAGCAGCGCTCCTCTCCTGGTTGGCTGATCCACCATTTGGATGAGGAAGTTATCATCCATACACTGGAGGAACCTCCTGGACTGTGGCTGGGTTGCTGAGTAGTCCTTCCAGCAAACATCAGGGAAGTTAAAATCCCCCACGACGACCACGGCCTGTGACTGTGAGGCCGCTCTCAGCTGCCTGTAGAAGGCCTCGTCAACTTCCTCACCCTGATCTGGTGGCCTGTAACAGACACCCACAACAGTATTGCCCCTGCCAGCCTGCCCCTTAATTCTCACCCACAGACTCTCAACTCGCTCGTCATCTGTCCCTGGACAGAACTCAGTACATTGCAGCTGCTCTCGCACATAAAGAGCAACCCCACCACCCCGCCTGGCTGGCCTGTCTTTCCTGAAAAGGACATAGCCCTCCATGAGTATATTCCAGTCATGCGAGCTGTCCCACCACGTCTCTGTAATTGCCACCAGACCATAATCTCCTGACTTAACACAGGTCTCCAACTCCTCCTGCTTATTTCCCATGCTGCACGCATTGGTGTACAGGCATTTCAAGGAGGGAGCTGAGGTCACCAATTTCACCCTAGGATTATAGGAGGCCTCCCAGTCTTCATCAATTCTAGAGTGCTGCCCCACTGGGGCAAGCCCAGTTACAACCCCATCCCCCTTCGAATCTAGTTTAAAGCTCTCCAAATGAGCCCTGTTAATTCATGCCCCAGCATCCTTTTGCCTCGGTGAGTTAAACCTTTCCCACGTGCCATCATCCGGACTGGAGCCTTATAAAACCAGCTGTTATCAAAGAACCCAAAGCCCTGCCTAAAGCACCAGTCTCGTAGCCAATTATTTACAGACTGAATTTTCCCATTCAGTCCTACATCATCACCGGAAGATGGAAGAAGTGAGGAGAAGATCACTTGAGCCCCAGACTCTTTCACCATCCGCCCCAAGGCCCTGTAGTCTTTCTTCATCCCCCTCAGACTGCGGGAAGCAGCTTCCTCCCCACCTGTCTGGAAGACCAGCAGCGGGTAGTAGTCTGTCGGGTGCACCAGGTTGGGGAGCGCCTTGGTGATATCCCTGATCCGGGCTCCAGGCAGACTACACACTTCCCTATGATGAGGGTCAACTCTGCATATCAGGCCCTCTGTTCCGCTCAGAAGGGAATCGCCTACAACAATGACCTTTCTTTCTTTCTTGTCAGAGGCAGTCTTGAGGCGTGAAGTCGACCGCCTTTTCCTATGTGACCTTGTAGTCTGGCCTTGCACCACATCCTCACTTACCTCTCCATCAAGATCCAGGGCCTCAAACCTATTACGAAGGGGCACCTGGGGAAGCAGGGCAGGAAGGGAGGAAGGTTGCCCACGGTTCCGAACTGGAACTTGCTTCCAGCCCTCATCGTCTTTTTGGTCCCTTACCTCTGCGCGACAGCTACAGGGCAGGGGCTGTCTCGGGCCATCCCCCTCTGTCTGAGAGGACAGGGGGTCCATCCCCTTTTGGGAGATATCTCCCTGGAACCGTTCTGGCTGGCACGCCAGGGAGTTACTCCACCAGTCAATCTCCCTTTCACACTCCCTGATGGTCCTCAGCGTCTCGACCTCCTCTTTAAGTTCTGCCACCAATCTAAGCAGATCTTCTACCTGCTCACACCTCACACAGGTGGAATGCTGGCCTCCCTCCCTCGGCAGCAGCAGGCTCTGGCACTCCCTGCAGCCAGAGACCTGAACAGCCACAGTTTGGGACGGGATCTCTGTCTGAGTTGCTACAGTCTCCTTACTGCAAGCCCTCCTTCTGGAGGCGACCATATTGGTCAGCAGTCTGGGACACCAGCAACAGGGTCCGCAACACGACCTGCTTGTTCCTCCCTGCGCCCGGTGGGCAGCGACCAGTCACTGCCCTCCCAAAGGCTCTTTCAAGGCAAGGGGCAGGGGAGCGGTCGCCGTTACCGTGGGAACGCCCCCTGCCACGTCAGCCGCTCTCTCGCAAGGGCTGCTGGGGCTTCGGGGATCGGGAGATGTCGGGAATCGCAATGTCTCTGCGATATCCCCTCTGCTTTTCCTAATCTCTTCTGAACCTCGTGGTCTCTGAAGCGTGCCGGCTCCGGCTCTAGCTGTGCTAGTCCTTGCCCATGGCAGGGGGGTTGGAACTAGATTATCTTAAGGTCCTTTTCAACCCTAACCGTTCTATTACTCTATGAATGGCAGCTGCAGGCCACTTCAGCATCTTCTTTTTGTTCAGTCTTGTTCAGTGCTCTCTATATGAGAGCACTCTGCTACACTGAATAGGTGCTCCAAGCTGTCCACGACTGTTTGTCCTGGAAATACATTTAAAGGACCATGACAGATGCTGCTCTAAACAAAAAATGCATTGATCAACATTTGTAGGTAAACTTTTCACAAGCCCTAATAAATATCTGTATGATTACTTGATTCTGATTCACTTCTGTCTCTCATACACCTGTACCCTTCCTCTGAAAAATCCTTGAAAATAGTCCCTCTATGCACAAACAAGCCTCAACGAGCTGCAGAAAGCTGGCAGACCAGTAAGCTGGTGCAGAATCATGGGTGTGCACTTGATGTATTTCATGCTTCACCACTGAAAGTTCCATTGTGAATCAGGTACATAAAGCTTCTGTCTAACTTGGAATTATGCGAATTCTCTCAAACAAGAGTGACAAATACTGAATGTCCGGGGGCAGTATAATGAATGTGTTTAGCTTATCAATCGTGAAGTTCCAGACTCTCTGTGTTTCTCTCCCTCTGATATCAGGATCTTATGGTTGATGCTATTATCCATATCAGAAGTCTGTAGGACCCCAAAAAAAGCAAAATCAAAAACAGAGAAGACAGCAGCATATTTCAGACTTTGTCAGTTTGTGAGGGTAACTGATGTACCAAGATTGTGTTAGCTTATTTAGAAAAGTGCTTGCGCCAAATACGGACTTCCACTAGCCTCTGAGTGGTAGTTAAACCAAGAGAAAATAAACACCCTTATATGCATTCAGATGTCTTCATTTCTTGACCCAGTTTTGCTCATTAGTCTTCTTGATAATATATTTCAAAATGGATTCTCTGTCTTATTATTCTGAAATTTTGTACCTGAAATTCTGGTTTAGCAAATAGGTACTCCATAAATTTACTATTGAAATATGTATTGCTTCTCTCAATCATCCATCATTTCTTTGGTCTTCCTGGAAGAAAGATGAGACCTGCATTAAGTTTTATTGTTATCAATTACATTCCTTGGTGTGACAACTTGTGTGTGAGGAATTGTTTTTCAAAAGCTGGTGAGACATCTGGCAATTCTGACATTTTCTATGTACTCATGATGGGTAGGTACATCTGCCTTGTCGAAGTTTACTTTTAAAAAGAATGTCATGAAATTATTAAAGTGCCTTGTGCAAAACCTCATCATTTTGGGCTTCTGAAATAGGCGATGCTCTAGCCGTGAAGCTGAAGTAATGAAAATGAGAATTACGAGAAATGAAGTTGGATCTCTGGACTTATCCAAAAAAACAATACAAACCAAAAGGCAAACAAACAAAAAAACCCTGGTAGTATTTGTCATACCAGGACAAATTTGTGGGGAAGGGAAGCTAATGCTGAAACAGTTGCTTGTATTTTGAGGAAAAGAGAGTTGATCCATAGAGAACATGGATCTCAATATTTACAATTCTGATGCTGTCAATTCTCAGTAGTGTTTCATTTAATTTTATTAGAAACTTTTGAACTGGTCTGGTGGCACGTGGTAACAGTTTAAACCTCTAGACTTATAAATAGGGATGTGTCAAAGTAGTGTGGAAAGAAACAGATGGATGACGGAAGACATTGATTAAGGAAAATTACGGATTGAAAGTAAGACTGGGGATCACAGAAGCAGATCCACACAGTCTAGTGGGTGTGAATGAAAGGGGGAAGAGGAGAACAAGAAATTGGTAAAAAATGTATGCAATATATGGGAATAAAGTATTTCTATAGTGGAAGTACAGTAGAGGAGAGTTGCACAATACTCCGTAGGCGTAGACTGGTAACAGCAGAACACTGAAACAGATGGTGTGAAAGACCGTTCTAGTTTGGTTCACTCTCACAAATCGAGCCCAGTCCAGCCTGCTTTCACAGCCCTTTCTTGCTGTTAGCAGCTTTGATATTCCAGAATTGAAGAGCACTTTATCCACAAAGCCTACTTGAAGCAGCTGGACATGCCTGTGATTGTCGTGTTCAGATATTTTGGTGCTGAATCTGAACTAATGCTTTGTTTGTAACAGACCAAGATAGGAAGCTATTACTAGAAGGTGAAACTGCTGTAGCAGACTGTAGAACAACATGAGACCTCAAGCGGAAGAAAGAATTTTCAGAAGGAGAGACAATGTTGTAGTACTACTGGAGCTTTATTTTTGTGATATTTAGTGTTAAATTATAATGCCTACTGCTATTCTTCTGGTCTCCATTATTTATTGCAAGAAGGGGTTCAACATTGGTTTTGTTATGTATATGGATGAGATATTTAAAGGTGTTAAGGCTTTAATGTCTCCATTCCTTTCCTACTTGAGTGTGGTTACTTAGTCGGGATGAAAAGGTGATGTAAGTGGCAATGTTTATTTTCCTTCTTGAATAGTTCTTGTACGCAGAAGCCTAGGCAATGTCAGGAGCACCCCAAGCTGGCAGCAGCAGAAAGTTGTTTTGTGCCATGTTTGTTCAAGTGCTCTCTTTCATCTCCCTCTGAATTATCTTCCTATAACATAAAAAATCAGAATTCTGTGTCATGGTGGGTTACTTACCTAAACCAGCTCAAATAAGCAAAAAAATGGCACCTTGCAGTCTGCTTTCTCTGATATGTTTGTACTGTCTTGCTTACAGCTTAGTGAGGCTTTTTTATTGTTTTATTCTCATGCACTATAATAAGTGAAGAGTCTCTCTGTAACATGCAAGTCTTATAAAATTATATCAGTTGAAGTAATACTAGCATACATAATCTAACTCAAATAACAATCCAGCAATGAATGAAACACTTCCCTCTTGTGCTGTTGATGCACTAATGTGCAGGCCTTTACTAAAATTAAAATGAAGGTCTTTAAAGGGTTTCTATATTGCTGTTTTACCTTTATATTCGCATTTGGAAAAGCATTACAGGAGGCAAGACTGGCTGGACAATAAATGCAAATAATCCTTTAAAAAATTATTTCAGTGAGCAAGTTGAAGATTTTAAAAATATTTTAATTATATAAACGAGAAAACATCATAAGAGTAAGAAGGCAAAGGTAAGGCATAATGGAGGAAACAACAAGTTTTAGTTGCATTTGAAACTGCAAATAGGCAGGACTCCAGGGCTTTGCCCAAGCCCAGAGTTGCACCCATGTGTCCTAATCCTGAATCAGGACCCTACGCAGTACTTGTGCTCACCCTTACTGAACAGCGGTCTTCTCAGGTAAACCCATAGTAACTGTGTTCTCACTTCATAAGAAAGGTAAAATTCCTTCATCCTCCCAACACTGGAAGGAAGGAAAGAAGGAAGGAAGAAAGGAAGGAAAAAGAGGGAATGTTAAACCACACCTACAGCAGAGTACTACTGTGCAAGAAGGGGAAGAAGATGCTTGTGCTTGCATCTTGTGTTTCTTTCTTCAATTACTTTGTTGGTTCCCCTTTGCTGTAAAGTTGCCTATTATCAGAAGAATTCAATTTGGTCGTTGAACTGTGCATTTACTAAATGTAATGCTCTTTTACTTGATTTATTATTCTATATAGATGATCCCCATAGAAGTAATGACCACGTTATGAATCTTGTTTTCTAAATGAAAGAATACACACAGCTCTCTGTGTAAGCCCCAGCAGGAGCATTCCAAAGCCATCTGTCTAGGTTTCCCTCAGTTTTCATGATTCTTTCTCACAGGCTTACTTCCATTTGGGAGTGAATGACAAACTGGGATTATCTGGAAGACCGGACAGGCCCATAGGATGCCTTGGAACATCAAAGGTTATTGCAATAAATGTTATTGGTACTAATGTATATTTCAGCTAAATATTGAATTAGCCTCTGAGTGATTTTAAATAGAATTGAAATTTTATGTGTGTATCTTAAAGTCCTTGTAATGCCTTTTGCTGTGATGCATGTGTGTGCTCTTAGTGTTAAACTGTCGTACGTTTCCTAGGCATCCAGTTCCAGCAATACTGGGCCAAAACAGGCTGGATGGTGGAGAAGTGAACTGCTTTGGCTGAAGGAGAATGTAGACCTGCATGCCTAATAAAAACCAGAGTACCTAAAATTAGACGTGTAGGTTTTATCTTAAATAATTCGGGTTTTTTAAAGTCAGCTGTTCTATGTTGAGTATTGCTTTTATAGTTTCGAAATACCTTTTTTCCTTTTTAGATAATTCACTGCTTCAGATATTTTAAAGAAAAGATTAATTGAAGCTTTTTCTCCCCACAGATTTATCGGATACTGGGAAAGACTGTAGTTTGCTACTCGATCATTTTTGATCTAAGTGATTTTTACATGTCTCAGGATGTTATGATGCTGATTGATGACATTAAGGTATTTATCTATAACTTTTCATTTGAGAAACTGATGCAAATAGAGTCTGTAGAAGATTAAAATGTGAAGTTTGATAAAATAGAAGACTGAAAGGGGAACACTCTCTCTATAGTGTGTATTCTTCCAGTACAGAAATAAACTTGCAGCTTATGCTGGAAAATCTGCAAAGGTGAATATCCTTGTCAGCCTAGTAGAAGTTCTAGCTAGTATCTCTGACACAAAAACTCACCCAGAAGTGACTGGGAATGCTCTAATGCAGCAAACAAATTATCATTTGTTGCTTTGGGAAAACAAATGCTCTTGGTTGAAAAAAGAATGAGACTGATCTGTTTAAGGGGAATACCAAAGCCTTACCTGGAGGAAACATTGCTCAACTTTGCACAAATATTACAAATTGTCTCCTTTCCCTGATTTCAAGTCAGGCAGCACAGTAAAGCTGACCTGTCATGTCCCCTCTGCTGGAGCAGGTACTTTAGTGCTAGGACGTGGCATTGGTTAGTCCGTATTAGTGGCCAAGATTCAAGCCCTGCGTTCCCATACATACTCACTAGGTCATTGCATGTAGTGCAGTACACCACACTGTCCAGTAGTATAGTCTGGGCTGGGAATATTTTCAGAAAACTGGTGAAATATCAGTGTTTGAAAGCAGCTTCTACTTTCTGAAGAAGTCTTGTTAGTAGTTTATTAGGTTTTTTTAATCTGTTTGGTTTTCCAGTGTTGTTAGTTTAAGATAGCTTTTTTAGTATCTTGTACTGTATATTCTGATATGTTATGCTTGTGGGTTGTGGTTTGATTTTTTACGGGGTTGCTTTGTTTTGGGGATTTTTTGGTGACTAATGTATTATTTCTTACCTAGAATGCACTGCAGTTCATTAAGCAGTATTGGAAAATGCATGGTCGTCCACTGTTTGTTGTGCTTATCCGTGAAGACAATATAAGGTAGACAGCAAGAGCAAGATGTGCATCTTTTGCAGGGTAACACTTATCTAATTGCCAGATTAATGGAGCTCTGTTTCAAATTTCAGAGGGAGCAGATTCAATCCAATATTAGATATGTTGGCAGCCTTTAGGAAGGGAATTGTTGGAGGAGTAAAAGTTCATGTTGACAGAGTACAGGTATGGTATTTTTCCTGATTGCTGTGTTCTTACCTCCTACTATTGATATATGTATTACTTAGAGAAGTACATGGGAAAAAAGTATATTTCCGTTAGTATCATAAAACTAAGGAGTCAAGACCCAAGCAATTTGTTACAGTTTTTGTTTTATCTCAAAAGAAACAGCATGTTTATCTTCATTTGTTTTGCTGAGTCTTTTGAAAGTGATAATCATCATAGAGGATTTTCAGAAGGGAAAAAGTGTTTTTTATGTTCGACAGTCTTATGAAATTACCACCGAAAGATAAGTGTACCATGTCAAGCATTGAGGAATTTCTTTTGATTAGATAATCAATGAAGAGTAAAAAAAAGGTGCTTTATATATATATATTAAAGTTCTTACAATTACTAAGATGTAGTTTTAACGTCTGTGCTGTTTTGAATTAATCTTAAAACGCTTCATTAAAATATGAAAATTACAGAGTCAGGTGCTGGTTTTAACAGTACTTGTATAAGCTGGTTAAATCTTAGTTAATACCAACTGAAGAACCCTTCTGTTGATTAGAGAAAAGGCCAAAAGACACTGTTACGATTTCTTGTTCCCTAGAAAATCAGGAATTTATAAAAGAGCTGGGTCATTTGTAAATTAAATCCTCAGAGCCATAAAGGTTTAAGATATCCTTGTAATCTTAAAAATTCTGATGTATTTCTACTGGTCACATGAAGGTCCTTTAGTCTCTCCTGCTCCCATTGACTTTTCCCGTAGCAAATGTCACATGTTCTGTCCACAGTGTTTGTCTACAGCATTGTTTGTTGTGGTTTGTTGTTGTGTTGGGGTTTTTTGGGGTTTTTTTGTTTGGTTGGTTGGGGTTTTTTAACTGCAGTGTCTTTCTTGCCTTACATTTGGTTAAACTGATTTATTATAAGATGAGATATTTTTCAATCAACAGAATGTCTTTATTTTAAGCAATACACTGTTACTTGTTTCATTGGGGAGGATCTGAGTAAAGAAGGGACGTGTCTAATTCATGGTGTTTTCTTAAATAATTCATCTATTCCAACAAAATCTTTGTGGAATCTTTGTGAATTTCACTACTTCATTTAGATGCGTATGTGTAAATGTGTCTAGAGACAGAATGGGTGGGTCTAAGTGAGTGAACATTCTTTTTGACTTATAAAACATACAAAATCTAATTTAATTTAAAAATACGTATGCTTAGAAGACTTGCAGCTCTTTTCTGGTTTTCACCTTCATTGTGGTCATGTGCTCAAGCAGATCTGCAAGTCAAAGAGTGGATGACACTAGCAATAAAATCAAAGCTTTTTTTTTTATATTCAGTCATCTCACAGTGTACTAGATCAGTGTTTTACTGCAACTTGTGTACAATGAAAATGGAACATTAAAGTTGACAATTCAGTTTTATTTAGCTAATGAGAACCAGCAAAAAGCAGTCTTATAAATGCTTTATACACCACGTTTCTTCTGGCAGTATCAAAATAGGAAATCCATAAAAATTTGGAGTTAATGAATTGTAATAACTACATCAGATAAATGCCATGTTGAATTTCCAGTATGTCATATTCTGAGACAGAAGTCTGTAAACTGCATTTCATGTGCAGACTTAGGGCAGTTATGCTTGGATTAAGGAATGACTACAGGGTAGGAAATGCCATGATGTGACTTCCTGAAACATCACTGAGACTGACAGGAAAACTACCCATTCTTCTGCAGTCCCTGAAATAACAAGCATTACCTACGATCTAGAACATGGGCATCATGCAGGACACTAAGAAATGCAAATTCTTGATCTCAGATGTTCTTATCAGACCTCGTTTTTTTGGCAGGCAGGGGGGTGGACATTGCTTGATTTCACTGTATGTTGCAGGCAAAAGAACAGCATAACACCAGCAAAAGAGAGACAGCAGGTCCAAGAGACTTCTGCTGTCTTAAGTGAGATGTTAAGAGGCAAGATATTCTGAAAGTGTAAAGATATTTGGAAATGGAAATAAAGAAACTACTTGCTCAATGAAAACAAGCAGCAACACACTGAGAATAGAAGATAACTATATAGTTATGTACCTTTCTGTATCTTTTTTTATTTTTTCAATTTTTCATTTCAGACACTAATATCTGGAGCAGTTGTTGAACAACTTGACTTCCTAAGAATCACTGAAACAGAAGAGTAAGGCTGTGTGCAAATAATAATGATGATATTTCATAATCAAGATATTTTCTGTACTACAAAGACATTAAATACTTCTTCTTTTTTTTTTTAAGGGCTCCGGTATTTAAGAGGTTGGAGGAGTTGGATCTTCCAAAACATTCAAAGGTCAAGAGACAGTCTAGTACTCCAAATGCTTCTGAACTTGAGCAGCAACCAGATGTAAATATTAATGACTGGAAAAGCAAGTCAACGTATGAGATCCTGCAGAAATTTAATGTAAGAAAACTTGATAAAAATACAGTATAACTTCATTTTCAGGAAAGGAGAAATAATGTGCTGTTATTTTTAACAGCAGCCTTCTTTGATCAACATGATTTGTGTCATGGGTCAATGCTGTTAGTATAACTAGGAACATAAAAGGTCCGGTGTTCCGCTTCATACTTGGGTAATCTTCCTCTTTACATTTTCCTCTTTACTTCTGGTACTTCCTGCTGTAATTCTTGGCTTCCATTCTCCCATCTACCCAAATCTTCTTCTGGTAATAAATGACCATCTAAAAGGGGATCCATTTGCCGTATCATTATATATTTTATTGCTAGACTAAAATTCAAAAGACTTCAGCAGTTGGTATTCACTTGATAGACTAGAAACCTCTTAATGATACCAAGGGAAAGTTCCAATCTGGCACTTCTTTTTTTTATTTGTTTTTTTCTTTTGCATCTAGACAAAAGCTACCATCAAGTGTTTCTAGATCCAGTATTCGATAGGAACACACAAAATACTCTGCTTGGTTCCATATGTCATTACAAGCATTTTTTCTTTAAATGACTGTACCCAGGAACAGAAAATCAGGAAACATTTCTATGGCCAAATAAGTGCAACTTAATTTGATCCACAGAGAAGTATCTGCAAGCAGCAGTGACAAAGATACAACATACATAGGGTTTGAAATAGTTGTAATGTCCCCTTGAAGAGAAAATCTGTAGATTTTTTTTTTTTTTAAAAAAAAAAAAGCAAGGCCCTGTGAAAACCTGAAGGCTGTTTGTGGTTGTGTTGTTGCTGGATTGTTGTTTTTTTTTAAGGACTGCAATTGCCTGGCAAGTCAAGCATTACTCTCGAGTATATTGCTTAAAAGGGAAGGACCGAATTTTATCACCAAGGATGGTAAGACCTTATTTCATTTGACTATTCTGAGTTTTTCAGGAAGCAGCTGTATGTTTAGTTGTAATGAACGTGAATAATGGTCATTGTGCTATTAGCCACACTAACAAACAACTACACTACAGCAGTTGTGTAGCTATTTTCTCTGCCATTTAAAGCAATTTCTGCATTAAATGGGACATGCAAATTCATAGCGTAATGGGGAGTGAGCTGCTAAATATATGAATTCTTATAGGCTGTTTGTAGGCTGGTGCTGTAGCTGGTTGCAATTTTGAGCAGGTACAGAATATAATATATATACGTTATATATATAATGTATATACATTATATATATATAATATAATATACAGATACAAAAAATAGGGAACTTGACCTTGTATAGAAAACAAACTATAAAGACAAGTTGTGTGTCTTTAGCACACTGAAATGTGTGAAGCTTTATGCTGAATTTTGATTTTCCTTTTATGTAATTAGTGCAATGTATCTGTGAAGCTTACTCTTGTGTTATAGTTTTGTATTAAGAGCACAGGATTAAATTCATGTAAAATAATTCAGATGAGGCTAACTGAGGTTTGTGACTTTTGTAGTGCAAAGCTTGGTGTTGGGCTTTTTTCCCTCAAAGACTGCTTATTAGCTTCTTTTGTATATATTTTCTGAGAAAAAAGAGGAGTGTTAAGATCAAATAATGTCTTAGTTATTTGTCAAGTAGTGTAACTTGCCATCTCATGTTATAGAACCCTGCTTCATAATTTTGAGATAAGGCAGCTGGTTCTTGTGATGAAGAGTTGTCATTTTGACATAAATATACATTATATACATATTGCTGTATGTCCTGGGTTCAGCTGTAGCATTGTTTTTCTCCTTCCTGCTAGCTGGTGCAATGCTGTGTTTCCAACTTTAGTCTGAGAACAGTGCTGATAACACGCTGATGTTTTGAGTTGTTGCTAAAGTAATGCTTACTCCTATCAAGGACTTTTCAGTCTCTCATGCTCTGCCAGTGTGGAGGGGCACGGGAAGCTGAGAGGAAGCAGAGACAAGATACCTCACTCAAACTAGGCAAAGGAGTATTCCATACCACAGCACGTCATGCCCACTATATAAACTGGGGGGAGTTACCTGGAAGGCCCACATCGCTGGTCAGATCCAGCTGGGTGTCAGTTGGCGGGTGGTGAGCAATTGTATTGGGCATCACTTATGTTTATTGTTTTCTTTTCCCCTTTTAGTTTTATATTCTCTCCCCTTGTTATTTCCCTTATCATTATTATTTTTGTTGGTGGTAGTAGTCGTTTTGTATGGTACCTTACTGACTGGACTGTTCTTATCTCAACCCTTGGGATTTACATTCTTCTGGTTCTCCTCCCCATGCCTCTGGGAGCCAGGGGGAAAAAGGGGGGAGTGAGCAAGCGGCTGCGTGGTTCTGAGTTACCAGCTGGGCTTAAACCACAACACTGTATTAAAAACATTATGAAAAACAATGTGAATTGGAATAAAATTCATTGCCTGATACACAGTGTATTGGAGAAATACAGTGTTACCCCAAAGTCACAGTTGGAAATCTGTGTGCCAGGCAGGTGTACCCTCTGAAGCCACTGTTACCTGTGCTGTTGTCAGGTTTTGAGAGCCTCCATAGATTTCTTTAATCCTTTGTAGGTTGTGTCTTTTGTGCTCTTGAAATAACTTGAGGCAGACTTCCTGACCTCTGTAGGCAACCAGAATAGCAACTTTTGACCAGCAGATTAGGATGAAGAACTTACTTAAAAACTTTCTTAAAAAAAAATAGTACTGCTGTGCCTCTGGCTGTTCAGAGGTAATTTTTATAGACCTTTTGGTGCCATCCCACATGGAATAGTGAGTGATGGTAACTCAGACAAATGGTCTGAGTCATTGACTCTCCTATGACTGAAGGCTACAGAGACTGGCATTAAATAATAACACCATCAATAACATAAGTCTAAAAATAAAAGCTGAAGAACCTTGGGAATTCCAGCTGACAGGCACAGGCTGTGATTTTTGTTAGTCAATTTCCGCTACTTCTGTTGTTATAGATGAACTTCATCGGTAAGTTCCTGTCATGAAAAACACTACCATTCCATCCAAGAGCTTAAGATCTAGAAGCCAAATAAAGTCAAAATTATGGAATGTTTGTCACCACTTTCTACCTTTAACATAATGGTCCCTGCTTCAGCCGTGCACAGTTGAAGAGATAGATGTCTGTAGAGCACACTGATGCACTATGATCAACTGTGGGCTACAGAAGAATGGTATCTGTTATTCTGATGAATCTAATTCATGTATTTCCTGCATTTTCTGAATCCTGAACTGCCTATTTTGACTTAGAAGTACTGCTCTTCCCATTTCCTGCCCACCACTTTTAGGTGATGTCTGTACAGCACAATGCTACTTTAATTCATAACACTTCACAAAACGTTCTTTGTGGTTTTGACACACGATCAGCTTAGAGAAGGAGAGTAATAGATCAGTAATAAAATGTCATCTCTATCTGTCCCATATTCCCTGCTGTACTTTGCAAGAGGGATAAATAGTTTCACGAGAGTAGTGCTGTAACACACCTCATAATCAAAGCTAGCTCACACAGTCACTTAGGTATTTTGGGGGGCACTTTATTGTAGTTACTCAGGGCAGAGCCGCAAACTAGTGAAAGATCTTGTTCACACTCTCCCAACTTCCTGTAAAATTAAAGTCTCATGTCCCAGATGATTAATCAGGTAATTTATTGTTCATATACTAAGCTGAAAACAATGTCTGTCTTGGACGTCAGCTGTTACGAGCTTTGTCCAAACATAATGCCACTTCAGTGAGCTGCACTGTGCAAGACTTGACAAGACCCTTTCAGTTTTAGCTCAACAAAGAAGCAAGACAGTGGAGGCTGTATCTACATGCCATATCCAAATGTAATGAGTAGTTTGAGGCTGTACCTTTTGATAGGGATGTACTTTTATAGGACAAATCTGTACATACATTAATTTTCCCCCAAGATTGCAAGAATAGGTGGTATAGGTGTCTTTGTACCACAGGCAGCAAATTTAGCTGAAACCTGGTTTGGCTTCTTGAATAACAGCATACAGCTGGGTGATAGGGGACTTGATTGCATCTAAATTTTAGATGTTAAACACAGTGGGTAAGTGCTTTACTAAAGCTGTTTCAGAGTTAACTGATCTCATCAAATTTACCTTATTACTATTAAATGCATATGTGCGTCTTTTCTGCATGTGTTTTATTTGTGTTTTTGTTTGTTTTTAATGCATTTAGGTACTGTTGCTGAACATATTGAAAGAATCTATAGACGAGCTGGCAGCAAAAAGCTCTGGTCTGTATACATATATTCTTTTAGTTTTGCACCAGTTTTTCTTCCTAATGTGTTTATACAGTAAAGCTGGAAGACGGATCCTTACACACTTAAATGGGGCAAAAAGGACAGCTTTACTAACAAAATTGTATCAGTTCACTGCAGCTGAAGATCTGGTCTATAATGCTTTAAAGAAAGAAAAAAAAGCAGCATTTTCCTACCGTTATCTTTTAAAATATGAAAAGGGAGCAATAAGCTGGTTTTGCTATGAATGCTATTGCAAGTGTACGGTTCTTGTTTAATAATGAGAAAAGAATACTAATATTATTATTTCTTACAGGGGGATGATAAAACAGTATCAATAGCTTTGTGCAGCAAAGCTGGTGATCAAATCAGTTGGTTTATTGCCCTGAAATAATTTACACTGAGGCTGACTTTGTCACAGTAACTTTAAAAGGTTTCAGCAAGTCAGTTGTTATTTACATGTTGTTTATTAATTAAGCTCAGTAGAAATTCCATTTCCTTCTCTCAAAGAAATGAGTTGAACGTGTCCTGAATTCTGTTCTCTTGCTCTGTCACTATTCTTAACAGATGAGACTGTAAATGTAAAAATTTATTTTCATTTTTCATTTTAGTCCGTTCATACACTTAAATAGGCTTTTGGCAATAATAAGGTAGAACCAAAACACCTTGCTGGTAATATTTTGTAGAGAATAAAAATCAAAAGTATTTTTAGAAATAAAGCATGTAAACTGTTTTTCATTTCTCTTCCATGGTTGCCACGTGACATACATATAGGTTGGTGTTGCGCTACAGTGCTGCATTTGCACAGAAATTTTCTTCTTCTATAACCCCACATATTACTACTTTACTGGTACATGGCAAACAGGTAAAGTGCCCAGAAGTCTGAAATGCAGCTCTGTGAATTTATTTTTTTTTTTTGCTTATTTGCATACTGATAGTATCAGCTAATGAATTTTTTTAAAGTGCTTTGCTCTTGATGTTAGGAAGTGCGTAGCAATTTTCACAGGAAGCAACATCAACTGTTTGAATTTTTTACTAATACTGTAAATGACTACAACACAGTCATTTGCTGTGGAGAATGATTTTTAGGCACCTCAAAGCCCATGATAGAAAAGCTCAAATACAAGCCTGTTAGGTTTGTATTTTGTCAGGAAATTATTGTTTACAGTTTTTGTACCTTTAACTATTAACTGGATAAAATGTTTTTCTTAGAAGTTACAGCTAGTTTTCAACCTAGCAATTTACACAACTCTCTTCTTTCTATGCTACGCATGCGAAATGTTACCTCAGCATGGAAAACAAAACAAAGCCTTGGTGTTGTGTGTTGTACCTCTTGCAGAATCTTTATAAGTCTTCCTTAAATAGAGTAAAAATTACCAAGGTTATCTTGCAAAACCGTGAAAATGGCACAGAAGAGAATCTGTCTGATTTCAGGATGATGCTGAGAAAAATCAACAAACTTTTTATGGAGCTGGTAGTTTAATGAGTTCTAATGAAATTTAATTTTGATCCGTTGACCTGTAGCTTGACTAAAAACTGAAAATCCATGGAAGATTACATAAAATCTGATCCAAATTCTGTATTATAAATAATGTATGTATTCACAGAGTTACTTTTGAGATTTCTGCTGTTGCAGACTTCAAATATACATGAATTCATTAAACTAGCTTTTGATATGTAGTGGGATTGCTCTGTTTTCTGCCCTCAGGTCTGTTGTGCGCTTCGCAGCGAGTCTTTTAGGTAAACTAGTGGACAGCCTTGCACCATCTATTACTAATGTTTTAGTTCAGGGCAAGCAGGTAAGTCTTCACTCCTCAGAAATATATTAAGGAATGGTAACAAAGAAACTAAATAAATAGGCTTTTTAATTTTTAAGGCCTCTGATGCTTCTTTTAAAAATACCCAATAACTTAAAAAAATCCTTACTGAAGAAGAAAAGCCCAGAGGAAAATAAGGATATATTTAATACTTGCATATAGTATGGGGTAATAAATTATATAATGACAGACCAATACTCAAAATACAGTTCAGCATCTACGTAAGAAGGGAAGATTATGATTCCTGTAATTCCTTAGATTTTATATATATAATATGTATATGCCCTTTTATTTATTATTTTTATATATATATACCCTTTTATTTCACAAAAGTAGATGGAATCAAGTAATAAAGCTTATTTTTAACACTTACTTAATGAAGATGTAGCCACTCTGTCTGATAACATATGGGTGTCAGCTGAGTAGATTCTTTCTAGGTTTCAGTTTTCTGTTCCAAAGTTTAATTATCACTGTTTCTTCCTTTCCTAAGGAGGACTTTTATTTTTTAACTTCCAGCACAATTTTAATTACATTCATGAAGAGCTCTTTTCAAATAGTAGTAATGGAATATTATGTATTTTTGTATTAGAATACATCTGTATGTATACTTACCTATATGGTACACTAGTATGACAGGTTTGTCTTTGTCGTACTCCAGACTGAGATCACGGTATGTGCTTCTGGCGCTACACAGAGCTGTAGAGGAGGCTGCACGTGCATGCAGCAGGATGTGTAGCTGTTTATTTCCAGCTTTTTAACTTCACTTGCCTTCACTGATCCCTTTATAATAATGATCTTTATTGTCAGAGAAAAATTAAGTGTTGCTGTGTTTTACTGTCATCATTAAAAGCAAATCACACTTTTAACAGAATTCATTTTTTTTGTGGTTGAACAATCCAGTACCAGCAATATATTTTCTTAAAATGAAGTCTATAACTTCTGGGATGCTATAAGAAGTAAGAAAACAAAACTATGAATTTCATTTGGAACCTTAAGCGAGCTCCACGGCTGAAGTGTCAAAAATGGAAGGCTATCTAAACCTAGTGTTCAGTCATGATTATACAGCCAGATTTGAAACCAAAGAAGTGGGCTTGTATTTTTATTTTCATTTGGAAAAATGTATTTCATCTTTACTGTGGCTTGTAGTGAAATCTGTTATTTTAAGAGCTTCCAACTAACAATATTAACAAGCATCAGCCATTGACATATTTTTTTTTTTTAATTGTGAGAATTTAACAAGAAAAGGAGAGTTCATGAATTTTCATTTCAGAATTGCTTCTATAGTGCTTTTATTCCTGTCTGTATCTTCTGAATTGTTTTCAATATACCACAGGTGACACTTGGAGCCTTTGGCCAAGAGGAAGAAGTTATTTCTAATCCCTTATCCCCAGGAGTGATTAAGGAAATCATCTATGAAAAATGTCATTTACAAGATGAAAGAGAAGCTGTAGTTCAGCAGGAGCTTGTCATACACATTGGCTGGATCATCTCCAATTCACCTGAACTTTTCAGTGGCATGCTGAAGATACGGATTGGGTCAGTAAGATCAATCTTTTGTTGATCTTAGTGCTAGTACTGCAGGGGAAGATACCTACTTTAACAGAGATTGCTGCTACACTGCAAAAATGGTTTATGTAAGATGATGCAGGAAAACTTGCATACTTCAGTTTTACATTGCTTTAAATTGGTGTGCCAAAACCAGTTATACAACTAAGCTCAAAATTTGCTGTTCAAGAGCTTGAAGTGGTGTGGAGCAGTACTTTTGAAGCTTTCCTGCAGCTAGCACAGTGAACTACAGGGTTTTTCAGAGCTTGATCCTTTATCATGTCAGGGCTTTAAAACCAAAAACAGGGTAGCAGGGTTAGGTGCATTCTGCACAGCAAATGAGCAGTGGTCACCCTGTCCTGCCAGCAGCAGAATGTTCTGCCTGACTCTTCTAGTGGCCAAGGAAGCATGATCAGCTGGCTGACCAGACTGTGTGTAGCTGTACCATATACACAGTGACACTTGATTAGCAGTGCAGTGGGTTGAAAGGGTTCTGTTTTATGTTGCAACTAGCCTTACAGGCATTCGCGAAGTAATGAAGTATGCACCCAAGTGTATTAGTGGTGCTCCTGAGACAAGTTGCCTAATTTCCTACCTGGCAGCAGACACTGGGTGATATCCAGAGTTTCCCAGTTGCAAAGTACATACAAATTCTGCTCACAGTTCTGTTCCTGAGCAGCAACACAATCTCTACAGAAATCTTTTTATTCTGTACTAGGTACAGGTATGATGTGCATGCTTAAGGCTGGTAATTAGAACAGATTTCCTTACTAGTAAACATGTGATCTCAACATAGTGTCCTAGGAGCACAATAGATTACACCAAACCAAATGCCGGTTCATCCCTTACAGTGCCACACTGTTAATGCAAAGGCACACCGGGTGTGCTGCTGCCTGCCCACCCATCTGGCAGGTTAGAGGGACATGGACGGAGACTAGGGGTGTACTGTATTGTCAGGGAGGGAAGAACTGAGAGATAGAGTGGACAGTAAAAGCTTTTGCTATCAGACTTTCAGGACCTGAGGAAGGAAGAAAGGAGGGAAGAGGGCAGTCTAGGATTAAGGCTCCTAGATGAGGCTTTTAAAAGCTTTTTGCTCAGTTGAGCAGTCACCTGTGTCATGTAGGTTTGGGGTAAATTAGTAAAGGCTAGAGATTACATAAATGTGATTATCTAGGAAGGATGCAGCATGAATTTAATTCACTTCTGAAACCACACAATTATCCTCCAAATCAACATATGCTTCTCGTTACATTCTCTGGTTTCTGGTCAGTGCTCAGCTCACAATACAGACTTGTCTGAATTGGTCTTAGAAGTCTGGCAACCATGAGCAACAAATCCCTTGGAAACAGTGTTTCAAAGTATTTAAGCTTTCTTTTCAGAATTTCAACGCAATCATTTGCCTGAAAAGATAGCTACAAATAGACTTGTTTGGAATAACAGCCTTCTGCACTTTAAATATACTTACCATTACAGCCCTTAAAATATTTTAAGGCACCAAGGGATGCTTCTGATTGATAGTGAACCTGAGTATGTGATATGTCACATAATGAAGACATTGTTCAAGAGCAGTTCTCTACAGGGAAATGCTTAACTGCCATGGTAAAGAAAAACCTGATTTGTCCTATAAGGTTGCTAGAAATGTCTTTGTTCTTCCAAAAATCCCCAAGCAACCCTGCCCAATTGCATAGTATCCTGATTATAGATACATAAAACACTTCTTGACTCTTCATTAGCTAAATAATTGTCCAATTCTTTATTAAATAGGTTAGGCTGAGCTATACGTAGCTCAGGAATCACAAACCTGAACTAAGTTTAAAACATCATTTACCTACTGGATTGTTCTATTTAGTTCTTTGATGAGGTGACCTTCAAGTAGTCTGTGCTGGAGTGTTATCGTATTCCATGGTATCTGCATTTACTTTGCTATCCAGAAATTGGTAATGTTTTCACATTTAGGAAGAGACATACATTTGAATAAGGACTTCTTTGAGGAGGCCAGGTGCTACTGAATGAGATTTACAGAATTAGTACGCGTGCTTAAGTAGGTGTTCCATCTTCCAGATTTTTTTTCATAGAGAAGATAGAGCCTTTCAGCACTGGTGGTAGATACCAGCAGTCTTTTTTCTAGCACACAAGATTCATGTTTCCACTTTAGCAGTACATTTCAGTTAACCTTAACGTCAAATTCAAATCACCCATATTGCATTTATCTACATCTATCCTTTTGCACTTACATACTTTGTCTGTACGCCCTACAGATCCATGTTACTCCTCTTTCATCCTCTTCCTCATTCTTTGTTGCTAATCCTTTCGCAATTTTTCTCTTTCTTTCTTCCAAGGTTAGTGCTACAGATTCTGTTTCCTTTATTTTGGTGTAATCACTCACTCCACTGAGCAGAATTAACCGTCTCAAACAGAAACTCTATTTCAGTTTGATAATGATTTGATTTAGTGTCTCATTACTGACTTGTTTTCAGGATTTCATGCTGAAATAGATCAAGTGCTTGACAGCCCTATTAGTACAAAAAACTTGAACCAACTGACTTTTACCCACCTCTTACCAGTGAAGAGTTTGATAGGAGGTCCACTTGACTTTGCTGTTTTGTAGGCCACTGCAAAGAGAGGAGACCAGTGAATGACTTCCAAACAGATAACTTGAGTCATCAGTGAAAAAAGAACCAATTCCTAAGCCAGTTTTGTTTGTAAATCTTAGTAACAAGAGAAGGACACTATTCACCCACTAAAATGAAAGTTCTGTGTTCTGGATTATGTAAAATGCCCATGCTGCCTAATAATCTCTTTTAGCTTGCACCTTCAATGAATAGTCCTAGAAACCTCAAATTTAAAGGAATGTTGAATGAGTTGGCCTGACATCTCAGAATTCCGTGAATTCTGTGAATACTAAGAATCCTTCAGAAAAGACTGTGACTTGAGTTGCTTAAACAAAAACATTCTGTACGTTGTAGGCTAAATAATTAAATGCCCATAGAATGTGGCTATACTGATGACAAGGTAATACTCTTAGGGATATTATGCATTTTCTGATAAAGAGAGCAGGGCTCTCTCATGTAACACTGACTTGATCAAGTGTTACACGATGACTTATTCACGGAAAAACAAGTGGAGTTTCTTTTCCCTTTTGTTAGTAATTCCTGCTTGAACTGAAGCAATGTAGATGGTAAGAGACAGAGCTCCATGCTTGAGTTACGTTGCTTCAGGTGTATCCTTGTCTCTAAATTGGAGAGACATCAATTTGATGGATGGACCACTCAGTGGATAAAGAACTGGCTGGATGGCCGCACACAAAGAGTTGTGGTCAATGGCTCAATATCCGGCTGAAGACCAGTAACGAGTGGTGTCCCTCAGGAATCAGTGTTGGGACCAGTCTTGTTCAACATCTTTGTCGGTGACATGGATAGTGGGATTGAGTGCGCCCTCAGCAAGTTTGCCGATGACACCAAGCTGTGTGGTTCGGTTTATACGCCAGAGAGAAGGGATGCCATCCAGAGGGACCTTGACACGCTTGTGAGGTGGGCTGATGCCAACCTTATGAAGTTTAACCATGCCAAGTGCAAGGTCCTACATCTGGGTCGGAGCAATCCCAGGCACAGCTACAGGTCGAGCAAAGAAGAGATTCAGAGCAGCCCTGCAGAGAAGGACTTGGGGGTGTTGGTCGATGAGAAAATGAACATGAGCCGGCAGTGTGCGCTCATAGCCCAGAAAGCCAACCGTATCCTGGGCTGCATCAAGAGGAGCATGACCAGCAGGTCGAAGGAGGTGATCGTGCCCCTCTACTCTGCTCTTGTGAGACCTCACTTGGAGTACTGTGTGCAGTTCTGGTGTCCTCAACATAAAAAGGCCATGGAACTGTTGGAACAAGTCCAGAGGAGGGCCATGAGGATGACCAGGGGACTGGAGCACCTCCCATATGAAGATAGGCTGAGAAAGTTGGGGCTGTTCAGCCTGGAGACGAGAAGGCTGCGTGGAGACCTCATAGGAGGCTTCCAGTATCTGAAGGGGGCCTGTAGGGATGCTGGGAATGGACTCTTCATTAAGGACTGTAGTGACAGGACAAGGGGTAATGGGTTAAAACTTAAAGAGGGGAAGTTTAGATTGGATCTAAGGAAGAAATTCTTTACTGAGAGGGTGGTGAGGCAGTGGAATGGGTTACCCAGGGAGGTTGTGAATGCTCCATCCTTGGCGGTGTTCAAGGCCAGGTTGGATGAGGCCTTGGGTGAAATGGTTTAGTGTGAGGTGTCCCTGCCCATGGCAGGGGGTTTGGAACTAGATGATCTTAAGGTCCTTTCCAACCCTAACTATTCTATGATTCTATGATTCTATGATGTAGCACTGTTTCTATATTAATATGTAGAATAAAATTCAGCATTTTCCTTCAATAATTTGCAAAGTTCTGCCTCTCTGAAACCTAAGGCTGAAAAATCTTCATTGGTGGTGTATTCTTATTTAATCAGATCTTTTCAAAAGGGAGTAGCAATAGAAAGAAAAGTATAGTAGACTGCAAGAAGGAATTTCAAAGGCTAAAACCATAAATAAGCCCTAAAGTCTTTTTTACTGTTAAATAATTTAAACTTTATGTGGCTTTTGTGTTTTGGTTTTTTTTTTAACTCATCAGCAAAATGCATACACTGTCAGAGCATAATTTTGAGTAGGAATTTTAGCATCAAAAGGCAGGTAAATGTTTGTCTTAATGAACATGGGACATAAGAGAATATGTGGTCCAATATATCTTCCCTATGCAAAGATGCATCACAACCCATTTCTTAAAATTAATGCATTGCTCCTTTCAGTTTGTACCATATTGCAAACAAAGCGAAATCTGAGTAAATTCCACAATACAGTAAGAGTAGTATAGTATTTGTTTGATATTTTATGTCTGTCCTGAAAGCCACATGTCAAGATCATATGGAATTCTTATGAGCTATTTTATTAGACTAATTTTTCATCTTTGGAAATTTCATACATAATTAATAAATGTATTCCTTGCTTTACTTCAGATGGATTATCCATGCTATGAAGTATGAATTGAAAATCCGGGCTGGGGATATGCCAGCTAAGGACTTATACCAGATGTCCCCTAGTGAAGTGAAGCAACTTCTGCTGGATATTCTTCAACCACAGCAGCAGGGGAGGTAATGAGATGTGTGGGTTTGTGGCACCTGTTTTCACTGCTCAAGTAATTTTCATTTCTGAGCTGCTCTGTATACATCTGAAATCACCGGGCATCTGCAATCAATAATATACTTATTTAAGGAAAGACAGCAAAAATGCACTCTTCCTTCTTTCATTTGTGTCCAGATACTACAATTGTTTCCTTTATATTACATCTTCGTTTTTCACCTTTATCTTTGTGGAAGGATACTGGCATCTGCATAAACAAGTAATTTTACTGATAAGTAATTTTATTCTGAACATACTATATTCTAGCAATATCTAGCAGATTTGTATCCAACAGTACAAAGAGAGAAAAACTAAAAAACGCAAAAATATTAGTGCTGAATTTCATTTGAGCTAGGCTAGGCTACGAAAGTTCTGCAGAATAGCCAATTTAACAAAACTGATCATGGAATTATCCCATTAATTTTTTTCTCTCTTTTTGAGCAGCCCAACAGAACCAAGTCTTTGGAATACAGAAAGCCATGTTGCCAAGCAGTAATTTAAATGTAGTTTAAAAAAAAAAAAAAAAAAAAAAGCCTCACATCTAAACATATGTACAGTGGTAAATAATAATAGTGTGTTGCTTCAGGACAAGGGGGAATGGGTTAAAACTTAAATGGGGAAGTTTAGATTGGATATAAGGAAGAAATTCTTTACTGTTAGGGTGGTGAGGCACTGGAATGGGTTGCCCAGGGAGGTTGTGAATGCTCCATCCTTGGCAGCGTTCAAGGCCAGGTTGGATGAGGCCTTGGGTGGCATGGTTTAGTGTGAGGTGTCCCTGCCCATGGCAGGGGATTTGGAACTAGATGATCTTAAGGTCCTTTCCAACCCTAACTATTCTATGATTCTATGATTCCTGTGCCGCAAATATCCAAATATGTAGGTGTAGAAATTTCCCACCTTTCCTGCATGAGATCTTTCAGCAGTATTTGTTTGCTTTTATTAAGGCTATAAAAAAGCTGTGACCTGAGAAGACACAGAACTTCTTTTAGAGAAAAACTTTGTGCAGGAATGTTAAACTAAGACACAAAGTATTACATATCATAACATATCAGCTATACATATTACAATCATAACATATCAGAAAGCACAACATATATTGTGCATGCATCAGTAATATGTATTTGATGTCACCTCTTGCCTCACTGGCTTATATGAGAGAATGTGGCTTGGTTCTGTGTTTGTAACAGTTTCTTACTTCAAACTCCCGACTTTCTTTGTCCACAGAGGCTGGCTAAACAGAAGACAGATAGACGGTTCTCTCAATCGAGCTCCTGCTGGATTCTATGATCGGGTGTGGCAGATCTTGGAGAGAACCCCTAATGGTTTAATAGTGGCAGGGAAGTTTTTACCACAGGTATAATCAGCAGAGATGATCAGTTATTTCTAGTCTGTCTGACTATTAATGTTGAATTATTTTATTGGTAATATCTATTTTATGCTGTAATGTATTACTTAGGGTGGTTTGTTCCTGTTAAGATTAAAAAATAAATAATTAGATAAAAAATCAAGTTTTTATTTTGGTTCTGAGTAAAATACCATTAGAATAGAATGCAGGTCAGTTTATACACATTTATGAAAGTGTAAGTCTAGAAGACCCTTTCCAAGTCAAGGACTCTGAGAATGGCTCCATTTTTGATCCTAAAGTGGTCGTATTTCTTAGTTGAGTATTATTTATTCGGCCAGCAAATAAGGTTTAGCTGGGGGTGATTTTGGTTTAGCTTAAATGGTCTTTGAGTAAAAGTATGATTTGTTTTTCAGCAACCAACCTTATCGGATATGACGATGTATGAAATGAATTTTTCCCTTCTAGTTGAAGATATGCTGCAAAATATTGACCAACCGGAATACAGGCAAATTATTGTAGAGGTCTGTGGCCTATAATGAATGAAATTTTATAATGTACATGAGTATGTTACAGATTAAAAGGAAAACAAAAAGTAACAAAGGCTCTCAAATATTTTAAGAAATAGCGCTTTAAATACACACATGGGTTTCTCCATCGTTTTTGTGTGATTGGTCAGGTTGCTGTTAACGTGTTAAGAATATACTAAGTTCATGGTGTTCTTCCACTTTAGTAAATAGATAAATATGAAGGACAGCACCAATACAATTAGGTCACAGGTGAAAACTAGTAATTCCAGGGTAGATTTCCTTCAAGTCCTTAAGCCATGTGTTTTCCTAAAAATTTTTTAGTGTTAGTTCCCAAGTGCTGGTGCTTATGAGTATTCCTCCACAGTAAAATCAAATCCATCTCAATTCTGGCTAACAACTAATGGTCATGCTGTTTGCTGGAGCATTCCCAATTTTTGCTAAAAGATAACACAATTATCAAAACCCAAGATGACCAATATAGATTCTACTGCCCACCTGTAGTTATTATGACAGGTCACTCATCATGTTCACCTTCCTCTGTTAAACCTCTTTCTAGATACAAGGAATATAAATTCTCTCGAACTGCGAGTTTTCTTTGGTGTCTACTGATTTTTTTTTATAAACTTTGGTATAATCATGACATACATGATTATACCTCTAAATATCATATGCTTAGGGTTTAGCGTTTGCTGATTTTCACCCTCTCCACTAGCATTAGCATTAGCATTTGTGCAGCCCTACAATGAACTGAATAAACTGTAAAATAACTTCCCTGGCTCCCAGCAAAGTTAGATGTTGATGTCAGTCATTTACACAGTGCCCTTAACTAGATAGTCACCAAAAAATGTAATTGTCATAAAAGCCTGCTTTTTCCAGTGATTCTTTTATCAAAATCAGAATTCTATTATCTGTGTACTATTACCTGTCCCATTATTAAATGGCCTTCTGCATGAAAGAGGCATATGTAATTATTAAGACTGCTTTTATGTAATCCGAATTTAAAAAAAAAAATCAAATTTAAAGTCTTACAGTCTTTTTCTGCCTCCCAGTTGTTGATGGTCATATCTGTTATTTTGGAGAGAAATCCAGAGCTAGAGTTCCAGGACAAAGTGGACTTGGACAAAGTGGTCCAAGAAGCATTTCATGACTTTCAGAAAGATCACAGCCTTCCAAAGGGATCTGAAAAGCAAGTAAGTAAAAAATTACTAACTTACAGATTTTACTATTCTTACTGAAATGTGTTTATAAATGTTAATTATGTGAGGCTCAGAATAAAAAGCAATTAATAGGAGTTCAGAATGGAACACAAATAAGAAATAAATATACACAAGTGCTGCCTAAGTCTGCAAAGAGCAGAGATAAAAGATGGGCACTTAACTTTATTACCAAATTGTGAATTCAAACTTCTTAGCTACTGATTTTAGTGCTAGAGTTGCATTCATGATGTAGCAAGCTTTTAATCTCTAAGGCTTAAATAAATGAAACTAAATCATTAAGTAACTTTTAAGATTTTACTTCACTAGGATTTTATCCTTTAAAGACGTATAAATATTCTCACTGCAAGTTTTGGTGCCTCAAAGCTTTAAAATTCTGTATGAAAGCCAGGTTTATTGAACTGGTTGAAGGAGGAAATATGAGTGAAGCAGTGGGAGAAGTCCCTGTGCTACTGACGATGATTTTACTTGTTCTGTCTGGTGTTCTCTTGTGCCCAGTATACTTGGAGATATCTGTGCTAGCTCTGAATAGTCAATTTATGCATAACATCCTTATACACAACAGCACTTCTCTTGCTGAATTTAGCTCGTAAAAGATGACTAAGTGCTCCTTAAGAATTCTTTCAATTCACTTTTTTGCCAGTGCTTTCTGTAGCAGAATTTGAAAGCAAGGCAAGCTACCTTAGCAACCTACCACCTTGCACAACACCTTTGTTTTTAAATGAACACAATTTTCTTGAAAGTATGATTCTTTTGGCCTGGCCATTTTGGAGGGTAGAGTGTTTGTAGCTGTAGCAAAATCAGAATTACCACCCACACAAACTGGTATTACGTGCCAGCTCTGCACAGTGTCTTGATTTTACTACTGACTTCTGTGACAAGCTGGAAGTCCCCAATGGCTATAAAAAGAAAGACGAATCCCATGCAAACCCCAATTTTTAATGGTGCTGCCCTAGCCTCCATTTGGGAGGATTTGATCCAAAAATCCAATTTGATGGATATTTTCCAAGCCCAGATCTACACAGAATGTTGCCTTTTTGTCTCAGAAGAAAATTTCAAATTGTAGTTGTGAATAATATCTGTAAGATTGTTGTTGGAAATTCCAACTCCTTACATTAAAATTTTCTGAAACCAGACTCTCCCATATTTGAATGTATATGCCTGCTGACAGTTAAGTGTAGCCTCTCTATGATTGTTCTGATGATAATTGTCTCAAGTTTTCCTAACTAAAAGAACTCATCTGTCTGAATTATGGTTTTCCATTAAACTGACTTGCAAGTACTTTGAACTTTGTTAATTCCCTCTTACCATGTAATTAGTCTCAAAAGTATTTACTCCAGTGATTTTAAATACATCCTAAAACTACAGGTCTGATATTTTCACCACACAATTTCTGCTCTTGATCTAATAAAAATAACCAATTTTCTGGATTAAAGCATTGAACCTTTATTATAGCAGCCAATACATGTTTTGAGAATAAGCAGACATTTAACATCATTAACTGTGCAAAACAGGTGTTCAGTGAAGAACACCTATTTTGTTGATCTGATTAATGAATTAGTGTGCTACCTGTGATTGGTTCTCTGATTTGAAATTTTTCTTTTCTTAAAAATAAATATGTAGTCAGTATCTCTATGGGTACATCCAAGAGCCTGGCTCACAATCATACTGTGGCAGCACAGTAAGTTAACCACATAGTAATCATCTCACTGCAGATCAGTTCCTGTTCCCTGACACCTGTTACATTTAAAAAAATAATAAGGTGGTGGTATCTCTAAAGGACTGGAAAACTCAGTAAAAAAAATATGAAATATATTTCAGTAACCTGTTTTCCACATATTTAGGTGAGTATATGTGGGAGACTTCTGAAAACTGAGCAGAATTATACTACTGTAATTTAGAAGTCTCAAAAACACATTTGCATTTCTAGCATATTTGTGATATTCCTCTCATTCGCCTGTGTTTGGCTGCTTTACATAATCAACACTAATAGAAACATCTTTTCCCTTTCCTGCAGGATGACATGACTGCATTCTACAACACACACCCAACTGGAAAAAAGGGAACATGCAGTTACTTGAGTAAGGCTGTGATCACTTTATTGCTGGAAGGGGAAATGAAACCAAGCAATGATGATCCTTGTACTGTTAGCTAAAGCTTGAAAAAAAACATAGGAATTGTTGCTTTATTTAGTGTTCTGTGTATTTTTCATGCATATATTAAAATGCTATATTGGAGAGTAACCCTGGCTAGTAACACAAATGCAAACTATGCTGAAAGAAGTGCCATTAAAAATACAAAGTGCCACCTATTTTTTTCTTTTCTCCACTATGCAGCAAGTTAGTCTTATGATATTTGGTTAAATTCAGTGAGATTGTATTTATGATCTTAAACTATGCCTTTAAAATAGTTGATAATTTCAAGAGAAATGCAGTAAGAGGTTTTGTCTTTATACCTCTATTTTACTTATAATTACAAACAATTTTATTGTGAATTCCAAAATGAAATTCAGTAAATGCTATAATTAGCATGCGTACCAATCGGTGTGGAAGTAAGAAAATCAGATTATTTTCTTTCTATTCCACACACAAATTGAAGGTGATGGTTGTTGTTGGATGGAGTTGTTATTCTTTTTTTTCTGCATCAATTCAGTTGACAGCATACATTTAGGTTGTTTTTTTTTTAATTTACCAGTTGATACCTTGATATACAGTCTTCACCCTAATAGAGCAACATTTTATCTCTAGGAATAAATATCACTGCGGTTTCCCAATTGTTGTTTAAACATCTGTAAGTTAACAAGGGAAAGAAATAATATCAAAAAAACAGTTAGTTGAAAAAAAAGGGGCAAACAAGCTGTATTTAAAATTAACATCAATGAAGAAAAAATACTGTATTCCATAAAACTATCAATGCATGGAAGAATTGAAGATGCACTTATTTATCTTCTAAATGTTTGAAAACACTGTACATTGTGTTGTATTTTGATGAAAGTAATAAAAACAAAATGGTTGGGGAAAAAAAATAAAACCATGTCTATAAAATGCTTTTAAGTGACCTGCAAAGACTCCTGTTGAATTTAGTGGCAATCTTTATTGTGCTACTGAAAACACCTTGAATGAATCATTAAAGTGCCTATTTTAGCAGCACAAAAGATACTAAAGCTTTAGAACTGGTCTTCAGACATTTTGATAATTAAATTAATAGTGACCAGCTACAACTCATCGGTCAATACAGTACTCTCAAATTGATAAAAGCAGAGTTAAAATTAACTTACCATTAAGAGTTAAAACCACTAGCAAAAGTGATAGAGTGAATCTGGGCAGAAGAGGGGTATTTATTTGAACACACTTAGGTACTTCCCTAATTTGCAGAGCTTCTTCAGAATCACAGAATGAATTCTAATCAAACCAAAATGGATGAATTTGTTTTTGAAGGAGGACACTAAAACATAAATGAATCTCTTGTCAAATAACATGGAGGGTGAGGTTGGAGACGTTAATTTTGGGGTAACAAAGTAGTGGTCCTTGTGCTCTTCCTTCCTGTAATGTATTTATTATTCAAAGAACAGTGGAGAGGTGGCAGGAGAGATGGGGAAGAAAAATCCAGAAGAAACACACACTCGTTACTTACTGTTGGGTACATCATTGGAGCGTGATAGTACATTTAATAGTAGAATGTTGTCTGGGGGGCTGCAGGATTGCTCTAAACTCCAGCAAGAAGGCTACAATTAAACAGCTGACTCATTTGGCAGCAGTTCAAAATCCTGAATGAGCCACTAGTTTAAACAGCAATCCAACGTAGCCTCAAAATTGTTACTTCATCACTGCCTTAGGAGTTACCAACTGCAAGAAATTTGACTTGCCTAATTTTTTTTTTTAATTATTACTTGTAGATCTACAACTGGTCATGGACCAGCGATTATGTTGGTAGCAAGCTTATCTATTTCTAGTGAGTTTAAAAATACTGTAAAACTGAGGTATCTCTTGCCTTACAAATGCAGAACGTAACTCTTGTCTACAAGTTGTAAATCCTATTGAAAGGAAGCAATCCTTTAAATACAAAATACAAAATCTACAGATTACTTCAGGAACACTGGCATTTTGCTAGGCAGTAGCACTTTTATTTGGGTTTGCAATTGCTTGTGATTTAAACATAACTGCACGTTAATTCTTCAAAGAGCAGGATAGCAGTTGTCTTTTTTCACATCACTTACCACTTCTTCCTGCCTCAGATTTGCTAATCTTGGTCTGAACTACGTCACTGTAAATAAATGAAAACCAGCCACCACTTTTCCATATACAAACTTGGAATGAAAATCCATGCAAACTCTTTTTTGCTTTACAACCTTGAACATTGTTTATGGAAATGTAATTGTGACAAGTTTTCAACTTCTACAAAGTGTCGCGGAAATGGACTCAGTCGGAGATCAATGTGATCAGACAAAAGCCATTTATTCTAGAAAACTAACTCTTTATATACTATTTCTTAAAGTTGTTTTCACTAACTTGGCACATTGTGATTGGATACATATCTGTGAGGCCCTTAACAACTAACATATAATTGGTTAAGCACAGGTGTGAGAACCTGACCTTCAAAGTTTTCCAACAGTCCTCAATTTAGCAACTCAGTAAATTCCAGCTCCTTCTTATCTTGCTGGGATTCTCACTCCCAGTGCCTCGCTCCCATCCTCCTTCACCTTTTGTTGTTCCTTGGTTCATGTTGAACTCCATGTAGGCACTTGCTGATCTGGGTATGTGGCTGTTCTTTGCCAGAAAATCATCCACATCAAAGTACCTACCTTAGAAGATACCAAAATCTAGCGGAGTCCGAATTCTCTGAAAAAATTCTTACATCTGGAAAGACAATGCCATTAATTTTTCTCTTCTTCCTGAAGCAGGGACAAGAAAGAAGCTTGACAGAAATGGCTCTGACATAGTATGCCTACTAAATTACAGTTTTAAAAGACAATAAAAGACCACGTCTAATTAATGTACAACTTGAGCTGGAGATTTCATAGTCTTTTCCAATTCCCAGTTTTCTTTTAAACATGAGAGCCAAGTCAGTGGATGATTTCTAGAAACCATCAGAACCTGCAGAAATAGGACAATGCTAACAGCCATAACAGCCAAAAATATTAGTATTCTAGCATGAATTGCTAAAGCAGATTCTCCACCTCAGGCTTCAGTTTATTACACTGTGTTGTGATCCGTAGCTGTGTGTATGTATCTATATGTACTTGTACATATTTGTATTGGTGCACAGGGTTAAATAGGCCTTTGCCTTTTAACATGTATACACAACAGCCTCTGTTGAAGTGTCTGTGCTTGTTTTTCAGTCTGCAGAACCGGTCTTTAGTCAAATTGCACAATACGAATTTCAGATGTTTAGGTACTATACCCATGTTTCCAAGTAATTCTGTAAAGCTTTGCTCAATCCACTTGCCTTCTATGTGCCTCTGTTTAAGCATCTGAAATGTTCAGAAAACAGACTACATTTCCCTAGTGTGTTACAAAGTGAAATGCTCAGAAAGTGCTTCAAGGTAAGCAACCAGTATTTCATCAAAACAAACCAGAAAGCCACAATAATTTCTTCTTCACTCATACAGTGAGTAACTAATGGTCAGCAGAAGTCAGACTTCTTTCCCAAATGCAGATGGCCTCTCCAGATGTAAGTATTTACGCTTATATTTCCTAAACTGATGCAATGACAGCATTTCCTGTTTTACTAAAATATACTCTGCAGAACAACAAATCTATCTTTAGTCTGAAATTTGACATATTCTGTATCTAAAAATTCTCCAGCTACCCATGATGGTTTCTGTTTTCTCTTATACAGAATAATTCACTCATGGGTTGAGTCATTCCCTGATTTAGGGAATTTTAGGGTAGTTAGTAAGGGATTAAGGTTTTTTTTTTTATTTCACTGCTTTCTTTCAATATCAGAGACAAACCCTTATACTAATGCTCCTCTCTGACTTTAATGATTAAAGTTTTAAGATCATATTAAATATCAAATGTACAACAGAAGATGAGATGCAGTTATCCCATAAAGTTCTTCCTGATCCCAGATACTTAAGGAATTTGAGTCCATTTAGTAGTGAAGCCTGCCTTTAAGTAAGCTTTTCCCCTTTTATCTCATGTCAAATGTTGCTATTAGATACATGTTAAAACAGAATCATTTTCAAAGACACGTACCACTTTCAAAAGCTTTAACATAGTCTGTTCCCAAAGCACAAACTTTGAGAACTTGCTGGCAAACTGTCAAAGACCTCAGAACAGAAAATAGGTCATTGACAGAAAAATCATGCAGCAAGCTTATTGGTCTTCTGCCCTTCAAAAACAACAGCAACATCCCAAATCCACTACGCCCTGGAATGTAAAAATCATTAAAGCTGTGGAATTAATTTCTTAATTTTCCTTAAATTGAATATTTACACTCTTACATAATTTCACTACTTAAGCATCAGGAAAAGGGTTTAAAAAATAAAGTCTACAGATTATTGCTTTGGTGTCACTTTGAGAAACAGCACAACATAACTACTGAATACTAAGTTTTTATGAGGAACACTCAAAACAATTACTGCTCACCAACGTAGTGCCTACCCTGTCCCTTCATCTTACTGTCTCATCTTGACAGTTAGGTTTCTATAGAATCACTTTGCACAAGTACTATTCATTAGAACACTTACCTCATTCCTTGTTTTTATGTTCTAGGGAATGCTCACATTTTTTGTTTTCAGCTACAACAGCTGTATTACTCATTTGTGTATCATGTGATTAAAAAACATGAAATCTCTCCGCCAGTTAAAGCCTAAACATTTCAGTCAGTCTCTTCAAATCAGAATTTCAGAATTTTATACAAATGAGTTATTCCTGGCCTACTTGGTGAGCACTGTCAAATACTACTAAATTATTTTTGCTTAAACTAGTCACAGATTATTGATGTGAGACTTACATGAACATTATAGCATGAAATAACTTTCGCAACTTTTTATTGATAATTATTTAAATGAAATTTGTGTGGAACAGGTTGGTGTCTTTATCTTGAGACGTGCATCACAGGCTGTGAGTCTTGAATTTAAAATCTTTTCCTAAATTGAAGAGTTCCTCCATTGTAATCTAAATCACAGCAGGCATACTTTTTATCCAAATTACTTGAACAACCACAAGAAAATGGAATGAACACCTCCTCACATGAATTAGAGACTTGAAGTTTAGCAAAATGGTTTGAGACCATCTTAAAAACCTAAACGTACACAAGTCCATGGGACCTGACGAAATCCATCCACGGGTCCTGAAGAAGCTGGCGAATGAAGTTGCCAAGCCACTGTCCATCATGTTTGAAAAATCATGGCAGTCAGGTGAAGTTCCCAATGACTGGAAGAAGGGAAATATAACCCCCATTTTCAAGAAGGGGAAAATGGATGACCCAAGGAATTACAGACCAGTCAGTCTCACCTCTGTGCCTGGCAAAATTTTGGAGCAGATTCTCCTGGAAGGTATGGTAAAGCACATGAAAAACAAGGAGGTGGTTGGTGACAGCCAGCATGGCTTCACTAAAGGGAAATCCTGCCTGACCAATTTGGTGGCCTTCTATGATGGGGCTATGAAACTGATGGACAGGGGCAGAGCAGTTGACGTCATCTACCTGGATTTGTGCAAAGCATTTGACACTGTCCCACACGACATCCTTGTCTCTAAATTTTGGAGAAACATCAATTTGATGGATGGACCACTCGGTGGATAAAGAACTGGCTGGATGGCCGCACACAAAGAGTTGTGGTCAATGGCTCAATGTCCGGCTGGAGGCTGGTAGTGAGTGGTGTCCCTCAGGGATCAGTGTTGGGACTGGTCTTGTTCAACATCTTTGTCAGTGACATGGACAGTGGGATTGAGTGCACCCTCAGCAAGTTTGCGGATGACGCCAAGTTTTGTGGTTTGGTTGATATGCTGGAGGGAGGGAATGCCATCCAGAGGGACCTTGACACGCTTGTGAGGTGGGCTGATGCCAACCTTATGAAGTTTAACCATGCCAAGTGCAAGGTTCTACACCTGGGTCGGAGCAATCCCAGGCACAGCTACAGGTTGGGCAAAGAAGAAATTCACAGCAGCCCTGCAGAGAAGGACTTGGGGGTGTTGGTCGATGAGAAAATGAACATGAGCCAGCAGTGTGCGCTCGCAGCCCAGAAAACCAACCGTATCCTGGGCTGCATCAAGAGGAGCATGACCAGCAGGTCGAAGGAGGTGATCCTGCCCCTCTACTCTGCTCTTGTGAGACCTCACTTGGAGTATTGTGTGCAGTTCTGATGTCCTCAGCATAAAAAGGCCATGGAACTGTTGGAACAAGTCCAAAAGAGGGCCGAGAGGATGATCAGGGGACTGGAGCACCTCCTGTGTTAAGATAAGCTGAGAAAGCTGGGGCTGTTCAGCCTGGAGAAGAGAAGGCTGTGTGGAGACCTCATAGCAGCCTTCCAGTATCTGAAGGGGGGCTATAGGGAATGCTGGGGATGTACTCTTCATTAAGGACTGTAGTGATAGGACAAGGGGTAACGGGTTAAAACTTAAAGAGGGGAAGTTTAGATTGGATCTAAGGAAGAAATTCTTTACTGTGAGGGTGGTGAGGCACTGGAATGGGTTGCCCAGGGAGGTTGTGAATGCTCCATCCCTTTCAAGGCTAGGTTGGACAATTGGGTGGCATGTTTTAGTGTGAGGTGTCCCTGCCCATGGCAGGTGGGTTGGAGCTAGATGATCTTAAGGTCCTTTCCAACCCTAACTATTCTATGATTCTATGATTAACATCACCAGTTATCACTGAATTATCATCCAGACTCACACTTGCAGATGGGAAGCCCTGTTGCAGCTGACGCCAGGAGACTCAGGTAATTGGGAAAATTCCTATGTGATGTGTCCACTCAGCGGTGAGGCTTCTCCCATGGCCACAAGAGGGTCCTGCTTTTATACCCTTATCAAAACAACCAGCTTTACCCCAGATCTCTAATTGTTTACTTGTGGGGCAGTGCAGTTTCTTTTGAGCTCACTGTTGTCCACCTTGAGAGCGTTGGCCAGGCGCCCCTGTGCAGGCAGGTATGAAGGTCATAGAACATCCGCACACCTATGTTTTCCTGCCTTTTTCGGACAAACAGTCACGATGAACACAAACATGGATACTCTGCCAAATACACCGTGACGAACAACATCCTTTGTTATGTCTCTCAGTCATGAGAGGGAATCAACTCCCAGCTAGGTTCCCATCCACTACAGCGCTGAAAACTGTAGTATCTAGGCTGGATAGAATATATTGAAAACATCTGCATTAATTATGAATTTTCTTGCCTTTGTGAATGTGCTTTTTGTAGTTTAATGTGATGATGCTACTCTTACATCTGTAACGATAACTGATTAGCATAATTGATAATTGTCTTATTCAAGTTCTTTTTTTGAAGGGATTTTGGCATAACATCTGCAAAGCTGAGCAAAGAATGCATCTGAGCTGAACTGGTATAGTGTGTACCTTGATTACAATTAGAAAACTGTATGGCTAGCATATATTAATTGGAAGTTCTGCTGAAAGTGATTTAATGGGAATAACTTTTTTCAGTAACAGTGTACTTTAATGCTGTTCAGCTGTTTCCTTGATATGCAAAGAAGTCTGGCATTCTTACTGTTTTAGCCACATGGAGTACATTATTCTGAGCGGTTAAAGTGCTTTCAGCATGTTTGCTTTGTATCGCTTTCTGAGAGTTGTTTTTGTTGCACTTCATTATAACTACTTTTTCATTTACAGCCTTCATTTTTGGAGAATTTACACAGAGAGTTAATGGAATAGCATATTTAATGCCTGGCTGTAAAGCTGAAGTTTGAATTGTCAAAGATGAAGCTTCTAATGTCAGGGTGACTGCCAAAACAGGATTATTAAGAAGCTGGATTGCCTGGCTTAGTATCCAAAACAAGTATCTACATGCTCAGATACAGCATCTGAGGTGTAATTTGTGCATAACAAACATAAATGTGCTGGCAAAAGCTGGCTTGCTCTATACTTGTACTACCAAAAATAAGGTTGTGATGATGTTGCTGATTACAGTTCTCTTACATCTGTGACAAATGATCATCATGCAGATCAAGATGAGATACTATAATGTGAGCAAGACCCAGGAATTTGAATACTGGAAACTATAACGATCATCTGTTAATAGCTTTGAAATTCGCGGCTGTTTTTCTTGATGCTGATGTATATGTGTTTTAGGTAGTTTTACTATTCCATGTATAGTAATACTACTGTAATAACAAAAAGAGGAGAAAAAAACCTGTAGATGGAAATAGATTGCCTCCACTTTGACTTGATACTGATCATAAAATCTTAGAATCATTGAACAGTTAGGGTTGGAAAGGACCTTAAGATCATCAAGTTCCAATCCCCCTGTCATGGGACACCACACGCTAAACCATGTCACCTGAGACTCCATCCAACCTCACCTTGAACACTGTCAGGGGTGGAGCATTCACAACTTCTTTGGGCAATCTGTTCCAGTGCCTCACCACACTCACAGTAAAGAACTTCTTTCTTATATCTAACCTAAACTTCCCCTGTTTAAGTTTGAATCTGTTATCCCTTGTTCTATCACTATAGTCCCTAATGAAAAGTCCCTCTCCAGCCTCCGTCTAGGCCCCCTTCAGATACTGTAAGGCTGCTCTGAGGTCTTCACACACCCTTCTCTTCTCCAGATTGAACAGCCCCAACTTTCTCAGCCTATCTTCATACGGGATTTTGCTGGGCACAGAGGTGAGACTGACTGGTCTGTAGTTCCCTGGTCATCCATTTTCCCCTTCTTGAAAATGGGGGTTATATTACTCTTTTTCCAGTCATCAGGAACTTCACCTGACTGCCATGATTTTTCAAATATGATGGACAGTGGCTTAGCAAATGAAAGAAATGTATAGAAAATGAAAGAAATGTATAGATAGAGAAATAATTTTAAATGCAGATTTCTTACTTTGACAAGTTCCTTTTGAGCCCATGTCTGAATTGGGCCCCACCAGCCCCTTCCTGTTGGTGAGCACGAGCTCAAGCATGGCACCTCCACTTATCGACTCCACTATTACTTGCAAGAAGTAGTAGTCTTCCACACAATTGAGGAACCTCTGGTATTGCTTTTGCTGGGCCATAGCATCCTTCCAACAGGTATCAGGATGGTTGAAGGTGATGAGGACAAGGGTCTGTGAGCGTGAGGCTGCTCCTAACTGTCTATAGAGAGCTTCGTCCACAGAGGAGTCCTGATCAGGTGGTCTGTAACAGATCCCCACAGTAATGTCCCCTATAGCTCTTCTCCCTTTAACCCTGACCCACAAACTCTGTTGACTGATCATCTGTCCCCAGATAGAGTTCCATACTTTCCAACCTATCACTGACATAAATAGCAACTCCCCCTCCCTGTCTGCTGGGCCTGTTTTTCCTGAAGAGCCTGTAACCTTCCATTCCAACACTCCAATCATAGGAGCCATCCCACGATATTTCTGTGATGCCAGTGATATCATATCCCTGTAGCTATGGTCTCATCCCTAATTCCTCTTGTTCACTCCCCATACTACAGGCTTTTGTATAGATGCATCTGAACTGCGTTTCAGATAAGGCCGACTCTGGCTGGAGCAGCTGAAATATCTCTGCATTGCTCCATTATTGTAGGTGCTGACAACTGACTGGGAGTGCTGAGATGGATCTATGCTCCCCACCCCCAACACATCTAGTTTAAAAGTGCCTTGACCAAGCCTTGACCAATAGCATAATAAAATAAGCCGTGAATACTCTGGAAAACCAGCAACAAACCTTATTATCTTAAACAAATATTGCAAACTTTAAATCTCAGTGTTACTTACTTGAATTTTGCTAATTAAAAAGGACCAATATCTTTAACTAGCATGTAGTCACATGCTCAGCTCTATACAGACATGGGAAATTCACTCTGAACCAGGAATGAAATCCTTTATCTTTCTCCAAACAACAACTTCAAAATGTATGATACATCTCTTCTATACAAGGTTTATTTGGGCTTCCATATTATCTCCCTGATCCTTGTGTCTGTCCTCCTACACAGTTCAGAACAATCTGCAGATTAATTCTTGTATGAGCTTGACTAACCCAAGGATGCTTCATGAGCTGAACAACACAGTCTTTTTACCAACATCCAAGTAAAATGTTAGAGATAAAAGGAACCAACACTAATTTGTTTCCATCACAACGTGCTATGGTGCAGCTATTTTGGAGTGTGATTAAAAGAAAGTAATAAGAGTTTCAAGCACAACTCAGTTTAGTAAAAACTTCATACAGAAGTACTGTTTAATTCGGGCTATAATTAAGAATATATCAGTAAAGTGACATAGCAATTTAATGGCACTTGATCTTTAGGCTTATTAACCTTCAACAAATTCATGTCAGAAGTATAGAGTGTTTTGAACTGATGGTGGCCCACTACTTAGATTTTATATATTAACATCTAATTCTCAATTGTTCTGTCAAAGAAGTAGCTCGAGAGAGGACGCCTTCAACACCGGAGCGGGGAGGTGTTGAGATTGCTCATCAGGTTCTCAAATTGTTGTAATTTTAATCTACTTGGAAAGAGTAGGTTAAGAAACAGTAAATCGTTACCTAACATCAGTGGTAGGTTGTCCACCAATCTCACCAGAAACAAGATCTGGCACTTACAGGCAGGAGCTCACCTTGACAGTGCATTATAAATGGATGTTGCAGTAAAATAGGTCATGCAAAAGACAGTGAGGCGCAGTCTGTTTGTTCCGTTTCTAACATTTCTGTATTTAAAATAATAAACACATTTTTAAGTTTTCATGTCTGATGCTATATCTGGCCAGGAAAAAACAGTGCCATCATATAAATCTAGAGGCAGCTTTCAAGTGTATTCAAAACCATGACACCACTGGCTTTTTTTACCATCTTTGTAAGGTTAGTGATGCTGTAATTATGAGAAGCTACAGGCTACAGGTATATGTCTGTCCTGGGTTCAGCAGCAGCAGTCAGTTTTTCTCCTTCTTAGTAGCTGGTGCAGCGCTGTGGTTTTGACTTTCGGCCTGGGAGTAATACTGATAAAGCTGATGTTTTCAGTTGTTGGTCAGAATGTTTACCCTGACCAAGGACTTTGTGAGTCTCATGCTCTGCCAGGGAGGAGGAGAAGCCGGGAGGAAGCAGGGACAGGACACCTGACTCAAACTAGCCAAGGAGGTATTCCATACCACAGCACGTCATGCCCGGGGATGTAACTGGGAGTTACCCGGAAGGGCACGTCCTCTTCTCTGTCGGGCTCATTTCCGGTGGGAGGTATCGTATTCTCTTCCCTTGTTATTTCTCTTATCATTATTATTATTGGTGGTAGCAGTAGTGATTTGTGTTATACCTTAGTTACTGGGCTGTTTTTATCTCAACCTGTGGGAGTTACATTCTTTCGATTCTCCTTCCCATCCCTCGGGGGGGGGGGGGGGGGCGGAGTAGAAACTGCATGGTTGACTTGCTGACTGGCTTAAACCACGACAATGTCATGCAAGAAACTGCAGTTACAATATCTAGCAAACCAAAAATCACACTAAACCAACTCGCATTAAGAGAGCTGTGACAAGACTGAACTAAGAAACTGATTCAAACCCATACAGCATGGTCAACCATTGGATTGACCTTTACTAGTTTTATACTTTAATGAATATAAACTAAATGTCTGCTAATCTAAAGCAATTGTAATCAAGCTTACTTTAATACTGTAGAAGGAGGAACTCTAAAAAGGAAACACATTTTCCCACTGAAAAAGCCTTTCATCTGCAGTGTAACTGTATGCAAGTTCTGCAGAACTTAATTGCATACAGAAAATTGCTTAATGGAAAGAGATAACTGTAATAGGAACTGCTTGTTTAGATCTGATCTTTTAGTCAGAAAGAGTAAACTTTTCTGCACATTAAATGCATGAGGACAAACGCCTATAGCATGGGAAACAAACAAGAGGAGCTGTGTTTTAAATGATCATTTATCACTGCAGTTGATAATTCTACTAAGCACCATCTTCACAGTAAAATTTTTTCCTGCAGTCATGCTTAGAAAAGTATTTCTCAGAGACTTAAGGCTTATGTACTATTTATTAATAATTACATGTATTAGGAATAAAGTATTTTATAAAAACTCTTCCAAGACTGTGTAGGTCTTTACATTTTAATTGAGCATGTGTTGTAAGTAGGGCTTGCTTTCTTCTCTTATCCTGTTCCACATCTTGGTGTCAGTGACATAGACAGTGGGATTGAGTGCACCCTAAGCAAGTTTGCTGATGGCACTAATTTATGTGGTTCAGTTGATACACTGGAGGGAAAGGATGACATCCAGAGGGACCTTGACACACTTGAAAGGTGGGCTAATGCCAACCTCATGAAGTTGAACCAAGCAAAGTGCAAGGGTTGGGGTGACCCCAGGCACAGCTACAGGCTGGGCAGAGAAGAGATTCAGAGTAGGCCCAGCAAAGAAGGACTTGGGGGTGCTGGCTGATGGGAAACTGGACACGAGCCAGCTTCAGTGTGCGCTTGCAGTCCAGAAAGCCAACCATATCCTGGGCTGCATCAAAAGAAGCAGCAGCTCAAAGGAGGTGATTCTGCCCTTTCACTCTGCTCTTGTGAGACCTCACTTGGAGTACTGTATACAGTTTTGGTGTCCTCAGCATGAAAAGGACATGGAACTGTTGGAACAAGCCCAGAGGAGGGCCATGAGGATGATAAGGGAGGTGGATCACCTCTGATATGAAGACAGGCTGAGAAAGTTGGGGCTGTTCAATCTGGAGAAGAGAAAGGTGTGTGGAGACCTCAGAGCAGCCTTACAGTATCTGAAGGGGGCCTAGATGGAGGCTGGAGAGGGACTTTTCATTAGGGACTATAGTGATAGAACAAGGGATAACAGATTCAAACAAACAGGGGAAGTTTAGGTTAGATATAAGAAAGAAGCTCTTTACTGTGAGGGTGGCAAGATTTAAGTGGTTTCGTGGCAAGGTGTCGTGGTTTAAGCCCAGGCCATAGATTAGAACCACGCAGTTTCTACTCCTCCCCCCCCCCTTCCCTCCGCTCCTGGAGGGACGGGGAGGAGAATCAAAAGAATGCAACTCCCACGGGTTGAGATAAGAACAGTTTAATAACTAAGGTATAACACAAACCACTACTGCTACCACCAATAATAATAATGACAAAGGAAATAACAAGGAAGAGAATACAACCGTTCACCGACCGGTACCTCACCCCCACCCTGCAGTGATCCCGCCCTTCCAGGAACTCTCCGTTCTACATCCCTGGGCATGACGTGCTGTGGTATGGAATACCTCTTTGGCTAGTTTGGGTCAGGTGTCCTGTCCCTGCTTCCTCCTGTTTCCCCTCCTCCCTGGCAGAGCATGAGACTCACAAAGTCCTTGGTCAGGGTAAACATTCTGACCAGCAACTGAAAACATCAGCTTTATCAGTATTATCCCCAGGCCAAAAGTCAAAACACAGCACTGCACCAGCTACTAAGAAGGAGAAAAACTGACTACTGCTGCTGAACCCAGGACACACTGGAACAGGTTGCCCAAAGAAGCTGTGAATGCTCCACCCCTGACAGTGTTCAAGGTGAGGTTGGATGGAGTCTCAGGTGATGTGGTTTGGCAAGTGGTGTCCCTGCCCATGACAGGGGGATTGGAACTTGTTGATCTTAAGGTCCTTTTCCAACCCTAACTATTCTATGACTCTATGATTCCATTCTGTCTTTTTTATTCTCTGTAGATATTGCCAAACTTACCTAATGTGAGCAGTGCTAGAGAAATCATTTAATGGGAGTACTTCAAAGTAAAAGAGACTGAAGATGTAAATCTTAAACTTTTTAGACTCAACATATTTTCCTGTTCCACTAAGGCTTACTGTGCAGGTGGGAGCATTCCTTTCAAGTACTTGTGTTCCTTTCTGACTGAGAGAGTTGACCCAGATGTTTTAGTTGTCTAGTTAACATAGTAGGAATTAGTCAAAAGGAAATTGAATGCATGCTGTAGCTCTATGTATGTAGGTAAGTAGGAATGATTGAGTGGGGTATTTTTTGTGCAATTAATTAAACTCTATGAAGGGAGAGTTTAGTTGTTCTTTCATGTATAGTCTAATTAATACATAAAAGCCCATGTTTTTATCACTGAGTGTTCCAAATAATGTTTTAAAAGAAATTATGATGTAGCAGGCAGAGTTAAATACAAGGGCTATTAAGCTGAGCCAGTGTATTCAAAGCAGTTTTTTCACACTTTCTCTTCTGAGCCTCTGTATTTTTAGAGATATTATTAAAGAAATCTAATTATAAAGAAAAATAATTAAATTATTATTGGAGAATTAAGTCTAAACTCAGTGTGTCATCAAGAGGCTTGAACTATGAAATCAACTTTTACAGTGAAAGTTTAGTTGGATCGTCCCAGTTTTTTGCTCTCCTCAAGTTCTCTGTACCATATGCTGTCATATGCATGATTAATAAAGGCAAAAAGGGAACATTAGAAAAGGTTCTTCCCCCACATCCCTGCTCCTTTGTAGAACTGAACAGAAATGAAAACTTGTGGTAAGAGCTTCTTGAAGTGGAAGCTCATAGTGCAAAAGGGGAAAATGGGATTTATAGGAGGACAAAAAGCAACAAGTGAAAAAGAGAAACATTTGGGTGCATATGAGAGAGTGAATCTGAAAATACTGAAGAAAAGTTAGTAAGATAAGAAGAGAAAATAGCAGAAAAGGGAAGAAAGCCTTCAGAGCTATATAATGAGAAAATACTTGGAAAAAAGACTGTAACAGGAAAATGTTAGTTGTGTCAGTACCTATATTCTACAACCATAATTGTACTGCTTAGCTGGGGAGGAAAGGAAATCAACTGAATAAATTGTCTTAATGATAAACTTACCAGATGGGCAAAATGAATAATAATAAATGGTGCTTCATTTCTTACATAGACAGCAGTTTCATGAAATATAACAGTGTTTTGCGTTTTCTCCATCTGTTTCTAGAAAAATATTTTTTTCCCTCTGTTTTCCTTACTTCTACTTTCTCTCAAAAAAGTTTTGATTTGAATATTATCTAAGCTTGAAGGAAATGGTCCTTGCAATAAGAGGTCTCAATCAAAGCCTTGTCATCAAAGGAAATATATGCCAGTATGGAACTGTACCCCAAAGGTTTATTACAGATACAGCTGCAGAATTTTGAATTGTCAAAATTATTTGACACATGATATCTGATAAATGTTCATAAAAATAAATTTTTCCTTTGTGCTATATTGATATGTTGAAGTATAGCAGTAGAATTTGTCTGAAAGTGTTAAATTCATGTATCTTTTTTTTTTTTTAATCTTGATCATACTTGTTTTCCTTTCACTTCCATCTCTGTATAGAAGTCTTTATAGAAGTCTGTATAGAAGCATCCTTCTGCAGTAACTTGGTACCAAAAAAACCTCCAACTGATTCAGACCTCAGCTTCATTGATAGTATTATTATGTGTGATTAGTATTCTGTTGCTGCACTTTCTGTTTAATTACAACCATACCTGTTCAGAGTTGGGTTTATTCTTTGATTGCTCAAGATATGCATGGTTCTTCTAAAAGTCACAGGAAATCTCCAGAAAATCTTTTATAAGCAGTTCACAGTGAGGACAGGCTAAGTGAGATTTACACAACTGATATATGAAATCGAAGTAGCTGACTCTTCCTTTTCCTTTGCCTTTGTTCCCTTTTCTCCTTTTTTCCATTTTTTCCCTCTTTTCCCTCTTTTTTCCTTTTTTTCTTTTTTCTTGTTTGTTTCCTTTTCCTCCTTTTTGTTTCATGTTCTTTTTTAATTTAATAGAACAACATTGGGGTGAAATCTGGGAACAGATGCTTGCTTCTGATGCTCTGCAATAAAATGCAGCTCTGATTCAGATATATTCCCATCTGTGAAGAGCTAAGCACCTGAGAGTTCAGAGTTTCTGTGAGGTTTTTTTTAATCCATATGGGGGATTATCTTGGTCTGCAGGTAGTGCAAAAGATCTGTGAAAAATACTGGTTTCTGGAGAAAATGACCATTAAGGGGAGGTTGAAAAATACCTTCTTTTGTATCTAAGTGAAATTATATTGGATGTTATTATAAGGAAAGTTTTTATGATTATATAAAGAACTCTGGTGTTTAAAAAAACAAGCAATAATTAAAAAAAAAAAAAGCTGGGGAGGACAGGGAGAAAGCCATCATTTAGTCAATAAAAGTTGCTGCTTTTCACAGGCAGGTTGTATAGGTACTGGTCTTAATTTCTTGCAATAGTTTATAAATTTAGGACTGCTGTGGGGGTTTTTTTATTTTATTTTTAATTTATTGTGGACAGGAGTGGCACAAATCTGAAATCCAAAAAGCATTCTATGAAAAATATCTATTAAGAGCTATACTGTATTGTCTCAAAGCAACTTTGGATGAGTTTTGTGCTTAGCTACATCTAACTTTTAGTAAGGAATCCTTAATATCATGTATTCAGACTTACAACTGAAAAGGTTCAAAAAAAAGTATGCAAAGGAACAAAGATGTTGTATTCAATGCAGTGTTACCCTTTGTTATTATGCTTATGAAAAGTATGTGTTAGTGAAATTCTAGTTGTCTGTGTCCTTTTTATTTTAGGAAGTTGTGAATGCTCCATCCCTGGCAGTGTTCAAGGCCAAGTTGGACAGACATGGTTTTGTCTTGGGTGACATGGTTTAGTGTGAGGTGTCCCTGCCCATGGCAAGGGGGTTGGAACTAAATGGTCTTAGGTCCTCCCTTTCCAAACCTAACTATTCCATGATTCTATGACATTCAACTTTAAGGTGAACACTTCTATCCTTGTGAATCATTTATCTTTTCAGAAAACATTGAAAACTATTTATAACTGTATGCGCAAGACTACATGCAAAATATTTAACTTCTTATCAAGAACAAGCCTTTGACAGTGTGACTTTTCAAGTGAACTTGTATGATATTTGTGTTCTAGAGGTGTGTCATGGATAACCCCAGCCAGTAACTAAGTACCACACAGCTGCTTGCTCACCTTTTCCCCCTACACCTCCCATCCCTGGGTGGGATGGGGAGGAGAATCGGAAGAACTTAAAACCTGCAGGTTGAGATGAGAACAGTTTAATAACTAAAATAAAGTAAAATACTGTCATAATTGTAAGAATACCAACAATAACAATAATAAAAGGAAACAAGAAGAAATGGAAGCGCAGAAAACACATGTGATGCCAATACAATTGCTCACCACTTGCTGGCCGATACCCAGCCTGACCCAAGCAGCAATCAGTCCCTTCTGGGTGACTGCCCCCAGTTTCTATACAGAGCATGATGTGCTGTGGTATGGAATGTGCCTTTGGCTAGCTGGGGTCAGGTGTCCTGTCTCTGCTTTCTCCCGGCTTCCTGTGCCCCTCCTCACTGGCAGAGCATGAGAAACTGGAAAGTCCTTCATCATACACACTACTGAGGAACAACTAAGACATTGGTGTATTACCAGCATTTTTCTCAGACTAAAGCCAAAACACACCACTGTATAGCGACTAGAAAGAAAAATAACGGCTACAGCTGAAACCAGAACAGTGTGACGCTTCTGTGGCTTACACTTGTTGCACAAGAGTCTTTCCTATGTAGGGTACAATAACGCTATATGGAAGGGAATGCAGTCATAGAATCATAGAATAGTTAGGGTTGGAAAGGACCTTAAGATCATCTAGTTCCAACCCCGCTGCCATGGGCAGGGACACCTCACACAAAACCATTTCACCCAAGGCTCTGTCCACCCTGGCCTTGAACACTGCCAGGGATGGATCTCTATTTTACAGAGGGCAAAACCGGTAAATATTTTTTTCAAGAATGGCTTCACAAGTTTTAGAATTGTGCTTTCACTACTAGGTTACTTTTCTAATTATGACTTCTGAGCTGGTTCGTTTCAGCCTAAAAGCTTTCAGGTTCTCCATGCTTGATGTAAGCTCTATAGCAGGAATCTTGCAGACAATCAGGGGGTGTAATGTATGAATGAGCAAGTTTCTTTTCTGGCTTCACTGCTATGTAATATTTAATAACACATAGTTCAGATGTGCACCAAAATGGCTTATTAAGTGGAAGTCAAAACTGCATTGCTGAAGGAAATGGAAAATCGTAAATGCTGGCAAGCGCAGTGGTAAGAGGTCTTGCGTTGCTAAAAGAAGCGAGTTAAAAGCATGGGAAGTTTTGGGAGGTAGTTTTTATACCCTGAGTGGAAGCAAGAGCTTTATTGAAAGGTTGTAAGTACAGTGAACCCAAATGGCTAAGAATTGTGTAGTGCCCATCATTGCTTACAAAAGGTTTTGTCATTGTCACATTATTCCCCCAAAAGAAATGCAAGCTGCACTGAGAGATCTGGTGTTCAGATTCACATGTTCCTTAGCTGTCTCTGCAATTCTATACAGCTGCTTCCTCCATCTTCAGATTCCTTGTACTGTGTAATGCTGATTGCCAAGGAAGTATTTAACTGCCAGTCACACTGCACTGTATGTAACTTTTATTTCAATGAGAGATTAAACCATCCTTTTACTGCAAGTTTAATTTATATGGATCTAATTTACAGGCACCTAATCCAAAAACCTGCCTTTTGGAAAAAAAAAAAAAAAAAAGCCTTGACAGAAAATTCCTGTTCAAAGCAATTAAGATTAGAAGTATTAAAACTTGGAAAAAAATGGAGATGTATTAAGAACATAATTTATAAAAAATAGAAAGCCCAGAAAATCAAAATTTTTTTTTTCCTGAATTAAATGAAATTTGTCTTTTTCCATGTCTATTGAAAGAAGAAGTGGAAAAAGTGAATTAATCAGGGACGCTACTGGATTGTGCATCACTTTGCCCCATTTATTTTCAGACTTTAGAACTGAAAACCATTTTGGGATTTGTCTTTAGGATTTGGATATCATTCTAGATTTCCTAATAGCTGGCTGTTAATGTGATGACCACACACAGTAATTGCTTATTCAGGAGTTCCATATTTGGCTTGGACTGATTGATACACTGATAACATGAAAATTTAATGAGGTGAGTTTACCTGACTATTCAGTAATGCGTAATACTCAGTAAATATTCAGTAACTCTTAAAATGTAGAGACTATATTCGGTACAACTGTGTTTGTAAGAATTATATATGTAAGCAATATCACAATTATAGTTATTGGGGCTTGGGGCATTACAGCTCAATTTCCATGTCACATTTTGTTATACTTCATATATTAGTTATGTATTAGTTGTACTATATATTAGTATCCTATCAGTAGCAGTCAAATGGTGGAAACAGTGCTAATGAAACTGTTCATTTAGTTAGTACAAACCAAGCAAATGGTATTGTTACAACATAGAATGACAGAATCCTAGAATGGTCTGTGAAGGGAGAACAGATCAAATGACAGAAAAGAACATACTCCATAAAAGAGGAAGATGAGTTATGGCGGTGGTTCTCACTATTTCAGAATGGCATCTGCAGAAGTATGTAATCAGGATCTTAGAAGTCCCAACTGGTCTTCAGCCAGAAGATCAGGAAACACAAAAAAAGGAAAAGTTTTATCTTTATCTTATGTCAAATATTTGCAGTAATAAAAGTTTACAGAAAAATCAAATATTGTAAAGACATCAATACCTTTAGCAAAAGTACAATGTAAATATATATTATGTATTAATTATATATTATATATCACATATTATATATTACATTTTATATTTATTTAAATTATTTAGATATTAAGTTATAATTAATAGATAATAAAGATATATTAATATATTAAGTAATAGAATTAATATTAAAAATATGTCTATATTATAGACATATTATATGTATAGTAGCGGTCATTTTTCTCCTTCTTTGTAGCTGGTGCAGTGGTGTGTTTTTGACTTAAGGCCTGGGGACAGTACTGATAAAACCAATATTTTCTGTTGCTGGTCAGAATGTTTGGTCTGACCAAGGACTTTGTGAGTCTCATGCTCTGCCAGGGAGGAGGGGAAACAGGAGGAAGCAGGGACAGGACACCTGACCCAAACTAGCCAAAGAGGTATTCCATACCACAGCACGTCATGCCCAGGATGTAACTGAGAGTTACTCGGAAGGGCTAGCACACTGCTGGGTGGGGGGAGGTATTGGTATCAGTCGGCGGGGATTAAGGTGTTGTATTCTCTTCCCTTGTTATTTCCTTTATCATTATTATTATTGGTGGTAGCAGTAGTGGTTTGTGTAATACCTTAGTTACTAAACTGTTCTTATCTCAACCCATGGGAGTTGCATTCTTTCAATTCTCCTCCGCATCCCTCCAGGAGTGGGGGGAAGAAAAGGGGGGGGAGAAATGGACTGCATAGTTCTAATATACGGCCTGGGCTTAAACCATGATATACATATAGTATATATTTATTATTGTATATATATTTATATCTAATAAATATTATATATATTTTCGAGGAAAAAAAGTAAAAAAAAAAAAAATGGACACTACAAGTTTAAAAGGTCCAACTAAACTTTTCTATTCTGTTCTACTAGGGAATAATTGCTTAATGTTATTATATAATGTCTATTGATCTGGAGTTTCTTAAGAAATTAGGCTTTTAGCATTCCTTTCTAGAATGCCTTTTTATTTTCCTTTTTAGATTTCAAGGGTGGGAAAATTTGTGAGTCTCCCCGCATCTGATTTATCCCATTTAGACTGCACCAAATTATTTTTCTTATGGTTCATCTGTGGTCACACTGGTAATGGACCTCTGAGAACAATAGGAGTTACTTCAAGCGTGACAATTGGAATATTCTCACTTTTATACTACTTAAAACTTTATTTATAAAGTGAATTCTAGCTAATTCAAGTTACATCCTTCTCCTTCCCCCTTTCTATGGATTGTCTTTAGTGCTTTTTCTTGACAAAATATTTTCCAGAAATGCGCAGAGTGTGGTTCCCTGATGATGAGAGTGAAATATGAGTGTAGGGTAGTATTAAATATGTGTATCATACAATGAGTATTTCCTTTCTGCATTTGACTGTCTTTCACGTTTTTTAGAAAGTGAAGGTGTACGGGGTTCAGCAGTAGCAGTAATTTTCTTTTTCCTTCTTAGTAGCTGGTACAGTGCTGTGTTTCTGACTTTCAGCCTGGGAACAGAGCTGATAACACTGATGTTTTTAGTTACTGCCCAAATGTTTAGTCTGACCAAGGACTTTGTGAGTTTCATGCTTTGCCAAGGAAGGAGGGGAAGCTGGGAGGAAGCAGGGACAGGACACCTGACCAAAACTAGCCAAAGAAGTATTCCATACCACAGCACGTCATGCCTGGGATGTAACTGGAAGTTACCCGGAAGGGCTCAGTTGTTCATTCACATTGTTCAGTGCTCAGTTGGGCTGGTTTTCGACAGCTGGTATTGTATTCTCTTCCCTTGTTATTTCCCTTATCATTATTATTATTATTGGTAGTAGTGGTTTGTGTTATACCTTAGTTACTGGGCTGTTCTTCTCTCAACTGGTGGGAGTTACATTCTTTCCATTCTCCTCCCCGTCCCTCCGGGATGGGACAAAGGACAGGGAGGGAAGAGGACAACGTGGCTAACTTGACGACAGGGCTTAAACCACAACAGTCCTTTTGGTGCCCAATGTGGGGCACGAGGGGTTGAGATAACGACAGATCTGACCAGAGTGTGTCTAATTGTATTTGTGATAAGCATTCAGTGTTTTGGATTAATAGTCACTCGTCACAATGCTGATTTATTGGCTCTCAAGGTTGTTTCTCTTGATCTCACAGTTTCAGCATATCATACGTTACTTACAGCCAGTATTTGCTGTGTGAGTGTTTATCAAGTGTGGGGCTTGGGCTAAGGTTCTTGTCTGATTGTACTTTATGGTAATGACTTTAAGGCACTGGAATGGGTTGCCCAGGAAGGTTGTGAATGCTCCATCCTTGGCGGTGTTCAAGGCCAGGTTGGATGAGGCCTTGGGTGGCATGGTTTAGTGTGAGGTGTCCCTACCCATGGCAGGGGGGTTGGAAATAGATGATCTTAAGGTCCTTTCCAACCCTAACTATTCTATGATTCTATGATTCTGACTTGTAATACAATAGAATCATTGATCATGAAACTGATCTGGCTTATGTTCCCGGTGTGGTCACTACCTCTACACTTTGGGAGGTATATAATAGAAGTGCTTAGCAATTACACATCTTTTTTCTCCTTCTCAGGTGGTCAACCTGTGGAGACATTCTCTTACCCTCCCAGCACCCCCCACAGACCATTTACAGCATCATTTGAGAGTTTTGAAGTTTTTGAATGGCCTTTAAATACTGTTAAGACCTGTTTGCTGACTGTGATGGGGATCACCATGTTGGCACGCGTACAGAGTGTGTTTTGCCCACGACCATTTCATATGATCTCAAAAGTTAAGCAGAGTCAGGTTTGGGTCTTGTCTGGGGTTAGACAACGATGTAGGAGGACCAAGAGATTTTCCCCGAGGCTGTACAGCCATGAGTGGCAGGGTTTGTGGGATAGTATGGGCAAGTATCTAGGCCAGTGGGCCCCTCCAGTGCTTTGGAATTTCACCACCAAACAAGTGCAAAATCCAGAAGAATTAGTAAAACACTTAAATGAGGTGTGTTGCCATTCTGGCCATACCAGAGATGGACAAATCATGGCAATGTGCTGGGGCTTGGCCTATGCTTACAGGGCCTTGTTCAACACTATCCAGCACCTTCAAAAGGAAAAAAATGTCCCTGCATCTGAGGGCAAAGCAACAGACAGCACAGCTACTCGAGCTCCAAGCCCAGCAGCTACACCACCCCCAGCAATAAGTACAGTTGCTAATCAAACTTTGACTGCAACGGACAGCGCAGCTACCCCAGCAACAAGTACAGCAGCTACACCAGCCTCAGTGACAAGTACAGCAGCTACTCAAACTTCGACTGCAACAGCGCAGCTACCCCAGCTCCAAGTACAGCAGCCGCACCACCCCAGTGACAAGTACAGTCGCTACTCAAACCACAGTGATAATCCCTGCAGCTAAACCAGAGGACCAATTTGTACCAATATCGGTTGCCCCTGTACACAAGAGGAAAAGCAAAAAAGAGGCAAGAAGAGGAGGCAAGATGAAGAAACAATGTACTCACCACCCGGGACAGCATCTGATCAGGAGTCATCATCACATGACAAAGAAGAAGAGGTGACTTCTCGACCTCAGACCTCAACCGAGCTACGGAATATGTGAAAAGATTTTATCCATCAACCAGGGGAGACTCGAGGTTTACCCCTCGGCTTCTGGAGTTGGGGATATGAAAGATCTGAGGCCAGCTATACCCCAACTGAGAAAGAGATACTGACAGCCTGTGAAGGGGTTTGAACTGCTTCAGAAGTGATCAGCACTGAAGCACAGCTCCTCCTGGCACCCCTGTTGCCCATGCTGGACTGGATGTTCAAAGGCAGGGTCTCCTCTACACATCATGCAACTGATGCTACATGGAGTTATTGGGCTGCACTAACTACACAACGAACTCAAATAGGAATTCCCAGTCATCCAGGTATTCTAGAAGTCATCATGGACTGGCCAGAGGGCAAAGATTTTGGAATGTCACCAGAGGAAGAGGTGATGCATGCTGAAGAGGCCCCATCATATAATAAACTGTCAGAAAGTGAAAAACAGTATGCCTTGTTTACTGATGGGTCCTGTAGTGTTGTGGGAAAGCATCGGAGATGGAAGGCAGCTGTATGGAGTCCTCAACAACAAGTTGCAGAAACTGCTGCAGGAGAGCATGAATCGAGTCAGTTTGCCGAGGTGAAAGCCATCCAGCTGGCCTTGGACATTGCTGAACGGGAAAAGTGGCCAGTGCTTTATCTCTATACTGACTCATGGATGGTGGCAAATGCCCTGTGGGGGTGGTTGCAGCAATGGAAGCAGAACAACTGGCAAAGCAGAGGTAAACCCATCTGGGCTGCTGCACTATGGCAAGGTATCACTGCCCGGCTGCAGACCTGGTGGTGAAGGTACACCATGTAGATTCCCATGTTCCCAAGAGTCGGGCCACTGACGAACACCAGAACAATCAAGAAGTGGATAAAGCTAAGATTGAAGTGGCTTAGATGGATTTAGATTGGCAACATAAAGGTGAATTATTTCTGGTCCGGTGAGCCCATGACACTTCAGGCCATCAAGGCAGAAATGCAACATATAGATGGGCTCATGATCGAGGGGTGGACTTAACAATGGACGCTATTGCCCAGGTTATTCATGAGTGTGAAACATGTGCTGTAATTAAACAAGCTAAACGGTTAAAGCCTCTTTGGCATGGAGGACAATGGCTGAAATACAAATATGGGGAGGCCTGGCAGATTGATTATATCAGACTCCCACCAACCTGCCAAGGCAAGCGCCATGTGCTTCCATGGTGGAAGCAACCACCAGATGGCTGGAAACATACGCTGTGCCCCACGCCGCTGCCCAGAACACTATCCTGGGCCTTGAAAAACAGATTTTGTGGCTACACGGCACCCCAGGGGGAATTGAGTCAGACAATGGGACTCATTTCCAGAATAACCTCATAAACATTTGGGCCAAAGAGCATGGCATTGAGTGGGTATATCACATCCCCTAGCATGCACTAGCCTCTGGGAAAATTGAATGGTACAATGGGCTCTTAAAAGCTATACTGAGAGCAATGAGTGGTGGGACTTTCAAACATTGGGGTACACATTTACCAAAGGCCACCTGGTTGGTCAACACCAGAGGATCTGCCAACAAGGCTTGTCCAGCCCAGTCAGAATTTTTACGTACTGTAGTAGGGGATAAAGTTCCTGTGGTGCACATAAAGAATTTGCTGGGGAAGACGGTCTGGGTTGTCCCTGCTTCAGGCAAAGGCAAACCCACTTGTGGGATTCCTTTTGCTCAGGGACCCGGATATACATGGTGGGTAATGCAGGAAGATGGGGAAGTCCGATGTATACCTCAAGGGGATTTGATTTTAGGGGAAAACAGTCAATGAACTCAATTGTATGCTGTTGCCTGCTATATAATACTTTTATAGCCCATCAACTATATGTCTTCAGGTCACCAGTGACTGGCCCTGACTTCCTTCTGACCATCATCCCAACAGAGAATGAACTTTGATAGAACCAGACGAGTTCTGCGGCAAGGGAACAATCAGCATCAGCAGGCAACGATCCAACACTGCACACAGCCTCTCCTGCCCCGAAAGACTGTTACAAGAGATGAAACCTGATGTCATGGACCGAATGGACTCAGCAGCTTTATAGGGATTGGTCCATGCACTAAGGAATGATCTCTTTCTCCCTGTCTGTGTGCATATGTGAATGTATACATGTAAGAGCGATGGTATATTGAAAATGTGGGATTTGAGCATGATGTGAATGGTATGGAATAGGGGATGAATACTGTCCCGGGTTCAGTAGTAGCAGTTATTTTTTTCTCTTTCTTAGTAGCTGGTACAGTGCTGTGTTTCTAACTTTTGGCCTGGGAACAGAACTGATAACACCGATGTTTTTAGTTACTGCCCAAATGTTTAGTCTGACCAAGGACTTTGTGAGTTTCATGCTCTGCCAGGGAGGAGGGGAAGCTGGGAGGAAGCAGGGACAGGACACCTGACCAAAACTAGCCAAAGAAGTATTCCATACCACAGCACGTCATGCCTGGGATGTAACTGGGAGTTACCCGGGAGGGCTCAGTTGTTCATTCACATTGTTCAGTGCTCAGTTGGGCTGTTTTTCGACAGCTGGTATTGTATTCTCTTCCCTTGTTATTCCCCTTATCATTATTATTATTGGTAGTAGTAGTAGTGGTTTGTGTTATACCTTAGTTACTGGGCTGTTCTCTCAACTGGTGGGAGTTACATTCTTTCCATTCTCCTCCTTATCACTCCGGGAGTCGGGGGGGCGGGAAGAAAGGGCAGGGGAGAGGGAGTGGACTGTGTGACTAACTTGATGATAGGGTTTATAGAAGGTAGAGGCTTATAGAAGGTGGAAGCAGGGACAGGTGGCCTGGGAAGAATAGAGGGATGCTGTCCGGGAAGCTAGGGACCAGGTGAGGAAGGCTAAGGCCCAGTTAGAATTGAACTTGGCTAGGGATGTTAAGGATAATAGGAAGGGATTCTATAGGTACGTAGTGAGTAAAAGACAGACTAGGGACAACGTAGGCCCCCTTCGGAAAATATCGGGAGAACTGGCTACCCAGGATTTGGAGAAGGCTGAGGTTCTTAATGACTTCTTTGCCTCAGCCTTCACTGACAAATGCTCTGACCGCACCACCCAAGTCTTGAAAGGCGAACGCAGGGACTGTGAGAATGAAGACCCTAGACCCACTGTAGGAGAGGATCTGATTCAAGACCATCTTAAAAACCTAAACGTATGCAAGTCCATGGGACCTGATGAAATCCATCTGCAGGTCCTGAAGGAGCTGGCAAATGAAGTTGCCAAGCCACTGTCCATCATGTTTGAAAAATCATGGCAGTCAGATGAAGTTCCCAATGACTGGAAGAAGGGAAATATAACCCCCATTTTCAAGAAGGGGAAAATGGATGACCCAGGGAATTACAGACCAGTCAGTCTCACCTCTGTGCCTGGCAAACTCTTGGAGCAGATTCTCCTGGAGGGCATGCTAAGGCACATGAAAAACAGGGAGGTGGTTGGTGACAGCCAGCATGGTTTCACTAAGGGGAAATCCTGCCTAACCAATTTGGTGGCCTTCTATGATGGGGCTACGAAACTGATGGACAGGGGCAGAGCAGTTGATGTCATCTACCTGGACTTGTGCAAAGCATTCGACACTGTCCCACATGACATCCTTGTCTCTAAATTTTGGAGAAACATCAATTTGATGGATGGACCACTCGGTGGATAAAGAACTGGCTGGATGGTCGCACGCATAGAGTTGTGGTCAATGGCTCCATATCCGGCTGGAGACTAGTAACGAGTGGTGTCCCTCAGGGATCGGTGTTGAGACCAGTCTTGTTCAACATCTTTGTCAGTGACATGGACAGTGGGATTGAGTGCACCCTCAGCAGGTTTGCTGATGACAGCAAGCTGTGTGGTTCGGTTGATATGCTGGACGGAAGGGATGCCATCCAGAGGGACCTCGACACTCTTGTGAGGTGGGCTGATGCCAACCTTATGAAGTTTAACCATGTCAAGTGCAAGGTCCTACACCTGAGTCAGAGCAATCCCAGGCACAGCTACAGGTTGGGCAAAGAAGAGATTCAGAGCAGCCCTGCAGAGAAGGACTTGGGGGGGTTGGTTGATGAAAAAATGAACATGAGCCGGCTTCAGTGTGCATTCGCAGCTCAGAAAGCCAACCGTATCCTGGGCTGCATCAAGAGGAGCATGACCAGCAGGTCGAAGGAGGTGATCCTGCCCCTCTACTCTGCTCTTGTGAGACCTCACTTGGAGTATTGTGTGCAGTTCTGGTGTCTGCAACATAAAAAGGACATGGAACTGTTGGAACAAGTCCAGAGGAGGGCCACGAGTATGATCAGGGGACTGGAGCACCTCCCGTATGAAGACAGGCTGAGAAAGTTGGGGCTGTTCAGCCTGGAGACGAGAAGGCTGCGTGGAGACCTCATAGCAGCCTTCCAGTATCTGAAGGGGGCCTACAAGGATGCTGGGGATGGACTAGTCATCAGGGACTGTAGTGACAGGACAAGGGGTAACGGGTTAAAACTTAAAGAGGGGAAGTTTAGATTGGATCTAAGGAAGAAATTCTTTACTGAGAGGGTGGTGAGGCACTGGAATGGGTTACCCAGGGAGGTTGTGAATGCTCCATCCTTGGCGGTGTTCAAGGCCAGGTTGGATGAGGCCTTGGGTGAAATGGTTTAGTGTGAGGTGTCCCTGCCCATGGCAGGGGGTTTGGAACTAGATGATCTTAAGGTCCTTTCCAACCCTAACTATTCTATGATTCTATGTTTAAACCACGACAGCAGGTTAGTTATGAGGAAAATGCAAAATATTACATGTTTTTCTAACTTTCAAGTACGATCTTTAAGAAACTTGGCATGAATCAGGCTATTAGAAATATTTTTATTTATTCCAGTCAATTTTTTGTTCCCAGAAGTAGTAAACACATTATTAGAAAAATGTGAATAAGGGTTAACTCCTAAGTAGTTGGTACTTACAGTGTAACTATGTCTTGGCTTCAGCTGTAGCAGTTATTTTTCTCCCTCTTAGTAGCTGGTGCAGTGCTGTGTTTTCAGCTTTAGACTGAGAACACTGATAACAAAGCAATGTTTTTAGTTGTTGCTAAGTAATACTTACTCCGACCAAGGACTTTTTCAGTCTCATGCTCTGCCATTGAGGATGGGCACAAGAAGCTGGGAGGAAGCAGAGACAGGGCACCTGATCAGAACTAGCCAAAGGGTTATTCCATACCACAGCACATCATGCCCAGTGTATAAACCAAGGGGAGTCACCCAGAAGGCCAGATCACTGCTCAGGTCAGGCTGAGTATCGGTTGGGAGGTGATGAGCAATTACATTGTGCATCACTTGTGTTTATTGTTTTCTTTTCCTCTTTTAGTTTTATATTCTCTCCCCTTGTTATTTCCCTTATCATTATTATTATTGGTGGTAGCAGTAGTGGTTTTGTATTATACCTTAGTTACTGGGCTGTTCTTGTCTCAACCCATGGGATTTACATGCTTTTAATTGTCCTCCCCCTCCCTTTGGAAACTGTGGGGAGTGAAGAAGGGGAGAGTGAGCCAGCGGCTGAGTGGTTCTGAGTTACCAGCTGGGTTATGACAGACTAACAAAAATTAAATGAGTTTCTCATCTGAAAAAAAAAAAAAAATCCTTTTATTAGAAAGGAAATACTGGAATATGTGTGTTCAGTGCAAGCGAAATACTGTATAATGATTTTTTCAGAGATAACTAGTAATAATACTTTTCATACCTGTGCAGAAAGAAACATGATTGAGTATCCCAGGATGTTATTGAGCTTTTCTGTGTCAGTCTATTGAGTAAGTATTTACGTTTCTCTATAGGTTGTATTTGAATGTGTTTTTGTACAGATATATATATGAACTATTTTAAGAAATTATAAAATAAATGCTATAGCTGTACTTCCTCTGTTAATGAAACATCTTTTTTGATTTTACTGCTTTTCATCGGTTAAAAAAGGTGATGTTTTAACATGCACTGAATGAATGTTACCCTGCATGAAACATATGTCATTTACTAACTTCCAAATCTATTTCTTCTTGTAGAAAATTAGTGTTTCTATTTCTGTGCTTGTTACTGTCGAAAATTATGGTATTGTTCACTGAAAACTTGTTTTTGAAACTTTTGTTTTCAGATGACCTCCATTGTGTTTTGTTTCAATGAAAAATTCAAGATGCTGTGGCACAAGACAAATATCACTTACAACTGATGTCAGACATTGGAGTTAACTGAAATAAATTCATTTTAACTGTGTTGTGACTTGCCTGTCTTTCCCTTTCCAAAGGGAATTTTACTGGAGTCATGTTTTGTTGCTTCAGTTACTGTTGGTAATGATCCTAATTAGAGTTGTGATTATTAGATAGAGATAGTTTGCATCTTCTCTGAATTGCTCCATGTGTCACCCGTTTCACAAAATAAAGAAACTCTGTATGGTCCTGACCAAAAGCCTGTTGATATATCTGAAAGACTCCACATGATTTCATGGACATTTAGAATAGACCATAAATTTCAGTATGGTTTTTGGTAGTAATATTTGCATAATACTGGATATTCAGAACTGTCTGAAATCACCTGAGAAAAATGCTGTTCTAGGTGAGTTATGCTGATGTAAACTCCCTCTAAAACTTCTCTAATTGCACCCTTTCTCCCCTGCCACTCAGTCCTGAGGAAAACCTTTCTCCCTGCTCATTCTCATCTTTTCACAAGCTAGTAAATAAATTCCTTGGTCTGCAATACATGAAGGATTACACAAAAATTGTCTTCAGTGTAGTTTCCCATAGAAGTAGTTATATTTATTATGAATGTTTTAGATAATGAAATCAGTGATTTCATTTTACTAAGTGGGCTGCTTTGTGTAAAGGTGGTGACAGAATTGCAGTGAGATGATTTTCATTGTCTGGGGAGGTAGGGGGACAAAGCTATTGTATCCCAGGACAAAACATTTTGCAGTTTAGTTGTATTTTCTGCAAAGAAGGCATGTTTAGATCTGTGGTTTGTCACATGTTAATTTACAAACAAGGTAAAGTGTGAGAAAGGATTACTATCCTGGAGGCGGCTGCATTTCTGATGCTTTTGCTTGAAAAGACTTCAGTGACCTAGAAAATCTGAACCCAGCCCTCATCTACATCCAAGCTTCTGTTCAGGGCACTTCTCAGATATACCGGGAGAAGTTTCCTGTTATAAAATAGCATTAAAAAGCAAACTTGATTTTCAAAAAATTAACCTGATTAAGCTTTGCAATACTGATTTGTATGGTTTAGTTTTATAATTTTTTTTTGTATCTGAAATTGCTGCTGACTAGAAGGCCACGCTTCGCAGAATTCATTAGTGTAAGGGCTAAGGATTTAGCGTGGCCTTTAAACTTTAGTACTTGCATTGTTTCTTGCTAGTGTGTGCTGGCAGGACCCAGGTTTTCGGCAGTGTAATGACTGCATGGTACCAGCAAAGATGCGTTAAAAGGGGTGTGGGGGAAGGAGGAATATCTTACTTTATTGCTGAATACCTGTGACATGATAAAAATTCTTCCAATATCCTATAGAGACAGACATACAATATTGAAGATCTGTCCCCTTGCTCTTGTGCTTAGGAACTGAAGTATAGAGCAATCCAAAACCACCATTACCAGAACTTAAATGCAGCTCAAGAAATGTATTTTCTGTGGCTATATGTGTCTCTATATTAGCACACCATGCTGCTTTGATGTTTACAGACCAGTACTTGATAAGCAGTGCGCACTTACAATTGGTTTATGGCCAATCCTAGTATTGAGTATATCTCTGCTAAGCTAGACAAAGAGTCTTTCCAAATCATATTTGAAATACTGAAATCTCACAAATAGGGGTACTGCTCCTTCGTTTCTTGTTCCTTAAACCCACTGTTAATGTCTGTTCTTAAAGACACAAGCATGTTGAGTAGTGAATTTGGGATGAGTTTGTCTGAAATTGACACTGCCTTGGTTGTGTTGCTTTAGACTTTTTACATTGCAAAGCCCTTTTGTCCTTGTTTGTACTTTTATGTGGAAGATAATAATTCTGCCTTTATTACACACTTGAAATGGCAAAATACTCTTGTCATAGGGTACTCAGATCCAAGGAGGGTCTTGTCCCAAGACAGTATTTCTGTCACAACGCAGTATCTTAACAGATGGACTTCTCATTAGATATTCAGGTCACATCCACTGGGACAGTTACCTTTGGATTGAGAATGAAATTCAATTCTGGCTACAGGTAATTACTTCCTCACCAGGGAGAACTGTGAGATCAAAAGTCAGAAGTCAAAACTTGTTAGATACTTTTCTTTCTGTATCGTTCCTTCTCCCCTCTTGGCTGTTGCAAATACCAATAAATTGTGCAGATTCAGTTTAATTGATACGCCTCCAAATAAATCAAACATACCAAAAATTTCCAAAGTTCACATAATACCAGGTATTATCACAAGCTAAATAACAGAGAATAGTGTTAGCATTAGGAAACCTTTATCTTGTGCCTCACTTTACCAAGAACTTTGCTTCACTTTTATGAGATTTTCTGTTTTGTTCATCCTGTCAAAATATAAATTTTCATGCCTGGACTATCCTATTCGTGTATTTGTGATGGAGACATTGCTGTGACTACAGTGTAATGCAGGTCTGCCCAGGCTAGCTGCCCTGGGGGTGTGTAAAGTGTAAATCTTAACCTGTTTGTCCATCTGTCTGTCTTTGCTCTAAGCATTGCAGCCAGAAACTCACTGTGAGCTATCTATTCAGATTCTTGAGAAATTTTACAGCTTGCACTGACTTGTCTGATCTGTAGCTGATTTGCTACTGCTGTCTAAGCAACCCAGTTTAAAGCTAGCTCAGGTAGACCACTACTGCAGAGTAGTCAGAGAAGATAAAGATGCAGCCACTCAAGCATTTCATTTAACAAAACTCTCAACTTATCAATGTGTTAAATACAGACCTTGATTATTGTTGTGTACTTACTAAATAGGAATGATATCTTAGGGTTAGGTGGATGGAAAGTTTGGGCTTTTATTAAAGGTTCAGTATTTTCTTTTGTAGAGCAAATGTCAAGTCACACTGGATTTCTTTGCAATAGCTATGAAACTGCATCTTCTTCAGTCCTTGATACAGACAAAACTAATATAAGCCCCTAGCTGGGGGGGCAATGCAAATATTGGATGTTTTTCTATACACCTTATCAATATATCTATACACCTTATCAATAGGGTTTTATTAAGTTTTTCCTTGTTCCTCCTCTGTATTATCACCCATTCTTTTACAGTTACCCTCTCCTCCGCCAAGAGGATCTCATTAATCTAACATAGATGTGTTTCAAGGTTAAAGAAAAGTAATACGCTGTGTTGCAAGGTGGTCCAGGGATGCATCATTTCCCTGGAAAATGTAGAAGCTTAAAAATAAGCATTAATTTGGCAGGAGTGATAACCTAATTTATTTTATCCCCTACTAAATTTCATTGTGCAGCTGGCTGATTAGGTGTGGCCTGATGATGCCTGAGAGGCATAGTGCTGTGTGATGAACCATGTTCCCATTTTTTCTTTGAATCTCATTCTCTTTAGAATGCTTTGCTCCTGAGGGACAGAGAAAGGGCTCTTCTTTTGTTTTCAAGTGAATGTGTCTCTCCTTGGACTCCCACAGAAGAATTAGGCATTAAAGAATCTTAACACAGATGTCAAGAAACCTGTAAACATCCTAATTTGACACGTCTGAAGTGTGAAACAATCAAACAAAAATGAGGCTCTGCCCACCTCTGGGGAGCAAGCAGATAGAGAAGCTGCTCTTTTGATACTTCATTATCACCCACTGCACTGAATAGGAAAACTCTGATGTCATCCTGTTGCTATAGCAACATCATCCTTGCTTATCTCTGTTTCTCTGGCAGCAATCTGTTACTTTCTGCTATAATCACACTCTTTCACTGTAAAAATCCTTCACTGTGTTTTATATATTCATAACTCAGATCAGGTCATTCCTTAGATTCAGACTCGGTATCTTCCTTACACAGAGGATTACTGGAATTGGTATCATTTCACACTAATATTGTAGGCTTTGAAACTGGAAAAGAAAACCAAACCATTTAGGAGGCTCTCAAGAGGTCTGGTAATGAAGTTGTCACCCTATAAAATGAAAGATCATTTCTGTAGGATTCATTTAAGTCTGTAGGATTTGGGTTTCATTTTGAAAGTACCCTGGTTTGAAGCTAGAGTCCTGGGAGTCCTTGATAGTTTAATGCCTCGGTTCCAGTTGGCTTCTCTCCGTAAGTAAATAAAACTTGTAGTCTGAAATCACAAGCTACTTAAGGAAAGCAAACAAATGTGATACTTATGGGCTGGGATTCTGTGAAGAGTTCCAGTGTGTGTAGAATGAATTACAAGATAAAATATGCTACAAATCTAATCCAGAGTTCCCCATCTAACCCTTTGCTCAAAGCAGATCTAATCAAATCATGTTGCTCAGCAAATTTGTTCAGCTCAATTTTGAACACCTTCAAGAACAGAGATTCCGTCCTTCTCTGTATGCCTGTTGCAGTATCTGCCCATTTATTTTAAAAAATTATTAAAAAAAAAAAAAATGTCTGTTGCATTGTATGTCTTGTACTATTGCTTGCTGTGCATCTCCAGGAAGAGTCAATCTCTGCTGGTTTTGCATTGTCCTACCAGGTAGTTGTCTTCCTGACCATCATGATGGCCCTAAACTGAACTTATTCAAGCTCAAAGCAGTTCTCACAAGTGCCAAATAGAGGGGGAAGGAAAATCTTCTCTCAAACTTCTAGTGACACTTTTGTTAACAGCCAGGGATGTAGCTAGCTTTCTGTGCTGCAAGGGTGTCTTTCTCACTTATGTTCAACTTTACATCCACCAGGATACCAAATTTTTTTCTGCAATGCTGCTTCCCTGTCAGTCATTGGCTATATTTTTGAATGGATTTACTAAATTCTAGATGCATTTGCTTTTGTTGAACCTTAAGGTTCTTGTCATCTTGTTTTTCCAGCCTCCCTGGGTGCCTCTCAATAGCAGCCCTGCCCTCCAATGAATTGGCCACTCCCCCTAATTTGTGGTCATCCACATGCTTACTGAGAATGCCTGCTGTAGAGTCATCCAGGTTGGCGATGAAGATATTCAACAGATCCCTGAGGGAAGCCATGTGTTACTGGCTGCCAACTGGACAGGCTGCACCTGACACTTGGAGCCTGGCAGTAGAGACAATTTTCAGCATCCCTTATTGTCCTCTTACCTAGCTGGAATGTCACCAGTTTGGTGATAAGGAGGCACTAGCAGTATCAAAGACTTTGATAAAGTTTAGATACTAACCATCTTCTGCCCTTGCTTTGTTCACAGTACCTGTCACCTCATCATACTAAGCAACGAATCTGAGCAGGCATGATTAACATGCCTAAAGGCCTTGGCTACTAGGGGCAAACAACATAACTCATAACCAAAAACTAGGTGCCAAAACTAGGTTCACTTATTTCTGTCCCCTTCTCTGTTTACTTTTTGGTTACAGTGGTTCAAGCACTTAGGTGAACCAGATGGGGAAAGAGAAAGTCATTATTTTGAGTGACACTAGAGTTAATATCAACCCGGAATTTTCACAAGAAGTTAAAGATTCTTCTTTTTGTGCCTGATAGGTTGATAACAGTATTCTCTAACAGACTATTCATAGTCATATTGAACTATTGATAATTAACTGATTTGTTAGGTGAAAAGACAGTAAAGAATGTCCTACTATTTTCCTACACCCCTTTTCCTAGTGATCTTCCCTCACCAACACCCCTCACACTCCCAATGATTTAACAAAGAAGCCAAAGTGGCTGAAGCCTGTCCAGTTGAGCGTTCAAAGTTGAGCACATTATCAAAGAGAACACCTTGTCGCCTATGTGACAGGGAGCCTGGAGAGGAATAGAGGAGATATTACCCGGTCTGAAACATTAATTGAAGATTTGATTAGAAAAAATAATAAGAATAGACCAGGGTGGATGGGCTCTGGCATCCAGGGTTTGTCTTTTTAAAACAGAGTTTAAAAAAAAATAAATCTGATTCCTGCTTATTTCATTTTATGCCTCTTGTTCATTAGTTCTTGAGATGGGAACAGAAAAAACAGTTAAGAAGCAGTCAGAATTTATAGTTCTAAACAGCAGTCTTTACAGTTTCTCAATAAAAAGTAGTTCAACAAATTGCCAACACTTTTCCTGATCAGAGATTCATAATGCAACGGATAAGTGACATCGGGCTCAGCAGGTTGGTAATCAGCATCCAACACATAATGCTCTTGGTAATTTGGTGTGTATCTATCTGCTGTGTCAGATTGATAATAAGTAGTCATCCCATTTCTGCTTGGTTCCTTGCTCTGCATCAAGACCTTTGAATGTAGAAAACATCTTCCATGAAAACTAAGTGAACCAATCAGTACTCTACCACCTCCACTTTTGGCATGCAGGATTAAATGTTGTAGTTGAGAATTCAAACTATATCTTAAAGCTTACATTTATAATTTTATGTTTTAATGAATTATACTTGTTATCAGAAACTTCTGAATTATTATTCAAGCTATGCATTTTGTGTTTGGCCGCTCTGAGTAGTCAAAGAAGAGTTTGCTCTGACTACTTGAACTTTCTCACTTGGTTTTCCTCACTTTTTCTCATGTATGACAAAAGATTTTCTAGCAGTTTAGTACTGCCTTAGCAAGATTCTACTTTGAGGTGTCATTTTGGAGGTTTTTTTGTGGGTTTTTTTGGAGGTGTATTAAAATAGCAGTGTGATCTTTTCATGCTGGAGGAACATGAACAAAGATGCATCTTCATGCAGCATCTTTCTCCGCATATATTCAAATCCTATCCTTTGATGTGGTGATTGCTCTTTATGTAGAAAATCTTGGGTGGACGTTTTGGGAAGTACTTCTGCTGTCTAGCTGTTTGCTTTTAAGTTAGAGTTTTCACAGCCATGCTTCATAGCCAGTGTAGAAGACAGAGAGGATCTGAATGGTGATTAAGAACTTGATTCAGGCTTTATGTGATCCTCTGTTTCCATGAATACTGCAGGAGTTTAGGGAGATCAGCTAGCCGGACAAAGTGCCTAAATGACATAATGGGAGTATTTTCCTTTTGTACTGCATATAAGAACTGAAAGCATCTTAAAAACCTCACTTTGACTGTACAGATGGTCTCAGAGCTGCATATTGGTTCAGACGATGAAAGGAAATAGATGTGTGGAATATGATGGCTGGCAGGGAATATAGCCTGTTGTTAATGAATTATGTGTCTCTTTTTTTCCCTAATGTAATTACGATTATTCTTCTGAATACACATTGATGTTGTCTAGAATTGTTCCTCAATACTGAGCTGCATTCCACAATTTCTAACTTATGTCTTTCATGCATTTTTTTCAGCTGTTACCTTGAGACAGATTAATTTTTAGTTAATCTTTCTGTAAATATGCCCAGATTACCATGTCTGAAAACGCTGTAGTAAGTTATCAAGATGGCACTTTATAAGCTACTGTGTATTTTAGACCACATCGCGCTATTCCTGTTACTTCAGCCTGTAGTTAAAAAAGCAAACCAATAATATAACTGTTGAGAGAAATGTGTTGGTTAATGCCACTTTTGCAGCACTGGAAGTCGAGATAGTTAAGTTTTGGCATCTCCTTTATAGAGTTTATGTATTTGAATTTAAAATTCTTGGGTGAGACTCGGTACAGAAAGCATTTTCTATATGCTTCAAATCTGTGAAAGAGAAACTATAAAAAGCAGAAAAAGGAAAGTTACCATTGATAAATTGCTAGAGATAGCCAAGAGCCAAGAAACGAATCACATAAATAAGATTCGCTAGTGAAAATAGCAAATGTTCTTACTTAGATAGGAAGAACAGCTGGATTGCAAAGCAAGTTGTAAATATATTCAAAAGTAACAGGACCAGATCATGAACACTTTGAAGTGGGTAGAAGATACTGGTTAAAGTTTGTAGACATAAGCATGTGGGATTTTATCAAGACAGTAGTTTAAAAGAATTGATTCCTATCAATATGAGACCATAAAATTACATAATCTTGAATCTTACTTACATTACACTTCTACACTATTCAATTAGGATGAATACAAATACTGTGGAGTGGTCTATTTGGAGGAGAGAAGAAAAGAAGAATACAAAGTAGGAAATTCTATTGCTGATTGAGCACATGGCACTCAGATGTGAATTTTCACCTTCTAGGTCAGACTGAATCACTTAGCTGGGTTTTGTTAGCACATCTTTTTGGTGACCTGCTGCTTCCTTTTAGCAGATACTCTAGAATGCACTTTAAAAAATATAGCAGATTTCATCTGCTCTTCTCACAGCAGACTTTTTAACCCTGTCGTCTACTTATATCTTCCAGAAAAATGTAGTTGCCTGCAATCTTTCCTACTGTCAGTGCTGCCAGAGCTATCTGCTTAGGTTTCTTCTGCCCGGTAAGAAATAGGTGACACACATTGTGAAATCATCTCCCCTTTTGTGGCTATTGCTATTTTAAGTCTATTTTCTGATCAAGGAAATGTAATGTTAAATGCTTTTTGTTACCAAACAGATCCTGATGGCGATTTGTATTGGGGGGGGAAAAAAAAAGTCTATGTGTTTAAATATAGAATGCTTTTATAAGGAAACATAACCACAGTTTGTCAATATACAAAACCCATGAATGACTTAGCATGCTAGTTTTAGCACCTTTTGCTCCTTCGAGTCTATGTAACATTGACACCCAACACCCATTTGGTATTATTCCAATATTTTTATCAGTTTCTACATAATCTTTCAATGACATTGATTTATAAAAATGTCAGTCATGTATTCTTTGTAGCACCATAAATGTTAAACTGATTCAATTTCAAGTTCTTTGCTGGGCTCTCCACCTATCTGAAGAATTATTATAACCTACTTGTTTAGAAAATAGATTTTTATTTTAAGTAACTTGACAAACTTTGTAGTAATTTCTGGTGGTTCAGTGTAACAGCAGCCATATGGAACTAGAATTTCAAACTCCCACAGATCCCATTTAGTTTTATGCTATGCTGGATTACATGTCAAAATTGTTTTCATGCCATCTGTAAGAGTTCCTCCATTCTGCATTGTTATATTGTAGTTTTACTGCTGTGCTTGCTATCTAGAGATTCATTCTTTACATCAGTTGCCAACATTTTATTAAAGGTGCTATACAGCTTAATTTTCCCCTACTGTGTTGTAGCTCAGACTGTAGGGATTTCCTGACAAAAATCAAAGTGACTCTAAAGATGAGGTAACATGCATGTAAGTGAACATGCTAAAAAGCAGGAATTTATTTTGTTTAGCTTCATCACTTGAGAATGCTGTTTTCCTTCTAGTCCCTTCCCTTACGTGTGTAATTGCTTGGCCTTTCCTGCTAAAAATATGTGACACTTAGACATACTGTCATGATGGCCATGTTGAAAGGGAAGAAATGTGAGGAGAGAAAAAAAAAGTGAATAGTCCTTAAATAAAAATATAACTGCTTTAAATGTTATTTTTGAGTATCAGAAGAGGAAATTTTTCAGAGCCAAATAGGTGACACCTCTTGCTTTTGTAGCCATCAGTTTTGTCCTATTAGGACAGCCTTTTTTTCTTTTACAAATGCCCTGGGTCACCTGTTGGAGTGCTTCACTGACTGCAACCTGTCTGTGTTTGCTTGGCAAACTTATTATTGTGGTCAGAGTTTCGGGAAGAGTTTTCAGACTGAAAACTCTGGACTTCAGACTGGAAAGAGTTTTCTTCCCTGTGGAACTGCTGCAGTCTATGCAGTCATTTTGGAACAGTTTGGAAAGGCAAAAGTGGGAAAATCAAAACAAAATCTCAAGTGGCTGTTTAGCAGATATTTTAATTCTTGAGTCATGAACAAGCTTTTCTGTCCTTCAAATGAATGCCTTCTCTTTTCTTTCCACTGCACTGTCCTCTCATCAAAGCTCCATTGAAAAAATTAAGCACATCAGCATACTAAGTGGGCAGTAAATTGCAGCATTAACATTAGAATTTGAGACCTTCCTAGTACTTCAGCTTATGGGGTTTTTGTTTGGTGATTTTGTTTTTCTTTTTTTCTTATGTCTGTTTTTTCCATTTGGACTATTAAGTAAATTCTTAAAGGGTCTACATTTTTCTTCATGCTTTTACAGCATTTGATAATTTGTGTCTCATGACAATTACTGTTCTTAGATGCAGTTATAATCTGAGAAATAAAATCCAGAATTTGGCCTGTATGGTATTTTATTATGGAGTGACCTTAATTGATACATGATAATTCTAGGAGCAATAACCTCTACCTTGTGTTCTTCCTGAACTGAAACTTTCTTCCAGAAGTGGCTGAGGGGTACCTTGTCATTAAAATTTAGACCTATGCATTACATCTCCTACTGCTTACACCACTTATACAGATTTATTTTCTGGGTGATCTTATATTTGAAAAGTCAGGGTATCTAACTTAAACTGTTATATACTCCAACATTTTATTTACCCCACCACAATGGAGTCTGGTATCAGCTGTACCTTTGACGTGGCTTTTGTGAAAACTTTCATTTTGTAGTAGCTTGCTGAGTTTTGGAGAGGTTAGACTAACAAAACAGAGTGTGAGAAGGTAAGGCAGGCAGAATAATAAGGTCACTTGCAGAATTTGTACAAAGCTGTTTGGCTTTTTTATACCTAGATAAGAATATTTTGTAATAGTTAAGTCAGAGACACAAAACCTGAACTTTCTCTATTTAACTGTCTTTGTTTCTGTAAAAGGGAGAAACCAAATTTCTCATGGCCAGTTTCATTCCGAAATTAATGTATCCAAGTGAGTGGATATAGATATTGGTTTATTCTTCAGGTACACAAAATATAAGATCCAGTTGCACAAATAAAAAAAAGTCGTATATGGGATGTTTTAAACACTCTTGGGATACTGAGAGTGGGTCTAGCTTCATCAGACTGACAACTACCGTGATTTGGTAGTTGCAGTTGACTGCAATTAGATACTTGATGTGCACTTGCCATAGTTCATGGTGATGTTCATCATCATCAGTGCTTCTCAGTATCTATTCCGTTAGTTCCCATTTTATTTTAGACTGAACTCTGAACAGTCCTTAGGGCTCTCCTTTGCGTACCATTGTTTCAGCTACAGTTAAAAAACATTCTATCTGCAATTGCATGCTTAAAGCACTATCTCAGGTTAACAATATTTATTAAGAAACTTGATCTTAAAATTCAATGCTTGATTAGAAATAGGAACTTAAAAATATTTTACAAATGCTTACTTTATTTAGTCTTGAATTGATAGATCTAACATTTAGAAATTTCTGCCTCACTGAAGTAGCTTATCTCCTTTGTTTTGAACCCTTGTTAATGGGATGCTATCTATCTTGCTTCCCTTATGTCCTGGGTTCAGCAGTAGCAGTAAGTTTTTCTTCTTCTTAGTAGCTGGTGCAGCACTGTGGTTTTGACTTTCAGCCTGGGAATAATACTGATAAAGCCGATGTTTTCGGTTGCTGGTCAGAATGTTTACCCTGACCAAGGACTTTGTGAGTCTCATGCTCTGCCAGGGAGGAGGAGAAGCCGGGAGGAAGCAGGGACAGGACACCTGACCCAAACTAGCCAAAGAGGTATTCCATACCACAGCACGTCATGCCCAGGATGTAGAACGGAGAGTCCCTGGAAGGGCGGGATCACTGCAGGGTGGGGGTGAGGTACCGGTCGGTGAACGGTTGTATTCTCATCCTTGTTATTTCCTTTATCATTGTTATTATTGGTGGTAGCAGTAGTGGTTTGTGTTATACCTTAGTTATTAAACTGTTATTATCTCAACCCATGGGAGTTGCATTCTTTTGATTCTCCTCCCCTTCCCTCCAGGAGCGGAGCGAAGAAAGGTGGTGGTGGGGGGAAGTAGACTGCGTGGTTCTAATTTACGGCCTGGGCTTAAACCGCGACACCTTAACATTAACAACAAAGAAGGCAAAACTCTGTCTCCCTCTGGCCATTAGGCATTTTATATTTTAGCAAGAGATTAATTTTTAATCTGATTCTTTGCTCTACAGGATCACTGTATCACACAGAACTACTTTTTCCAGACAAATGGAAGTGTGTATTTGAGGAAGTCAACAGGAATTTCCCAAGAAATCTTGACCTATGTGTGTCTATAGAGCCAAAAAGGATCTGAGTCTGAGTGTGCCGGGAGAACTGGCAGATGACATTGTGAAGCTGTTCTCTGTTAGATTTGCCAGGTTGTGGATATTGGGAAGGTTGGAGACTAGGGTAGGTTTGAAGGAACATATTGCCCAGAGAGGCTGTGGAACTTCTGTCTTGAGGAATTTTTCTGACCCAACTACACAAAAACCTAAGCAACCTGGTCAGTCAGTGCTTATCCCATTGTAATGAGGATGTTGGACTAAGGTCCCCTCTGACCTGCAGGATTCTGAAAGAACAGATTTGTACACATCTGAAATGTCTATGGAAAGGTGTTGGATTTTTAAATTCACTCCTGAGCTTTGAAAGAGAACAGAAGAATTAGAACTGTGGATTTGATAAAGAAATACTCTCCTGTCTTCGCTTTACAAATCAGGGCCAAGACACAATCCATCGTCAATTGTCTGTTAAGAGAATTATGAAGACTGCAGTCTTAATGATTTCAATGTTCCACCATGCTGCAAGAGATGCTACCAGGTTTGTTGACTTTCAGAACAAAAACCAAAAGCAGAAGCCACATGCTGTCTAGCTAAGCCATTGGCCATCATATTTGAAAAATCATGGCAGTCAGATGAAGTTCCCAATGACTGGAAGAAGGGAAATATAACCCCCATTTTCAAGAAGGGGAAAATGGATGACCCAGGGAATTACAGACCAGTCAGTCTCACCTCTGTGCCTGGCAAACTCTTGGAGCAGATTCTCCTGGAAGGTATGCTAAGGCACATGAAAAACAAGGAGGTGGTTGGTGACAGCCAGCATGGTTTCACTAAGGGGAAATCCTGCCTAACCAATTTGGTGGCCTTCTATGATGGGGCTACGAAACTGATGGACAGGGGCAGAACAGTTGATGTCATCTACCTGGACTTGTGCAAAGCATTCGACACTGTCCCACATGACATCCTTGTCTCTAAATTGGAGAAACATCAATTTGATGGATGGACCACTCGGTGGATAAAGAACTGGCTGGATGGCCGCACACAAAGAGTTGTGGTCAATGGCTTGATGTCCGGCTGGAGACCGGTAATGAGTGGTGTCCCTCAGGGATCAGTGTTGGGACCAGTCTTGTTCAACATCTTTGTCGGTGACATGGATAGTGGGATTGAGTGCACCCTCAGCAAGTTTGCCGATGACAGCAAGCTGTGTGGTTCGGTTGATATGCTGGACGGAAGGGGTGCCATCCAGAGGGACCTCGACACGCTTGTGAGGTGGGCTGATGCCAACTTTATGAAGTTTAACCATGCCAAGTGCAAGGTCCTACACCTGAGTCAGAGCAATCCCAGGCATTGCTACAGGTTAGGCAAAGAAGAGATTCAGAGCAGCCCTGCAGAGAAGGACTTGGGGGTGTTGGTCGATGAGAAAATGAACATGAGCCAGCAGTGTGTGCTCGCAGCCCAGAAAACCAACCGTATCCTGGGCTGCATCAAGAGGAGCATGACCAGCAGGTCGAAGGAGGTGATCCTGCCCCTCTACTCTGCACTTGTGAGACCTCACTTGGAGTATTGTGTGCAGTTCTGATGTCCTCAACATGAAAAGGACATGGAACTGTTGGAACAAGTCCAGAGGAGGGCCACGAGGATGATCAGGGGACTGGAGCACCTCCCGTATGAAGACAGGCTGAGAAAGTTGGGGCTGTTCAGCCTAGAGAAGAGAAGGCTGCGTGGAGACCTCATAGCAGCCTTCCAGTATCTGAAGGGGGGCTATAGGGAATGCTGGGGATGGACTAGTCATCAGGGACTGTAGTGACAGGACAAGGGGTAACGGGTTAAAACTTAAAGAGGGGAAGTTTAGATTGGATCTAAGGAAGAAATTCTTTACTGAGAGGGTGGTGAGGCACTGGAATGGGTTGCCCAGGGAGGTTGTGAATGCTCCATCCTTGGCAGTGTTCAAGGCCAGGTTGGATGAGGCCTTGGGTGAAATGGTTTAGTGTGAGGTGTCCCTGCCCATGGCAGGGGGTTTGGAACTAGATGATCTTAAGGTCCTTTCCAACCCTAACTATTCTATGATTCTATGATATAACAGGTACATACAGGTATCATATATGTGTAAAAAGTGGAATAAAAAGCATACACTCAGTGTATGTACAGTTCTCACTGACTGATAATCCATAGAAATTTGCCCAATGCAATGTATAAGCTATCAAGATTTCATATGTAAGGTATTGGAATGTAGGAGAAGAGGAGCTTGAACTTGGTCAGAGTATGCTGAGCGACCTTAATTGTTCAGGGAATTAACTTTGAGCCAGAGTCTGTAATTTTAGCTCTTCAGGGAACTAACCTCGAGCAGATAAGTGGAGCAAAACAAGTGGAACAAAAGGAGACAAAAACAAGAAGTAGAAGAAGGAACTGAGAAGTGAGGAGAAGGTCAAAAGGACGGTGTCGGAAAAGCAGACAAATCAATTATAATTTTAGATTATGCGCATGGACAGCAGCATCTAACCAATTGTATTGTAGCTTGAAGCACGTGGATATGATCAAAACCATATGTAAACCATGTAATCTAAAGTAAAAAGGTCTTCAATCAGCAATCGGAGTCCGTGCCTTAAATCCCCTCAAATAGTGACCCCGACGTGGTTGTGGAACAAAAGGCACAACTCGAGGAAGAGGGCTGCGTATTCCAGAGGGGACTGTCTCGGCTGAACGATCGTCTTGCCAGCTGGACCGAGCAGACCAGAAATCCCGGGTAGCTTCACACACCTCAGAGAAAAATTCAGGTGAGCAGCCAAGAGACAGGAGGGAAAGAGAGAAGATGGGTTCGAATATCTCGAGCGAAGAAAGGACGATAGTTAGGATGATGCAACAAATGTTAAAGATAAGAGGAGTAAAATATGAAAGAAACAATTTGGAACCATTGCTAGCATGGTTAAAAAGTAAAGATTTGCCCGTGGAAACATTGCTTGTATTTGACTGTGAAATTTGGAAAAGAGCCAGTAATCTGATCTTTGACCATGTTACAAGGGGTGACTCAGATGCCGTACGTACACAATTGACGTGGCGTTTGGTATATGAGACTCTAAAACAAATGCGTTGTGAAAAAACTGTGATAGAGGAAGTCAGTGAAGTGTTAGTGACTGAATTAGAGACTTGAATAAGGAATCCGCTCACAGTGGGGAGTCAGCAAAACAGGAAACTGCAGTTCAGATGGACGAGAGTGAAGCAAAGTGGGAGGAAAGTGAGTCAGAAAGCTCAGATGAGGGGACTGTGGTCTCACAAAAGATAACATTGCTGCCACTTATGCAACCTGTGGTTTCATATAAAAAGGCTCCAGGCAGAACAATAATGGCTGCAAGCTGTGGGAAGCAAAAAGAGGAAGGTGAAGTGAGTAAAATAAGAGAAGGGTGGAGAAAAGTGCATTTAGATGGAATCAAGGAAGGGGAAAAGTTGCAATTAACCCCTCACTTGGCATTTCCAGTGGTGGTCCAGCCCGATCAGCCTAGGATCCATCAGGCTTTCAATTGGGAACTGATAAAGGAGGTTCGAAAAGCTGTGACGAAAAATGGGCTACAGTCACCATTTACCCAAACATTATTGGAAAATGTTTTGGGTGGACAGCTTGCGACCCCATCAATTAGCCACATTGATTTTAACACCAACCCAAGAGCTGTTGTTGAAGGACAGATGAGTGGAGCTTTGTGAGGTGCAGGCTTTAGAGAACTTAAATCGGCAACCGGGCGATCCACACCTGGGAGTAGGGGTAGAGCATCTAATGGGAACAGGTGCATTTGCTACTCCTGAGACTCAGGCTCGATTGGTGCCAGACATTTTAAGAGAGTCAGCACGCTTAGCCTTAAGAGCATTTGCAACTATCCTGGAAATGGGAAGGAAACCGGTCTCTTTCACCGCGATAAGACAGGGGAAGGATGAGCCCTATATGCAATTTATAGATCCCTTGCGAGAAGCCGTGGATAGGCAGTTTGATCATCCAGAAGCAAAAAAGTCTTTGTTACGAAAACTGGCTAATGAGAACTGGAATGTGGACTGTAGAAAGGTTTTGCTGTCCCTGCCAAAGTCTGCATCATTAATAGAGATGGTAGAGGCTGTGGAATGCATAGGCTCTTTAGAACAGCAACAGACAATGTTAGCTGGCACATTTGCTACAGCCATGCAACCCATAGGAACCGCAAATAAAAGATGTCATGCTTGTGGCAAACTAGGTCACCTTAGCTTTGAGCGCCCAAAAGGCAAAGCAGCTAAATTCAAGGGCCAATCAGACCAGGTCCCAGGATTGTGCCCCCGATATCAAAAGGGTCGTCATGCAAACCAGTGTTGGTCCAAATATGATCAGGAGGGCAAACCCCTTGACTAGGGATCGGAAAACCAGAAGCGCAGCGTGGGGCAGGGCCGTGCCGTGACACAAATGCCCCTGAATGTGGTGAGTGGACCTCCATCGTTAAACAACAACCTTCAGGGTGCTTGGACCAACTCACTGCAAAAACTTGCAGAAGTGCCAGAGTGCATGTAGTGACGACTAAAGAAGTCACATTAATAACACCTACTGTCCACAGGGTGGTGCTTAATGCACATGGACCTTTAGGGCATGACCTTAGTGCTCTGTTATTAGGACGTTCTAGTGTAACGTTACAGTGCTGCCTGGCATAATTGATGCGGACTATATGGGACAGATTAAGGCAATGATATGGACTCCAAGCCCTCCAGTACATACCCCTAAGAATACACGTATAGCACAGCTTACAGCTTTTTAAGTCAGGCACCCAGAGCTGGGTCAAAGAAAAGGGGAACTGGAGGCTGCGGCTCCACAGGACAAGAAACAAATATTATGTGGATGTTAGAGATTCAGCAAACAAAACCGCAGGTTTGAATAACGATGAGCTGGGGAAATCAATCAGTGCAGCTTGATATGCTAGTAGACACTGGTGCGGATGTGACAGTAATTGCTGAGAAAAATTAGCCCCAAGACTGGCCATTAATTAATCCCCAGCGAACTTTAGTAGGCATAGAAGGAAACACCACAACTAAACGAAGTGCTAATTCAGTGACCTTTCGAACATCAGATGGGTCTCAGGGTTTCATCAGACCATATGTGACTTTAATTCCCATGAATCTGTTGGGAAGGGACTTGCTAGGACAAATGGGATGTACCCTGTGGTCAAAAAATTTTTAGGATGCGTCACTGATGGGCAACGAGTACTCCAACTGAAATAGAAAACTGAAAAAACGGTTTGGGTAGATCAGTGGCCATTAACCACAGAAAAGGTTGCCATTCTGCGACAGCTCATCCAAGAGCAGCTACAAGTTGAACACATTCAGCCATCAACAAGTCCATGAAACACCCCAGTATTTATCATCCCAAAGAAATCAGGAAAGCGGAGGCTGTTACATGGTCTGCATTGGATAAATGAGGTGATGGAAGATATGGGACCTCTACAGCCAGGGTTACCCTCACCTACAATGATTTATCGAGACTGGAACATTTTAGTTATTGATTTAAAGGACTATTTTTTCACAATACCTATTGATCCTAGAGACAGTGAGAAATTTGCCCTTTCAGTCCCTGTAACAAACAAACAAGGACCCATGCAGAGATATCAATGGGTGGTATTGCCACAAGACATGAAAAATTCACCAATGATGTGTCAAGGTTATGTTGATGTAGCATTGCGTCCATTTCGGGAGAGGCACCCCCAATTATTAGACTATCATTATATGGATGATATACTGGCAGCTGGGGAAAATTCCCTAGAACATATTAAACAAGAATTGTGTTCAGTGTTGCAACAACATAAATTGCAAATTTCCCCTGAAAAGGTTCAGGATACTGCCCCATGGAAATATTTGGGTTGGAAAATCTTAGATCAAACCATTGAACCTCAGAAATTAACCATCAAGGTCAATATCCATACACTTAACGATGTGCAAGTCTTGTTAGAAAATATCAATTGTATTTGAATATTATTGGGAATTGACAACAAAACTTTAGAACCATTGTTTGAATTGTTGAAGGGTGACACAGACTTAAATGCATCCAGACAATTAACACCATCTGCAAAACAAGCAATAGCGATGGTAGAAGCAGCATTAAGTGAGAGACAGGCACATCCTGTGGTGAATGGCGTTCCTATTGAGTTTTTGATTGTCAATAGTGATTTTCAGCCAGTAGGATTAATCACACAATGCATTGAATCTGATAAGGAGAAATTGAAAATTCTCAAGTGGCAATTTTTGTCACATCAACCATCAAAAACCATTGTAACCAGACCTGAAATGTTCTGTCAGTTAATTATGAAAGGAAGGGATTGTATCATAGACCTATCTGGTAAAGAACCCCAAACCATGATTATTCCCATGATATAACAATATTTGCAATGGTGTATGCAGAATAGTTTAGCACCACAGATAGCTCTAGCAGGATTTGATGGAGCAATCAAGGCCCATCATCCTAGCCATCGAATATTGATTTTTATTCAGCAGGAATGTATAGAGGGAAATCCCAAGTGTAGTCTCAAACCTGTGAATGGTATCACAGTCTTTACAGATGGCAGTGGAAAATCAGACAAAGCAGCTATTACATGGCAAGAACAGGGCCAGTGGAAATCACATATAGTTTTTTCTGAGGGACCACCCCAAGTTGTAGAACTGAAAGCAGTGATTGAGGTGTTTAAACGATGGAACACATGTCCAATCAATATAATTTCAGACTCAGCATATGTAGTAGGAGTTGTGCAATGATTAGAAAGGGCTTATTTGAAACATGTTGCAGTTGAAACTTTGTTTAACAATATGAAACAGTTATGGTTGTTGTTAAAACAAAGAACTGAAGTGTACTATATATGTCACAATCGTACTCATACAAACTTGCCAGGATTCTGTGCAGAAGTAAATGCTAGAGCGGACCGTTTAACTCAGCCTGTCAGTGTGTCACCTGTGCCTAACATGTGGCAACAAGCTCTCATTTCTCATGAATTTTTTCACCAATCAGCAGAGGTCCTAAAACGGCAGTTTCACTTGTCAATGGCAGATGCAAAAGCTATCATACAAGCCTGTCCAGATTGTCAACAACTCACTAAGGGTTCTACATTGTCAGTTAACCCCAGAGGTATTCAATCACTTCAGATACGGCAAACATATGTCACACAGATGTCACACATATCCCTGAATTTGGCAAACTGAAATATGTTCATGTTTCTGTGGACACCTTTTCTCTGGCAGTTTGTATGACCGCTCTGGGAGGAGAAACTCCTAGACATGTGCAAACTAATTTTCGTCATGCCTTTGCTACTTTAGGAGTCCCACAACAAATAAAAATGGACAATAGTTCAGCATATGTTTCACAATTGATTGCAAATTTTTTCCAAAACTGGGGAATCCAGCATGTCACTGGTATTCCCCAATCACCCACAGGACAAGCTACTGTTGAGCGCACTCATCAAACTATCAAAACCTATTTGCAGAACCAAAAAAAGGGGGAGTCAGGAGAACAGCCAGTAAGTAGATTGGCAAAGGTCCAACATGTCATGAATTTTTTGCGCTTACCTGGCGATAATGTAATTGTTCCCATTGTGAAACACACGCAAACCATGTCAACAGGGATGCTCGAATATAAAGATCAAATTAAGGTTATGGTAAAAACTTGGGAAGGAAATTGGAAAGGTCCAGTACCACTGCTAACTTGGGGACGCGGATATGCTTGTGTCATTACACATTCAGGCCCATGCTGGGTCCCCGCGAAACGGGTGAAGCTGACACTGGAAGGCGACTCACCTGGTGGATCATCGCAGCATGCATCGCCACAGCAGTAGCAGAGGAACCATGGTCTTGGCTCCCTCTGCAGCAGCCAAAAACGAATGTATGGGTCACATTGGCTAATGTGACAAACCTAGATACCCTATGCCTTGCAACTGCCACACCAGGGAATCCTCTTTCGACGTGCTTTGTGGGAATCCCGTTGGAGACCTGGCCAATACCCCTCCAGGCCCCGTATAGGATCGGGACAGGGGCTGGCCAGGTTGAGAATTGGGACGGGTGGACTTCATACCTGCCTGAGGCTTCATTGGATCCTCAAGAATTAGATTTGTCTGGGTCCATAAAAATGGACTATTGTTTGTTTTTCAGTTATTTAGGGAGTGATTAGTCTTTAGTGTGTAGCGTTAATCCTAGCTTAGCAGCATATAGAAATAGTAGCCCTTGGTGCAGATATACTGCATACAAAATATCTAGTGGTCACTATAAGCCTAGAGCTTTGCCTCCAGGAGTGTTTCTTATTTGTGGGGGTCAGACATGGCCAACAATCCCTTCACATACCAAAGGTGGCCCATGTAGCCTAGGGAGTTTAACCTTGCTAACTCTAAACAGATCCACGATTTTACAGCAGCATATCCATAGTTGAGGAAAGCGAAGTATACATACATTTAAATTGGAATGTAAAGATGATGTCAAATTTTGAAATAGAGGAAAAATAGTGGCAGCTTCCTTCTTTGTTACTGGTGAAGCAGCAGCAAATACATTAGGAACATTAAACAAATTAGGCTGCTGGCTAGCTAAACAAACAAATGCAATGTCCATTGCCTTAAGCCACTTATTGGCAGATGCTGATTCTGTCCGACATGCCTCTTTGCAAAACAGGGCTGCCATAGATTTCTTATTATTAGCAGAAGGTCAAGGCTGTGAAGATTTTGAGGGTACATGCTGCATGAATTTGTCAGACCATTCGGAATCTATTCATAAAGCTATTCAGGAACTGAAAAAAGCATTAATAAAGTTGCAGATGGATGGAAATTGGCTTAACTCTCTAGGACTTGGGACATGGTTTGTTTTGTTGATCAAAGGAGGTCTTACAATGCTATTCGTTGTTATCCGTATGTTACTGATTGTTCCATGTTTATTGAGTTGCCTGCAGTGAATGGTAGAAAAAATGGTAAAGCAAGTGATGTGTTTAGAAAAACAAAAAGGGGGAGATGTAGAAGAGGAGTTTGAACTTGGTCAGAGTGTGCTGAGTGACCTTAATTCTTTGGGGAATTAACTTTGAGCCAGACTCTGTAATTTTAGCTCTTTAAGGAACTAACCTCAAGCAGATAAGTGGAGCAAAACAAGCGGAACAAAAGGAGACAAAAACAAGAAGTAGAAGAAGGAACTGAGAAGTGAGAAGAAGGTCGAAAGGATGGTGTCGAAAAAGCAGACAAATCAATTATAATTTTAGATTATGCGCATGGACAGCAGCATCTAACCAATTGTATTGTAGCTTGAAGCACGTGGATATGATCAAAACCATATGTAAACCATGTAATCTAAAGTAGAAAGGTCCTCAATCAGCAATCGGAGTCCGTGCCTTAAATCCCCTCATGGGAAGAAGGGAAACTTGAAGAATCTTGACTGAGTAACATGCCTTCTGCTAATTTTGAGAATCTTGCTAATGTGTACCTTCTGCTGAACATGGATTGGATAGCTATTTCTAAGATCTACAAATCATTCGTGAAAAAAATCTTTACATCTTATGTCTGCTTTACCCTGGTGACTAAATGCGTCACAGATTCATAGCTGTCATTACTGTTCACTCTTATTTCCTTCTGTAATACAGACAGCTCCTATGGCTGTGCTATAATAAGTGACCTCAGGGGTTCCCTACCTTTCTGTTTTTCGTAAGTTTTCATTACTGTCGTCGCGCACGGAGGGAACACAAGCAAAATCAATATGATTGATAAAAGTGATCCGTTTATTGTGCTCAAATAATGGATATATATAGTGTCAAACTGCCACGTACACACAGCTTCCCATAGTGATTGGTTGATATACACAGTATTGGGTATATTCCAGGTGCATTTTCGGTGATTTCCCCTGCTCATATACACATCCTCCTCTCAAGGTCTCTGTTCTTAGTTCACAGACAATTTTTAGCTACAAGATTGGCCAGCTGGTCTTCTATCTCTATTGGTTAACTTCCAGGGTTTTTCCACTGCTGGCAACTGTACACAGCTGGTGTTTTTTCTCACTTTCACAGAATCTGTGCTTAATTAAGCTCAGACATGGGAACATGACCTTCGCTTGCTAACCATGCTTCCACACATTACATATTTGTGTGCATTTTCTTTGCTCTAAAAACTATATTTGCAGTATCTTTAAATCTTGTTTTGCTTCCTTTTAAAGGATTATTAGTGTTGCTCTTCAGAATCTTACCCGAAGCTGTATTTTGTATCTATTTCCTAGCTCTTACCTCACCACCCAAGTCGTGGAAGGCAGACGCAGGTACTGTGAGAATGGAGACCTTAGGGCCACTGTAGGAGAGGATCTGGTTCGAGACCATCTTGAAAACTTAAATGTACACCAGTCCATGGGACCTGATGAAATCCATCCGCGGGTCCTGAAGGAGCTGGCAAATGAAGTTGCTAAGCTACTGGACATCATACTTGAAAAATCGTGGCAGTCAGGTAAAGTTCCCAGCAACTGGAAGAAGGGAAATATAACCCCCATTTTCAAGAAGGGGAAAATGGATAACCCAGGGAATTACAGACCAGCCAGTCTCACCTCTGTGCCTGGCAAAATCGTGGAGCAGATTATGAAAAACAAGGAGGTGGTTGGTGACAGCCAGCATGGCTTCACTAAGGGGAAATCCTGCCTAACCAATTTGGTGGCCTTCTATGATGGGGCTACGAAACTGATGGACAGGGGCAGAACAGTTGATGTCATCTACCTGGACTTGTGCAAAGCATTCGACACTGTCCCACATGACATCCTTGTCTCTAAATTGGAGAAACATCAATTTGATGGATGGACCACTCAGTGGATAAAGAACTGGCTGGATGGCCGCACACAAAGAGTTGTGGTCAATGGCTTGATGTCCGGCTGGAGACCGGTAATGAGTGGTGTCCCTCAGGGATCAGTGTTGGGACCAGTCTTGTTCAACATCTTTGTCGGTGACATGGATAGTGGGATTGAGTGCACCCTCAGCAAGTTTGCCGATGACAGCAAGCTGTGTGGTTCGGTTGATATGCTGGACGGAAGGGGTGCCATCCAGAGGGACCTCGACATGCTTGTGAGGTGGGCTGATGCCAACCTTATGAAGTTTAATCATGCCAAATGCAAGGTTCTACACCTGGATCGAAGCAATCCCAGGCATGGCTACAGGTTAGGCAAAGAAGAGATTCAGAGCAGCCCTGCGGAGAAAATGAACATGAGCCAGCAGTGTGCGCTCGCAGCTCAGAAAACCAACCATATCCTGGGCTGCATCAAGAGGAGCATGACCAGCAGGTCAAAAGAGGTGATCCTGCCCCTCTACACTGCTCTCATGAGACCCCACTTGGAGTATTGTGTGCAGTTCTGGTGTCCTCAACATAAAAAGGACATGGAACTGTTGGAACAAGTCCAGAGGAGGGCCGAGAGGATGATCAGGGGACTGGAGCACCTCCCGTATGAGGATAGGCTGAGAAAGTTGGGGCTGTTCAGCCTGGAGTAGAGAAGGCTGTGTGAAGACCTCATAGCAGTCTTCCAGTATCTGAAGGGGGCCTGTAGGGATGCTGGGGATGGACTATTTGTCAGGGACTGTAGTGACAGGACAAGGGGTAATGGGTTCAAACTTAAAGAGGGGAAGTTTAGATTGGATATAAGGAAGAAATTCTTTACTGAGAGGGTGGTGAGGCAGTGGAATGGGTTGCCTAGGGATGCTGGGAATGCTTCATCCCTGGTAGTGTTCAAGGCCAGGTTGGACAGAGCCTTGGGTGACATGTTTTAGTGTGAGGTGTCCCTGCCCATGGCAGGGGGGTTGGAACTAGATGATCTTAAGGTCTTTTCCAACCCTAACTATTCTATGTTTCTATAATAGTTCATATTTTTTCCCTCTGAACAAATACTTTATTCTCATTGCAGGACCAGGGAACTAGCCTATATGTTGATCCATCTGATAAAGAAATGCCTGAAGAAGTGCAAATAATATTTCATGAGGTTGAAAGGGAGCTATGCAAAGGAATTCAGTGTTACAGTTTACTGTTCAGTAGTTCTTCACCATGATATAGTGCAAAAGGCATTAAAAGACAAAAGATAATCATTTCAAAGCGAAGGTGTGATGTATTTCAAATCATATTAGGAAACGGAGGAAATTTATTTATGTGCATGCATATTGGAAGAAAGAAAAATATCCATTGCCTTTTTTTTTTAATTGAATGCTTAGTTTAAGTTTTACATTCATCTTGTCAGTTTCATGAATGTTGAATCTTTTATTATTGTGTGGAAAACCCAGTGAAATTACTGAAAGTTTATTGTATCTGAAGGGTGATTTTTACATAATAATCTGAAAAGCTGCTGAGGAAAGGGAATATTCATTAAGCTGTTGCAGTGTTGCCATTTGTAGTAAAACACTGATACATGCTGGATATGTATATTTTTGCTCCCCAGGGAGTCACTAAATATCTTCAGGGTACTTGCAACTTTCCCCTAGGGATTTTTGGGTTTAGGGTTTTTTTTCTGCTATCCCATCATGCTGCTTTAGACATTCACCTATGGGTCTGCGAAGGTGGCTAATGAGTTGGAAGAGCAAAGAGAAGTATGGAGATTGTACCATGTGTACCTCTACTTCTCATTATTCTGTAAAACTTTCGTTTTTCTTTGCTTTTGCTGCCAGAAGCCTGATGAATGCCTCTAAAACTGTAGAGAACCAGGACATTTCTACAGCTAATTTTTAAGAATTAATAGTTTTATTTAACTCAATAGTTTTAATGTAGAAAGGTAAAGAAATAATGCACATACTGAGTAATCGCTTGCATCATATGTACATTGAAGAAGTGCAGATTGGTCTCCTTTCACCCTTCTCCAAAACTGTAGTCCTGTTTATAAAGTAGATTTTAGAGTTTTCTAATGGTTTAAGGTAAAGAGATATGAATGATAGAATTATAGAATCCAGCCCAAAGTGGTCTGGGGTGGAAGGGACCTTAAAGATCATGTAGTTCCAACCCCCTGCCACAGGCAGGAGCACCTTCCACTAGACTACGTTGCTCCAAGCTCTGTTCAACTTGGCCTTCAACATGGCCAAGGATGAGGCAGCCACAGCTTCCCTGGGCAACCTGTGCCACCATCTCATCACCCTCAGAGTAAATAATTTTTTCCTAATATCTAATCTAAATTCACCCTCTTTCATCTTAAAGCCATTCCCCCTTGTCCTGTCACTACATGCCATTGTCAAAAGCCCCTCTCCAGGTTTCTTGTAGCCCCTTTAGGCACTGGTAGCTGCCCTAAGATCTCCTCGGGGCCTTCTCTTCTCCCAGGTGAACAAGCCCAGGTCTTTCAGTCTCCCTAGCAGAAATGCTCCAGCCCTCAAGACATATCCATGGCCTGCTCTAGACGACCTCCAACAGCTGCACATCCCTCTGTGTTGTTGCCCTCAAAGCTGGATGCAGGACTGCAGGGGGGTTCTCACAAGAGCAGAGTAGAGGGGAAGAGAAGAGCTACTGGAGAAGCGCAGCAGCTCTACCTTGTGGGGACATGTGTAAAGCTTCTATGATGTAAAAGTGCAATAGATAAGAAGTCAGGCACGTGGAAACGTCTACTGATAAACACGTGCCTGTGTCCTGGCTTCTGCATGAGGCAGAGCAGGCAAACGCTGCGGAAACGTGTGGCAGAAGATGCCATAGAGGACGTTTGCAGTTGTTGAGACATTTTCTGTTAGTGACACAGGTGGAGTTTAGTTCTGAAGTTGAGGAGGATGATAAATCCACGAATGTGAAGGCCAACAAAAGTATTTTGTTGCAGTGCATGGCGTCGTACCTGCAACACAAAGCTGTCACTTGCAGCCTCTACAGATGACTGTGAGATTTATGAGAGGTGTGCAAATCTGTCTTTCTGGAATCAAGATGACATATTGTTATTTGAGCCCAGATCATTACATGCTTTAGGAAGTGAAACCGTGCCACCTCCTTGGTTTGTGCCATTGTCCATCAGTGCAGATGGGTGTGTGACAGGTGTGTAGGTGTTGTGCAGCAGTATTATCTTAAGTTATCTCTTCTTTTTCTCTGTGTCTCAGCAGAGTTTTTGGCTTGGTTAGGGTTAGGGGTTAGGGTTAGGGGTTAGGGTTAGGGTTAGGGTTAGAGGTTAGGGTTAGGGGTTAGGGTTAGGGTTAGGGTTAGGGTTAGGGTTAGGGTTAGGGGTTAGGGTTAGGGTTAGGGTTAGGGTTAGGGTTAGGGTTAGGGGTTAGGGTTAGGGTTAGGGTTAGGGTTAGGGTTAGGGTTAGGGTTAGGGTTAGGAGGTTAGGGTTAGGGTTAGGGGGTTAGGGTTAGGGGGTTAGGGTTAGGGTTAGGGTTAGGGTTAGGGTTAGGGTTAGGGTTAGGGTTAGGGTTAGGGGTTAGGGTTAGGGTTAGGGTTAGGGTTAGGGTTAGGGTTAGGGTTAGGGCTAGGGTTAGGAGGTTAGGGTTAGGGGGTTAGGGTTAGGGTTAGGGTTAGGGTTAGGGTTAGGGTTAGGGTTAGGGTTAGGGTTAGGGGGTTAGGGTTAGGGTTAGGGTTAGGGTTAGGGTTAGGGTTAGGGTTAGGGTTAGGGTTAGGGTTAGGGGTTAGGGGTTAGGGTTAGGGTTAGGGTTAGGGTTAGGGTTAGGGTTAGGGTTAGGGTTAGGGGTTAGGGGTTAGGGTTAGGGTTAGGGTTAGGGTTAGGGTTAGGGTTAGGGTTAGGGGTTAGGGGTTAGGGTTAGGGTTAGGGTTAGGGTTAGGGTTAGGGTTAGGGTTAGGGTTAGGGTTAGGGTTAGGGTTAGGGTTAGGGGTTAGGGTTAGGGTTAGGGTTAGGGTTAGGGTTAGGGTTAGGGTTAGGGTTAGGGTTAGGGTTAGGGTTAGGGTTAGGGTTAGGGTTAGGGTTAGGGTTAGGGTTAGGGTTAGGGTTAGGGTTAGGGTTAGGGTTAGGGTTAGGGTTAGGGTTAGGGTTAGGGTTAGGGTTAGGGTTAGGGTTAGGGTTAGGGTTAGGGTTAGGGTTAGGGTTAGGGTTAGGGTTAGGGTTAGGGTTAGGGTTAGGGTTAGGGTTAGGGTTAGGGTTAGGGTTAGGGTTAGGGTTAGGGTTAGGGTTAGGGTTAGGGTTAGGGTTAGGGTTAGGGTTAGGGTTAGGGTTAGGGTTAGGGTTAGGGTTAGGGTTAGGGTTAGGGTTAGGGTTAGGGTTAGGGTTAGGGTTAGGGTTAGGGTTAGGGTTAGGGTTAGGGTTAGGGTTAGGGTTAGGGTTAGGGTTAGGGTTAGGGTTAGGGTTAGGGTTAGGGTTAGGGTTAGGGTTAGGGTTAGGGTTAGGGTTAGGGTTAGGGTTAGGGTTAGGGTTAGGGTTAGGGTTAGGGTTAGGGTTAGGGTTAGGGTTAGGGTTAGGGTTAGGGTTAGGGTTAGGGTTAGGGTTAGGGTTAGGGTTAGGGTTAGGGTTAGGGTTAGGGTTAGGGTTAGGGTTAGGGTTAGGGTTAGGGTTAGGGTTAGGGTTAGGGTTAGGGTTAGGGTTAGGGTTAGGGTTAGGGTTAGGGTTAGGGTTAGGGTTAGGGTTAGGGTTAGGGTTAGGGTTAGGGTTAGGGTTAGGGTTAGGGTTAGGGTTAGGGTTAGGGTTAGGGTTAGGGTTAGGGTTAGGGTTAGGGTTAGGGTTAGGGTTAGGGTTAGGGTTAGGGTTAGGGTTAGGGTTAGGGTTAGGGTTAGGGTTAGGGTTAGGGTTAGGGTTAGGGTTAGGGTTAGGGTTAGGGTTAGGGTTAGGGTTAGGGTTAGGGTTAGGGTTAGGGTTAGGGTTAGGGTTAGGGTTAGGGTTAGGGTTAGGGTTAGGGTTAGGGTTAGGGTTAGGGTTAGGGTTAGGGTTAGGGTTAGGGTTAGGGTTAGGGTTAGGGTTAGGGTTAGGGTTAGGGTTAGGGTTAGGGTTAGGGTTAGGGTTAGGGTTAGGGTTAGGGTTAGGGTTAGGGTTAGGGTTAGGGTTAGGGTTAGGGTTAGGGTTAGGGTTAGGGTTAGGGTTAGGGTTAGGGTTAGGGTTAGGGTTAGGGTTAGGGTTAGGGTTAGGGTTAGGGTTAGGGTTAGGGTTAGGGTTAGGGTTAGGGTTAGGGTTAGGGTTAGGGTTAGGGTTAGGGTTAGGGTTAGGGTTAGGGTTAGGGTTAGGGTTAGGGTTAGGGTTAGGGTTAGGGTTAGGGTTAGGGTTAGGGTTAGGGTTAGGGTTAGGGTTAGGGTTAGGGTTAGGGTTAGGGTTAGGGTTAGGGTTAGGGTTAGGGTTAGGGTTAGGGTTAGGGTTAGGGTTAGGGTTAGGGTTAGGGTTAGGGTTAGGGTTAGGGTTAGGGTTAGGGTTAGGGTTAGGGTTAGGGTTAGGGTTAGGGTTAGGGTTAGGGTTAGGGTTAGGGTTAGGGTTAGGGTTAGGGTTAGGGTTAGGGTTAGGGTTAGGGTTAGGGTTAGGGTTAGGGTTAGGGTTAGGGTTAGGGTTAGGGTTAGGGTTAGGGTTAGGGTTAGGGTTAGGGTTAGGGTTAGGGTTAGGGTTAGGGTTAGGGTTAGGGTTAGGGTTAGGGTTAGGGTTAGGGTTAGGGTTAGGGTTAGGGTTAGGGTTAGGGTTAGGGTTAGGGTTAGGGTTAGGGTTAGGGTTAGGGTTAGGGTTAGGGTTAGGGTTAGGGTTAGGGTTAGGGTTAGGGTTAGGGTTAGGGTTAGGGTTAGGGTTAGGGTTAGGGTTAGGGTTAGGGTTAGGGTTAGGGTTAGGGTTAGGGTTAGGGTTAGGGTTAGGGTTAGGGTTAGGGTTAGGGTTAGGGTTAGGGTTAGGGTTAGGGTTAGGGTTAGGGTTAGGGTTAGGGTTAGGGTTAGGGTTAGGGTTAGGGTTAGGGTTAGGGTTAGGGTTAGGGTTAGGGTTAGGGTTAGGGTTAGGGTTAGGGTTAGGGTTAGGGTTAGGGTTAGGGTTAGGGTTAGGGTTAGGGTTAGGGTTAGGGTTAGGGTTAGGGTTAGGGTTAGGGTTAGGGTTAGGGTTAGGGTTAGGGTTAGGGTTAGGGTTAGGGTTAGGGTTAGGGTTAGGGTTAGGGTTAGGGTTAGGGTTAGGGTTAGGGTTAGGGTTAGGGTTAGGGTTAGGGTTAGGGTTAGGGTTAGGGTTAGGGTTAGGGTTAGGGTTAGGGTTAGGGTTAGGGTTAGGGTTAGGGTTAGGGTTAGGGTTAGGGTTAGGGTTAGGGTTAGGGTTAGGGTTAGGGTTAGGGTTAGGGTTAGGGTTAGGGTTAGGGTTAGGGTTAGGGTTAGGGTTAGGGTTAGGGTTAGGGTTAGGGTTAGGGTTAGGGTTAGGGTTAGGGTTAGGGTTAGGGTTAGGGTTAGGGTTAGGGTTAGGGTTAGGGTTAGGGTTAGGGTTAGGGTTAGGGTTAGGGTTAGGGTTAGGGTTAGGGTTAGGGTTAGGGTTAGGGTTAGGGTTAGGGTTAGGGTTAGGGTTAGGGTTAGGGTTAGGGTTAGGGTTAGGGTTAGGGTTAGGGTTAGGGTTAGGGTTAGGGTTAGGGTTAGGGTTAGGGTTAGGGTTAGGGTTAGGGTTAGGGTTAGGGTTAGGGTTAGGGTTAGGGTTAGGGTTAGGGTTAGGGTTAGGGTTAGGGTTAGGGTTAGGGTTAGGGTTAGGGTTAGGGTTAGGGTTAGGGTTAGGGTTAGGGTTAGGGTTAGGGTTAGGGTTAGGGTTAGGGTTAGGGTTAGGGTTAGGGTTAGGGTTAGGGTTAGGGTTAGGGTTAGGGTTAGGGTTAGGGTTAGGGTTAGGGTTAGGGTTAGGGTTAGGGTTAGGGTTAGGGTTAGGGTTAGGGTTAGGGTTAGGGTTAGGGTTAGGGTTAGGGTTAGGGTTAGGGTTAGGGTTAGGGTTAGGGTTAGGGTTAGGGTTAGGGTTAGGGTTAGGGTTAGGGTTAGGGTTAGGGTTAGGGTTAGGGTTAGGGTTAGGGTTAGGGTTAGGGTTAGGGTTAGGGTTAGGGTTAGGGTTAGGGTTAGGGTTAGGGTTAGGGTTAGGGTTAGGGTTAGGGTTAGGGTTAGGGTTAGGGTTAGGGTTAGGGTTAGGGTTAGGGTTAGGGTTAGGGTTAGGGTTAGGGTTAGGGTTAGGGTTAGGGTTAGGGTTAGGGTTAGGGTTAGGGTTAGGGTTAGGGTTAGGGTTAGGGTTAGGGTTAGGGTTAGGGTTAGGGTTAGGGTTAGGGTTAGGGTTAGGGTTAGGGTTAGGGTTAGGGTTAGGGTTAGGGTTAGGGTTAGGGTTAGGGTTAGGGTTAGGGTTAGGGTTAGGGTTAGGGTTAGGGTTAGGGTTAGGGTTAGGGTTAGGGTTAGGGTTAGGGTTAGGGTTAGGGTTAGGGTTAGGGTTAGGGTTAGGGTTAGGGTTAGGGTTAGGGTTAGGGTTAGGGTTAGGGTTAGGGTTAGGGTTAGGGTTAGGGTTAGGGTTAGGGTTAGGGTTAGGGTTAGGGTTAGGGTTAGGGTTAGGGTTAGGGTTAGGGTTAGGGTTAGGGTTAGGGTTAGGGTTAGGGTTAGGGTTAGGGTTAGGGTTAGGGTTAGGGTTAGGGTTAGGGTTAGGGTTAGGGTTAGGGTTAGGGTTAGGGTTAGGGTTAGGGTTAGGGTTAGGGTTAGGGTTAGGGTTAGGGTTAGGGTTAGGGTTAGGGTTAGGGTTAGGGTTAGGGTTAGGGTTAGGGTTAGGGTTAGGGTTAGGGTTAGGGTTAGGGTTAGGGTTAGGGTTAGGGTTAGGGTTAGGGTTAGGGTTAGGGTTAGGGTTAGGGTTAGGGTTAGGGTTAGGGTTAGGGTTAGGGTTAGGGTTAGGGTTAGGGTTAGGGTTAGGGTTAGGGTTAGGGTTAGGGTTAGGGTTAGGGTTAGGGTTAGGGTTAGGGTTAGGGTTAGGGTTAGGGTTAGGGTTAGGGTTAGGGTTAGGGTTAGGGTTAGGGTTAGGGTTAGGGTTAGGGTTAGGGTTAGGGTTAGGGTTAGGGTTAGGGTTAGGGTTAGGGTTAGGGTTAGGGTTAGGGTTAGGGTTAGGGTTAGGGTTAGGGTTAGGGTTAGGGTTAGGGTTAGGGTTAGGGTTAGGGTTAGGGTTAGGGTTAGGGTTAGGGTTAGGGTTAGGGTTAGGGTTAGGGTTAGGGTTAGGGTTAGGGTTAGGGTTAGGGTTAGGGTTAGGGTTAGGGTTAGGGTTAGGGTTAGGGTTAGGGTTAGGGTTAGGGTTAGGGTTAGGGTTAGGGTTAGGGTTAGGGTTAGGGTTAGGGTTAGGGTTAGGGTTAGGGTTAGGGTTAGGGTTAGGGTTAGGGTTAGGGTTAGGGTTAGGGTTAGGGTTAGGGTTAGGGTTAGGGTTAGGGTTAGGGTTAGGGTTAGGGTTAGGGTTAGGGTTAGGGTTAGGGTTAGGGTTAGGGTTAGGGTTAGGGTTAGGGTTAGGGTTAGGGTTAGGGTTAGGGTTAGGGTTAGGGTTAGGGTTAGGGTTAGGGTTAGGGTTAGGGTTAGGGTTAGGGTTAGGGTTAGGGTTAGGGTTAGGGTTAGGGTTAGGGTTAGGGTTAGGGTTAGGGTTAGGGTTAGGGTTAGGGTTAGGGTTAGGGTTAGGGTTAGGGTTAGGGTTAGGGTTAGGGTTAGGGTTAGGGTTAGGGTTAGGGTTAGGGTTAGGGTTAGGGTTAGGGTTAGGGTTAGGGTTAGGGTTAGGGTTAGGGTTAGGGTTAGGGTTAGGGTTAGGGTTAGGGTTAGGGTTAGGGTTAGGGTTAGGGTTAGGGTTAGGGTTAGGGTTAGGGTTAGGGTTAGGGTTAGGGTTAGGGTTAGGGTTAGGGTTAGGGTTAGGGTTAGGGTTAGGGTTAGGGTTAGGGTTAGGGTTAGGGTTAGGGTTAGGGTTAGGGTTAGGGTTAGGGTTAGGGTTAGGGTTAGGGTTAGGGTTAGGGTTAGGGTTAGGGTTAGGGTTAGGGTTAGGGTTAGGGTTAGGGTTAGGGTTAGGGTTAGGGTTAGGGTTAGGGTTAGGGTTAGGGTTAGGGTTAGGGTTAGGGTTAGGGTTAGGGTTAGGGTTAGGGTTAGGGTTAGGGTTAGGGTTAGGGTTAGGGTTAGGGTTAGGGTTAGGGTTAGGGTTAGGGTTAGGGTTAGGGTTAGGGTTAGGGTTAGGGTTAGGGTTAGGGTTAGGGTTAGGGTTAGGGTTAGGGTTAGGGTTAGGGTTAGGGTTAGGGTTAGGGTTAGGGTTAGGGTTAGGGTTAGGGTTAGGGTTAGGGTTAGGGTTAGGGTTAGGGTTAGGGTTAGGGTTAGGGTTAGGGTTAGGGTTAGGGTTAGGGTTAGGGTTAGGGTTAGGGTTAGGGTTAGGGTTAGGGTTAGGGTTAGGGTTAGGGTTAGGGTTAGGGTTAGGGTTAGGGTTAGGGTTAGGGTTAGGGTTAGGGTTAGGGTTAGGGTTAGGGTTAGGGTTAGGGTTAGGGTTAGGGTTAGGGTTAGGGTTAGGGTTAGGGTTAGGGTTAGGGTTAGGGTTAGGGTTAGGGTTAGGGTTAGGGTTAGGGTTAGGGTTAGGGTTAGGGTTAGGGTTAGGGTTAGGGTTAGGGTTAGGGTTAGGGTTAGGGTTAGGGTTAGGGTTAGGGTTAGGGTTAGGGTTAGGGTTAGGGTTAGGGTTAGGGTTAGGGTTAGGGTTAGGGTTAGGGTTAGGGTTAGGGTTAGGGTTAGGGTTAGGGTTAGGGTTAGGGTTAGGGTTAGGGTTAGGGTTAGGGTTAGGGTTAGGGTTAGGGTTAGGGTTAGGGTTAGGGTTAGGGTTAGGGTTAGGGTTAGGGTTAGGGTTAGGGTTAGGGTTAGGGTTAGGGTTAGGGTTAGGGTTAGGGTTAGGGTTAGGGTTAGGGTTAGGGTTAGGGTTAGGGTTAGGGTTAGGGTTAGGGTTAGGGTTAGGGTTAGGGTTAGGGTTAGGGTTAGGGTTAGGGTTAGGGTTAGGGTTAGGGTTAGGGTTAGGGTTAGGGTTAGGGTTAGGGTTAGGGTTAGGGTTAGGGTTAGGGTTAGGGTTAGGGTTAGGGTTAGGGTTAGGGTTAGGGTTAGGGTTAGGGTTAGGGTTAGGGTTAGGGTTAGGGTTAGGGTTAGGGTTAGGGTTAGGGTTAGGGTTAGGGTTAGGGTTAGGGTTAGGGTTAGGGTTAGGGTTAGGGTTAGGGTTAGGGTTAGGGTTAGGGTTAGGGTTAGGGTTAGGGTTAGGGTTAGGGTTAGGGTTAGGGTTAGGGTTAGGGTTAGGGTTAGGGTTAGGGTTAGGGTTAGGGTTAGGGTTAGGGTTAGGGTTAGGGTTAGGGTTAGGGTTAGGGTTAGGGTTAGGGTTAGGGTTAGGGTTAGGGTTAGGGTTAGGGTTAGGGTTAGGGTTAGGGTTAGGGTTAGGGTTAGGGTTAGGGTTAGGGTTAGGGTTAGGGTTAGGGTTAGGGTTAGGGTTAGGGTTAGGGTTAGGGTTAGGGTTAGGGTTAGGGTTAGGGTTAGGGTTAGGGTTAGGGTTAGGGTTAGGGTTAGGGTTAGGGTTAGGGTTAGGGTTAGGGTTAGGGTTAGGGTTAGGGTTAGGGTTAGGGTTAGGGTTAGGGTTAGGGTTAGGGTTAGGGTTAGGGTTAGGGTTAGGGTTAGGGTTAGGGTTAGGGTTAGGGTTAGGGTTAGGGTTAGGGTTAGGGTTAGGGTTAGGGTTAGGGTTAGGGTTAGGGTTAGGGTTAGGGTTAGGGTTAGGGTTAGGGTTAGGGTTAGGGTTAGGGTTAGGGTTAGGGTTAGGGTTAGGGTTAGGGTTAGGGTTAGGGTTAGGGTTAGGGTTAGGGTTAGGGTTAGGGTTAGGGTTAGGGTTAGGGTTAGGGTTAGGGTTAGGGTTAGGGTTAGGGTTAGGGTTAGGGTTAGGGTTAGGGTTAGGGTTAGGGTTAGGGTTAGGGTTAGGGTTAGGGTTAGGGTTAGGGTTAGGGTTAGGGTTAGGGTTAGGGTTAGGGTTAGGGTTAGGGTTAGGGTTAGGGTTAGGGTTAGGGTTAGGGTTAGGGTTAGGGTTAGGGTTAGGGTTAGGGTTAGGGTTAGGGTTAGGGTTAGGGTTAGGGTTAGGGTTAGGGTTAGGGTTAGGGTTAGGGTTAGGGTTAGGGTTAGGGTTAGGGTTAGGGTTAGGGTTAGGGTTAGGGTTAGGGTTAGGGTTAGGGTTAGGGTTAGGGTTAGGGTTAGGGTTAGGGTTAGGGTTAGGGTTAGGGTTAGGGTTAGGGTTAGGGTTAGGGTTAGGGTTAGGGTTAGGGTTAGGGTTAGGGTTAGGGTTAGGGTTAGGGTTAGGGTTAGGGTTAGGGTTAGGGTTAGGGTTAGGGTTAGGGTTAGGGTTAGGGTTAGGGTTAGGGTTAGGGTTAGGGTTAGGGTTAGGGTTAGGGTTAGGGTTAGGGTTAGGGTTAGGGTTAGGGTTAGGGTTAGGGTTAGGGTTAGGGTTAGGGTTAGGGTTAGGGTTAGGGTTAGGGTTAGGGTTAGGGTTAGGGTTAGGGTTAGGGTTAGGGTTAGGGTTAGGGTTAGGGTTAGGGTTAGGGTTAGGGTTAGGGTTAGGGTTAGGGTTAGGGTTAGGGTTAGGGTTAGGGTTAGGGTTAGGGTTAGGGTTAGGGTTAGGGTTAGGGTTAGGGTTAGGGTTAGGGTTAGGGTTAGGGTTAGGGTTAGGGTTAGGGTTAGGGTTAGGGTTAGGGTTAGGGTTAGGGTTAGGGTTAGGGTTAGGGTTAGGGTTAGGGTTAGGGTTAGGGTTAGGGTTAGGGTTAGGGTTAGGGTTAGGGTTAGGGTTAGGGTTAGGGTTAGGGTTAGGGTTAGGGTTAGGGTTAGGGTTAGGGTTAGGGTTAGGGTTAGGGTTAGGGTTAGGGTTTAGGGTTAGGGTTAGGGTTAGGGTTAGGGTTAGGGTTAGGGTTAGGGTTAGGGTTAGGGTTAGGGTTAGGGTTAGGGTTAGGGTTAGGGTTAGGGTTAGGGTTAGGGTTAGGGTTAGGGTTAGGGTTAGGGTTAGGGTTAGGGTTAGGGTTAGGGTTAGGGTTAGGGTTAGGGTTAGGGTTAGGGTTAGGGTTTCGGGTTAGGGTTAGGGTTAGGGTTAGGGTTAGGGTTAGGGTTAGGGTTAGGGTTAGGGTTAGGGTTAGGGTTAGGGTTAGGGTTAGGGTTAGGGTTAGGGTTAGGGTTAGGGTTAGGGTTAGGGTTAGGGTTAGGGTTAGGGTTAGGGTTAGGGTTAGGGTTAGGGTTAGGGTTAGGGTTAGGGTTAGGGTTAGGGTTAGGGTTAGGGTTAGGGTTAGGGTTAGGGTTAGGGTTAGGGTTAGGGTTAGGGTTAGGGTTAGGGTTAGGGTTAGGGTTAGGGTTAGGGTTAGGGTTAGGGTTAGGGTTAGGGTTAGGGTTAGGGTTAGGGTTAGGGTTAGGGTTAGGGTTAGGGTTAGGGTTAGGGTTAGGGTTAGGGTTAGGGTTAGGGTTAGGGTTAGGGTTAGGGTTAGGGTTAGGGTTAGGGTTAGGGTTAGGGTTAGGGTTAGGGTTAGGGTTAGGGTTAGGGTTAGGGTTAGGGTTAGGGTTAGGGTTAGGGTTAGGGTTAGGGTTAGGGTTAGGGTTAGGGTTAGGGTTAGGGTTAGGGTTAGGGTTAGGGTTAGGGTTAGGGTTAGGGTTAGGGTTAGGGTTAGGGTTAGGGTTAGGGTTAGGGTTAGGGTTAGGGTTAGGGTTAGGGTTAGGGTTAGGGTTAGGGTTAGGGTTAGGGTTAGGGTTAGGGTTAGGGTTAGGGTTAGGGTTAGGGTTAGGGTTAGGGTTAGGGTTAGGGTTAGGGTTAGGGTTAGGGTTAGGGTTAGGGTTAGGGTTAGGGTTAGGGTTAGGGTTAGGGTTAGGGTTAGGGTTAGGGTTAGGGTTAGGGTTAGGGTTAGGGTTAGGGTTAGGGTTAGGGTTAGGGTTAGGGTTAGGGTTAGGGTTAGGGTTAGGGTTAGGG